>NC_138052.1:62505192-63969153 GCF_964194185.1 Rhinolophus hipposideros
AGAAAAGGCAAGTAACAGATAGGAGGAAGATTATATGTAATACATATGTTGTACTATATATGATGTACTACATATAAAGGACTTATATCCAGAATATATAAACAATTCCTACAAATTAACAGTAATAGTAAAAAAGATTTAACAGGTACTTCATAAGAAAGAATACCCACATGGCTGACAAATATATGAACTGGTGCTTACCGTCATAGTCATCATGGAAATATAGGTTAAAATCACGATGCAATGCTATTTTATATACACCAGAATGAGTAAAACAAAAAAGACAAACAATAACAAGTGTTGGTTTGAACGTGGAGCAACACAGTATGAGAATGTAAACTGGTACGAACATATTGGAAATAACTACATACTGGACAATAACTACTAAGATGAATATAGATATTGTTAAACAAGAAGGCCTTCACAAGAAGGACTGTGGTGACCTCAATGCTTTATAGTAGCCTACAAGCAAACCAAAACCTAAGCCTGTAATGCCTCATGGTTAAGAAGTCAAAACTTAAGGACAATCCATCATGAACAGCCAAACAGACTTCGCCAAATAATCCAACTGTTTAACCTATAACCGATCAAATAATTTCTTCCTTTGCTTTGAACCCTTCTCTATGAAAGCCTTTCTCCAGCTTCTCATGGTGGAGCTTTTCTAACCCCTTCCAGTTTAGTGCTGCCTGATTTGAATCAATTTTTGTATAAATAAACTATTAAAATTTTTAATATGCCTCAGCTTATCTTTTAACAACATATGTGATGACTTTGCAGTACTACTCCTGGGTGTATACAGAAAGGCATATCCAAAGACAATGACAAAAATGTTTATAGCAGCACGGTCTGTAACAGTAAACACCTGCAAATAAACTCAAAGTCTATCAACAGAAGAAATGAATGAATGGGATATACCACTCAATGGAATATATATAGCAATGAAAATGAACAAATTACAGCTATTTACAACACTGGTGAACCTTGCAAATGTAATGTTGAGCAAAAGAAGACAGACATGAAACTATAGATTTCATTTATATAAAACTCAAAAACAAAATCTATGGTGTTATAAGTCAGAGAAATGGTTACCGTTGGGGAGAGGTAGTGACTGGGAGGGGTCCTGAGCGGGACAGCTGGAGTGCTTGATAATTTATTCTGGGTGTTGGGTATACTTACATTGTGAAAAATTTTGAGCTACACTTTCATGATTTGTTTTCCTGTACTTCAAATACACAATCAGAAAAAAACTCAATAAATTCAAGCTCTTTAGTGCCTCTCCTGACATGGCTCCATTCATCTTTTTGGCCACATTTCTGATGCTTTCCTCCTTGTTCCTGGCTCTGCATTCTCCAAACATTTGTTGTGTGAGTATTTATTTTGTTCCTTCTTGAATACCCTTTGGCACATAGCAACTCATTTACACCTTTTAATCTCTGCTCAGATGTCTCCTCAGTGAAACCTTTCAGATTCCCTCCATCACTTTCTGGAATCACTTTCAGATTTCTCCATCACCCACAATAATTTGTACAAGTCTCCCTTTTACCACCATTTCCCATACTATTATAAGTGTGAATGTGTTTATTCCCCTGGATTGTGACTACTGAGAACAGGTTCTGGATTCTCATTTTTTACCTCAGTGGAGGCAAAGCACCTTACCTGTTCATTCCTTTATCACATCACCCATGTGAAATACTCTCTGATAGGTGTATGGAAATATAGGAGTGCGCAAGATTCTCAGGAGAATCTGGGTCTGCCAAAGACAGCACTCAATAAAGCAAAAAGACAGAAGCCAAAGAGAGAAAAAGATACACGATGGAATAGGGACAAGCAAACAGGGCACACAGATCATTATGAAATAACACCGCCATTTTGATGGTGTTTTACGACAGTGCCACTAAAGACCTAGAGCTGTTTTGTGTTGTTTTAAAGCTTAAATGGGAAATATCTCTCAGCATTTGTCCTTGGGGTTAAATGAAATTAAGTAGAAGGTATAATTTAATAAACAATAAGTCGCATCTGTTATTTTAAAACCAAGAAGCATAAGCCACTTTTGTTATCCTGTCTGTTAAATAGGTCTGACTTTTTTAACTAGTTTAAATCAATCTTAGTTAAGAGTTCTGTTTTGCCATAAATTGTGGATATTTTTCTAAATAATCACCTTATATAGCATGGACTTATACCTGCAAGTCTTTTCCAGAAGCGTTCAGATTGACAATAAACCAACAGAAGTACAAAATATGTAGACTAGAACAAGTCAGTCTATTTCACTGAAAACTGCAGTTTCACAGAAATATTTTAAAAAATATTTTCACCATACTGAAAGGTCATATTATATATAATATAAAGAACACATAGCACTTTAAAGAAATGGGCCCTAGTATTTCTTTTTTCTTATCTATAGTAAAAGGCTTAGAGCTAGTCTAAGATTGCTTTTTCGGTAATTTCTTAAAAGCATTAAAAATTTAAATAAAATGCAAAGATAGTATCTAAAGCTGCAAATAGGGCTATTTCACGATATCCTAAATGCTCATTATAATGCTTAAGGTTCACTAGGACCCATCAGAGGACTGGAAAACCGGTGTCGCTTCCTGTCTCCATAAACTGATGCACTTTCCCTTGAGGTTTATTGTACTCTTTCCACAAAGGCACAATGTATCCATCAACACTGTCATCAAATCACTGTTATTAATGCAATGGCAGCGTAGTGTGATGGGCCCCTGCAGCCAATATTATGCACACTTCTATGAGTCAGACTGTTTTTTCAAATAATTTGATATGCCATTTATTTTTTAATGATTAGCTTTACTAAGGTGTAATTTACATATGATAAAATTCACTTTTTAAGTGCACAGTTCTACAAGTTTTGATAACTGTATACAGTTGTACAACTACCCCCACAATCAAGATACAGAGCAGAATTCTCCTTCCCTCAACTCTACCCCTGGGCCACTGATCTGTTTTCTGTTCCTATAGTTTTGGCTTTTCAAAAATAAAATCATACAGTAAGTGGTCCTTTATGTGTGTCTTGCCTTCTTTCCCTTGCTTCTCAGATTCATTACGCTTCCAAGATTCATCCATGTTGTTCCATGGATCAACAGCAGAAAAGGGGGGAGAAACAAAACACACATACATTTTTTAAAAAAGAAAAACTTTGACCACTTATGAATTTGGATATTTAATAACAAATGAGCTTAATATGGAGTTTGTATATTTGGTATTGTATAAATTAAATATTTAGATGGGTAACTATTTGGCTTTTCATTTTCTCTTTATAATATTCTGGTTTTTTAAATTGATCTACCATTCATGGTAATCATAATTTTTAAATATTGTGAATGTATTAGGAAGGTAGATTCGGTTGAGTTTTCTGATTGATTTCATGTGAATGTGAAAAGAGTGAAAATCGCTCCAAAGTTTTTGGACTACATCACTGGAAAAAAGAAGAAAATAAAAAGAAGGCCACTCTGACCCTTTCGTCCTAAAAGCAGGAGATAAAACTGCCATCTGAAAGGTACCCTCCCTATACTATAGCAGGAGAAAGGAAGACATTCTTATCACCGGAGACAGGGAATTTGGGGCCAAGAAATCTGTACAAAAATACCCTGATAAATTAACCCTTATCTTCCCAGTTATTTCTTCACCATTTACTACCCCTGGCCCCAACCCTTCTGTCTTGTCAATTATTCACAAATTTATTGTTTGTCGACAAGGTATAAAAGCTTCCTGCTGTGATCACATCTGCAGGTCTTCATTCTCTTGTGCAGGCTCCCAAGTACATGTAAAATTTTAATAAAATTGTATGCTTTTCTCCTGTTAATCTGTCTTATGTCAGTTTAATTCTCAGGCCAAGCCAAAGACCCTAAAAAGGTAGAGGAAAATTTTTTCCTACCCTGCAGATGCAAGATTAGTTTCAAGTACTTTTTCTTTTTTCTTGCATATTGATGCATATCGAATTGTTCCAGAACCATTTGCTGAAAAGACTAACTTTCCCCATTGAATTACTTTGGGCATTCAATTTAGAGCAGCCTTTATTTACTCTAGTCAATGGAGGGCAGGGAGTAGTCTCAATCTCCTCTATTCATATTCCTTTGATTATTGATCTCAGCTGTAATTTTGCAAAAGAAATACTTCTCTCACTGGCCCTGGAGAACCTTCTTTACTTTGGCAAACCTGCTAGGCTCATTACCAGAAAAGGGAGATTGAAACAGGAAAGGACTTCCTACAACTCAATAACAAAAGAACAAAACCCAATTTGAAAAATGAGCCAAGGACTTGAATAGACATTTCTCCAAAGAAGATACAAACGGCCAACAAGTATATGAAAAGATGTTCAATATCACTAATCATTAGGAAAATGCAAACCAAAGACACAGGGAGTTATCACCTCACAGCCATTAGGATGGTGACCAGGAAAAACCCAGAAAATAACAAGTGTTGGTGAGGAAGTGGAAAAATTGGAACCTTTGTGCTGTTGTTAGTGAGAATGTAAAAATGGTGTGGCTGCTATGAAAAACAGTATGTAAGTTACTCAAAAAATTAAAAAATAGTATTAACATATAATGCAGCAATTCCACTTCTGGGTATATATGCAAAAGAATTAAAAGCAGGGTCTTGTCAATGTATTTGTACACCCATGTTCATAGCAGCATTATTCACAAGAGCCAAAAGGTAGAGCAACCAAAATGCCCATCTATGAATGGATAAACAAAATTGGTCTACCCATACAATGGAATATTAGCCTTAAAAAGGAATGAAATTCTGGTACACGTATAACATGAATGAACCTTGAAACAGTATGCTAAGTGAACTAAACCAGTCATAACAGGACAAATGCTGGATTCCACTTATGCAAGACATCCAGAGTAGTCCAATTCATAGCAACAGAATGGTGGTTACCAGCCACGGGAGAGGGGGAAATGGAGAGTTGTTGTTTAATGGATATAAAGTTTCAATTTTGCAAGATGAAAATGTCCTGGAGATTGGCTGCACAACAGTGTGAATATACTTAATTCTAAACTGTACACTTAAAAATGGTTAAGGTGATAAATTTCATATGATAGGTATTTTACCACAATTAAAAACACACACAAAAACATGAGAGCACCACACCTGGTGTCTTTGGTTAAGGTTTCCCTAAGGTTAAGCTACGGCCAGGGCATTTAAATACCCCATTACCTTACATGGGTTGTTTGGCACCATGAACAGCCTACACCAAAAGAGGGATTACAAGGAGATTTGATGAATTCCAACCTTAAGCATTAAAATTAAAAAGGCATATTGGAACTGTGGAAGAAAACATGAGAAGCCATAAACTAAAATACGATGAAATACTATTTCATACTATGAAAATGCCATTGGTTATAAAGAATTTACGATTTCCTCATTTATTTTTTAACCCCATGATATCCTATAGTGATTAACAGTGAAACTTTGAAAATTTAAAGAAAGGACAAAGAACCCTATGTTTTTATTTACTGATTAGCAAATATGTTGAGAAGACTATGTCCTTCCCTACAGACAATCTTAGAGAGAGAGAAACCCCTAAGACAGAGTAGATGGTTGCAACTTGGAACATAAACGAAGACTAAATCCTTGGGACCTGCAGAAAGAAGACAGGAATCCTTGAAGAGTCCCCAGCCGTTAGGAGCAATCCTAGAGAATTACTGAAACAAGTACTAGAATCTTCTTTAAAATTTTTTCAGACATTTGATCTGCAAACTTTTCACCAGAGTACTGAAAACTATATTCTCCTTCATGGTGTTTTGGTGTTCGTTTCTGAATGACATCATTAAAAGGAGCCCTATATCTAAGCTCTGTCAGGAAAGCCTCCATGAGAATTTTCTGATTCCCACATCATATTACTCGCAGCAGATACTAATATTTTGGAGCCACATTCATTCACTAGAGTTATAGGTCAACTGAATAAAAATGAAAATCTGTCCTTTCAATGAGTGTTTATAGTGATCCTAGCTGGGATTGGTGGCTTACCAACTACCCTTTTCTGAATGCAGAATAATCATATTGCCAGAGGAATGGAAGGAAAACTGAAAGACCATCTGAGTCCTGTTCTGTTTTGGAGTAGGCCAGTGATTTTAAAATAATAAAGTTAGTTGTAATCTGTACTGCTTTAAAGTGACATCATGTAGCCTATGAGGTAATGTGTTGCATAACTATTTTCAAATGAAATTGCTAAATGCATACTTAATTGGGCCCTACTGCTGGAAAAAAATAAAAATAAAAAACAGGAATACTAGTTATTATATTGTTCTGGAAACAAGAGAACCAACTTAAAGTCAGAATTCTTGAAATATAAAATAATTATTTGCATGTATGCAAACATTCCTAAAAGTTGTTAATAGTAATATTAATTTACTTTTGTGAATTAGAGAAATATATAGCTGTTCTACCTACTCTAATTTATGCCTATCCTTGAAAGTTAATACAAGTCCAATACCAAGATCCCAAGAGACAAATTACCTTGGGATTTCCCCTTATACAGTAAGAGAGGGGAAATGTTTTCATCTTCACAGATAACACCTAACTTAAAATTTTTTTGTCAATTTCATGACAATTGAAATGCTATAATTATACCCACACAGATAAAGACAAGCTAAAACATCTTTTCTTTTAAGTACAAGGAAACTTTATTTTCTTTCCTTTGTCTAGAAATCTGAAAACTCTGTTTTATAATCATATGACAGTTCTAAGAATATCCGTACCCAATGTTCACTCATTTATACAAAAATTACTTTTCTTTTGCTGTTACCAGTTGAGTCATATTGTAGAAAGATCAAAGCGTACCTAACACTGAGAAACATGGCTTACGACTCAGCTATGGCTGTAGATGGAGCGTCTTGTTAGTTTAAAAAGGATCCCTTTTTGATTAAACCTACTGCTTAGAAAGACCATGTAATGATCTGTTGTATATTAAACAGAACTTACAGATTAATGGTACAATTACAATATATTACAATGTGACTGTTCTCCAGTGACCCAACCCTTTGAATAAAAATGTCCCTAAATGCTTCTACCACAGGACACTGAGGACAACTGAAGATGAAGCATGCTTACTGAAGTCCTTCTCTGTTACAGTCAAAGGACCCAAAACAGCTTAGCATTTCCTTCAACACCCAGCAGGTAGATGGGGCACTTGAGTTTAGGTAATGGTTTTGCGGAACTGCATTCTGAAGCTCAACTGAGTTCAGGAAAACAAACAAACAAAAATCCGTGGGCTATGTCACCACCACAGAGATCTAGCACCCTGAAAAGAGGCTTCCCTGTGGCAAGAATTCACCATGCTCAGGGCAGAAGTGATCCACGTATTACCTTCAATTGCTCCAGGGCAAAAGAGGAACCATCCTGCTGTAAAATTTCAATAATCTGTTCCACAGAGTTGGCCGAGAACCAGCTGTAAGAAAGGAAACACATGATTTCACCAAATGTGTGATTTCTCCTTTCTGAGATAGCAATAAACCTAAACACAGGCTTCCCCCAAACCCCATCTCACTAATGAAAAACAGGTTTCCAGGTTTTACAGGATGACGAAATAAAACATTGCTTCTCTGGGACAGTGTCTGCAGCCCACTCTCACTGATGCAACATAAAGCCTAAATTTTCTCTTTTGCTTTGTTGCATCTATTATATATAAATAAATGGTATCTTGACTGTGAAAAACTGATGCTTCTAAAAACGCAGGGATAGTTGTCTTATTTTCCAATAGTTTTCTTCTTGTCTTCCTTAAGCCGGTTTGTCAATCTCTCAAATCACTGCATAGAACCATTTGCTGATCGGCTTGATCAGACCATCAGAGATGACTTTACAAAGATAAATTAATTCAATTGTTATTTTCTAGCCTCTCTTCCCATTTAAAACAAACAAAAAAAATGTTTTGCAGTAAAATGACAGATTACTTAAATATAATAGATTTATTTCCCCCTTAAAGAATGGGCAAGAAGCTATTTTCAAAGGTAAGTGAACATAAAAGCACTATGCTAACTGATCTCAGAATTCAGTGCATTATCAAACACAACGTAATTACAACGTTAGCAAATTCAATTTAATACAGTCTTTCCAAAGGAACAGATTTAATTGAGACCTCTCTTTAAATACCTGTTTATTTTGTCCAAGTGTTCCTCAAGTATAAAAGGCTTGTTTTGATCAATCTTGGACTGTTTGAAAAGAAAAATACTTAAATTAACTTGAAGAAACTCAAATCTTTTAAAAATCTTTAATAATTTTATCATACTTAATGATACACTTTGTGACAGATTATTACTTTCAGTCCAATTACATCCAAATCTCATAAATAACTAACTACCACAGTGTTCAAAACTCAGACAGCATATATTATTCCAGACTCGCTCTTAAAGGTGTCAAAGGCAAACATGTCCTTATGATACATTATCCTTAAAGTGTGTCAGTAACTTTAAGAACTGCAAGGGACTTGAGAAGTAATCCTGCCCACATTCCATGTGATACAGAAAGTCCTACCACACCCTCAATATTCCTGCAGCATTGACCTCCAGGGTGAGAAACGGTTCCTCAGGAAGAAACTCACGAGTGCCTGAACAACTATAATTAGAATTTTTTCTTTTAATTCTGGACGAAAAGTAAGCCCTCTCATGTTTCCAGCTCTAGTCAATCCCTCTTCCACCTTAATCTTCTCTCCCACAGTGCGGTTTTGTGCCCCTCACAATCCAGGTCTTTCTCATGCACCGTTCCAGTTTATCAAGGTCATTCTCCAAGTGGGGAACAGGTACCTTAGCTGCAGGTGTGGCTGAATCATACAAAGTACAACAGGGCCCCACACAGCCTTGTTTGTTTTGGACACAATGCTTTTACTAATAAGACTACCTCTGGGTTAGTTTGGGAGCAGTCCTATTAGGCTGCTGCTTTACACCAAGCAGTTAAAACTTTAACTGGTGCCATTCTAGCTACATTTCTCCCCTTCTGTATTTATGAATTTGGTATTTTAGACCGAAACCCAAGATTTTTACTTATCTGTATTGTGATACTATGATTTAAAAATAGGAAATATACTTTTGGTCTTCCGTTCCTGGCTCACAGATGCCAAAACGCTTGGAATATCCCAAGCAGAGTACCTTTTGTTATATTTGGTCTTTTGTCCTCAGTTCCTGAAACAAAAGTGAAGTGGGCATCTTGTTTTATTCATAACAAGTCACTTTCAATCACACAGGTTGTTTATGTTAATGGGGTGACTTTTGGAAAGCCCCACAGGATGGGGACAGGCTGCCAGGAGAACAACCAAGGGATTACAGAGCTGGAACTTTCAGTCCCCTCCCCCGCCATCACCACCGCAACTCCCTACCTCTCTGTCTTCACCTAGTGAGGGGAAAGGGGCTGATGATGAGAGTTCAATCACCAATGGCCAGTGACTTAATCAATCGTGCCTATGTAATGAAGCCTCCATAAAAACCCCAGAAAGGATGGGCTTGGAGAGCTTTCAGGTTGGTGAACACATCCATATTTGGGGAGCCTGGTGCACCCCAACTTCATGGGGACAGAAGCTCCTGCACTTGAGACCCTTCTGGACCTCGTTCTTCACTTATATCCTTTATTATACCTGTTACCATAAACCCATAAATGTTAAGTGCTTCCCTGAGTTTTGTGAGCCATTCTTGTAAATTACTGAAACCAAGGAGGGGGTCGTGGGAACCCAGATTTATAGCTAGTCAGTCAGAAGTACAGGTGACAATCTGGGACTTGTGACTGATGGCTGAAGTGTGTGGTCAGTCGTGTGGGACTGGGCCCTCAAGTTGTGGGGTCTGACGCCAACTCCAGGTAAATAGTGTTAGCACGGAAATTAATTAGAGGACACCCTGCTGATGTCATAGAGCATTCCTTGATGGGTGGAACATCGACACAGCTGGTATCAGAAGTGTTGTGAATGCGGCACTACTATGAGAGTAAAGAAAAACACAGGGTGTGTCTTCTCCATCTATTAAATTTCACACTGTTGCTATTAAACATATCACTCTAAACTCAAAGGGGATTTTTTTTTCATCCATATTCTTTTACCTCATTTATTTTCTTAGTTTGAAATCAATTTGATCAAAATGCTATCATCATTCTCATCCAATCACTGGGTACGACTAGGCTAAGACGACTTTACCTACAGACTAATACCTGTATACATTTAACAGAACTCTTTAGTATAAGGCCCTTAAACACCCCCCCCCCACACACACACACACAATAATGCATCCCACATTTACTCAACTTGACAACAGGATAGACTGTCAAATACTTTGACCAAATCTGACGAAATTCTCACATGCTCTATATTCATATTTGTCTCATTGAGTATTCAGGGGCCCCACCAATCTGTCCTTCAGTTCTTGGTAATTTTTTACACCATTTCTCTAAGAATTTCATCCCCTCTATCTTCTCTATTATAAATTCCTAATAATTATATATTGGACCTCCTGGAACAATGACTCTCATTTTCTTTTCTCTCCATTTATCAGCTTAGTATTCTTTTTGTCCTCTTAAGAGTTTTCCTCAACCATTAATTTTAATCTAATCTGTTTGGGTTGTTATCATTCTTTAAATCTCTTTTTATTCTTTGACTACTTATCTTCATAACATTTGTTATTTCATAGATGAAATATTTTCCTCTTATCTGAATAATTATAGGTTTGTTTCTTTTTGAAGTTTCCTTCTTCTCCCTGAATTGTCTGCTTCCTTCAAGTACCTTTTTTGTTCGCTTTGGCCAATTTTTTTTTTTTTTTTAATGCCTGGCAATCCCTGTTCTTCTGTGGGAAGCAGTAAAATGAGGAAGCTTCGTATGTAATGTCAATCGCAGTTATAGAACTGTCAGTTGTCTGATGCAGCAAAGATGACCAGGCAAGGATCTGCAGGTTTCATTAGAGGGTCCTCTAATGTCAGTGTCTACAGGCTCTGTTTCTCCTAATGTATTGCCTGGCAGTGGGATGATGGTATGGACGGAAGGTTTGTGATCCCCCCAAATTCACGCTGAAGCCCTAATCCCCAGAGTGATGGTATTTGGAGGTGGGGACTTCGGGAGGTAAGTAGGTCAGGAGGTAGACCCTCATGAAGGGACAGGGCCCTTCTAAGAAGAGATCCGAGAAAGCTCACTTTCTCCCTCTCTGCTGTATGAGGATACAGCAAGGTGGCTTCCCTCTGCAAACCAGGAAGATGGTTCTCACTGGGAGCCTAATTGGTTGGCACCTTGATCTTGAACTTCCCAACCTCCAGACCTGTGAGAAATAAGTTTCTGCTGTTGAAGTCACCCAGTGTTTGGTGTTTTTGTTATAGCTGCCCAAAGTGACTAAGACAGATAGTATGTAACGGTTCTGGAAGCCAACTAGGGAAAGAGGCTAGAGACCTTCCCATTTAGTACGTTCTGCCTCTTCCCATTTAGTACGTTTTGCCGACCCCTGCCCTCATCAGCTAGCCCTGTAAGAAGTAAGTCTCTATTCTCCTGCCAGGTTATGAGCGGGTAGCTGCTCCTACAGGAGGACTTCTGGAGGCCTAACTGCTCCTTATAAAAATTTGCAGAGATTTTCCTGTTTTCCTGCCCTAGTCCACACGCCCATCTTCAAAGGGACCTGGTACCTTTCAATGGGGTGTACAGTAACAACTGCTGCTTATTGGCTTCCCCAAAGGGGAAGGTTTCATTGTCCTTAGGTCTACAGTAGCTGCCCTCCATCCTTCTGCTTTCGAGGTCCCAAATACTGACATCTCATGCCTGTGCTGTCTCCTCTTCTGTTCTGTCTGTCTTTGTGGATTCGTGCCATTTTTATTCCTTGCTGCAGTTTTAGTGGTGTCTTAGGAGGGGGCAAGTATTGAATCTGTCATGTTTAACTGGAAGTCATATAGCATTTTCATGGATTCTTGCTCTTATGAGAAATTTAAGTTAGACAACATAACTAAGGAGTTAAAAGTAAATGCTGCAATGTACTTCATTATATTTAGTTACGTATCAGAGTTTCACTTTAACATCTTCACAAACAGTGTCAACAGTGAACTTCCATTATACAAACATCATGATGCCTCGTAAAAAATCCCCTTCAAGGGCCAATCACAGGCTATGCACCGAAATTCAGCAGCAAGGAGAAGACAAGCAGTGCAGTTGCACAGTAAAGACGTCATCTTCTCAAATGACCATCCTAACAATTATGAAGCTCAGACTCTCCCATGGAGCTCTGAAGTAAATAAAATTCAATACATTTATTTACACCTACCAACAATAATGTTCACCAACTGCTAATTTTTCTATCACTCCCCCTTCCCCATGAATTAAAATCTGAGGTTAGAATATTGACAAGATTACCTTCGTGTGGTAAGTGTCTAAGACATCTGCAATATTTTCTTTTGAAGGAGACTTCAGGGCTAACAAATCTGCTTCTAGCATGCTCAACTAAAGGTTAAAAAAAAAAACACGGAAAACAGGTTTGAGACCACACAGAAATACAAAAACGATTTTTTAGAAATCTTCTATTCTCTTTTAAAATCTTTGTCTTAAAATCATGATGCTCTCTCTTCAGTTGAATCAGTGAAGGAAATTTTCACTGAAGTTGTGAACACACATCCCCACACAGCAAATGTTGCCTTGCAAAGCTTGGATAACGGTGGGAGAAACTAAAGAGAATTAGAGACATCCATCTCTGTTTCCCTCTGGCTATTGAACACTTGAAATATGGTACTACAACCAAAGATGTGAATAACAAATTTAATTTTAAATAATTTTAACCAAAATTGCTACCTGTGACTAATGGCTACTATAATGCAGAGCTCTATAACAGAGACACTAACTCTCCGTTTATACTCCTCACATATCCATCCTATGCTCAGCCAAATAGTACTTGTTACTGTTTACAAAACATAGCTAATGCTTTTCTGCCCATGGGCTTTCTTATTAAATGTCTCCTCTCTCCAGAATGCCTTTTCCTGACAATACTCATCTTAAAATCCAGCCAAACTGCAATTTTGTGAGAAAACTTTCTTATAAGTAAGCTCTTCTTCCTTTCAATCCACTGAGTACTTGCTCTGTATTCTGTTTCTACACTTATCATACTTTACTCTGTCAGATGAACTGATTATTTATCTTTTGTACCCACCTCTGTCTAGCCCCATGCCCAACGTGTACTCCTCACTCCTGTCACCCGCTACAGGCCCTGTGAATGGTGGTCTACGCATCACAGATATTATGACTGGCAAGCTAGCAAAGAAGGGAGGAGGGTGTGGATCAGCTTCCTCTCTGAGCATCCTTAGCTAAATACCACTATAATCAACAGTGTCCCCTACCCAGAGTATATAATGGAGTGCCCATGTTTGTTTCCTGTGACAGCTCAAGGGAAGGATGAGACAGCCACCTACTCAATGTGACCGAGTATGCCATAACATGGGGAAAGATCTGAAACTTCAAACAATGTGATGGAAAATCCTCAAACAGTGTACAGGGGACAACCTTCAACTTTGTGTACTTCATACATTTTTATAACATTCCTTCCCCTGTCCCCAAACAACCCTCCCTCAAGATCAGGTATTCATTTGGAGACCCATGCGTTTCCTGGGAAGCTGACTTAACCCCACAGTTCAGGGATGGAACGCATTAGCTAGGCTAAGCTAGTGGGTCTATTCCACCCACCCATCCACCCACGTGGTTCAGGGGTGCTATAAACCAGTCCAATCAGAGCTAAGCCAACTGAAGTAGAATAAATCCCAAAATCTCTTGCTGGGAATTCTGAGGCAGAATCACCTTCAGTGGGGTTTTATGTTATATTTAACACAAGTAGTTTCAACTACTGTAGTAAAACTGCCATCCCCATTTGGGAGATGAAAAAGACACACACACACTGGGATTTAAAGCCAGGCTGTCTGTTCGCATACTCTTTGTCACGTTCCTATCCTGTGCTAAGAACACAGCAACCCTGGTTTTAAAAAAGACAAAGAAACATTGTCACTTGAAACAGATATCCTTTAGGAAAGTTTTTGAAACCATATTTTACAAATGTAACTTTTAAATGCACCAGGGAAACAAAACCAAGAGAAACTTTCAAAACGTTTTCATAAAATAAAAGCCTATCTTTTCATGTATAACTTTAGAATTTTATATATTAGACTTTCTTAAAGTAGTTTTTTTTTTTAACAGAATGTAATTATTCATTAAAAAACATTCACTGAAGGTGCCAGGCAAAACAGCCTTGAATTGATATGATTATTTTCATTTTGTTTATGAGGAAACTGAAGATTGGAGAGCTTAAGAGAACTTTCCCTAAGGTTACAGAGCTCTAAGCAATAGATCCAGGAGTCAGACGCATATCTACCAAAGCCTGTGATCTTAACCACTCATACTGCCTCCCGTATAATATGAGGTATTCCAACAATACAAAATGAAATCATCCAAGTAATTACCTTTTCAGAATCTACAAAGTGTGTAGCAATTCCTGCTGTATACACATCTCTTCCTTTCAGCCTGAATCCTGTTAATGCAAGGAAGTAACCAAGTTTCCCTTGAAGTCTTGGCAAGAAATAACCTCCACCCACATCAGGGAATAGTCCTGTAATTAAATAACAAAAATATGTAAGAATGATTCACATCAAAGAGATGACTATAACTTTCTTTAAATCAGATTGTCATTTCTCTCTGGCGTTTCAATCCACATGAAAATGTATTACACTAAGTACTATGCAATGCAATCAATATCATAAAAGACTTTCTATAAAGTGTGCTCACTGAATTTGGGTATTTTTCAAAAGTTTCATTTCTCATTTCTACAGAAGTCAAAGTATTTGATGGCACAATGTTGTGTATATAAGAAGTACTCAATATATACTACCTACATTTTCTCACCACAAATTACTTTCAAAGAATCTCCAAAACTGGTAAAAAATTGAAAAAATATTATTTCCATATGATAATCATAGGAAAAATATGCATAATCTAAGGCTATTACATTAATGTGAAATTTCATTATTACCATTTATTTTCCAAATAGTCAATTACCTAATAGTTAAGATATTTAAAGTGATGCAATAACCATTAGTCTTATCAAATGAACAAGTTTATACTTAATAAAACCACTTGCATTTTACTTTTTTCTTAAGCATTAGTATTTTTTGAATTCCTTTATTCTCTCCAGTCGTAACAAATGAAAATAGCATATATACAAATACCTGCCAGTACACTACTTTCTGGTGTTTAAGAGCTCCTTAAACAATTGTGACCCTCTAGTTTGATAATCCATATATCTATTCTAAGATGGCTTCATTTAATGAAGTTGAGATAAAAACACAAGCATTTAAATTCTTTCCAGTTCTACTTGACAAAAAGGTCCTAGACTTGAAAGAATCAGCAGTGTGCTAATGTAAACAGAAACATCTCTTAGCACCTCAAACAAAATAGGTCTAAAATTGAATTCATGACCTTTTCCAACTACCATCATCTCCTTCCAGTATTACGTACCCCAATAAAGGATAGAACCATTCAGCCTCCACACCTTCTTCTCTGTACAACTCTCTTAACCCCCCATCAGAGACTATGTCCGCCTGTTGATTTCTTCTCCAAACGGCTCTCCACACAATAGCCAGGGTGATCTTTCTAGCAACACATATCTTGATCAGTCTTGCATTCTACTGCTGAAAACTCATCCATAACTATTTCTCTTAGATTAAAACCAACACTTTTATCAAAGTCTTCAAGGCCCCGCACAACTTTCTCAATTATATCTCTTACTACTCACTCGCAGAACCCTGCCACTCTGGTCTTCTCCCTTCAGTCCCCCACCTTCTACATTCCTACCTGCCCCAGAGCCTCAGCAGCACTTGGCCCGATGAAAACGCCCTCAATCCTGGAACACTTTGATCTGTTCCAGGGCACCACATTCTTTTGGCCCCAAGTGGCTCCTTCCAGGCCCCGTTGCTGGCTCACCTTCCTTTGCTTAACTATACATGTTACTCAGTGCCTAGGCGAGATCTCAGACAATCCCCTCCTCCCTACACACGCATTTTCTCTGCTCTTATGATTTTAGATAACATCTATATGCAGATTCGTCCCTGTTACGGACTGACCTGTGTCCCCATCCCAAATTCTTAAGTGGAAGCCCTAACCCCCAATGTGACAATTTGGAGCCAGAGCCTTTAAAGTGGTAACTAAAGTTCAATGAAGTTATAAGGGTGGGGGCCTAATCCAGTATGACAGTGTCCTTATAAAAAGAAGAGACACCAGGGACACACACACAGAAGAAAGGGCACGCGAGGACACAGCAAGAAAGCACCTGTCTCTAAGCGAAGGAGAGAGGCCTCAGGTGAAACCAAACCTGCCAGTACCTTGATCTTGCACTTCCAGCCTCCAGAACTGTGAGACATAATGCTGTTTAAGCCGCCCGGTCTGCGGTATTTTGTTGTGGCAGCCCTAGCAGACCAATACACTCCCAAATCTGTATTTGTGATTATGCCATTTCCCTTCAACACCAAACTCTTAGATCTGCTTTGTGAATATAACCACGTGGACAATAAGGATCTCAGATACGACATGGCGAAAACACAACTCTTGATTCCCATCCCTCCAACTACACCGCTCCTTCCCTAATTGGCCTCATCCATTCAGCAGCAAAAGATAAACACCTTGGAGTTATTCCTGATTCATCACATCAGCAAGCCAGTCAACTCCAAAATATTTTTCAAACCTATCTACTCTATTCCAACTCTATACCTCCACACTACTCCAAGCCAAAATCCTCCCTCTCTAGGCCTGTGCTATCCAAAATAATTTTCTATGATGATGAAAATCTTCTATAATCTATGCTGTCTGCCCGCCATAAGTGGCTATTAAACACTTGAAATGTGGCTGGTGCGACTTTGGAACTACATTTATTTGAATTTATTTTAAATAGCTGTATGTGGTTAGTGGCTACTGTACTAGACAGCACAGCTCTAGGTTAGCGCACATATGACGACGGTCCCATCAGATTAGAATGGACTATAAGCAAGAAGTCTGCGACGTTCAAAGAAAAGGCTACACCCAGCTACATAATATGCTAGATTAACTGCTAGCTCTGCATAGTTTAAATACAAGGAGGCTCAGCACACTGTCCATCTGCCCTGCCCCTGCCCTTGTCTGGGGCCAAGAGCTGTTGAGGGAGCCAGGGCAGCTGGGGAGGAAGGGAACCCAGGGGACTCCTCAACCCACCTGCACGCCCCTTCCCACCCCTACACACACACACACACACTCTCACTTCCCTTCCCTTTGTTTATCTCTTTTTCCTCTTAGTGTCCTCCCCCCTCCCTCCCATTTATTATTTCTCCTCTCAAACTTTAATTTCTCTGGATCTCTTTCAATCTCAGCTCTCCCTTTCTCTCCCCCTTTCTTCCTTCCCTTTCTCCCTTGCCCCCTCCTGACACCACTGCCCTCTATAGCCCTTTCCCAACCCTCCCCAAACGCACATGTGCGCAGCCACACAGAAACTTTATCTTTTATACCGTATTTTTACTGTACCGTTTCTATATTTAAACATGTTTAGATACACAAGTACCACGGTATTACAATTGCCTACAGTATTCAGTCCAGTAACATGATGTACTGGTTCGTAGCCTGAAAGCAATAGGCTATACCACACAGCCTATGTGTGTAGTGGACTATAACACGTAGTTTAAGTGCAGTCCATGATGTTTACACAACAATGAAATCACCTAATGACGTATTTCTTAGAATGTATCCCTGTTGTTAAGCAACACATGACTGTAATAACCTCTTGACAAGTCTCCCTCCTATTACTCTGCACCCTTACCATTATCCTCACAGCAGCCAGAAAAATGGTATTAAAATGTAAACCAGATCATGCCACTTCCTGCTTTAAACTCCCCAGTTTCCCATGATGTTTAGGTTTAAATCCAAACTCATCACAAGAGGTCCCCATGTACCTCTTTGAACACCGTGTATCACTCCTGCCCTTGATTCAGACAGTTGCCTCTACTTGGTTCCTTGCATAAATGGAGTTCATTCTTACTTTCGAGTCTGTACTAACTTTTCTTACTGCCACAGCATTCTGCTGGCTCCTCCTTGTCATTGAAATCTCATCGTAAAGGGCATTTCTTTGGAGAATCCCTTTAGATTAGTTATTTAATCTAAAGAACCCATTCAAGATTAACTCTTCGGACAAGATGAAATAACAGGCACCAGATTTACCCTTCTACCTGAAACATATATAAAACCAAATGCAATATATGAAATAATGGTTTTTAATGCACTGGACCATCAGGCAGTAAAGGAAAGTGATCTCTGAATATCTGAAAACAAGTGAGGTGAACCCTACAAGAACTCCAGCTTAATGCCCTGAGATAATTTCCAGGCCCAGCATAGTCCTTGATTTGAGGAGATGATGTTAAGAGTTTAAGGAGACTGAGGAAGCTATAACTTCCAGAACAGAATACTCGAGATGAGACAGCTGCACAGAAAGAAAACTCTGGAGATCTGCAGAGGGTCTCCTGTTAAGTATTCGGCTTGGAACTGAGCAATACATATGCATGAGGAAACTATCTGAGTCTAGGACAAGAACCATAAAAAAGGATTACAAAGAACAGTACTGGGAATCCACAAAGCTGGGAACAGTGCCTGTTCCCACCAGTCAGACCAAAGACCTCATGATTCACAGATACTGAGTAGAATACAAAGAGGGGTCTTTGCTTCAATAGTGGGAAATAATTAGCACTAGCCTGAGCACTCCTCTAATTCTGCATTTTAAAAAAATCTTAAAAGACTTGAAAGGATCAAACTGTTTCAGTGACTTAACTTCAACCCAGAAGCAAGAATATTTATAAGAATACAAAAATATCCAGTACCCAACAAGGTAAAGTTTACAATGTCTACAATCCAATCAAAAATTACCAGGCATCTAAAAAATTAGAAAAAAACTAGCCATAATGAGTTGTTTAAACAATCAAAAGTGACCCAGAACTAACATAAACATAGGAATTAGCAAAGACTTAACACTTATAACAAACATATCCTGTATGTTCAGAAAGTTAAGTAGAAACACAGAAGATGCATACATTGTTTTTAAAAAAGACCTAAATGATACTTGCATAGATAAAAACTAAGAGGAATGTATAAACTGAATAATATTTGAATGAAATTAAGCACAAATCAGACTTTGCAAAAGAAAAGATTAGTGAACTTAAAGAATAGAAACTAAAAGACAAAAAAAAATTTAATGAAAAATGCATGAGTGAGCCTAAGTTTAAATAGAGTTTCTGGAAAAAAAGGATAGAAAAATATTTGAAGAAACAAGGTCAAATTTTCGAAAGTTAACAAAAACTATAAACCTAAGTAGCTTAATAAATACAAGCATTAGAAATATGAAAACTACACTAAGGCACACCATAATCACATAGCCCAAAATATATGATCAACAGAAAAATCTTAAGAGCAGCCAAAGAAAATAAAAAGACACTTAGAGAGGAACAAAGATAAGGATGAGAGCAGACTTCTCATAGGAAACAACATAAACAAGAAGACCGTGTAGAAACATCTTTAAAATCCTGAAGTTTAAAAATTAGAATCGAATTCTATATCCAGATCTGAAATCACTCACGTCGGCTTTCACCGTAGGAGACTAGAAAAAGAAGTGATAAAACACAAAGTAAGCAAAAGAAAGGAAGTAATAAAGATTGGAGCAGAAATAAAATAGAAAATAAATGAAACCAAAAAAGCTGATGTTTTTAAAATCAATAAAATTAGTAAGCCTCTAATTAGACTGAGCAGAAAAAAGAGAGAAGACAATTTTTAATTTGTATTAATATAAAAAATGAAAGGGCCAGGTATCATTTCAGATACTAAAAAGATAAGGGAATATTATGAACTGTATGCTAATAAATTGGACAAATTCCTTAAAAGACCCAAACTACCAAAGCTCGTGCAAAAAGAAATAGACAACTTGACTAGACCTACATCTATTCAAGACTTTGAATTTGTACTTAAAAACCTTCCCACAAAGACAACTCCAAGCCTAGATGGCTTTACTGGTGAATTCTACCAAACACAGACAAAAATGATACCAATTTTACACAAACTCTTCCAGAAAATGAAGCCAGCATTACCCTGATACCAAAACGAAGCAAGGACATTGTAAGAAAACCACAGATGATTATCCTTCATGAAAACAGATGCAAAAATTCCAAATTAAACTTTAGTATATGAAACCCATCAACATATAAAAAGTATAACACATCATACCAGAATCAGATTTATCCTAGCAATGCAGGGTTAATTTAATGTTGGAAAACCAATCAAAGTAATTCACCATTAACAAGCTATAAAAGAAAAACCAGTGGCCATCTCATTAGATGAAGGGGGAAAAAATAACAAAACTCAAAATCCATTCCTAATAAAACCCTCAGCAATCTAGAAACAGAAGAAAATTTCCTCATCCTGATAAAGGGCACCTATGAAAAGTCTACACCTAACATCATACTTAATTGGTGAAGAACTGAAAATTTTCCCCTAGGATCAACAACAAGGTAAGAAGGTCCACTCTCAACACTTCTATTCAACTTTGTATTAAAGACTCTACCCAATGTAATAAGGCCAGAAAAAGAAAATACAGAGTGGAAAGGAAAAACTAAAACTGACGTTATTTGCAAATGACAATTTAGGAAATCCATATTGGTAACTATCAGAATTGAATTTTTTTTAAATATCATTTACAATAGCATCAAACAATATGAAATGCTTAAGGATAAATCTGAAAAAGGATGTGTAAGATGTACACACTGAAAACTATAAAACGTAGATTAAAGAAATTTAAGAAGAAATTTAACAAGACCTAAATAAATGGAGAGATACAGTCGGCTCACAGGTCTGAAAACTCTATTGTAAGATGTCAATTCTCCCTAAATTGATAGATTCTAGACAATCCAAATCAAAATCCTAGTAGGCTTTTTTGTTTCAATTGACAAACACTCTAAAATTCATGTAGAAATACAAAGCATCTTTTTTCCCCAAGTTTTTTTTGGCTATACCAAACAAAATTGGAGGATTGTCACTACCTGATTTCAAGACTTCCTATTAAGGCTATACCAAACAAAATTGGAGGATTGTCACTACCTGATTTCAAGACTTCCTATTAAGCAACAACACCAGTGTGGTGTCGGCACCAAGATCAGTATATACAGATGAAGGTGCAAAGGTAACCAATCAGTGCAGAAACAATAGCTTTTCAACAAATGGCGTGGGAACAATTATATCTTCATATGCAATATAATAAACCTAGATTTGTACCTTTGATCCATACCTCACAGCATAAGCAAAAAATAATTCCAAATGGATCGTACATCTGAATGTAAGACTATTTCTCCCTAATAATCTTTTATCTAAAATTAACTGTAGTGTTTAATTTCCAGTTAAATATTCTTGCTGTTATGTTTTCAGATACACTTACTGAGCTAATATAAATTTTTAGGTATCTTCATATTCTAATTTTTTTTAATTCTGTCATTGTTATATCTCACACAAGATTCCATCAGTTCCTTCAACAATAGTATAATCTGACATGTATCAAAAGAAGATGCTTCTAAAAGTAATTATGAAAAATTTTGATTTTCTTTTTACCTATTGCAGTTTCCGGCATTGCAAAAAGAGACTTTTCTGTGGCCACTCGGAATTGCCCATGAACTGAGAGACCAACTCCCTAGGGAAAAAACGAGGCAAACAAAATATTTTAACATACTGTAATAAATAAGAACAAATTCACACACTCACAAACATTATAAACCAAGTAAATTATATTCCACAAAAAATTTCTTTCAGGAGATAGATTGGAGAGAAAACCTAAACCACACAATTTCAGATGGGCAAAAGATATATGAGTAACCCTGATATCTGGAATAGACTTGTTTTAGCTAAGATGTTTTTCATCTAGTATTTTATGTTATGCTTCATGTCCTCTTCCCCAGTTCCTCTCATTTCAAAATAGATGCAGCATTATAGAATACTGACTCTTCCCAGAACCAAACATTAAAAAGCACAACCAAAAAGCTACTGTGTTTCCCTGAAAGTAAGACCTAGCCGAACAATCAGCTCTAATATGTCTTTTGGAGCAAAAAGTAATATAAGACCCGATTTTATTTTATTATAAGACCTGGTCTTATATAAGATGCATTAGACCTATAAGATGTATTAGACTATAATATAAGACTGGGTCTCATATTACTTTTTGCTCCAAAAGACATATTAGAGCTGATTATCTGGATAGGTCTTAATTTTCGGGGAAACATGGTATTCTAGCAAATTTTAATAGCTTTGAACAGAATATTAACACATTTTATTTATTCATATATTTCATCAAATAAAATTAGCAACATCATTTTTCTTAGATACAACATTAATAAGGCTAACCGTATAACTCTTAAAAATTGGTTACTAAACACAAATTTTAGAAAATAAAATGATAGGCTGAAAGGATTTCTGACTTGTTCAAGGTAAATGAAAAGGACAGTCATCTTTGAATAAACATGTGAATAAACAGCATGTTTGCAGAAAATAAATAAGAGGTATACATGTGATGACAAAGTATCCAAGTTACATCAGGGCTCACACTGGAACACACATTTCCTATGTTATGTTCCTTTCACATTATTCAGAGCTTCTATCAGATTGTTTTAGTTCTCTTTCTTAATCCGTTCTCATCAGTGTACTCTACTTTTGACATCACAAAGTTAAATGAGTTAAAACATGTAAAATATCTGAAACAATGTCAGGCATTTATTAAAAGTTCTATTAGTGTGAGCTAAATGGAAAGAGCCTCATTTCTATCTGATTATTCTAATTTTTCATTAAATTTCCTCAGGCCTTTCGTGTTTTCACATTCAGTTCAGCCATTTAAAAGTTCTTGACATTTTTAAAACTTTTTAAGAAAACACTCGAAAGTACATGCAATTTCTTAAAATTTTATATACTGTATGCCACGCTTAAATTTTAAAAGACCACGGAAATGAATAAAATTCATTTAGTCACTGCCTATATTCTTTGGTGTCCACATTTATAAGTTAAATCCACAATGTTTGATACTCTCTATAAAGGCAAATAACATCATATTACAGATTCTATTAACCCAAATTAGATCACATATACTTCAAGATTATATGAAATCTTACAAATTTTAATAAAAATAAAACATTACTAGTTTTATTAATAGTCTTTTTGAATTATTTTAAGAGCCCTTGCTTCCCTCCACTCTCCACTTTTAGTTGATCAGATTGTCACTGAAAGCTACTGGTGTTCAGGAATGTCTTGCTAAGAACTTCAAGAGAGAGTTGGACTGGATTTGCAGTTTTCAGACAACATTCTTTTGAGTTCTAGGGCTCAGAAGAGCTGCCTCTGTCTGGACTGCACAGCAGGTAAGATCTCCACGCCTCCCTGACTGACCTGCCTCAGCCACACTCCTTTGGTTATTGCCCCCTACCTCTTTTAATTAACTCTGAATTCCAAAAGCAGCACATGACTATATCCACTAGTAATAAATATTTATAAAGTCTGATCACAGCCCCCAAGCCTAGTTCCTCTCTCTCCCCAGAGACACAGTGGCACTCAAGGCTCACCAGAATTCTCAAGACCAGGGAGCAAAGGGGGAAGCAAAGTGCATGAAACAATATTCTCACTCTCAGGCAGAAAACGAAGACACAGTGGGCAGCTGTGGGTTGTTGACAGCCAAAGAAACTTCAAGGTCATTTGAAATTTGAGCTGAAGAAGATATGACAGCTAAGTGAAAGCTGCAAGTATATGAGGTAACAACCAAAAAAGAGAGAAGGCTACATACAGCCTGTATAACAGAGAACACAGCAAACACACAAAAAGCAGCAGAGACAGCTGGAGACAAAAAGAAACAGACTGCTTAAATTTGCCTTAAGTCCACACTTGCAGTCCAATTTTAAGGAAGACAGGCTATGCTGAAGTTTTCATCTCTGGATTTCCATTTAACGCCTGCATTTGTTTAATAAATACTTAATAAATAAATTAAATTTGTTTAATAACTGCCGCATTCTCTTTTCTGCATCTGTTTGAGTGAGTCTCTGCTCTTTTCAATTAAAAAAGTCTCTTCACATTTTTAATTACAGCCAGATGTATATCCTGGCATGTTGCAGCATCATACAACAGAAGTCACTTGTCGTGCGGGGTGACGGCGGGGCGGCCTGCGGGGTCTCTGCTCCTGCTCCCCACATAAGAACGCAGGGCATGGTGAGGCCAAAAAGGAACACCCACGGAGCCATAAGTAGGGAAGTCATACCACTATGGTCTCACTAGAGGCTGGGTTTACACGACGTGCGACCTGCTGTCCGCTTTGCTGCCAAACGACCAACTCTCCTCGACTCTCCTTACTCTCCTTCAGTCTCCTCCTCCACTCTCCTTGGCTCCCCTCCGTAGCTGCGGCAGTTATATCAGTGACCAATGGCTTAATGGCTACAGCTGATGGCCAACCAGCCACAGCTGATGGCCATCCACTATCCGAGCCAGCACCTCTCCACATGAGGCCGAGAGCCTGGAAACTGCTTTCTGGGGCTCTGTCCCCACACCACTTTAGTCCTTTGACCTGTACTATATGTTCATCTCAGTACCGTTCTGTGTTTTTCATTCCTAACACTGCTCTCCCTGACTAGCCATTCGCATGTTACCTTCTAGAACCCTCATTCCTTTGCAAAAGAGCCACCTAACAGTTCATCTTCTCTACAGAGGACCCTCTCTACCTCATGAACTCAATGCAGAAAGAAATTTATAAGCCCCACATTCTTTCATGTAGAAAACATAGATCCTGTATTCATGGATTCAGTTATTTTATATTTATTTTTGTGTTGCACTTTTATTTTGTATTACATTTTGTTTCTTCTTTTTTTAGGAGTGTCTATTTTTATTTCATTTATTTATTTTTATTAGCTTCAGGTGTACAAAACAATGTACTAGTTAGACATTGACACCCCTCACAAAGTGATACCCCCCCTCCAGTCTACTATCCCACTGACATCATATATAGCTGTTACAATTCTATACATTTTGTTTCAATCATGGCTGACAAAATGAATGAAATCAAACACAAGATGTTATTAGTAAGAAGTTACCAATGAAAAGCTTTCAGAATACGAGATCACTGACACAAGTACCATTAAGAGCCAATTTAAAAAGCCTTTCAATTAAGATGAAGGTTGGGAAAATTCAAGCCACCTGACTAACCATACAAAAGCTGGTCCATGTTGAAAGGGCAGATTTATATCTAATTTTTGTATATAATATAAAAGAATCCTTCATGGTTACTCGTAAGAAGTTCCCCTTGAAACTTCTGCAATTTACTGTTACATTCTATTTCACCAGTGAGCTTAGCTGGTACTCCTTTGCTACACTACAAAGGCTTCAAAGTCTTCAAGTTTTATTGTACTAACTAATGCTTATAGGGATTCATTCCCCAAATGGAAGACAGTGTTCCAATTCCTAACTCTCCTCAAATACTTTCTCTGCATCCCATGAAAACCAGTAGTCAAATCTCATTTTTCATTTAATTGGATACGTCCATAGCATTTGACGGGGTTGCTCACTCCCATCTCAGGAAACACTCCACTTGGCTTTGAGATACCATACGCTCTTGGTTTTCTTTCTATCTCATTCGTTGCTTTTTCTTTTCTCCCTGAAATCAAAATGTTGATCTGCCCCAATACCTGCCCACTTCATCTGCACTCTGTTCTTTCTACATTTATTCCCGAGGTGATCTCTTCCAAGAGCCCCAAGAGTTTCAGGATTATCCACAACACTAACAACTCAAGTTATTTCCCCATTTCTGATTTGTCTAGACTTTATACCTAGCTGTCTATAATTCAACATCTCCACTTGAATGTCTAATATACATCTCAAACTTCACACATCACAAGGAAATCTCTTGATTTCTCCTTAAGCATGCCACTCCCTCAGTCTTTTCCATTTCAGTAAATAGCACCACCATTCACCCAGCTGCTCAGGCCAAAAATCTTAGCAGCATCTCTTTCTTTCCGATCTCACAGTCTAATCTATGAATCTGTCTTGACAGCTGTGGGGACAAAGCCCCAAAAAACAGTTTCCAGGCTCGCGGCCTCACAATAGAAAGGTGCTGGCCGTCAGCTGTAACCCGTAAGCCATTGGCCACTAATATAACGGTTGTGGCTACGCTAGCAGAAAGAATGGGGGCTAGCAAGAAGATGGTGGCTGGCAAGGACGGACTGCTGTTAGGCAGATTATGTAGATCCTGCTTCCTATGTCTCTAGCCCAGCCGCTAGCGAGAATATATTGGATTGACTCCCCTACCTATGGCTCCATGGGTGTTCCTGTTTGGCCTTACTGTGTCCTGTGTTCTTATGGGGGGAGCAGGACCAGAGACCCCACAGGTAACCCTGCACGACAAATGGCGCAGTGAGCAGGGTCTCCCGCACGACAACAGCTCTAACTTCAAATTATATCCTGGATTGGGCCTCTTTTCACCATTTCCACCATTACAACCCTAGTTAAAGCCACTATCATCTCTTGCCTGGGTTACTCTCTTTGGGTTCTGTTCTTGCTACAATCCATCCTCTACACAGCAGCCATGTAAGCTTATTAACGTAAACAGTTCATGTCCTACTCCTGCCCAAAATTCTCCAGTGACTTCTCATCACATTAAGATATTACCAAAACTCCTCATTATAGCTGATACATGATCTGGTTGGTCCCTTTCTATCTCCCTGATCTTTCGGTCTACCATTTCCCAATTAACTCACTTTCACTCTGGTCAGTCACACTGGCTTTTTTTGTATTTAAAATGTTCTTAATTGACATATGATATACATTCAAAAGTACACAAATAGTAACAATAAGTATACAAGTCCAGTGAATTATACCAAAACGAACATACCCATGTAACCAAAACCCAGGTGAAAATTATTGAGAAATACCTTTATGCACTTTGTCAGTCACACTACTCCCTCCACCCTTCCATTAACTACTATCTGACTGCTAACAAAATAAGATTAAGTTTTTCTGGTTTTGATCTAGATATAAATAGAATCATAGAGTATATGTTATTTATCTGACTTCTTTCAGTCACCATTGTTTATGAGATTCATTCACATTGTGAATAGCAGTAACTTTTTTCATTGTATATAACTTTTTTCATTCCTTTGTATGAATAAACAACAATTTATTAATCCTTTCTACTGTAAATGACTAGTTAAGTTTTTCCAGTTTGGGGCTATTATAGATACTAATTCAACAACCATTCATTCCAAGACCATTCTTATGTATATTTTTTGGAACATAGGTACAGTGTGGGTTGGGTATATACCAGGGTATTGGGTATATACCAGGGAGTAAGACTGCTGGGTCAAAGTGTATTAATTCAATCACTTTTAAAATATCAAACAATTTTCCAAAGCAGCAGTACCAATTTCTACTCCACCAGTAATATATGAGTTTGGTATTCCACATCCTCACCAATACTTGAAATTGTCTTTCACATTTTAGCCATTCTAATATATTAGTATTTTATTGTGGTTTCAATTTGCATTTCCTTGATGATTAATGCAGTTGAGTGCTTTTTCATGTTTATTGGTTATCTGGATATCCTCTTTGTGAAATATCTAATCTATTGCTCCTTTTCCATTAGTTGTTCTTATCGTAGAAATTCTTTATATATTCTGAATACGATTCCTTTGTTAGATATATGTATTTCAAATACCTTTCGTCAGTCAATCTTTGAGGACTTTATTTCCATAAGAAAAGTACATGTCTCAATTAATCAGCGACTAATCTTAATCTGCTTCAGTACCTCCCATTTAACTGAGCACTAATCAATTTTCCATGTGGCTGGTTTGTGTCTCAACAAAGTCACATGGGTATTGCGTATGCTTACTGATTCCATTCCAAATCCCACTTCTCTAATCATTAGAACATACCCCTTTAAAATATCCTTTAAAACTTTTAATTTTCCATTATATTAATCACAAAACCCTTTCATTAGCAGAATCTTAAGGACGCTTTGAAAAACACAAAAATGATACCATACTGCACTCATATTTTGAGTTGGGTTGTGGGGAGTTAACTTTATTTCTATGGTAAAATGCACTGGAGGGGGAGAAAAGAAAGGGAGGGAGAGAGTAAATGAGGGAGGGAGAAAGGAAGAAAGGAATTCTTTAAAGAAAAACTTAAAAGTTCTTTAAATCCAATTCAGTTGAGAGGGAAATGTGGGCGGTACTACATGTACAGAATAAAAATTTAAGGATTTTTCTGTTCAATACATACCTAAAATTAATTTTAATTTTTAAAGCAAATTTGCCTTTCTATTAGCTATTAACTTGAGAAAATAGGACTTCCGATATCTAAAGTAAAGGGTAAAGGAAATTTAAAATTTGTCTTCCTAGGAAACAGAATGAACTATTCTTTCAAATTGCTATTTTAAAGAAAAAAGTTTGTCTCTTTAAGAAACAACTGGAATGATATAATATTACAAAATTTTAATTAACCTATTGGAGAAGCACTCAGAAACATTCCTTTTTATTTTATTGCATACCTAAACATTGAGGAAATGTTCTAATTTCTGAAATCTGAAACAGAACTAGTCATCCCCTTTTACAAAGTGTTATGCTGCTCTTCAGGGTGGATAACAAGAAACTGTAAAACTATCATTGTTCTTGCTGGAAAAAAACATTTTCTACAGTAAAAAGAAAAGAAAAAAATTCAAGCTCTATGGTGCCATCTTTTGGACTGTTCAAGTTTTCTTAACAAAATTCTAAATTGTTATAAGAAACAATTTACTGAACAGAATCATGATGAAGACAGACACAATTACTATTTGTTTACCTTTTCTTAAGCCACCTTTGCCCTATCTTATTCTCATATTAGGATTAAAAAACAATTATTAAAACCCATTAAAATATTAACATATATTACATATTAAAATATTAAATATGAAAACATTTAAAATAATTACATAATTATGTATAATACTAACATTCTACAAAAAAATCTGAAAATAAAGGCTTTTAGGATAACGAACTCTGTGTTTAACACCGTATGGTAGTGGCTTCTAAAGTGAGGCGCCACCAGTACCATCCGCAGCATCTGGGAACGTGTTAGAAATGCAACTTCTCAGGCCACACTTCAAACTGACTAAACTGGAAATTGGAGTAGGAGGAGGCATCTGTTTGAATAAGCCCGCCAAATGGTTCTGATGGAAGCTAACCTGTGAGAACCATTGTCTCAGGAGAACTCGGAAGAAGATCCACAGGTAACACTGAATCACCATCACACACGTGGTTAAGAATCGCTAGTGGATCAGCAGCAGTTCATAACCTTAACTTCACATTGGGATCACCAGGGAGCTTTAAAAATGCCTGGTTCCCACTGCAATATCGGATTTAATGGTTTGTGGAGATGAGTAAAGTCTGGGCACTAGAATTTTTAAAAGACTCCCAAGTGATCCTAAAATACAGCCAAGGTTGAGAGCCTCTGATCTATTAAAGCTGGACCTCACTAAGAGTCTCAAATTAAGCAAAGTTTACAAAATCTCATTATAAAAATAAAGAGCCTGTTTTCTTCCAGTATGTTTCTCTTTCAAGGCTACACTAAATGTTTATTATTGTTTAGAGTAAAACTGTTTTAATAATTTATTAAATATGTACTGTGCATTGCTAGTTGTTATGGGAAGGTTAAAAAAGAAAAAAGGCATGATAGTACTTGCCTCTACAGACCATAGAATATACTTGGGCATATTTCATGGTAACTAAGAATAAAGTATAAATGCCAAATTTGAAGTACAGATTGAATGCATTGAGTCAGTAGAAACATAAATCACATTTAATCATAGTAGTATTTAAGACTGTCAAAAATAGCGTAGAACTCCAGTCTTTAAGGGTGAATTAGACATAGGGTGCACATGGAGCATGTAGTGGGCACATCTGACGGGCGACAAGACACATTCGAGATGTGATCGAACAACACGGTGAACGTTCAAACAAAAAAAATGTATTACAGTAAAAGACACATTGCCATTAATCCCCCTCAAAATACTTCCCTTTGCTTCAAACACACTTATCCCACCATTCTTGCCACTCTCTAAAGCAGTTCTGAAAATCCTCTTTTTTGAGTATCTTAGTTGCGCTGTTGTGGCTGCCTCACTGTCTGACTCGATTGGAAGCATTTACCTTTCATGGTCATTTTGACTTTGGGGGAGAGCCAGAAGTGGCACGGTGCCAGATCCGGTGAATAAGGTGGATGAGGACACATCGTAATGTTTTTATTTGTCAGAAATTGCCACAGCAGAAGCAATGTGTGACACGGAGCCTTTCCGTTGTGATCACAAAATACGGTGAATTCTGCTGCCGAGTGCCATCCAAGGGAAAGGCAGGGATTTTCAATACAGGAAGTGGTGCCTTGAACCTTAGTAACAGTGTGTGACAAGTTTCAACTTGTTCGGTGCAGTCAGTAAAGTGTGAGCTGTGGTTGAGAGAAGGTGTGTTTTAAAGTCTGCTGTAAATCATCCTTCATCATGACAATGTTCAGCGTCACATATCACTTCTGGTATATGGCAATTTCTGTCAAATAAAAACATTACATTGTGTCCTCATCCACCTTATTCACTGGCTCTGGCACCGTGTGACTTCTGGCTCTTCCCCAAAGTCAAAATGATGCTGGACATTGAGGCAGCCACGACAGCACAACTAAAGACACAAAAGAGGACTTCCAGAACTGCTTTAGAAAGTGGCAAGAATGATGGGATAAGTGTGTTTGAACCAAGGGTAAGTATTCTGAAGGGGATTAACAGCAATGTGTCTTTTAGTGTAATATGTTTTTTTATATTTAAACATTCACCGTATTGTTTGATCACACCTCGTAGGTTTTATTAGGGGGGGCTGACAATACATAAAAAACCTTTCTCGTTGAAGAGTTCCTCATCTGAATCACATGTCAATGGAAATGAATTGACTATTTTCTCCATTTTCCCAAGGATGGTAGTACATACTTGGTACCACTCTCGAAGCACAGGACAGAAATAGGAGAGAATTCTTTACATATAATGGATGCCGTGGGTCACAGGTTCTCACACTAACATGACTCAAAATCACTAGGAAGGCTTGTTAAGAGGCCTGCTGGGCTCCACCACTACAGTCTGACTCTGCGGTAGGGCCCAAGAATGTGTATTTCTAACAGATTCCCAAGTGCAACCGATACTGCTGCAAGGATGACACCTTGAAAACATTGCCTCAGGGTACTTCTGCCCACAGACAGGTTTAATTCTCTGGTGGTATTCTGGTTAAGAAAGGCTGATATAAAGTATATTTTCATTTTCATTTTGAAAGTCATTCATACTCCTTAAAGCAAATACAGAAAACAGAATAGGAAGAGGCAGCTTCACTCTTACTCCCTCTATTCAAGATAACAGTATCTTACCTGTTTTACTGCAGTCTTCTCTTTAGAAACGAATGGAGTATTCTTAGCTGTACCATATATAGGAATGTATACAAACACTGCACCAACCTATACATGTCACAGAGGCCAAAATGCATAGCCAACTGATTCAGATGTGGTATGCTAGAGCATTAATTCTTCTCAGGCGCCTATAAAAAGACAGTTCTGCCCACTGACAGTACCACAGGGCAGTTCACCAATACTGTCATACCATAACTAGTCTGTGTTATTACATTTGGTTCAACTTGACCAAATGTTTAATGAAATATTTTCAACAATGCTATGTCAATGTATTTTACAAGCCTTTTGATTTCTGAGAATATTTTTCTTTTACACTTACACTAAATGGCAGCTTGATTAGATAGAAAATTCTTGGGTCTGAATTACTTTATTCCACAACTTCCTCAGTCCACTGACTTCTGGCACTTAATATAACAAAGTCTGAAACCAGAATGATTTCTGTTCCTTTGTACATACCTGAATTTACTAACCATCCTTTCACCGCCACTCCTTGGCCTGAATACTTGCAATTAGTTTTTGTTTGCTTGGTTGTTTTTTTCTAATTTAAAGCTAATAATTTAAAAAAAAAATAGTTAACTGAGCTTTTATCTAGGTGTTGATCTCTTTTCACTGATTTTATCTGGAATGCTGTATGTCCTTTAATTATACATACCTCAGTCTTGAGAGTTTTTTGTTTTTAATAAAAGAAGTCATCTTTAATTATATCTGACCAGCATATCTGTTCCAAGTGTTTGATTTCTTTCCATGGAGTATTTATCATTCCTTTGTTAGGTTCTCAGTATGTTTCACATTTCATTACCGCAAACTGTTCACTGTCATCATTTTTATCTGTGTCTTTTTTGGTGAGAGCTTGTCAAGTTTGTCTTCACAGATACAACTTCATTATTTGTAATATTAAATTTAACTCCTAATCTATTGCTTCCAAAGAGGAATGCCAGTTCTGTTATCGCATTTTAGTTTCCAGTCATCCTTCCTTATGTTACCTGTTTTCCCTTTTCAACCTGCTAACCTTTCATTTGAGCTTGTTACCTTATGGGCTGCTTTTCCTATTTTATTGGGGCCACATCTTTTTTACATGTTATTAAGTATTCCCCATGGTTTTTGTTTTATTTCCTGGTTCTTTTCACATTCACAGAGCAGCTCTTCCTTCAAAGCTTCCAATTATTTTCCTTCCCCTTGTTCTGCCGTATTTTTTCAGGGAGCTCTTATTTTCCCCATGTTAATACTTCCTTGATAAAAAACACACAATCAACTCATGCTCAGTATCTGTCAACAAGCAAGAAGGTACAGTCTGCCCTTGATCCTGCCGTCTAACCATTGCTGCTAGAGACATCCCTTCCCAAAATGCTGTGCAAGATCTAAGCAATTCCCAGTGACCAACAGGCTTCATCTAGTGTGATCCCATGAGAAAATGAGGAGGACTTCTTGTATTCCCACTGATTAAATCTCTGAAACACTGGAACAGGTGAAATTTTTAAAATTCTACCCTTTGACCTCCTACTATCTACCTAAATCCTACCTTTTCTTGCCATGAAGACTCTGACCTCTCATTTCTTTAAAGGCTTGTCTTTGCTATAATCAGTGCCATACAATTTACCACTTGTCAGTAATTATTTCACGTTTTCTCCATCTCCATATCAAGTTGTTCAAGGACAGTGACATTTAAGACTTTTTTGTAATTGCACAGACTCAAATATTTGTCAACTGATAGAAAGGCAGTATCAGAGAACTTTACAAAATACTCACTTTCGTCACTAAGGTGAGATTTTGTGCAACAGATATGATTTTGGCAAACATATCCCCACTATTCAGAGTCTACAAAAAAACTCTACATTTCAGTTTCTCTTCTGAAGCTGTTGGAAGCAATCAGTTTACTTCTAAGTAGAATAAGGGTTCTACATTAAAGGAGAAAGATTCAATGAATTCTATTGGTTAGAAAAGCTTGCTAATTCAAGAAGCTGCAATAGCATATAACATAATTAAAAACATATTCTTTTGGGTGGAGATAGTCTGAAAGTGCAATAAGTATTATATCCCAAACCTGCAAGGCTCCAAAATCCAAATATGATTTTGTTTCAATGAGTTCTACTGTATTATACTCATCACCTCACTTCTGCTTAATAATTATTAACTTATTTTTAATACAACTCACATATTAATGATAAGCATAAAACAGTCTACTTACCCCACCCATTGTAATTCCATGAATAAGTGCAACATATGGTTTCTGGCAAGAATCTAAAAGAAATAGAACTGTAATTAGGTGCAATGTTTAAAATACATTTATTTTCTTCCAAAAACATGTTACATTAACTCTATTTTCCCAAGGAAATTCTTACAAGAGATATCATGGTAGACTAAATGTATGGCTTGTAAACATGTTCTTTTTAAAATGTTAATCCATAAACAATCCTGATCACCTGTTCATTATCACTTAACAACTCTTCAATTTGAAACAAATGAAAGCCTTATATAATTCACCTATTGAGGAATATAATTAACAATTGCCTTACAAACAACTGACATTTATGTATATACTTGTGTTTTAAACAACATAATTGTTTTTTTATACATCTAAAGTAATATCTGGATACAAAGAGCAGTGCAGCATAAAGGGAAAAGCACGGACTGGAAATTAAAAGACGCAGATTGTAGTCTCAGCTTTGTCATTAACTGGCAATTCAATTATATTCAATATATATATACAGGCATTTTATACACACACCCACACACACACAAATACCGGGGGTGCCAAAAAAATGTATACATATGACTTACATTCATCTTTTGTTATTGTTATATATTGGGTATTACAATTTTAATACTTTAAAATTTAATACTTTAATTATTTAATTAATTTAAATATATTAAATTAATACTTAAATTAATTTAATTAAAGTATTAATTAATTTAAAGTATTAATTTAATACTTTTATACAATTTTAATTTTCCTTTCTTAAAATATGTATTTTTTGGCACCTGCTATACACACACACACACACACACACACACTGGCAATTCAATATCTATACTAGCCTTGGGCATAAATATACATATTTACATATATATACACACACACATTATATGCATGTCACAGATGTGTATCGTATATATGACACTCAGATTAACTTTGCTCATCTACTACATGGAAAGACAATATATGGCCTCAGAAGTCCCTTCCCACTCAAAAAATTCTGTATACTTTTACTCTGTTCCTTTCCCTTTTTTGTTTTTCCTCTGAGCAGGGGAGTTGCCTGCAAAATAAAAATGTAAATCACTGAGTTTCTGTTACAGCTTGTTGCCAATATGATCTCTTTACCAAAGACCAATATCAAACTATAGTTTTAATCTAGCTAACAATTCAGTAAATATTCCCAATTTGCCAAATGAGCCACCAAAGCCCAAATCTAATTTTACATTCATAAAGACGTCTATAACCCTCAATTATGAACTCAATTAGAAACTATGGAAAGAAATTTCTCTATTGATTGAAATGGAGACAGACACATATACACATAGACACACACCATTTCCGCTATAGATACATATATCTCAAATATAAAATATTAGAAACTAATTGATGCAGGACATAAAACCAGAATTCCTTATTGACCAAAATACATCATTACAATGTGTAGAAGTTATACCTTGAAGGCTTTCTCTCCGTAGATTAACATTTTACCAAACTCTCTCTTCAAACTATTGAGAGGTGTTTTTCTTATCCTTTCATTTAATAAAGAACTGCACTGTCTAATATAGTACCCTCTATCCAAATGTAGCTATTTAGATTAAAATGAATTACAATTAAATACAATTTAAAACTCAATTTCTTGATCACACTAGCCTCATCTCAAGTACTCATTAGCCACATGTGGTTGTGGCTATCACACAGGGACAGCACAGATAAAGAATATTTTCATCATTGTAGAAAGTCCTAATGGGCAGTGCTGGTATAAATTTTTAGAAAAAAACACTCTAAGTAAATTGGATATGTAGAATTTTAGACTTAAAGAGGTGAGAGATATCAGTTTAATTTGGCTCATGAAGCTGGAGTGGAAAACAGCCTCTTTCCCCCACTCCTACTTCAAAGACATAGAAATTCTAGAAAAAAATAAAATTTAAATGCAATCCAAGTTCAAAGCCAAACATGGGAAATCCCCAGGTGCCAGAAACAAATAAGAAACTCAGAAGTCAGTAAGTGAATGGAAGCTACAGTCAAAGATTATGAGTGTGTGTGTATCTGTTTTCAATTGGGAATAAATTCTGGGCCACATACCTTATGCAATGAGATATGTGCTCAAAGCCTCATGCTAGGAAGAGCTATTCAATTTGTAAAACATGACCAGAAAAACTCTATTTACTGATCCAAGAACTCAATTAAGTTCCTGCCCAGGAGACGAAAGTCCGAGAAAGTAAATGCTCAAGCATTGGATAACAACCACGACCACTAAATTTCTAGAGAAACTTGTACATGGGCATTAAGGGGACATTTACCAGGGGTGCCAAAAAAACATATACACATTTTAAGAGATGTTAACACTTTGGCCAACATAGCTGAAGCAGTAGTTCGCCGTAATCAGAAGTGTCTGGACACTGATGGTAACCACTTTGAGCACCTCTTGTAATTGCAGAAGTCAAACGTGACTTGTATTCATCTTTTGTTATTGGTATATATTAATACAGTTTTTTCCTTTCTTTCAATGTGTATACATGTTTTTGGCACCCTCTGTGTAAAAGTGCAACAATCTGTATTAGTAAAAAATTGAAATAACCTAAAATATCTATTAATGTGGAATAATGTGAGATATATTCATAATATTAAATACTATAGACCAGTTACAGTCCATGTTATTAAAAACAACTTAAGGAATATATATACAGTAAAATATTTATGCAAATTTCAAAAGCACAAAATGATACTATTTTTGCTCATAAATATGTAGTAAAAAATAGAGTATGGTGTAGAGGGATACACGACAAATTCATGACAATGGTTACTTCTGGAGAGAGAAATGGCACTGAGGAAAGCAACAAAATAGGCTGAACTGTTATTTTAAAACTTGTAGTATAGTTCTCTTATATAAATTTTAAAACATCACACAAAAGTAAAATTGTGATGTCTGTTCATTCTGGGCTGGTGAGTACTCCAGTATTTATTACAGTGTTCCCTGTAATTTAACATTTGAAACACATGCTTGATAAAAGTACTGCTTCAATTATAATTCCTCAAGAATTACAAAATGATACTTCATTTTACAGAGAAAACTGGGACCCAAGTTTCTTGTTTTCCAAGAAAGCCATCCATACAATCAGAATCCACGTTTCCACACTGATTGCATGACAAATAGTAGTTAAGTATAGCCTACTAATATAAAAAGTGTGAACTGGGTGCCGGCCCGGTGGCTCAGGCAGTTGGAACTCTGTGCTCCTAACTCCTAAGGCTACCGGTTCGATTCCCACATGGGCCAGTGGGCTCTCAACCACAAGGTTGCCGGTTCAACTCCTCGAATCCCACAAGGGATAGTGGGCTCGGCCCCCTGCAACTAAGAGTAAACATGGCACCATGAGCTGAGCTGCCTCCTAGATGGCTCAGTTGGTTGGAGCGCGGGCTCTCAACCACAAGGTTGCCAGTTCGATTCCTCAAGTCCCGCATGGATGGTGGGCAGCGTCCCCTGCAACTAAGATAGAACATGGCACCTTGAGATGAGCTGCTGCTGAGCTCCTGCATGGCTCAGCTGGTTGGAGCGCGTCCTCTCAACCACAACGCTGCCAGTTTGACTACCACAGGGGATGGTGGGCTGCGCCCCCTGCAACTAGAAACGTTAACTGGACCTGGAGCTGAGCTGCGCCCTCCATAACTAAGACTGAAAGGACACAACTTGAAGCTGAACAGCACCCTCCACAACTAAGATTGAAAGGACAACAACTTGACTTGAAAAAAAAAAAAAAAGTCCTGGAAGTACACACGGCATCCCAATAAACTCCTTCCCCAATAAAAAATCTTAAAAAAAAAAAGAAAAAGTGTGAACTGTTTGGGAATGAACAGTTATAACAGTTTAATCAAATTTATTTATGTCTGGCATACAATATATCCAAAAATTAACTGAACTCTATTGATTCCATTTTTAATAAATTCATACTGTGCTGCTTTTCTGGATTCCATTTTCAAAACTCTCAGCAGAGCCCACATACCAATGGCATTATTTAGTATATATTCTTCTCTGAAGAACTCTTGAGCCAACTTCTGGTTTGCCTTTGCAGCTTCTGAAACCGCTACAAAAAAAAAAAAAAAAAAAAAAAAAAAAACAAAGAAAAAAGAAGGAAGGATTACAAATTATTTTTTTAAAAAAGTGTTTTCCAGTCAGTATAGTCAAATAAAATAAATTAAAAATGTTGTGATAGAAAGTACGAGGGGAAAACTCTAGAATGGTTTGTTAGTTGAAGCTGCCCAGGCCACAGGCATCATAGTTAGCCACAGATCCACAGTCCAATGTCAAGACTTCAAGGCAAAAGTTCTTAAGAACTTCTTACAGTGTTACATTTAAATTAGAAGTTATACATTGCTACAAAATGCATTTTCTTTTGACTGTTTTCTGTAGCCCCTGAATAAACATTTGCTGGATAAACGCTTCCTTTAGCAATATATCTTAACACAAAGTGTACAAGGTCGGTCAATTAAGTTCACAAACTCGTTGCAATGATGTTGCTAACCTTTTTTGATATCAGAGGGATTATTCATTATGAATTTGTACCAACTGGACAGTTAACCAAGTATACTATTTGGAAGTGCTGAAAAGGCTGCATGAAAAACTTAAGACGACCTGAACTTGAAGCCAACAATTCATGGCTCTTGCATCACGACAAGGCACCAGCTCACAGGGCACTGTCTGTGAGAGAGTTTTTAGCCAGCAAACAAATAATTGTATTGGAACACCCTCCCTACTCACCTGACCTGGCCCCCAATGACTTCTTTCTTTACCCAAAGATAAAGGAAATACTGAAAGGAAGACATTTTGATGATATTCAGGACATCTAGGGTAATACGACAGCTCTGATGGCTATTCCAAAAAGAGTTCCAAAATTGCTTTGAAGGGTGCACTAGGCGCTGGCATTGGTGCATAGCTTCCCAAAGGGAATACTTCGTAGGTGATTAAAGTGATATTCAGCAATGAGGGATGTAGCACTTTTTCTAGTATGAGTTCGTGAACTTAATTGTCCGACCTCATATTATACATACACGTACAGAAATATATATATTCCGTCGAGTTAATATTTCTGCCACATTCATTTCATTAAGGAACATTACTTGAGCATCTACTACGTAGGTATCATGTACTGTTTCAGGTGCTGTAGATAACAAGACAGCAAATATATGCTGGCTGCCCTGAAGTTCGGACTAATGAAAAAGACTACTAAAATACAGTCCTTGTACTATGCTCACTGTAAGACTGGGATGCTGCGGGAATGGGAGCAGTAACTAAAAGAAGGCCTCTAAGAAGATATAAGTCTGAGCCAAGTTTGAACAATAGGTAGAAATTTCCTAAAAAGTGAAAGGGGGAAAGTGTTTGAGTAGATAAAGGAGTAACTACAGAGGCACATAAGGCAAGAAAGAATAAAATAAAAAAAATAAGTAGTTGTAAAAGACTGAAGGAAAAGGGTAAAAGGTGAAGCTAGAGAGGTTATAAATGGAAATATAACTTCTCAAGGATGTGGGTACAGCACACTACTGCCTGGCTTACTAAACAGGTGCTCAGTAAATACGTGAATGATCGATACTATCAAACAGTTTCACTTCTATTGCAATTTCCTATTATCCAACATCTACTATATTCTTAGTCCAGTCAATGTCAAGACTACTGTTAGACCTTTCTCTTCCACGTACTGCAAACTCCTATGCCTTTTCCTGTCTTAGGAGAGTTATCTACTAAAATATACAAATTAAATGTATGTTAGATAATGTTTCTTCTTTTATGGGAGTACCATAAAAATTGTTGACTATTTATAGATATTTAGACTAACTCTAGCACTATGAGATGTCTTCCTTTAAAATGTTCCAAATGTTGACTTCTTTTCCTGGTTTGTAAAAGAAAGATGTAATGCCGAGTCTCGTCACTCTGCGGCTTTAACTGCTACACGTCCCCCCAACCCCCTTACATTGTCTGTTATTAAGTCCTGATCGCTGCTTACCAATTCTGAAAGGAAAGGCCTATAAACTGTATTGCCTACTGAAGACGGCTCTTTCGTCTTACAAATCTTCTTAGATTTCCTTTTGGTCTTATTCTAATCAATTAGTTCCATATAAAGTAAAATTAAATAACACTTATAATATCATTTAAAAAAAAATTTTTGGGGTGCCAACTTATCATCTTGGACTATGATCTTTAAAGAAACTCAATTTTCTGAAATTGAAAACCATTGCTCTATACATGTAAACTGGAATAATTCTAGAATTTGTAACTGTATTTCCAAACGTCAATATAAAGTTAGGCATCTATGCAAAAATAGCTCACAGTCAGAAGCTAAAATCAATACATAAGGCTTTGTCCATCTGTAAATTGACAAGGTCATAGGCCCAACTCATAGGTTTATTCCAGGTTGAAAAACAAGTTTTAAAATATTCACGTTGTGGGCAAAATAATAAATTCAAAAACAATTTAGTTAACCAATCAGTCTAAGCTATTGAAAAATGTAAACTACAATTTTAAGACTTAGTTACTTTAAATTAAATAGGTATTTGAAATTATGTCCTGAATCAAGCTTGTTTCTTCCTTTTCTAAATATAACGGTATACATAATCTTGTAAATTTAGTAAATAGATCAACCCAAACATTGTCTTAAAACAATAAAAAAATACACATATGAAAAAATATATACAATAAAATATACACAAAATGAAAAGAAAGAAAACCCATCCCTGGACCCTACCAATTCCTTAAGAAACAAAATACAAAACATAAGTTCTCAGTATATATAAAATACTGACAACCAACAGTGATAACAGTAAGTACATGACTTTGATCTTGAAAACAAATATTTCTTCTCTTTTGTCTGTAATAGTTAAATGTGTAAGACAGATTGACCTAAACAATTAGAAAGATGAGAATTAATCTTGTTATTTATAAACACACATGAAAACATATTGACAATATAATAGAATAAATGCTATTAAGTACACCCAACTTTGGGATCATGAACAATGGAAAAGCATAGGCAAACTCATAGAAATATGGGCGAACATGTCATATTTGGAGAATGGCAAATCACTCAACATGGCCAGATTGTCAGATTATGTGACAAACGGAACTGCTTAATATCAGCTATTCTAAAATAGAAAGTGGACTCACATACCAAACTGGACATTTTGTTTGGAATGATTCAGAGACAAAGACAAGATATCTGAAGGGCATATGTGTGTTAAAAAAAAAAAAAAATCGCTATTCTCCTCGTTTTTGCAATATTAACTGCAAAAGATAAGTCTCTAAATTTTTCCTTTTCCTAAGTTAACTACATAAGAATGTATTAACTTTAAAACAAACAGAAATCTAAAAAAAATACAGCAAATTATGAAGTACTACAAAAATTTGCTAACACTATATCAGTAATAGAAAAAAAGCATTTAAGTGAGAGCGAAATAAGTTTTTACCTCTGATATCACCCCCAGCACAAAAAGCCTTTTCACCAACTCCCTTTATAATGATCATGAAAGTTTCAGGATCTTGTTCCCACTTCTAAAAAGAAGACGGTATAAGTATATTATCAATACAAACTCATTAGAGATATATCCAAATGCACACATGTACATACATATACGAGTACGTGTATAGATAGAGCTACTATAAGCATCAGCTTTATAAAGCATATCCAGAAGAATGAATCCCGACTTCATTTTTTCTGACATAAATTAGAAGCTATTTCAACAAAGTTGCTAGATGAACATATTTTGTAATTCAAATTTCATCCTGGCATCTGAAATCTCTGCGATGACAACTTTTAGATCAAGGTCAAAAAATATGGGCTTAACAATACTACATGTTACATAAGCTTATAAACTTGGTGAACAAATCAATCCAAAGATTGTTGATAAACAGAGCAATAACCTTTCTACTGTAGTGACATATTCTCCTACTGAGAAATTTGTAAGTAACAGAGTAAAAACACTTACATAGATCAAATCTGGAGTTGATTTGGGGTTGATAAGGACAGCTAATAAGTAGGGTGAAAGAATCAAGAGGGAATGTAAATTCAAAATACTAGAACAATGGATCAAATAAAAAATGAGAGACAGAAAAATTAACAGGAGCTCTATAAATTCTATACTTGAGAATGAAAATATAAATGCACAAGGAAGAGATGTACCGTGTTTCCCTGAAAATAAGACCTAGCCGGATCATCAGCTCTAATGCGTCTTTTGGAGCAAAACTAAATACAAGACCGGGTCTTATGTTATATTATATTACATTATATTATATTGTATTACATTACATTATATTATACCTGGTCTTATAGTAAAATAATAAGACCAGGTCTTATATTAATTTTTGCTCCAAAAGACGCATTACAGCTGACGGTTAGGCTAGGTCTTATTTTCGGGGAAACACAGAAGCTGGACAGACATGGTTCTCCAAAAGGTTAATGCAATACTAGGCTACATTAATAGAAATATGGCATTCTCACATGGAAGTTTCTACTTTCTTTCACTGTGGTCCAACTCTAATCTGGAACATTTGGCTTATGTTTCTGTATCACATTTAAGGACATATTATAAGGAGCTCCAAACAAAGTACAATGGAAAACAAACTCATCCAATGAAGAATTGAGGAACAGTTGACCAGAGAAAAACTAATATTTGATTAACACCTATGTGGCTGACCGTATTAGGTACACTGTTTCATCTTCAGAACAATCCTATGAAATATTATCCCCATTTCACAGCTAAGAAAAGTGAGACACAAAGAGATTAACATTCCCATCTACACAATTAATAAATAGAAATCCAAGTTTCAAACACAAGTGGTCTGACTTTAAGTTATGCTTTTCCATTGCACTTTACTTAGAATAGAAGAACTTATGAAAAGGCTGGCCAAGCAGTTAAAAAATAGTTGTCTTCAAACCAAAAAGCTGTCATGTGGAAGCAGATTAGACTTGTACACTCATACCCCAAGAGGCGGAACCAGTAATACTGGTTAAAAGGTCAGAGAGAGAACAGCAGAGCACAAGGTGAACTCAGCTATGCAAAAATGGAAGGGGCTGTCTCGCGAGGCAATGAACTGCGTCACTAGTGGTGCTTCAGGAAAACCACACAAGGAAACGACTGAAGACTCAAGAATCAATGGGGCTCAAGACCGGATCCGAGAGATCCCAAGGACAATGGGAGAGAATGCCAGAAACGAACTATTGGATACAGTTTTAAAAGAATCCACATAATTGCTTTAAGAAAATTACAAACCTTTAGCTGTGGATAAATCTGCCGAACCATACTAAGATTCAGTGCGTTTAGGAACTTTGGTCTGTTTAGTGTTATCACTCCTGCACAACCTTTCCTTTCCAACAGTACTTCTGCTGCATCCGTGTGGTTGGACATTCTCTGTGTAAACAAATAAGACTCTAGGATAAACTTCATTAAGTTTTTGTCACAAGCCAACATCAAAACATATACATCAAATACAAATCTGTCATGCAATTTTAATGGTGACTAAACGATAACTAAGTACATCTGACAAAGCTATTTAGATTGCATAGATGAACAATTCCAAAACAAACTATACATACCTTTAAACTCTTTTAATTTTTATTTGTAAGTGAACTAAGTCAACTGATTTAAAATAGAATGCAGCCCTAGAATTACTTGGATTATAAAACACTCTTAAATCTTTTAATGCATTACTGTATGCCAAGCAATATGTAAGGTGCTTAGAAAGCAAAGATGAATAGAGAGGGCAAATCATTCACTATAGAAGCTACTGACAACTTGAAAAAAAAAAAAAGGTGGTATTTGAGCTGTGCCTTCATGTATGCCAATAAAAAGGGGGATGAGAATCCTACAGAGTAGTACATGCCAGAGTAGTACAGAACAATGAATATTTGAAAATATTAAGATATTAAACATGAGCAGAATAAAAACTGGTTGAAGAAATGAGGGATGGGAAAATAGGAAGAATAAGTAGTTTGAGGCTAGCTTATAAAATGACAGACCTTCTATTATATGGTGATGGAAAGAGAACTGACTGACTCTGGGTGGTGAACACACGTGAGATATAGATAATGTGTTACAGAATTGTACACCTGAAATCTATGTAACTTTACTAATGATTGTCACCCCAATAAACTTTAATTTTAAAAAAAGAAGTTAAAACAAAAACAAAAAAACAGACTTACGTGTCATACAGTTGTGAAGAACTTGCCTATATTCTTATGGCCTCCACACCATAATTTAATCATCAGATCTCACTGCTCATGTAATATACAGTACTAACCTAACACCTGGAGGGAACACGTTTTAAACTACATAGCAATTTCTCAGGTCTCTGCTATACACAGCTAACAAGGCACATGGCACCACCATGCTTAGTACATTCCTTTAAGGACAATGCTTAAACCGCACCTGGGAACAATGTGCAATACAAAATTGAAAGTCAGCTTAAACTAGAAACTTTTACCTGGAGAATGCGCATTTATTAACTAAAAGCTAATAAACTCAGAAGTCCCTATTTTGACAGCATTAAACAACATCTTTACAAAATGTTTAAATCCTTCTTTATAAAATCATGTTGCATATTTAATGTTGGAGTTAATTTTTATTAAAATTCATTATCAGATAAAAATTTTAATTTATATTCACTTAAAAAGGTTACAGGAAGAGGGCTGTTAACAGAAAAGGTTGCACCTTTTCAATTCAAATTAAGACTATAACTAAGATACAGTTTTTTAACCAAATTGACAAATATCAAAAAGTTTGATATCCTGTCATGTCTAAAGTGTGAGGAAACAGACATACTGTGGGAACATAAGCTACCACAGAGCCTAGGAAAAATCTGACAACACATGCTGACACAGTAATTCTTGTTCCCAAAATTTACCCTACATATGTACTCACATACAATCAAACTGAAATGCACAGAAGGACAGTCACTGCAGCGTCATTTATATTGGCGAGACTGGACATAATCAGTGCAAGACTAGTTAAATTATAGCCACTCACAAATGCGTGCTATGAGGCCTTTATAAAAGAATACACTGTTATGGAACAATCTCAAGTGCAGAGTGTTTACTATGCTACCCACCCACGGTGTAGATGTATACAAATTTATATAAAGAGTGTATCTCTAGATGGATACACAAGACGTTACCACCCACGGTGTAGATGTATATAAATTTATATAAAGAGTGTATCTCTAGATGGATACACAAGACGTTACTAAAATGGTTGCTTCCAGGAAAGAGAACTGAACATCTGAGAGACAGGAAAGTGAAGACTTTTTGCTGTATGGCCCTTTGAACTTTTTGAATTTTGTACCATGTGTTTTTACTACCTATTGAAAACAATATTTTAAATAATTGTTTTAAGGTGCTATATTAGGTTTAAAAGACACTGAGCTATATGACAGAAAAATATGTTTTTCATTTCCTTAATTTATTGATACTAAAGAAAAATGTGTGGCAAAAGAAAACTATACACAAAAATCACAAAAGAACCCAGGCTTCCAATTGTTGTTTCATTTTCTGTAATGTTGAATATATACGTGAACCAAGTTTACTGACCAGCTAAAGGAGAATAGATCTAAATACAGATATAATCCAGGATACAGGGAACTAAAATTTATATCAACAAATACAACTGCAGCCACATAATGAATAACCTTTAAAAATGAAAGCATTTACAGAGGAAAGTGTAAATAGAAAGCAACTTGGAAATGTGTATGAAGAGTCTTTTAAATATTCTTACATTGAAGAAATAATTCTACTTTAGAAATTTATACTCAAGAAATAAGCGGAAATCTAGTGAAATATTTACATTACAGTATACTGTGTGTTAAAATATACACACAGGAAAAAAATAGCTATATGTACATCTAATTATAAACAATGATTTGGGATCACCTTTTCATATATATACTTTTCAAATTTTCTACCTTAAACACAATGAATATTTGGTTTACTAAAGAATGTCTCAAAGAAAAGGGAAAAAAGGATGTTTGCCACAATTATTTATAATATCAAAAACACACAACACTTGATTTACGATGCTCATGATTTAATTTATGATACTCATATGTACAGTTATTGGCAAACGTATTTGAATATTTAATGGTATACATAAAGTTTCATACTATGATGCTAATTGAAAAAGAAGGGTCAAAAACAGCTAACATACACAAGATAAAAATCAGGAAGAAACATACCAAAATGTTAAGTGATTAGACTTGGGTAGGATTATTGGTTATTTTAATTTTCTCCATTGTACTATGTGTTATTTCTAAATTTTTTACAGTGATCTTTCACAGAATTTTTAAATAATTTTAATGTTGTTTTTAAAATTACACAATCCACCAACCTTGGTCATTATACAATTTTTTCAGAAATATAGTTTTGGAATATTGATTAGGTTTAAAATATAACCTTTAAATGACTTGGAGAAAGGATTAACATTGCTAAGAAAATTAGGTTAAAAGTGAACACCCACTCATTAGTTCTGGATAATGTTTCTGGTCCCTGTTGAAATGGACAGCTAAAACACTATTAAAATTTCTCGTTTATAGAACTTAACAGATAAGTTCTAGCTCAATCAATGGACATCTCTACACATGGGTAGTATCAGTTATGACTTTTTCAGTTACATAAATACAGGAAACATTTGAAAGACGCAGAAATGGTATTATCTATCTCAGTATCACTCAAATCCATTCCAAGGCTATAGGATCAAATCTGAAGCTCCCCGTGTCCCATAGGTGCAGTGCCAGCCTAGGTAGTGCCATAAATTACAGCCAAAATGAAGCCTACAAATAAATAGTGTGCTAAGAAAAAAGTACAGCAAAGAGCCAGCCATGGCCAGAGTGTGTGAGCTGTGGTCATCTCGGACTGTAAACACCTGGGAACGCGGCAACTGTATTTCCTGGAACTCCCTTCTCTGAATGGTTATGAGTTAGTTGGTCAAAAGAGAAATTTTGAACTTTGGAAAGAGAAGTAGAACAGCAGCCGTTACTCTGAAGGTGCTGACGAGTTCCGCTCTCGTTGTTCCGCTCTCCTGCCCCGGTCCAGTTCTTCTTCTTGCCAGCTCACCCGCAGACACAGCCTTCTGCAGACTTCACCATCCCCGGTTCTTCACAGTCCTACTCCAGCAGCTGCTGGGCTTCTCAGAGTTGCTTCCAATAGTGCCCATAGGTGAGGAGGATGGACGACGAGTAACTTTCCTGATCCTCCAACTCCTCTAGACCAGCTTTTGTCAGTACTGTGGAAGATCTTATTCTCACAATGTATCTTTTATTCCACAATACTGTTAAAGAAAAATAATTTTCCCTCTACCCTTCTAGGTTCTTGGGTGAGATCCCTTGTAATAAAAAGATTAATCAGATTAACAGGAGAAAAACAAATTTAATTTTGTATGTACAGGGGCCACACAAAGATATGAGACCAAAAGGCAGTCAGACAATTGAAGCTTATATACCATCCTGAGCTAAAGAAAGGGTAGGGCTCTAGGACTCCAAAGGGGAGGAAAGAAAGAAGAGCAATGTTTGGTAAACAAATGCAAGCCCTGTCACACAGATAAGTCTCTCAAACTGGGAAAAGTTATCTGTGGTAATAGCTCTCTTCCTGAGGGACCCCCTTTCTAATTTCTTTTAGGTAGTTAGGGGGAGGTAAAAAGATTTTCCTGAATCAAATAGGTCTTGATTGCCTTTAGCTCAAAATAACACACGTGGCACATTTTGGGTGGCATATTCTGCTCCCCTTCAATACTCATAGTGGTTCTACTTCCCTGATTAAACCCTAACTCATATAGGAAGAAAGATGATAGACTAAAAAAGCTAAATGTTTCAGATACCTACATCAGTTAAAATTTTTAAATGATACAGAAAAAAAGTTTTCATGTTATACAAACATGTTACAGACAAGTACCCGCACACACCTTGGAGATACTGCAGGTTTGGTTCCAGACCACCACAATAAAGGGAATATCACATTAAAGCAAGTCAGACAAATTGTTTGATTTTCCGGTGCACATAAAAGTTACATATATTTACGCTGTATTGTAGTCCATCAAGTGTGCAATAGCATGATGTCTAAAAAAAGTTTACACTTAATTTGAAAAGACTTTATTGCTAAAAAATGCTACCCATCAACTCAGCCTTCAGCAAGCAGTTATCCTTTTGCTGGTGGAGGGACTTGCCTCAGTGCTGATGGCCACTGATCAGGGTGGTGGCTGCTGAAGGTTAGGGTGGCTGTGGCAATTTCCTAAAACAGGACAACGATGAAGTTAGCCACATCGAATGACTCTTCCTTTCATGAATGATCTCTCTGTAGCATGTGATGCTTTTGACAGCATTTTATCTACAGAACTTCTTTCAAAATTGGAGTCAATCCTCTCAAACCCTGCTGCCGCTTTATCAATTAAGTGTATGTAATACTCTAAATCCTATGTTGTCATTTCAAGAATCTTCGCAGCATCCCCACCCGAAGTAGATTCCATCAAGAAGCCACTTTCTTTGCCCACCCATAAGAAGCAACCTTCATCCATTAAAGTTTTATGAGGTTACAGCAATTCAGTCACATCTGCAGGCTCCACTTCTAGTTCTCTTGCTATTTCCACCACACCTGCAATTACTTCCTCCACTGAAGTCGTGAACCACTCAAAGTCACGTGGGTTGGAATCAACTTCTTCCAAACTCTTGCTAATGTTGATATGTTGATCTCTTCCCATGAATCACAAATGTTATTGGCATCTAGGATGGTGAATCTTTTCCAAAAGGTTTTCAATTTACTTCGCCCAGATCCATCCGATGAATCACTATCTATGGCAGCTATAGCTTTATGAAATGTATTTCTTAAACAATAAGACTTCAAAATTGAAATTACTCCTTGATCTATGAAAAGCAGAATGGATATTGTGTTAGCAGGCAGGAAAACAACATTAATCTCATTGGGTGACTAGGTTGATTGTCAATGAGCAGTAATATTTTAAAAGGAATCCTTTCTTCTGAGAAGTAGGTCTCAAAGTGGGCTTAAAATATTCAGTAAACCGTGTTGTAAACAGATATGCTGTCATCCAGGCTTTGTTGTTCCATTTATAGAACACAGGCAGAGTAGATTTAGCATAATTCTTAGGGCCCTAGGATTTTTGGAATGGTAAATAGTACTGGCTTCAACATAAAGTCACCAGCTACATTAGTCCCTAACAAGAGAGTCAGCCTGTCCTCTGAGGCTTTGAAGCCAGACATTGACTTCTCCCCTCTAGCTATGAAACTCTTAGATAACATCTTCCAATACAGTATAAGGCTATTTCATCTACATTGAAAATCTCTTGTTTAGTGTAACCAACTTCATTAATTATCCTAGCTAGATCTTGCAGATAACTTGCTGCTTCACCTTGCACTTTTATGTGATGGAGACGGCTTCTTTCCTTAAACCTCATGAATCAACTTCTACTGGCTATAAACTTATCTTCTGCAGCTTCTTCTGCAGAAGAAGCTAGGCCTTTCTAGGCCTTCACAGAATTGAAGACAATTAGAGCCTTGCATTGGTTAGGCTTTGGGTTAAGGGGATATTGTGGCTGGTTTGATCTTCTATCTAGACCATTAAAACTTTTTCCATATCAGTGATAAGGCTGTATCACTTTCTTATCACTAAGTGTTCACTGGAGTAGCACTTTTAATTGCCTTCAAGAACTCTTCCTTCACATTCACCCCGTGGGCTGTTTGGCACAAGAGGCCTAGCTTTTGGCCTGTCTCGGCTTTCACCAGGCCTTCCTCACTGAGCTTAATCATTTTTAGCTTTTAATTCAAAGTGAGAGATGTGCGACTCTTCCTTCCATTTGAACATTTAGAGGCCACTGTAGGGTTATTAACCTGCCTAATTTCAATATTGTTGTGCCTCAGGGAATAGGGAGGCCGAGGAAAAGGGAAAGAGAACAGGAATGGCCAGTTGGTGGAGCAGTCAGAACACAGAACATTTATCAAGTTCTCCACCTTATATGGGTACACTTCGTGGTGCCCCCAAACAATTACAATGGTAACATCAAAGATCACTGATCACAGACCACCATTAACAAATATAATAACAAAAAGTTGAAAACTGCGAGAATTACCCAAATTTGACATAGAGACAAGAAGTGAACAAATGCTGCTGGAAAAAATTGGCGCTGATGGACTTGCTCAACACAGGATTGCTATAAACCTTAAATTTGTAAAAAATGTAATATCTGTGAAACAAAGCAAAGCTCAATAAAACGAGGTATCTCTGTGTTAATAAACTTTGATCTCTCTCCACACATTTCTTTTTTGCTTGAACCAAGTCAGATTTGTCAGCCAAAAACAAAAAAGTTTCATGACTGTTTTCACTGAACAACTTTACATAAATTATCACCTAATACTAGAGGCTATATTTAAAACTCTATTATTTAGTCTCAGCTCAGAGATGTTGAAAGTTGAAAAGATGCTCCTCCTGACTTTATACAAAACAAGAAAGAAAGAAAGAAGGAAAAAGAAAAAATGCTGAAAAGATGGTAAATTAATGACTTTTAGTGAACTCAATCAGAAAACTGTCACAGGGCAAACAGCTCTCGTAAAATCTGCAGAGACAGGTGCCTTCAGGGAGACAAAGGACCAGCGTATTTACATACCCAGGCGGAAGCCTTCAGAAGATTAAGTAGAATTTTTGATGACTCGCTAGAGAACAAGTATGGGCAAATGTGATAGTATGAAGCTCCTGGGAGTCCCAGTCATGGAAAGTTCCCACCCTGGCTGCCTTTTCCTCCTGAAATCTAATCAGGCTCTCCCAGGGAACAGTGGCAAAAGCTCCCTGCGTGGTGCTGGCTGGGAAAGAGAAACTGCAGACACAGCTAAATCCTTTTCCCTCATTTTCCATACAGAACGAAAGGCTAAATCTGCAGGCAAGTAAGGAAGGGCTTCAAAGCTGGCAGCGCAGGGCTCTGGGTGAGTCCCACGCTACAGTGGAAGAAGGCAGTGGAGGCCTGCAAAACAAAAGCCTCCGTCTCATCTCTCTCTGTATGCTCTAGAGGCCCATGACTTATTCTAAGTAAATGCCTGCCTGCTACACAGGATTTTCTTATCACAGGAGTTAACCACATGGTATCCCTAACTCAACTTGTTAAAAAAAATTTTTTTCCCCAATAAATCTCTCCAACAAATCTGTCTCCCTGCCCTGTTCACTTCTCAGTTATGTTCACTACAGACTGCCGTCAGTGGCATTTTCCCATCCGACATGAAATAAAAAGCCTTCTCCCTCTCTCTATGGGCTCTCTTAGAAGGGTCACAGGAATGCGTGGGGTGCAGCCTCTCTGTCTCTGACGCACGTGGAAAAGCCAACCTCGTGGCCTAGAACCATTCAGCCTACAGACCCTGCGAAGTCTGGTTACCTTCTTCTCTCACTGCGGCCTATGCCCAGGACACGACAGCCCCAGGGACAAGGATTCTGTCATGTCCATTCCACCTGTGTGCATGTCAAAATATGAATCACTGACATTGTTCTGAGTTCTTTTTCCAGGAAACTCCTCCACTCCCATGTATATTAGCTGACTAACATTAATAAGGGTAAGGAGGGATAGGCCAATCTTCATTTGTGGAGTCTGGGTCAGTCAAATGCTTTAACACGTCCCCACCAAACCATGAATATTTGCACTAGTTAGGATAAAGACAAGAAAAGCTTCAAGTACATTCAAGTCATATTTTGCCACCAAAGCATTTACTAAAAACTAACTACAAACTTTTGGTTTTGAAGTTGCAGAACTGCAGATAACAGACTTGTGGAAACTCCTCCATAGGACTATAAAGAGAATCAACTGAGCTAATACACATCAAGTCCTTAGAATAGCACCTGGAATACAGTTAAGTACAATACCAGAGTAACTTGTCATTTTTATATGCAAGATACGTGTCGGGCTGTAGGAGGATACATAAGGGCTGCTATAACAAAAATACCACAGACTGGGTGGTTTATACAACAAAACATTTACTTCTCAGAGTTCTAGAGGTTGGAAAATCTAAAATAAAGGCTCCTATAGATTCGGTGTGTGGTGAGGTCCCATTTCCCGGTTCGTAGATGGCTGTCCTCACACTGTGTCCTCCTTCACCAGGCGGTGGAGGTGAGGAAACGCTCTAGAGTCTGTTTCATAAGGGCACTGATACCACTCATGAGAGCTCCACCCTCCTGACCTAATCACTTCCCAAAGGCCCCACCCCACCTCCGACTACCATCACTTCGGGGATAGATTTCAACATGAATTTTGGGGTGACACAAACATTCGGTCTATAGGAGAGAGATAAAAAATGAATAAAAATTATTTCTTCCTTGCTATCTGGTGAACTAGGACATCTAAGCTCTGAACGGGAACTATTAGTACAATAGTAGCTAACGTATAAAATTATTATATGCCAAAAATTATGCTAGATTACTTATTACTCATAAGCACTCTAAGGTGGACACCATCTCCACATTTTATATACTTGTATGTCAGAAAGGAGGCTGACAGAACCAAGTAATTTGCAAGTAGTAGACCCATTATTTGAACCCAGGCATTCCAATATGAAGATCCAAACTCTTATTCATAACCTTATGTCACCTCCTACAAGTTATATTTGTCAAGTCATGACACTATAAAATTAGGAAGCATGGTATACCAAGGTCAACAACATTTGCCAGTATTACTCTATTTCCCTAACAATGACATTTTAAGTTACACATCTTTAATAATGCCAGAAAAACAAAGTCCAAACTTACCAAATGTTGTAGTATGACATTAGTCCTTCTGAATGAATTAAACCTGAAACAAATGTAGAATTCAATGAACACAGTAATGTCAGTGGTCATTTTTCAATGTATAAATACTACACTCCCTTTTACTTTAGCCTCCTCTACGACATATTGGAACAAAAAAGTTTTTAAAAAGGTTTCACTCTCATTCATTGCTGGTAGAAACAAATGGTATGGCCACTTTGTAAGACAGTTTGGCAGTGTCTTACAAAACTAAACACACTTCACGACATGATTCAGCAATTGCACTCCTTGATACTTACCCAAATGAGTTGAAAACTAACATCCACAATAAAACCTGCTCATGAATGTTTATGGGAGCTTTATTCATATAGCCAAGGCACAGATATAACCAAGAGGTCGTCCTTCAATAGATGAATGGATAAACAAACTGTGTTGTATCTATATAATGGAATACTACTGGGCAATAAAAAGAAATCAGCTATCATTTCACAAAAGGACAGAGGAAATTTAAACGAACACTGCTAAGCAAAGAAGCCAATCTGAAAAGGCTATATACTGTATGATTCAACTGTGGGACATTCTGAAAAAGGTAAAAAACTATAGAGACTGTGAAAAAAAACAGTGGTTGTCAGAGAGAGGGAAAAATAGATGGAATACATGGGATGTTTCGGGCAATGAAACTAGTCTGTGTAATTGTAATGGCAGAGATACATCATTACACATTTGTCAAAATTTTCTGCTCAATTTTCCTGTAAACCTAAAACTGCTCTAAAAAATAAACTCTATTAATTTTTTTTTAATTTGGTAAGGATGCAATAGGCATTCACAGATGTTGTAAGATATATAATTTGGTATTGCCCTTCCAGGAGGCAATCTGGAAATACAGCTCCACAACCTTTAAAAGGACCATACCCTTAGACCTAGTAATTCCACAAGCATTTGTGTTAAGGAAATCTCAGAGAAATGGTCAAGGTTCGTTTATAAAGATGTTCACAATAATTACTTATATAAGGGAAAAACTGGAAACAAAGTAAATACTTAACAATATAGGAATGTACTTAAAACTGCTATCTATACAGAAACATCAGTCAATAAAAATATTTAGAAACATTTAAATAATACATGTCATATGGAAAATAGTCATGACAGAAGTTACAAAAAGAAAGCAGACTACAAAACAGTGAGTACAATACTTCTAAATTTGTTTTAAAAGTGTTTGTTAGGCTCAGAATACAAAGCTTATGACACAGTTTGACAAAAGTGATCAGTAATTACAGAAGTCAGAATGGTGGAGGGTGGGGGCATGAGGCAACCGTGAGTGTTGGATATTGTCTCTACCCAGATGATGGTTACTGGACTGTACAAGTATGCAAAAGTTCACTGAGCGACAGACTTCAGAATAGAACATTTAAGAACTCAAAAATTAAGTAAGAAAGTAAAAGTAACCTAGGGCATGAGGAGGCCTTCTGGGATGCTGGTACTCTCTTGTTTTTTGATCCATGTGCCAGTGAAATGGGTATGTTCAGACTGTAAAAACTCATTAAATTGTGTATCTGTGTGCTTTGGGCCTTTTTAAGAAGTTCCCCAAAACATATCCCTCTAGCCTCTGATGAACTCAGCACAGTGAGAGAGCTGCATATAAAAATACTGAAGTTAGAAGACACGGGTGCATGCGAAACAAGAAGTGAAATGTAAGGTGCATGGAGACAGGGCAAATCAGTAGCGGCAGCAGCTTGATAAGGACGGTACACGTGTAGATACATATACTACCTGATGGAACTGCAAATATGCTGATTAAGTTTTCAAGGATACTTTGAGATTGTCTGAAGGGCATTAGTTTAGCTGAGGCATTAAAAAAAAAAGCAGTATGATCATTGTTACCACTTTTAACCACATCTTAGATGACGGAATTTATAAAAATATTTGTAATCCAACTTACTTTTCAGAATTTACCTCACTTTCCTTTTACATATGGATCAACACTACAAAAAAGGGGGCGGGAAAATCACTATCTGTTTAAATCAGTCACACTTCACATTCCTGGACTAGAGTATTTTGAATGTGCCTTGCCACAAGTAAAATATTCTCATCCTAGCCCAGCGATTCCGCAACTTGTCTGCACATTACAATCACCTGGAGATGCTTGTAAACATTCCAAGGCCCAGGTCACAGCCAAGACTAATTAAATCAAACCTGGAGGTGGGACACAAGCATAGGTCTTCTGTGTGACCCTCCCTCAAATGATACCAGTGTGTAGACAAGTTATCCTTACAATCAATATTTTATAAAAATTAGACTGAAGTGACAGATCCTAGCTTATTTAGGGATGTTTTCTAAACAGAGTTGTCATATAAACTTTTAAAATCTGAACTACAGCACCCTGCAGCACCATTTCTAAATTTTTCAATTTTATCTCTATAGAAGTTTTTCTAAGCATCAAAAAATGTAAGCACTAATTTCTTTAGATAAGAATAACCTGAATGCTTTAATGAGGCCAGTACCCAAGTGCCAGTTCAAGGTTAAAGACAATGCTGCCAGACTGGCAGGCAAGTTTTATGTAACAGTTTAAGTACCGCCCGCAACATGGCGAGTACACCAAGCAACACAGGCCTCGGTTCAAGTCCCAGTTTTATTTGTGAGGCAGGATTTTATTTCACTCAAAGAAAGTTAACAAAAACCTACAAAAGGAAGGTGCAAAGCACTGAGCATAGCATTCATAAGTCACAAAAATCTCTGGACCAACTACTACAAAACAAAACAGAAAACACACCTAAGAACAACTAAGTTCCTTGCCAGATTCTATATAATCATATTGCTTCTATTTGTTCTGATTCATACTCGGCTGTTATTTAAAATCATATTAACTTTTGTATCTCAAAAATGTATTTGAATATTCAGAATCCCCAAGTAATTCTGGACTTACCGTCTTTTGTTTCCTTCCTATCGGCTCCAAAACTGTCATCGGTGTAGGGCAAGAGAGCATGCACACCTCAGCTACTTACTGCTTGTTTACTAATTCACTTTATCAGGCTTATTTCCTTCAGGTTATGGTCAAATTGGCTGTGTGGGCAGTTCTCAGAGTCTGGTTCCTTGACCAGCATATGAGCATCCCCTGGCAGCGAGTAGCTAGAAATGCAAATTCTTGACCCCACCCCTGACTTACTGAATCAGAAACTATGGGGGGAGGCCCAGAAATCTGTGTTTAACAAATCCTCTAGATGATTGTGATACATGCTATTATTAAAAACAGCTGTCTTAAAAGGATAAGAACATTATCATAGGAGATTTTTTAAATTATCCAACAGAACACCTATGGGCTCACATAATTAAACAACTTTTCATGGAACTGTTTAAGATGATGATATAATGAAAACAGTCCTTAATGAAGCTTATTGCAGCAGAAATAGGCAAGGTAGGATGTGAATAGAGCAGAAAATCAAGTACAAGGCCATGTAATTCAGTCATGAATTAATGAAGAATAGCAGCTGTGGAAACAGAAAGGAATGATTTTATTAAAAGTTACTATGAAGTAAAAACTCAATGGATAAAGAAAACAATTATGCCAAAAAAACCTCCCAGATTTCAAGCCAGGATAGCTATGAGAATATAGGTACTGAAAAGGTTGAGAAGGAAACTAGCTGGTTTATAGGATAAAGTATGAATTTCATTTTTAATTTCTTGAGATTATACTGACATTAAATAGAAATATTCAACATCAACTGGAGAAAAAAAAGACAAACTTGAAAGAAAAGTTAGGACTAAAGACATGCTAGGAAGGCACTTGCATAATTACTGAGAAATACCTGCAGTGAAAAACTAGTGGCCTGAAGTCGGCCTGCGTCTACTAATGTGTTCGGTTTGGTCAGCAATATTTTAAAACTACAAACATTTAAAAATCAAGAGATTTCACCTAAAGTGCAGTTTTCCAGCTTTGCCAGAAAATTTGGTAGCGATGGAAACCCTGGATCTACATTTTATAATAGCAACAATGCCTAGAACTGAGAGGCCACCTCCTTTAGACAGAGCACTGCTGCCATGCCACCAGCATCACTCAATGCTTCCTTCTTTTTTTTTTTTTTTTTTTTTTTTTTTTTTATTAATTAATTTATTTATTAGTTTCAGGTGTACAAAACAAGGTAATACTTAGACGTTCATCATTTATATCCCTCATACTGTGAACCCCCCTCCCCCCATCCACTATCCCTCCGACCTCACACTGAACCATCACATTATATATATAAAATTATAGTTGGCATTCATTAATGTTTAGCTTCTGATGTACAATGCCATGATCAGGTATCCACAGTATCCCTGAGGTGGTCTCCCAAATAGGATCAATGCTTCCTTCTTAGCCTCTCTGCATTTTGGTTTGTGACTCCTAGCATCGGAAAAACAAACATAACGGAGAATCAAATACTGAGCCTTCAGAAACAACTACGTAGAAGTAAAATAGAGAGAAAAGAGGCAGCTTAAGAAGTAAGAACCAAAACAACGTAGTGAAACAGAGTACAGAGCAGAGAAGGGAATGAGTACTATTAACAACTTAAAGATCTTTAAAGAAGGTCCCATCTTCCTTTCTAAACCTGGCTCTCTCATCTCTCTCATAACTACTTTTCCTTTCAGACTCTTATCAGAGTTAGTAACTAAGTATTACTTTTGTTTTAATATTTGTTTCATTATCTGTTCTCCTTTCAGACAATTAAGAACATCAAGTAGCCCAGGTTGGCTACAGGACAATATCCCAGAAACAAGAACAAAACATTATGCATTGTTGAATTCATGAAGTAAACTGGGGCCAAATCTTTGAAACCCAGGATGGTAACTTTTATTTTACTTAATTTCAGAAACATCTCTGAGAGCTTCTGAACAAAGGAATGGCAGGTAATGAAGGAAACTTTAGCAGGATTAATCCGGCAGTCATGTGCAGATTCAAAATGGGAAGAGTTAAGTCCACCAATCAACTTTCTGCAAAATGAACAAGTGATATGAACAAAATGATAAATTTGAGGAGATTGCTCATATTTGAGTCAACAGGAAGAGAACGATTGGGAGTGTGGGAGAACTCAGATAACTTTAGGTATCTAGAAGAATGACAGGATCATGAAGTTGCAAGTGCAGATGCGGAGTGAAGGTTGCACTTATGTGCAAATTTACAGTTGAGGAGCAAATGAGACACTCAGATAGTTCTGACCAGCACGAGTTCAGGATACACCAAGGTTAGAAATACAAATTTGAGAGTTATCTTTGGAGCGGTGCTTTATTTGGGAACAAAGGAAATTTCCAAGGGCTGAAATGGCACTAGGGCAAGATGCGTAGTGGAGGGTGGTAAAAGGAAATCAAGAAAAGGCCAGGGAAGCCAAGGAGGCTGGAGTTCAAGAGGGATTGCCCAACAATGTTAACCACGGTAGAGGTTTTATTTCCTTTCAGAAACACTCTCTGTGGCATACTATTTATTAATAGATCTGTGGGTTAGGACGTTGTAGACTGGATGACCTTGGGCTCAGGGTTGTGTTTCCCTAGGGTAAAACCCACCCCAGGGCTGGCCCTGGAAAAGGCATCTCTGATCAAAGCCCCCAAACTACTCCAGGACTGACCTAGTCTGCACCTTGAAACGTGGGGATGGAAAAAAATCAATCTGAACTCTGGGAATGACATTCGTTCCCTAGTTAACTTTGTTAATGAAAGTGTCTCCCAATTTGTTTCTCAAATAATTTGGAATTTGCTCAAAATTTCAAAAAATCAGCAGCAATGATTACATGCACTGATTTTCTTAGTATTTACCAAGTCTCTGTGAGTTGGTTACAGGGAAAGGGACAACTAATTTCAAGGTTTTTGTTTTTTTTTAAAAAAGGAAAGCAATTCTTCCATTTCTGTTCAAATATTTATTGAGAACCAGGTCTATGGATACAATGTTAAGCAACTAGACACCCTCGACTAAAGCAGTAACTATTCTTAAGTCAAAGGAACAACTCTCCTTCCTTCCCCACCAGGCAAACTCAAAGACTGAAGAACCCAGGAATTTAAGTCGTGGAGGAAATAAGATGGTTCTCCCTTCATGTGGTCACAGCTGCTGCCTGGTAATGTGTGGGGACACGCAGTAGGCTTCAAGACTGATGTAGCCTAACTTCCTAAAATGATTGCTCCCAGATTTCCTCCGCTGAGCCCAAGATGCATTCAGTAGCACTTTCAAAAGTTAAACACAATGTTGCAGACACACTCCACCAAGGCCCGTTATGTGTCCGCAACACTAGCCTGGAATTTCCAAACAGCTGTGTTAAGACTGGGACCATCCCATCCAACAGAGCTGAACACTAAAGTCACACCATGAGCACAGGTGCAACCACTGGCAAAGCATGAGCACGAAACATGCCACGAAATTCCTCCAACTTGAAACCCTGTGTGTCCCCCAAACTATACTCAACTGTTAGGAAAGAAACTGGGGTCAAAAGGAAAGGCGTGCGGGGTCAAGGCTGACCAAGACCCAGAGTGGCAGAACACGAAGGTGATGCTTCAAAGAAGGTGCTAGAAGGAGTAAGGGTGAGTCACGCAGGAGGGCTGGGGGTGCTCCAGCCCGGGCGGGTGTCAAATCTGAGGTCTGCCCCTCCTGCAAGGCGATTCCAAACTTCAAGGCCAGGAAGTCCCCACTCCTGATCCTTTTTCTCCTCTGCGAGCGAGCACAGCAGATGAGTCTGCACTAGGCCGCCCGCTCGTTCACCACTCACCTCGCCATGAGTTCCCACGACCTCATCGCGAAAACACTTGCAAGCCAAAGCAGCCGGGGCGGTGCTCCCAGATGGCTCTTCACTCCTCGCGTCAGACCCGCCCACCGCCTCGGTGCGCCGCCGGACACAGATGACAGTCCTCCAGGCGGCCAGAGCGGCCCACGACAGGACTTGACGCAACACGTCGCAGAGGGGCGGGGCGAGAACTGCTTGACAGAAAGGGTTGAGGACGGGAGAAGGGGGATTGGCCGGGGCTGGCCGGAGGCGGGGCCTGGGAGGCGCGGCCTGGGGAGGCGGGGCCGGGGAGGCGGGGCCGGGGAGGCGGGGCCAGAGGTGGGCTGAGGCTGTCGGCACAGAGCAGACGTGGGCTGGTTGGGAGGAAGCACAATGTTTTCTCCAGGCCTTGTGAGGAAAAGCGTTAAGTGGCCTAAGCTTGGCCTGCTTAATTTGATTAGCAGGAGTTGTCATGAAAAATTCTTCTGGAACTTTAACCTTTTTTTAAATTATTTTTCATGTACGAAGTTCTCCATTTTTAATGTTTGGCTAAACAGAATATATCTTTTGTAAACAAACCCACCACAAAACCAACAAGAAAGGGGAGGTGTGGAATAAAAGCAAAAAACAACAACAACAACAAAAAAAACACAAGCCTAGGTCCAGTCTGCCCCCTTCCTTAAAGGAAATGGGGCTTTTTGCCCTTGGGCATCAGCATGGGTTCCTGTTCTTAAGCACCAGAATTGGATATGAAGGGAGAAACTACCCCTGAAATGTTTAAGTGCTTTGAATATCCCATTGGCTCATAGACTCCCAAGTGCATGGGGTCCCATTGAAGTGCCGTTTGCACAGGCACAAACAGATTGGCAGAGAGGAGTTTCCTCCTCTTCACAGAAATGGCTTACCATCACTGACAGTACCAATGGACCCAAGTTCCTGCTTGTGACAATCAGCAAGTGTCAGGCAGGGTGTCATGCGGAGTCTCTGGTCCTGCTCCCGCATAAGAACGCAGGATATGGTGAGGCCAAAAAGGAACACTCATGGAGCCATAGATAAGGGAGTCATACCACTATATTCTCGCCGGCTGCTGGGTTAGAAACACAGGAAGCAGGAGCCACATGATCCGCAACCTGCCGTCTTCTTCTCTGCCTGCCAACCTCACTTGCTAACTGCAATCCCCTGTGCTAACTGCACTTGCTAGCCATAATCTGCCATCTGCGTCTCTGCCAACCAACCAACCCCTTGCTAACTGCAATCCGTGCTTGCGAACTCAGCCACGGCAGTTATATCAGTGACTAATGGCTAACCAGTAATAGTTAATGGCCATCTATTACCCAAGCCAGCACCTTTCCATTTGAGGCCGAGAGCCTGGAAACTGCTCTCTGGGACTCTGTCCCCACAGCAAGGTTGGCTGCAACTTCTGGCTGGTGGTGGTTGGAATGTCAATGTGCAGGGGTAAAGAGCTCCCTGTGCTCCAAGCAAGTCTGGTGTAGAAAATGGTGCAGAAGAGACTGCAGCCAGTTGCTCAGAAGGTGTAATGCAGTAGCCGCTTGGTGGCCTCCGCCTAAAAAAAAAAAAAAAAAACCAAACAAAAGAAAAAACAAAGGCCTTGTCAGATTGAAGATACATGGGCAGAAAAAGCACTGGTGTAAACATGCAGTCCACTCACTGGGGAGGAGAAAGCCTCAGCTTTGTCCTGTTAAGCTTCCTCAGGTTTGATATGCAAGCCCCAGGCTGGCTTTGCTGCTGGAGAGAAGTCTGGCCAGTGGGCAGCTCTCAGATCTGCCAAGACCATTAATCTGTAAGGGATAGACAGGCCATCCCTGCCTGCCCACCTGTCTTGAGGCCACCACAACTACTTTGATGACTCCCCGTGTAGTATGTTATTGCCCCTCCTTCTCTAGTTTACCAAAATTACAGGAGAAAAGTGTCCTACAACTATTTAAAGAGGTAGGGGACAGGTCAATTCTCAGTTGATTTGTAAAGGAAACTACAGAAAGGTGACAAACCCAGACCCTGTAACAACACACATAAACCATCCAACTTGAGGGCTCTGCTACCTGTCACTATAGTGACCCCGAGCCTATGTCTTCTGATTGTAGCTGTTCTTAATCTCTGAGAAGTTTATCTTCACAACACTTTCCTCACCCAACTCTGTCTTAAACTAATGGAATTTGATGTTGAAGGCAGACATTTTTTGCTGATTTTGCCAGAGTGGGTCAACTGGGAAAACTGCCCTTTTGCGTATCTTGTGCCCCAGAGCCTCCTAAATCAATGTAGTGAAGTGATAAGGACAATGCTGGAATGAGGCATATGGGTCACCAGACCTTCCCCAGCCTGGCTTTGGCCATGTAGGTATCGAGCTCACCCTGTTACGCTAGATGGAACGTTGCAGGATTCAACTACTGTGGAATATTGGAGAACTTTTCATTATAAAACTCCAAGAATGGCCATAAACCAACCTTAAAAATGGTGTAGGGGTGGCATTAAGTGTTGGAGAGGGCATGCTGTACTGCTGCTGGTGTTTTTGGAGATGGTTTCCTAAGAGGCCCTTTTGCTCTGCGCCCTTTGAGTCAGTCACCTGGGCTTTGCATGCACTGTGTCTTCAGACCCACTAGTTGCCAGAAAGAGGAAATGGAGGCAGCATCCCCAGGTGAGTCAGAGCAGCAGTGAACTCCAGCAGAGCCTCTGTCATGTCCTCATGGGAAAGGGGGACATACGCTAGGACCCATCTTCTTTTCTCCTCTCTTAAATAAAACAAAGGTCTTCCATCCCTTGCTCTAAGCACAGAGCTCCTACCTTCCTTTCCCAGGAACAAGCAACGCTGGTTGGTTCTTCTAACAGTCCACACATCTGGCCTATTGCACTGTCAAATCTGAGGGAGGAAACCCAATGAGATGTTTGGGGAAGTGGCAAGGACAGACACACTGTATCGGCCACAGCACATCATGGAGAATGTAGGGGGTTGCTCACAGTTCTTTCTCACAAATGATGTTTTAGGAATTTCCTGAGCTCGCTCTCACCTCCAATCCACTTGGGCAGGCATCTTCCATTTGGATCAAAGTTGGAGTAGACACCACCTGTCTCTTGAACACAGATCCTTGTGCTGCCTTTTGAGAGGCAACTTCAGTAGCCATCAGCACAGGCTGGAGGGTAGATTCATGACGAAGCCATGACATTAGGGAGCGCAATGGCACTGACATCCCTGTGCTCAGCCCACCAAACAATTCCATAGCCTTTGGTTTGAAGTGCTGCCATAATGATGTTCACATTGTAGTTCCCATTTCCCAGCATTCTCTTCTTGTGGGAAGTCATCATGTTGTTTGGAGACAACCTCTGGAAAATCTCCTACAGCATTTCCCAGCTGAATGCACTGTTGTCCTGGGAGACGTTATTGAGGGCACACAGGCACAAAGCGCCCAGCACTGTTTCTCATAGCAGATTTGTGGGGGTGATGCCTGGGGCAGCTCCAGTGATTCAGATTTGACCTTGTCTCCTTTCCATGGTTCACAACTTGTGTGTTTCATTTTAGGTTCCAGAGGGGGCTAAAAACACCCCACCCTTCCCTCCTGGAGAAGAATGTAAGCTTCTCAGTCTTTTCAGGGTTCCTGAGGTACGCCTTATTTTTTTAGTGTCCATGACTTACGGTTTGTCACAAAGAGAAAATGTTGGAATCAAAAGGAAAAACAATCCTCCTCTTTTTCCTCTCTCTTCCCAATAGAAAAATAATTTTTGGATTAGTGTATTTCACTGCCACTGTCAAAGTACCAAATTTTAAAAAGTCATATAAAATCTAAGAGCATGTTCTCCCGCCCTGCCATCCCACTCCCACCCCCACCCGCCCCCAAAAAAACCATGGTTTTCTTGCTGTATTTCCCTCTCTGCGAAAGCTAACCAGGCTTTAGTGCAGGAGGACAGAATGGAATCCATCACATTATTCCTTTCTTCCATTTCTTTACAACCACACCACTGATTCAGGAGACAAGGCTTAGGTGGTGGATAGAATGCAGTTCTCCAGGGCCCGCCAGCGCCAGCGGGGTCACAGTCTTTGCTGGGCGTGGGGCGAGACTCTCCATCAGCCTGGGTGCGGTTCAGTCCCCTCAGGGGGTGGGCCAAGAGGGCCGGGCCGGCTCCTTAGGAAAGCTGAACTCTCACCTTTTCTGCCACCTGGGGTTGTGGCCCATCATCTGGGCCACGCACAGTGAGCTAACAGATGGGCATCTATGGAATTTTAACCTTTTTTTAAATTAAAAATGTAAATTTAGTATTCTTTCCTTTGAGTACTCAAACAGGTGAAATGCACTTGATAATAGGAGGACACTGCTATCGTTTATTCCTAATCTAACACATAGTATATTCCTAATCCTTTCACATGAGGATGGGGATATTTCCAGTTTGGGGGAGAAGTTTTAGATCCCCAACTCTTCCTCAATGACAGACAAGAATTGTCTCATTAAAAGGTGATAGAGTATATGTCTTCACCGACTAAACTAAGTTACTGTTATCAATGAAAGTATAATTATTCAGAAAGCAGTTTACTTTGAAATGAAAACAAGATTTAACTCATCCACTAGGACCCATTATTAAGTTGATTCAGAAAAATGTTCCTCTGCATCCAAATACACCCAGATGCCCAGCAGCAAACATTTTATCACCACTAAAGTATTGACACATTTATCAGAAAGAAGGAATTCAGTGAAGAATTCCAGAGAGAGGGAAGTTAAAAGAGTTAGTCTTAGCTCCCTGACATTTCAGAAGATGCTGTCAAGTCTTTGATCAAAAATCACTTTTCTAACCTGGGTCAAATACAATTCCCAAATACACCCTGAACAAAGGACAAACAACGAGCATCACAGAAGGAACTTCTGACCTGCAATTCAGTTTATTTGTTCATTTTTCATAACGTATGCTAGGAACTATGAGGGGCTAGAAATATCAGAAGGAACACAAAGTAAAAGTTCACCCTGCCTTCATGAACTTTATATTCCACAATAAGATACTATCTTTGTCTCTATCTCATGTTGAAAATGGGTAGAAGGGCCGGTCCAGTGGCTCAGGTGGTTGGAGCGCTGTGCTAACACCAAGGTTGCCTGTTCGATTCCCATATGGGCCAGTGAGCTGTGCGCCAGGCTTATACCAGGGAGCTGTGTCCTACACAACTAGACTGAGAAACAACGGCTTGAACCGGAGTGGGGGAGTCGTGGGGGTAGACAGAAAAAAGGGATGATCTTGAAAGTGCTTCTGGGACAGATATATGAGTGATAACCTGAATAAAGTGAATGTGATGGGACAGTCCCAGCCTATGGTATGGTGGAAAAGATAGGCATGCATAATGATAAATTGAATAATTTATATAATATACTGTGACAGAATGTTAAATTCAAGGTTTTGACTGAGGTGCCAAGATATGATAGATATCAACTATCACATGAGTTGCGAGATGGACCAAAATGCAATTTTCAAAAATATATACATATATTAACAAGTTTGATAAGTCTTTAAACCTTTGACTCATTTCAAAGATGGGGAAATTTAAAAAATGTTATGAGGATGATTTTAGGAAGAGGAATTTCATAGAATATTGTGGAGATTCTAGCTAAGATACTTGGAGAAAATATCACTAACTGGGCTTTGAAGGACAAGTAGTTGTTTTTATTTGCAATTCACTATTTGAGATCACAACCTGACATTGCCAGCATGTCTCATTCAGTATGCACAATAAACGAATGAGTCATCTGACCCAGCACGTTTTACTGGAAAAGCTTAGCCCGAGATTCAAAGCTGCCCTGTCCCCCTAACTTAGTGTGTGTGCAAGCTGTGTCACACAAGTCCCCATGCTTAGAAGGGCCCTGAATTTGATTTAATGATCTGCTCTGAATAATTTTTGAACAAGGGGCCCTGCATTTTCATTTTATACTAGCCCCTGCAAATTATGTAATCGGTCCTATCCTGCCATTTGAACACTAGTTAATAGTTTAATGACCTTGAACAAGCAATGTAACCCAAGACCTTTTCCAAAAGTGTTTGTATTACTTTGAACTAAGATTTCTAGTTGCAGACCCACAGAATGGAAAATATTTTTGCAAATGATATATTTGATAAGGAGCTTGTGTCTAAAATATGTAAAGAACTATTGCAACTCAATAATGAAAAAGACAAATCGCCCAGTTAAAAAATGTACAACAGATCTGAATAGACCGTTCTCCAAAATAGATGTACCAACGATCAATAACCATATGGAAAAGACGCTCAACATGATTAGCCGCCAGGGAAGTGCAAATCAACACCATATGACTTCACACCCAACAGGACGGCTGCAATCAAGAAGACTGATAATAAATGTGGGTGAAAAGGTGGAGAAATTGCAATCCTCATACACTGTGGTAGGAGCATAAAACGCTGTGGCCACTTTGGGAAAAAAGTCTGGCAGTCCCTCAAATGGTTAAAAATAAAGTTACCTTTGGACCCACTCCTGGATATATACCCAGGAGGAAATGAAAACATAATCCACACAAATGTTTATAGCAGCATTATTCATAACAGCCAAAAAGTGGAAATAACCCAAATAGCTACAAATGATGGATTTTCTTTTTTCTTTTTTTTTAATTTATTGGGGTGACAATTGTTAATGAAATTGCATAATTTCAGGTGTACAATTCTGTATTACATCCCCTATAAATCCCATTGTGTGTTCACCATCCAGAGTCAGTTCTCCTTCCATCACCAAAATGATGGATTTTCTAAAGTGATATATTCATACAATGAAATGTATTTGGCAATAAAAAGAAATTAAATACTGACTTATGCTAGAAATGGATGAACCTTGAAAATACTATGCTAAGGTAAAGAAGCCAGTCACGAAAAACCATATATTATTCCATTAATATCAGTGCTAGAATAAGCAAATGTATAGAGTCAGGAAGTAGACTAGTGGTGGCCTAGCATTTGGGTGGAGTGATGGACAACTAGAGGGTGGCACTAAGGGGTATAGGGCTTTTTTTTGGAGTAATAAAAATATCCTAAAATGTATTGTGATGATGGTTGCACTATACTAAACTGTATATTGCATTTAACTGTATATTCTAAGTGTATGGAATGTAAATTATAGCTGAATTTTTTTAAAAAAGAAACCTGTTAGCTCCACATCCCCATCAATATGTTGTGTTGTCAGCCTTTTTCATTTTAGCCTGCTAGTGTGTATTTTAGTTTGCATTTCCCTGGTGTCTAATGATATGCAGTACTTTTTCATGTGCTTATTATCATCTTTTGTAAAGTGACTGATCAATTTTCTTGCCTGTATTTAAATTGGGTTATCATTTCATTATTGCTTGATGCCATCATTATCAATTGCTGTTACAAATTACCCTAAAACTTAGCATCTTAAAACAACAAACATTTATTATCTCTCTCAGCTTCTGTGGCTCAGGAATCAAGGAGAGCTTAGCTGGGTGGTTTTGGCTCAGAGTCTTTCCTGAGGTTGGAAGCAAGGACTGCAGTCATGTGAATGCTCAGCTAGGGCAGAAGGACCCACTTTCAGACGCACTCCTGGGCTTGTCAGGCTGCAGTTCCTTGCCACTCGGGCCTCTCCATAGAGCTGCTCACAATGTGGCGGCTGGCTTCCTCCAGATCAAGTGATCCAAGAGATAGAAACCACCAAGACAGAAGCCACAGTATCTTTTATAATAACCTAATTTGGGAGGACACATGCCATCACAATGCCTTTTCTATTGGGCACACAGATCACCCTGGTACGGTGTTGGAGGGGACCACATGAGGATGTTGGTAGTAAGAGGCAAGGATCATCGAGGGCTGTTTGGAGGCTGGCGGCCACTCCTGAATGGTTTTATTTTTTCTTCTTTTCACATTGCCAATCAGTCATCGAGGCATACTAATTATTTCTTTAACACATTTCTTAAATGCTCTCTATCCTCTTAACATCCCACAATACCATTCTGGTACTCACATGTAATTCATTCCAAATTTAATTTCTCTCTTCTCTTTCAACCATTACATCTTTCAATTCACTGTGTCTTATTGACAACAAATACTCCTAAGACACCACTTTTGACTTATTATTCAGCTGCTGTATAGTCCCATCATTGCCTCAGCTATATTGCCTAATATAAAACACATGTGACTATCGAGCACTTGAAATGTAGCTTGTATAACTGAAGAACTGATTTTTTTTAATTTAACAACTGATGCAGCAAAAAATGTTTTCTATTGATTGATTTTCTATTGATTACATGTTAAAATGATATTTTGGATATATTGGACTAGGGAAAATATATTATTAAAATCAACTTCACCTGTTTCTATTTTTTAATGTGGCTAATAGAAAATTTTGAATTACATAGATGACAATATTATTGAACAGCAGTGAGCTACAACATTGAATTCAAACTGACTGACTTTTGAGGCAACAGAAACAGGGCTCCACATTAGATACCCAATCTTATTTCCCAATTCCCTGTTCTCATTCCTGTCATACATATCTCTCCTGGATGTCCCTGAGCACATGTTTGTTTTGTGCCTCTGTGTCTTGGCTCATGTAGGTCCTCACACCAAAAAAGGCATTCTTGTTTTATCCTCTTTTAAAATTTTTCCATCCCAAAGGCCTATCTTAAGTCTTATCTTCCTGTGATGTCTCTTACTCTAACCTGTACTGAGCTTTCCTGAATTCAATTTACACGTCTTCAATATACATAGCTCATAGCTCACTTATTGCTTATTTGTTGAATGCTAATTTTCTCTCTCAAACAAATTGTACATTCCTGAGGATAGAAACTGATGCTTGTATGTTTTCTAAATCTTTCAAAAACCAAGGGCTGGGAACTGATAAACAAGCATACAGATTTGATATACTAGTTAATTAATAAATTTTGTGTACAAATAACTGTGTGTATTTTAATCAATATAAAACTGGCATTGGTATGAAAAAATAAGGTTGTAAAATTTATTTGTGAAAAGTACAGATGCTCCATGAATTAAGTACACAGAAGCCAACACCAGAAGCCAACACCAAGACTGAAAGGTAGGGAAGTGACTCCCTCGTACTTTCCCTTGTTGGAAATCAACGATCGGTAATCAATGAAAGGCTCTGCAGAAGCCTGCAAAAAGGTCACTACTGTTAGGTTGTGCCCCCGTAGTGCACCCACCCCCAACATATCCGCTTTGCCCAAGCTTCCCCACCAATCAAGGATCTGTGCCATTGCCAGGAGATGCTTACTCTACCTGTCCTGATAGCTCACTTCTGGAAGGACCACTGTGGTCTGTGCTACCTGGTTAGCACTGCCCTGCTTCTTTGCCCTTTGGTTGGGTAGGAAGTCTTAAGGCTCAACCCTCCACCGTTTCCTTTCACACTTTTTGGATGGGTGCCGAAACCCACTCATTTCACCTTCTTTTCATATTTGAGTTGCCCAAAACTTTGCCAAGTGGGATTCTGTGGGAGGAGCATTTTGACACCAATGTTCTTCTTTGCCAAAACTGCAAGGCAAGATCCTAACCTATAACTACCTCATCCTAACCTACAACCAACCACCTCAAGGCTGTGAGTGTGGTGTCTCAGGGTACCCATTTGGCCCGGACCAACCACAAGATGCACAGAACGTAGACCAGCTGCGCCAAGTCCCAGGTATCTTCCTAAACAACAGAAACTGGGTCATATGACTGGAGGCCAAGAAGTCAGGCATCACTCACTATTAAAAACCTTAGAAGTGGATCTATGTTTGGGTGCCTTTCTTCTCAATCTCCCTCTTTCTTTGGCCACATGGAATCTCATACAGGCTATGGAATGTCTGCTTTTCTCTAGTTTTATCATCTGTTTGGATACTGGGGATGTTAATAGGTTCCAAGATTACACGGTTTGGTAACAGTGATCGCTTATTTTCCAGACCCACGGGCACCGGCATCCACGGCCAGCGTACTGATTCAAATGGCAGCTGATAGAGACAGGAGCATTAATAGGAAATTTGAAAAGCACAGATGGTTTCTTTCAGAAAGAAATATTTGTATGTATGTACAGAAACATTCTAGAATATATACCCAAAATATTAACAGTGGTTATCCTTGGTGATGGTGGAAATATGGGTAACTCAGTAGTTCTCTATAATTATTTATATTTTCTATTGTTTCTCTTCAGAATAATTGCTTTATCACAAAAATAAAAGTAGTTTTAAGGAAATAAAAAACACTACACAAAACCTACTACATTTTTCTTTATAAGTAATTCCTAAAATACCCTTTGGATGAGTTTTTTCTTTACCACATGCATTGGGTTTGTAGTGAGTTGCTACCAGGTTGTGAATATACCACATCAAGAAGACTGAAAGGCTTATGTTTTTCTATAAGGTGCTCCCGTCAAATCAGATTTCTTAGAAAAAAGGTTTAATACATTTCATGATTTTGATACATTGTATGCCAAATTATGTCCCTAATAATTAAAATAAAATACACACATAACACTTATGTACACATCATAAAATATAACACTGACATTATAAAGACTTTGCACCGTATTTTAAAATAATATAAGCCTTGGTATATAGTAATCCTAAAATGTCTATTTGTATATTTCTAGTAATTTTCATATTTCTAATATACAATATCAAGTTATCCTCATTATTTAAAAGATGCATATTATCTAGATAGCATCTTGAGGATCTCAGTTTAGCAATAAATATTTAAAATTACCACTAAAACATCAATTGAGTAAATAAGTAAATTGACCTGCCCTACCAATTTTGCTAAGTTGGGTTACAAAACTTTTGTGATGTCATCAAGTCCCACAGGGAACTGTGTAACCATGCAGATCTTTTGTAACAATTATGGCCTTTCAACAATTCTGGGTTTCCTAGAATTATTTGTATACATGTACATGTAGTAATAATAACATGTAATTAGATTAAAAGTTGTTTTAAAGTATGCATATATTCCCCCAATGAACATTAGGTTCCTTAATATTCGATATTTCTTTTGGGAAGAAATAAAATCAAATAAATGTCGAAATAATATGTTTTTCCACTCATGCAGGAAAACTTTGAGTCCTTTTGAGAGTCACTTTTATATTGTTCTGGTGTTTAGTTGGTGAGGCTTTCTACTATTCTTAATGCTATACTTGCTTTCCCTATGGAAGATAAGAAAGTGGTAAGGAAAGAGAAAATTGTTAATATCGGTATTCCATGCAGTTACTATGATCAGAAACCCTACTTTGAGATTTTTGCCTCCCAATCCTAAATTGAAAAAGAAAAATGACTCATCCCCTGATATTACTGGTAAACTCAACTGAAATTTATATAACTTCTGCCTATATTCAGGAGCGAATGAGTTAGAGCAAAAAGATAGTGGAAGACATCAATGTTTGCCATACATTTTTAAGATTCAATGTGGATAAGGTAGGAAATAATTTGCAGCTGATTAAAGATTTATGGTGAATGGTGATATAAGAGATTTCTGTTTTTAACTTTTAAATTTTCACTTCAGCAACAAAAACAACAATTTATAGATTGCTACCGCTGTAGGCTAGTCTCCTAGACTACGGAGTATGTTGAGGACAAACCTCTATACTCACCCAGAAGATCATTATGACTAACTTAAGGGATGGAGATCTGGAGACCAGAAACGGCAGTGAAGAAGTGACCGGAGACTGGGAATTAACTTCCTTTTCCTCATCTTGGTGTCAAGCAATGGTCTGCAACTTTCATTTAACTCACTGGTCCCCATAGAAGCATCTGCTGACATGTATTTGTTGCTATTTCCAAGATAAAATATATGTCAGGTAATGTATTTAACTTTTCTTATGGAAAAAGAGAGGGGAAACTGTGTATAAAGAGAGAAATTATGTGAAGTAGTACCAAACAACAAATAAACAAAAAAACCAGGAGACAAGTGTATGTTCTAATTTACCAATGTTTTCTTTCCATTTATAACATTTCATTATTTCATTTGTGGAAACGTGAGATTAATCACAACAAGCAAACATTTCAGTGTCAAAACATTATATATATATATATATATATATATATATATATATATATATATATAATGTTTGTGAAAAGTATTTAGGATCAAAGATAAAACGTGTGAAGGCATTTTGAAAGCTAAAATTATTTTTTTAAGTTGTAAGGTAGTAGAAGTAATAGTACAGTCCCATTGCCCAAATATATTTAATATGTCTCCAAATATTACCTAAATAGTGAGGCACTTTATATGAGAGATCTACTTCTTGTCTCCTCCTGTCTTTCCATTCTCTTGTTGGCTTTTTACCAGAATGATTTAGTAACATGAGGAGTGGAGGAGACACAATGGATTTGGTTTTGGAAAAGAATTTGATTTTGTGTATTAGACATTTTAAAGAAGCCTCTTAAAGTTCTATTTTTGAATGCTTAAGAAATTAAAAGACTTCTAATACATGATTCCCTATGAAATTAATTTCATTTTCATATTTGACATGTGTTATCCAAAAGATAGATTATGAAATTATGAACAGCTCTATAAATAGCTAGGCAAACTTATTCCAAGACAAAATAAATACACAATAGGGATAAGGAATCAGGATGTATCATTCGAGATAATAAAGTTTGCAATAAAGTGATTTTACAAACTAAAGAGTACCAAGAAAGGCCCCAACAATAAGTTGATTTTAGGGTCTCCCATAGATAGCTAAACTAAACAAGAAAATATTCAGGGAAGTTTAAGAACTGAAGGTGATGACTCATTGATAATATGCCTTCTCCAGAGGGATAACCTTTGCACGAAACACCACAGAAGTGTACACCTAATCAGCAGGCAGTGGGCTGGGCAGTTTACTTACAAATGTTCAGAAAAAGCTCAGGGGAAGGCAATGCAGTGACCCTTCCATGAACTTTTCGCTCTCAAGTTCCTCCTTTAACTGCCTTGCAATAGAGGGAAACTCAGATCCTAAGAATCCAAATGCTTCCAGGCTTTTATTATACATTACATCTGGGAATTCAGTAAGCAACACGTCTGTGGAAAGACAAGTGGAAAAAAAAGATAATTCACATTTTATGAAGTTTAACATGTATGCAGTGTGTGTGTGTGTAGAGTGTGATAGAATAAAGAAAATTACTCAGCCTCAGTGAAAACCTGCTAGAGAGAAGCCTATATTTCTGTGCGTTGTAAAGAGACTATATCTGCATGACTTGTTCTAGAAATATATCCTTTGCTTTAGATATCTTAGCTAGTGGTAGTCCTCCATACCACATTCAGCTCCCCCGGGTTTATACAGTTTAGAAAACTTGCACTATAACTTTAAAAAACTCAGTTTTAAATATTTTCTCAAAAGTGTTAAGGATTCCTTCCCTAAATCTTTTTTAAAAATCATAGATATGCTTTGTTTTCATGAGAGTTATTTAATCTTTTCTAAGGTAAGTATAAATGATTTATATTAGTTAATGATTTAAAAGAAACACAAAAATAAGATTGTGTAATATGGTGCTAGGAATCTCCTACAACTAAATCAATTCAAACTGAGTCCTTGTATGGGTGACCTATATTTCCCTCTATTTGTTAACTACCTAATGTCTTATGGTCAAGTCATTTTTACATACGAGTATGCCTAACAAAAGAGATGGTGGTGGCAAATGTTACAAAACTCATTTTAATCCAGTGAGCTACAATAAAATCCAATTGAAAGTTTCCAACAGCTGATGTCAGTGGCTGCCATGCAATGTTGATCTATGTGACGACAACTGGTAACTTCAGTGCTAGTTTGATATAACAGTAACGGATATGACTGAGTCTAGAAAGCCTGTGAGAGCCTGCTGACACTGCTACTGTCCTTTGTAGAGGCCTTGGCTAATAGCCATTAAAAACCATATTTCAAAGGAATATTTAAAAACATGGTGAAATGTTCATATATGGTGATTTAAAAAAGTTTACAAAACAATATATTTAGTAATATTTGTAAAAACAATACAGATATGCACACACAGGGAAGATAGAGATAGAAATTTATACTCCAAAATGTTAACAGTTATAGTATTTGGGGTGGGTTTTGTTTCCTTCTTTATGTTTTTTCGTATTTTTTTTCAAAATCTCCACAGACTTTTCTTTGTAATGCATTTCTTTTATAACTAGAAAAAAATCAATTAAAAATAATTAATAAAATTCATCTGAAAGCAAAAATATTAAGAATATTCAGAGACAAGTGAATTTGGGGAAAGAGATCCTATTGCTATTAGAAAGCTAACAGCAATGTGAAGAAGGATGAAAGGAAGAAAACAGAGGACCCAGAATAATGGCCTAGTGAATAAATGAACTTAATACATGGTACATTAGTCATTAAGAATTAGTGGGACAAGGATGATCAATAATGATGTCAAAAAAACTGGCTCAATATTTGGGTGGGAGAATCAATTTAGAGCTTCTCAAAATAACTTCCAGATTATTAAAGACTTAAATCTTAAAAATCAAATAGTAAAAATATTAGGCGAAATATAAGTAAATATTGATGTGATATTTGGTTTAAAAATGACATAGGCATAAAAACAAAGATCCATAGATTTGACTAGATCAAAAAATTAATTTTGTAAATAAAAATCCTTCAGTAAAATTAAAAAGAAAACTAAAAAAACCATAACAAATGTGACAAAGGGTTACCATACTTACTATATTGTTAATTGAATTAAACAAGATAAATAACAAGACTACAATATGCTCATTTGTGAGCTCTGTGAGGGCAGAGGCATAACTGTATTGTTTACCATTTATATCCATTAGCATCATGCCCCGTTACAACACAAGGAATTAATATGTACTGAATGAATAGAGAAATGGTCAAACAAGAAAAGGCAACTAAAAATGGGGGAAGGAGGAGAAAAGAAAATACAAATGTCAAACAGACATGATAAAAATTGTTTTACTAATAATAAAAATGGAAATACAACTATGATAAGAAATTAGGAGAGGTTTTTGTTTGTGTGTATTTGATAAGAAATGCAGTAAAGAGATATAAGCAACATCATTCAGAGTGAGGAGCATTTTGAAGGGCAATCGGCAAAATCATATTGCTGACCATGTAATTCTAGAATCCAATCTTAAGAAACATAATAGACCCTTGACATTTATGAAGGATATATCTTCCAAACTCCTGGACTCTCCAAATCTGTTTTCAAATTGTGTCCCAAGGAGCGCTGTGGTTCTGCAGGGATGTCCCAAAGTCTACCTCAAAGGTGAGGAAGAAGGTTCTCCTAACCCTACCTGTTACTTTTATCTCATTTATAGACTCTATATATGAATATTTTCTTAAAGACTCCACTGAAAACGTCAAAATTTGAACACCACTGTACAGCAGCATATGATTTCATCAATAAAATGCAATGAGATGTTACTACTTAAAAACTACCGGAAAAGTGGAGAACCATAGAGTGTTACATTGCCAAATACTAGGTTCACAGTAATTCAAATTCCTCCTTCAGGAAACTTGTAAATCATTCTATAATTATCTTGCAAATAGTCAAAAGTTCAGATGTGAAATCTGAAATATCCAGGCTCTGTTGCATAAGAAACAAAAGATTTGTGTTCTCTGATATTCAACAATGTCCTTTAATACATCAGTCTGTCCTAATAGGAACCAACTTCCACTCAGATATTTCAACAGACGAGATTTCATTGAAGGGACTATTTACAGAAATTTCCACTAGGTTTAGGATTAGGGTTGGATGAAGGGAGACTCGACCATGTGGGGATGAGACGTGGAGGTACTCAGGCTCTTGCAAAAACAGTAAGAAGCTGTTACCATCGCTAGGACTGAAGGTATAAGGAGGGGAGATCAAATTAGAGCAGTGGAGGGGGAGCTGCCTTGCAGGAGCCTTAGAGGCCCAAAGCAGGGAAAGAGATGGGAAGAAATACCCCAACTTTTCTCCTCTTCCGCCCTCCAACCTATTGTTGGTGTTACTCATTGGTCAATCCTACCTGAAAGCCAGCTGGCAAGAGAGCCCAGAGAAAATAGTCTATGACAGTTCTGCCTTTGATGGCACAGTCTAGCAGAGAGGATGGAACATGGATCTGGCAGAGAGCAAGTAGAACATAGCCAGCATCGTTATAATAGTGGAATATTGGGAACCCAAATGCCTAACAATAGAGGAATGCTTACCTAAATGCTGGTATTGACCATTGGCCAATTAGTAAATAATGGTACTCAAAAGACCATTATGATCAAATATATGGTGATGGAAGGAGAACTGACTCTGGGTGGTGATCACACAATGGGATTTATAGACGATGTAATACAGAATTGTACACCTGAAATCTATGTAAATTTACTAACAATTGTCACCCCAATAAAATTAATTAAAAAAAAAAAAAGACCATTATGTGTTCTGGGAGCACAGAACACAGTGTGACCAGCTCTATCTGGGGCAGTAGATTCTCATATTGAAAACTGTTGTCTCATATTGAAAACTAAGGTGCTTTGTTGTCACCGAAGCAAAGTTTCTTATATTTTTTCCTAACACAAAAACAATATATGTTTACTCTAAGAAACATACAACAAAAAAACAAATAGCTATAATCTCACCTCCACCCCAAGAACATTATCAACATCTTAGTGTGTTGATATCTTATAGATCTTTCTCTATGCATATACCTACACATGATTATGTTGCATTTGGGATGATAACACGTGTTTTTTGTAAACTATTTTTCCACTTAATAAATCACAAATACTTTCTCATGCAATAAATATTATTCTGTAACTTTTAAAAAACACTTAAAACTTTTTAAAAACTTGTTTCCCCCTCTCTGGTAACTAATTTCTATCCTCAGACATTTAGTTTGCTTTCTCTTTGGCCGTTACCAAATGTACTGTCATGAGTTTTCATGTAGTCGATTCTTTGCACACATTACTGCCCTCAAGCCAATTTCAGGTCACAGCCTGTTTTGCTACAGCCCTCAAGCTAATAGCTTTCATATTTTTTAAGAGTTAAAAAAAAAAAGGACACACACAAAGAAGAAAAGCAACAGAAACATATGTGGCCTGCAAAGCCTAAAATATTTACTATCTGGGCTTTTATAGAAAACATTTGTCAATCCCTGTATTATGAATTCCAAGAAATGCTATTTTGGAGTCAAAGGGTGTGAACATTTTTGAGCTTTTTAATGCATTCTGCCAAACGCCCTCCACAAACATTGAAGCAATTTATGTCCTGCTCAGTACTGAGCTTGGTCACTTGCCATGCATCTTGCCTCAAAGGTCATTGTCCCAAATTGTTAGTTCTGGGTACTCTTTTAGTCTCAGTCAACTTGATGGGGCGTTTACAGCTTAAGTTTTCACTTCCCTTAAAAATATGTTTGGCCATTTAATTTTTCTTTCATGACTTAACTAATTTACATTTCTGCCCATTTTGAAAAAAAACTAGGATATTTATATTTCTTTGTAAGAGCTCTTTATTAAATAAGGATGTTACTCTCTTATCTTTCATATACATTGCAAATTTTTTCATAATTTCTACTTGTCTTTCAATTTTATTCTATGTGTCTTTTTGATGAAAGAAGTTAAAAATTCTATAGTTAAATCTGTCACTTTTCCTTTGTAATTTTGTCCTTTATTCCATGCTTACTCTGAGACTAAAAGCAATTCACTTGTGAGTCCTGGAGTCATATTGCTGAGTTCAAATTTGGCCTCACCACATACTACATATTTGAGTAAAATTACTAAACCTAAGTCACAGTTTTATTCTTATTCAATTAAAGATAATAGTAATACCTACTGTAGGGTTGATATAAAAATGAACAGCTATATAACACATAAAGCACTTAGCATTGTGCCATTGGCTATTATGATAGACGCGAGAAAATACTCCAGGCAAAAGAAATAATATTTATAAAGGTACAAAGGTATACAACAACTTTGTGCATTTGGGAAACTGGATGTAAAATGGGGTGTCATGTGTGAGGGGCACGGTTGACAGATGGGAGGGGGAGGTGGGCCTTGAAAGCCATGCTCTTCCTATCACCAGAGACTGGGAGCCAATGAAGGTTTTTAAGCCCGCAAGAGACCCAGAGATATGGGATGTAGGATGATCTCTGTGGCAGCAAAGTGGAAAATGGATTAGATTCATATCGTAAATCATATTGCTGTCTCAAACACAGTAGTCTCCTGCTCTACCCTCCCCTCCCCAAATTCCTGTTCTCTGGACGCAAATTCTTTCACCTTCTAACTATTACGATATTTGCCTCTTTACTTCTAAATATCATGTTTAAACTATTTCTCTTTTAACTTTCAAACTATTTCTATTTTGCCATCATAGATAAGATTATGAGACTAATAAATAAACAATACCAATAGGGATGGACCTAAGGAGCCTTAAAAGGGGATGGACCTAAAAGATGAATCTGAGAGAAGAGACAGAATCAGCCCTACTTGCTAATGAGTGCAAGCCAGAGAATGAGCTGGCAGGGAGGAGGAAAAGAGGGGAGCTGTGGTAAGTTGGCGACCAGAGAAGCAGGCCAGGAGCAGAAAGATGAGTTCAGTTTGGGAAATATAGGGTTTTGAGCACCATTGTGGAGTATGACCAAGTTGAGTGTTGTCCCAGACTTCTATCTCCGTAGGTTCTCACTGCTCTAAGGACCCAGTATCGATATCTCAGGAGGCAGTCTTGGGTGGTCTGGGAAAATGTACATAAGAAAATCTGCCAGCTAGAACTTTAATACAAAGCTTCCCAATTTCGTGCCATGGAATGCGTACAGATATGTAGCTACAGGTCTCCTCAGCCCTGCAGGTCAAAGGGCACAGTCACTCTTGTAGGAGCAGCCTCTTCTGTTTACCCCCATTTGGGTCTCTCAGACATTACCATTTCCTGGGTGTGCCGTGAAATAGGTGTAGGAGGCTGTGCTTTAGAAGGCCCAGTGCACTCACAAACAACTGTCACCCCGCCAGGCCAGCTGCCAGGGCCCTTCTACTCAAAACTTTATGATGCCTTTTAAAACATGTCTACCCCTCCTTCCATCATCACTCATTCTCATCCCCACCCACCATTCAAACCCATCCGTAAGGTAGACTGAGCAGCACAGTTTAAAGGGTTCAAGAGAAAGGAGTTCCCGGCCCTGACAGGCTTCCTGCCATGGTGGCAAGCACGCAGGAGACACTGCTGTGGTTTAAAGAACGACCAGCACACATGACATTTCTATTAGAACCACGGGGCCCGATTGCCACCGGCAGGAAGTCCATCTTCACAGCTGCCAACCCTTCTGTCACACCCATAACCCCACCCCCAAGAGTACTGAACAATGGAGGAGGATGTTACAAGCGAATCTGGGAGCAGCTACAAGAACAAAAACAGTGGATGAGGTGACCCTGGATCCTTTTTGTTCCCTTGCGCTCCTCTCTGCGTCATCGTGCTCCCCTTGTGACGTCCCAGACGCCCGGTTCCTGCCGGCGTGGGATGCCCCGGCCCGCCCCGGGGGCCGTGAGGCGTCCCCGTGCGGTTCCACGCCGCGGTCTTGAGGGAAACGAAGGGGCGGTGGCCTGGCCGATGCAGAGGGGCGAGCCAGGGCGAGGGAGGCCGCGCGCAGCCGGGCTTCGCCTTCCCCTTGGATGACCTCCGCCGTGCTCCCGCCTCTCGCCCTCTGAGCCTGCGGCCAGCCGCCCGGCGCCCCTCTGCTGGCCGCCCGTGCCCGGCCACCTCCTCCTCTCCACTTTCTCCTCCTCCTCCTCCCCCGCCTCTTCCGTTTCTGGAGGGAAAGGCGGCAGCCTCCTTCTGGGCTCCGCATCCCGGCTTAGGTAATACGATTTCCTCCTTACGCACCCCTCGCCCCGGCGCCACTACTCCCTCCTCCTCGGATCTGCTCCCAGTGTGGGCGAACAGCACGTCCCGATCGCCTCCCCGGATTGCAGGTGAGTCAGTCTGGGCCCAGCGGGCTCCTTGCCTTGCTGCCCGGCCTGTGATGACCTCCGTCCGCTGCAGCAGGCGCCGCCGGGCCGCCGCACCCCGCACCGCGCCCGCGAGGAGCCGGGCCGGGGAGCTCGCGGGTCCTGCGCTCCCTGCGCCCCGCGGCAACCGCCGGAAGGAGTAGAGGGTGAGAAGGAATGTTAGCGAGCAACTTAAAACAAAACCAAAAACGATCATTAGCATTTTTAGGTCAAAGAAGCTGACCTGACAGCTGAGAGCCACGGCCCAGGTTCAACAGGTAGATGGTGTAGCTGCCTAGCGCCCCCGGTTTTGCTTTGAGAGATGCTTCTAAGTGTCCAAAGCTGCTGGCTGCCACTAGCGACCGGCTAGATGAGTGTAAAATAAACATGCTGGGACTGTATTTAGAAGTCTTTACCTCCTTGCTTTTAATTCTGTGCATTTTGAAAGGCGGTTTTGTGAGCAGTACGTAGTTGGTGAGGCCAGAGTAGTTAGTAGGTGGGAGAAAATATGTAATAGGGGTTTGGTTGAATCATGTATACTGTTAGACACAAAGAGCACGAAAGTCCCTACGTTATTTGGTACATCCATGAAGAATAAATGTAAAGAATCAAAGTGTACATTTTGGAGATTCCCAGTTTTAAAGCTAATTTTAAGGCCTTGAATAATCAGACGTTTGCCCAGCGTGAATGGCGCTCACTTCAAGAGCACAGTGAGCTAAGACGGTGTGGACATTCCACTTAAGCGCATCCCACGTGTTGAATAAAACATTTTGTGGCCCTCTTCCTGTGATGCCTAGCTTTGAAACCAAAGACACTGATAAGGATCAGTCCTGCTCGGTGTGACAATAGTCCAATGAGGAAAACAATCCACTGAACCACTGTTGACTGATGAATGTGACCTCATTTTTACCTTTTTAACTATAAGGGGAAAACAAAGGCAATGGAAGAGTTAATTTCTTTTCATTGAAAGTATTTGTTTGCATTTTTATTTAGAACCTTCTTTATTTTTAAACTTTGCCGATTTTTATACTACTCTTGAAGTTAGTTTGTAGTCATAAAGAGGATTATGTAAGATGCATAACGTTATACTTTACATTTTGCATAGAATAAGCTACCATTTCTTTTCAAGCTTTTGGACTAAACTACTACTTACTTGGAAATTGCAGCTTGGATTCATGATATTTAATGTGAAATATCTTATTAACGATTTAAATTAGAACTCTACTTGGGGTCGTCTTGAAAAACAAAGAAAGTATGTCTTATTTGACATACAAGTCCTGTGAAAAAGTTATAAACTTATTTATTATATATGTATTAATCTTTTATATATGTCTCTGATAACAACTACACAACTAGAAAATGTCTTATTCTATTTCATCTTGTAGATAAATTGCATAAAAGATAATTATGTTATATAAAGTGATCAATAAAAACAAGTATCTTCTTCATTTATTAAAGGTGAGAATGGTGTATATGAGAACTTTTTCTGGATATGTGTCTTATAAATGTCCTTGTTAAAATATTTTGAATCTTGTAATGAAGCTAATAAAACTCTCTCCATTGATTTTTTTTTTTAGTTTAGAGTTTAGAAATAAAAGCAGAGTTGACAGCACTTTGCTCTAGTTAGAGACCACAGTGTCAATTTCCTTTCCTTCTCTTTCCATTCCGTTTCTTTCTTTCTCTTTTTCTTTTCTTTCTTTCTTTTTTTTCTTTTTTGAGGGGGAGGAAAAGAAGTGTTTGCTTGCTTGTTTTGATTTTTAATCAACTAAATATTTAAAATGTCCTTTACCCAAGTTTAAATTAATGTAAATAGTTGCTAACTTTATCAATAGGTACTTAAACTTGTCCTTTTCTTTAGAGAGTGAGGCTGGTAGGTTTCCCTCAATGCTAATGAGAGTCATAATTAATATAAAGGAGTTAAATTCAAATGACCAAGGAAACTGTTTTTTTAATATTGCTCAAGGAAAGCCTCATTTAGTTAAAGTGATGCCATAATTTTTCATTATCATTGGTTAACTAGGATCTGATCCTCCAAGTTCTAGAAAAACCTTCTAGTTAATTTTGGGGAATTTGCAAGAATCACATATACTCCCAGTTTGATCAGAGAATAATGAAAGGTGTGTTTCACAAATATGGCTGACTGTAAGGTTCATGAATAGCAAAGAATGAGGAAAATAGAAATAAAAATCAGAGCAAGAAGATAAAAATTAACCAGCTTAGACATTTATCTATGGTTGCAAGATTAGCAAGAATGCAAGAGTATTTAGTATATTTATATATTGGTGTGGCTTTAATGAGCCATTTATATCTTTTCAGTACTTTGACATTTTCAAGTAAAAGGTACTATAAATATTGTTTTATCAGTTTGTGTTCCTTTAAAGGCAAATGTTGCATTCAGTAGTCTGTATTGTTCTACTCAACATTTATAAATATCTGTTAGAAACATTTACCTCCACAAAGTGGAAATAGAATAAGAGACATGCTGCTAAACCCAGTCTGCCAAAAAGATACATGACGTGATCTATGATCTGCTTTTTTACTATATTTGGCAAATACATTTAGATTATATAGTTTGTTTATCACTGCATAAATAAATAATAATAACCATCTTCTAAAAGGTTCTGTAAAGAACTTCTTTGAATCATGTTTTCTAACAGTTATAATCCTAAAATTGCACAATAAATAATCCCTTACAGACCAAATTTGGGTGCAAGAAAATGCTTTTAAACATGTTCATGTCTAATGGAATGAAAAATCAACCAATTTACAAAACTCCCACTGTGTGTCATGAGGAGATGGAAAAAATGTATATCCAGCTCTCAAGGAACTTATAGCCTATTATAGAGCCATGGTACCCTAAGCGGTGTCTTGGATGGGGGGCTTTAGGCCTTCTTTGTAATGTTCGTGAACCCCTCCAGCCATACCCTAGCAATCTTATTAATATTAAAACCCAGTAAGATTGCTATGTAAAATCAACTTTAAGATAAATATCCTAGTGCCTTCTTTCAACCTAATTTTCATGCCCCTACTCCAGACCCTTCTTTTCATTCATTCAAAAATTATTCATTATGCCCTTATTAGGTAGATGATAAATATCAAAAGCTTTTTAAAAGTGCATTTTTGTACCTATAATGTTGTTTGTTTACTCTTTTAAAAATTATACTAAAATTTATATAACATAAAATTTACCATTTAAACCATTTTCATGGGTACAATTCACTGGCATTAAGTGCATTCCCATTATTATGCAACCATCACAACTATCTATTTCCTGAAATTTTCTTCATCCAAAACTGAAACTTTGTACACGTTAAACTCTAACTCCCCATTACCCCTCCCCCCAGCTCCAGTAACCACCATTCTACTTTCTGTCTCTATGAATTTGACTATTCCGGGTACCTCATATAAGTGGAATCATACAATATTTGTTCATTTGAGTACGATTTATTCACTTAGCATAAAGTTTCCAAGGTTCATCTATGTGGTAGCATATATCGGAATTTTATTCCTTTTTAAAGTTGAATGATATTCCCTAACCTGTTATATATGGAAAGTAGATACCAAAAACAGGAAAGTTTTGAACTGGAACAGACCATAGAAAAACCATCCAACCTCTGTGCCCCTTCCCTTTCTATGTTTACAAACATGAGGAAAATAAGTCCCTGAGAGCTTCAAGTCCAGTGGCCAACCATTCACACCTGGTTGGTTAAAGGCAAAACAGACCCTAAAGAACCAGCTCCCCTATGGCCTAAACAGGGGTCTTTCTACCACACACCCACGTGGCCAATATAGACAAGGGAAGGTGAGTGTTACATGAGTTGGTGTTGGAAGTTAAGTGTTGCAGGAATTCAGAAGGAAAGATACATTGATCTGAGGCTCTCCCTTAATGGCTGAAAAATGTTCCATTCAAACAGTACTCAAAACGGACTTAAGAATTAATAGGACCCCGAATAACAGTGATCAAAATGATAAAGAATATTCTACTAGAAAGGATTCTTTCCACAAGCTATGCATGTGTGCCCTTTCTTTGTGCCTTGAATTATGCTTTAAATTTGTATTTTTAAAAATAGTTTTTCTTTCCTACAGTTAAGATGGAATTTTAAAAAGCAGATTCAGTGTGACTATGTGATTTCAGGTTTCATTTGTGACACCACAGTTGTTCTAAAAACATCTCTGAGCATGCAAAAGTTTAAGCATACAGTTGGAACACAGCAGACATAAAATTTACGTAAATGAATAGTTTCTATTCAGTGAAAATGTTACTAACAATGGAGAAGAGGGTAAAAAAGGGTCACTATCAAATTTAAAACTATTTCTAAATGGATTACATTTTCAGAGTTTTCAGATGAGTTCTGGGAAGTCTTTGAAATGCATACTTTATACAAGTATTATGTGTATGCTAATGTGGAATACTTATTATATAGATCAACTTTCCTTTCTCTAGCATTTAATTTTCGCTACAAAAACGACAATATAAGTTGACCCCTAGCTGACCAAGGCCATCATTCTTACCCTGTTTCCTCGAAAATAAGATCTAGGCAGACAATCAGCTCTAATGTGTCTTTTGGAGCAAAAATTAATACAAGACCCGGTATTATGTTCTGTTCTATTCTATTCTATTCTATTCTGTTCTATTCTATTCTATTCTATTCTATTCTATTCTATTCTATTCTACCCAGTCTTATAGTAAAATAAGTCTTATAGTAAAATAAGACTGGGTTTATATTAATTTTAGCTCCAAAAGACACATTAGAGCTGATTGTCTGGTTAGGTCTTATTTTCGGGGAAACAGGGTAGTTGCAGTGGCTATAAGGTTCCATGTTCTGCTCCTATGTAAGTAACCAGTGAGAGAGAGGTGACTGTTGCACGTGGTGTTTCCTTAAAATTTCAGATAAAAATCAGCTGAGTTCCATTCCCTGTTTTTCAACCCAGATCTACTAAATCAGTATCTCCAGGGGAAAAGTCCAGACATCTATATTTTTAACAAGTGTCTCAATTAATTCTTGATCTTGCTAATTTGGAAAACACTGCTTTAGCACAAGCTCCCATTTACAAACTACCAGAACAGCATTTGAGACAGATAATATCTTTGTGGTCTATTGCTTTGAGCACGATAAGTGAGCAAGATGTGGGCTAATGCGGTCCATTAGTAGCCTCAAAAGAGCTGGGTAGGATGAGGTGGACTGATCAGCTTAGAAATGGCTGTATGTCAACACTATTTGAAGGTTAGAAAGGAGGGAGGGAGAAATGTTAAGGTTAAATAGATGTATTTACATATTCCACATTTAATATCTTTTCTAACAAAACCAAATCACACTTACTATTTTAATCAACTAAACCGTGTGAAGTAGGTCACTTCTACGTGACAAGCATAATTTCAGATTCTGACTTGGTGCTTAAGAAATGTGGGTCAGTTGCTAGTCTACAGAATATATGTAGACTTTTATATAAATAAGTATGGGCACACATACCTAATGTCACCTGAGTAATGCTGATGAAATCCAAGTACAATAAACAATATGACGAGGATGAATTCTGTATTTACAAAGCTGAGAGGATATTCATCAGCCAAGATTTATTGAACACCTCTGAGGTATGTGCTAAGAGTCATAAGAAACCACACACATTTAAATCTCCTGCCAGACACAGCATAGACAAGCAAACGGATGTACACTGGGTTGGAGAGTTGGGATAGAGATTTGGCCTGCCTCGGTTCTCCCGTGGCCCCGGTTCCCAAGATGACGGAGCGTCAGGAATGGCTCCTGGACCTGCCACTGTTGAAATGACTCTCCTCTCTACACATGCGAGTATGTGGATGCACACATGTGTGTACTCACACCACACACACACACACACATTCACTCTTTTTAAAAAACTCCCTATCCAATTAGAAATACATACAGAAAAGTATGTAAGTCCTAAGTGTATAGCTTGATGAACTTACAGTCAACCCACGCATATAATTATCACTCAGGTCCAGAACATTATTAGTGTCTGAAAACCTCCTTCATATCCCCCATCAATAACTCCTCCTTCTCCTCCAAGGGTAACACCGTTGTGACTTCTAACATCGTAAGTTAGTTTTGCCTGGTTTTGAACGTCAGATAAATTAAATTGCACAGCACCTCTCTTTTGGGTCTGACTTCTTTCACTCAACAGTATGTTTTCCTTTCATGGAATGCATCCCCATTGTTTCCTATAGAAGTAATTCTTTCATTTTCACTGCTATCGAGTATTCTGTGAATATGCCACAGTTCATTCTGTTTTATTAGTGATGGTTATTTCTAGTGTTAGGTTATTGCAAATTATGCTGCTCATAAATATTCTTGTTCTTGTCTTTTAATGTATACGCGTATCAGTTTCTGTCTGGTATACATTGTCTACAAGGGAAATTGCTGATGGGAGGTTATGATTATATTCAACACATTACAAATAATTTTCCAAAATGATTGTACCAGTTTAACTCACACTAGCATTATATAGGAGTTCTCATTGCTCCATAGCCTCACTAAAGCTTGAAATGTTCAGTCTTTAATTTTAGCTATTTCACTGGACATGCAGTGGCATACAGTTATGATTTTAAGTTGCATTTATTTTGACTACTAATGAGGTAGACTATCTTTCCATATGTTTATTGGTCCTTTGGTCATCTATCCTCTTTTATAAAGTATTGTTCAAGTTTCTTGTCCTTGGACTGATTCTGAGAGGGTGAGTGGACGTTAGGTATAGAAGGCAGAAGGAAGGCAAGTCAACCAGACAGAACAACATGTGCAAATTAATGGTTTGGATAGAGCATGGGAGCAAGTGGACAGATAGTGGGAAATCAGCTACTAAAATGGTAAACTTAAGCAGAGCCTACGAAGCAATGACAACAATACGAAGCAATGACAACAATATCACACAGACCAAAGTAAAATGACACCAAAAAGGTACAGGCAGTCCCATTCTGTACTACTTAATGGATTCTGAGAAATGTTTAACAGTCAAATACTTAAAAGTTGAACAAGGCTTATACATTGGAAGGACAATTTTGTTTCCAATGAGCTAAAAGGTAGTATTTGTAAATCCCTAGTAATTCTTATGGTACAATTTCCCTCTGGTCTAGGTAACCAGCTGGGCAGATGAGCATCTCATATGGCTATCAGGGGCAGCTACTGTAGCAAGTTGCCCTTTACCCATCCCTCAGTGCTCCAGCAGCTGAGCCAGTTGAACTTGGTATGTGCTCTTATGTTTCCCCTCCCCTTCTGCCAGGGCAGTAGCCTCCAGTTTTTAAACTGCTCCCTAAAGCAGCTCTAAGTATGGTGCAAAAGGAAGAGGAACTAAGTCTATGTTTCCCCTACAACAGCAACGTGAGCTAAATAGAGCCTTGGGCCAGCCCCTCAGCATGTGCCCACCAAAGGAGACTCCTGAACAGCGGCACCACCTTGAGACGTCACCGCAAACATCATCTTGTAAAACACCGAGATATTTCACGGTGTTGGCCTTTTCCCCCAACAGCAACAGCTGTCAGGCAGGGCCAACTTACAAGAGCTTCAAATTGCCGCTCCTAGAGGATGAGTAAAAGACTAGATTCAGGATGTGATTGGTAGAGGTGGGGTGGGGTGACTCTGTAACAGGAAAACATGTGGGCTCTGCAGAAGTCGTGGATTATCTTCAGGAAGAAGGGAATGCCAACGGAAATGCTTTGACCCACTTGCCTATTCATCAGGGAGCAGCTCTGTGTTTTCTGAGGGCGCTTATCTATGTCGTCACACTTCTGTCACTGTGAAGAACAAAAGGGCAGGCCAGCTTCTGCTACAACCAGGCTCTTCACACAAGAATGGATACCCCTTGCCCTAGAATCTACACAAAATATCCTGACAGAATAGCCCCTTCACAGAATAATGACGTTCTGGAGCCATCTGTAGATGGTCCACCATGAAACCGGAGTAGTCTTGCAGCCTCCAGGAGCCAAAGTTTCCACCCAGATGCCCAGAAATTGCACTAATCAGATCGGGCCTACATAAAGGAAATTTATTCTGGGCCATTCAGAATCACAAGTAGTTCCCAGCCATTTGGATTTAATGGACTAATAAATATTCAGAAAAGATTTCAGTGACCCATATAAAGTTGCCGACCTCTTGTTTTCTCAAGTAAGGACATGTGACTATGGTTTCTGTGAAGATGTATTTAATAGTCATAGCTGCCATTTGTTATCTACTATATGCAAGACTCTGTGCTGGATTCTTTTCCAGAAATATCTCATTTGATCTTCACAAGGACCCTGCAAGGTAAACATTATCTTCGTATTACAGATGAGGAGAGAGGCTCAGAGAGGGGAAGTAAATTACCTGATGCTACACAGCTAGTTAATGGCAGAGCCAGGTTTTAAACCCAGGTTTATCTGATGCCAAAGCCTATGTCTTTCTCATTATAGTGTTCATCACAACTGAAATATGTATAAATTATTCAGATATGATTTTTTAAACCTCTGCTGCTCTGATGAGATGACAGAATGGTCAGAAATTAAAATCTAGTTTTGTCTTTATAGAGAGATTTAGGTTTCCAGGAAAAGTCTTAAGAGCTTTTTTTTTTTAACTGACCTACTTCAATTTAGTCAGTATTTCTCCAACTGGACATGAAAATCTCACAAAAGCTAACGGGACTATTTAACAGACAGATATACATTTGGTCTGAGATGGTGAGGAATATAATTTCTTTAAACCTGGTCTGCTCATATGTGATTTTTTTTAAAGACTTTATTGGGATTTTATTGGGGAACAGTGTGTACTTCCAGGACTTTTTTTTCTTTTTCCAAGTCATTGTCTTTTCAGTCTTAGTTGTGGAGGGCACAGCTCAGCTCCAGGTTCAGTTGCCTTTGCTAGTTGCAGGGGGCACAGCCCACCATCCCTTCTGGGAGTCGAACCAGCAACCTTGTGGTTGAGAGGACGCGCTCCAACCAATTGAGCCATCTGGGACGCAGCTCAGCTCAAGGTGTCGTATTCAATCTTAGTTGCAGGGGGCGGAGCCCACCATCCCTTGCGGGACTCGATGAATTGAACTGGCAGCCTTGTGTCTGAGAGCCCACTGGCCCATGTAGGAATCGAACCGGCAGCCTTCGGAGTTAGGAGCATGCAGCTCTAACCACCTGAGCCACTGGGCTGGCCCTCAAATGTGATTTGAAATAGGTTGTCACAAAGTAAGGCTTATGAGAGGTTATTTCAATGTTCATTGCGTCATTAAAGATTTCGCTGTGAAAGTGAGTAATTCCATGTTGGAAAGACTGCCTCACAGAATTAAATTTATTGACCACATACATGGGAAAGAGAACCCTACCCCATTTTTACTGTTTGGCCAGAAAACAAAAGACAGAAGGATAGATTGTGTTGCCATTTGCTAAGATTATCAAGGTCTCTCTTTCATGAGAGGTGGGCTGAAGTGTATTCCACTAAAATTTGTATGGTGAAACCCTAACCCTTAATACTTCAGAGTATGACTGTATTTGGAGATAGGGCCTTGAAGGAGGTAATTAAGGTTAAATGAGTTCATATGGGTAAGCCCTAATCAACCTGAAGAGGGAGACCCCAGGGATGTGCATGCACAGAGGAAAGGCCGTAAAAGGACACAGCCAGAAGGTGGCCCTCTGCAAGCCAAGCAGAGAGGTAGGCTTCAGGAGAAACCAAACCTGCCAACATCTTGGTCCTGGACTTCTGGCCTCCAGAACTGTGAGACACAAATTTCTGTTGGTGAAGCTATTTCTGTTGTTTAAGTGTTGGTGGTATTTTGTTATGACAGCCCTAGGAACTAATATAAAAGGAATTAGGTATTCTCCATTGGCTGTGTCTCCCCACCCACGGATGCCATGACAGCCAGGAAGAGAGACAGCAATTTTACAGGATGGCTGAGTTTTTACGATCCAGCAAAAATGGTTTTCAGTGAGACTGAGGATCAGCTGGGGAAAGGTTTTTCTCAAGTAGAAGGGAAGTCAGGTGTCAAATAATGATTTATAATAGTCAAACTAGCAACAGCTACTGGGTATGGGTTTCTCTATTCTTTGCTATATAAGGTACCATATAATAACATGCTTATGATTATTTATCCAATAACTACTCATTTCCTTCCTTAGATAACTGCTAATAATCTGTGAAAGAATTTTATTGGCTAGAGTACTAGCTAACAGTGTGGGCTTCTGCCCAATTTTCTGGGCTTCAAATCTGTCCCAACCACTTCCTAGATGTGTGATTTTAGGGCGAATTAACATCTGTGCTTCGGTTTCTTTATCTGTAAAATGGAGAGAATAATACCTTCTTCATAGAGTTGTATGAGAATTAAATGAATTAATATATGTAAAGTGCTTAGAAGGACATAGTAAGCACCTAATAAATGTTACCTAGTATTATTTTAACTCGGTGCTTTTTCTGCACATAGATAAGTGATGGCAGAACCATTAGACCTACATGGCTCCACCAAGATATATGACACCAGCTCCCCCTCCAAAATTGCCAGCATAGTGTTAAATTAAAATAAGCAACCTGAAGAACAGTAGCTATTAAATCTCAGTGTTTAGCATAATCTAGGAGGCTGACAAAAATACAGATTTCTGGGCTCTGTGTTCAGAGATTCTGATTCATTATGTTGGGATGGAGCCCAGAAATCTTGTCTTTTTAGTAGATACCTTGAGGTTAATTCTGACACAGATAGTTCTCAGAACACCCATTAAAAAATACTAAAGGAATTTCAAAGCTATTAAATTATGGTAAATGTCATAACTTGCTAATCACGAGTTCATAATAATGTTCACTCAAAGTATTTGAAATATTTAAATAAAACTAATGAGTGTATAAATTTGTTTTTAAAAGAGATTCATCTAAAAGAGATTTCCAGTCAAGATAGCAGAGTAAACACTGTGCTTGTGCCCTCTCATGACCACATCAAAATTACAACTAAACTATAGAACAACCATCAAGGAGAATCGCCTGAAGTCTAGTTGAACCGAAGCCCTAAAGCTAAGAACATATAGAAGAAGCCACCTTGAGACTGGAAAGAAGGGCAGAGACACGGAACTGGCTGTTCCTATACCCACGTGTGACTGTTAAAAATTGAGAGAGATATATCAGCTGCACAGGTCCCCCGCAGAGGAGCGAGGGATCCCAGATCCAGACCAGGGTCTCTAGCCCAGGGTTCCAGTGCTGGGAAGGAGTCCCCTTAACTTCTGGCTATGAAAACCAGTGGAGATTGTAGCTGAGTGAGACAGAGGGCAGCGAGAGTACTAGGCTTTCCTGTTAAAGGGCCCAGGCATGGACTTACTCACTGACAGTCTCACTTGCTCTGAGCATCCGTGCTGGAGCAGCAGCTCAAAAGGTGCCAGGAACACATGGGGAGGAACTGAGTTATCTGGCTTAAGGGCAAGGGCCGGAGGGGCAGCTTTCTCCCAGACAGAAGTGCTGGCAGAATCCACTTTTTCTTTGTGAGTCCTCTCCTCTCCCAGTGTGTAGATGTAGGCAGCCACGGTATCTGAGTCTCGATCAACCTAGCCCTGGCCTGGTGATTCCCTGAGACCCAGCCCCATCTAACTTTCAGGCACACCCAAGCTTTTATCTACAAAAAGTCTGTCTTGGCTCATGCTGAGGATTTTCCTAAAATCTCTCAAAAGTTCACAAAACACAACAAGCAGCAACTAGCTTTGATGTGTCCCATACCTCTGGCTGAGCAGCCCCAAGCCTGGCACTAGCAGCAGCCAGCCTTGGTTCACAGCTTGGCCTGTTGAAGCACCTTCAAGCCCAGCATGGGTGGTGGCCATCTGCGGATTGCTTTGTGGCTCATGCCAGGTGGCCCCAGGCATGGCACAGGCTGTGGATGAACTTTGCCCGTCACAGGGCCCCTCCCAAGAGGGCCCTGGGGCTGGCATACCTGGTGGCCAGCTTTGGACCATGCCTGAGCATCACTCAGCCACCTCCAAGGACGACACACCCGAAGGGCAGACTGGCCAGGCACCAGAGCCCCACTAAAATGAATACTGCTCCTTAGAGTCAACCTCCTCACAACAACTCCTCCACGATAGTCACAGCCAGTCTTCACAATCAGCCCTCCCACTGATGTACAAACAACAACCAAGGCTCAGCTACAACAGGAGGGCACACACAACCCACACAAAGGACATACAAGTAACTGGAACACCCGGCTCAGGTGACCAGGGGGACCACACCACTGGACCCCCACAGGACACCTAGTACATAAGGCCACTCTACTAAGACTGGGAAACATAGCAGCCCTACCTGATACATAGAAGCAAACACAGGGAGGCAGCCAAAATGGGAAGACAAAGAAACATGTCCCAAATGAAAGAACAGAACAAAGCTCCAGAAAAAGAACTAAACCAAATGGGGACAAGTAATCTACCAGACACAGAACTCTAAACACTGGTTATAAGGATGCTCAGTGATCTCAGGGAGAACTTCGACAAAGAGAAAGAAAACATAAAAATGGAGATGAAAAACATAAAAAAGAACCAGTCAGAAATAAAGAATACAATAACTGCAATGAGAATACATTAGAGGGAATCAACAGTAGATTAGATGAAGCAGAGGACTGAATCAGTGATGTAGAAGATAAGGTAGCAGAAAACACCCAATCAGAACAGCAAAAAGAAAAAAGAATTTTTTAAAAAAATGAGGATAGTTTAAGGGACCTCTGGGACAAGATCAAGCATGATAACATTTGCATCATAGAATTACCAGAAGAGACAGCAAGGAATTGAAAACCTATTTGAAGAAATAATGAGGTAAAACTTCCCTAACGGGGCAAAGGAAATGGATATTCAAGCCCAGGAAGCACAGAATCCCAAACAAGATGAACCCAAAGAGGCTCACACAAAGACACATCATAATTAAAATGTAAAGGTTGAAAAAAAAGAAAGCATCTTAAAAGAGACAAAAGAAAGGCAGTTATCTACAAGGGAGTCAGCAGATTTCTCCACAGAAACTTTGCAGGCCAGAAGGGATTGGCACAAAATATTCAGTGATGAAAAATAAGGACCTACAACCAAGATTACTCTACCCAGCAAAGCTGTCATTTAGAATTAAAGGACAGATAAAGAGCTTTTCCAGACAAGCAAAAGCTAAAGGAGTTCATCAGCGCTAAACCAGTATTACAAGAAATTTTAGGGGGATTTCTTTAAGATGAAAAAAAATTAAAAATATGAATAATAAAATGGCAATAATTACATATCTATCAACACTTTAAATGTAAATGGGTTAGTTCTCCAATCAAAACATAGGATGGCTAAATGGATAAGAAAACAAGAGCATTCCATATACTGCCTATAGAGACACACTTCAGATCAAGAGACACACACAGATGGAAATTCTAGGGATGGGAAAAATATATTTCATGAAAATGGAAATGAAAAAAGTTGGGGTAGCAATACTTATACTAGAATTTAAAACAAAGGCTATAACAAGAGACAAAGAAGGACCCAGAAATCCCTCTTCTGGGTATTTATCCAAAGAAACCCAAAACACTACTTCAAGGGGCTTCCATATGTTCACTGGAGCATTGTTTACAATGGCCAAGATGTGGAGGCAGCCTGGGTGTCCGTCAATGTATGAAAGGATAAAGAGGACGTCGTACATGTATACATGGAATATTGCTCAGCCAGGGAAGGAAATAGGTTCTTGCCATATCGACAGCATGGATGGACCTGGAGGGTATTGTGTTGAGTGGAGAATGTCAGACAGAGAAAGACAGATGCAATGTGATTTCACTTATACATGGAATCTAAAGAACAAAACAAACTCATAGATACAGAAAACATTTTGATGGTTGCCAGATGGGAAGGGGTTGGAGAAGTGGGTGAAAAAGGGGAAGGAATTAAGAAGTACATATTGGTTGTTACAAAGTAGTCATGGTGGTGTAGGGCATAAGGAATATAGTCAATAATATGGTAATAACTATGTACAGTGCCAGGTGGGTGCTAGTCAAGGAGATCACTGCTTAAATTATTAAATGTCTATCCACTATGCTGTACACCTGAAATTGATATAAAATAATATTGAATGTGAACTGTAATTGACAAGTTAAAAAGGAGTGGGGGAAGGTGACAGGGAATAAGAGGTCCAAATTTCCAGGTATAAAATAAGTAAGTCTTGGAGGTGTAATGTACAGCATGCGGAATATAGTCAATAATATTGTGGTATGGTGTCAGATGGCTGCTGGACTTATCATGGTGATCACTTCTTTAGGTATAAAGGTGGAATAACTATGGTGTACACCTAAAACTAATACAATATTGTATGTTAGCTATATTTTAATAAAAATCTTAATAAAAATCATCTAAAAGATAATATCCACAAGAATCAATAAGAGCTATTAATAAACCTGAAGAACTTCTGTATTGTATGTAGTCCTCAGTTTCTCTGTAGACAATTAACCCCAAGTTAAGTCATTCACGTGAGAATGAATTATCTGGTACTAATACTCCCCTCAGAGTTGTGGCCTCCCTGAGCAAACTAAACTGAGGACAGATAGAGAGATATACACTAAAAAGCAACAACTTACAGAGAAGCACAGAAAATGGTGGTTCAATTCATTTGAAGGAAATGGTCCATTCAGCTGGAAAGTAGCAGGCTAGCTATGCAAATTAATTAAAGTCTGGCACGTAGATGTTGACAGCTATGAGATATTTTTTTTAAGGAGCTTGGACCCTGGAGAAAGGTAAATAGGTGAAGAACTGCCAGGTTCTTATAGGATGAGAGTCTTACAGGATAGCCGGAGAAAGCTTAGTCCCAAGCTGACACCGGGCATTCACACTGGAGCTTGACAAAATATGAGAGAGTTGTCTAGGGTCAAAATAAAGAGTGATTAAGGTTGAACTTGGGGATAACTTTGGAACTGAAAATCCTGATTATTGTTACAAAATAAAAATTCCTAAAATCTGTGTACTTATAAATCAGAGGACTGCAATCTAAAGCTGGTATTTCTTTCTCAGTGGTCAAGTTGCTATGTTCCAGTGGGATGAAAATGGTCATTATTAAGGAAATAAAGGTCAGGTCCAAAGAGGAGAAACTCCAGCTCCCTGGGGCAGCTGTACAGAAACTTACCAGGGCTGACTAGGTGAGCTTTCTTGTGAGAGAAGGATGGGCTTGTCCTGGAGCTGGCAGCATCTGTGAGTGGCTCACCTGAGTGTGCTGAGGGCGCCAGAGGGGGAATTTCTTGGTGTTTCTGTTAGGAAAACAAAAAAATTAATTGGTTTTAAAATGTTGAGTAAAATAGACAAAACTGATATTGTTTACCTAGAAAGCTTTCAAATTGGACTCCTTAAAATCTTCATTCTATGTACTTTTAAGATAAAAAGCTATTTAGATAACAGTTGGCTCCTTGATTCTTTTCCCTTTACTTATAAAAATCTCGGAACATTCACTAAGAAATCAAAATGATCAAAGTTACTGAATTTATACTCTTGGGATTTGTATATTCTACTAAGACATAAGTATCTGACTATGTATATATTATATATAATGATTTAAAGCATACAGATGTCATAAATTATTTCTAATTCACAGTGCCTCAGCCATATTAATGTAATGTTTCTCTTAATGTTTAGGTTCAAGTAAATCCACATGAATCTTTGAACATATCACTCATTCCTGAAAGAAAAGCCATTTTGCAGGCAGGTGCTTCTGTTTAATTTTTAACTCCATCCTCTCTATCACCTGACAGTTTTTTTTACATTATTAGCATAGTTCTACTTTTTTTAGACAACTATCTCCAGGAATTGAATTCTTGTGTGTCATGCCTAAATGTCCCAAAATATTTTAAAATGTAATTTCTTATTATAAAAGCAGCATATATTTATTGTAGGATATTTGAAAATTATAGAAAAGCATAATAGGAAAAAGTTACCCACAATTCCAGTACTCAGTGATAAATAACATTAAATTTCTATGCAACTATCATTAAAACATCATCTACTAGACTTTCAGTCTCTCTTTTTCTTTCTCTCTAGATATGTATGGATGTATTACACATACATGTGTATGTGTATATATATAAGCTCAAATTAGTAACATGTATATGTTGTTTTTCCACCTAACATTATAGCATTAACATATTTCCATATTAAATATTCTTCAAAAACATGATTTTAAGGACCACATAAGTAGTCTTACATTTTACCAATGTTTAAGATTATTTTAAATTTTTGCTACTGTAAATAATATTAATCCTTCTTGTGCAGAAATATTTTAACTTTCTTAACACAAATTAAGGAAGGACTGGAGTTACTGGCTAATAAGGTAGTGACATCTCTAGGTAGTGACTTGCCACCTTTTTCTCTAATCGCCCTTAGGAAACCCACTGTTTGCCCATCAGTGAAGTAGCAGCACCACTTTCACCACACCTTCCCCGAGAATGAACGTTAACTTGAAAGGCTTTGTCTATCTAATGGTAGATAGCTTTGTCTATCTAATAGTAAAGAAGGATATCTCATTGCTTTATCCACTTTCCTTGTATTACTGTTAAGGTTGGACATATTTTCTCATGGTGGTTGACCCATAATCTTAAGAGTTTTTTGTTTGTTTGTTTGTTTTTTCAGCAAATGTGTTTAATTCAAACCAGCTATGACAATCCACAATTAACTTCATTGTATAGACAATTCACTGGGGTACCAGTTCTCAGTCTCCTAGTCCATGAAGGAGACTTTTTAAAAAACAACTGCTCATTATGACAATAAAAAACAAGTGCTCATTATGACATTATAGGCTTCTGTGTAAGACTGCTGCTGAGCCCTGCCGTTTAATCTTGTGTAACCCTGAAGAGTTACTTAACCTCTTTTAGCTCCAGTTTCCTTGACTTTAAGACAGACTGATAATCCTCACCATAATTCTCACAATAAGACAGCAATTATTAAAGCTTTCACTAAAATGTAGCTATTACTGAAAGAGGAGAAACATTTCTCTCCTAATTACTCAATAGGTACATCAAAGTGTTGACAGCACATCTCTTAGAAGCCAGAACTTTTCAAGTCCCAACAAGTTGCATGTTTTACTTCATTTTAGTATTTAAACTTTTTCTCGCTAGAAGAACAGCACCGATAATGGGACTTTTTTTATGGGCAAAAAAATAAATAAATAAAAGGTGGCCAGGAAATCGCTTGGGTTGCTAGCCCAAGAGTCGCCTCAGTCTAGCAGGACACAACAGTCCTTTCTGATGTGGTGCTTGGTATTTTAGGAAGTTGCCCCAAAACTAATAGGATAACTCCTCTCTCACTTCTCCCATCTTCCCCCAGGGGGTGAAAGAAACAACCCTACTTCAGCACTGCCTCTAGGTCTGCGTGATCATTCTAAGGTCATTACAAGACTTTGGCTTTCTTTTTAACATCACGCTTCTATGTTCACCTGTCTTCTTTGTCTAGAGATTTATAAATGTAGATTGTCCTTGAAAACCATTCTTTCACCAAGAATTCAATTCTTTGCCTAATGATTTTTGAGACTATAAATATTTTCTAAAGAATTTTCAAAAATGAGTTTCAAAGTTTAGATATCTAGTCTTCCACATTGAGGATGGGACTATGACACATACTTGTTGTTCAACCCTGCTGACCAGGTTGACGGCCAGATGGACTGTTAGTAGTACTGCAAGCACTCTGACATCATTCTCTGAACAGCTTTCTCTTTCACATTCTTGTACTTTTCCAGCCGACAGCTGAGAAGAGGGTGGGTGAGGATTCCATCCACAGCTGCGACGGAAAAGCAAGGTTCTGAAATGTCAGATATCCTCCGAGAGCTGCTGCGTGTCTCTGAGAAAGCTGCCAACATTGCCCGGGCATGCAGGCAGCAGGAAGCTCTTTTCCAGCTACTCATAGAAGAAAAGAAAGAAGGAGAAAAGAACAAGAAGTTTGCAGTTGATTTCAAGACCCTGGCTGATGTACTAGTACAGGAAGTTATAAAACAGAACATGGAGAACAAGGTAAGAAAGGTAACAGCCGAGCTCATTGCAAACTACTTGCCCTTGTGGCTTTTATCCCCTGATAGAATAGCGTGCCCCCCACCCCACCCCCATAATGCAAGCACTGTGGGTTCAAATAAACAAACAAGTTAGTTTTTTTATCCCCTTGTTGTTTACAATACTACCAAAATGTTCACTGTAGGAAAATTTAAAAACACAGAAAAGCAAATAAGGAAATAAAAGTCACAATTCTAACAGCTAAAGAGAAACATTTTAGGATAGAACTTGTCACTTATTAATGAGTTCCTTTTTAATAAATAGTACACGTTCTTTGGAAAATAAGTAAAAATAATAATCCTTTTAATCCCACCAATGGAGAAAACCAGAGCTATGTTTTGCTAAATATTGTTGGCATGATTTCCTTCTTTGAGTATGTATGTATGGCACATATAATTTATTTCAACAGAGATGAGAACATACTGTTTTATAACTTCTTTTTACTTGATACAAGTATATTAAGTCCCACCTTTTTGATGTAATCGTTTATCTAATGGTTGCCTTTGTTATAGGCTTGTCAAGTCCTGGAGATTTAAAGTACCCCTTTATTCTAGTAGAAAAACATTGTTTATAACTAACAACAATTGTAATTCTAGCTATCTTCAGCTGATTGAGGGGAAAACTGTATTCATAAATCATAATAATAAAAAATAACACTAACAGACACTTATAAATGAATACTGTGTGTCAGGCACTATTCTAGAGGCACATTTAACTTTTTAATTCTTATAACAATTTTATGAAGAACTATTATTCCTATGTAATGGATAAGACTAGCACAGAGAGGTTAAGTAACTTATCCAAGGTTACACAGCAAGCAAATGGCAGGGCCAGATTTTGAACACAGGCCACCTGGCTGGAGTCTCTTCTCTTTGCAATACTATATTGCCTTTTACATGATCTAATAATGATATATATCTTTTTAGATCTGGGAGAATAGAACTTTATGACAGAAAGCACTATAAAATATTGGAATAGCTTTCTATGAAATTCTCAAAATATTGGGAATCATTTGGAATCATTTAAGTGAATTCTTGACCACAGGCAGGAAGAGAGAATAAATGACTCCTTGAAATCTCTACAAACTATACTTTTTCATGTGCTATACTCTCTGGCTCCAATAAACTAAATGAAGCAAGTTTATATTTGTTACTGATCAAAATAGTTGGGTGCATGGAATGGTTGAGCAACTGGATTAGAAACGTATCAACATTAACTTTTATGAGCTAATATTTGCCCCAAAGCATTATAACAAGTTCAGGCAACTGCTCATTGATGAGGTACATATGCCAGGACTTAGGAACAAATACATGATGTTCACTTTTGGTTCCATGAAATATCTTGGTTTCGTGACTCTCACATCCTGTAGCCTCAGAAACAGGTCTGTGAGCAGGCGTGGGAACTGAGCTGCAGCCCTTCCTGAACAGGCTCATCGCCAGCCCTGCTGACTTGCATTGTTCTTCGAAACTGAAAAATAACAAGCCGTTGTGGGCACTATTAAAGCTATTGGCCATCTGCAAATGACTGAGTTCAAATATTTGAAGCATTTCCTTGCTTTTGTTTCCTGAGACCATAACGCATATCATAATTCACAGATTTTGAGAAAAATTATCTTTATGGTAGGGAGGATCAGAAGCAAAATGTATATGAAAGCTTCCTGGTCATACAAAGATGAGAGAAGATTCTTAGCTCCATTTATTTTTTATTCTATATTGATGCATAAATTATTGGTCAATAAAATAGTTTCCTTCCTTTTTTGCTATATCACCTTCCTATCCAGAAGGGGAACAATACCTCCAACAGGTGAAGAAAACATACCGGAAAATGAAAACAAAATGTAATGTTATCCTCTAACCCTTTGTATCCAGTCTCAAGTAATAATTTTCAGTACTTGATCCATAATATTAACTTGTATAAGCTACTAGGGTGCTAATTAAGAGCAACAGTTAATATATTTCCTTTGCAAACATTCTAGTTCTATGGCCCTTAAGCAGAAGGATGAAGTTTCTAGAAATTCTTCCGCAAACTCAACAGGACATAAGGAAACCCGACTTCTATCATGGTTTGGACTTTTTAAAGGGGCAACGGAGCAAGAAAATATTAGAAAACTAAGGACTGAACTAAGCTGATACTTTTTTATATTTAGGTTAATTTCTAAATTTCAGATCTAATTGTGCTATTTAATTTGCAATATAAAATGGAAACCTATTCACAATTGAACATGTGGGTTTTATTTTTTTGTTATTGTTTCGGCTTTTTGTCATACTCTGTCTGAATCATTCAGTTTCCAGGCTTGGAAAAAACAATTTTTGGAGAAGAATCCAATGAGTTTACTAATGAGTTGGGTAAGTATATGAATCTTAAGTATTTTTATAACTTAATGATCATATAATATTCTAATTTTCAATTTCATTATAAAATAAATGGATATTTGGAAGGCTATTGGGTAAATGATAATATATTTGAATGTTAAACTCCATTCAACACCTCAGAATATTGTTCCATTTAAGTTAGAAAAATATGGTCTCTTAGAGTTATTTAGTAAGTCCACATGTATTATTTTAGATATAAATCTGTAGCATTTAATTAATGTATGCTTTCGGAAAGTTGCATGGTCCTTTGGGAATCTAATGGAAGCTATAGATGCCGCAGAAAAATGCACATCTACACAACTGTTCAGACAATTTCAAGTCCAAGTTTTCAACCCATCTGTGGGCCTCCTGGGAGTTCATGGACCTTGGCTGAGAATGTGGGGAGGCTCTGTGCCTGGCTACTGTGTGATCTTGAGCAAATCACCTCCTCACTTCTCTGGTCTCAGAACCTCTGTAAGGGGACTTGGACTAACTGAAAAGGTTCCTTTCAGTACCAAGTTTTAAGTCTCATTTAATTAATTTTCTGTGTGCCAGATTCTCCTTTGATGATGGACCTCCATGTTCCCTGCGGAGAACATCAAAATCTCCATCTGATTCTTTTCAGATAAACTTTTTTATTTTCAGATTGAGCTTTTTGTTTGCTTAATGGTAGAAGATTAAAATAGTGAACTTTAAACACTGATCCCGTGACAACAAGTTAAACATCTAGAGTCACATTTACAAAGGAAAAAACTAATTTCTGGATTAACTCTGGAAAATTTTTTTCTCTTTCATGGGATGTGTATTAAAATGCAATTAGTTCTGTGACACACAGTAAGAAATCTCATTTAAACTTAAGGTTAAAAAAAAAAAAACAACCACCTGTGACTAAGAAACCCCATATGTAAAATCCTGTTTGATTACTTAATAAACAGTTATTTTAATATTTCATTTCTCTAGTATAGGGGCAAAAAGGCACTCCCCATATATTTTTCTGGGAACAGAAGGAGAGATGGGCTTTGCATGTTGCAGAGACCCAAATGTAGAGAAGGGGGAAGGACTGGTGGATGAGGCAGAAACAGATCATGGAAGGAGTTTGGGTTTCCCTCTAAGTGTGATGGGAATTCACTGGAGAACTTTAAGCAAAGAAGTGATGTGATATGACTTGCTACTCTGAATGACTCTTACAGAGCCCAGAGAAGATCCTTAGTAAGTGGCAATGATTAGTAGTATTATTCCTCAACTTCAAGTCTAATTTTATTTGAATTTAACTTAACTGAAGTGAATGTTTCTTGCTGATTCAGAGCCATCACTGTAATAGTCTGCGCTTTCCAAACTTGAATGATCATATGAATCACCTGGGGATTTTGTCAAAACTTAGTAGGTCTAGGATGGGGCCTGAAGTTCTGGATTTCTAACAAGCTCCCAGGTGGTGCAGATGCTGCTGGTCCTTGGAATGGCTCGGGTAGTGAGGAGTATTTGTCTATATACCTAAAAAGCCCCAAAGTGCTATTTTATTCATTTTTATAAGTTTATATTCTCCCTTGCTATAACTTTTTGTTGCTATTAATTTGTCTACTTTTTCCAGCCTCTTCCTGACTTTTGTTGGGAGCTGGAAACCAGAATAAACAAGAATCTAAGTAGAGGCATGTTTAAAGGGATGGTAAAGCACCCAGACTTGGTAAATTGTAGCTTCATTTGCTTACATCCTGCTTTCCAGTGAGTTTCACAGAGGAGAACTATTCCATGTATGTTATTTAGAGTCACCCAGTTTTACTCCATCAAAGGTTAGTATACTTCACGTTATATTACTGTACTGAGCATGAACAATTTTTTTAGTTAATAGAGCAGCACCACAAAAGAGGTAGAAGCACTTTGGAGTGCTAATGAAAACCTCCATTCTTTTCAATAACATATTCAAACACAACAGGATGGCCTATGTATATGAAAAGTCCAAAGGCAAAAAACATGAATAAAAGATTGATTATCAAGGACTTAGGATTCAGGGATTTTAAACTGGCCCATGAGTCCCCTTAAACTGGATACAAAATTATGTGCATGTGTCTATGTGGGCATTTTTCTGGGTAGAAGCTTTGGTTTCTGGAACCCATCCCTCACTATTCACAGTAAAAGCATGAGTGACCACTGGGCATCTGTGACGCTATGACCCCCTCTGCCCAGCCCCTGTGATTCTGGCAGCCGGCCAGGCTAGGGACCACTGGTATAGATATACTGCCCTCACCTAATCGAAGTGCACAACTCTTGCTCCTCTCCTGTTGTTCTTTCTCCCCTGAAACTCTTAGAATGTAATGACTTTTAGTTTGCCTTGACTCTAGGAGAAAAGATTACCTTGCGATTGTGTCCAACGGAGAAAGAAACAGTAGAGCTTCTTAGCAAAGTCCTTAATGGTAACACGTTGGCATCTGAAGCATTAGCCAAGGTTGTTCATCAGGATGTCGCCTTCACTGACCCAACCCTGGATTCACTTGAGGTCACCATTCCACATGACATTCTGGGAATATGGGTAGATCCCATCGGTAAGGAGAGGATATCTTGCGTTTGCTCTTATTCATTTGTTCTTTTTAGTAATCTTTGGAACGGGGGGCTTAGAAAAATAAAAATTGAGTATAGTTTGACTCTTATGGACGTTTTAAAATTTTTTAAGTTTTAAAATGATAAATGAAGAGTTGAGGTGTGTGTTATGGTGTGTTGTGTTGTAAATACATGTATATTACATATAACAGATGTTTGTGTTTGTATCTGTGTGTGTCCATGTACACGTACACACACACATACCCCTGAATTAACGCACCTCTGGAAGACTACAGGGGCCGCTCTGCTAAATAAGAAGTGACAGCAGCCATAACTAATTGAGCACACAGTCAATTAAAGAGCACTCAGCTCTAGTGGATGGCTGCCCTATGGGGAGTATAGCCCAGATCTTCAGACTTTTAAAAAGAAACTGAAGTCCAGGTTTTAGTGAAATCTCTCATTTTTAACTGCTGGCTGCTAATTCAATTAGACAAGCAAACAATCAAAACGACTGTACAAATCACGCAAAACACAGCTGAACATGACTCGTGAGCAGTTGGTTTGTGAGCCCTGTGTAAACCTCACCCATTATTGTTTTGGTCATGATGGTGATAGAACCATCATCTATAGCTCATTGTTTTAAAAATGATTGTATTAATACAGTGCCCTACGTATTCATTTTCAGAAGTCCCCCTTTATTTTCTTTCCCACCTGCCTGGTATATTCCACCCAACACAACTGGCACCATTCATTACACTGGACAGGGAAACTCCCCCACCCTCCCCATCCGACAAGCACATTAACATAACAGTACAGAAATGCCTTCGATCTCCAAGGAATTATAGAACATTTAGCCAGTGGATTATATATGCAAACTAAGATTCTTCCAATTTTTTATCACTGGTAAGGGTAAATCAGAATCAGTGAAGATTTCTGAGGGACAGGGATCTCATGTTTCTTGGTTCTATCCTGAACTGATGCTGTTAGCTAGCTGTCTGGATTTTTTTGCCAGGCACATCTTTAACTGGGTGTTATTAACTCACTCAAATGTTGGCAGTCAGCTACTGGCATGTATGTCTCTTAGGGAGAAACCAAGCTCCTCAGCTTCTTTTGCACAGGAGCCCCACTTGTTTTTTTCCCTTTTGTGCTACCATTACTTTCCTCCTAATTTGAGCAACAACCACAAAAAAGGTAATTCAACCCCTTACAGGTTCCCAGAAGGAGGCTTTTCCCATTCAGCTTGGACCTGTCCACTGATTAGTAAGAGCTCTAGGGAATCCTACCAGTTATCTTGAGTTCGTAGCTTTTATGTGCTTTTGACATGTGGTGAATATTTGAGTTCATTATGTACAAGGTGCTATGCTAGATGCCACAAGAACCATAGACATGTCCTCTCCCTTCAAGAGTTCTGATACAATCAGCTAAATGAAACACAAGCAGCTTAGAAGTGAAGTACAAGAGTTCGAATTCAATAGAAGTGACACCCAAAGGCAAAACCTGATTGGTTACTGTCTTTGTCCATTTGGGCTGCTGTAACAAAATACTATGGACTGTGTAGCTTATAAACAACAGGAATGTATTTCTCACAGTTCTGGAGGCTGGAAGTCCAAGATCAAGGTGCCAACATGGTTAGGTGAGGGCTGTCCTCCCGGTTTATAACCAGCACCTCACCGTGTCCTCACATAGGGGAGGGACTAGGTAACTCCCTGGAGCCTCTTTTATAGGCCACTAACCCCATTCATGAGGGCTCCACCCTCATGACTTAAGGACCTCTCAAAGGCCCCTTGGTACCTACCAATACCATCCGTTTTGGGAGTTAGAATTCTGGGGGATACAAACATTCAGACCATAGCAGTTATTAAATTAGCGGAAAAAAGAAATGATATAGGACAGAGTTTATAGATGTATTCATAATTATTTTCTAAATAATCACAACCTGAATCCAAACAAATTTGCTTCATTTTTCAGATTCAACTTATCAGTATATAAAAGGTTCTGCTGACGTTAAACCCAACCAAGGCATCTTCCCCAGTGGACTTCAGTGCGTCACCATATTAATCGGTGTCTATGACATACAGACAGGAGTGCCCCTGATGGGGGTCATCAACCAACCTTTCGTATCACAAGACCTAAACACCCTCAGGTAAAAGACAATCGCTTTCCGTATATGCCTTTTAGTCTTTGGGACCTCAGCTTTGCTTATGGTCAAGATGACCACTCCAGGTGACGTGCCTATGACTCGCCATATTGGGGTGTTCCTACTAAAAGACTGCAAGTTCAAATTCATGTTCTTTCTAGGGTTTGGCATAATTTTCTTTGGAGCTAGGGGGGATGCTGGTAGAAACTTTTAAAGAAATAGTGTCTTGGAGAAATCATAGTTTTGTATGTGGAATATAAAAATCCCGTTCCCTGTTTCCAGAATCCAAAACCAGATTGACAGAACGGTGGGAACACTGTCTTCTAATACAGTTGGAACAAGATAGATGCTATCACTATATAGCCTGTTGAATTTTTACACAATTTTAGAAGAAATTCAAAACAAAATGTGAAAATTGTCCAAAGAAATGAGTAGTTACGGCCAGGATTAGAACCTGCCCGTGGGGCGCTCTTCCTATAAATGTGTCATATTACCTCCTTTTCTCCTCCTCCCTCTTCACCCATCCACGGACTCCTGCACAGAGGGCGTCCCGTTGCCTCTGGTCAGTGGCCTGTGCCTTGGGGTCAACTCCAGTACATGGCAGAGTCCAAATGGAAGCAAGCAGCTTTTCTCCTGTGGTTTCAGTTTTTTATTCAAGTAGGTCATATTGTTCTATTTGTGTAGGACTACATATTTTTACTGAAATCTGAGTTGCTTCAGGTAACTAAGAATTGTTTGCTCTTCAATAGTCATAAACTACACCTCTGGAATTTTGACATTTTTCCCCTGCTCCTGCCTTCTTCCAAACCAAAAATGTGTTTCTGTTATCTTTAAAGGGTCATTGAGAAATTTAAAAGAACTGGGACTGGATGAAGATGTAATCACAGCCTAGAAATGGCTGACAAATTAGTGGCATAGGTTCTGGAGTGAGATTTCTTGGGTTTGAATGCAGGTTTTACCACTGACTCACATTCTTACACTTACATTCTCTAAGCCTCAGTTTCCTCTTCTGTAAATAGCGTGAGTTACCCAACATATACGGTAAGTCAAACACTGAGAAGTGATAGGCGCTATTATTATTTTTGTTGCCATAAAGGAGTCCATCTTTCTTGGTGTTAAAGCCAAAGCAGCGCTCGTGAGTAAGAGATTGACAAGGAGTTTACCAAAGGAAGACAAATTTATAAGGATTGTAAAAGATTTGCAGATTGTAAAGACAGATTATCTGTTCATCTTTTTCCCTATTAATCTTTAAATGCCAGAAGTGGCAATGAAATTTTGTGTTCTCCCAGAGGCCTGGAAATCCCACAAATACTTTAGCCTTGTCCTAGATTGATGGGATGATGCTAAATATGTGAAAGCATTCCTAATCCACAACAACACAGACAGCTGCATGCATAGGAGTAACTTTTAGACATTAATTAGCTACTTGGTAGCTCTTCCTAGATTTAAGGGCATCGAGACTCAATGGAATTGTATTTTTTCACATCATTAAGTTGGAAAGCGACATGAATAATTTAAAAAACCAATGTGATAACCTACCTCCACAAACGGAAAGTTCTCCTCCACAGGTGGAAAGGACACTGCTACTGGGGCCTCTCTTACAGGGGGACCAACATCTATTCCCTTCCGCCCCTCATCTCGAAAAGAAATGGCAGTGAACCCCAGGGCCAACTAACAGGAATCATCCACTCTGAGGAGGAATCCTCTCACCAGTTCTCAGCTGTCATGAGTACGAGTGAAAAGGAGACTATCAAAGCTGCATTGTCACGGGTGTGTGGAGATCGCATATTCCGGGCAGCTGGGGCTGGTTACAAGAGCCTGTGTGTTGTCCAAGGTCTTGTTGATCTTTACATCTTTTCAGAAGATACCACATTCAAGTGGGACACTTGTGCTGCTCATGCCATACTCAGGGCCATGGGTGGGGGAATGGTAGACTTAAAAGAATGCTTGGCTAGAAATCCCGAAACAGGGCTTGATTTGCCACAGCTGGTGTACCACGTGGAAAATGTAGGCGCCAGTGGAGTGGATCGGTGGGCCAACAAGGGAGGACTGATTGCATACAGATCAAGCCAGCTGCTGGAGATGTTCCTGAGCCTCCTCATCCAGAACCTTCCACCTGCGGACACACACAGATGAACCTTCCCCTCGGTGTCCTTACAGACCTGACTGTGAAACTGTCACCTCCATCTCTATCGTTTGAAGATAGCTTTGTCCTATTGATGGTCAACATTCACCTTCCTCTTGGGAGGAGCATTTTTTCATTATGTGTCATAATAATGTTAATCTCAATAAATAAATGGCATAATGTTAATTTCAATAAATAAATGACATTCATGCAGCAATTAAAAAGATGTGTGACATTCTTACAGTGAATATTGTGCTATCAGTGTTGCTTGAAACACTTCAATACTGAAGAGGAGGAAGACCTGCTCAATTAGTAAAACTCCTCTAAACATCTGAGTGATAAGTCAAATGTTACTGAAATATTAGGGAGCGCATAAGAGGCGGTTGTGCTTATGTTTTGTTTCCTGTCTTGAAGGGAAAATCTGCAGCTTTCGCCTTTGGCAGAACATTTAGAACTGCGAATCGGAGGCATAATTTAGACAAGTTCATGTACTTTCAACAGTATTCTTGTGTTTCTTACACAAGGAATTAAAGCCCGGAGCCTCCCACTCTCTCACATACTCTCTCAGTCTCTCAGTCTCTCTCCCTCCCTCTCTCTCACACACACTCTCACACCCTCTTTCACATACACACACCCTCCCTCTCTCTCTCTCTCACTAATACTCTCCATACACACCATTTCAATAGGTAAGGCAGAAGGAAATAAATAGAATTAGAGGTTTTTGCAATTTTTGCATATGTACTACACTTCAGAAACCAGGGGTAGATTTAAATACATACAGTTGTTGTGTCTACGCACATCCCATATTGAATGCTGCAGAGCACTTTCCCATTCTCTTTATCAGCCCTGGGGCATCCAACAGCTCTGACTGCTTTCTACGCTGCGCCCTCTGGGGGCCAAAGTATATTTCTGCAACGTCATTACATTATATATATACACACACACATATATATACATATATATGTGTATATATTCAATTAGAATGAAAGTAACAGTCAAACTCTTTCCAATAGTATTTTGTTGCATACAGCAGATTCAACAATTTATTTAGTGATAGGGTTATACATTTTAAAGCCTGCATTGTGCTTTGTGATGTGGGCTCTCAAGCTGTATATATTTTCCATGTAATGTCTAATTTTAAAGGTTAATTTTTAAGTCAACGAGTTCATTCTTTACAAAACACATAAAAAATGAAAACCCAGAAAGTAGTCCTGTTCCCTGATATGTACCAGAATAGAAAAATAGAATATGATTCAAGAAAAAGCTTTCGTTGTCCATACGAACATTTTAGAGTCTGTAAATTATCAATCAAATGCAGTTAAAACAGTCATCTTCAATGTCATCTGAATAGGGAGTTTGTCCATTTAGTGGGGAAACAAAGCTGGGTACAACAGGGAATCAAATACATCCCATCAACATCTATTATACACACGCACTTGCAATCTTTTCACGAAAGCCAATGCCCACCCTTTGAGCATGTGTCTGCTGATACGTCTGCATTGTTTTTCTTGCATAAACCACACCTATGTGAGTGTAATCTCTACTTTTCACTTCTGTAAAGGAAGGACTTAAAATATTTGCAAAGTAATCTGAGGGCATAATCATTCCAGATTTAAAATATCTTCCCTCTATTCTTACAATTGCCTCGTACTCAGTAATTTTTTTAAGACTCACCTTTATCAACCCTTTCCAAAGCCTTCAATTCTTTGTTTTCAGACTCATGTTCCATTACTTTTTATTATATTTAATTAATCTACCATTAAACGTACAATCAGAATATTCAGTTTTGGAAAGAAGTCAACTGGTAAACATCAGCTCAGTTGACGGGAGTGGGAGTTAGGGGTAGTGATGGAGGGGTCCAGGGACACGAAGGTCAGGTGTCTTGGGCTTCAGCCAGCGTGTTTTCTAGGAGACTGTCAGAGAGCTGAATCTGCCAGGTCACTTAGATGGAGGGTGACAAAAAGAGCACCCACCTCACATCAAGAAGAGCAGTCCCTGGGAAGCCAAGTCTACGTTGGTTCCTCTCTGGCTCTCACAATCCACATCTAATCACTCCGGTAACCCTCTTATCTTCACCTTCAAATTATAGCCAAATTTCAGCTCATCCTCATCACTCTGCTCCCCTCACCCTGTGTCAGGCCCTCTTTTTGTCTCTCCTGGATTATTGCAATAAACTCTTAACTGACCTCCATACCTTCTATTTGCAACACAGAAGCCAGAGTGATCCTTTCCAAACATCTATCAGATCATGTCTCTTGTTCTGTATAAAACCCTCCAATGGAAAAAAACCATACAGCAACAACAGCAAAAAAACAACCCTCCAACATAGAGTAGGAAGTCATCTGTTCTTACCCTCTCCTTGCTCACTTTGTTGCAGCCATACTGCCTTTCTTACTGTGCCCTGAACTTGCCATGCACGCTCCCCCCACCTCAGGACCTTTGCACTTGCTATTCTAACTGGAAAAGCTCTTTTCCAGATACCGGCATGGTTCTCTCCTTCATCTCTTATCAAAACTTTGCTCAAACATCACGATGTCAGTAGGATCTTTACTTATCACTCGTTCAATCCACATCCGCGCACCCATCCCACACCTCCTATCCCCTTCCCTGATTTCCCCCTCCACAGCAGCTATGACCTTCTAATACAAGATAGAATTTATTTTGTCTGTCTCCCCTCTCCAAAAGAGAAGGGATTTCCATATCTCATGTATCTCTACTGCTTAGAAAAGTGCCTGGGCACATAGTGAGTGTTAAATAAGTGTCAATTGATTTAATGAACGAAGTGGATACAGGATAATAGTTTTTAAATGTTGAAAAACAAATACCTTAAGTTGCAACTTGACTAATGTTATAACAAAACAATAGTTCACTAATGTACAAAGTTCACTAATAAAAGCAATTAGTAAGTATTTAGTAATAGTTTTATTTTCTAGGTCTTTCCTGTATGTTACTCATTTATATTTTGTTGTTTTGTTTTGTTTCTCACATTTCCCATGTTGTAACTACTAACTCCTTCTTTCATATACTGCTGTATCTTCACTAACTTAAAAATCTGTTAAAAATAACATGGCTACAGGAAAATTCTTGTCCACCATTTTGTTTCAACAGACCAAAGTGAACCACAAATGAAATATATATATACCTTGCTACCAAGGAAAGAGTGTGAATTGGTACAAGAGAAAGAGTGTGGGTTTTGGAATAAATAGGCCTTGGGTCAACACCACCTACAATGTGATCTTTGAATCCCAGTTTCTTCACCTGATAAAAGGATTTATGCCATCTCTTAGGAATACTGTAAGAAACAAATGAAATAATGTATGTAAAACATCTCTAACATAGTGGATGCTCAATGAAACATAGCTACTAAGACTTTTATTATTCATGTGTAATGCCGTCCACCTAAAAATGATCAGAAAACAAAAACATGACAAACTAAGTTGAGACCCTAATTTATTCAGTCAGTAATTCAAATAATTTGTTAATAGGTTTAATTCTTTTATGGTACTATAATAACATAATATTCTATTAACAGCAAACATGTATTGAGCCCTATACTTCAAGTGCTGTGTTAGACATTTACTTGCATTATTTTATTTAAAATAATGAGTAAAATTTGTGTATCCTCAGTTGTCTTTTCCTCCTGAATAGATGTTTTGCTTGCATTTTAAAAATGAAAATTAACTAACAAAACAATTTTTCAAGATCTGCTTTTTAAAACGTGTTCTACACCTGATACTTTAACCTGTTACTCTACTTGCTTCCGCTTACCATCACTTCTAACTCAGCCCAGCTGTTCTGAAGGATTGCCTCCCACCTTAAGTAGGGTCCTAAGGATCGTTGCCTTTTAATATACTGTGCATGTTGCGAATCTTCTGCCATGACTGCTGACCCCTTAGCTATAAGCTCCCCATATGAGATAAGTGTTCTATATCTTATCCCCAGGGATAAGTGTTCTATAAAGGGCTTTCTCCAATGTTATAATGAGAGGCATATAAAAAAACACCTTGCACCTATGTGTCGAGTCCATAAGACAGCCCCTCTGTCCGGAAGAAGTACAGCCAGGGGAACTCTGCAGTAATACTTTATGTCCCTAAGCATGCAGTTTAACTATGTGGGGCAAAATGCCAAAATCACAAGGGCCCAAATAAGATAAAAGTGGTGGGATAAGCCGTCCAGAGCTGAAAGGCAGCCCTGCCCTAAAGTCCTTAGGGACTCAGGCTCCTTCCATCTCACTGCTCCCCATGGCCCCCCACGGCCCTTCTTCTCAAGGTCTAAAACAACAGGCTCTGCATGTTAGGCAGCAAGATAGAGGAAAATACACAGCAGGAAAGGGTAAGTCATGTTTCAACTCATTTACCAGAACCTAGTCATGTGACTACACTTACAAGGGAAGCTGGAAAGCGTAGTCTCTATTTTGGACAGCCATGAACTTAGCCAAAAAATTAGGCGTTTTATCCCCCTGGAAGGAGAAAACAGGAATTGGAGGACAAACAGCAATCTCTGTCACGTAGTCCAACTGAGCTGTCCAGGCTTTGTCCTTGGTCTGACCTCTGATCACAGATCCCTTGTTCTTATCACTAAGGACTCATGACTTTTATACCCAGATTACTCCAACTCTTACCTACTTCATCCCCCAAAGAATTTAAAAGTGCCATAAATACATACATTCATCAAGATGATAATGAAAGGGAACTTCGTATAAGTAAAAACACATATGAAAATATAAGAGAAACATAAGCACAGTTATTCCTCTCCTGAGACCTGTGAGAAGTCTCTGGGATTCTTGACCGTGGCAATCTCCTCTAATTATACCAGGCTTGGTCCTTAGGTTGAAGACACATGTTCATACCGCAAGCCTGAGTAACTGCAAATGTCCCTATAGAATGGCAGGGAACTCAGTTAAAGCTTGTGTGGGCAAAAATAGATCTTTGAAACTGGTCCAGGGGAAAGAAGTAGCTGCTTTAAGCATTGATGTCTTTCTTAAAAGGTTTTATTTGCTTATTATTTTTATCTGATAATCAGGCTAGCCACAATTCTGGCTCTGTAACAAAAGGCCTGTAATTCTCCATGTGATTTTTCTTTTCTAGGCTGTATTTTCAATGCTGCTGATCCTAAATGAGCCATGATCACGTGGGATTAAGAGCTTTGTCCCTTTAACCATTTAAACAATAGAAAAAGATAAGAACAGCATCTAGGCTGGCTTCAGGGGCTTGTGGCTTCTGCAGCTGCAGAAGGCTCCTCACTCACCATGCTTGCTTTTGCTAGTGCCATCTTGAAATCATGAAAACTTTTATTGTTTAATGTGTAAGTCAAGATGAAGAGACTGGAGCATGGAGTGAATGGAGGCACCATGCACAGTAAGTGTCCGGTCCCTTTCCCTGTAGCCCCATTGCATTCATGTAATGTTCACAGTGTGAGCAGGGAATTCCTGGGGACCCCTGATGTGTGGGAGTTCAGTGAGACTCAATGCCAGGATACGGTCAGTGTATGACATTTATGATTAAGTGGAGGCACTGACAGCCCCCGAGAACCGGAACTCGGTTAGAATACAAAAAGAAAGCAATGGCTTCTAAGAAACATGAATGACCAAGGAAACCTATCATACCCCTTCTTACATGTGTCATTCTCCTGTGTGGCAAAACACATAGGCTGAAAATGATGTCATGGAAGAATAGGGCCACACGCAGTTCCCTTTCTTTCCAGTGCTTCCTCGCTAGTAAGCTGAAGGTAGAGAGGGTTGACAGAATGCGTGCATGTCAAGAAACAAAATAAAAACGGCTGAGTTAGTTTTGTATTCTGTTTCCACTGTTCTGGTAAGAATAAAATACATCGATGTATGAAGTATAAAAAATGAATTGTGTAATTTTGGTGATTCCACATGTGAGTTAAATGTTGTTATATACACACTTAAAATGGGCAATATAAAGATGAATGGTAAAATTGATGCTAATAATTTAAATTTTTAAATTTTCTTTACCTGGAATGACATTAAGTAGCAAATAAACATGAGAGAGAGAGAGAGAGAGCGAAAGAAAGAGAGAGTTCATAAAAGGAAAAATCTTTTTAGTATCTTTAATTGTACCTTTTTTCCTGCTTTCTGAACAAGGGACCCCACATTTTCATTTTGCCTGTATACAGCAAATTATACAGCCTAACCTAAATCGGACCCATTTCTACTTCAAACCTCACTGTCTGTTGTTATATCTGAATTTTTGTCATATTTGTTGGTCAGGTTCAAATCCAGTCCATTGGTGAGCTAAGCCTACTCCAACTGAGAATTAAAAGATCTTTTTAGTTACGTATTTGAAAACTAACATGAAAAGTGAACCAGAGTGTGTTTCACATACATTTCTCATTTCAAACACATTATAGTATATTCCAACATTTCCTGTAAACTTGATACACTCTCCACCAGGTGTCTCTAGCAGATCTGCACAGGCACGGAGGTAACATTAAAGCCAAACGGGGACAAAGTTCTCGTCTTAGCTGACATCTTCCAATGGGGTTGTTTGTTAGCTACATCATCATGTTTTAAATACACCACTTTCCTTACATAACTCATTCCTCTGATTGTGTTTTAAATTTGCTTTTCATTACATTCTGCTTAACTGGAAAATATGGAGAAGTAAAAGAAGGAGGAAAATCCAATATCCAGACACAACCAACGACTGTTGAAGTTTTTAGTCAATTTCCCCAGAGTTATTTTCCTTCAAAGCATAAAGGAATGAAAATTCCAGCCACAGAATGGGAAAAGATATTTATAATATTTATCTGGCAAAGGACTTGTATCCTGAAAATACAAAGGACTCTTATGAATCAACAAGGACAGAAAGCCCAATTGAAAAATGGCCATAAGACCCTTTCCAAAAGACAGCATTTAAATGAAAAGGTGCTCAACATCACTAGTCATCAGGAAAATGCAAGAAAACCACAGAGATGTCACCACACACACCAGAATACCTAAAACTGAACCAATATCAAGGATCGGTGAGAATTTGATACTAAAAATCTTTTACATTGCTAGTGGAAGTGTAAACTGTACAACTAGTTTAGAAAAATATTTAGCATTATTTAAAAAGTTGAATATGTGCTTATTCCATGACTCTTTTCTCGGCATATACCTAACAGAAATGTATGTAAGTCTACATCAAAAGACATATACAAGGATATCCACAGCAACACTATTCAAAATAGGCAAAACCTGAAGACTAAGCAAATGCTCAACTACAACTGAATGAATAATTATGTTATGGTATACTGAAATGGAATGAAACAATATGGATTAATTTTATATAATGTTGAATGAAAGAAGCAATACCCTAAAAGTATATACTATATGATACCATTTACATGATTCAAAAACAAGCAGAACTAATGGAATGTGCCGTCAAGTCCCCCTTCAGAAATGTTCTTTTTAGGAAGTGCCTCACGAGCTGACCCAAGATTATTTCCCTACTCCTGGCCTGCGTATGAAGGCTTCACCCCAACCTGCGATAACGCTGAAGGGCCATCCCAGCATCAGAGCTCCCTGTAGAGTTACCGTGTTTCCCCAAAAATAAGACTGGGTCTTATATTAATTTTTGCTCCAAAAGACTCATTAGGGCTTATGTTCAAGGGATGTCATCCTGAAAAATCAGGCTAGGGCTTATTTTCCAGTTAGGTCTTATTTTCGGGGAAACATGGTAGGTGAAGACTTCATTGAGATTTCAATTCAGTCCAGCTTCTACCTCTGCCCAATCATGTTTCTTTACTCCCCTCTTCTTTCCTCCCCTCCACTACCCTACCTTCCTCTTTCCTTCCCACAAGTATAGGTCCCAGTTGCATGGTAATCTCAGCGTCTGAGAGATATAAGCATGTTTTCTTTGTAAAAATTCATTGAGCTATACACTTAAGTTTTTTATGTTTACTATTCGTATATTTCAATTAAAACACACAATTAAAAGCAAGCCAATGAATATACTTGATGAATGTGTATATTTGAACATGTCTCTGATTATTTCATTAAAATAAAGTCCTACAGGTGGAATTGCTAGATCAAAAATGGCCATTTTAAATTTGAGTGACCACTGACAAAGGGTCCTCCTGAACAGGTGTACCAACTGATACTGTAGCTCCTCCACAGAGGTTGAGAATGTTCAGTTCCCACATCCTTACCAACACTAGACAGCGTCAATCTTTCAAACCTAATAAGTGAAAAAAGTAGAACAGGTTGTTTTAATATTATATTGCTCTTCTTTAGAACTAATTATATGCTGATAGTTAGCCAATTGTAATTTCTGAGGCCTACTGTATTCCTTGAATTGTACCATTTTATTGTGGAAAATAGAGAGTTTAAATATTTACATTACAGAACCAATGAGCAAATATTATAATGGAGCACGATTGAACTCAATACAATAAGCTTTCGAAGGATTTGAGATGCCCAGTCATGGAATGAACTGCATTTAATTACCGTTAATCCTACAGGCAGTAGACAGGTTCAACTAATATCCAGATAACGCTTTTTATGGGATTCGATCCATCACATCTAATTTTTGTGATAAATCAGATTATCTTTACATATGTTTTAAAATAGTCGAATCGAATATACCATGCTTAAAAAAATTCTTTATGCACATTTTCACTTAAAGATCTCATCCATTTCTGCAACTTCTACTATATAAGCATATTTGATTCTCAAATGGAAAAGAGAGGGGAATAAAGGAAGGCATGGATTGGAACAGGGAAAAGCCCTAGTCTCTTTTACACTCCAGACCCATGTTTCTAATTGGCTGCTGGCCGTTCCTATCTCCGTGTCTTGCCAATCCACAAAACTCAGCCACTCCCAAAGTAATCATCTTTCCCATCCTGCCCTCCTACTCTAGCTCACTCATCTAGCATTTTACTTTTCTGATTCTAGGTCTCCTCTTCCATATCCTTCCCTGAAGGAAAACTCTGGGGTCCTGTTCTCATCCTGTGCTCTCCCTCCCTTCTCTCTTCCCATTTCCTGGCCTCCAACACCCTTTCATCCCTCAAATTTCCAACTCACCACTTTTGGGCAGATCTCTCCTTGCCTCTCACTTACCCTTGCACACACACAGCCATCATGGCCTTGAGGCACCTACAGGAGATTAAAAAAGCTAAACTAGAGGTCCTAGTCTTAGCTCTGCTGCTGTGGGTGACATGTGACTGTGAGTGGGGCACAACTCCCTCTGCTGCAATCTCTTCACTGGTAGGACAGTCAAGGCCAAGACTGTATAACTGCTTCCTAATCAGACCCTTATTTCCCTCAAAACCCTCTGTTGACTTTCTACTGGTTCCTAGGCTTTCACTCGGCATTCAAGGCCTCCACACCTCCCAAAGGAAACGAAAAAAGAAAAGCAGGTGAGACTGTTAAAATCTCTCCTTAGAGTCTGAGACTCTTACCACCTACTGTGTTTCCCTGAAAATAAGACCTAGCCAGACAATCAGCTCTAATGTGTCTTTTGGAGCAAAAATTAATACAAGACATAGTCTTATTTTACTATAAGACTGGGTCAATATAATATATAATATAATATAATGTAATGTAATGTAATATAATAAATATAATATAACATAATATAATATAATATAACATAATATAATAAATATAATATAATTAATATAATATAATATAATATAATACCGGGTCTTATATAAGACTGGGTCTTATATTATAATATTAATTTTTGCTCCAAAAGACGCATTAGAGCTGATTGTCTGGCCAGGTTTTATTTTCGGGGAAACATGGTAGCTGCTTTTTGCTGGGTATCCCAACATTTTACCATGAGCATATACAACTTAGAAACTGGAAAAGCCTGGAAGGGGAACTGCATGAAGAACTCCAGGCTCATTACTGCTGGAGAGCCCTCTTTTCTCTGGGACCTTAAGTCCTCAGATATTGGCTGCTGCCCAAAGTCTCTAAACTCCAATTTCTTTCTCCCCAGTTGAGTGAGACAGTTGCAAGCTGGAGCTCTCTCTGTCTCTCTGAACGCCCCACAACATGAATTTGAAAATACCTTGGACTAAGCAAAGATTTCTTAAACAAAATACTAATCATAATGAAAAACTAGAAATAACCTCAATGGTCATCAATAAAATAATGATTAAAATAAATTGTAGTCTATATATAATGGTATTTATGCAACCAATGAAAAGGGAGAGTTAGATCTAGATGCATTGTTATGAAAACATACTCATGGTGTACAGTGTTGGTACACTGTGTTGCTAAGTGATAAAAAATGTTTAGCTAAAGAGACCTGAAAGACAACCAATTCCTGGTTCATTCATTTTATATTAAAAGACTCTCATACCTAGAAAGGTTCCATAATCTGCACACAGTGAGGGAACTCAGTGCTCCTAGGACACAGGGTCCCACAGTGAACAACGGGAATGTTTTTACTAATAAACACCATTTGACTTAAATTAACTCATTAGTAAAGTCCTAGACAACCAAGTGGCAAAATGGGATCAGGCTATAGCCTGTGGCATGTTTTCAACTGATCTGCATGAAGTAGAAACCAAGGCATTACACTGAATCAAGAGGAAAAGTGACACTTTGGATACCATAGTGACAGCTTCTCCAGAAAGGCATAATGATCTAAATGCATTTTAGTTGATTCCCAAAATAACACTTTGAGAAGGCTACAGAACTAGAAAATGTTCAGAGGAAGTGACCAGCATAGCAAAGACTTTCTTATTCTGAATGGTATCATTTTTTCCACCTTACAGTGTTTTTATTTTTTAATATTTGGGAAACACTGAGTTCTGTATATTAATTTTGTACCTTGTTATACTACATAAACTTATTATTCTAATAATTCTTTGGTCTGATTCGCCTGAGTTTTCTAGGTAAGCAATCAAATGGTACAAATAATGTGATTTTGTTCCTTTCTTTCTAACATGTGTAACCCATCTTTCATTTGCTTATGCGATGGCTAGAAGTCCCGGAAGGATGCTTTGGCAAGAGTGTGGAGGATGAGTGCTAAGTAGGTGTACTTTTCTAGCTCCTTAACATGTACAGATTATTCTTAGTAATGAGAACATATTGTAAAAATAAACATTAACTTTATATAGCAAGGAAGAGAAATTTCCGAATCCATTGTGCAATATCTTAGGTCTTCTGGTAGCATCCAATATGGGGCAGTGCTACTGGACAGATTTCTAAGTCAAGATTACTCTGAAGCACTGACTTCCTTTCAGTCCAGTAGTGCAGAGTTGCATTTGGCTTATACAAATAAGATGTGGTCCAGTTAGCAGTGACCAGGAGAGAAGACACAACTAACAGAGAACACAAGCCACAGCCTCCCCGCCTCCCCAGCTTGGCTGAGTTATAATTGACATATAATAGCTGCATGTAGTTAGAGTTACTATTTGATTACATTTTTTATAAACCACCCCTAAATGCTAATGAACATATCCATCATCCTCCAAATCAAGCTAATGAACATATCCATCATCCTGCAAAATTTTCTCATGTCTCAGTAATTCTTCTGTCTCCCCTCCCTGCCCCACCCCACTTCTATCCCTAGGCAACTGTTGATCTAATTCTGTTCCTATAGATTAGTTTGCATTTTTTAGAGTTTGATAAACAGACTTATACTGGACTTTTTTTTTTTTTTGAGGCAGGTGTTGGGCTTCTTTCACTTAAGATAATTATTCTAATATTCATCCATGTTTGTTTGTAGATTCATTGATGCATATAGCAGTTGGTTCCTTTTTATCGCTGACTAGTCTGCCATTTATGAATAAACCACAATTTGTCTATCTATTCACATGTTGGTGGGCATTTGGGTTGTTTCCAGTTCTTGGCTATTACAAATAAAGCTGCTATGTACATTCATATATAAGTCTTTGTGTGAACATATGCCTTCATTTCTCTTGGGGAAATACCGAGGAGTGGAATACCTGGGGTAGATTTATGATTAACTTTTTAAGAAACTGCCAAATTATTTTCTAAAGTGGTATAACTATTTTGTATTCCCACCAGCTTCGTATGAAGTTCCAGTTCTTCCATATTCTCTTCAGTACTTGGAATGTTCAGGCTTTTATTTAGCTATTTATTTGTTTGTTCTCATGTATTGGTATCTCATTGTGCTTTTGATTTGCATTTCTACAATGCAGCGTTTCTCAATCTTATTATTATTGACATTTCAGACCAAATAATTTTGGGGGGTGGGGGATGGTCCTGCGCATTGTAGGAAGTTTAGCTGCATCCCTCGCCTCTGTCACTACATGCCAGTAGTATCCTCCACCCTGGTCGTGACAATCAGAAATATCTCCAGACGTTGCCAAATGTTTCTGGGGTATTCTAGGGGCAAAACTGCAATCAGTTGAAAACACTGCTCTAATGACTAATGATACCAAGCTTTTTTTCATGTGTTTATTTGACATCTGTATATAGATTTTTTGATAAAGTGTGTTTTGAAACCTTTTGTCCAGCTTTAAAATTGGGTTGTTTTGTTGAGTTTTAAGTGTTCTTATATATCCTACATTAAAGTCATTTGTGGGATCAATGATTAAAAATAATTTCTGCCATTCTATATCTTGCCTTTTCATTTTTATAACATTATGTCTTGAAGAGCAAACGTTCTTAATTTTGATGAAGTCCAATTTATTGATTATTTTCTTTTACAGTTTGTATTTTTGTATTCTATTAAGAAAATATTTGGGGTGCTAGTTAATATTCATTTTATTGCTATTGGTGGTGATTATGCAGTTTTTATTATATTTATTATAACTCATTGAATTTTACCTTTATGAAAAGGTACAATTTTCATAAAGGCACTTTTCTATACTTTAATAAAAAGTTTTAAAAATGAAAAAATAAGTTCTGAGGATGGTGGTGATGGTTGCATAACAATGTGAATGTGCTTAATGCTACTGAACTGTACACTTAAAAATAGTTAAAATGGTAAATTTAGTTATATATTTTTTACAATAAAAAAGCAAGTTTATTAAGCAACTAATATGAAGATTGATTTTAGAATATTTTTTGGCAAAGTTCATGGCAAAATTGTCCTGTTTATGTGTTTAAAACTCTGCTGAAATTAATAAATTTTACTTAAATTCCACCCTGAAACGTGAGTCAACCTGAAAGAATATGCAATAGCAAAAGACAGACTAATTTGAGAAAGGAAATAATGATGTATTGAATTTTAAATCAAAGAATAAAGTACATATCCATGAGTCAATACTGACATAAATAAATGATTGAGTAAGTAATTAAGTATGGAAGAAGAGAAAACATTTCTGTACAAGAAAATTCCAATTAATACATGTAGAAGGAATACGAAAAATAAAAAAAAATCTCTATGTAGAACATCACAGTAACAACAGCTGATGGCAAGAATAACCAATGTATGCTAAAATTAATGGATAAAAGTTTAAAAAGAAACAGCGTATTTGCATACCATCAAAGTGTCTCTTCACAAATATTGCTGACTAGGAAGGAAAAAACCAGTGACTTTACAGCAGAGAAACCTAGCAGACACCGCCTTACTCAAGGGATCAAATTAACATCGCAGGTAACAGGATATATGACGTGTGTGTTCCCTGATATGACCTGAAAAGCACACGTCACCTCTGTGACATCCTTCCCCAAAATATACGGCCTCAATCTAAACATGAGAAAGTTATCAGTAAAACTAAATTAAGGGTTATCCTATCAACTACCTGACTAGTATCCTTTAAAGGTATTAAGGTGATGAAAGACAAGGAGCTGTCACAGATTGGGGGAAACTAAGGAGATGTAAATGTTGTATGGAATTCTGGGTTAGATCCTGGAACAGAAAGTGTTTGAAGGAAAAACTGCTAAGATCAAAATAAGGTCTGTATTAGGGTTTAGCTGGGGTATCGGCAGCAATGGCTTTGGACCATGGCAGTGTGGATGCGCAGAGCGTTAACACTGGACGAAGCTGGGGGACAGGGAGCTCTCTGTTCCATCTTTGCAACTTCTCTGTAGGTATAAAATTATTTCAAAATAAAAGGTTAAAAAAAGAAGACCGACAATACCAACTGAGGACGTGGATATGAAACAAGAGAACTGACAGTAGAAGTATAAATTCCTGCACCACCTTGGGAAACTTAAGAAGGTGAAAACCTGTATATCCTGTGATTTAGAAATTACACTCCTAGGTATGTATGACAGAAATTCAGAAGAAAAGTAACAGTGTTCATAGCTGCATTATTTGTAATTGCCAAAGAATATAAATAATCCAAACATCTATCAACAGAAGAAATGAAAACAAAAAGTGGCATCTTTGTATATTGGAAATGAAATAACTACATAGAGCAATGTAATTTCGAGCAAAATAAATCAAATACAAATGATTACATACTGTTTGACTCCGTTTATATAAAGTTCAAAAACACACAAAAGTAATCTGTGGGGTTAGAAACTAGAATGATAGCTAACTCTGAGGAGAAGGAAGGGGCAGTAATTTGTCATGGTCACAAAGGGACTTTTTTGGGTGCTGTAATGTTCAATTTTTTGGTATTGGAGGTGATTACATAAAGTTTTTATTATAAGTCATTGAATGTTACCCTTATGACTTATACACTTTTGAATGTATTTATACTCTAATAAAAGTTGTGTAAATTAAAAAATAAGTATATTTTTAAAATGCCATAACTGAGATCCATTTTAACTGTCTGGTTTATATTGGACAGACATGCAAAGCAGGAAAGAGGGAAGCCATCATGCAGATTGTTGCCTTAGGACCTTAGTCAGAGTATGTGTGTAAGGATGAAATAGTCGAGATACCAAAGAGATAAAATTGGCAAGACTTAGTGTTGGATTGAAGGTGGTTAAAGATTTGGAACTTTATGCATCAGGCCATAAGGATCTAATGAATTTTTCTTAGAAGGGGTGGAACATGATGAAAGTGATATTTCTGAAAAGCTAATCTCTGTACCACTCAGCATATGCTACTTTCTATTATAATCGACATATTTATAGTCATGTTTTTGCTAATAAATCACAAGCTTCTTGAAGGAAGAGACTTGATTTTATACTCCTTCTATCTTCAGGGTTCAACTCTCTGCTCCACTACAGATTCCTTGGCATTTCAGATGACCGTAATTAGAAGACCACAAACAATATAAGATGTGTAACTGGACTGGGAATCAACAATAAAACATCTTAGAAAATACATGAAGGAAATTAAAACACCTATTACTAATTTTAAAAACTCTTATTAAACATATACAGTAGGATACTTTAGTAATCTCAAAGTAATAGCCAGCCTCTCACACTCAGTGGTAAAGCAAAAGGAGCACTCATAGTAAAGAAAATGATAAAACAAGTGGACAACTGTTGATCATCATGAATATGTATAATTGTTTTGTAAATGTAATAATAGTTTTAAAAAGGAGACCACAGTATGATTATTTACAGGTTGATATGATCATCCTTCTGGAAAACTCAAGAAAACTAAAAAAATATCAGAATAAAAGATAGCCTTCTTTCTGTCTATTTACATTTTAAGTCACCTGTTAAGCCCGGTGTTAAGTCTCACTTTCTCCATGAAGCCAATGCCAAGGAAAGAAGGGAGGATAGTAGGGGAGCTAAAAGGAACCAACTTCATTACTATTGTCATCCTTGAATTTAACCATTTATTATCATCCATATATTCAATAAATATTTATCAACTCTCCCTCCATTTCCTCCCACGGGAGGTAATCAATGTTAGGAGCTTGATGTTTATCCCTTTCTCTATGCACATATAATCATATCTCAACAGTCAGGTTCAGTGATACAATTACGGTGGCATATCAGGGTTGCTAGTTGCACCCAGTATCTGTCCTTTCCCCTTTTCATAGTAATAGGATTTTTATATAGGATTTTTATATAGTATAGGATTTTTATATAGGATTTTTATATAGTATAGGATTTTTACATTTCTCAGCCTTCCTTGCAGCTAGATGTGGCCCATACAACTGAGTTCTGCCACTGGAATTGAAAAATAAGTAATATGTACATCTGGTTATGTTCTTAAGAGGAAGGAACATGGCTTCTCCTTCTTTTCTCTTTCCCAGTGACTGCAGTGTGAACACAATGGGAAGAGCTGGAGCAGCCAGGTTGGATTTTGAGACTGGAGCTTTATGTTGAAAATGACAGAATGATAAGATCAAAAGAGCATAAATCCCCCAAGTCGATAACACCACTGAGTCACCGATTTACATAAACTTTTATATGAGGGAGAAACATACTTTTACATTGTTTAAACCACTGCTACATGCTAACTAATACAAATAAGACAAAATAATACAAATGTTGAACAAGACAAAGTTGTTCCTTGTCTTTAAGGACCTTACAGTCAAGCATGGAAAACAAGTCATTACAACAGTATTTGATAAGTGTCATGATAGTGAAGGCACATGGTACATGAAGCCATTAAGAAGCAACACGTCTAGTCTGTGGAGGACAGAATGTTTTATCTGTGATCTGAAGGAGGGGTTAGCCATGTAGGCTTCAGTGACAACACCCTCCTGCGTTTCCTCCTACTTCTATGGCTGGTCTTTCTTAGTTCCTCTTTCTATACAACTGGTAAATGTTGGCCTTTCTCAGAGCTCTGTCACTATATTCTCTCTTTAGGTGATCCCCTGCATTCCCACCATTGCAAATAGCACCTCACTGCTCACGACTGCCAAGTCCAGCCCTCTTCTGAGCTCTGGACTCACACCTAGTTGCCTACATCACAGCCCCACCTGAGAGTTTCACGGACATGTCACTTATTATGCCAAAATGTGAGCTCTTCCTTTCTTCCCTCTAACCTGCGCCTCCCACAGCCTTCTCCCTCTCGGTAAAGGTTATCAACAATCCACCCAGTTGCTCCAGCCAGAAACTTGTGAGTCATTCTTAACACATCTTTTCCCTTGCCTCCCACACCCAATATATCACTACGTATGCTGTTAAGTTTTCAAAACGCTCTGAAATCCATCCATTTCTTTCTATCCCCACTGCTATCACTCTGGTCCAAGACACTGGAACTCATCTCTCTCCTCACCAACAATTACTTTCTACATGAGTCTCACTTCTATTAATACTTTTGCCCTCTCCCTGCCATTCTCCACACACAGCCACAGCAATATATTAAAAGCACAAATCAGATCTTCTAAACATCCTTCGATGGATTGTACTGAATGTTAAGTTAAAATTCAAAATGCTTTATGTGGTACACAGGTTTCTGCCTGGCTTGGCGCCTACCTACTTCTCTAACCTCATCTACTGACATTTCCCCTTAGCCCACCACTCATTCTGCTCCAGTCACCAATGATTAACTCTTTGCTGCCTCAAGGCTGCTCCTTCCGTGGGAAAAGTTCTTTCCAAAGCTTTTTTCCTGGCCATCTCAGTCTACTGTTACTTCCTCAAAGAGGCCTTCCCTAGTCTCTGATCTAAATTACATTCCTCAATTTTTCTCTTCCATAGCACTTAGTTTTCCTACCTGTGGAAGGCTGCTAATTGACTCCCCAATCCATTCTCCCTTTTTTTGATAGTAATAGAATTTAGCTGGCCATATGGTCTCTCAGCTAAAAACTGTTTCTCTCCTTTACACCCAGATGTGGACATGTGACTGTTTCAGTCAAGGGGATATGAATGGATGTGTGCAAATCTAGGGGATTCCATTTAAGTAACTGAGTTTATACTCTCCCCATCCCATATTCTGGGAATAGTGAGTCCTGTGGCAGTCACCCTGGACCAGACATGGAATCCAACTGTTGTGCTGATGGTGGGGCCACTTGAGACTCTTAGATGAGAAAAAAAATGTAATCCTATTTAACTGCTGGACTTTTGAATCTCTTTGTTACAGTAAAGAGGGACTTGGATGGGTTATAAGTAGAGGAGTAAGGTCTGCTGGCAGCATATCCTGGAGGCACAACACAATGTAAATGGTACCCAGTGGTGTTGTACAACCCTGTGGGGCTGCATAGAAATTACATGGTCAGATGTTTTTAAAGATTACTTTGGCAGCAATAGAGAAAATTGATTGGATGAGAGAACATATTGAGGCAGAGGGGCCAGAGAAATGGTTGTCAGAAATGGTTGCAGAGGAGAGAGAACCTTATGGATCAGCACAGCACAGGGATAGAGAGAAGGGGACAGATTCCAGAGGTATTTTGAAAGATGGGGACTCCAGAGGGCTTGGCGTTTGATGGGTATTGTGGGCAAAATCACTGCCACCTAGAGAGGCCCATGTTCTGATCCCAGGAACCTGTGAATATGTTACCTTACATGGCAAAAAAAAGACTTCAGGTTCGATTAAATTAAGGCTTTTAAATGGAGGGGAGATTATCTTGGGTTATCAGGGTGAGCCCCATGTAATCACAGGGGCTTATAAGAGGGAGACAGGAAGGCCAGAGTTGGAAAGGGCAATGTGACGCCTGAAGCAGAGGTTAGAGTGATGTGCTGTGAAGATGAAGGGGCCACGAGCTAAGCAATGTGAGCAGATCTCCAGAAGCTGGAAAAGTCAAGGAAATGGATTCACCTCTAACCCTGGCAGACGGAATGCAGCCCCACAGACACCTTGATTTTAGCCCAGTAGTAAAACCCATTTTGGACTTGAGATTTCTAGACTTGTAAGATAATACATTTGTGTTGTTTTAATTCACTAAGTTTGTGGTTACATGGTACAGCAGCAACAGGAAACTAATATACTGAGTGTAGGGGTGAGGATAAAGGAACATTGGGAATAAAGGACTTCCTTGTACAACTGGGTGGATGATGGTTTGGGAACCCAGGAGTCAGAGTGAGTGGGGGAGGGGCAAAACACCGTGAAGCTTTCGTGTGGGACTTAGTGAGGCTGGAGTGCCTGTGACACAACCCACTGGACAACTGGTCACATGGATCTGCACTCAGGAGAGAAGTTGCCTCAGAGAGAATTTGGGGGCATCCTCAAATATTTTGTGATTGAAGCCAAGGGAGTGGGTGAGAGCAATCACAGAAAACAGAATTAGAAGAAAGAAAGGCTTAGAACAAAACCCAAGTGGAACATACAAGCCAGATGGGTTGTGGGTCATAGAAGTGAGAGGGAGTTTTGAGGGGATGGTTAATGGTGTCCAATGTTGCTGGCAGGTGGAGAGAAAAGTGGGTGACCTCATTGGATAAAAATAAAATCCCCACTCCTCCGTAAGTGAATATACATATTTGTAAGCATTTCCACGAGCAAGCAGGAAGGCTGGTTAAGAGCCGGGCCCTGAAGCCAGACCACCTAGGTTTGAATACAGAATCCACTAGCAGTGTCACCTTAGTGAAGTTACTTCCTGTTTACAGGCATCCGTTTCCTCATTTGTCAAATGGGCTAAAAACAGTATCTACCTGCATGTGGTTGTTATGAGGAGGAAACGAATAAGTATATACTAAGCGCTTAGAACAGTGTCTGGCACGGGGTAAGACCTACACAAGTGTTAGCTGTTATCATTCTTATTATCACCTACTGTAATGTGCTTGCTTTGTTGTTTAAGAATAATCCATTCTGCCAAAGGATATAAGAAACATCTTTAGGAGAAATGAAAGTAGAAGTAGTTTGTGAAATAAAGTAAGTAGTGCATATGGGAGCTGAACATAAAGAAGGTCTAAGTAGGTACCAAATATTCTTGATACAGTAAATATTCATGAAGGATATTTGGTATTCAATATTCAGGAAGGCTTAAAATGACCACTCATTGATGACACACCTGTACAGCTTCCATTTGTCCTCTGCCTGAGAAATGCAGATGAAATCCATAGCTACTCATTAGGCTAACTGGTGAGCTACAACTATGGTCAGGCATTTTTGCTCCTGTGTCTCTCAACAGAGAAAGCATACATTGGCTCTGGCACCAGGCATACACTGTCTGCAAGTCCCCCTTATTCAACCTCAGTGCTGCTCCTTGTACCCACACCATCAGCAAAGGGAAGGCTGATGTGAGAGAGAGAGAGAGAGAGAGGAAGGGAGGGAGGGAGGGAGGGAGGGAAAGAATATTTCATAAAACATACCACCTGCTATACCTACCTATCTTAAGTGTGTTAATCTATCCTCTCTCTTTCCTCCAGCTTCTTACTCTGCATCATTTTAAATTGATGCAATAAGCCATGTGATTTCAACATCTTAATTTTGTCTTTGAGCCTTTCTGTGCAGTGGCCTCTGGGATAGCCTGCCTGGCAATATACTTGGAAGCTAATTTCTACACCACACCCCCTAGTTACCTCACAGAGAGCGGGAGGGAGATGCGTGAGGAGTGGCAGATCACTTTTTCTTTATGCACGTTTACATCTTCTCCTTAGTTACACTGAAAAGGAAAAAGGCTGCCAGGAAAAACTTCATGCCCTAACAAGGCCAATTAAAACATTTTCTGTTATGCTGACCCTTGAGGCTGTCCTGTCCTCTTTGAAACATAATAGCCAGCTTTAATTTAGGGAAATCTGGCTTCACTTTTCAACATGGAGCTGCCTTTGAGCAGCTGGAGGTCAAGAACTACCTTTTCTTCACAAATTCTTCCTGCTTTGCTTCCCCTTCTTCATATGGAGGACAGACCTGAACCATGTTAGACCCTTTTCTTTGTCTTTCTTTTTTAAAAGATTCCTTCTTTAACGTCTGGATAAGAATGATAATTCTTTTATGACAGCTACCAAATGGTTTGGGTCTTTATGGGCTGTTCAGTGTCAAATAATGCAGTGTGAAGTTATCTCCAGACCACACCAGACCAAAATCTGTCATTCTGAGTTCAACAACTTTAATCTCTTTCATTTGAAACTTTAGCACTCACTGCCTTTAATTGTTTTGCTTTTATCCGTATTGCAAGTGGATTTATCAGGAGGCTAATGTAGCTTAAGTTTCAGGGACCCTTCCCCAGGCTCCAGGTGGGGCCAGAGCAACACTGTATTTGTAATTTTGTTTTATTCTTCCTAAACAGGGACCGCAAATCCTAACGCTTCAGGGCCTATAAAATTGTCATCACTATGATTTTGTGGTTAAGAGCTTAAACCTGGAGATAAAAGAAGACTTCTCTCCCTTTTACCATTAGTAATCTTGGATAGGGCACATTAAATTTCAGCCTCTGTTTTCTCAGTAAAATGGTAATAATACCATTACCTGTCCTTTTAGGATGATGGTAAGGCATAACTGGTACTTACACAGTGCTTCATGTATGAGAAATGTTCATACATGTTAGCTGCCATTATTGTTGTTATTGCCAGAACACGACCATAGCTACGAGAACAGGATCTGGCAAACCTAGGAGCCCATCACAGCCACATAAAAATACGTGCAGAAGGAAGGATACCTTTTGCATCCAGCTCCACTCTTCCCACCCTCTCTGCGTGTCTAATCTGAAATACAACTTGACGTTCTCGGTGCGACACACATGGTTACCTCTTCAGTAAGGCGTCAGTAGCACCTTCCCAGTTTGAAAGGCTGCTTCAGTCTCGCGCCTCCCTTTCCCGGTGAGTCCCGAAAACCCCGTGTGTGCCTCGCGTTCCGGCCCACTTCCTCTCTGCCGGGTCAACTGAGGACACTCTGCCAAGGATGGGGCTAGAGACCCGGAGATAACGCATCAATGGCGTTAGCCTTGCGCTCGGCGCTTAATAAGCGCTCTGTAAACGACGCCTAGTATTATGATTACAATTCCCAGCCAGGCGGCCATCTACTCCCCGCCCCGCCCCCCGCAGCTAGGCCTGCAGCATTTCCCCAGGAGGAGGGGGCCTCTCAGCCGGGAGCCGGGTGGGGGGCCAGCACCTCGCGGTCCGCCGTCCCCTCCTCGGCGCGCGGCCCCGGCAGGGCCGGGTCCCCAGGTCCCCGGGGGCCGCCAGGGCGGGCGGGACGCCGGGAGGAGCAGCCGCCGACGCAGCCGCCGCAGGAGGCGGAGCGCTGCACCTGGCGGCGGGTCCTCGGCGCTCGGCCCTGAGACGGGTCCAGCCGGTGCGAGCGACGGAGGCCCGGCCCGAGGAGTCGGAGGACGAGGAGGAGGAGCAGGTCGCGCCGGTGGGCGCGCTCGGCTCGCCGCTCCCGATCGCCCCGCCCGCCCGCCCGCCGCAGCCCCGGGGGAGCAGCTCCCCTCCCGAGATGGTGCGCGCCGCCCGGGCGCCCCGAGCTGCCGCCCCGCGCGCCGGGGAGAGGGCGCTCTGCACCCTGCGCAGCTGAGCCGCACCGTCGCCCGCAGCAGGTGAGTCAGGCCTGGCTCGTGGGGAGGATCGCGCGCGGCGGGGGCGGCCCGGCAGCCACACCCTGGCCTCCCCGGCAGGGGACCAGCCCCGCCGCGCGCCCGAGACTCCCACGCCGGCGCGCACACCTGCTGTCCGGGGAGGGGGCTTCAGAGGAGAAGCCCCGAGCAGGGTATGTGTGCGTGTCTCCCTTTCCAGCCCCACTGGCCCGCGGCTCCCTCCCTCCCCTCCGCGTCTGTGTCGGTTGTCATCTTCGCGGGGTGCTGGGAGAGGCTGCAGCCCGCACCCCCGGCGCGCTGGGCGCAGGCAGCACTTCCGCAAACGTAACTGGAGTCGGGAAAACAAAGGCGCTGCCCCGGGGAGCCCTCGCCGGGCGCCCGCTGCAGCCGGGGAGGGGGGTGGGGGCCCAGGCTCGTCTCGGCCCAGGCCCACTCGCGCCCTTGCCATAAACATCCTCGAGAGAAAGGAGGAGGCAAGAAGCACCAGACAGCCCCAGTGATAAGGACGTGGCCACTTGTGTGGTACGAGGAGGAAACTGACAGCGTCTGCTTCCCTAGGTGAATAAATACAAAAAAACACCCACCTCTTCCCTTGCCTGCTACCATCCTAGGAGAAATTCCCACCTCGGGGCTTCTTCAGCTTGGTCTAACATGTCCTAGTGTCCTTTTGAGATAGTAATGGGGGTTCCTAGTCCTTCTGGGCACTATTCCCTATACAGCCCCCTGTAAATTTAAGTAGGATGGTGAAAAATTCCTAATGCAACTTTCCCCCGCATTTGTCCCACACCCACGTGGACAGACAGGTGGATTAATTACCCTTAAGGCCAGCACATGGTGTATTTTGCCTCTCCCACACACATTCACAGCCACAAACATTTCCTTTCATCCAAAAATATTTAATCAACACCTTACAGAGCTACTGCAACAGATAAAACCTTGCCTATTAGTTGTAGGAAAGAACCCACAAAGACTAGAGGGTCTAATCCCAACTGCTGTCTAAATAGCTGCATGTCCTTGGGCCTGTCATGCGCCTAAGCATCAGTTTTTTCACATAAAAGGAGACAGTTGGTTAATATAGTGGCCCAACATTTCCCCTAATTGTACTAGAAGTTTAAGATTTTGTGGACATCGCACTTTAAATATTCAATGTAGATGAATGTAAAGGGTGGGTGGACATACATTTGGCCAACAACATCTGATAAAAGCCCATGTGGATTTGGGAGATCGCTGGTGTTTGCACCAGCATCCCTTTCCCAAGCCGTGGCCACTAGCGGGCTGAAGGGGTAGGCGTCAGCCATGGCCTTGTGAGGTACAAAGAGGGTAGGAAGCCTCATCATCGGGAAGGTCAGCTTCTGACACTCTAAGCTGCTGGCCATCAGCAGACATGGAAGATGTTTTCAGTTATTTAGTGGAAGTCAGATGGCTTGTGTTTGTCACAAGTTGTAAGTAAAACTTAGAACTGCACAGCAAGAGGCTGGGACATTGCTAATGAGCCCAAAGCAAGCCACTCTGAGGGAGGAGGAGGAGAGAGGATCATATTTCAATAATTCATTAAAGCTACTAGGCATGTTTACAGTAATTTATTTATGTGTATACAAATAAGGTAAATATAAAAACAGGAAGGCAAACAGGTAAACAAAAGAGCGTGGTTTACAGGTATAAGGTATTGGATCACCATCTATTATGTATAGTTTCTGGATTAGTAAGAGTAATAAGGCACTTTTTATGTATTTACTGTGTTCAAGACACCATCTTAAACACTTTGTTTCTAAATCTCTGTAAGATAAGTCTTTTACCACTTTTGTGGATGATGAAAAAGGAAGCTCAAAAAGGTTAAGGAACTTACACAAACCACACAATCTTTTCAACCCTGTGTCTCTGGATCTAAAGCCCAGGAAATTTCCACATGGTGTCCTTAACCTATTCAGGACCCATTAAGCCTCATCACCTACACAGGTGCCTTCCTTTGCTTCTTCTCTTTGAAAATTAACTTCATTTCAATGTACATATATTACATATGGGACATTTACCTATGTAAGAAAATATATATATTTAGAGTGCATATATATTAACGCATGTGTATTTACCCATATGTTCTTACTGTTTTTAAAGTCGAAGGCAAGTGTGAAAACTAACATAACCAAAGATATATTTAGTACTAAGCTGACAGGTTTTTTCGTTTTGCTTTTGATATTCAGTAAATCTTGATTTAGTAATCTCATTGTAAGGAAAAGGAGACATGCAGTAATACAAATGTGTTTGTTACCTGCTTTGGTACATTGACTAGGGAAAAAATCAAGATATATATAGTAAGTGGAAAAAGGAAAACGTGGAAGAAAGTTATAATATGCACATACTTTAACCTGCATACAGGCATACATATACCTCATTGTCCCCAAACTTTTGACAGTGGCTACCTAAAGGAAGTGAAATGGGATGAAGAGAAGAGAGAGTGCTTTTACTTTTTACCTTATTAAATTATGTTTAGGCTTTAAAAAAATTGCAAAAGCATGTGTTATTTTATTGTGTAAACTAAAAAGGAAAACAAAAAGAATAGAATTGAGTCACTTCCTACAAATCTAAAATAAAGAAAAAAAATTGAATGTGCCTAAACTTTGTAATGTTAGAAAAGTGAGATGAAACTCAGGAGATCAAAAAGCAAAGTGGTATTCTGGGAATTGCAGGTGTGGGAGCAAAAGCTGAAGAGTCTTAGGTGACTGATTTTTCCCTTATCTAACAGTGGCTATAGCTTGTTTTGCAGCACCCCCAGTTTTCCTCTTCAATAAGAAAGCTTTGATGCATGCACCAATTTATCTGCTAGGCTAGGGTGGTAAGAATTCCTTCTCTTGTTAGTTACTGGTGACTCTTGGGAAGCATAAGTGTTCTTTACATAGAAGACAGGAATAGGAGAAGTACATTTACCTGCTGTGTCATTTCATGAAATTATGGCATTTTGGATGAGTTCAGGTGTAGTTATTTTTAATCATATAATTTCAGGAGCAGCAAGTTACCGTCAAGTTAATCTAGTCTGATGCACATATATATTTATGATCTATAATCCCACCATTCTCAGTTTTATGTAATAGTAACAAAAATCATTGCTTAGAATCCTTAAAAATTGATACGTTTCTCTGCTCAGATTTAGAAATCCAAAACCAAATACATTAAAACCTTTCAGAATCAAGAAAACATGCTTCTTGTGTTTTGTACATGAAGGAAATCTGAATAACGTTAGTTTATTCTAAATATGATAGGCAATCCTGAGGAAATGGTAATTGTACAATTATTTTGCAGAAGAGATATTCTTACAGTTTTAGGTGTCATCCAACATTTCATTCAGAGTTCTAATTATGTTTTTGGCAGGGGAAAAATCTATCTATTAATTTAGGAAGCTCTGTTACCCAATAGGTTCTCTCTAAACCCAGAAATCAAGGGCAAAATCCTTCCCTAGTATAAAGCCAGGTTAGGTAAAACTTTTTTTCCTCAGAGGAAAACTAATGTGGAATTCCCAGAGCACAGCATTTTGGATTCCTGGGACAAGCAAACACATACATCTGATGTGAATTATGTGTGGGGCAATGAAAACACCTTAATGTCTCCATCAAGAACATCCCATTTAGATATAATTTCTCTGTGGTTAATTAACTTTAGCTGTCTATGTCTAATGCTAGTATAGCTTACTATACTAGCATTATGGAGGGTAAGAAGGGCCTGTGTCAGCCTGATTTGTCCTAAATCCTGAATGACACATTATCTAGTACTTAGCCCTCTTGTTGGATTTCAGTAACATTTGCTTTGTAGCTGTTTTTCCGCTCTCCATATTTAGAAGATCCTTATTTACTGTTTTGTAAAATGGTATTATCAAACTTAAGTTAGTTGGTTGGACAGCTTTTGGAAACTATCAGAGTCATTTACTAAGACAGTGATTTATTGGTGCCGAGTCCAAAACAGAAAAACAAAACAAAACAAATAAAAAAAAATATGAAACACCTAAACCTTGAGCCTGTATTTTAACATATGTTTGCTATAGATATTGCAACTTTGGTTGCTAGTTTGTGGCTCTAAATAGCACGAGAGCACACACACACACCCCTACCTCAGCACCAACAAAAACTACCTGCAAGTGTTGTGTGTATTAAAAGTAGCCTCCCTCTGCCTTGGTCCAGAACAGTGTAAATGTGGCTGAGCTGTGGAGGTGCTGATGATTGTGTCGCAGGGATGTTAAGATTTGGAAATACCAGTAAGAGCTCCGTATCACCTTCTGGCCTGGTATGCTGCTGCGTTTTAGGATGTGGGGTGGAATAAGAGACAGTGGTTCAGATGGGATGAAATCTAGGCTCTTAGAAAAACCATATTCCAGACCTATGAAATAGGATTGATTCAAGGAGGACTGCGGCAGCTTTTTTTCACATTTGTTCTGGGGAGCAGCTGAGAAGGGGAGACAAATTCAGGGCTATTCTGCAAGTAGAAAACAGGAAAGTCCCACTTTTAATGACCGTGAGGAACATTTTGATCTGAGACCAAGAGCGGGACGAGGGGGAGAGGGGGAGACAGGGGCATCATGAGTCAGCAGTGGCCAGGGGGAGGTTTGAGTGGCTTTACAGAAGATAAAAGGAGAACTAGAAAGAGGAACTGATGTTTTCTCAGCAAGCCTGATTTGTGGAATAAGTGTGCCAAGGAAAAGTGAATGAGGAGCCTGCGCTGTAGTCAGCTCCCTATGAGGTTACGTAGAGAGAGACCTCACTGCACAGCTGGGTGCGATGAAGAGCAGAGAGAAGGCCAGCGCGCCCAGGACAAGGGAGGAGTGGGTCCCTGTAAGCTTTGTGGAGAATTCATCTCATAACTCCTCTGGGAACTTTTAGGGACAAGGTTAAGGTAGAACACACTTGGACCCGAGGTAAACAAGGCCTCTATCAACAGAGTGAAGCTGGAAGCCCCTACACTAAGCACATAAAGTCCCAGGATACAAAGTGACATGCACGCTGTCTGTGACTTCTAAGAAATGCACCCATCTGCGCCTGCATAGGCAAGCTTCTGCAGCTAATGTGGAGTGTCTTTTTAATTCTATTTCAAAATAATTTCTGTGGAATTGGTCTCTAATGTACAAATGAAACCCAAACTCACCTTTATGAGGGAGTTTGAATAAAAGAGTTTATTGTTAAACCTTCAAAAGGGTAAAAATGACACATTTTAACTTTCTTTTCTATATAATGAGGTTTCCTGTATATTGAAGGTGTAATCTCTTTTAAGACTATCTCAAAGTCTTTGTAACAGGTTCTTTCAGTTGTTTGTACTGATAAGCAAACTACAATTTAGCAACTCCCCATAACCTTTCAGGAACTCCAGGATCAAGGGGGTTCAGACTGTCACTCGAGTGACTTGTGTTTAAAACAATACAGGTCATGCCTTGAAGATACTGTAGGTTTGGTTCTAGACCACTGCAATAAAGTGAGTACTACAATAAAGCAAGTTTCAATCATTTTGCTGGTGGAGGGTCTTGCCTTCAACTTGTAAAAAATGCAACGTTTGTGCAGTGTAACAAAGTGAAGCACAATAAAATGAAGTCATGCCTGTATGTATTTTAAAAGTGATAAATGCTCATTGAAGAAAAATCCAGTAAAGTGTAAAAAAAAATTAAAGTAACTCCTAATTTTGCTTCTCAGAGATAACCCCTAATAATATTTTGATATTATTTTTTTCACATCATTTTCTAAAATATATTTATTATGAAGCACATAGATTTACAAATATAAACTTAAAATACATAGAAGTATGTGTCCCCTTTTTCACTTGAGCTTGAGCATTTCCCCGTATTCTATTAATTCTTTTTAATTAAGTTCTCTTCAGTTCTGTTTTTCTATTCCATGGATATAAGGTTCTGTTTTTCTCTCATATGGATATAACATAATTTAAAACTGCTCCTATTACTGATTCCTTACTTTGGTTTGATTATTATGAACAGTGCTGAAATAAACCTCCTTACACTTAAATCTTTGCCTTCTGGAAAGGTTATACTCGATTCTCAGTTAATGAGAGTACCTGTCAATCTTCATCCTCACCAGCATTGAATATTTTCATTTTCAAAAGTATTGGTATGGCCTTTACAGCAAATCTTTTTAATAGGCTAGGTGATAAATATTTTTTTCTGAAAGAAATTGATAGCACATGGTAACTCAATTTATCAGTCCTAACAGCCTATGCGACAACTATTTTAGCTTATATTTACTAGAATGTGCTTAGGATGTAAATTGTTTTAAACTATATTTAAGGGATATAAGTAAAAATCATTGATGGTAACTACATGTCTGTAGAAAAACTTTGAACCTTAAGGTCTATATTTTGAACCTTAAGGTCTATATTTTGATCTAAATTGTAAACTCATAAAAGACGAGAAAGAAACACCTATAAATTTTTGTTAAAAATGATTTGTCTTAATGGATACACTGTACTTTCTTTAACCCTCTTAACGTCCTCAGTGCCTAAGTGTCAGAAATGCCAAATAATAACACCAGCCTTTTGTCAAATAAGCATTATCAAGCACTTATAATGTTATTTTACATATGTAATAATGTATTAGTGCTATAACCTAATGTTATATTACTAATACCTGGAGTTGTGTTTTTATTTCTAATTATATTATTGTTCACAGTCTGCTTTTTCTGTGTTCCTAGTACTTTTAGATCTTGGACCTATAGTCCTATACTAATTATATTTACCCGAGTCAGTCCTATTCTGAAAAGATTTTTAAAAAAAATTGTGTGTATAAAACAGGGATTCACATAACTAGGGTTAAAATAAACCAAAACAACATTTTAATAGAATTGGAGTGTCTTTTCTTTTTACTAATATATATTATACTATATTACATGTTATACTCATATGTAACATATGCTATTCATTATACTAATATAGAATATATATTATTCAATATAAATTGCTTCTAAAGTGTATAGCAAGCAATAATTTATTGAGGAAAATCTTTCTGTAAAAACCTTAAGCAAATCACTGCTTTCAATATCCTTTTAAAAATCCTTTGTTTTATGCTTTGAAGATGTGTTTTACATTTTCCATGTTAGCTTCCTGACAAACAAATAAGATTGCATTTATATTCATTAAATTAGTAAATAATTTGATAGTAGAGATAGTTTTCAAATAATAACATACTGTGGCTCCCACTTTTACCTTAGCCTGTGCTGGTGCTGACCAGGTATCACCCTCCCCTTTCTCTCCTCTGCTAACCCTGTACCTATTCTGTTACCTACAAGGGGGTTGAAGATAACCGTTTCAGTGTTGCTAGATTTCCCAGGCTCCCTCATGAAAACAGTTCCTCATTAGAGTCCCCTATCTGAGAAAATGCATAAAGATAGAAAGTTAATAAGAATTGCATTAACACTTATTAGAGAAATAAAAGTATGGTGATAGCATCAATATATATTTGAAAATGAGTAGAATGTGTATGTGTGACGCTATATTTAGTGCTCTCGGAGACCACTGGCAGTAACTCCATGGTTCCCACAGGTTGCAGCCTTTGCCCTGGAGGAAGCAAGGGGCTGCTTCTCTCCCGATGCATGGCTGGAAGAGAGCGAGTAGGAAGCTCTGTGTAGGGCTGTCTTGGAAGATGTGTTACTGGCACCCCAGACTGAAAAGGACAAAGAATTTTCCTTTAAAAGTTATGCACTCTGTAACCCGTAGGTTCTTTCAGTACTCTTGGTTCAGTAATCTGGGCACTACCACTATTTCTAATATTCTTTCGATGGGGACACGTTTCTAAGCTTCAGCAATAGAAATACAACGAATATTGGATATTCAGCCTGCTCATTAGTTTGGTTGTTCTAAACAATTTCATTGCTCTGTCTGGCTATTGATCTTTGTTTAGAGAGAAATGACTATGCATTGCTTCTACTTTTACAAAGCATCCGTGACCCCCTTAAATTTCTACATTGTCTTCCTTCTTGACAAACTGATGCAGAGTATTAGCAGCATTGTATTCAATTAATTTCACTTCCTATTTTGAACATCTATTGGATTGTTTTTGTTGGAGAAACTCACAAGATATAATTATCTTTTAAAAAACATATTTTTCATGCTGTAATATATGAACTGTTATTTGTTTCTCACATTGAGCTTGTTTAAGATAGGAAATTGATCTGAGAAGTAGAAGGAAATGAGGTTCTGGGGCCTGCTTCAAATTTATACTATAGGCTATTGGCACAATATTTAATCAAAAGCCCAAAACAAATAAATAGAAATCTGCTTCCATGGTGGCTGATAATCTCTAAAGACATAAATTACAAATTTTTTTTATTGATATTTAATTGTCTTCTACAAAGTGAAAGTGAAAATCTGCTTGGCTTTATTAACTAAAACCACCTTTAGGGTTAAAGGTTGTTCCCCCATTCTCCCTGAAAAAGATGAAAATAATTTGCTCCCTTTACCCTATTAGCAGGCCGAAGAGAAATATGTTAGGATTTCAGTGCCTTTCATTCATACTTATTATGTTACAAGTAATATTAAAATGTTCCTACAGGGCACTATATTTTAAATGAATAGTTATTTCTTGCCTAGAGATAATTGTCATTCCAATCCAAAATCCAACAATATGTTCTCTAGTGAACACGTGCCCCCCTCATTAGCCTGTGGATATAGAGATGGATATGAATATAAATTCATGCACATTGATGGACCAAATGCTACCCTAGTTCAGGGGTGGAATCAGAGAATTCTAGAACACTTACTTGCAAAGAATGCTTTTGGAATACTTGCAAAATAATGTCCCGGGTTTTAAAGAAATACTATAAGACCTCTACCAAATGTTCACGTTAGCACACTTTTGAGTTAGCAAAACGCTTTCATATACGTTATTTCTTTTAAGTCCCAGAATCCCTCTGTGAGTCAGTCGACCTGGATTTGTGTGTTTTCCCCCAATTTTCCAGAAAAGGGGTTCAAAGAGGCACTGGTTTGTCAAAGCCAGCAGAGCAAGTGGAACTTCTCTCTGTACCTCTTAAAATTAATCTCTGGTCACATTAAGCTTTAGTAAAACTTTATGTTGTCATCAGTTGCTTGTCAAAATTTTTCTCAATATTTATTGAGAGCTTACAAGAGTAAAAGACAATATCCTAAGTACTGTATTCCTCCCTGAAGGAGTTTATAATCTAGTTGGCCAGACAGGAAGTAGCTATAAAAAGGGCAATAAAATTACCCATAAATCCTATAACAGCTCAGGTGTGAGAGCAATCGCCAGTAGTAGAGGAAGGAGTCAGTAAAATATTGCAAGTTTATTCTACTTCCAGATGTTAAAAAAGATTACATTAGCTATCATTCATGCAGTATCGTCTAAAAATATTATAACCGGATATTAGTACTTACAGTCAGTGATAAAACTAGTACACTAAAATAAAAGTTCAAAGATTAGGAAATCCTTAGGAGGGGTTGCAGTAGCGAAACCTTGCCAGTGAATTTTCCACACTGAAGCCATAATGATCTTTGTAAAATCCAAATGTGAACATTCCTACTTTCCTGTTTCATTCTCTCCAGTGGCTCCCCATTGGGCTCAAAATAAATAATATTAATACCTACAAGTTCTTATTATGTATCAGGCACTGTGCTAAGAGTCAACACACATTATGCTTATTCATCCTCAAAGCTACCCCAACCAAACAGAAATATCATGTTCCTCATTTTGTAGATGAGGACACTAAGATTTAGAGAAGTTTGTGGCTTTCCCAGACAACAGAGCTGGTCAGTGACAGAGCTGGGATTCCAGTGTCTGCCTGTCTCTCATCCCCTACTCGGTGACCCCTGAGTAGTGGGTAGAAGGCCTTTGATCAGGCCCTCACCTGCTCCTCCTCCTCTGGGGGACTCTTACTCATCCTTTAAGGCTTCCTGAAGGCCCCACTCTAGAGACTCCTGTGTCAATCACTGACCTGGGCTTGCTCCAGTTTTAACATTTAGCACAGTGTGTTGTGGTTGTGTTTCTCTCTCTCTCTCTCTCTCTCTCTCTCTCTCTCTCTCTCTCTCTCTCTCTCTCTCTCTCTCTCACTCACACACACACACACACACACACACACACACACACACACACACAACTGGACTCGATAAAAGGGACTGCATCTTCACCATTTGAATCCTTGATCACCAAGCACCCATCCCACCTAATGGTTGGTGCTAAATTTATATTTGTTAGACTAAAAAAATGAATGTCTGTATCTTCAATATAACTCTCTAACATAGCATTTTGTCTTTTCTATCATCCCTCAGCTTGATGTTTAAGGCCGTCTGTAATCTATTGCAAGCCTCGTAGGCCCCAGTATTAACCTTGTAAGGATCTCCTGTCTTTTCTTTCCCCTCTCCTGGAATAGTTTTCCCATTGTCTTTGCCTAAAGCAAATCTTACATATTTTTGAGGGTTCAGATTAAGTCCCTCATACTTTTGACAATGCCTATCTGAAATTTGGGCTCTCTGAACTCTGTTATACTCCTGACTCATCATTTAAATGTTACTTGTGTTTTGGACTCATTTTGTCAACTATAAAGCAGGTCTTTAAGGCCCAAGACCAAGTTTTGGGCATCCCTGTCCAGTAGCTAGTTGCACAATGTGTAGAGAGGCCATACCTGCTAAGAATATAATGTATTCAGAGTTAAGGGTCTTTTTTCTTCAAAAGTTGAATCCCTTTCCATACTCATATAGTTTTGGATAACTCCATGTATATTTGAACAATTTTAATTTAAATACTACTTAATAAAGCTATCAATTTTAACAAGACTAATTTCTTCACGTCTCATCAACAATTCAGAAATACCTGCTATTTGAATGACTCAGTGTAGGTACTGGTAGAATGTGTCTCCAGGTTTTCAAAGGCTGTGTTATGGTTTCAGAGTAATGGTGTTGATTACTATCATTAGAGAGTACAAAGTGAGAAAACTTTTCTGCTTTGCTAAAACATAAGCAAACGTCCTTTTTATGCAATTAAGATTAACTGCAAACCTACAACAGATTTTCCAAAGAAGTTTGTAAGTTTAATTCTGTGTATAATTTGAAATGTCTTCTCTTTTTGAACTTAAAAAAACACACGAAACTTTAAGATTCAAGTCTAAAATGAAGTATTAGCTTAGTGGGTTCATGTTGGTGGAATACTTAATAAACAAAAATTTCCCCTTGATTTGTAAACAGATTAAATACTTCATCAGCATATAAATATTTTTTACTGCTCTTTATATTTGTTCTATCGATTCTTATGGCACATTAAATGTAATCTAAGTCAGCCAAAGCATGCCCTACTCTGGGACATTTTTAATTTTATTAAAATACAGGTTTTTTTGGGGGGGAAGGGTTCAGTTGTTTCTTTTTGTCCTTGATCCTGTGATTACACAGATGACTATAATTACACTTTATTTTGTTACTATTTTATAATGTAATTATTTTGGTTCCTTTTCATCAAAACCTAAATATGACCTGAAAATATTGAGTCTAAACATTAATGTCCTGAATTGAAGCTAAAAGATTTGTTTGTATTTTTAGGTTTGAAATTCATATAAAACCTACTGAATGTGACAGTCATCTAAAAGGTACTGAATGTTATATTACAGGGACATTTCCTTAACTACTTAGAATTTGTTGATACTTTGAGAACTACTTAACATCTCGATTTGTATAACAAGAGACACCTCCCATAACCTTATAATAATCAAAAATCATTTGAATAAGATGGAGAGGAAAGACTGGTTTGGGAGAAAGTTACCTACTGAGGTTTAAATCAGCAACCTCATGTAAGCTATTGTACAGCTTTGAATCAGCATTTCGGCATGGGTTCTTCATCCTCACTTAGATAATTCAGGGACTTATGCCCTTTTAAGGGACTTTGTGTCCTACTCTGACCTACTTGATAAAGTCTCAGTTGATTTATGGAGGATAATTCATTACAGGCCATCTGATTAGAATTCATGCCGTCAGAATTTATTCTGCACAATTCTGAAAACTATTTTTAGTCTATGACAGAGGGTACTAGTAGCTGCTTTTAATTATGGCCTTTTACAAAGCCAAAGCTCATATGATCGCACATTTATTTTTTAGTTTTGATTTTTATTTTTTAAATCAGAGTTATGCATGTACAAAGATTTTTAAAACTGGAAAAGTTTGTAAGGCTTGATAAAAACAGAAACAGATTCTGCGCCTTTCCTCCTCATTTCCCCTCCCAGAGGCAGCTATTTTCTCTGTCATGTAGGCGATTATTTTGATATTCACCTGTATGTTTTTAAATAAAATGCTTGTATTCTTAATTCTTGATTTTTAAATGTAGGCATTATCTGTTTGTTGTCTTCTCACTATGGAACATAAATTGAAATTAACTTGCTTTCCTGCCCCAACTCTGTCTGTTGAACCTTCTTATTTCTCTATCTTCCCAATGTAATTATGTAGCAATTTTGGTTAGGTCAGTATTCATTATTTACATTAGTATGAGTAATCGCAGCTGAGATGTATAGTAAACTATGATTATTTTTCTTTTCCTGTGTAACTTTTTGTTTCTTTTAGTGTTTTATTTACTGAACTTTTTCTGTACTTACCACTAAGTCATCCCCAAACTCTTCACCAGTTGTCTAAGTTCAGATGTATGGGTATTTTGTCAGTGTCATGTTGCTGACAAAGAGTCTGCTGGAACCTGCAGACCTACCTCAGAAGCTGGCTGCCCCTGGTGCACAGCTGTCATCCTGGGATCCCAGTCACTGTCTTGCCTGTATTCCATTTGCCTCTCACCCCTGTTAGGTCTTAGATTTATTTCCTACATCCCATGTCTTACTTTCCATTGATTTATTCTCTTATTTTGGTGGAGCACAACCTGTGAAAGGGTATTATGAAAGGTAAATATTTTTGAGAAATTGACTAGGTAAAATGTCTTTAATTTACCCATATACTTGATTATTTGGCTGGTTATAGCTTCCAATATTATCGTTGAGAAATCTGAAGCCATTTTGGCTCCTGATCCTTAGTATGTGACACACTGTATTCTCTGAAAGTTTGTGGGGTTATCTGTTTGTCCCAGTGTTCTGAAATTTTGATGACGTGCTTTGACTAGGGTGTGTTTTATCCATTGTGCTGTATCCAGTAGCTCATTTCAGGCAGACAGCTCATATCTTTTAGTTCTGAGAATTTTTCTTGAATTAAAATGTTTCCTTTTCTTAATTTTTTTCTATTTTCTCTTCTTGGACTTTACTGTATTTTTAGATATTGACTTTCTGAGTGAGTCTGTATTTTTGTTCTTTTCTCTCCTACTTTCATCTATTCCTTTTTTCTTCTTCATATTCTAAGTTCTTAAGTTCATTTTTTGTTGAAGAGTAATATAGTTCAGTGACTTTTTATATAGTGAAGACATCATATAATAAAGACCCAGATACAAAAACATCAGCACCCTCAGAACCCTTCCCAGTCACTACTCCTAGGGCTAACCCCTATTCGGGCTTTTTAAAACTAACCTTTTTCTTTTGAGATGATTGTAGATCCACATGCTGTTGTAAGAAATAGTACAGAGATAACCCATGTATCCTGTGCTCACTCCCCGCCAAAGGTAACGTCTTACAAAACTTCAGTACAATAGCATACGGGGATACTGACGGACATTGATACAGTCAAGATGCAGAGTGTTTCTGCCACTACTAGGATCCCACCTGTTGCCCTTTTGTAGCCGCCTCCACCTCCCTCCTGCCTCCACTCCCTACTGAACCCCTGGCAATCACTTCTCTGTTCTCCATTTCAACAATTTTGTCATCCCAAGTATGATAATATGAATGGAACCATATAGTATATAATCTTTTGAGATTGGCTTTTTTCACTTTTTATAATTCTTGCAGATCCATTCAGGTTATTAAGTGGGCAATAGTTTGTTCTTTTTTTATTGCTGTATAATATGTCATGGTATAGAGGTACCACAGTTTGTTTAACCATTCATCCATTGAAGGGCATCAGTGTTGTTTCCAGTGTTGGACTATTAATGAATCGAGCTGCTATAAACATTTGTGTACAGTTTTTTTTGTATGAAATGAGTTTTCATTTCTCTGGAATAAATGTCCAGAAGTGCAATTGCTGAGTCATGTGGTAGTCAATGTTTAGATTTATAGGAAACTGCCAAACTGCTCTCCAGAGATGTACCATTTTACATTCCCACCAGCAAATGCATGAGTGATCTAGTTTCCCTGTATCCTTTTCAGAATTTGGTATTGTCACTCTTTTTATTTTAGCCTTTCTTACAGGTTGTAGTGATAGACCATGTTATTTACATTTTCTTAATGGTTAATGATGATGAACATCTTTTCATATGTTTTTTTGCATCTATATATCCTATGTACCCTCTTTGTTGAAATGTCTCTACCTGTCTTTTGTATATTTTTTGATTGGATTGTTTGGTTTTTTAATGTCGATTTTTGAGAATTCTTTACATATTGTATATAATAGTCCTTTGTTGAATATGTGGCTTACAGGTATTTTCTCCTGGTCTGTAGCTTCATCCTCTTAGTAGTGTCTTTTGCAGAGTAACACTTTTAAATTTTGATGAAATCTAATTTATTAATTTTTCCTTTTATAAATCATGCTTTTGGTGTTAAGTCTAGGAGCTCTCTGCCTGGCACTACAACCTGAAGATTTTCTTCTAAGTTTTTTTCCTAAAAGTTTTATAGTTTTACATTTAAATCCATGATCTGTTTTGAGTTAATATTCCTATAAAGCATGAGATTTAGATTGATGTTAATTTTTTACCTATTGATGTTTCATTGCTCCAGCACCGTTTGTTGAAAAGGTTATCTTTCCTCCGTTAAATTGCTTTTGCATTTTTGTCAAAAATCAGTCGGGAATATTTGTGGATTTATTCCTGGGTTCTCTGTTCTGTTCTATTGATCTATGCTTCTGCCAATACCACACAATCTTGATCAATGTGTACCTGTATAATAAATCTTTTTCAAAATTGCTTTACTATTCTAATTCCTTTTTCCTTTTTCATAACATTTTTGGAATAATCTTGTGTATATCTACAAAAAAGCTTGCTGAGATATTAATAGCGATTGTGTTAAACCTATATACAGATTTGAGGAGAACTGAAATCTTTACTGTGTTGAGTGTTCCAGGCCATGAACATAGTATGTCTCTCCATTTATTTAATTTTTTTTATTTCTTTCATCAGCATTTTGTAGTTTTCAGCATAAAGTCCCATATATGTTTTGTTAATTTATACCTAAATATTTTTATATGTTTTTAGCAATTATAAGTGGTACTGTATTTTAAATTTTGGTATCCATGAATTCATTGCCAGCACATAGGAACACAGTTGATTTTTTTTGTATGTTTATCTTGTATCCTGTGAACTCGCTGGACTCACTTATTTGTTCTAGAAGATTCTAGAGATTTCTTGGGATTTCCTACATAGCCGACCATTTCAAATAGACAGTTTATATCTTCCTTTTTGATCTGCATGCATTTTTTTTTCCTTTTCTTTCCTTATTTAGCACTGGTTAGAACTTCCAATACTATGTTACATAAGAGTGGTAAGACCAGATATGTAGTCTTGTCTACTTCCCTATCCTAGGAAAAAAGCATTCAGTCTTTCACCAGTAGTAAGTATACTATTACCTGCAGATTTTTGTAAGTGATCTTTATCAAATTGAGGAATTTCCTCTTTATTCCTATTTTTCTAAGACTTTTCATGAATGAGTATTTAGTTTTGTCAAGTGCTTTTTCTGCATCAGTTAATTAGGATCATGATTTTTTTTTCTTTAGTGTGGTGATATGGTGGATTACATTGATTGATTTTCAAATATTGTACCAAGTTGGAATAGATCCCACTTGGTCATAGTGTACAATTCTTTTTATATATTCCTAAATTTTATTTTCTAATATTTTGCTAAGAAATGTTTGAGTCTGTATTTATCAGGGACATTGTTTTGTAGTTTTCTGGATTTTGGACTGTCTTTTTTCTGAATATAGGATCCTGGGTTGACAATTCTTTTCTTTCAGTACTTAAATATTGTTCTCCTTCCTTCTAATAAGAAATCTGTGATTGTTGAAATTGTTTTTCCCTCATAGGTAAGTTATGATTCCTTTTTCACTGCTTTCAAGATTTCTTCTTCGTCTTTGGTTTTCAAAGTTTACCTATGCTGTGTATTGGTGTGGGTTTCTTTTGCTTGGAGTTCATTTAGCTTCTGGAATCTTTAGGTTTATCTCCTTTGTCAATTTGAGAAGTTTTCAGTCTGTTTCTTCAAGGACTCCTTCCAGGATTCTGATGACATGAATGTTCAATCTTCTGTTATAGTCCTACAGGTCCTTGAGACTGTTAATATTTTTCAGTCATTTTCTCACTGTTGTTCAGATTGTGTAATTTTTATTATGTCTTTCAGTTCATGATTCTCCCTGTCTCCTCCATTCTTCTCTTGAGTCCATCCATTGAGTTTGTTATATTTTGGTTATTATATTTTCCAGTTCTAAAATTTCCATTTTGTTTTTCTTTATATATTATATATCTTTGCTGAGACTTTCTATTTCTGTGCTTCAACTTTCTATCTTTTCATTTGCTTTAAGCATGTTTATAATTGCTTGTTGAAGCATTTTTTTAAAGATGTCTGTTTTAAAGTCATTGTTAGTTTATTCTAACATTTCTGTTATCATCTCAGTGTTGATATCTATTGATTGTCCACCTTCATTTCCTGGTTCTTGGTATGATACACTATTTTTTATTGAAACCTGGACATTTTGGGTACTGTGAGATTCTGATCTGTTTCATGCCTTCTGTTTTAGCTGGATTTTTCTGACACTGCTCTAGCAAGGGAATGGGAGATGCTGCCTCATTACTGCCAGGTAGAGGTAGAATTCCAGGTTCCCCACTCAGCCTATGTTGACACCTGATGGTGAATGGCTCCTTATTATGAAGTGGAGATGGGTGTTCTGGCTTGATACTAGGCCCCCACTGATACTTCTGGCTGGTAGGGTAGGAGTGCCTCTGGGTAGCAGTGCCTCAGTACTGCCCTCACATGGCCTCCACTGACACCACAGTGGGAGTGGCCTTGTTAGTGCTGGGCAGTGGTGAAAGTCCTACTATCCACTAGGCCTCCCCTAAAACCACCCCGGCTGGGAAAGGGAAGGGTGCCTTGTTATTAGGTGCGGTGGAAGTCCAGGCTTCCCAAGCGGCCTCCCCTGACACTGTTGTGGGGATATGGTCATCGCCACCTAGCAGTGGTGAAAGTCCTAGCTCCTTACTTGGCTTCCTCTGACACCACCTCAGCCGAAGGATCGGGGTGGCCCATTCTAGCCTGGGGAGGGTGGAAGTCTACGCTCCCCACTTGACCTTTATTGGTGGTACTGGTGGGGGTAGGAGTGGGGCCACAATTCTTTTCCTGTAGTATTTGACTACCAATTATGAATTATTTAAACTCACTGTGCCTCATTTTCCTCATCTGCAAAATGGAGAAGATACTAGAGATATCATAAGGAATATGAACTAATGCATATAAAGATCTTTAAATGTTACCTGGCACAGAGTAAGTGCTCAACAAATGCTACCTATTTCTTTTCTGATATTTTCTTAAACTGCAATCCATAAGAGCATATTTGGAGAAATGAATGTAATATAATCAACATGAAGGCTGTTTCCTTTCCAGGATGTCCTTGTCATGCCTGTAGAGACCAAGTCCTGTTGCAAGGGTGTAATTGGCTCCGTTTCTCATTGAATTTGGGGTTGTGGTTAAGAGTTTCTTCCTATTTTTTCCAAGAAACTGAATGGTTTTAGCTACCTTTATTTTCTGAAAATTCTAGACTTCACAGTGCAGTGGATTTGTTTGAACACTAAAACCAAGGAAGTATAAATACAATTTTTAATTCCCTATATTTGGTTTAGACATAATCCCTATCATTTATACATTTTGTGTAGGAATCAATGAGAAGATTCAGAATGAACCTGAGCTATAAACTTGACATTGGTGGGTAGTCAGTCGGTGATCACAAAGAATATTTGGTTTTTTTAAAGCTATTTTTTAAAATCAGTATTGCGTGGCTGAAAATGATAAATGGTGAGACTTCTCTCATACAATTGTTGTTTGCAGCTATAGTTTGAAACTCCTCAGTTTCCTGTAAGACGAAACTCTATGTTTGAATGTTACCAATTTCATTACTAAGCCATCTTTTAAATTTTACTTTACAGATCAACAATTAAAATTTTGAAGTTCAAACTTTCTGATGGTGGTGACAAGCCATGGCGACAGATGATAAAGTTGCCATCTTAACTGATGATGAAGAGGAACAGAAGAGAAAATATGTGCTTGCTGATCCCTTTAATGGTATTTCCAGGGAACCAGAACCACCTTCAAATGAAACACCCTCCTCCACAGAAACAGCAGCTATTCCTGAGGAGGATATAGACTGGATAGAGAAACATTGTGTGAAAATAAACAATGATCTTCTAATTTCCAAGGTCTTTTATTTTTTCTTTTACGCTGCATATGGCTCTCTTTACCCACTTTTGCCTGTGTATTACAAACAACTGGGAATGTCACCAAGCCAGAGTGGATTGCTAGTAGGTATTCGATACTTCATTGAATTCTGTAGTGCCCCCTTTTGGGGTGTAGTTGCAGATCGCTTTAAAAAAGGCAAAATTGTCCTCCTCTTTTCTCTCTTTTGTTGGGTTTTATTCAATCTGGGCATTGGATTTGTCAAACCTGCTACCTTGAGATGTGTACCAAAGATACCCCCAACAGCTCGCCCCACCAATTCAAGTCACCTGCTGACGATCCTGCCAACGAATTCTTCTATTATCTCTTCCATGATCACTTCACCAAGAACGCGTGAGAAAAGAAACCTGCTTCTTTCCAATGGGCCAGTGATGTTAGAAACGGGGTCCAATAGCACAGCTGTCATCTTTACGACAGCTCCAAGCAAGACCAGTGCACCCACTCTGCAACCTCAGACAGATGAAATTACAGACCAGATTATGGACTTGACCTTGAGCCCAAGCACAGCAACCCTTGGCCCACCAGGAAATGTAACCAGGGAGACAACAACCACTGCTATTGTCACTACCACCAAATCTTTACCTTCTGACCAAGTCACTCTTGTTTATGATCAACAAGAAGTAGAAGCTATATTCTTGGTAATCTTGGTAGTTGTCATAATAGGAGAATTTTTCAGTGCCTCTTCTGTCACCATTGTGGACACAGTAACACTCCAGTATCTGGGAAAACACAGAGACCGCTATGGATTGCAGCGCATGTGGGGCTCCCTGGGCTGGGGCCTGGCGATGCTGTCCGTGGGCATCGGGATTGATTACACCCACATAGACGTGCTCATTGACGGGAAGGGGTGTAAGGCCCCTGAGTACCGCAACTACCAGATCGTCTTCATTGTCTTTGGAGTTCTCATGACTATGGCCTTGATCGTGGCTACTCAGTTCCGGTTCCGCTACAACCACTTCAAAAATAATGAAAATGAAGGGAAAGAGGTGGAGATCCCTCAGGTGGAGAGGAACAGCTCCACAGAGTCCTCTGAGGAGACACCAACCACGACGAGCCACTCACAGGCCTTCAGCTTTTGGGACTTAATCAGACTGCTTTGCAGCGTGCAGTATGGCTCAGTGTTGTTCGTGGCTTGGTTTATGGGTTTTGGCTATGGCTTCGTGTTCACATTTCTCTACTGGCATTTGGAAGATCTGAATGGAACCACAACCCTCTTCGGGGTGTGTTCAGTCCTGAGTCACGTGTCTGAGCTGACAGCTTATTTTTTTAGTCACAAGCTTATTGAATTGATCGGCCACATCAGGTAAGAACATGCTTACTATACCTGCCCCATAGCAATAGAACCTTATCATTTCCTAGTTTATAGCTCCTTTGGTCACATTTACAGGATAGTAATAATTTGTATTGAGGGTAGGATTGGGTAGGAATGGGGCTTTCTGTTGTGCTTTCTCTTTAAAATAGAAACAAGGAAGGAAGTAATGAACCAAGTTGGATTATCGAAAACAAACAAAATATGCTGCTTCCTCTCTGTATTTTAAGAGACTCTTACAGTAAATATTCTGAGGTATAGGAGCACCAATTTAGTGAACTGTATTATCCATAGACCTTGAAGGGTCCACCTGTCTCAGGCATTTATGAAGAAGGGCTTAAGTGGACAAAGATTATGGTTTTCTCAGCCGCTTGCTGACACAGACCTTGAATATATGGTGTATGAAGACATCTGTTACATTAATAAGACTGTGATGTGACCCACCACAATCCCTAATCCATGACGTTACATGGAGGAAATTTCTTATATAATTTTTTTCTGATTATTACATGAGTTTCTGCATTTTTATCTGCCATGAAGAAATGGGACATTTAAAAATCTTCTACCTAAAATTTTCCATGTAATCCTTTCACTCAAAAGATCTAAATGCCTAGTGTTTCTTCTAATGTTTCTCACCATTAATGTTTATATGAAGTTGATCCAACAGCCTTGCTCTTTATAACTCTCTGCTTTGCTGTTGGCCCTACGATAGAGCCAGCTACACATAAGCATTCTTACATCATAGAAAAATATGGCATGTCTGTTCCTAAATTGGAAGTTGTCATAACTAAACATAACATAACTAAAACACTGCATGTGTTTGTGTGTATGTGGTAATCTTTAAAACTACTATTTTAGTAGTTTTAGTAGTTTTAGTAGATAGCAGGATCTCACCACAGAAATTAGAAGGGAGAAATAGACACTGACAAGATCTGAGAAACATTGATCTGTTTCTTTTAATTTCTCTTTGACTAACTGAAGGAAATATTTTCTAATTTAAAGTTTCAACTTAGAATCATTCTTTTCCCCAAACAATTGTGAATTTTTCCCTTCTTTCTTTTGGTTTAGCTTTAGGCGGTATACCCAGTTCCTTCTGTTTCTCAAGTCTTTGACCCCTTTGTTGTCACTAAACAAAGTCAGGCACTGTGTGGACGGTTCCCAGACCCACAGTGTCCCCACAGCACATTTAGTGGGAACAATCTGCAAATAGTTTTGTAACATTAAGGACTTGGAATACCCTTTAACCTTGTCCAGGTCATGTTGACATTCTCTGAGCGTGTGGATTGACCACGATGAATGAGACACTTCAGCTTTGGCGTATGAGCAGGATCTCACCTCAGCTACTAAAATCACATTTACTTCCAGAAAGGTACCAATGACCTAACCAAAGTTAGGTCTTACCAATGAGGAGAGTTCCTAGGTCAATAGCATTAATTGAATGTTGACTCAGTACAGAGTATGCAGATAGGTTCTATTTTCAAAGAAATTGTTAAGTTATTTTCACATGCTAAAAAAGTTTCTTTTCTGTCTTTTCCTTTTGTCTGAGGTATATATTTTCATGATAAAATCCTAGCGGGTTTACAACTAATTTTGGAAATTACATGAGTTTACACTTGTGATTTTCTTTCCTAAGCATTATTAGTTATTCATTACTGAAAACCTAAAGCTTACTTAAACTTAATTTTCTGGTTTTCTGGGCCAAAAGCATCTTCCTTCTTTTATTTAATAGTGTGATGGATGAAGAAGGCTCTTATGGTCACAGTGTTGCTCCCAAGAGCCTACTAGGATTCCATAAATTTGTGATCATTTACCTCTGTTGGTAAATGATCCTTTAAAGGATTCCGATAGCTGCAATGAGATTATACCCACATAATCAGGTAGAATGAATACGGGGTGTTTTTGGTGAGACTTTTGGGAACCGAGTCATATGGTAGTGGTTGAGACTTGGGGGTTAGAAAGTATGGTGGTGACAATTTAATCTTTTCATTGAAAAAATATATACTAAATAGTTGATGAAGAGGAATTATCTTTCTATGAGTTCGTAGTTTGTTGTCCTTATAGGGTCATGAGGGCTCTCTCTGGGGCTTTGACATATGCATGTATGGTTTTTCAGTATGCTGTGGCTGTCACAGTGGGAGTTTTAGGAGTCAGCACTGCCATAAAAAGTGCAAATACCCTAAGGTAGTCAAAAGTGGATTTTCCACAAATTCTTTATAAAAATTCATACCAGAAAATATTTTTTAAATATCATGTCTAATCTTGATCCACTTAATATTTTTAACAGCTCCTATAGTTTGGTCCCAGTTTTTCAGGGAATAACCTATTAATCTAAGTACACACACACACACACACACACACACGCACGCACGCACACGCACAGAGTAAATGATTTCTGATTTTAACCTTGGATTTTGTCCTTCTCTGAGCAGTGGCTTTCTCAAGCAAACAGGATAATGCTTAATATTTCCACTAAAAACAGGTAAATTTCTTTTGAATTGAAATCACAAGACTTTGGAATTTACAGCAAGTATAGTTTTAGGCTAACTTTTGTAAAGATAAAAACTAGACTTCTTTAACTAGAACTGTAAATGAATCTTAAGGGTATATTCACCTTGCTGAGTGTTTCAACAGCCATGGGTAGGGTTGTGATCAAAATGCATTGCAATTAATCATTTGATTAATAAATTTGAAAATCATTACTATCTAATATTAGGCCATCACCTATATTATTTGATTTAAATTTATTTACATTTTAAGGGACACACTAAAATTTCAATCAACTCTGACTTTGCCAAGAAATTCTTACACTCGAGGTCAGTTTTGCCATGCAAATGTTATCTGGAAGGGGTACTATATTAGCCATTATTAGTCATTAATTACTACTTAATTGTAGCTAAGTATCCAAATGAGCTAGGCAGTCAAGTTTGGGAAAGAAGGAAAGACATAATCTAAACAGTGAGAGAAGGAGAACACAGGCTTTGCTGGTGGGGCACTGCAGGAAGACGCAGAACAGATAAAGATACTGGGCTGCCAGCTGAGGACAATGGGAGGCTGTAAGGGATAAATGTTTTGTCACTGGAGGAAGAGCAATTAGCATTGTAAGAAGGAGGACACTGTGTGATTAGGGAAGGCCGCTCAGAGTAAGCTGAATTGGAGCTAGCCACTGAAGGATCTGGAGAGGATCATGGTCATGTTTTCATTCCGTCTTTCTTTCTTTGTCCTCATACTCTGCCTTGTTTCTACCCACTTCTTTGTGCCGTATTTGCTGATGCTGGATCCTCTGGCTCTAAGAGCTTCTCCACACTATGCGTGGCAGAGTGCTGATTTCTGCAGGCTGCTTTTCCCAGGGCCTGGTCTCCTGGCTTCTGCCTGGGTTCAGCTCACGTGGTGGTATTTAACCATTAGACTCACCAGGAGAGCTTTTACAACTCCCAATGCACACACTGCACCCAGACCAATTACATTAGACACTCTCGGGGTGTGTCGAGGCATTCATACTTTAGAAGGGTCCCCAGTTGATTCTAGTTTGCAGCCAAAATTGACAAGCACTGAGCTGGGGGAGGCACAGCTGGAGGTGGAGAGTGGAGAGGAAACCCTAGCTCATGCAGTTGCTTGTGTGAGCTTTGGAGGTTGTTCCCTCTGATCCTTTCAGTTGGTTCTTTCCCTGGCCTCGGTAGTTTCCTCACCTGCATGTGTGGATCAGTACTCAGCTGAAGACTCGGAACCCTCTGCAGCTCTGTCTACAGAGCTGTCTCTTCTCTGGTACTCTGCCCTGCTCCCCAGAGTCTCGTGTCTTCTCAACTCAGGAGTCCTCCGCCCTGTCAGGAGGAATCTCTGATACGGTAGCTGCTGCATCTCACTATGGCTTTGTCCATTGTGGGTGACCCTGAGCTCAGATAACATAACCCTTCCCTTCATCCTTCTAACCTAGACCTTGTAGAGGCTGCCTGTGGTTCTCTCAGCATACTCAGGCTTCTCAGCAATTCGATTACCTATCTAACAAAGTCTCCAAATTAAGATAGATTGGTTGGTACCTGTTTCTCTGATTAAATCCTGACTCATACACAATCCTTAACTGCTTAGGAGGACTTCTGTCACCACAATGAAGGAACAGAATGGAAAAAGAATAACTCAGTTCCTGATTAAAAGCCAAAAAGATGGTGGACCTTAACCAACATTTTTTTTTCCTTCTCATTTCTTAAGGAAGTATTATTTCTTCTTTAAAAATGACTTTTACCACAATAAAAATATCTTAAAGACTTATTTTTTTATGGTAAATTTGAAATTATAAGTTATGATGCTCTAAAAGAGCAAGTATTATGCTGTGTTATTAAAAATCAAAACCTTGTATATTGTTCAATTTAGTTGAACAGTTATTTAGACCTAGAGAGTCCCAGATTAATAGGATTTAGGGATGAGCATAAAAGGATGGGGATTGGAAATGAGAGGGGAGATTGAAAGCCAGATGGGTGCTGGAATGAGGAACATGTACTCTATCCTGGGGGCAAGAGGGAACCACAGCAGGGTTTAGAGCAGAGGAGGGCCATAGATTTTTCACTTATTTCCAATGCAGTAGGTAACTGAAGCAGGGAGCCTACTGAAAAAGTTGTTAAAATAGTCCAAGTGAGAGGTGATGCAGGCCTAAACTGCAACAATAGCAGTTTGGGGAAGTGATGGATTTGGGAGGTAAAATTGGCGGAATGGTTTGGATGTAGGAAGTGAGGTGGAGACCTCCACGTTTCCAGAGTGGGTATGGCGGTTCCACTAAATCCAATAGAAAATTCAGGACAGAGATACAGAATTGGGTGAGCCATTGGACTCAGTGTTGGGTATGTTTAGTTTGAAGTTGGAATGTCCAGATGGGAATGTGTAGCACAGATGATATTATAAGCCTGCAGCATAGTGGAGAGGTTAGCACTGGGGATACAGGATCTGGGACGGTTAAATCCAGGAACCTGCCTAAGATCAACAAGCATGGATTGTGATGGAAGACGAGAAATGGGCTGAAGAAGACCAGTTACGAACGACTGTGTCCAAAATTTTACTCCAAGTTTCTGATCTTGCTGAAATTTTGGTCTATGTTTTATTGCTTAAAGTAAGCATCCTCATACTTAAGAATATTCTGTGCTATGAGGATTGTGATGTATGGTATTTACTGTAACCTGTGTCTACATTGTGCTTCAAGAGCAATTGACTTTCTCAGTGCTTCAATGCCATCGTCTGAACCAGGCACACCTCTGTGAGTGTGTGTAAGCGGACCAGAGACATAATTAGGGGAAAGAAAAACATAAAGGGAACAGAAGGCATAAAAATGGAAAGAAAAGTAGAGAATGGAAATAGCCACTCTTCCTAGGGGAACGCTTCTTCCAGTCCTTATTCATGAAAGGCAGTGGCACACAGTGGTTACACACACAGCTGGAGTCAGATAGCCTGGGTCAGAGGCTGGCTCTCCCACTTGGAACCGTGTGGCCATGGACAAGTTACGTATCTCTGTCATCTGTAAATGTGGATAGTGTTACCGTGTTTCCCCGAAAATAAGACCTAGCTGGACAATCAGCTCTAATGTGTCTTTTGGAGCAAAAATTAATATAAGACCCGGTCTTTTTTTAATATAAGACTGTGTATAATAGAATAGAAAACATGTAATATAATAAATATAATATATAATATAACATAATACTGGGTTATAATATAATTAATATAATTAATATAATTAATATAATATAATATAATACCAGGTCTTATATTAATTTTTGCTCCAAAAGATACATTAAAGCTGATTATCCGGCTAGGTCTTATTTTCAGGAAAACAGGGTAGTACCTACCTCTTAGTTATTTTATGACTAAATGACATAAAACATAGCAGTTGTTTAGAACAGTGACTGCCATATAGTAAGAGTTCAGTTCATTTTTTTTTTCACTGTTACCCTGTCAGTCTTCTGATACATTATGTTGCTGATAACCACAAGACCTATTGAATCTGATTAAAAATACAGTGGCTTGCTATACTGTTAGAAGTGTAGAGATCGTTAAGGCTGCAAAGTTAAGATGTTTGTGGCTTTCAAAATAACATTCCCCCTCAAACCACTTCGGTCAAGTTGAAATTTTCTCCCCCTAATTTATGATGACTGTAAATTGTTTATGTTCTTCTTCATGCCTTTTTTTACGACTTGGTGACTATAAGCTACCATCGCTGTCATAGCTGGCATACAGAATGACTGTAATTGTAGCTATTATTATTTGTACATGGGTAAATTTCTGTTTTTCTATTCCTTTCCTCTTTACCTTCAAAGACTTAGATATTCATTTTTATAGGAAGAGCCTCTTAGCTACTTCAAATAAAGATTCTCATTATTAAACTATAAGCTGTAGAGTCTCAAAAGTAGAAGAATTTATGATCAAGAACTGAAAGAGTATAATTTGGTTTTTATAGTCCCTTGAAAAGAACATCTTTGCAAAGAAAGATATTACCATATTATGTCATAGCTATTAGGCTGACTCTTTAATAACAGCATTACTGATAATTGAGCTATTCATAGTTCAGAACAAAAGGCCATTGTTGCAAAGTAGTTTAAGTGAAGCCAGGGAGTTTAGTTATTGGTGTCATATTTGGTTTGTTTTCTCTTCCACCTTTGGTGGCTGCGTTGACTGAGGCACTCACTGAATTAAAGAGCAGAGAACTCCATCTGAGCTGTAGCTTTTGTGGTTGTGGACGGCCCCCCTCAGCGTCTCACAGGTCGAGGTGATAGTCTTTGATGTACGCACCAGACAAGAGTAAAGACAGCCCCCACAAATTCATTACCTGGACAGCAACTGTGAAGACTAATTCAGCGGCCTATGGTACTACTCAAATTGGACATTTCCTATGGCCTTAAAATTGTATTTTAAGGTATATACCGGGACATACTCTTATACATGTGTAGAAGGATGTGTACAAGGATGCTTACTTGCTTACTGCACCTTTCTGATAGTGGAAAAGAGAAGCAATCTAAATATCCATCAACTGGGGAATGGATACGCTCAATATGGTATAGTCAAAGGATGGAATATTATGCAGAAGTAAGAAGGAAGAGACTAGATCAATATGTCAACATGGAAAACTCTCAAAAATAAGTTGAATGGGGAAAAAAGCAAGTTTTAGTATGATGCAGTTTGGTACATTTATGCAAATTTTAACGACACATTTCAAAAGTTAAACATATTTTTATGGACATACCTACATGTATAGAAAGACATTTAAATTTGGAGAGAAAAAATACATTCCAAATTCATTATTAGCCCTAGTTTTCTGGACAGGACATAAAAAGAAGGGAACTGGGACAGGGAACAAAGAGGACAAGGAGAACCTACACTTTATCTGTAATATTTCATTTCTTTAAGGAAATATGGCAAACTATTCACAATTTTCAATTCTTTGTACTAGATACATTATTCTCAACTCTTTTTTTAGTATTTTCTATTGGAAAATAGCTTGAAGCTTAAGTCTACTTATCGTGGATCAATTATCCTGTAGAAGAACCAAGTACATATGCGTGTGTGTGTATATAGCTGTATATGTTTAAAGAGACATACTGGATCCAAATATATCAAGTAAACATTGAAATTTTGCACCCCTAATATGCACATCGCCCACACATTTTTCCTTAAGTAGCATAAATATAAATGATTAAATGTCTACTTTATATCATTATCATGTCTTCAGGTCTCATTCCCCTCTCTTTAAAATGAGATCAGGTGCAAATTTACAGTATCTCATTAGGAATTGTATTCAAACTGTACCAAACAACTCTGAGTTGTGTAGTAATTATATTTTTCTCTCTATATAAAAAGAAACCAAGGTACCGAAACAGCCAAGTGATGTCCCAAAGATTATAAAGTTTCATATTGACAGTGAGTCCAAGTATGTGTGTTTGCACCAGCTGTTTAATATCTTGAGTCATACAGTGTCAATTGACTGCTTTTTTTTGTATAAGTCAAAAACCTAAGTAATCTGGCTAATTATATTTCCACTTATCCATGGAAATATTTGGTAGATTGCAATTATATAATTTTGTAGGATACTTTGAATTGTGGATAAGAAATGTTCTTAGAAGCTTACTTCATGGCCTACCTCTCCAAAGCCTTTCCGACTGGAAGCAAGAATACCACTCCATTCTCGTTTCTGCAGTATTCAGCATCTTTTCTTTGCCTTTTCTCTGCTGCAAAGATCTTTGAATAGTAATCCATAAGCAGACAAGAAGTAACTTAATGTTTTCTTTCCTTTAAAAAGATAACATGTAGAATTAAAACTCAGACATTATCAGAAAGAATCAGTGTTAGGTTACATTTGTCTAGGTTCTTTATCTTTGAACCATGCTACTGCTGAGTACACTGAGGAGGGACCCTAAGTGATGGAGTGTTGGCGGTAATCCTTGGTTATGATTGTGGGATGTTGGCCAGGTTTCTCATTCCATTTAGGAGAATGAGAAAGAAAAGGGAGCACATTAGTCTAGCCTTGAAGCCAGTCATCTTCCTAAGCCCTGGATGGAGTGCTGGGTAGTCTGGTGGCTATCCTGTTTCCTTTTATTCTTCTTTTTCCCAGTTTACCTATAAAGAGAGCATGCGTGCGCTTGACCTAGATTGAAAACCCACATTTACCACGTCTGACCTTGGATATGTCAGCAGTTTAACTTCATTAAGCCTAAGGTTCCTCATTTGTAAAATTGGGGTAACAATTGTACCTAACTTCATAGCATCGTTATTTTATTAAGATTAATCAGCTAATGCATAACACATAGTGAGTGCTCAACTATAAACAGTAGGTAGTATTATTACTGTTGGTATTCCCTTCTTCAATAAGTATTTATTAAGCATGTTCTAAGCCAGAACAGGAAGTCTCGATGAATATATCTCTAATGTCCTCTTGATGGTGTTCCCTCATAATAAAAGGCCTTCATCATAGAGTGAGCCTCTATTCCCCCTTAGGAACGGGAACCCCTGCATTTCAGTGGGACTGGAAAAACCCCATGCTGGAGGGAATACAATGCCCAAAATAGCATAAGGGCTTAGGTATGATTTTTCTGTGCCTAGTACTTATCTGGTAAGTGCAGGGTAAACTTAGAAGGAAAATAAACCAAGACTAGACTGGCAAACAAATCAATTATTATTTTTTTAATAACAAATGCCTGAACGGAGAATTGTTTTTTTATTGCCTTGCCTCAGGAATACTACTAATAGCTAGGATATATTTTATTCCACAGAGAAAATTCTTGCATCTTTTACAGGGAACAATTTTATGCTCAGTTTCCTGATAGGCTAAATCACAAAATCATTGTTTCCATTTCTAATTTCTTAATCACCAATAAAAGTAAATGGAAATATTATTATTGTAGGCTTTACAATTTATAGTTTTCATAAATATTTTTATTGTTACAACCACCCTGCAAAACACTTAAGTTTTATTATATTCACTTTACAGTGGCTTGATGAGAGCCAGATATCCTCCATTGGTGGAAAGGCCATGTTTACTTCCTGGGGGCCTGGGGTGGAGCTCCTGAGAACCTGCAGCCAAGGTTCATGGAGCCCCAGGGTAGGTTCCTCACTGAGTTAGAGAGTAGGGATATGAAGAATAGAGAAGCATGTTGCTATGGACTGAATTGTGCCCTGCCCCCCCAAATCCATAACACCTGGTGTGATGGTATTTGGAGCTGAGGCCTTTGGGAAGTCAGGTTAGATAGGATCATGGGGATGGGCCCTCATGATGGGGTGGGTGTCCTTATAAGAAGAGACACTGCAGAGCTTGCTCTAGCTCTTTCCCTCAGCCACGTGAGGGCACAGTGAGCAGGTGACTGCAAACCAGAAAGAAGGTATTCATCGGAACCCAACCGTGCTGGTACTCTGACCTGGGACTCGCAGCCTCCAGAACTGTGAGAAAATAAATTTCTGTTGTTTAAGCCACCCAGGCTCTGGTATTTGCTGTGACAGCCTGAGCAGACTAAGGCACATGTCTAAGTAGGTAGAGCAAGGAGAGCCTGAGGAGGTTATAGAGGGCTGGGATTCCTAAAGATTCTAAGACTCAGAGGACACTAGACAAGAAGGACCAGTGGCCTAACATTAGGATGACACTAGGAGTGAGGCCAGCAGTGGAAAACTGATTTTTCTGCATAATATGCATTCCTGGTAGCATGTACATTGATTGGTTGGATAGATCCACCATGAAAGCATAGGAAGAAACTTAGATTTGCTGCGATTTAGCCAAGGTCCACCCTTCCGAGTGGTGGAGTGGGGACTCAGTCCGGGGTCTCAGGCCTATAAATCCCATGCTTTTTCCAATATATCAGATAGTAATGTTGGTGTTCATCAGAGTAGGTGAAAACTAGCATCATTACTAATTCCTTACCCTTAATCAAGTTACCATTAATTACTATTACTCTATTATTAATTAAGTTATTACTATTAAATTATTCTTAATTCTGTTAATGAGATTTTGTTAGAAATGGGTTTCAAATACAGGTAGAGTGTTCTAGCAAATCTTTGTGTAACAAGATTTTTAAGGTAGAGTGATCATCAGTTTTTTTGCGTGTGTGAAAATGAGCACTTTTACATTTTTCAAAGTTTGCCTCTCAATGCAGCCCACATGCAGCCTGCACGCAGGGCAGAAGTCCTGGCTTACGCTGCTTTCTCCCTCAGCACCAGCACCTGAGCTTTCTGGCGCTGCCTCATCAGAAATTGTCATTTGGCCCATTTTATCTCCTAACATAAAATTTTGCTTCTTGGTAAACTCTTCTGTTGCGATCTAGGATATTGAGCTGCTGTTGAGTGACATTTGCTTTTCTACTTTCCTCTTACCCCCTTGCTCCTAATGATTCATCAAAGTTTAAAATGTTAACCATCCTCTAAAGCCAACTCAAACATACATCCACCATTCTTAATCCAAGTACACAGCTATTATCAGAAACATAACTATACTAACACAATCAGTCCCAGTCTCCACCAGTCCTGTAGGGCCAGGGGGCAATGACCTTGACCTTCTACTGGCCAACCAACTCTGTGGCCCCTTTCTACCTCTCTCGACCTCTATTTCCTTATCTCTCTATAATAAGAGGGATGGACTTGATGTTGTGGCTTCTTTTATTTCTGACTCTAATGACCTAATTTTCGAATTTGGTTGGATTTAATATGTGAAAAACCATACATCAGACCTGCCCACCACCTCAAGGACTCAGACTTTGAATGGTGTTTCCTAACAACTCAGAAACGTACACAAAGCCATTCATGTAAACTCATCCAGGCCACGCCATGACAACAGGCTATCTAGCCAGTGATGGGGAATGTGATTTATGATAGTAGTTGCTGGGATCTGTATAGAGAATTTTCTTTCTTCAAAGCCAGTTGACTTGAATGGAAGTTAGAACCCTGAACTGGAGACATTTCTCCATGCACTAGCTCAGACAGAATTTGTAAAAGACTTGGCTGCTCTAGCTGAAATATTTGCGTTTTATTTAATGGTAGGTTACAGATTTGCACAATGTTTCGTAGTTTTCCCTTACATGTCTATTTGATCTTTTCAAAACCCCTATAGTATAACCAAGGCAGTTGTGACCATTCCTGGGACAAGTCCACTCCCAGGAGGCCTGTGTCATGGATTCCACCTCTTCACTGTGCTGCCCATGTGAAAACACATTAATTAGCACTGTTTGTCAAAACCTTTCATTTTATATCAACCACTAGAAAAGTAAATAGCCATCTCCTAGATAACATAAATGAGTAAATATAATTGGATTAAATCGTACAAATGCTAGGCTAGCAGTCCTCCTCTAAGGGTACAGCTGACTTTAGAGACCCAGAGAAGCGACCACTGATAGTCCATGGTTTATTTATGGTCCACGGAGCAGTGGCTCCTGAGTAATATACTGGCATTCTTTACTAAATTTTGGAGTTGTAAGTAACCTTGGCGGTCATTTTTGTGGGCTGAACTGTGTCCCCTGAAAATTTATACATTGAAGTCCTAAGCCCCCTGCACCTTAGAATGTGACTGCATTTGGAAACAGGGTCTTTAACGAGGCATTTAAGTTAAAATGAGGTCATTAGGGTGGGCCCTAATCTACTATGACCTTTGTCCTTGTGAGAAGAGATCGGGACACAGACACACACAGAGGGAAGACCACATGAAGACACAGGGAAAAGATGGCTATCTATAAGCCAGGGAGTGGGGTCTCAGAAGAAACTTAATCCTGCTCACACCGTGATCTCAGACTTCTAGCCTCCAGAATTGTAAGAAAATTAATTCTATTGTTTAAGCCACCCAGTCTATGGTATTTTTTTTTTTTACAGTAGTCCTAGCAAACTAATATAGTCACATAGGCCTAGCTTCATCCAGTTTAAGTCTCTTCCTCCTAATCCTTGGAAGATGGTTATTTTGCCTAGGCTTGGCCACTTCTGGTGACGTGGAACTTGCTTGCTTACAAGGTAGATTAAGATCTTATGTCACTTAGTACTCTTTCACTTGAGGTGGCAGACAATCTTACCCAGAGTGGCTTAAGTCTAACTGAAAAGTCTAGCAAGTGGCCTTAGGTGTAGCTATAACCAGATCTCAAATGCTGCAGTCCGAACCTGAGTCTCTCCATCTCCTCTGTCTCCTACTGGGTAGGCTTCATGCCCAGGCCTATGCTGGAGGTCCCAGGCAGGTCCAGGCTCTCATATTCCCAGGATCAAGTCCAACTGAAAAGAATGCTGCATTCCCTTGTTTCTGCCTAGCAGCTAAAACAACATTATCTATTGTATTTTGGGCTAACACAGCCTTCTCCCTCTTGAGCAGAAAAGCCCTTCATATAGTTCAGTGTCCCTCCTACAGGTCTCCAATTCCCTCAGGGATTTTCCCCAGAACATCTTATCCCAGACTCTCCCTTTGTTCCCCCTTCTTATTCTGCCTTCTCTCCCCCTCCCCCCATCTCTCAATTGTTCCCACTTCCTCTTATGGTCTGGCCAAAGTCAAAACAATGGGATTATTATCTCCTTTTGGTTTAGTCATGATATTCTTTCAGCCTGAATTTTGGTGAACTTGTTCATTTCCCTCAAATTTAGCTTAGGTTCAACTAAAACCCTTGAGGTCTTTTTCAAGTTAATTGCTATGCCGAATGTCAGTGATTCTTATCTGCAAATTATAGAATTTGTATTTTACATATACCTCAGGCTATCTCATAGAAAATTTTTTAACAAAGTCGTGTGTGTGTGTGTGTGTGTGTGTGTTCATTTGACTTTTACCCAAATGGAAACTATGACAACAAAACAGCATATTGTGTCTTCCGAATGGTTGGGTTTCATTAATCAAGCTTCTATTTTGTTTTAAACATCCTTACTTTTCTACCTGGATATATACACGATCTAAGACAAATATACAGATAAACTAAAAGAACAATGGAGAGGTGTAAATATGGCCAGGAACCAGCACAGGAACCTGGCTGATGGTTACCATAATTATACTCTTAGTTTATCAATTACATGGAGAGGAAAGATTTGAAAGCAGCAAAATAAAGAATGACTGAAGACCAGCAGAGACTCAGACTTCACTTTTACCTTTTCCTTTTCTTGCCAAATGAGTAAAGGGAGTATCAGTAGCTGCACAAAACATACACAGCTAATTGAATCTTTTCTGCCATTCACTCTTCTGACATACACTGTGGTTGTTATGCTTTGTTCTACAAGAATGGGTCAATGACCAGCTATACCTGCTTGGTGACAGGAGCTTGGTGGCTTCCAGGATCTCTACTGGTGATCCTTTTGGCTATGCCACTGATTCTTTGAGCTTTGTGGCTTGTACGCTAACTTACTCTTCTGGTGAGATAGGCTTGTGGGTACTCACGAACAGGGTTATCTACTTGTGCACATGTATTGAGGATGTGCTGCATGGGTGCTTCAGGATTCCCCAAATAAGCAAACTGTAGTCAGCCATTCATTAAGTTATTTTTGTCCACATAATGACTTAATATTTATATTCAAGCATAGCCTGTTAACATTAATCAAAAATGTTGCCAAATATGGACATCCATTTTTTTATCATCCTAGTTCTAGGCCTATTTTATAAGTCAGTTCATTCTTTCCCATGCTGATCACTTATTCCTACACCATAATCAGGTATGTGCGTGTATATATGTATATAATTATAAGGCTAATATGTGCATAATTTATGTTTAAACCTTGTTTGCCACCGTATCCCTGGCAGTTAGCACAGAGTGTGCAGTAAATATTTGTTGAATGATGTTTTATTTAAAGTATTCATATTTTCTCTTTGTGAATATCTATTGAGTGCCCGCTATGATCAAGCACTGGAGAGAAAACCGAGCCAACACTGTGTGAAATAGACCTCACCCTGTGTGGAGCATACCGTCAGGTTGTCGTGTGGTTACAACTGAGATAAGGGTTGTGAGAAGAGCTATAAGGTGCTGTGGTCACATACAAAGTTGCTGAGTGAGATCTGGACATCAGATCACAGTTAGGGATGGGTGGGGACAGTGGCCCAGTGGGTCCATTTGTCATTCATGTGGCTGGAGGACAGAGAGCTAGGCAAAGCGTTGTGCCAGATAGGCTACAAGGAAAGATGTTTTATAGTAGAATCTTTTTTTCTGTAATCAGTTTTAAATTAAGGGTTCCCATTGTATTACATATTTTTTCTGATGATCGAGGCGGCTCATGAAGCAAACCAGTGCTTTTCTTAAGTCTGTCTCCACAGACTGCCATTTCCTTTGTCCAGAAAGAATATGATGATGGTAATGCTGATTATTTCATGTGCCTTTCCTATTTGTATGACTGGATGGCTTACTCATAGCCAATCTCACAACAGATTCACGAGATAGGAATAATATTGAATACTAACTTAGCTAGCATGCTGTATTGTTTTTAAGGCAATATAGAAACCTAGACACTGATACCTTCAGGTTGGGGGGCCATAGGTCAAACATCATACATCATTTACTTTGCCTATATAACTTCATGAAACACAGTTACTGCTCTCTCCTCATTCTTTGAGAAAGTAGATATACACATGGGGGGAAAAAATTCAGAGTACTAGATATATCCAGTAAAATCTCTCCCCGACCCTGTGAGACAGCCTCTAGTTCCCCTCCCTAGAGACCATCAGTGATATCCTTCCAGAGATACTCTGTTCACATGTAAGTGCATACATGTATATGTAATTCTCTCTCTCTGACATAAATATTAGAATGCTATACATACTATTCTGCATGACTTTTAGTTTCTTTAGATGTAATTAGTGGTTGGTGGATTAATGATAAATCATAACATATTTACAACATATACATTATAGAACACAAAAATATAAAAACATCTGTTAATCTTTTGATGTAGAGCCATGTTTGTCCTTTGAAAATAATTCCGCTGATTGGGGTTAAAACACACCTATAATCTATGATTTCCATCAGTTTTGGTTTCTTTAGTGTGGAACACAAACAAAGATACTTTCAAACAATTTGAGAACACAATTATTTCAGTGTTTTATTATTTTAACTCCTATTTTTTATGGTTGTTTTTCCCATTTAAAAGGTTTTTTTTTCACCTTTTAAATCTTTATTGTTAATATAACTATCAAAAAGCACATAATTCACTATACAAATTCAAAATCTACAGAAATATACTCTTTAGACAGTGAAAGGCAAATTTCCAAAATAACCATTGATCATGCTTTGGTTCCTGTCTCCTTCTAGATTTGTTTATATACTAATATATCTTGAATATGGACACACACACACACACACACACACACACACACACACACACACGACATTTCATGACATAATGACCAGGAAGCCATTGTTTTAAGAGACTCATCTAGTGGTTCTCAACAGGAGGTATTTAGAAATGTGTGGAAGGCATTTTCAGTTGTTTCATAGACTGGCATTTAATACATAAGGGCCAGGGATCCTAAACATCCCGCAATGAATGGGTGGGCCCCGTATGATAAAGAATTGTACCATCCAAAATGATGGTGGCCAATTGAGAAACACCATTTTTAAGAGAACAGTGCTTCTTTTTGCCTTCATATTTTATCAGTTTACATTAAATTATGTTACTATAGATTCACTGAGTACTTGAGTAAGGCAGACTTCTTTTGACTACAAAGATACAAAAAGACACTGTCCTTCTCTCCCAGGAACTCAAAATCTTCTGTGTGCAACAGTTGTAGACTGTGACAAGTTCTCTGGAGTATAACAGTGGAATGGGGAGGTAGGATCAATTGTACTTGGAGATCTGGGAAGGTTTCTTGGAAGGGGTGATCCCTTTCCAGGATAGGACGCTTACAATTAGAGGTACCAGTGCCAGAAATCATGTCTTGGAAAAAGGGAGAAATATGGCATTAGCTGTCACTTATGGCTAAGCACGTCACTTGGTCAGTCACTGACTCTGTGGCCACGTCTTCTCCCCTCTGTCTGGCTGCTTTTACTACCATTGTGGCGTGAGAAGAGTGTACCGTGTTTCCCCGAAAATAAGATCTAGCTACACCATCAGCTCTAATGCGTCTTTTGGAGCAAAAATTAAGACCTGGTATTATATTATATTATATTATATTATATTATATTATATTATATTATATTATATTATATTATATCATATCATATTATATTATATTATATTATTGTATTATGCCCGGTCTTATATTAAAATAAGACCAAGTCTTATATTAATTTTTGCTCCAAAAGACACATTAGAGCTGATGGTCCAGCTAGGTCTTATTTTTGGGTAAACACAACTACCATGATGGTAGCTTGGGCCACTTGGCTTGGGGTAGGAATTCCAAGGAATGCCAGCTATGATCCTTTCAAACCAGCCAGCCCTGGGCATGAGGCACAGGATGGCAGGAAATGCCACCACAAGAGGACAAGAAAGGAGAAAGAGGACAATAGATTCTAGACTGTTACAACAAAACCCTATTCGGCTAGAGGAGCAGAGAAATCCTGGCAGGACATTCACAGTAACATTACATCATGGAGGATGGTAGAAAGAAGGGGGGAGGGTGGATATGAGAAAAGAGGAATTTTCTAGACTAAAATTTAACTCTTTGAAGGTCTAACCTTATATTTTAATTATTTTCTGAAGAATTTAGATACATATTTTCCTGTCTTCTTCAACTGACTATAGGGAACATCGTCTTACTAAGGTCATCAGTACGATGAATGATTATGCTGGAAATCAAGTGATTATGCTGGAAATCAAGCTTCATTTGGGGAGGGTGGCACTGATTACATCGAATGCTTACATCAGACACCAGAATCTTGACTGTAATTAGCAGCTGATGTCTGTCTGGTCTGGAAAGACATCTGTAACAATACATGAAGGAGTTTTTTTAAATGACAACTTTATATAGACCATAAAAGGTTGACCTGGGCATGATATGGAACGTAACCTAAGAGTGAGACATACTGTTTACCATTCAGAAAACCTCACCTGCTTCCTACATGAGGCCGACTGTAGACTGTCTTGCAAGTGTCTGGTATTAAGGACCAGCCTTTGTTTTTTTTTTAATTGGGGAATATTGGGGAACAGTGTGTTTTTCCAGGACCCATCAGTTCCATGCCAAGTCATTGTTTTCAATCTAGTTGCGGGGGAGCGGGGGGTGCAGCTTACTGGCCCACACGGGAACTGAACCAGCGACCCTGGTGTTAATGAGCACTGAGCCAGCTGGCTGCCCATGGGATCAATCTTTCTCATTAGGAACTGATGAAAACTCTAGCCAAGTGTAGCTAAGGAAATTGCCTGAGTCGTTTGTAACCTATTTGGAGTGTTGCTTTCTGAATCTTGGTTTATTGCTAGTCGATCTTCATCTCCCACCATACCTTTGAGCAACACTTGTGTGCACTCGAACCTGCGCATCTTTGTGTGATGGCTTGTAATGCAAATTACAGAGAATTTTTAGTCTATCTGCAAATACTCCACTTCCGAATGATAAAAACAGACTTCATCCAGGGTATTTTGTTTTTATCCAGTGGTGTGGGATTTTTTGTTTTATTGGTTTTTTGTTTTTTTTTGAGGAACTTTTATGTTTCTCCAGTAGGAGAGGCTTTGCAGAATGCCTGCTGCCAGTTCCTCATTGGACTGAGATTGGGTTCTCTCTGTGTGGTGCTGCTTTTTTGTCTCTCAGATCTGAGCACTGTAAAATAACTCTGCTTAGGTCTTTTTTTGCTCTCATACCCTGTGTTGGCTCTGGAATAAAGAATAATTTCCATATTGAATCTGGACTGGAATAGTTCACTCATCTTTTCATAAATCCTTAGACTTTGATCCTTTTTATATCTTTTAATACCCTCTCTGTCTGCAAACATTTGGGGTTTTATGGTTAACCTTTGTTCCCATTGTTCCCTCTGCTTGTTATGCTCTTCCCACCTTTTTGGTTCAGTTACTTCTAACCCAGGTGTCCCTGAATCCCCATGGGGAGAGCTAAGGGCCTCTGCACTTTGTGCCCACCTCTTAGAGTATTATATTTTAACTTACTTGCTTATGTGTCTGTCTCCCCATGAGACTGTAAGTTCCTTGAAGGCAAAGAGGATTTTTATTCCCTTTGAGTCTAGCATAATCTATGGTATATAATGGTATCTCAGTGTTTGTTGAGCAAAATCCATGTTCATTGTGGTTTAGAGGGGTTCTTGGAGCAGCATTTAGCCATATTACAGATGGTTAAAATTAGAAAAGTAGAGATCATACCTAACCTACACTCTGTTAGGAATTGCAGAATGATTCACAGTTAATTGTATCTATATTTGAATACCATCTGTCTGGAAGAAAAAAATACCAGTTTTATTATAAAACTACCACGAATTTTTCCTGGCTATTGTATCCTGTGAATTGTGGTTGTATAAATTAGAATCTCAGAAACATTTTTTCTCTTACTGTTATATTTTGCTCAAATACAGAATCAAGGTGTTTGACAAGTGATTTGGGTTTTCCACGGTGCAGTGTTTTCTGCTGCATCATTTGCTCCCTCCCAGTTTTATCCCTCTTTACAGAGGAGTTCCTTTACGCCTACTTGTATCCTTACTGACTTACGTTGTGAAATAGGAAAGGGATGGTGTTGTCTCTGAGCTTTTTCATTATAGGTGTTCAGTACGTATCTGTATCTGACAGAGAGGCATTTTTCAGGCTATTCTTCTATGTTTCTACACCTCATAATGGCCAGGAAGATTCTAGGTCCCTGAACATGCGCTGTATATTCGACATAAAGAAATGGGTTGTCCGGAAGATGATTTAGTAAAATATTATAAACTCCACTTTATTAGCAAATCCTTAATTTCATGAGAGCGAATGTATTTGTTTGCCAAGGCTGCAATGACAAAGCACCACAGACTTGGCTTAAAAAAACTTGATGCAGAAATGTATTTTCTCACAGTTCTGGAAGCTAAAAATCCAAGGTGAAGGTATCAGCGGGGTTTATGTGTTCTGAGGACCTCTCTCCTTGGCTTGTCTTAGTGTTTCCCCTGTGTCTGTGTCCTAATCTCTTATTAGGACACCAGTCATATTGGATTAGGGCCCCACCCATGTGACACCAATTTACTATCGTTACCTCTTCAAAGGCCCTCTCTCCAAGTACACTCTGAGGTGCTAGGGTTTAGGACTTCAACATATGAATTTGGGGAGGGGGATGGAGGACACACAATTCAGCCTAGAACAGTGAATAACATGGCAGTTTAAATATTCCACTCGATTATTAAAAAGATCCTTAGTTTGCTGAGATATTTTTCAGTGACTATTCAATGAATACATGTCTACTTCTTTCCCTTTTTATAAATCAAAATGCTGCCTTTCTTTCTGCACATCATCTTACCTTTGCTGATTTCTTGAAGTCACTGGCTTCCCCAGAATAATAGTTGGTGAGGAAAGAATGTAGCGCTCCTCTCTCTTTTGGAATTCTGGAATAAAGGTTTTTGTCAGAAAACAGAAGGTTACTTGGTTTCTCTTCTTTAAAATAATAATAATAATAATAATAATAATAATAATAATAATAATATTAGGCTACCATTTATTGAGTGCTTATTTGGGGTAACTCACTGGGTTGTAATTATCACAACAAGCTTGCAGAGTAGATGTTACTATCTGTACTTGATAAAAGAGGAAAGTGAGGCTCTGAGAAAGTAGCCTACCCTAGATGCTTCTTATTTTGCTTTTTCTCCTCTAAGGTACCTGTGGGGTCCAGAAGGACTATCAATTGTGAGATTCGAATGTGGGGGGAAGAAGTGAAGTACATGTCAAGCTCATAGACACTTGACTTGTTGGTGGCAATTTGAAACTTAAGGGTCCCAGAAGTTGTGGAATCCTGTGATGGAATTCCACATGAGTAGAAGTTTGAAGGCATAATACAGTATACCTCTTACACTGGGCTGATTGACTCTGGGTTACTTTAGGCCAGGACCTTTGGACTATGGGCTGGATTGAATAACAGTTGTCATGGTAACCCTGATTCAGAGGTGGGCTTAAAAGAAAGGGTAAGGATAGGCGATATGAACACAAAGAAGATGGATTACTAAATTTTTTTAGGATGGGATTATGGGAAAGTATCACTGGGAGCTGCTTGGAATGAGCTAGACCATTGGCTATCTACCCCGGCTGAGTATCTGAATAATTGGGGAGCTTTCAAAAGCACAATGCCTGGGTGCCAGCACTAGAGATATTCATTGAGAGTGGTGTGGGCCTTGACATCTGTAGTGATTAACAGTTACCTGAGTAAACCTGACATACAGCCAAAATTAAATAGAACTAGTGAGTTAGGCCATGGGTTGGCAAGCTATGTCCCACGGACCAAATCTGGCCTACTGCCTGTTTTTTTCTGGCCCATGAACTAAGAATGGTTTCTACACTTTTAAGTAGTTGAAAAATAATCACAAGAAGAATAATATTTTATGATACATGAAAATTATATGAAATTTAAATTTCAGTGTTCATAATTCATATTTTATTGGAATACAGCCATCCATGCTCATTCATTTACATATTGCCTATGGTTGCTTTCATGCTGCAACAGCAGAGTTGAATAGTTGCAAGACACCTACAAAGCTTAAACTATTTACTGTATGGCCTTTTATAGAAAATGGTTTGCTGATCCCTAAGTTAGGCTAAGTTGAGCTCATCAACAGAGCTGGTTTAGAACTTAAAGGGAAGACATAGGTTTGCATAACTTGTGTGTTTGTGTAGTGTATGTTGCATTTTAATTTCCTGTGGGCTTTTGTTGTTTGTTTCCTAGCAGAAAGACCCTGGTTGATGGATCTGTAGCAAGTTTGTTCAACAATATTTTTTTTTTATCAAAGAGGACTGAAACATATACTTTTGTCCTCTAAACATACAAGTACAAAGAACATAATGTCCACAGAACATAACCCAGACCTTTTCAATACTGAGGATCTCCTAAATCCCTTCTAATATCCATTTCCTATCCCATTCCTCAACCCTTTTTTTGTCTTTCCCCCATCCTTCTGTTCCATGTTTGTAGTTAATACCAGCATGAAGCCTCAAAGCACTTCCTTTCCTTGATCCAATGTTGGAAAAAGAATATTGATAGGAATGATTTTAATATAAAAATATAGTTGAGCAAGATTATGAAAATACCACTGATTCTCATGTTGGTTTATTTCTTTTACCTTCTAGTTTTCACCTACTTGAATTTAGAAAACAAGAAAAGCATTAAGGTTAGGAAAATTAACAGAAAATGGAAAACAATCAAGGAAGAGAAATCCCTACCATCTGATTTTTTTTGTACAGAGAAGCAGCTACCATTTGTTTCCAAACCAGCCCATCCAGTTCAGAATGAAAGAGATCATAACCTTACGCTTGGATGCACTACTTTGGGCCTTCATTTGTTTGGTTTCACTCATAATTTTGGTTAGTAGAGATTGTGAGGGGGAAAGTGAGCATATGATTTCATGCTTTTTCTAAAACAAACAAACAAAAAGTTAAATGCACTATATCAATTGAACTAATAGGAAAAAGTATTTGATTTCCAAATAGTTTATTATTCATCACTGGATGATAGTTTTTGATGACCTTGAGAGTCTCCTTGAAACTACTTGGTGTCTTGGGTACTGCAAGTAAGGCCACATTCATATTCACGTTCTCATTTTTATCCTGTCCTTCCCCTGTCATAGTGAAGTGGCTACACTCCCAGGCATATTTACCCTACAGCCACCTGGGAGGAAGCCAGCAATGTCATTACAGATGGCAGTGTGCCCAGACTATCTTAAAAAAAACATTGTCTCGCTGCTAATTAAGTTTCACGAAGGCTGATATTCGCTTTTATATTAACAAGCATTTTGAAAGGCTGAAGGCAGATATGTTAGAAGAAATCTTATTCCTAGGAGTTCATGGTTTTTTACTTGTCCTTCAGCTTCCCCACTCCTGAGTATGGAACACTGCTGGATGATGGATGGTTTGGGCAGGGAAAATATGGGTAAGATTTGCACATTTTGTATCAGATACTGGGATCTTGACTTCTTTTTCTTTGCTTTCTTCAGGGTTCTGTATATTGGCCTGGCATGTAATACAGCTCGCTATATTTATATTTCCTATCTGGAAAATGCCTGGACTGTTCTCCCCATGGAAGTTCTTCAAGGTAAGTTAACATCTGGAATTAGAATTATTTTTCTCCCTAACTGAGCTATGACTTTGTAAAAGTTCCATGACCTTCATTCAGCATGTGACTCTACAAAGGAAGGGTGGACCTACTGTTTTATCTGATTTTAAAGTGGTTGTTAAGGAAGAGGTGACATCAGGAGGAGGGGTTCTTCAGTTATTCTGAATGCTGTTCTGTGTTTGCTGAGCCAAACAAAGCTGGATTTGACCCACACCCTTGTAATTAAACAGAGAGGCTTCTAGAATAACCTCTCATGAACAATCGTGAGACATACATATCCAAAGATGGTTTTAAATATAATATTTATCTTTTAATGACTTTGGTGTTTTGTTTTTGTAGGTATAAAACTACACTTAATGCAAAAGATTGTCATAATTATTTTATGCCATCAGTTATTTTTTGTCACATTTAGTGATTTATAACTATAGTCAGGCTCCTGTTTTCCCATTAAATCTTTGCTCAAATATACTGACCTGAGTTCTCTTTGCTTCAATGCACTGTTTTCCATCAACATATAACTTTGAAAAACTTCCTAGGAGGCTTTTGCAATGTGGCTTAAGAGCACTGAAAACATGGATATCTGTTCTAAGCTCATTGATTACCATGTCAGCTCATATAATCCAAACTATATCACGAAAACCCCTGTTAGCACCTTGGCGAAACCATTTGGTGGTTGGCATTATGATTACAACAAAGGTTTGGGACAAGGTCACAGGAGTTGAGGTCTTCTGGGACAGCCCAGGCTTCTCAGTCATGAATTGTACTAAATACAGTCTGTGATTATATACAATTTCATTAGCTTTATAGGTTTCCATTATCATTTCCGCCAACCCTGAGGGTGCCAATGCAACACAGTGAACATAATTAATTTCTTATCATGATATCTAAGATGAAAGAGTCACAGTTATATATCTAAACAAAATGCAAGCCCCTTCATCAGATCCCACCATGGCAATGGGGGAAGAAAAACTTATCCTAATTGAAAGGATATATAATTTAAATTCCATCATAATTATAAAATTCAAATATATACACACTTTAAAGGTGCTTTTCTCAGGTCTGATGCAATGGTGTATTTGGTGAAACATGATTTTTGTTGATAAATTTATAGAAAATGGAAATTTGGTCTTACAATAAATTATTGTTTATAATAATTAGAACTCTGGAAGAACACTGAGGTGGGGCATACATCTTAGCATTACGTCATTTAAGAATAACGAAGTACTAAAAATGAACTGCAGGAAAGAATTGTGCAGTAACAGAGTATGAAGTGTGATCAAACAATACAGTAAATGTTTAAATAAAAAAATTATTACAGTAAAGGACACACTGCCATTAATCTCCTTTAAAATAATCCACCTTGTTTTGAACACACTTATCCCATCGTTCTTGCCTCTTTATGAAGCAGTGCTGGAAGTCCTCTTTTGTGAGTGTCTTTAGTTGCACTGTCGTGGCTGCCTTGATGTCTTGAATCATTTTGACTGGGGAAGAGCCGAAGTGGCACGGGCCAGATCCGGTGAATAAGGTGGATAAGGACACACCGTCATGTTTTTATTTGACAGAAATTGCCATATACTAGAAGCGATATGTGACATGGAGCGTTGTCATGATGGAGGATGAAATAAAGACACTCATGAAAGAGGACTTCCAGAACTACTTCAGAAAACGTCAGGAATGATGTGATAAGTGGTTTGAAGCGAGGAGGAGTATTTTGAGGGAGATTAAAATGTGTTATTTACTGTAATAAATTTTATTTAAACATTCACCATATTGTTTGATCACACCTCATATATGCAACACAGTTTTTAGGATTTCCCATCTCTAGTGCCTATTCTGTTCTATGAGGTAGGATCCTCGCCTGACTTAACTGCTTTATTGCTATGTCACAATGTATAGAATCTTTACAAAATAACAAATTGGTATGTCTGCAAAGAAGAAATATGTTGTAATAATATATGCATATATTTTTTCTCCTTTTAATTTAATATGAAGCTGGAAAAGGACAGTTTGCTTAAGTGACTCAAGAAAAGAGAGCAAAAGAGAAAAGACTTTTTATGAAATGGTTAAAGGAACAAAAGAATTTTATAAGAAGGAAAAAGCAAATGCTGTTGTGAATCGAAAAACTTTTTCCTGTTAATTTATCAAAGCTATATTAAATAGCTGCTAAAAATCAGGCAGCATGCTGGGTGCTGGGAATGTAATTAAAAAAAAAACCCATATATTAACTTAGGCCTCGAGGTCTCACTATCTGTTCCAGAACCCAGATGTGTAAACACATAATTACTATACAGTGTGTTAGATGGAATCAGAAAAGTGTGCCAGGTAGCAGAGAAGGTGGTCCGTGGAAGGAACAATTAACTTTGTGAATTAAGGAGTGGGAGGATGAAGATACTATTGAAAGATTCCCCAAGGAAATCACCTATGAGCTGGATTTGGAAGGGTGAGTAGGAATCCACAGGGTGGCCTAAAGAGAGCAGGCATTATGGCGTAGAGAAGAGCCATGTGCCAAAGTTCAGAAGTGGAAAGCAGAATGGCACCGACAGGGAATCTAAGTGGTGTGCTGGGGCTGGGGCTCAGTGGATTTATCATTCCAAGCTTCCGACCCAGGACATTGTTTTATAATATTCATGTGTATCTCAGGACAATTATCCCAGGATTGAGGGAGCTGGCCATGTTCTGAATCGAATCAGGAATTCTGTTTCCTGTGGCAGTCCCCAGTTCCTTCTGTGTGCTTCACTTAATTCTCCCCGTGCTGATAGAAACCTAGTTACTGATCTGAAGCAAGTGGAAAGGGGGACCTATACATTCAGGGTCTCCGTGTCTGACAGAGTGCTCTGTGACCAGTTCCACAGAGCTCTTTGTGTCTAAAACTGGAGGAGGTGATTTCATTCTCTGGTGCAAGTGAGTGCTGAGTATTTTGGCTGTACATCAAAACCCTGATCCCTTGCCTTTATTTGACCCATGCCAACCTTACAGAAAATAGTTAATCATCCATGTGGAATAAATCCTGCATCACAGGAACATATTTCTGACTGAAAAGATTTGTTTTTAGCAGTCTGGATTCGTCCACCTTTACAAGCCTTGTCCAAATGACTTTAAAGCCCCTGTGCTTAAGGCAGCTCTACTCAGGACACAGTAAAGACGAGAAATGATGATGATGAAACACTAAATGATTTAATTACAGGGCAAGCCCACTGTCATGATAGATGCCACTAAATCCCTTGACTGGAATTTTTACCTGCTCATTACCAAAGATCTAGGCTTAGGAGGGGGAGAGTTGGGGAGTGAGATGTTGGGTCTCATCTTGACAAACTTGATACAGCACTTCCATTCTTTGATTCCCAACCAGTGCCACACAAGAGGGTTTCCTTAAAACGTAGAAGTGATTTCTGTCTGTTCATCCTGCCACCCCTTGCCTTATCCCCAGACAGCATGAGAACACGTATCACCTAGTGGGCCACTGAAGGGGACGAGACAAAGTGATATGGGCGGGTGGGCAGGGTGGGATAGTTGATATTTATTTCTCAAGATTGCATTTGAAAAAAACCATGGGAATTTTCTCTTTTACTTTTGTACAAGAAGCATTTAAACATTCCTGATTGTGGTCAGGAGTATACACTTTCGATAAAAATCAAGCCCAGATTTGTTATGCTCTTTCCTATGTGGGTATTGGTTGTGAATCCTTGCAAGACGTTGAGATCTTGCTATTAAAATGTATTTAAGGAGAAAGTGAGGCCAGCCCAGGGCTGCTGTAACTAAAGAGGTTCTTTTGAGGTGCTTGAATTAATGACTCAAGTACTTAAGAGTGAAATTGAGGGCTGTGTCAGGTCTTTCTCTGCAGGATGCTTGATCAGTGGGAGCCGGATTAAGATTTTGATGAAAGACGGTTTTATAATATCTCCAGTAGGAAGGCTTGAACTGACATTTATGAAGCTTTTCTCTGTTAATATGCCTACTCAGCTGAGTAAGAACCATGTTTTCCTTCTTCTTATGTTCTGGAAGAACATGGAAAAATTATGAAAGGATTACTATGATGCCCTTATCTGATTGGAAATTCAGAACATGATTCTAGTCTATCATCCACATTAGAAATTTTCTGTCTGGTTTAACCCTTGAAATACAAGTAGCTTGCCACATGCATATGTAAGATAGACAAATGCTCTAAGTTTAACATTTCAGTTGATAAATTCGCATATGAAAGTAATTTGTGTTACTGTTAAAATTAATTTTTAATTGGAATAGTCTTATAAATTGTAATAGAGCAATTTTATCCTTTGTTACTCCCATGCTAAAAGTTACTAAAGGTACTTATATAATGTTTCTTCAAAATAGACATTATTTTTTCCATTTAGAAGTCATTTTAAATGTCGTCTGCTCCAAGGATCCTTTTCTGGCAATTGCATCTCACACTTAGCTCTTCCTGTTCTGAACTGTTCTCAAACTTATGGACTGTATTACACAGTTTAGCACTTAATTGATGCCCAATTATTTTACAAATACTAGTTTTACTTCCTGACTTAATTTTAACGCTTAAATGTAAAGACTGTACCTTATACTTTTTGAATTCTCCAAGAGACATGCACATAGGATGATATACTATAAATGCTTGTTGTTTAATTTTACAGTCCCCTGCAAAATATACTATGATCTCTCTTTTCTAATTTTTAAAGCTCTTGAGTAACACAGGAAGTTCTATCTCAAAAACTGATACATATGTGAAAAAAATCTGAAAACTAAATTTGAACGTTGAACCTTTAATAAGATAGCGTTTTTCCTAAGATACGATCCTGTCATCCACTGCACATCTGTAAAAATATAAGTGTATTTTAATCACTTATTTATGCTCCTACTTCATTCTATAAGTTATTTGAGGCAGCTTAAACCAAAATATGCAATAATCTGGTAACCATAAAGTGCTTAAGCTTGAGTTAGACTATGTTGTATTCCAGCTCCCCAACCTAAAAGCTGTGTCTTTGGGCAGTTCTGAGAAAGTCAGCATTATCTAAGGTACTAAAATTTTTAGCCAGAGAAAGCAAATATTTTTTTTTTTTACTTCTCTGAAAATTAAGTAAGTGTGCATAGTACCTCTAATCATCTAGTCCATATTTCTAGTTCAAAAATAACCTGGTTGAAATGATTACTGAAACATGTATAAGCCTAAGAAAAATGATTTTGTTTCTTAGTTAAGTATGGGACATATAATCTAATGTGACCAGTAAAAATTATGTTTATTCCATTATTGAAATCTACTTAAGTAAGCTCATCCCTCGTAATTTGATTGTATGTCAGACATTGTGAATTTTGCCAGACTTTGTTGGGTGCTGGATCTCTTTGTATGCCTATAAATATTCTTGAGCTTTGTCTGGCACACAGCTAAATTACTTAGAAACAGTATGATCCTTTAAAGGTTTTGCTTTTAAAAATTACGTGGGTGGGACCAGAGCAATGTTTAGACGAGGTCTAATTCTTTCATAATACTAACACAGGACCCTTTTAAGTACTCTGCCAATCCCAGGAATCATGAGTTTTTCCAGTTTGGCAGATGAAACCAGTACTATTCCCGGCCCCCTATGGGTTCTGAGTACCGTTTCTGTAATGCCTTCGGATAGTTCTTTCCCTGGCTTTACAGAGTTTCTACACATGCTTTTGCTGATCAGTACTCTGCTGAATATTGAGGGAAATCATCTGCAGATTTCTGCAGTCCGTCTCTGTGAAGCTCTCTCCTCTCTGGTACTCTCACCTGAAACTCTAGCTGCCTTGGTCTCCCCGGACTGACAGCTCCACCTCCTCAACTCAGTGGATCCTCCTCTATGCCTTCCAGCTTTCAAACTCTAAGCAGGTAGTAAACTGGGGCTCCTCATTTGTTTTCTGTCTCTCAAATAATTACTGTCCTTGTTGCTGATGTCCCGTATCTTGGGAACTATTGTTTCATATATTTTGTCCAAGTTTTGGTTGTTTCAGGAAGGAAGGTAAATCCAGTCGCTGTTAATTCCATTTTGGCTAAAAGCAGACTAAAGCCAGATTAAATCTTAAATTTATATTAATCTTTTAGTTTAATTTTCCAAAACATAGATTAAGAGTTTCTGATGAATAAATGAAACAGAGACCAGAAAAACAATACAAAAGATCAATGAATTCAAGAGCTGGTTTTTAAAGAAGATAAACAAAATCGACAAACCTTTAGCCAGACTAATCAAAAAAAAGAGAGGACTCAAATTAATAAAATCAGAAATGAAAGAGGAGAAGTGACAACAGACACCACAGAAATACAAAAAAATTTAAGAAATTACTATGAGGAACTATATGCCAACAAATTAGACAATCTGGAAGAAATGGACAATTTTCTAGAAGCATACAACCTTCCACGGCTAACTCAAGAAAAAAAGGAAAACCTGAATAGACTGATTACCACCAGGGAAATTGCAACAGTAATCGACAAGCTCCCAACAAACAAAAGCCCTGGACCAGATGGCTTTACAGGTGAATTTTACGAAACATTCAAAAAAGAATTATCACCTATTCTCCTCAAACTATTCCAAAAAATCCAGAAGGAGGGAAGCCTCCCAAACACTTTTTAGGAGGCCACTGTCACCCTGATCCCAAAATCAGACAAAGTCGTTACAAAAAAAGAAAACTACAGGCCGATATCCCTAATGAACATAGATGCAAAAATCCTCAACAAAATATTAGCGAACAGAATTCAGCAATACATTAAAAAGATCATACATCATGATCAAGTGGGATTCATCCCTGGTATGCAAGGGTGGTTCAACATCCACAAATCAATTAATGTGATACACAACATTAACAAAATGAAAAATAAAAATCATATGATCCTATCAATAAATGCAGAAAAAGCATTTAACAAAATCCAGCACCATTTATGATAAAAACTCTTAAGAAAGTGGGAATAGAGGGACCATATCTCAACATAATAAAGGCCATATATGAAAAACCCACAGCTAACATCATACTCAATGGGGAAAAGCTAAAACCATTCTCCTTAAGATCAGGAACAAGGCAAGGTTGCCCACTTTCTCCACTTCTATTCAACATAGTTCTGGACGTTCTAACCACAGCAGTCAGACAAGAAAAAGAAATAAAAGACATCCAAATTGGTAATGAGGAAATAAAATTGTCATTATATGCAGATGACATGATGCTATATATAGAGAACACTAAAGACTCCGTGAAAAAACTATTAGAACTGATAAATGAATTTAGTAAAGTATCAGGATACAAAATTAATATGCAGAAATCAGTTGCATTTGTATATACCAATAATAAAATATCTGAAGAAATTAAGAAAACAATCCCATTTATAATTGCTTCAAAGACTATAAAATACCTAGGAATAAATTTAACCAAAGAAGTAAAAGATCAGTACTCAGAAAATTATAAGATACTTAAGAGGGAAATTAAAAAAGATACAAATAGATGGAAACACATACCATGCTCATAGATAGGAAGAATTAATATCGTTAAAATTTCCATACTGCCTAAGGCAATATACAGATTCAGTGCAATTCCTGTCAAACTACCAAGGACATTTTTCACAGAAATGGAACATATAATCCTAAAAATTTATATGGAACCATAAAAGACCCTGGATAGCCTCGGCAATCTTGAGAATAAAAACAAAGTGGGAGGTACAACAATACCTGACATCAAATTATAGTACAAGGCTACAGTAATCAAAACAGCATGGTACTGGCATAAAAACAGACACATAGATCAATGGAACAGAAGAGAGAGCCCAGAAATACAGAAATAAATCCATGCCTATATGTTCATTTAATTTATGACAATGGAAGCAAGAATTTACGGTGGAGTAAAGACAGTCTATTCAATAAATGGTGCTGGGAAACCTGGACAGACACATGTGAAAAAATGAAGCTGGATCACGTCTTTACACCATATACAAGAATGAATTCAAAATGGATTAAAAACTTAAATATAAGATCTGGAACCATAAAACTCCTAGAAGAAAAATTACAGACATTACCTGGAGTAAGATTTTTACGGATATATCCCTTTGGGCAAGGGAAGTAAGAGAAAAAATAAACATGTGGGATTACATCAAACTAAAAAGTTTTTTTTCACAGCAAAGGAAACCATCAATAAAACAAAAAGGGATCCTACTGAATGGGAGAAGATATTTGCCAATGATATATCTGATAAGAGGTTAACATCCCAAATTTATAAAAAACTCAACTCCAAAAAAACAAACAACCCAATTAAAAAATGAGCAGAGGACATGGAGACATTTTTCTAAAGAGGATATACAGATGGCAAACAGACATGAAAAAATGTTCAACCTCACTAATCATTAGAGAAATAGAAATAAAAACCACAGTGAGATACCACCTCACCCCAGTCAAAATGGCCATCATCAATAAATCAACAAACAACAAATGCTGGCGAGGATGTAGAGAAAAGGGAACCCTTGTGCACTGTTGGTGGGATTGCAGATTGGTGCAGCCGCTATGGAAAACAGTATGGAGGTATCTCAAAAAACTGAAAATGGAACTATCTTATGACTCAGCAATTCCACCCCTAGGTATCTATCCGGAGAAATTCAAAACTCTAATTCGAAAAAATTTATGCACCCCTGTGTTTATTGCAGCACTATACACAATAGCCAAAACATGGAAACAACCAATTGGTAGATAACTGAATTAAGAAACCATGGTACATTTATACAATGGAGTATTACGCAGCCATAAAGAAGAATGAAATCTTACCATTTGCAACAATATGGGTGGACGTAGAGAACATTATGCTAAGTGGAAGATGTCAGACAGAGAAAGAGAAATACCATATGATTTCGCTTATATGTAGAATCTAAAGAAAAGAAAAAAATGAATGAACTAATCAGAAATAGTCTGAGAGATAGAGGAAAAACTGAGAGTTGCTAGATGAGAATGGGGGTGGGGATAAGGGGGAAGGTGAGGGGATTAGAAAGCACAATCAGTAACCACAAGATTGCCATGGGAATACAAAAGTCAATTTGGGGAATATAATCAATAATGTTGTAAAGATTTTGTAGGGTATCCGATGGACACTTGTCTCATTAGGGAGACCACCTCAGGGATGATGTAGATGCCTGATCACTGCACTGTACACCTGAAGCTGAAGCTGAGCAATAATGAATGTCAACTATATTTATATATATATATATATATATATATATATATATACACACACACATATATATATAATGTATATATATATGTGTGTGTGTATATATAGTTACAAGAAGTGGAGTACAGCATTAGGAATAGAGACAGTGGAAATGCAATGCTGTGTGTGATGTCAGAGGGGTAGTAGATTGGGGGAGGGGGCTTATCACTTTGTGAGGGACATAAATGATAAATATCTATTACACTGTTTTGTACACCTGTAACTAAAAAACAAAAGAAAAAAACAAAACTAGCATAGTCTGCATAAGATCAAGCAGTAAAATTTTCTTTTTTCATTAAAGATTAGTTTAGAATGTTAACAACTAATGCTAAGTATAAATAAAAATTGTTTTTGCACTTAAAAAAAAGTTTCTGATGATATTATCTCCAAATGAGATTATTTTTCAGGGAGCAAGTCCATGACTAATCTAGGCAGAACCAGATGATTTCTTAATCCCTTCCATTTGTAAAACCTGTTGTGTCATTATCTTTTGTTTTTTATAATTTATTGAAATTGAAATCCAGAAGTGTTAAGTATCTTACTCAAGATGTTTCCTTTTTTTTTTCTTTTTACGTTACAGTTGACATTCAGTATATTAGTTTCAGGTGTACAACATAGTGGTTAGACATTTATAGAATTTACAAGGTATTCCCCTCGGTAAGTCTTGCACCCACCTGACACCATATACAGTTATTACAATTAAGTATATTCTCTATGCTGTACTTTACAAATCCATGACTATTTTGTAACTGCCAATTTGTACTTCTTAATCCCTTCACCTTTTTCACCCATCCCCTAACCCCACTCCCATCTGGCAACCATCAGTTTGTGCTCTGTACCTATGAGTCTGTTTTATTTTGTTTTTTAAATTCCACATAAAAGTGAAATCGTATTGTATTTATCTTTGTCTGACTTATTTCACTTAGCATAATACCTTCTAGGTCCATTCATGTTGTTGCAAATGGTAAGATTTCGTTCTTTTTTTATGACTAATATTTCATTGTATATATGTACCACATCTTGTTTATCTATTCATCCATTGATTGGAGCATTTAATCCATTTAAAGTGATTATTGATAGGTATATAGTTACTGACATTTTATTGTTTTCTGATTGTTACAGTTTTTCTCTCCTTTATTCTCTTGCTCTCTTCTCTTGTATGCTGATGACTTTCTGCAGTGTTGTGTTTGGCTTCCTTTCTCTATATTTCTTGTATATCTTGTGTCATTATCTTTTTAATACAGTTAGAGCAGTGCTTTAATAAATATTTAAATTCAGACAATGCACAGTTGCTGTACATTAAAATAGCCTGCTATCTTTATCCTTCCCTCCTTCCTAATAAATAATGAAGAAATAATGAAACTGGTAATGAATAATTATAAATGGTCTCTACACTCTTTTGGAAAACAAATTGGAACTATGTGTTAAAAGGCATAAAAATAGCTATATCTTTTGGATCATTAACCCCACTTGTAGAATTATAACCAATGTAAATAATCTAAGATATGTAAAAAGCAGTATCTCCAACAGTGTTAATCATGGTGCTAATTATAATGGAAAAAATTGGAAATAATCTTAATGTCAAAATAGGTGCCCAATAAGAAGTTAATACACAAAATGTATAAAGAGCTCCTACAACTCAACAGCCAAAAAAAACAACGAAAACAAAAACCGAACAATTCAATTTAAAAATGGGCAAAGGATTTGAATAGGCATTTGTCCAGAAAAGATATACAAATGGCCAATAAATACAACAATAAAAAGAGATGCTCAGCGTCACACTAGTCATTAAGGATACAAATCAAAACTACAGTGAGATACCCTTCATATCCATTATTGCTACTATGAAAAACATGGAAAATACCTACTGGTGAGGATGTGGAGAAATTGGAACTCCTGTGCATTTCTGGTGGGAATGTAAAATGGTGTCGCTACTGTGGAAACCACTTAAGCATTCCTCAAAGTGTTAGATATATTGTTACCCATATGACCTATTAATTCCACTTCTAGGTATATACCCAAAAGAATTGACAGCAGGGACTCAAACAGATAGTTGCGCACCAATTTTCACAGCAGCAGCATTCACAATACTAGCCAACAGGTAGAAACAACCCAAATGTCCATCAAGAGATGAATGGATAGACAAAATGTGTTATCTACATATAAGGGAATATTAGCCTTAAGAAGGAAGAATTTGGACACGTACTGAAACATGGATGAACTTTGAAAGACATTCAGCTAAGTGAAATAAGCCAGACACAGAAAGACAAATACTACATGATTCCACTTAATATGTGGCACCTTCCGTATTTCTCCGAAAATAAGACCTACCCTGAAAATAAGCCCCCATTAAGATTGTCAGCCAGACGGACACATTTAATACGTTATGACAATGTTCCAGAAGAAGATGATATGACTATTTGAATAATGTAGATTGTTGTACATGAAAAAAATAAGACATACCCTGAAAATAAGCCCTAATGGAGAAAAAATTAATGTAAGACCCGGTCTTATTTTGGGGGAAACATGGTAGAGTACTCAAATTCACAGAAACAGAAAGTAGAATGATAGTTCCCAAAGCATGGGGGAAGTTACTGTTTATTGGATAGTTTCAGTTTGGGATGATAAAGAAGTTCTGGAGATGGGTGATGGTGATAGTTGCAGAATATTGTGAATGTACTTAATGCCACTAAACTATTAATGTACACTTAAAAATGGTTAAAGTGCTAAATATTATGTATATTTTACCATAAATAAACATCTTTATTGTATAGATATATGTGTATATATACATGTATTTTAAATGAAGAGCTCATGTTTGAAAAAAGAATAACCTAAGGAGTGCTGACCAGACAATCCTTCCTGTTCCTCCTCTCCAGGAGTGACACACGCGGCCATCTGGGCAGCCTGCATTTCTTACCTGAGTGCAGCTGTTCCCCCCGAGCTGAGGACGTCTGCTCAGGGCATCCTGCAGGGCCTTCACCTGGGTTTGGGGAGAGGCTGTGGTGCCATGATCGGGGGCGTGTTAGTCAATTATTTTGGTAAGAATGGCTTTCTCTTTTTCCCTTTCTACTGTGACAAAAACTTAATGATTTTTCAGCAACACCTCAGTAAGCACTCAGATTATTACTGAAGATTGCCAGAAGCTCAACTCCAGTAGTCATATTCTCTTTCTCCCTTTCATGGTAGTCATAACTGTAAAGCAGTGTGCTTCAGGTAAGGTGATTCCAGCCAGCCTGTCACTGTGTACACTTCTCTGACCAACAGCTTAGTGAGATGCTAAAGATACCTCAAAGGAGCCAGACAAACGAGGTAAACAAATGGGCTTTTGCTTTGACATAAACTACCCTAAACCTGCTGGTAATAATTTTAGAGGAAAGAAAACATCATTGGTATTCCATCATGAGATCCTGAAGCAGAAAAATCCAGCAATATGCTGGCCTTGGTAATGTCACTACATCTACGACGACAGTCTGTCAGCCCTGTCAGATCTCCCTTTTTGGAATTACAGGGGCTGAGGTGAAGATGAGGTTATTCTGCTCTAGGCTCTTAACTGCTCAGCCATCTGTGGAAGGTGGGCCCAGGAATGTCTAAATTGACAGCACTGTTTGAGCTCCGCTGCTCCAATTACACATTAGTAGGGCTGTTTAATAGTTAGGTAAATGGTTTTTATGAAAAAGAGAGTACCACTGAATTCTATGGTGAAACACACCCAGATACAGTCCTTTATAAATGCAGTTTTAAAATGTGACCAATGACACATCCAGTAGTAGCACCTGGGTCTCCTGATACCTACTCTGCCGTGTGTGTGTTTCACTCGATGAAGCTAATGGCCATTTGCCATTCTCTGGGTCATCCCAAGCTTTGCTGCCTTTGTACTGAACTTTAGCACAGTGACTGTTTTGGATGAACGCTACCTGCATTTCCTGGAATCACTCTATAGAGTGCTGTTTGTTTTCCAGGGGCTGCTGCAACCTTCCGAGGAATCGGCATGGCCTGCCTGGTCATCCTGCTCCTCTTTGCCCTGATCCAGTGGCTGGCAGTGCCAGATGAAGAAGAAGGTAAACATATCTCTTCTTTCTTAGTGGTTCGAAAGCTTGAAGCCGTGGGGAATTCCATGCATATCCTTCAGAAACCAGAGATGGCGACAGAGTATACAACAGAGTATACAACTGCAGAGTATACAACTACTTGGCTCGATGTTCTCTGGTGTATCAGCGGACTCGTGTACTGTTGCTCGAGAGGAGCTATCTATTGTATTGAAAAGAAGATTGTTGTCTTACATAGCTTGGGATATTCTTGTTTTGGTTTATGGTATAAGGTACTGGGGGAAGTATTGGTTTTAAATTTCTCTGGTATTCTAAATGGATTTAAAATTTAAATTAAATAGGTATAAGACTATACAGTAACTTCACTACTAGAGATAGGCAGTGGTATTAATCTGCATGCTTTTATTATACCTTCCTTTGAAAAAATGTCTAAATTTTAAATTTGAAGTTTTCCATCAATTAGGCATAGCCTTCATTAAAGTTGTTATAGAGAAAGAAGGTTATATCAAATATGATGTTTAAATGAGAACAAATTTCCAACTCTTTTTTTAATGAACTCTTTTTTTAAATGAACTTTTCGTTTTGTTTAGTTTTATGAAGAAGGGCAACCAGTAGAATAGAAATATTCCTGCTGAGGTCTTAGGTTCCAGAATGGAGCTCATTTTCTTTTGTGTCCTGTCCTTTGACTGGCGTTTGCCTCAAGTACCTGAAATGCTTTTGTTAGGAAAACTAGCCTGTTACAGAAACCCTAGAGATAGATTTTAATCCCAACAAGTCACTCAGAAAGAAAGACCAATACTGGTTTTTCTCATTCTTATTCTTTTATAATCTTAATTGGATCATATCTCTCATATACCCTCCGTCTCCTTGCCTTCAGTAAAAGGCCAATAAAAACAGCTATCACATGGCTTTTCCTGTTTTGATGTTTATCTTTAAAATCTCATACTGTAAGTGGGCCTAAGGCAACATTCACTGTAACCTTTGCCCCACAGATGTGGGGCAAAATGAACAATACATTTTATAAATAAGTATTAGTTAATGTGTATTAAATCCTGTAAAGAGACCCTGGAAGAGAAACCTCATGTTCACTTGCTCAGTACTTGGATCAAGTAAAGAAGCCTTTGGTATACAGCAATTTATTAACGTTGCCAACCACACTAGAATGGGCTTGTGGGATTGTATGCTTGTTTCGTTGTTTATTTTTATGTTTTTTAAATGTGTAGAAAACTAAAAAATGATTCAAACATGATTTTCTCTCTAGACAAGACAATGTTGGCAGAAAGGATTCCTGTTCCATCAAGTCCTGTTCCCATAGCAACCATCGACTTGGTACAGCAACAGACAGAAGACATCATGCCACGCATTGAGCCCAGACTTCCACCCAAGAAAACCAAGCACCAGGAAGAACAAGAGGATGTGAACAAGCCAGCCTGGGGGGTCAGTTCCTCTCCCTGGGTGACCTTTGTCTACGCACTCTACCAAATTAAAGAGATGATACAGCTCACAAGAGACAGCCATGCTTCTGAGACACAGCCGTTACAGGTAAAGCTCCTCTGCTGGCCTACCTTAAGTGTGCCCAGTGTTTCAGTCATCAGTTATTCACTCAGTGAGATTATGGAAGGTCTGCTGGGGGAAACAAACATGCAGACAAATAATGTCAGTACTCTGTGACAAGTGCATTATGGGGTGTGTACAGGATTCCACAGAGGAAAAATCCTACCTTATGGAGTTGAGGAAGGTTTCACAGAGAAGACAACACTTCTTGAAAGTGTTGAATATATCTATTCTAATTTTGTATATTTCTTGAAAATTTCAGTGTTGTCAGATACAAGTTGCAGTTGCAAAGCAAAAATATATGGTTCTTGCTTTGGGGGCACTAATCGCTGTGATTCTAAAATTCTAGTGGGGACATTATATATAATAGGATCTTAATAAATATTTGATGAATTAATGAGTACCCTGAGCCACTGTGTGGGTCTAATAATGACACCTAACTCAGTGGAAGTGTGGTTTTGCTGGAGGCCCTACATGAAAAATAAAAAGTGTAGTTTTTCTTGTCCGAACAGGTGTGATCTCTCCAAGTAAATCATGTTGATAAAAGTGTGGGTAATTGTAACTAAAGCTATATTCTGCCTTTGGAAAATGATTAAGTGTGACTTCTATGAACAGTTTGGCTAAAGTAATGAGTCCACTTCCTTGTGTTTATGTTAATCATTTCCTTTTATTTGATGCATCATGTCAGCTCTATTCCTAGAGTAGTTTGCAGGGGGAAATAAAGGGGAAAGACGTAAAAAGTAATTTGGGTAACTTCTATTTTTGAAAATTTGAACTACCTTTATCATGACTTTGTAAACTAACATAATGTTTCTGTAATTTAAACTAAATCTCATTCTTCATTGATAACCATAATGCATTCTGGTCTATGCATGATCCTATTTATTTATCCAGATAATAAACTCACACAAATCCTCTGCTTAGTCATGAAGGAGAATATCAAGGTGAGAGGGGCATATAAAGGATGTGAATCAGGGAGGTGAAGCAAAAGAAAAGATGGTATCTCTTGCTTGAATAGCAATGTTTTCACTACTTTGGGCACTCATCCTTATTTTCACAGAAGCCTGTCGGGCTTAGTTATCATTAATTTTTTTTTCTGGTATGTTAATTTTAACACTGGCTGGTATGGCTTAGTTATTTTTTATTAAGAAGCTGTTATAGTAAGATTTATTTATTTATTTATTTTTACATTTTGGAATCAATCACAGAAATAACATTTGTTTTTTGGTGCTTAGCTACTGGAAATGATAGGTACTGATTCAGAGGAAAATGCATTTTAAAAATATGTTTCCTGATTTGTAAAAATGACTGTGGCATGGAATACAGCAGTGTGGCATTTTACAGAGATGCCATGGGGTGATTGCTGGAGTGTGTACTCACAGTTCCTTACAATTGCTTACATAAGTGCTTGTTTACATTCCCTTTTTTTATGTGGATGTTCTGTCTTATTTAATTTTCACTGTATACTTTAAAATCTCAAATGTATATAGGGCTCTTAATTTCAGGATATTCTTTTGTGGCCCTGTCTCTGAGATGGAGAATGCATTACTTCCTGTTAGACAAGGTGCCTAGCAACTGTTGAATTCTGTGGTCTCAGCAAGTGGCCTGAGTTCCATGCCATGCTGCTTGCCCAGTGACTTGCCACAATGGCTGGTGGGGACTCAGTACATATTTGTTAATGTAAATTGTTTGCCTAGTAGTAACAGGCACTTTGGTAGTAATGTTCCTTTACCCACAAGATATGTGTGCTTACAGTGTTTGTATTTTTCATGCGGCTTTGGCAGTTGCACGTAGGAAAAGAGATGAAAGGTAAGACCTTCATTCTATCCTTATTCTTCTATTACTTGTTCCCTGGAGTGGTCACTTGATGATGATCTCCCCATGTTTCCTATATCTTATTGGGAAGTATATAAAAAGTGTTGCATTTATTTGCTAGCACTGACCATGAGGCATTTCTTGTTTTTTTCCTTCCAGGAGACCAGTGAGAATCGGAGAGATTCTCCAGCTGGTGGAGCACAGCCTGTCCCATGTGAGATTTCCTCTGACCCATCCAGAAATCAGCCATCCCCTCAAGCAGCAGCATCTCAGATGCAGAGCAGCCCTGTTCTCCCCAGTGTGGACCAGACTGCAAAGGAAAGTGAGGACCAGCAGGCTCAGCCTGTTTCTGGGGGACACTGAGGGGTTCTGCTCATTTCACACCCTGCATGGAACAGGGCTCCTCTGCCAGGACAGAGGCAGAGGTGCCCCCAACCCCGGACATGCCTCACCTTGAGGAGCATAGCACCACACACGCTTCTAAATACCTGAACTCATTAACATGGAAACACACACATAGGAGCTACAGTACATATTGGCAGAAACAGTTTACCTTCCATACTCCCACCGGAATCACTGAAGGGAAATGGAGTTCAATGAGGACTTGGTTGGTTAGGTTAAGGACTACAGGACTTCTCTGCCAGGGCAGGGAGAGTTGAAACCAGCAGTTACACTAAGTAAGTGGAGGGAAAGAAAGTGTTTCAAGGTAAGTGCTGATATAAATCCCTATTCTGATTATTTATTCTAATTATTTGGTTCTTAATGCAAACTGGGAAGAAACAGAATACACTTATAATTTTGTTCCTCTTAATGAGAACCATTTAAAAAGATTTAAATACAGTAAGCAGATAAAAGTAGAGTATATGCTTTTGTTTAAAAAAGGGAAAAAGTATAATCAGAAACTTGGCATATCTCTAGCAAATATATTTTTATATGTGTATGGTATATAATGAAAATAGTCAATTCTTTGAGCAAAAGCTGTTATTGACAACTGCAAGCTAAGCTGAGCTTTAAAATGCCTTTTGTTTTAAATGGGCTTTAAGATCAGAGGAAGGAATATTCCAAATAAACTAACCAACTCAGTATCCTGTGGCCTGGTAGACGAGGGTTTACTAAATATATTGATACTGTAAATAGCCGATATCACTATTTATAATTTTATAGTGATTCAGGCTCTACTTAGTTGATGGAGTTTTTAAAAAATCACTGAATTCCTAAGAGTTTCTTTAATTTAGCAGTACTATTTACAAATAACAGTATAAGATTTAAGTGCCTGGGAAAGGGATGCAATTTTTAAAAATTACATAGTGGGTCAGTTTTTGTTTTGTTTTTGGTGAGGGGTAAAAGGTGTTGAATAGGAAACCAGGAATGGAAAGGACAGGAATAAGAAGTAACTGTACTTTCCAATGACTAAAGAAACACATCTCAGTGTATTCTTTCCCTTGAGGACACAGTCAGACACTGGACAGTTCAGATGTGGGTATGCTACTGTAAACATGACAGCTACTGTCAGAACAATGGCTGGGTGCATCACACATTACGCTTGCTGCTAAAAATGAAAGCTAAGGTTAATAGGAAGCCTTGGGGGAGGGCTATGGAAAGGGAATACTGCTTTAGTGAATGAAGGTCAATTATAGTGTGTATAATAGCTGTGGATGAGCATAGGAGAGAGGAAAGAACGGAGTTAAAAAGGAGCAACTCACTTTACCCTCTGACCCTGATTAAACAGGATCAGTTGTAAAGTGAGGGCTTCTCCATGATACTATACTTCTGCCCCAAACTGCATCTGGGAGAAGAAATTCTACACTTGGATTTCTAGCTTCACCACAAAACACAGCTTAAAAATAAAATAACGGAAAGAAATTGAATTAAGCAAATAGTTACTTTTGCACTTGAACTGAAATGTACTGTACTATAAATTATCATGACTCATTTTAAGTGACCTTTAAAAATCAGATGTATTTATTATGCTTATGTAATTATAGAAATGAAGAAATGGGTGACAGGCTGAACCTCACCTATGAATGTACAGTATGTGGATTTGTGAAACTGACCTGTAGGGAGTCAAAAACTTATACTGTATCTTGTGTTTACAGTTCTGATTTACTCCTTTGAAAAGCCTGCTGTTTTGGAAATGCACAGTTGATATGTTGAAATAAAAATAAATACCATTTTTAAACATTTCTTAAATGATAAAGATGGGACCAGAAAAATAGAAGTACTTTACTCTGTAATGGATAAGACCAGATTCAACAGGGCTTTGTTATGCAACGTTTACTGTGAAAGCTGATTCAATAATGCAGTAATTTCCAGCCTTTTAGACACATTCATGGGTTTGTGGACTTTGTGACTTTTTCTTCCTTTCTTCCAAGTGGCATTTTAAAAAATATTAAAGTGAATTCAAATTAAATTTCGATTTGAGAATTTTATAACCCCTCTTGAGATTCCATGGAAATACCCAGGGTGTCACAAAGCCCAGGCTGGTAATCACTGCCTTAATGACTTATTTCATACTCTTTCCCCTATGATTGTAGAAAAAGTGAACTGCCCAAAGTGCTAAGCTTGTGTGGATCCAAAGAAGTTAGTTGGTAATTATTAAACTATTACTCAAAGCCGTAAGTAGACTAATACATTATAATACATATATCTCCATTAGCCAGTAAACCTCATGTAAAGCCTAAACAAATCATAGGAAGAACAGTGCTGCTTTACTGGCCACATGAAGCAGTTAGCTAAGCGTTTCCCTCGGATTTGCAGTTCTCCCAATACTGCTGGGGGTGGAGCTGCTGCAGGCGCCGGGACATCACTTCAGCAGTATTTCTTACAGCCGATCTGGAGTTCAGCAGTGAACCACACCCATAGTTACATAGTTACTGGGTGCTTGTTATGTGCTGAGATCATTTTGTCCTTATCACTATCCCCACTTTCAATAGGATTCTGGAGGGAACACAGCTTAGTGATGGGACCAAAGCTAACTTTGTAGAGCAGCACCGTCCGGAATGGTAGCCATTAGCTGCAGGGGACTGTCAGCCCTGCAGTGTAGATAGTGCACCTGAGGAAATAGCATTCTCATTTAAACAGCCATATGTGGTTCATGGCTACCATATTGAACCTTGAAGGTACAGGGGACGAAATCGCCTTTGGGAGATCTCAGGGCCTGTTTCCTCATCTTCAGTGTGAAAAGACAGACCCTTAAGTTAACATTCTGTGAAGATGAGGGCATGCTGTGACAGAGTTGACAGTAGGGAAGTCAAAGGTGACCTTCCATTCGGGAATTCTTCTGTCCTTTAGTACATGGGGACAAGACAAAGCTACTTTTAAAGCCCTAAACCACTACTGTTGTTTCAGCAAAGCTCTGAAAATACCTGGCTCAAGAATTCCAAACCATTGGGGAGATGGGAGAGGTTGGTACCTGCATAGGGACAGAATAAAGGGGTGAGAGAAAAGGGGTGGTTTCTCAAATCAGCAAGTGATTTACCGTATGCCAGGACAAAGTGTGGCTTAAGAGAGTAACTGGAAAGTTAGAATGGGGTAGAAATGGACCAGTCCAGATGGGCCCTAACTCTCACTCAGCTCCCACCGCTTCAGGTGGTTGAGGCAGCACCTGCCCCACTGTGGCTCCAAGGAGGTCCCAGTTTTTAGATGGCAACCCAGGGACCTTATGGTGCTGGGGGTAGGAGTGCTGGCTCTGCAGTCCCACTGTCTGGCTTTGAGCCTCACCTCTGCCAGTGAGAAGTTACATACACACATAACCTTTCTGGGGCTCAGGACCCTCCTCTGTAAAATTAAGGTGATTAGTGTCTGCTTACAGGTTGTTTTGATATTTAAACGACATACCTGACACATAATGTACACTCCATAAATACCACCATTGTTGTGTGGCATAGTCTGTGGCAAGAGGACTGCTGTCTCATTTCCCCAACCAGGGCCTAGCTCTCTTAGTATTTGGTTAACATTTAAACCTATGATACGACATTCTCTCAAACTACAGTGCTATGTTAAATATGTTTACCTATACCTAGTAAGCTGTGCAATAAAACATTCAGTTCCCACCATTAAGTGGTTGGAGATATGAGTTAAGAGACAAAATTAAGCAAAACGTAAGTGAAAGAGAATGGGAAAAAAATGTCAACTAACTGACAATTCCATAGTGTGCCAAGAATGCAGAGAGGTTATGACATTTGTTCTACAATTGCAATGTTTCTTTTTCTTCTAAAAGGTGTCAACAAGTGTAAACAAGAACTTTATATAATCATTTAACAAATTATATATCATGCTCTTTCCCCAATAGCTGAGGGTACCATTCTTTTCAACTGTAAAATTGTACTTTAAAAAGGTTAGGAATTTTTTTTTCCCTAAAAAGATCAATGGGGTCTTGAAAAATAACATCTAGACCAGTGTTACTCTAGCTGTGGTCGTGGGCTGGTGCTGTCCATAAACTATTTCTGGAGTGTGACGAAATAGAAATTAAGCATTTTGAAACATGCAAGTCAATTTGACATTGCCATGACGTCCCATCACATTGGCACTGGGCTTATATTTGGTACGTATTTTAAAACTTTATTTAATTTTTCTAATTGATTTTTAGTGTATTTTACAAAAGTATCGTGTGTGATGGACTGGGTGAGGCGGGGGCACTGGCCCACTGCTGGATAGTGTAGAAGCACTGCTGGGGACCAGGACCTCCTGTACACAGAACTACACGACACATGACTGACATGTGCAGAACAACAGATGTGGTATCTCTTGAATGGATTAGCCATGGGGCCACTTCCTTGACAAACTTTTTTTTAAAAAGATGGCAATCAAGGAAGTTGAGAGTCTATAGGCACTGACCCACTGGGGCTCAAATTCTCATTCTATCTCTAGCTATATTTCTTCGGCAACCTTGTTGTACTTTCTCTGAGTCTTTCTTCAACTGTAAAATGGAAAAATACTACAATACATTACAGAGTGGTTATGAGGTTCAAATGAAGAGACACAGAAACTAGCTAGTGTAGTAGCTGATAGATCTCCAATAAATACGGATATTCTTCCCCTTTCTCCTTTTGATCACTTATTTTTTTTTAATGGACCAAATCTAGAAACAAACATCCCCCTCCCCAAATTATTAAAACAACACAAGCAGCTATCCCATTAAATGAACCTCTAAGATTTATCCTGGTAAGTAATATACTCATCCTAAATCTCTGGTGACCTATTAAGATAGCACATTCAGGGATCATAGCAAAAATATGCAACTAGATAACTCAATTCCCAGACCAGAGAAAGACAAGATTTTAACCTATCTGAATGAAAAACATGCCCACTAGAAGAGGATATGGCTATTGATCAATAACAAAAGATTAGAAAACTAGCAGTCACAGAGAGGAAAAAGTTGGCAGGGGTAATCTTTGCCAACAGACTGGCTCTCCCATCACTTTAGCAAGGCTAGTCCCATTGTGGGGTGTTTGCATTAGACATTTTGGTCTGATGACATTAAATGTGAATTATATAGCAAACTCCTTTTTCTTCTTTCTGTTCACCATGCAATGTTCTTACTACAATATGACCCCTCTTGGATCTGTTTTCTGAGAGAATATGTGCTGGTTGTTATCAATTCAACTGTTTTTATCCTTATGCCAGTTACATGGTTGGCAGTGAATCACTAAATGGACAGACTATATGAATTGGCTAATGTAAGACAGGTCTTACGGTGCAGTAACAAAAATCAAAGTTCTCAATCAGTAAGGCCAAGAGTCACATCCATATGGTTAATTCGTCAATGTCATGCCACTATGTGGGGTCTCTCAGAAGGCAGCTTGCTCCTGGAATCACCTAAAAATACTGCTCACTGAAGGCTTCTTCGAAATTCCACATCCATTGTGTTATTTATGCCCAGAATCCTTCTATCAGTTGGACAAAAAAAGCTGGCTTAAAAAATTATACTTCTCTAACTCTGGGGAATAATCACATACAGAATAATATAAGATCCTTTTTCTTGACATCATTTCAGGGGTCTTAATTCATCCACTTGTTTAGATACATTGATGTAATCCATTATCTATTCCAAATTTCATACTATCTAAAACATCTTAAATATTGTCCTAAATGTCAGATGGACACTGTCTTATAATTTCAGCCCTAAGTATTACTGGCAAACCATACAACTAATTCACAAAGAATTTTTTGTGATATGTAAAACGTGTTTTAAAATCTTTTAAAAAATACCATTTGAATGATACAATTGTTTAAGCATGGCTACCTACACTACATCTCACCCACACATTTGGGTATCCAATAGTCCAACTAGCTAACAACAGTAAGCTTCTGTGAGGAACGCAGCATAAGCAATAAAACTCAACAAAGGACAGCTCTGGATTCTCCCCACACACTCTTTTCTTTCACTGGTCTTCTATTAATCAGTAAATACACCATCATTCACCTAGTTACTGTCAACTATATTTATATAAACATATATGTGTGTGTGTATATATTATATATACATAGTTACAAGAAGCGGAGTACAGCATTAGGAATAGAGACAGTGGAAATGTAATGGCTGTGTACGATGTCAGAGGGATAGTGGATGGGGGAGGGGTGTTGACAGTGTGAGGGATATAAATGATAAATGTCTAGCTAATACATTGTTTTGTGCACCTGAAACTAATAAAAAAAATCCTGGAAAAAACACACAAAACACAACAAAGGGTTCTGCTAGGTTCCTTAATTGCCCACCTCTGGTGGTGTGAAGCACAAAGCCAACTTTCAACCACCTGTGAAGAGCAGAGCTGTTTTATAGAAAGGTCATTTAAACTGTTTATAGGCCTTTAAATAAAGAAAGGAAAGAGGAAGGGAGAGGGAGAAAAGGAGAAAGGAGGGGAAAAAGATCTATTATGGGAGTTATCTGCCATGTTTCCCCGAAAATGAGACCTAGCCAGACATTCAGCTCTTGTGCATCTTTTGGAGCAAAAATTAATATAAGACCCGGTCTTACATTAATTTTTACTCCAAAAGATGCATTAGAGTTGATGGTCAGGCTAGGTCTTATTTTCGGGGAAACATGGCATGTCTTATTGCTGATGGGGATTAGAATTGTGATTAGTGCTATAATAAATCCCAAATCAAATTAACAACAGAAATAATGCCAAATATATTTCAAGTAATGCTTTTAATTGTTCGCGTTTTACAGTACTTGTATAACAGACAATGACAAATCCATGATTTCTTCTAAAACTGAACACCCAAAACAACATCCTGGAAGACTGTTGCTCTTTTCTTTGTTCTTTGGCTATTGTAATGATTACACCCAGCTTGGCCCACTAAAAACTGCTTCCTTCTATTGTCAGCACCTCTTCACCCTGACACAGGTGAAACCCAGTAGCTGTCTTGGCTGGGATGTGCGCCCTGGGAACTCCAGCAGACTGTTTTCTGTGATTCACACACACACATTTTGTAGGACACAAACTGCCTCTTGGGGAGACGAACACGGTGAGCACAACCACTGACGCATCTGATATATTTATAATATATCACCAATAAACATAAAAAAAGATCAGATTGAGCTATAACAAAAATGATGTTAGAACTGTTTACACTTATAAAACATCATCATCATAAATCTGAATAAAAGATACTTTCTTTGATTTTTAAAATCAGAGTCTATGTGAAAACACAGATTGAATTTGGTGCATTTCACAAAAATAGCAAAGCTCCTAACAGGAAAAGGTATCTGGCAAAAACAGAGACCTGTAAAACACACACCGCTTAAAGAAGAAATATTTAAAAATCAATCTAGAAAATTTTAAATGAGTAAACAACTCTACTAAATCTGGCCCAGGAAAAGCAGTGCCTAACCTCTCTTGAGATTCCTCCTTCTTTATGCCTCTATTATGATTCGATTGCAGCAAAAAAAAAAAAAAAAAAAAAAAAAAAAAAAAAAATCCTGGGTTTGATTCTTACTGAGAATCAGTTTAGCAACACTTAACCCTTAGATTGCATGTTCAGATCTTTTCTTAGACCTATGTTTAGGCCTCCTTTCTTCAGGGTCAAAGCTCAGCTGGTCCCTCACTTTACTCTGGAGTTTATCATCATGAATCAAGAAAAGATTTGTTCTCTGCAAGAAAGATCACAAATCCATACACCCTTAAATAGAGTTCAATAGGGAAATAAAGATCATAAATCTGTTTTGTAGGAAAGTTACAAACATATAAAACTAAGCAACTTTTAAAAATGGACCAGTCAACTCAAAATGCCACAAGAGGTTTAATGGCTTCGATTTCAACATACAAAAATATATAGAAAGTAATTCTAATTTCTAATCCTTATATATGTTTACAAAAGTCTTCTCAAAACTTTAAAATATAATCTTAGGAAATGTTTCTTTGTCACAATTATCAAATAGCTCGCTTGCCATTATTAAAAAATAAAGTCACCAATATTGTGAGACCCAAGGCTGTAGGGAGATGATCTCTTGCCTCACCTCTAAAGGTCCCTTCTGCCTGAGGCGTAGGCAATGCTAGGGCTGAGGGTCTAGACCCAGTGCTGCCTTTAAATCGCTCTGTGGTCTTGGATAAGTTATTCGACCTCCCCGAACCTCAATTTCTCCATCATGAGCATTTTCCAAACATGTGTTCCAAGGAATATTTATCTCATGAAAAATAGTTCTGTGGTCAAATTGAGTCAGAAACTGCTACACACAATTTCTCTTCTTTAGGAGATTCAGTGTGCGTCAGTGTTATTAAAGGTTCTGAGAAGTCCTACGGTACATTTTTTTTAACTTTGTATCAATCTTAGTTGACCAGAATCCCTTTATGACTAAAGCCTATAAGCATCTGTGGACTGTACTTTGGAAAACACTGGTCCCGCATATCTCAGGTCTCTGCCAGCACCTTTATGAATAACATACAGGAAGAGCAATGCAGTCTTTTGACACAGGCTCGGGGGATTAAAAGGATTTAAGGCCCTTGAGTTGACGAAGCACCTGTTCATACTTACTGGCCCCTTGAAGATCAACAGAATTCCCTTGTTCCTAATGAAAGTCTTCATTCAGGCAAAGTTGGAATACTGTCATAGAATCTCGGTGGCCACCTACTGTACAATAAATAGCAGAACTGGCCAAGAATGATCAGTTATCTTCAATAGAGTTTAGTTTTCCTTTCCAGTGCAATCTGATTTTTCTCCATAGCAAAAGCCTTTGCCACTGGTCCCTAGAACCACTTGAACAGGCTCCTTGCCCTGTACCCACTTCCATGTCCCGAAGGAAGTCCATGAGCGGTAGACCGTCAGGAAGTACTCAGGTTAAAGAGCTGTTCTTCCAAGAAGGCACCTCCAAGGCCGTACTGTTCTTCATGAAGACTCATTTCTTCAGGAGACAAGTGGCTTCCTCCAAGAACAAATTCTGCAAACCTATTAAGTTTTTTTGTTTGTTTTAAATAAAGTTAATGTTATCACAGAAAGGTTTACTTGGAACATGTTCCCTTACTACGCATCCTCTTTCATTAAATTGGACTTTGTGGCAATAGAAGAATGGCATTTACACGGTGGGTGTAAAAACGGGAATGGCTTATGTGATCCTTTTCCAGATATTCATGGAAAGGGTAGAGAAGTGGGCACCAGACTTACATGCACTGAGTGCTGCTAAACACACCCAATGCTGTTTCCTAATTCCTCTCTTCTTAGTTTAGATTTATTATTTATTCATTAGTTTAGTGTCATACTTCCCCCCCTTCAATCTTTGAGTGCACTGTCATTTGAATTAAGCTATGAAGACGAGAAAGCAGTAAGGGAAAGATGTTGGAGCAGTGATGCCTTTCTTGGTGAACTTTAGAAATTATTTCCCACATCAGTAGAATGAGAAGCAGATGACATATCCCGTGCCATCTTTCTCCTTCTCGTATGAAAGCTATCTTTGTGGCCTTCCCTGTAAAACATATCAGATTAAGAGTTTCCAGGTGGGAATTCCCACCCGTTCTCAGGAATTTTTTTTTGCTTTCCTGTTCCCGAATCCAGAGATATAAACTGTTTTCTGTTCTCCACAATGAATCGTTTCCACAAAGTGACAGCTGATACTACCAACCACCTGGGTTCAAGGAGCCGATTTTCCCAATTTCCTGACCAACTTTTCTTGGGATTTGGGAATGGGAAAGTGAAAAAAAATTCCTGAGAACGGGCGGGAATTCCCACCTGGAAATTCTACATCAGATCAATATTTATTCTGACATTAGCAGTTGTACTGTGCAAGTCAGAGCACTGAAGAAGAACCTCTGACAGCCTCTACATCATCTGTGATCCAGGAAGTAGTCTGTTTTTAATCTGAAATATCTGTACTAAACCACTATAGTATTTTCCCAATAATTCTAACCCGAGTTGTGGTCCCAGGAGCTGCCCAGGGCTTACTTTTTTGGAGTCTGAAGTCTGGAGATGGCCAGCCACGTCGGGAAGTCGGGTCTGCGGCAGGCTCGGCGCAGGTCCTCCAGAGCACTGCTTGTTTCAGCATCAGCTTGTTCCCTGTATTCATCTTCAGTAAGATACGAAACTGCCAGCTTTTCTGACGTAAACCATTTCTTCATTTTCCTAAGACATGTGGTATTGGGTTGCTAGATTCGTGGCCACGTCTGATCATTCAATTCAACCCTTCAGATTTTGACAATACATTTCTTTGACAGTAATAGTAATACTTATTTATTTCCTTTATATCACACTATACTTTTTTTATTGTTGTTACTGTAACCGAGGTACTTGGAACATGGTTTGGACCCAACATTTCTGCTTTTCTGGAAACCATCCTAAATAATGTCCTAAGGCATTTGAGGATCAATTTCCAATAGGTATGTTGTGTTTTTCTTCCTCAGTGATTTCTAACCACACAATCAGAAAGTTAAAAGTTTGGCTTCTTTATGCTTGGCCTGCTGATTTTCCTGGGCACTGACAGAAGCAAGCCTTTGAGATGTCCTTTTATGGAGACCCAGCAGGACACTCACCCCTTGTTTTAGACAGAAAAGGACGACTGGTGGGCTATCGCCTCCACCTAGTGGCGGTGATTCTGACTACTCCTAGAGAGAGGGAGTAAATCAGGTATATTCAATAATTTATAATAATCCTTCCTTTGCTACATGCTGAAGGGTTCATGACTGGAATTTTTTTCCAACCAGGAAAGTCTTAAAGGGAAGAATCTCATGAAAATGGTAATGATGATAAGGTTTTAATATTATTTGATATATTAAGATTTTAAAAATTTTGTTGGGTAGTTTAATTTTAATTAATTTTATTTAATTAATTAATCAAGATTCCCAAATCTGAATGAGCATCATAATTACCAGCAGATGTCTTAAACATATATTTTCTTCAAGGTTAGGACCTGAGAAATCTTTTAACTTAAAGCTCGCCTAGTGGTTGATATGCTGGATTCACTGAACCACTGACATTATATCCTTCTCCTTTTCTGAACACCTAGCCTGGTCGTCCTACAGGAAAAGCCTTGGCCTCTGAGCAGAAGATGGGGGCACAGTCCTAGCTTTGAAGTTCACCCACTGTGTGAACTGGGGCAATTTCTTAATGGTTCTGAGCCTCAATTTGCTTATATAAAAAAATAAAAGCACTAATATCTACCTGATGAGATCACTGTATGGAATAAATGACATATTTTGTGTAAATGCTTAACACAGTGAATGGCCCACAGTAAGTGTTCAACAAGTATGACAACCAAAAAAATAGCTACCATATATTATTAAAATATACTCAAACAGCTCTTTGCAAACTAGAAAGTACTCTACAAATTAAGGTATTATTTCTCTGATATATTATTTAACCTATAGTTCCTGCTTTATCTCCTGGTTCTTCATAGACTTATTCACTAGCAAAATAAAACGTTGAAGTTATAATACATTTTGATTGTTATGTTCATATTAATGGAATGCACAGCAAGTGCATGAATGAACCACCGTGCAGGTGACAGAACACACTTTGCTCTTGGCAAGGCAGTTGGATGTTTAAGGGGAGAGAGGATGCAACTGTGTCCTGGGTTCCTCAGGATGCAACCTGGTAAATGACCAGAGGCCTGGAGGATGGTAAGTGGTCAGCAGCGTCCTGGCAGAGGGACCTCTGGGAATCCCAGTCACCATCTGCCTCTGAGCCAGGGCAGAGAAGCAGCCAGCATCAGCCCCTCCAACCTGGCCCCGCTGTCTTTTGGCCTCACCAAACCAACCCCCTCTGCCTAGGGGCACTGTCATGTCACTGGCGTATTTTTAACCTGATGTTGCCACACATGGAGTCACCAGATCCATAACTACCAGTTACCACAGTCTCCTTCCTCACAGCCAAGCTTACATGAGAAATATCTATCAACGCCCTCTTCCAGCCTCGGTCTCAATGCCTTACTCCAAGCCCTCATCCTCTCTTGCCTGGACCACGGTGATGTCTGATGACTGGTCTACCCCAGAGCCTCCGCATTACATCCACCCTCTGCCACAACATAGATGGGCCAAATCCCGCTGCTTTGATTTTTGCTTACTCAATGTATTTTTAGTTTCGGAATAGTTGCCAACATTTAAAAATCATATGAACTAACATTCTAATGCACATTCCCAGCTTTTTTAGAAAACCAGAAGATCTGGCAAGGCAGGGCCCATACTTCCACATGGCAACAATCAGTTCAAGCTGAGTGGTAATTGCCCCCTATTCGATGAAGCTACATTATGAAATTTCCCATAGTCGTCTTGATCACCCCACTGCCTTACCCCGCTGGGCATCACTCCCTCAGTACCTGCCAGGGCCCCAAGCATTTGGGCACACAACTCCTGCCTAGGAAGCAGTCAGAGGGCACTGACTAAAATGCATAATGGTTACCTCCTTCACCGCATACAAGATCAGATCAGATTCCTTAGCACGGCCTAGTGATGCCTCTAAGACCCATCTCATGCCCATCTCGCTTGCTTCACGATGGTACAAACGGGGCTTTCTGTCAGGAAAGTCCTCCCTGCATATTTATTCATCTGGCTGTTTTGATTCACTAAGATTCATCAGAAACCTTCCTGAACTTTCTTTATATGCCATGGTCCCTAAGCTGGCCTATTTTAACATTTCAAAGATATGATTATGTATGTGTGTCTCAACAAGTACACCGCAAGGGTAGGGACCATCTCCTTTATCTGTGTACCTAACATGAAAGCAGGTGTTAAGACTCAGTGAATGAGGAGAGACATAAGAAAGCTGATGACAGAAAGTGACAGAAGTTACCTCATCTTTCTGCACTTTCAAAAGGCTTAAGCCTTAAAATCTAAGAGCAAATACAGTCCTAAATATAAATATCTTTCAATCATTTATGATTCATTTCTGTTCCCTAACTCTTATCTCATAAGCAAACAAATACCTCTAAAGCAGTGTTTGGCCCTAATGAAAGGAAATGTAGAATGAAAGTAGAAATTTTAGGCAACCCAGCACCCAAGTAATTTTGCCACGTATTTTAGTGACTTCTGGGTGAGCTATAATTACCTAGTAATGGGTGGTATACTCTGAAAGACTGCAATGGAGATTAAACAGATGCTTAAGGTCTCTATCCTCCCCCTCTCAGAAGGAAATCTCCAGATGAAATGCAGTTAATTATGAGATTAAAGATGATATGTCCACAAAAATTCCCTAAAACAATAAATAAAGCCAGAGCTCAAAATGTCAAATTTATGAGGAAAAAGAAAAGATACATACCACCTCATATAACTGAACGCTTTCATGGGGTAGTACAGACTCCTGGATAACAGGATGAGGAACATAACTGCATACGCGAACTGAGGCATGGTGACCCCGTAATAGATCAGAAGCAGGGAAAGGAGCTGCAGTGTCCATGTCAGGAGATTCACGCTCCTCTCATCAACAAGGGGCCCATGTTTGTAACAAACAGCAAAGCTGAGAAATCCAACTATCAAGACATAGCCTGTAAAAGCAGAAGAATGTAAACTAATACAAATCTGAACTTGAAAATTTATGTGAAAAACCTGCCAGAGCCTCGACTTAGAGCTAAGAACATACCAGAAAACTTTCATTTCTGTTTTCTTTATCCAATGAAGTAAAACTGAAAAGGTCACTTAAGTCTAATTATTCCTTCCATGTGAGATACAAGGCAGACTTTTACAATAATAAATTATTATAACATATGTCTATTTTTTTAGTCCAGATCCTAAAAGAGCAAATATTATCATGATTGCTTTATTCAAGAATAAACCTCAGAATGTCACAGTCTGCTACAAACCCTATCTTTTATTTTTACTTTCTAGTAACAAAAGGAAAACATCATTTTACAGTGGAGGGATCAGGCTATCACCCTTATAATCCAGTGCTCAGTTTCAGGACTACTAATGGAGGGACGATAAGATATTCTGCGTCTCCTATTGTGATCCAATGTGCAGTGCACGTCGCCTCTTAAGTATTCCATCAAAAGCATTTCATCTGTCTCTAAGCAAGCCTCAATATCTAGTTTCTAGTTTATAGAAAATGAGGAAAGAAAAATTTAAATTATACCACAAAAGAATAATCAGAGTAATCCAAAAAGTGGGACATTCTATGGGACTAGCTTGGTCTCTTCAGCATATCACTGTGATGAAAAAGAACTGTTACAGATTAAAGGAGACTTATAGGACATAAGAGATACAAAATGTGGTTCTGCACTATATCCTAGCTTATACAAACAAACCATCAAGAACGTTTAGGAAATTTGAACTTGGCCTGGGTAACAGATGATTTTACGTAATTATTAATTTTTAATAGTTATATAACTATTAAAAACAAGAAAATGCTTGTTTTTTAGAAATGTTTATTGAAATACTTAGGGGAACTTACCATGATATTGGTAATTTACTTTAAAAATACTTTAGCATCAAAAGAAAAATGAGCTAAAAACAAAATCTTAAAGTGAAACAAAAAATTATTTATTGCTTTTGTTTTGGGTGGAAGAATTTATGTGAGAAATTTGGGGTTAGAAGTTAGAAGAAAATCAGTTCTCCCTTTCTCTATTATTTTCCAATTAAAACAATGAGAAAAAGGTGGGAGTTTTTTGGTTATATGAAATTAGAAGAACAAGTGATTTCTTAGCCTCTCTGCTTCTGAAGGTCAAGTTTTCCTATACTCTTAAAAATGAAATACCATTTGTATTTAAGATTTCTCATCTTTCATACTGAAAACGAGGTCTGACAAGTAAATTCACGAACTTGTTGCAATGATGTTGCTAAACTTTTTTGATATCAGAGGGATTTTTCATTATGAATTTGTACCAACTGGACAGTTAACCAATTTTATTATTTCGAAGTGCTCAAAGGCTGCGTGAAAAAGTTAGGTGACCTGAACTTTTCACCAACAATTCAAGGCTCTTGCATCATGATAATGCACCAGCTCACATGGCACTGTCTGTGAGGGAGTTTTTAGCCAGTAAACAAATAACTGTATTGGAACACACTCCCTACTCACCGGATCTGGCCCCCAATGACTTCTTTCTTTACCCAAAGATAAAGGAATACATTTTGAAGACATTCAGGACATCAAGGGTAATATGATGACAGGTCTGATGGCCATTCCAGAAAAAGAATTCCAAAATTTCTTTGAAGGGTGGACTAGGCATTGGTGTCGGTGCATAGCTTCCCAAGGGGAGGACTTCAAAGGTGACTGGAGTGATATTCAGCAATGAGGTAGGTAGCACTTTTTCTAGGATGAGTTCTCGAACTTAATTGTCTGACCTCGTGTATCATGAAAAAGACATAAAGAGCTACATTTTACAGGATTTTTGTCATTAAAGTTAGATGTGGTCAGAGCTTCAGCACAATTCAAAAGCATATGCAGCCAGCAGGCGCAAATAGTTTTTTGATCTTTGGTATACAAAACTAAGAAGGATGTCATAGGGAAATAGTCCAAATGAGATCGAATGAACTAAAATCACCAACTGCGGGAATAAAATATTATTTTTAACAGCACTTCTTAGTTCAAAATGAAAATTTAGATGTTGGAGAGAAACGTCAAAAGAAGACCTCCAGTTGTACTTTCCAGCTTTACCAATCATAGAATGTATTTTTAAAAAATTTACCTACCTAATATATATATTCTGTTTTCATACCACAGCCATTTCAGATCTTCCATCAGTTGGCACACCACATAAACTGAAGCAAACCAACAACCAACCATTAAAGCCCAAAAGGTGCTATACTGTGTGTGGAAGAAAATAAATGACACAGTTTTTGGGTCATTGACTCTCATAAAAATAGAAGTAAACACAGCCTTTTTATGAGACACTTCTACATCAAACTGCACTGAAGTCCATTCAGTATTCTCCGGAGTCTCACTTAAGGTTAGACTGGTCTATGAGCCAGCAGCTTTGACATCACCTGCGAGCTTGCTGGAATACAGAGTCTCGGGCCTCACCAGAGACCCCTGAATGAGAATCTGCATTTCAGCAGGATCCTCCGGTGACTTGTATGTACATTAAAGCTGGAGAAGCACTATTCTAAAGAATAAATTTATCTCAGAACAATGCTGGCATAGCAAGCTTTAACCAGAGTAACTGCAACATTATTGTCATGAACTCAGAGCAGGGCATTCTGTTCCAGGGAACTATTCATAACGAAAAAATCCCCCGATGCAGCAATGCTGTTTATTCAAAGCTCTGATGGTTCAGCATCATGAGATTCCTCAGCTATGCCGAGATAAAAGAAATATTCACTTAGCATACAACCAGCCCCTCTTCACTTGTAAGGAAAACACATTACCTGGAAAATAAATGTCTCTCAAGTACAAAGTATCACCAAGACTAAATACTTAAGCCTACATATAGTAACAAATAAAAATGGAATCTCTAGAAAATGGTACATTTTAAAGCCAGTTTATGCAATGTAGAAATATAGTTTGAATTAGGAAATGTAATAATCAAGGTGAATTAATTTGATCAATTTTATAAAATTCCTAATTTCCATTTTTTATTCATTTGTATAGTATACCTACCTTAGGAATTAACCTTTTCACCAGCAGCAGGAAAAAGACTAATGTCATTAGAATACCTAGCACAGTCCCCGAAGAGTAATAAAAAGCAGGGCTTCTGTCAAGGCAAGCAGATAAAAGCCATTTAAAAGCCAAGTTGCACTTTCAGTATTAAAATCATGTTTGACTTGACCACAGTAGCCATAAAGAATGCCAAGAAGAAAACTCAGATGACAGCTTCCATTACATCCTATACTCTTAAAAATGAAGTATCTCTTTGAAATTTATAGTAAATAGCTTGCCACTAACTCAAAACAGAATGTCTCAGTTATCTTCCGTTCAGAATCGGATCCATCAATAATTATTGAGCACCTATCATGTAGCAGCCACTTGTCTGAGAGCTTTACATGCGTCCACAACAGCCCTATGAAACAGTTATCTGTATCTAAATTTTACAAGGGAGGAAACTAAGGCACCAAGAAGTTAAAGACCTTCCCCATGTTAGTATCTGTTAACTGGAGTATTCAGGCTTTCAGCCCAGCTTCTTTGAGTCCAAGCTTTACTCTTCAAGCTATATAAGCAACATCCATTTATAAGGACCATGGATGACATTAAACACAAGAAAAAGTTCAAAAATGAACGATGTTGTTAAGAAGAGTAAGCTAAGAAGTAGAAGTAAAATATTATTGGAAAGATTTGTTTTTCACATGCAAAATTATAAGAAACAAAATATCAGGATAATATGTTTTTCAGATATTTGTTAAATTCAACCTTCTGTATCAGGGCCACAAATCTAGGAGGTAAACTGAATGTAATAGAGAGAGGAAGGCATCTGGCATCAGAAAACCTGAGTATAAATCTTAGCCGGGGCCAGAACTAGTCATGTGATGATAGATGTTGTTTTCTCATCTATAAAATGAGAACAATAATACAGAGCTTACATAGTTGTAAGAGAATCAAATAAAATAATGTATATTAATATGTAATACACAATCATGCATTTGAAAGCACTCTGTAATATTTACATACACTATACAAATAATTTACTGGTTTTAAGGGCTTTTAAAGCATGATCGTCAGACCTATTGTTTGCAAAACCTAAAGCAAGAACTACAGACTAGTGTGGGAATATTTAGCATAGCATCAAAAATGTCCTATACTGATTCACAAAGTTAAGAAAGTAAAAATGAATACTTACTGACTCAAGGTCTTTGCATAAAAGAAGAGGAAAATGCCTGCCACAAACACAAGGAAGAGTTTGAAATCTACAACTGGAAAAAACAAAGATTTTGTGTCAATATAGTGTTGGTGAATAAAGAGGAAAGTCAACATACTGAAAAGTCACTCCAGAAAAATGGAACCCAGAAAGTCAAGTATAACAAAAACAGACTTACTGTTTCGATTCACGCGTATTGTATAGTTCTTGACTGGCTTCACAGAGAAGCACACAGTCTCCCCATATGGATTGATGATTATGGTTATTTCATTAGACTCCTTCGGTGTCCAAAATTTATGAATCACACATTTGATAAAAGATAGAAAGGTTTCTGGATACTGGCAATTGTATCTTTCTGTGATATATACAACGCTGAGCAGGCTGGAACTGGTCATTGTCACCTATAAAATAACAATGAACACCTCCATAAACACAAGTTTAAAACTTCTTAAACGCTTCTTAAAAGCATAAGCAGAGGAGTACAAAGACCCCAAGACTGGTCGAGTAAAGCACACTCCAATGCACGTGGTATTGTTCTGACGCCAGAGACAGACCTACACACACTGGAGCACAGACATTTTTGAAAGTGGATGTTAGTTCCCATGAGTTGTGGTTGGCATAACTCCCTCTTCTGGCAGGTTACTGTGGCCAAGGGACATGTGAAAACAGATGAGATAGTAAGTAATCGGTGGCAACTATCTGGTTATAAACATAATGAGAATAGGGTTTATATCTCTACCATTTTTTACTGTGACTGAGAAAAAGTGAGCCCTTCTTCTAGATCAGCTAACCAGATGGGATTCCGGCTCCTCTCACCAGGCCTCCTGAAGAAGGACCAGAACCCAACCGCACGTCCTACTCAAGTCTCACAACAAAGCCCTAGCTACAGTGCCAAGCAGACTGTGACAACACAGTTATCATTAAGTGACCACTCTGCTGCTGCCTTTGTCTGACCCTCTCTATTTCTCTTCTTTGTCCAAGACTAAGGCAAGCTTGGAAAAGCGTAGTGAGGGCACTAGCTTTGACTCTCTGGCACCAGGTGAGATGACCCACTGTCTGTCTACTTACCCCTTCATTTCTCTTGGATGTTAGGCCCTGGCTCACTGTTGCTTTCTCTCCAATACTACTTCTTGTCATACATCATGGGGATTCAACATACACAGTATACACACCGAACTCCTTCTGATACTCGCCTCTCGCTTCCCGTGATCCTCCCCTCTTAGCTCTTGCCCTCCACCCACCTCAGCTAAGCGCTCTCACGGCCACTCTCTTGACCTTGTCCATCCCAAACTGAAGCTCCCAATACAGGCTGCGTTTCATGCATCTCACTGACTGACCACCACCTCCTATGTTGCCAGCGTGCCCCCTTTAGCATCCCAACCCCAGCAAGCCTTTGACCCCACCACAGATCAAGCATCTCTATCCTGCTCCTAACCCTCTTGATGTCCTCAGCCCTTTCTTATCCAGCTAAATTCCATGACTCATCATTAGAAATCATTCTCTTACATGTACCCTTGACTCCTTTGCACCCCTCTTCCTTTGTCACACTCACCTGAAAAAAATCCAACCCTCCACTGACTCCATTATTGCACTTGTGTCACTGACTGTGCTGGAGAAACACACAGTGGTCTCACGTCAAACCCGGAACTGTGAACCTGAAGTAGGATTTGAAAGCTGCAGGCAATCACACCACACATTCCTATCTAGTCATTCTTCCACTCTCTTACACAATGATTTCACACCTTCTCTCCCCGCTCACTCTTGGCTCATGATCCTTCCTACTTCACTGAAAATGGAAAAAAAACAGAAGAAAATGTTGACCGGCTCCTATCCCCCTAACCGTCCATCAGTATCCGTAGGAAGCCTCCATCAGGCTTCTGGCCTGTGGGGAGGAAATTTCTGCCTGAGATTTCCATGCTCCATTCTGAAGGCAAGCCCCTGACTTGTGCCCTGGATCTGATCCACCTTTGCCTACTCAGAGACATCCCTCCAGCACTTCTTCCCACTCTACTAGACCATTTCTGTCAGTATACACATATGCTATTGATATGATATGCTATATGATATTTTTCCCATTAAAAAAAAAAGCCTCCTATTGACTCCACTTTCTCCTCCAGCTATCACCCCATTTCCTTGCTTCCCATTGCAATAAAATTCTTTTTCAAAGTGGCCAATACCTGCCACCTGCGGTTCCTCTCTGCCCATTCTCTCTTTAACCCACATCCATCAGGCTTTCATTCTCAACATCCTGTGCTTGACATCACCAGGACCCTCCATGTTGCTAAAGCGAAGGGTCAATTCCGTCTCAGTCACCTTATCTGATCCACCAGCGCTACTCGGTTTTCCCGATCATTCCCTTCTCCTTGTTACACTTTTGTCCCGGACAGCTTCTTCACTTGTTGCTCCTTCCCTCTCCTCTGCTGGCCCCTTCCTGTTCCTGACCTCTTCCTATAAGACTGACCCAGGCTCAGTATTGGTTTTCTTCTCTTCTCCATCTAAACTCATTTCTTAGACTTGGCTTTAAGTACGACTTATAAATATGCATCAGTGCTTACCTTGCAAAAATAAACATAGGAAAGATATACCAGGAACTAATAAGACGACCTACAAAGGTCTGATAGGCATGGATAGAGGAATATAAGGGGTAGAGACATGTCTCTGAGAATACTTTTGCACAGTTTTCCAGCCATAATAATATTGTACATACTAAAAAAATATAATAAAATCAACCAGGATAGGTGGGGGAACCCTGAAATGGAAACAAATAAAAACAAATATATTTCAAATAAATAACATAACCATATCGAAGGGGGATGTGTGAAAATGAATTAACCCAAGTAACATTTGAGCACAATATTTAGACTATGTACCCTTGAACTAAAGATAAAACACACTGTAAACCTGTTAGTAGGTTTGTTTTTCACTATGGTATGGCTTAGCAGATCTGAAATTATTTTCAGTATATTCTAGGATTAGGCAAATAAATATATTGAGGATAATGGGAACCAGGTTTCTCACTTTCAGAGAAGGAAGTTACAAATATGGAAAGGAGAGAGATTAGAATAAACCTAGTAGTACCGAAGATTAGAACACATGGTTTTCAAAAAAATACAAATAGAGATGTGTGCAGTTGTGCGTGTGTGTGTGTGTGTGTGTGTGTGTGTGTGTACACACATGACAATGATATCTCAGTAGAACTAAACACAACTAACACTGAATGCTCCTTGGCAAAATGTATGATTCCAGAGGTGGCTCTAAGAAATTACGAGCTAAGCCTGGAACATCTTATTTGCCAAAACGTAAAGAAGTGCCCAAATGACGGGTACAAGTTCAAAGGCCATTGGAGCTAGTTTGAAGAGGCTCCTCCTGGCAAATCTAGGACAATGTGAATATCAAAATAAATAATAAAAACAATGGACTGTAGTCTATTGAATGAGCTGGCAATCCATGAAGCTATGCGGATATAAATGAACTGGAGGAAAAAGTCTTCTTTATAGGAGAATGCCAATTAATGTAGAAGGAATAATGGAATTGGAAAATCACCCTTTGACAAACATCATGATGATAATTGATTTACGCGAGCATCATCAATGGATGATAAAACAGGAGGATAAAAGTTTGATGAAGAATAGGATTTCTACAAAGTCTTAATTTATCTGCTGGAAATATTCATTCCTAACAGAGGTGAAAATACTCATCTTACAGTGATGAAACTGTAAATTGACAGATGCCAACTACCAAGTGATCCAAGGGAGTATAAATTATTAGTAATGGTATAAATCAACATCATGAGTCTACTGATATCATGTCCTAGCTATTCCCGCAGCCTAGAATACTCTTTCACCAGATACCTTCTTGGGTAACTCACTCACTTCACTGACATCTTACTCAAATGTCACCTTCTACCCTGACCATTCTTTTCAATACTGCAACTTGCCCCTCATCTCCCTCATTCCACGTTATCTTTACATTTCCTTTTTGCATACCACTTACTAGTTTTGTAATTTTCTTATTTCACATTTATGTCTTACCCACCCTACCCTCACCCCTGAGTGTGTAAACATTACAGGAACAGGGATCTGTTTTGTTCACTAATGTATCCTAAGAATCTAGAATAATTCCTTAGTAAGTGCTCAAGAAATATTTGTTAAATGTTGAATGAGGGCAAGTACTAGGCTATCAAGAGTAACTACTATCTTGGCCATACCTAGGATCAGAGGTTACTTCAGAATTTCTATATAGAGGGGCTTGGGATAGTAATTATTTTGGAAAGTGAGAAAGTGTTGTCTTGAGTTGTGTCTAAACAGCAAGCACACTGTACGCCCTTAGTACATTTATTTGAGTGGTTTGGTAAAGGCTGATGAAGAGCATGCAGCAGCGTTAATGTCCCCTCCCAAAAACCCCTCCCTTTGAGCCCCTATGCATGATCCCAAATCAGCTTTCAACTGATACACAGCTCTAACTCATACAAAAGCTACTTTGTATTCTAGAAATAGTACATTTTAATTCCTTGTTCCTAAGACATGATTTAAAAGTATGCTCTTACCTCCACAGTTGACCATATGTATTTCCATTCCATTTGGGAATTTTGATTGTAGCAGTAACAGTCTGACTTAGAAGTTTTAATTAAATCCATTTCTTTCAAAGCTTTACACCTTGAAACTGAGAAATAGAAAAGAGAATATATTTCCCAAATATGTAATTGCCCAGAGTCTTATCTTTTTGTTTGTTTGTTTTTATTCACAGGAATAATGGTAACTATTGTTATATTCCATGACCAATAAATTATTCTTCATGGCAATTAGTAGTCCCCCATTCTTCCCAACTGAGCAGGAGACAGACTACAAATGACAGTCCAATGTCAATGCACAAAGAACACAAAGAACAGGCTCATTTTCCATCCTGAAGTAGAGAACAAGAATGGAGGGCAGCTTCCCAGGTAAGAGGAAATGTGAGCGAAGCACCGAAGAATCAAGTTGGAGGCAACAACACAGGAGTTAGGTTGTAGGGGTAGCAAATATGTACAAAACTACAGATATGAGTGAAATTAGGGAAGTGGTTCAGCCAATCATGCGGATGGAGTGCAGGGAATACATGAGGACATTTCAACATCTGCAGCTAGAGAGCTAAGCAGTGGTTACTACTACACTAAGGAGTGTGGACTTCGTGCTGAAAGCAGAGCATTGAAGGATTTTAGGTATCAAATCCTCAGCAGGAAACTGTTGCCACTCAAAAGGGTTTAACTGAAAAGAGTTCAATGAAGCTGTGAGCAGGGTTAAGGCACTAACAATAAAGCACCAATATGAGCAGGAAGCCTTCAACACCCCTAGACCTGCAATGGCAAAGGGGGGGACAGAATGTTACCGGAGCTACTGGGGGATGGGTGACAGTAGTCTAATGGAATGCAATCCCTGCCAGAACTACAGTGGAATGGTGGGGTGACACTATGGGTACCTTAGCCTCTCTCTCCTGCCCTCCTGACAGCACCAAACCCAAAGGGAAGCCAGAGGACAAAGAAGCCCAGGTGATACAATCCATAGATACAAGCCCAGGGGAGCGAAGGGCAGAGAATGGATCTGCGGGAACAGAGAGAATAACCAGTTCAATAAGGAAATGACAGGAACACAGCTATCTTTTAGAAAGAACATTCTGTAAGCTATAGGAAACGTTAGCGGGGAAGAAGACTGAAAGCAGAAGAACCACCAAGGAGGCTACTGAAGCAATCTCGGCAAGAAATGAACAACCTCAGTAGGAGGGAGAAAGAGCAGGTTAAAGAGCACTTACGAAGTGGAATCCCCAGACCTAGAGATTCACTAGATGAGGGAGAGCAAGAAGATGACGTGAAGGTTCTGGTGAGTGGGGAGATGGGGAGGGACACCCTCCACCCAGATAAGGCATACTGGAGAAGCAAGGGTGCGCAGGAAATGGGGAGGGTGATGAGTTCGATTTTGGACAGACTGAGTTTAGGTTGGTGAGACTAAGTGAAGATGGAGAGGTCTGCAGTACAGGGGAAATTTGACTGGAGGCAGGTGAAGATACACCCGTGTGTGTATAAATATGTGTTATACGTCATATACAAATAATACATAATACAACACAACATAATATACAGAAAGAGACAGGTGCTCTATTATAGATGGTAAATGTAGTAAATGCCACAAGAAAATGATAAAGTAATGGGGTTCTTCTGCTGCTGTATTTGAATTTTAAATGAAGTGAGATGAAAGTCATAAATTCTTCTAGATCCAGGATATCACCACATCTGTCAATAGGAACCAGGAACACGGACTACTAATGGGCACACAGAGAAATGGGCCTTCCCCCCCACATTCCTTTAAAGAGGGGTCAGCTGTTTCTCCAGAAAAACCTGAAATGAAGCCAGAACAACCTGTTCCCCATGGGTGGGGAAGAGTGGATAACCAGCATTAACTTGGCAACAATTACACCCACTTGGAATAAAGCTGACGAAGCTCAGGTAGGTCCGTCCTGGCTAGAAACGTCCTTAGCACTGAGCTCGAGAAAGTGAAGGCAGACTTGGAGAAAGGACAATGTGAGTGTCCACCACCTCCCGAAACGACTGCATGGAGATCACCGTTACCAAAGCAGGAAATTGACACGAAGAGCCAGTATCTTCCACTGTGACATTGTCAAATCATTTCATCTTTCCTCTTAACATTTTGAGGAAACGCATGTTTTTAAATATACCAACAAATTTGCAGAGTTGGAGAGTGTGAGATGCAAATACAAGAATCCAGGTTAAGAGGCAGGTTTCAAAAAGGCACGAGAAGGAAGCTTTAGAGGCTTTCTGTTAAATACGGATACTAACAATTAAAAATGCATTCCTGCATGGTCTCTTTATATGCAAGAGCCAAAAGGAGAATGCAGAACTGGTGCAAGCCACACACAAGGCCACGGGTGCTGAGGTGCATTCCTGGCTGTATGTGAGATGCAATGACTCCTGGCCAAGGGCTGCAGCAGGGAGAGGGCACCACAGGGACATCAAGGGGCTGCGGCTGGCTGTGTAAAACGGCATGTCCAAGAAGGCAGTGTAGACCCTGGAGCAGCCTGAGCAACTGTGATGAGAACACACTCAGGCACATTAAAAGCCCTCACAGCTCGTGAGCAGCAGAGCTGGGATGGGAGGGCTCCGGACTCGCCTTCCATATCCCATGTTCTGCCTCCGCCCAGCTTCCTGTGGGGATGTGAGCAGCAACAGGGCTAAACTGGGCAGCTAGAATTGAGAACTTCATGCTGGGGTCCCTCCTAAGAGAGGAATTCCTACCCATTGTTGGAAAGCGGTACATTCCAGTGGGGCAGGTGAACAGCATGAGGTCTCCGGTCCACAGGCCCCAGCAGCCCCTTAACTTCCAGCCAGTTCTTTCATCAGGGTTACTCTTCATACCACACTGTGCTCTGGGCTAGGGGCCTTCCTGCAGGTGTCTGCATTCCCCTCTCCTACTGCGCTCATTACTTCAAGGGTTGAATCAATTCCCACAAGCAAGGTGAACTACCCTCTCACTTGTTAGCGGCCTAAGGGAATATCCCCTTTGGGGCCTGAGCTTTGCAAACAAATGCTACCTTCAAATTGTATTTTTTTCTCCAATTTGGTCCTAAGACTGTCTCCAAAATCATTAGATATTTGTGACTCTTAAGAGCAAGATGATGCAATTTCAGTACAGTTTCCTGCAGTAGGTTGAATTTAGGAGTAAAGGATTCTTTGTTGTCCAAGCCACAGTCTTCTTGCATATTGGATTACCATCATGGCCTTCGGGCTGGTCTCCCTGCTTCCAGAATTGAGCACACAACTCTCCCCACAACCTATTCTCTAGTCAGCACGTACATCTTTTAAAAATATCAATTAGAGCGCATCACTGCCCTCCTCAAAACCCTCCAGTCACTTCTTACCGCACCCATAATAAAACCCACCCTCCCCTCCAAGGACCCAGGTACCTCTGACATTCTCTCCTCCACTTTTCCTGTGTCTTGCAGGGTTTCTGGTCCCGTTCCCCGCACAAGAACGCAGGATATGGTGAGGCCAAAAAGGAACACCCATGGAACCATAAATAGGGGAGTCATACCACTATATTCACGCTGGCGGCTAAGTTGGAGACACAGGAAGCAGGAGCCACACGATCCGCAGCCTGCCGTCCGCTTTTCTGCCAACCAGCCAACCAACAACCCCCTAGCGTAGCCACGGCAGTTATATTAGTGGCTAATGGCTAACCGGTAACAGCTGATGGCCAACTAGTCACAGCTGATGGCCATCTACTACCCGAGCCAACACCCTTCCACGTGAGGCCGAGAGCCTGGAAACTGCTCTCTGGGACTCTGTCCCCACACCCTGTGTGGCTGCTCCAGCCATACCAACCCTCCTTTCCTCAAGATGCCGTGCCACCCCTGCCTCAAATTTTCCTACTTGCTGTTTCCTCAACGTGCAACCTGCTTTCCCCAGATCTTAGCAGTGCTCGTTCCTTCCGATAATTTGTTTGCTCAAAAGTCACCTTCTCAGGAAGGCCTTCTCTGACCTCACTGTCTAAAATGGCACACTCCAACCCTTTTCACCTGCTTTCTTCTTATTCTGCTTTATGTTTTCTTCATATTACATTTGTATTTAGTAATTTAACTCTTGTCTTTCCATGGTTAGGGACACTCAGGATTCCCAGCACTTAAATATTTTTCTTGTGTAACCAAGCCAGTGAAAGCCTCACCAATCTTTGCAAAAGCCTGTCCAGTGCCAGTCAGCACTGTAAAAGGAAGTGCCTCTGGCACTCCTTGAAGCAACCCGACAGGACAGGGCACCCCACCCCGTCCAGCCTGTGACAGTGCCACCCCACCCATAGAACTCACAGGCTACACCTCCCCCTTACCTGAACAACAGGGTTGAGAGCTGTAACCCTTACTATCCCCCTGGGCGAGGGACCCTCTTTTTACTCCTCAGCTGATAGAGGACAGCAGGGAGAAGCAAGAGGTGGCATTAAGCTTGTTTTTGTTTTACCCATATATGGTACCACAGTGTATGCTGTGTAAGGGATCTCCCAGTTAGAAGAAAAGAACTGGCTCTGAATTTCACCTGTCCACAACTAGATTAAGGAAAGTATGAATAGAGACAGGCTGCCCTGACTGATACCTGTAGAAACACTAATAAAAGCATGTTGTAAACAGTGTCTCCCCTGGAATTCTCCAGAGTGGCCACTGGCTTTGAGATGAAGTTGATATAGAATTTATACAATATATGAGCCATTATAGACAAGGTGTCAACATTTCATGGTGTCCTCTGGCTGCCCTCATTGTTATCACCTCTTTCCTGAGATGAATGCATTTCAATCAACCCACGCAAGAATTCCTAAATATCTAAGAAACTAGAAACTCACAGCCACAAGAAGCCACAAGCCTAGCTCTAAGCGAATTCATGTGAACCGTAAGCCATAGGCTAGTTGGAGGAGGCGTAAGACAGTGACTTGTGACAACCAAGATTGTTATCACAGCTGGCCTACTACTGCCTTCCTAGAGAGAACCGGATCTTTTTATCTTAGATTATTTATAAAGGTTATGTGTTTCCTAGGCCTCTCTCCCTTCAGCAATCTTCTTCTAGAGACATTTCATTATTCAGTTTCTACTTTCTCTATCGCCACCTGAGGGTGGGAAGTAGAAAATGTAGCCAGCTTAACTGCTCATCTGCACCCTGTCACCTGTTCAAGACGGGACACTGAAAGCTGTGAACCTGAACGCCTGTTTGCAGGTGTCATTTTATTCATGTGGCCTCAATCTTTGCTGGTTCATTCCTCTAGGACAGAACTTCCTGGTAGTAGATGTAGGTAAACACAAATACATCACAGTATCAAAAATCTCCTTACAATACAATCCAGAAAACAAAGATTTCTAGGGAGTCATAAAAATGCAATAATCATCATTCATTTGGTCGAAAGAGAATAGCTGCCTAGGGAGAGCTACTGCTTCTACTACGTAGGGCTGAAATATGTCTCCACCCTGGAGGGTGCCCCATAACTTAGGTATTTGATTCCAATCAGGAGAAAGATCTGGAAGTGTGGGCTATCCCAGCTCTGGCTCATCTCCCATGCACTTAGGAGTATCTGGGGAGCAATCCTGAATGCCATCCTTACTAAGGCTACCTCCTCAAGGCTGCGTCTCTAAGCAGCCCTTCCTTAACTCCCTGCCATCCTTGGCAGGCTCTCTTGATCATTTCAATAAACCTGTCTTCTGGAGAACAGTCTATTTCTGGACAGTTGTGCCCCAACTGCTAAGACAAAGCACAATTATTTACATTACCAAACGATTCAAGTCAGGGTTACCTTAACCAAAGTGATCCCTTAGTTCATTTGAAATACTACTCAATTTATAAATATTGAATTAATCTAATTTAAGACTATACATCGTATTTAAAAAGGTACAGCTGCATATAATCTGCTTTAACTAGTATATTCAAAACTATTCCTTTGTAGTTCTTTTGTCATTTATTAGTTTTCCTAAATGCATAAGAATATACTTAAGTTCAAGAGTTTAAACATAAGGTAAAAATATTCAGTCAAAACTTCAGAAAAGGGCAGATAAAACTTAAGCCTTGTGGGGACAGGGCCCCAGAAAGCAGTTTCCAGGCTCTCGGCCTCACATAGAAAGGTGCTGGCTCGGGTAGTAAATGGCCATCAACTGTGATCAGATGACCATCAGCTGTGGCTAGTTGGCCGTCAGCTGTAACCAGTGAGCCATTGGCCACTAGTATAACTGCCATGGCTACGCTAGCAGGAAAATGGGGGCTAGCAAGAGCGGATTGCAGAGAGCGGATGCCGCCAGCGAGAATATATTGGTATGACTCCCCTATCATGGCTCCGTGGGTGTTCCTTTTTGGCCTCACCATGTCCTGCGTTCCTTTGTGGGGAGCAGGACAGGAGGCCACGCAGGCCGCCCCGCACGACAAACCTACTTATAGAATATGCTAAAACTAAAAAGCACCAACACTGCTTGAATATTAGCAGATCTTAAACTCCAACATAAAAATAATTCAGCAATGTTCCCCTGATAATTTAACCTTACATGGCCGTCATATGGGAAAAAATATTATCTACAGGTGAAACTATAACAGAATAATAAAATCGCTTATGAAATTAGATTGCCATTTTCTCCTATAACTGCTTTTCTTTTAGGACAAGGAACGGGAAGGAGAAGAATAGGAAAAACAAAAAGCAAAACACAAACATACCTTAACTCCTGAAAATTCAAAAGGAAAAAGGTTTTTTCTGGGTATTATTTTGTAAATTCATTGTCAAAGGAGTTAGCAAGTAGCACCAGTTACAACAGTAATTTCTCTATTCTACTAACCCTAGTTTTTTCTTTTTTTTTTTTTAACATGACTTGTATATAAACCTTGATTTTTATTTCTCTAAGAACATGCATAGAGAATGAAACTGAAATCAGCCCATGCTAATGCATATTCAGGTAGGATTTCAACTTCAAGCATTGATTTTTCTTTTCCATAGATTAATCTGAAAGCTGTGGTTTCAAATGCCCTATTGCTCTAGGTCAAGCCTGGGTATTCAATGCAGAGGCCTTAATTTCCTCACAGGACAACACATGGTTTCTAGGAACCTCACCCACTGGTTGCAAACCATGGTGACTCTTGGCTTGAAGTTTTCCGTCCTCTTAGCCAGACAACTACCTGCCCCTCCTGTGTGTCAACTGCCTCTGACTTTTCTCCAGATAGGGTGACACGGGGTGACAGAAAGCTGGTCTTGGACTGGATGTTCTCCATTCCATGGCAGGAAGTGTGTGTGTTCAAGATGGAAATTTAGAACAGGAAGTGTCAGCCAATCAAGGCCTCTCACATTATAGATGGACCCTATTTTATGAGAAAAAGTATCAGCTGTTTGATCTCAGGGTTCCTTGTTAAAAGTGAGACTTTTAAGAGGAGCAATGATTCTTATATCGTGTGTATTCCAGAGGTTTCAGCAGTGTCATTGGCATACCACGTGATCCAGGATGCTTCATGTTGTAAAGCTTATCTGGAATGGCAATTATTGCTATATGGCTCAGAAATTGCCCTTTTTTTTTTTTTAGCTGTAGGCTAGAATTTTATCATATCAGGGGCATCACGCATGTCGCAGGCAGAATATAGGCATTAATGTTTGCCTTTGATTAACAAAATAGAGAAGTGAACTGTTAACACTAAATCTGGTAACACAAAAACTTGAAAAACACTGGGTTCATTGAGGCAAACAAAAAGGTGAGGAAAATATTAGGAACTATTCAGCAATAGAATATCTTCATTTTATTGATGAGAAAACTAAGAGGTATGATAAAAAAATACGGTGAATGTTTAAATTGAAAAAAAAATTATTATAGTAAAAGATGCATTGCCATTAATCCCCCTCAAAATACCCCCCCACCCTTGCTTCAAACACACTTTATCCCATCGTTCTTGCCACTTTCTGAAGCAGTTCTGGAAGTGATCTTTTGTGAATGTCTTTAGTTGTGCTGTCGTGGCTGCCTCCTCAATGTCCAGAATCATTTTGACTTTGGGGAAGAGCCAGAAGTCGCACGGTGCCAGATCCAGTGAATAAGGTGGATGAGGACACACCGTAATGTTTTTATTTGACAGAAATTGCCATATACCAGAAGTAATGTGTGACACAGAGCTGGAGGATGGAGGATGATTTAAGGTACACTTTAAAACACACTTTCAATCATAGCTCACACCCGACTGACTTAGCTGAACAACTTGAAACTTGTCACACACTGCTACTAAGATTCTACATGCCGCTTCCCATACTGAAGATCTCTGCCTTTATACTGGATGGCACTCAGCAGGAGCATTCACCATATTTTGTGATCACAATGGAAAGGCTCCATGTCACACATCACTTTTGTCAAATAAAAACATTACGGTGTAAACTCATCCACCTTATTCACTGGATCTGGCACCATGTGATTTCTGGCTCCTCCCCAAGTCAAATTGACCATGAAACGTAAACATTTTTAATTGATTCAGGGCATTGAGGCAGCCATGACAGTGCAACTAAAGACACTCACAAAAGAGGACGTCCAGAACTGCTTCAGAAAGTGGCAAGAACAAGAATGATGGGATAAGGTGTTCAAAGCGAAAGGGATTATTTTTATGGGGATTAATGGCAATGTGTCTTTTACTGTAATAATTTTTTTTTTATTTAAACATTCACTGTATTGTTTGATTACACCTGTATGATACATAAAGAGTATTGCCTGGATCATGGTAACTCTACAGGTGGGTGGTTGAATGTAATGACTGAGGTTCCTCCAGGATTACTTACAATTTTCTGGTTTTTGCCATGCTCAGAGACCTTCCTTCTTAGACAGATCTGTGGTTTATTTTTTCATCAGTATATACTGGTCACATTTCTTACTACTAACCCTTCATTTCCTCATCTGTAAAAATGGATTTATAAAAGCTACCCACCCTCCCACAGGGCTACTATGGGTATTAAATAAAAATGAAGTTGAAGTACTATTAGCACTGCTTAGTACCCAGTACACACTCAACAAATGTTCAGTTAAAACTGGTGTGAAATAATTCCCCAAGATTCCCGAGTTGGCAACTGTGGCAAAATCTAATTAATTGTGTTCATCCTTAAACAAAGAAACCTGATTTTACTGGGGGGGGGGGGGGAGCTACCAGGCTGAAAGACCACACTTGGTTGCCTCCCTTGCAGTCAGAGGTAGCCAATGAGTTGAAGAGAAATTGGTGGACTGTGATTCCAGGAAATACTGTAAATGATTTTATGGGGGGAAAATGAAATAGAAATGTAAAAACTCACGCAAACGAGTAGCAGTTCTGGAGTTACAAGTCCCGACTTCCCCTTCTGTGCCAGGACCTTGCGGGCACCGCACAGATAAACCAAAACAACACTGGGAGCAACTACAATTTTTTATTCCCTATGTACCAGGTATTGTACACGTTAAACACCACAATAGTCCTGTGGGGTATAATTATCTGTTTTATGTGACTTGCTCGAGCTCACAGCGCTGGTCGGGGGCAGGGGAATTTCAATCCGATTCCAAAGCTGAAGCTCTCACCTTCTCTAGTCGTGAGACCAAAGCAACAGGGACGTGATCAAGTTTTCAACATAAATGGATGTGACCATACCAAAGCTGTGCCAGTGACTTTGGACAAATCAAAACATTTCTGAATTTAGGATGCTGCGTCTGTAAAACTAGGGCACTGGGCCAGGCTTTGAATTTGGCGATCGCTTCTAATCCTAAAATTATAAAATGTCCCGTGTCAGCAGAGATCGGGGAAGCCCGGGCGGACACGGAGGCTGGGCTTGCCCCGAGTACAGGCCGCGCCCGCGGGGTGAGCCTTCCGCCAGACCACAAGCGCCCACCCGGCGCCCTGGAGCTCGCGCCCCGAGCAGTGGGAGCCACCGCGCGGTGCCCCGGGAGCCCGGGAGCCCGGGAGCCCGGGAACGCGAGCGCGCGCGCCGCCGGGGCCCGCGGTTACCTGACAACGCCGCCGCGCCCGCCGCCTCCCCGCGCACCGCGCCTGCGTGCAGTGTGGCCACCGGCTGCAGCCAGAGCAGCAGCCAGCACAGCCCTGGGGGTGGCCTCATTCCGCCCCGGGGTCAGCTCCGCGCCACCCACCGCGCCAAGAGCCCTTGGGGGCCGGTAGGGTCTGGAGTAACAGAAATGGCGCGTGGTCTGGAGGGGTCGACGGGGCGGGGCGAAACGGGTGAGGCCCCGCCTCCCCTGAGCAGAGAAGGAGGAGTCAGTCTGATGCTCCGCCTCCGCCCGCGCCAGCTGGGCCCCGCTGGCCAAGGTCTCTAAGGCTTCGGTAGCTCTTTCCCGGCCCCTCCGGGCCTCCGAGCCCTTCGGGCCTCGTTCTCTCTTCCAGACGCTTGGGACACATCCCACCAATTTCTGCGCCAGGGAGGTTGTGGGTTAGGAGGGGCCACTCCTCTGAATTTTGCTTAAAACTTGCCATACCGATGACTTGAGGGGTTTTAGGGCTCAATTTTCAGAGTTCTCACTAGTGTGTAGATCAGTTTCTTTATTTTTCCTTTTTTTTTTTTCATTTTATTTCTGTTTGTAACAAGCAATAAGAAATTGGCGATTCGGTTGCTTAAATAACATTGATTTGTACGTCTAAGCTCATAAACACCACATTTCGTTATAAAGAAGCTGGAAAATGTCCCCTCACTAATATAAAATATCCCTTAAAATTACCTTGCAGTTAAAAAAATAATAATAATAAGGAACAGATTAGTAGTTGCAGGGGGGCGGGAGTAGTTGGGTGAAATGAGTGAAGGTGATCAAAAGGAGCAAACATCTGGTTACAAGATAAACACGTTGTGGGGATGTCATATACAGCATGGTGGCTAAAGTTAGCAATACTGCGTGGTATACTTGACAGTTGCTAAGAACATATCTTAAAAGTTATCACACACAAAAATTTGTAACTGTGAGAGGATGGATGTTTGACTAAACTGATTTTGGTGATCATTTTGCAATATATACATAAATCATTATGTTGTATACTTAAAACTAATACAAAATTTCAGTAGAACGGGAAAATATCTTGAATGGCCTTACTATTGATTAGTATAAAACTTGGAGGCTTAAATAATGTTATACTGTATTTTATTTATTTTTAAGTACAGACCCTCCTCAGGCCCTGGAAATCCATTAATATGATTCAATATTTCACACTAAACATTTACTAGAATAATAGGTCATATCCCTTTTCTAATTCTGGTCTGCTGATGTACCTCAGACAACCCAATTATGACAGCAATCATCTAAATATAGCTCAGCCTCATTTTCCCTGAAAGTCTGAGTAGGACTCACTAGACTTGCCCTGTCTTCAAAATAAGGTTTAACCAACTGCTCTCAAACGCCTGGCACCATGTGTACACCCATATATGGATTTTAGAAAGTTCAGAAATCTCCTTGTTAGGGAGTCTTCTGGGGAATGATGTTTTACAAGTACACTATTATTACTTGAACTCCCATCTTGTCTGGCCCTGCAGACTGTCTCCAGAGAAACAGCAGAACTCTGGATCGAAGTGTGAGGTGTACACTTGCCTCTTGCACTTGCACAATGTCCCCCCCGCCCCCAACCACATTCATTTTGATTTAGTTTAATTTTGCATGGTACTATGGAAAGTGGCCAATACAAACAGTTCTTGAATGACAAATGTGGTTTCCTGAAGATGTAGAGAACTAAAGAACAGGCAACAATGTACTAAGTTAACATTTAAAGTGCTTTTCATGTAGTACATCCTTAATAAATAACAGTAAAGAAACTAAATTGAAACACCATTACTCTCTGTGGGATTGCAATAAATATTTTTCCAGATATGACAAGAATATTAGAAAGTGACAATTCTGTCTTTAGGGGACAATCAAGAAACCTCTCCTAATGTGTCTAAACCATTCTCTCATATGAAAACTTTAAGCCACCAGGAGAGAGGCAGAAAACACTACCCCAACAGGGCCATGACAAATATCCACTGCTTCTGGGAGAGAGAGAGAACCACAAACCCTCTATTTCTGGGGAAGCAGCAGGAAACACTGAGGCTCAGTGCCCTGAACTGATATAAAGATTTGGTATTGCTAGGAAACTCTTTCTCACTCCACACACCAGACACAAAGCGGGATTTGGCAGCAATGGGTCAGAAGGTCAGAAATGCTGAGAAAGCCTCACCTCTAAGGCTCAGGTACAGAGGACCTACCAAAGACCAAGGCTGGACCAGCACTATGCCCCTTTGCCCTACTACAAGCCAAGCATCAGTAATAAGCAACACTAGTTTTTTTCTGAGGAGGAGAAAGAGTGTGGGAAGAGATTCCCCTCTATAACACTGTATAAAAAAAAACTGGTGAAAGCTGAGGGACACTGAGGAAAAACTCTCCAGTACTCCAGGCCCAACACGGTACAAGGTAACGGCAGGAAAATGTGAATCTTGTGGTACACCTAAGGTAATGATAACAACAATAAAACCTGACGTCAGCTTAACTCCTGCCTAGATTGACTCAATCACCCACATTATTCTTCTGACAGAACAGGCATGCCCATTTCTGGGTATAAATATTATTTACCTTAGTCTTTACTGTTTTTCTACACATGATATCCGTTATACAATCACAATTATAAGACACCAAAACAAGCAGGGGGGGGAAATCCATTATCAAAAGCTAAAGCAATCAAGAAACCCAGATTCAGAAATGACCCAGATGTTGAACTATGATTAATATGTTAAAGGATCTAGTGGGAAAGGTGGAAAACATTTGTGAACATATAGGGAATTTCAGCAGAGAAACGGAAGTTATTAAAAATGTGAAATGAGAATGCTAGGAACTAAAAATGCATTATGAGATGTGAAGAATTGCTTCAATATGCTTATCAAAACACTGGGCATAGCTGAGGAAAGGAGCAGTGAACTTGAAAAGAGGTAAATAAAGATTAGACAAACTGAAACACAAAGCAAGAAAATAATTTTTTTGAAAAATCAGAGCACGCAAGAACTGTGAGACAACATCAATTGGATTCACAAATATAATTGAAGTCTCAGAAGGAGGGGAGAGAAAAGATGAGGGAGAGGAAATATATTAAGATATAAAGCTGAGAATTTTCCAAAATTAATAGAAACAATATAAAATGAAAATCTTGAAGGCAGAGAAAATGACACAATGCAAACAGAGGGATAAAACTTACAGCAAGCTTCTTGTCAAAAACCATGTAAGCCAGAAGATAATGTAGTGACATCTTTGAAGTAGTAAAAGAAAAAAATACTGTCGATCCAGAATTCTATACCCAGCTGCAATATCTCATTTTCCTTTTTCATTTCTAGCAGATGCTCACTACAGGAAATGTTAAAAGAAGTTCTTCAGGCAGTAAGAGTATGACAGCAGATGGAAATTTGAATCTACACAAAGAAAAATGGCTCTAGAAATAATAAAAACAAGAGTAAATATAAAAGCAAAATAGTTGCAATGCACCATGGGAATTTTATGTATAATTAAATGAATGGCTACAATATCACAAAAGATGAGAGGAAAGAAATGGAAGTATACCATCATAAAGTTCTTTCACTATACGTGAGTAACATAGTAGTACTTGAAGTTAGACTGTGATGAATTAAAGATGTATATTGTAAACCTTAGAGCAACCACTGAAATCTTTTTAAAGGAGATATAACTAATAAGTCAATAGTGGAGGTAAAATGAAACAATAAAAATCCAAAGGAAGGCAAGAAAATAAGAAAAAAGTGACAAACAGAAAACAACTTAAAGATGGTAGATTCAAATCCAACCAAACCAATAATTACATTAAATATAAAAGGTCTCAAATACCTAATTAAAAGGCAAACATTGTCATAATGGATAAATAAGCAAAAGCTTATTTATATAATATTTACTAGAAATATGTCTTATGATTCTGAGGCAAATAGTCTTTTGACCATAGTATTAGTAGTGGGAAAAAATATTCAAAAGTGATTGATGATTATTCAATGATGGCTAGAAAATAGTATATATGGGAAAAGACTGATGTGCTTGGTTACTCTGAAGCAAAGAAGGTTAAAGAGTTACAGCTTTCTTTGTAAGAGTTAATTTAAGGAATTAGGATACAGAAAATCAGTCACCAGTTAATTGTTACATTTTCAAAGAGTAAAAAGGAAATAAGTTTAAATTGCCGTGAGTCATCTTAGGCTTACACTGTAAATACATTTTCCCAGCATCGTTTCTCTCTTACCTGAACCCCATCCAATTCCATTCCACTTCACTTGATTCCTAAAGAACTTCTGCCAAAGTTTTCTTTGCTGCAAACACACCCTTAGGACTCATTTTTCTTAACTTGTTTTTCTCTATAATCTAGGGGTTTTCTTCCCTTAACCAAAATAATTTCTATTAAAACAATTTATAGTGAGATAATTATATTTGAAACTCTTTTCTTTCAGAGAAAGCTATAAACTGCCGATGTTCTTTTTGTTTAAGTTCTTTAATTGCTTTTATTAGTCATTTATTGACAATGACAAAGATTTTTGTATGATTCAGGAGCCCTTCAATTCAGTTAAAACAGGGATTTTTCTCCTCTTGCTTTCAGTGCCTGATCACATACTTCAGAATGTCCCCATTGGTCACAGTTATCCAGAAAAATTCTTCAACCTACTTTCTTTCATGTGTTTTTAGAAAGAACTCAAATATTTTTTTAAAAAGGCATGTGGGGGCTGTGAGATGGAGATAAATATAACAGAGTCTCATATTTTGTTCTTCTGCTTGTATTCTCTCTCTCTCTCTCTCTCTCTCTCTCTCTCTCTCTCTCTCTCTCTCTCTCTCTCTCTCTCATCTCACTAGTTTCTATTTCCAATATTGCGGTCTATTTGTATTCTGTATCTGCATAAACCCAAGAGTAGTTTAGAGTTGTTATACAGATTTTGACTCCTTTATTTTCCAGGATGTTATTGTTGATCATAGGAGTGGAAAGAAAGTGTAAGCAACTGTTGGGAAGTAATTTATAACGTTTTATTTGTAATAAACATAATATTTTATTTTATGAAGAAAATTGACACAAGAAAGTCTATCTGTTCTGAACTATTTCAATAATAAAATCATAATTTCTAGATTAGTCATGTTTCAATGGAGATTATGGAAAGTGGGAAGTAATAATAATTCTAACATACTTCTAATTTTTGCTAATGTTATTAATCATATTTTGCCTCTAAAGTCTATCTGCCTGAAATGAGATATATTTTTGCTTGCATTAAGCAAAGTCTGTAAAACTAGATGAAAAAGAATAATCATTATTGACTATTAATACATTTCAGTAATCCCCCCCCCACCCCACCAATTACATTTGTTTGCTGTGATTTACAGGCCATGTCCTTATCGACAGGGTCAAGAAGTCTACCTGTGTCATCAGAGTGTGTCTTAGGATGTTTCCAACTACAAGTAACAGAATTTCCAACCAAAGGTGTCTTAATCAATGAAGACATTTATTATGTCCCAGGGAAGTAAGTCCCAGAGCAGGCTGATTCAGCAGCTAAAGCATCATATGAAAGCTGTGGAGGGTTTGCAGCTTTCTGCTCCACCACCAGAGCTTGCTGGTCTTTAAGCTGTTCTCCTCCTAAATGAAAAAGGCTCCTCATACAACTGTATGTGTCCTCATACAACTGTGACCAAAGGTAGAGAGGGGGCACTAACTCCCCTTCCTTTCCTTGATTAGAGAAGTATAGGAGCTCTCACCTTCATCCTGTCAGCAGACTGACTCCCTTGCAGATCCCATAAGCAGGTGACTAGCCCAGGTCCTTGCTAAGTGTGGTGGAGTAGGTGTCTGGCATTTTCAGCCTCCATGGTTGGAGGTGGTTTCATAGAAGACAAAAACTGGAATAGCAATAAACAGGGAGGGAAAAATCACTATGGTGATATTTTTGACCGTTCCTAAAGCCTTCAGAGTCTGAAAATGGTAATCTAAAATTTTATGCTGACTTTGATAAATGAGTTCTATTCCTTATTCTGAACTTTGATAAATGTGTTTTCTTTTTTGAAATTTACACATTGACTCAGAATGGGAATTGCTTCTATACCAAGTACGTATTTTCTTCTATTGATCTTGTTTAATAGATTTACATAACATCTTTATTCTAAAGTATTCAATTTCCTAAATAGCAATTTTTTCTATTTTAATAATGAAAGAGAAGAAACAGACAAAGGAGTATGAGTTATAATGTGAAAAGTAAGGAGAGGATAGGAATTGCAGGGAAAAAAGGAGGGGTGGAGAAGAATGAGCAGTGACTAATCTGGATGGTCTAATGTGAGAGTTCAATTAAGTAGGTCACTTGCCACTTGGAATGATGGGCAGGAGAAGCCATTAACACACTAGAGAAAATAGAAGGAAAGGGGGAGAAAGTCAAGTCCTTTTCAAGCCTGCATTCTTAAGGTTAGAATCCATCTGTCCTAACCACTCTGCAGGTGTGTCCCTAGAAATGCACATTCATGAGAAGGTGGCACTCCTTTTTTTTCCTCACTTAAAGATAATTTGCTTAACAATGATGTTTAAAATAATCCATTAAATATTTAAGGATCTTAATTTCTCTTAGCAATAATTAACACAAGGTTAGAATAAATCAAGAAAATTTTTAGGCTCTGAGTTTCAAAGGGCCAGACCTTCCCCATGATTGAGGCTTTATAAAGATTTATTCCTCTATGTAAAGTCTAAGCCCACTTTATAGAAAAAAGCTCACCTAAACCCATTAATATTTTTTGGATTTATTTTAGGATTAAGAGGTTTTTCTTCCTACCTTCCATTTCATCAGGTTCTTTATTGCCTTTTCTAGTTTTCCCTCTTTCTACTCTTTGTCAGGTATAATAATCACTGGAAATATGATAGGTTCTTTTTAATATTTTATCAGTCTTGAATAACACACATGAGAGAATCTTGTTGAAATTCTCTTTGTTGTGATAGCTATCCTTTATGTGAAATAGGTTTCTGTTACTTTTAATCATATTTATTATAAAATTAAAGATTTAGAAAACAATACAACACAAATGCATACCCTAATGAGTTATTATAAGGCAAACATTCTCATAGCCAACACCCAAATCAAGAAACAGAATCTTCCACCTATTCCAGAAGCTCTCCATGTGTCTCGTCTTAATTTGAAACTCCCTCCCTCCCCACAAAGTACCTGCGATCCTGATTTCCAGCAATCATTTCCGTGTGTTTCTTTATAGTTATACGACCCCAGTGCTCTTCCACAGACACTGTGTTTTGCCCATTAAAATGGTTTTTGGATATGTCTTTTAAATCCCTCTCATTCTACATGTTCACTCTTCCACTCTCTCTCTTTCTTATTATTTACCTAGAGAAGAACCTAAGCTGTTTGATTTATGTAGAGTTTCCCACAACCTGGAGTTTGCTGTTTTCATACTCATGGTGCATTGTGGCATGTTCCTCTATCCTCAGTATTTCCTGCAAACTGGCAGCTGAATTCAGAGGCTTCACTGGCCTTGGGTTTTATCCCTTTGGGCAGGACTATGGGTTGTGTTGTGTTTTTTCGGAGGAATGAAGTTTCTCTTTTTGTGGTATCACTAACAGTTGAAGTTTAGATCCATTAATTAACTGGGGGTTACCAAGTGGTGATATTCAAACTTCACTACGTCTTTTTCACGTATTAGTTGGAATCCTTTTATGAGACACAGCTCCTCATCTACTATGTGGTTACCCAGCAGTACAGTTCATACAGAAAAGGCAGGATAAGTGCTTGGTTCTTTCCCTCTATTTACTAGTTTTCAAGAGAATAAATTGGTTCCTTATTCTCCCCTAACGATAACCAATTTTTTGTTTTAAAAAATATTATCATGAACTCATAATTTCAACATATTTGATAAGTTTTCAATCAATAGCAACTTTTTTTTTTAAGCTCAAATTGTCATATGTTTGGCCAGCAGGATTCTTTTCAGGTTGGCTTCTGAGCCCTTTTGAAACACACTAGAAATTTCTGATAACTTCCTTGGTATTTAATACCAAATGTCCAGGTTCATTTTGTACATGTCCTGCCACAGACATGAAATCAGTCATGTTTCCAAAAATCCTGATTTCTTTTACAATTTCAAGACCACAATCTGGGTACTAATGCTTATTGCCACTGGGTTGATGATTGTTTTGGGGCCTTTTCAGTGGCATAGCTAGGAAATCTACCTATCTATTGATAATTATACATGTAGATATAATATTACAGATAAAATACCTGATGATTATACTGGTATTTCCAATGAAAATTCAGGACTATGGGGGTTTTTATTTAGCCTTTTTTGTACTTTTACTACAACTATATCTCTTTTCCTTCATAACAAGATTTCTGGTTCTCAGGGATACATTAGATGACAAAATTAGAATATTTCATAATTAGACATTTACATTATTCCATATGGTACAAAAAAGCTCAGAATAACAATATACATATTACCACCAGCAATATAATTACAGAGAACAGCTTAAAATATTTTTCATATGCTCTTTCCACTCCTACCATGTTTTTTATAGTTGTACTATATTGACATTACCTGAGAATATAGCCTTTATATACCATATTCTATTTTAACTCATTAAATATTAGTTCTTCAGATAACTATGCTTTAATGTATACCACCAGTCTTTACATTGATGTCTCTTTAATCATTTTGATTGTCTAAAATTCATATTTTCAAGTTTCTTCAGGAATCGCTAATGAAAACAATATTCTCTGAGTTCTTGCCTATTGACAAATGTTGTTCTGTGACTTTTACAATTGAAAGTCAGTTTTTCAGGATATAACATCCTTGGTTCCCATTTCACTCCTTGTGTCTCTTAAATATGTTATTCTGTAAAGTATAGCTGTCAAAAAGAACTTTTCTTACCTATAAGTCACTTGCTAATTTTGACAGGATATTCTATGGAATATTTTCTTTTTCTTTAAAGTTTATTCATTTTACTAGAAATATGTTTTCGTGTTGATTATTCTGGGTCAATATTCTCAGCTATATAGTGTGGTTTTTCAATATGTAGTTTCATATTGTTTTATTTAAGGGCAGTTCCCTTTAATTATAGTTTTCAGTATTTGTTTTGTCGCTTTGTTTAGCATTTCTTCTTTAAGGATTTTGGTAATTTGCAGTTGAATTGTCTTTGTCAATCTTCAATATTTTTTACTTTCTCTCAAATGTTTTCTACTTTTTCCTTTTTATTTAAAAAATTTCCTTCTTTTTATCGTTTCTCTTCAGGCACAATCTATTTTATTGTGTTTGCTCTGTATTCTTTCTAGTTTAGTGTCACTTTTGAAATGACTTTTCTTTTTTTAATGTCCAATTGTCTCCGGAATTCCACTACCTCGGTGGCAGAGTTTTAAATTGTCTGAATTTTTAAATTTTTGATTAGTGTTTTCATTTCATGTCCTGTATCATTTTTTACAGTGTTTTTTTAACTTCTTTGGAGATAGAAGATTACAGTTTTGATTCTTTCTGTGAACATGTTTTTGTTTTTGTTTTTGGTATAGGTATTATTCTGTTCGTTATTTTTCTTAGAAATAACTTTGCAAGGTATTTGGCTTCAATACTTTTATGTTTCTCATTTTGATGTTGAAATGGTTTACCAAAACTTTTAGTAGGCGATATGGTTTTGAGTACTAACTTCATAAGCTCCCTCTTCTGTTGTTTTCATGTACTGTTAAGAGGAGTCAGCTTGCTTGGTGAGATTTCCTGGTTCCGTTCCCTTCCCTGACTTTTATCGGGGCCTTCTCTTTCTGTTGTTGTATTTTATCTGTCCAGCTCAGTTTTCATACCAATCTCTTGAAAACACTCTGTCCTGGAAGAGAGCTCTGGCAGGTCAGTTTCTAGAGAGAGTTCACAGGCCTAGACTGCTTAGGCACCCTCAGTTTTTGTCACAGACCCTTGCACTCACCACTGACTGGATGGGCAAAACCTACCCATTTGCTTTCCAGGAAATAGTCATTGCTCTTCGGGGCATCTCCCCTTCTCAAGTCTGTCAAAGTCTGTCACGCTTCGCTGCTTCTCTGCCTTTCCTGCTCAGCTGCTGATAGGATTCAGGTCTTCTGGCTATTGATGGTTTGCCTTCACTCACATGTATTTTGAAGTTTGTGTGGATGCCTTGTAACCTAGTGTCAGTGTACCTGTTGTCCATGGGTTTTTTATTTTGCTACATTGTTACTCTGTGTTTTTATATTGAGATTTGAATTCAAAATTACACTGCTGCTGTAGTCATCTTCCCAGAAACCGCACCATAGATTTAAAATACTCTCTTCTTTAAGTAGAATCCACAGTTTCACAAATAATGGAAAGGGTAAACTGCTAATAACTTCCTAAGCTTTGATAATTTTGTTTTAAGTTCAACAAGGTTTCGGGAACGTATTCTCTTTATAAGTTATAAAATCCTCTGAGAACTTTAGAGCAGCGTATTTTCACTCTACTCCTGATACAATTAAAAAGAGAAAATTTCTGTGTCCTCAAACCAGTTAAAGAAATTAGGTGTTCTAAGTATTAATGGAATCCAAGTTTATATAAAACTTTGGTACAAAACGGATTATAAACTGACGATTATAAAAAGAATAACCTTACTGTAATAGAGGAGGTGTGGTTTACACAGTATTTTCACATATATTATCTCATTTCATCCTCAAAATGATGAAATGAGATAATATAAGTGAGTCCATATTATGAGTCCATTCTTTTGGAGAAGAAATTGAGCTTAGAGGACTTAAATGACTTGATATAAGATTTTAGCAGGGAGGACTTACTGCTTACTCTTTCAGTGAGGGTCAGTTTTGGAGAGAATCTTGCACAGCGCGTGGGAGGAAGTGGAACCTGCCTAGCCAGCTCTATCAGTCTCATATTTCCTGAAAACCCATGGGGTGACAGCTGAAGCAGGCAGACAGAGCTCTCTCACAGTTTGGTTAAGAGCCTTGCCTCACTCCTTAGAGACTATAAGTGACAGAGCGACATTTGAACCTTGGTTTTCAGACTCTAGACCCTGTGGTTTGCTTTTTCTTGTGAGCTACGTCAACTTGAGCAGTGAGCTGTGTGTGACCCACATTACAGAGTAGCTCCATGTGGTCTCCCCATACCTTCATGTTTCTGGACATGAGTAGCTTGGATTCATGGTAGATGTGAAAGGACAGTGGCAAAGCATTTCTGGTGCTTGTCGTAGTGCCACTCCAATGCCAATGCTGAACAGCAGAGAGGAGAATCCTGTCCCATATCTCCAGGGATTCTTTCAGTACATTCTAATATTTTACTTTAAAATTCATTCAACTTTTAACTTCTTTATTTTAAATTAAAGTTTATTGGGGTGACAATGCTTAGTAAAGTTACATAGGTTTCAAGTGTACAATTCTGTAATACATCATCTATAAATCACATTGTGTGTTCACCACACAGGCAACTTTTAAATTCTACTTTGCAATATATCTGTGCTATTTGAATACAAAAAGAGTATTTTCCATACTTTCCAGCAAGTAAATTTGTTTTATAGGGAGACCTAGACTATTTCTCCAGTGGCTTTTAGTACCTCCTGGTATATTACCATGTACTCCTAAAGTGGCAGAGGAAATGGAAGGAAGTAAGCTGTGGCTCCATCATGGGAGTTTGAGGTTTTGCTAAATATCTGGACTTCAGTCTGTAGACACTGAGGAGCCAATGAAGCATTTCAAGGAGGAAAGTGACTTGATCAGTTTTGTGTTTTAGAGGAATGGCTTTGAACTTCTTGGATCATAATCTATAGTAAGAAATACATTTTACATGGCAATCATGCACAGATTTTATATATATGTAATATATACTCGCAAACATATGTCTGTGTATGTGTGTGTGTGTGTGTGTGTGTGTGTGTGTGTGTGTGTGATGTGCCAATGAGTCGGCTCTAACTCCTGGTGACTCTATGAATGAATGATGTCCAGTGTCCTGTCCTCAACAGCCCTGCTCAGCTCCTGTAGGCTCACACCTATGGCTTCTTTCATGGAGTCAATCCATCTCATACTTGGTCTTCCCCCTTTCCAGCTGCCTTCTATGTTCCCAGAATTATTGTCTTCTCCAAATAATACTGCCTTCTCCTGATGTGCCCAAAGTAAGATAGCTTCAGTTTTGTCATTTTTGCCTCCAGCGGTATTTCAGGCTTAATTTGCTCCAGGACCCACTTGTTCATCTTTCTGGGGGTCCAGGGTATCCACAGGGCTCTCCTCTGACACCGTATTTCAAATGAATCAATGTCTTTCCTATCAGTCTCTTTTCCCATGCAACTTCACATCCACACATAGTAACTGTGAATACGAGGGTGTGGATGATATTAGCCTTGGTCTCTAATGACACAGCTTCGCTTTTGGTGACCATTCCTAATTATTCAATCCCTGCCCTTTGTGTCTCAGCCTTCTCTTGGTTTCTTGGCTGCAGTCTCCATTTGAATTGATGACCAAGGTAAGCAAAATTGATTTTTTAAAAACAATTTCAATGTCTTCATTGTCTGTGTTAAAGTTATGTATTTCTTCTGTAGACATGATTTTTGTCTTCTTGATGTTCAAATGCAGTCCTGCTTTGGCACTTTCTTCTTTCTCTTTCATCAAAAGTCATTTCAAATCATTCTCATTTTCTCTCTCTGTCTTTCTCTCTCTCTCCATATATATAGAATAAAAATTTGATGAACCTTTACTTATTCTTATACTTATCATTATTGTTCTGGTCTATTTCATCCAGAAAAAGTTAATGCAATCCACTAAGTTGATTGAACAATCCCTAAAGGATTGCACCGAACAGTTTTTAAAAAATTATTTTGGTGGCAGTATGGAGGAAAGATAGTGGAAGGGAGGCAGCAAGACCAGTTAAATACAGACAGGTCAGAGTAATTAGGGTATAAAAAGCAAGGCAGTGGCAATGGGGAAGGAGCTAGAATCCATAGGAATTGGTTACCGATTGCCCACAAAAGTGATTTGGGGTTTCTGGCTTGAGCGAATGTCCATTCTATTTACTGAGAGTAGGAAAACAACAACAAAAAATACAAGCTTAGAAAGAAAAATAATGAATTTTGTATGGAAGCAATTTTGAAGCACGTGCAAGACATGTTATGCATACAATCATAGGAGAGTTGGCACTCAGGTAGGAGATGTGGGCGGGAGAGGAAGATTTGGGGCTCTTAAGGAAATAGGTCCTAATGGAAGCCAAGGGATGGGGCTATGATTGCCAAGGTGAGTGGGGAGAGTTAGAGGAGAAGAGGGCCAAGGGCACAACCATGAAGAGCACCTTCACTTAAGAGGAGGGCAGAAGAAACAACAGAAACCGAGAAGCAAACCAGGAGAGGAGAGTGTCACATAAGCCAAGGGAAGAGGACTTTCAAGGAGAAAGTAATCAGCAGTGTCCAATGCCAGAGGAAAGTCTACTAAGATTTAGCAATTAAGAGGACAACTGTATCTTGAGAAATTGTAACAAAAGGAGGGGGGTGATTTAGGCAAGTGGTTATTGGCAAAGGGTCATAAAAAATGACACGAATGTCCGGGGAGGTGGGTGGGGTGGGGTACCCTGATCCCTGGCAGAGGGTCCAGGAGTAGATGAGGTTTGGCTGCTCCAGGGAGGTAGTTGGCACGGAGAAAGCTGTCAGGGAGTTGCAGAATTGCCTTTGTTCTGGGATTCAGGGACAAGTCACCAGTTTCCGGAAAGGAGGATGGTGAGAATGAGACAGGAGCTCAATCCTAAGGGAGTGGCAGTTCTAGCTAGGTGTCTAAGACTGCAACTGAGACAAAGGGATTAAGGCAGCTACCAACTCGGGTGTATATTATGTGGGCCAGACTCAAGACCTAGGGCAGAAGGCCACTGGAAAGCACGGATGCCTAAGCTCAGGGCAAAATGAAAAGTCAGGTGTCTTAGTTGCTGAGTCCTAGAGCGTTTAGGCAAGAATTGCTTCCATTTCTCCAGCCTGGAAGGAATACTGAATTAAGGTGTGAGCTTGCAGGCAGGAGTCAAGCAGTTCCCGTTGCCAGGACAGGAATGGTTCAGAGGGTTGGGAGCAGTGGACAGAGGTAAATAATAAACAGAGTGGCTGCAGGCTAACTGCCATCTCCAGATCACACTTCTCCCCTCCTTTAGTCAACTGCTGATATACTCATACTCCTAAGTCCTTAAATACTCACTGAACTGGTTTTAACACCTTATGGTTCTCTCATTTTTTAAAAAGATTAAATTACTGTTGACATAAAATATTGTATTAATTTCAGCTGTACAACATAGTGTACTTTTACATGGATATACCTTACAATGTGATCACCATGGTAAGTCTAATAACCATCTGTTACTGTACAAAGTTACTACGATATTCCTAATGCTGTACTTGCTCTCTTATTTTTAATGTAACAAAATCATCCTTCGTATTCGTTTACTATTTTCCATGTTAGTCAATTTTATCTTTTTAAAAGTTATAGTCTAACAGCCTATATGACCCAAAATTAAAGAAAATATGACATTTGCTCTAACCATTAGAGATCACCTTCTTTCAAAAACAAGATGGACACCTGCATAAATCTTTGAACTTCTGGACAAATATGCCATTTGTTGGTGATACCTTGATTTTAGGTGATATCTTCTCTTTAATTCAAGAAATATTTACTGAGAGCTTACTTTGGGCAAGAAGTCTACATCTATTAACAAAAAGAATGTTAAATTTGGCTCTTGGTTAATAGTGCCTTGAATTTACTGTGAATTCAGTTCATTCACATAGCTGATCCTCCAGGTATGTAGGAGGTATAACCACTTTGATTTAAACCTGTCAACTGTAAGTTTAATGGGCTGAGTTCTGGGTAGCATTAGGAATCCAAATACTAGTTTTCATATTCCAGGCTATTTTTAAGTACTGAAAAACTGTATTTGTGTTGGTACAATATCATTAGTTTAGTGTTTTTAGAAATCAGAAATCTAAATCATTTATGTGAAAGGTATCCAGAGAATTTACACAGTGAACTAATATTTCATATGGAAAAGAGCTGTACTCATTAAGAAGCATTTTAATGTTATTGGACAGAAGGAGGAAGGAAGCTTCCCAGACCCCATTACCGCCATTTTTCCAGGAGCCCGCACACCCTTTTCTTGGGGGCCAGATTCTCTCTGCTCTCCTCAGTACTACTCATTCTCTTCTGGCCCGCCCCTTCTCACGTAGGATGATGTATTTCAAACAGGACCTTCTCCAATCATCCTACCTGAGAAGACTCAAGAAGTAGGAGAGGGTAATCTGTCTTGAACCTTAACCCTCTCTGAGATAGAGAACTCCTGAGGGCCAAGTGTGGGACATAATGAAAACTATGTATTGAATTGCTAGGGCTGCCATAACAAAGTACCATGGACTGGGTGGTTTAAACAGGAGACATTTTATTTCCTCAAGGTGGTGGAGACTAGAAGTCCAAGATCAAGATGTCAACAGGGTTTCTTCTGAGGCCTCTGCCCTTGGCTTCTCGATGGCTGACTTCTTCCTGTGTCTTCACATGGTCTTCCTTTTGTGTTGTCTGTGTCTTAATCTTTTCTTATAAGAATACCAATTGGGTTGAATTCAGGCCCAGTCATAAGACCTCATGTTAGCTTGGTTACTTGTTTGAAGACTCTATCTCCAAATATAATCACATTTTGGGGTACTGGGGTTAAAGCTTCAACATATTAATTTTTTATTTATTTATTTATTTATTTTTGTGGGGAAGACACAATTCAGCCCATAGCACCATATGTGTCTATTTCTTAAAAATCAAATACAGGCATTTATGTATTCTGCAAAACAAATGCCCAAATACCAGTATTACAAATAACATCACAGCTCATAATATAATGAATTCAGTTACTTAATTATATTGTGGATAGATAGATTTTCTACTTTGGTGGCCCCTAGAAGAGTCTCAGAGGCCACCAATTTTATTTTTTAAACATAATGGAACCTTAGTTTTTTTTATTTTACTGTGTAGTTACTGCTGCCCACTGTTTCATCTTGCCCTTGATTGTATGTCCTCAATGCACAGAAAACATTTGCTTGGAAAGCTAGTTTTAAAAGGGTAATAAAGGACTTCCATAAAAGGGGAGAGAAAGACAAGAAATCCTTGGTTTGGGATTCACTGGGCTGACTGAAAGGAGACGACCCGCTCCCTCTTTGGGAAGTTTAGCACGCAGGAAGCGTGGCAGGTCTGAATCAGCTCAAAGGGAAAACACAGGCTACACCCAGTAGAAATGGGACATGAACTCGTTAGCTAAGCTCCAGTCTGATAAGGCCACATGCCAGCCAGGAAGTTCAGTTGTTACATAGCTGACGAGACGTCCCCAGTTCCCTCCCATCTACCTACCCATAAATATGCACTGCAGCACCGGAGCGGGGCTCCTCCTAGTCTGAATTCAGCTGTGCCAGTCCAAGTGGAGTCACGAACACTCCTTGGCTTCTGTCTCCTAGTTTCTCCTTCACATTCATTCCAGGAGGCTGCTGTAGGTGGGGACCAGTGCCCTTGTATCCCATCCATGTTTGCTGACTGCCTGACTCATTCATTTGCCAAACTCTATGGACTCACCACCACACTCCTTGGCCAAGTCCTTTTCTGTCTCTGAGTTTCAGTTTAATTCATTCTGTAGATGTGGTTGTTCAACAAAATGATCTCTATGATCCCTCTTTCAAAGAGCCCTAATGTTATGAGTCAGTTTCACACGTTAATGCAGATTTTTAAAATCCTATTTATAGCTACACAAGAAACTTACTATCAATTCCATTGGCTAACAGGGAAAAAAAGTACCCCTTTCTACCTGAGATTGTAAGTTTTATTTTAGATGCAAAATTGAAGCTCACTTCAACCATCAGTTTTCAGCTCATCTCCTTGCACCGCCTTGGGCCACTTTGTTTATGGAGGCAATTCTGAGATCACTCTTAAAACTGCACAGAAGTTGAAACATTCTTCATCAATTCAACATCGGCAGTTTCATCATGAGTTATCAGGCTAAATAACAACAAAAATAATTCTGAAAAACATAATTTAAAAATTCAAAATGACTCTCAGATGGCATCATCAGCAACTTTTGATTTTTAGAATTAGAATCGCTAATGAATTGTTTTCTAATTCTTTTTTGTACGGTTCCATAGATATTTTCTTAAAACCTTCACAAAATGGCTTTATACCGTTTTCTCTTCTGGCCCACTCGTCACCCTTGTGCACCTGGCCTCCTACTCCCGGCTGACTCACGGCCCGGCCTGCTCACACACACTCAGTGACCTGCCACCCACTATCTACTCTCGCCTTTGTTCTCCCACAAATCCACCCACTCATCTTCTCTCCTTCACACAGATAGACAGACGTACTCACACTCCCTACTGCTCAGCAGCCAAAGCACAATAATGGCTTAGGGGGGAAAAAAGAACAATTTTTCCAATGACCATTATGATTTTTTTTTAATTAGTAGGCTCTAGCCACAAATGAGTAGCTGATAAACAGTTCTTTTATGATTAGTTTTTCAATATTCCCTCATACACAATTGGATTTTCTATTTATGAAAATGCTACCAAAATGTATGTGCACTTTTGAGTGTTGTAACTTTTTGCAGTGAAAACAGATGCCCTTATATTTTCTCCAAATTGAAATGTTTTATTCACATTTTGAAGTGAATGGGTGCCCCAACAAGACAATGGCTCACTCAGATGGATGTTTGTAATGACAGCATCTGAGCTATAGCTGGAATCAACAGTCTGCCTGACAAGATTAATTGGCTGTGAATTATGCCAAAGAATTTCCAGAGCCAACATCAGAAACAAGGGCCAGCCCACTCAACAGAGCCCTGCCAAGTCCTTCCCATTTTGTGGGGCTGGCTCCAGGGAAGCAGGGGAGGCCAGCCTCTGCTACTTGTGGGTGTTTTTAAGGCCACCAGAAAGGCCTTCCCCAAATCATCCTCACCCTGATATTGGTATACCTAAAATTTCAGCATTAGAGAATCATTCCCAAACTTTCTCAGTTTGCAAAGTATGAAGAATTAGAAAGATATCATTGGAGTTTCTTCCCATTCATGACAACTATTTTTATCTCTTCAAAGAGCTCAGATTACATGCCACATAATGTGAACAGAATCTATTCTGCAATATTACAAATCCACTCTTCGGAAGTATGAGCATAATGGGAAATATGAGCATAATAGTGGGTTTTAAGGAGTACACAATTGAATTTGTGTTGATATTTTTTGTTGTTGTTTGGCTTTCTCAGTATTATAATTGATGGGAACTCCTCAAAAGAAAGCTGGCACCATTTCTTCTCATTTATCTCTCCAAGGTATAGTACCATGCCTCACATATAGTGCCATTCAGGCCATGACCGGAAAATTGATTCCTATCCCTGGCAATTTCTCTTGTCAGCACTAAGCCTTAGGGCCCTTTTTAGTTTACTTTTTATCCACCAGTATTTTACTCTTCATTTTGAATACAACTACTCTTTCCTTTAAATTTCCACAATGCTGGATTTGCTCCCTTATGCATTTATCACTTTTTCTCATGTATCGTATTTAATCTTAGAGCTCTTCATGACTCATAAGAACTTTTAAATTGGATTTCTATATTATTTAACTTTATATCCTTGTATGAAGCAAAGCTCTTTACATAAAAAGCTCCTTGCACAAAAAGATGCAAGCAAAGCGCAAAATGCAAGAAACAAATACCTCCTAGGCCATTCCACAGCTACAGTGGTGATGATTGCTATGAAATTTCTAGTTGCTGGCTTCTAGCTAAAGATGGTAGAATGAACATAGGCATATAGCTCCTCTCAGTAAAGACCAGGAGAGGGGTTATGAGCGTGGACGAGAGATTTCAACAAATATTTATGGAAAAAGAATAGCATAGTGGGGGATACTGAAAAATAAGCAAGATATTTCACCTTGAAGAATCTGAAATAAGGCTCAGGACTTGGAGTCACCAGATTTGGCAGAGTGGGGATGAGATATGGAGCATATAGCACGAGATAAGTTGAAGGTTTATATATAGAATAGTCAACTACTCTTATACAGTGAGGCACAGAAAAGCAGCAGCTCCCTCTCTCCTGCCCCAAGAGAATAGGAGATTGAAGGATTATTTCCTGGAGACACTCAGTAGGAAAGACCTGAGTAACAGAGGAATCAGGCCTGAGAGAAGACATGGGTAGGTATGGGGATATAAATAGCAAAATGAATTGGAAGTCTGCAGTGATAATGGCTGGATTATCTGTATTTTGCCCCCTGCCACACAAATCACTGTTAATCAGGCAACTAACCCCCAGGCCAGTGTTTTTCAAACGGTGAGTTATGAAATCAGTTACAATTAGTGGATTTTAGAATCAGTTTAATGGGTCATAAGAACATTGTTATGGGTTGGGTTCCCCAGGAAGCAGACTCTGAGACAGAGCTGAGAGTTTAGAATGTTTATTTAGTCATGCCCTTGGCATTAGCAAAGGAAGAAATGGATCTATGAGTCAAGGCCCAATGACCTCTTTAGCCAAGCCCATAGGAAATACTAAAGCTAGAATGGCTCTTCAGAATCATCCCAAGTCAGGCCAAGATGGCCAGGGTTTTATCCTCTTTATTCTTTATTTGGAGATAGGTCTTTAAGAGGTAATTAAGTTAAAATGAGGCTCTCGGGGTGGAGCCCTAATCCAATGTGATTGGTGTCCTTATAAGAGGAAACACCAGGGGTAACACACACAGAGAAAAGGCCATATTAGGACAGGATAAGAACATGGCCATCTGCAAACCGAGGAGAGAGGGCCCAGTAGAAAGCAAACTGCTGACACCTTGCTCTTGGGCTTTAGCCTCCAGAATTGTGAGAAAAAAAATTTCTGTTTTTTAAGTCATCTAGTTTGTAGTAGTATTTTGTTATGGCAGCCCTAGCAAATTAATACATTCCCCCTTACTAGATGTGGATATCCTGGGAAATGTGACTTTCGGCCTGGCAGCTCTCTGCACTGAGGCGCCCCTGAAGGGCCTGACAGTAAAGATTGCCCACCAGCTACACTCTCAGTGACTGGGGCAACCATTTCTTCATTGAAGGGGATCTGACTGGTGCATCACAGGTCTGTCGCAAACATTTTTTGATATCAGAAGGATTATTCATTATGAATTTGTACTAACTGGACAAACAGTTAACCAAGTTTGGAAGTGCTATTTGGAAGTGCTGAAAAGGCAGCATGAAAAAGTTAGACAAACTTTTCTCCAACAATTCATGGCTCTTGCATCATGACAATGCACCAGCTCACATGGCACTGTCTGTGAGGGAGTTTTTAGCCAGTAAACAAATAACTGTATTGGAACACCCTCCCTACTCACCTGATCTGGCCCCCAATGACTCCTTTATCCAAAGATAAAGGAAATATTGAAAGGAAGACATTTTGATGACATTCAGGACATCAAGGGTAATACGATGACAGCTCTGATGGCCATTCCAGAAAAAAAGTTCCAACATTGCTTTGAAGGGTGGACTAGGCATTGGCATTGGTGTATAGCTTCCCAAGGGGAGTACCTGGAAGGTGACCATACTGATATTCAGCAATGAGCTATGTATAATAGCACATTTTCTAGGATGAGGTCGCAAACTTGTCTGTATGTGTGTGTGGACTGTGACATGATGGAAAATCAATTCTTATTATAAAAAATGGTTAAAAGTAAGTAAGGCAACCTCTAACCTAAAAGAGAGGATTCAACATGAAAAACAGAAAATAGAATACAAGAGGGAACTATAGAGAATAGAAAAAATACTATTTCTATGTTAATTTATAGCCTCAAAAAATATAAAATTTTATATATAAAATAAAAGCAGAATGCTATGATAAAAGAACACTTAAGGAAATACAGAAAATCAAACCATTATGTTATATGACAAACTTATACAGTCATGTATGTCAATTATTTCTCAATAAAACTGAGGGGAAAAAGATATGTTGTTAGACAAAAAGGAGAGAGAGACAGAGAGATAGAGAGACAGAGAGAGAGAGAGAGAAGGAGGAGAGTAGGAAAAGGAGGAAGAGGTGGAGGAGGAGGAGAAGAGGAAGGAAGGAAAGGAAGAAGGAAGGAGGGAGGGAGGGAGATAAAAACAGGAGAGGGCTCTTGGAAATTAAAAATATAATAATAAAAGAAACTTCAGTAGAAGAATTGGAAGATAAATTAAAGAAAACCTGGTAAAAATAGAACCAAAATATAAAACAAAAGAGATTTAAAAATTCAGTCCAGCAGGTACAATATCTGACTGGAAGGAGCTCCAGTAAGAAATGGAGGACAAATTATACAAGAAAAGTTCCCTGAACTGGAAGGTATACATCTCAAAATTGAAAGTACCTAACAAGTACTCAGTACAATAAATAAAGTGCCTAACAAGTACTCAGTACAATAAATAAAAAAGTCAGACCACTGGAAATAATGAAGGAATCTCAAAATCTTCCAGAAAAAGAAAAACAAATGAGTTTTATACTAAAAAGTAGAAACCAGAATGCATCAGACTTCTCAACTACAACAATATAGAACTCGAGAAAGTAATGGAGCAATGCCTTACAAATTATAACGGATAATTTTTTTTTAACCTAGACTGTAACATCCAGCCAAACTGTCAATAAAGTGTGAAGGCAAAATGAAGATATTTTTCAGACATAAAAGAACAGACAGAAAATTTACCTCTCATGTATCTTTGTAGGAAGCTACTGTAGAATATGATCTGGAAAAATAAGGGGAAAGAAAGGAAAGAGGAAGACATGAGATCCAAGAAATAGGGCATTCATCACATTGGAGATGAAAAGGGAATCCATGTGATCATTGTGAAGGTAATTTCAGCATAGCAGTTCTGCACAAAGCCTACAGAGCAACAAGTTCAGATTGATGCAGGAGGACGCAGGGCTTCAGGAAGGATGTCTCCAAGAAAATAAAGAAATTTATACCAGTATAATGCTTCATGAATTTGAATGTATTGAGAGATTTACATTTCTGGAAGAGAATAGGGAATTAATTTTTGACAGGTACATAGAAAAGCAAGCATACAGATACAATGAGATAGTCATCAATTCCAGGGAAAACTAATTTGTACATGCCTCAGCCTGAAATAATACTTACATCATCATAACTATGTAAAAACTAAACAGTGATCTGAGAAAAACGTTGTGATGTAACTTATTGGGAAACTAAAAGGAGGGTGTAAGAGACTAAATCCATATCTTCCATACAAGGGAGCCGTAGATAATATCTAGAACTTTGAAAAATCAAGAAACAGCAGTTAGAAATGTACAGATAAATACCAGAAGAGACAGCTGAAAGAGCTGAGCGTGGTTGTTTTGGGGAATGGAAACAGAACTAGAGCTTGCATATTGTGCAGGGAAAGGCGCTCCTCTTACAGACTTGAAAGAGTTATGTTTGGCTTTTAAACTCTATACATTTATAACTTAGATGAAAATGTAAACAATTTTGGAAAGAAAAATGATAATATCCGCATATTATTTTTGAAATATGGAGACAACCACCCTAAAACCACAAGGGAAAAGCTTAAGAGTGGTTTCCTTTGGGGAGCAGGACTGGAGTTGATAGCCACTGTAAGCACTATGAAACCACTTAATTTTGTAGACTTGGGAGGACATTACACTTGAGAAAATTTTTAAATAAAAATAAAAACAATTAATTAGCAGGAATGAATCGAGGCATGTAGACACTTAGAAAGGTCTTGGAATTTTGGCTGTGCAGCTTGCACCTTCTTTATCTTTAAATTTTTTTAACATCTTCCTTACAACGAGTTCATGAAAAAAACACATGGAAGTTCCTGGTAGTTTGAAAATGATCAATAAAAGTTCCCTTCTCTCCTCTTACAGATAAAAGATTTCAGCAGCATGATATTCTTTGAAACCCTTTTCTTTCCCTGGACTTACAAGTACCCTTCCAATACTCTTGGGATATAAAAGGAAAACTCAATGTACATGTGAATAAAAAAATCATCCAAAAAATATTCTATGTGAAATAAGAAATGCCCTTTGTGTAATCTGACTAGACTTGTAATGAGTCCACTTTTTTCCAACAATAAAGTACAATACATAGTTTACTCACTTGACTTTTCTTAAGCCTTAATGATTTTTGAATGGGTTCCAGATTCAAATTTTACAAGTATCTAATAGTAATGAAAACCAATCTGCCCATTGTGTAATGCCATTAAAGCTAGTCTGTGGTGAATGGGTGGGAAGTGGGAGGCTGAGGAATTGACCCCCACATTTCTTGGGGCAAGCAAACCCGTTGGATCAGTAGCCTCTAGCCAAGAGCCATCTAATTATTTTACACAGTACTGTACAATTATTATGATTTTTCTTTGAGTGCTATGTCAAGAAAAAGGTTGGGAAGCACAGCCTTTTAAACAGGTGCCATAAAAATCCATTATAAGGACTGATAGCCATTTAGGGAAAGTCTTTTTCAGTTGCTTCCTTATTAAGTTTACAAGTAGTTAAATTTCTATGTCTGTCTTTAAATGATATTGTCCCCCAAATCTGAATGGAAATTGGGTAACATTAGGTTTATATATGAATTTGGATTAAGTTCAGCTATAAGTAACTTAACAGAGACCCCAAGATAGTAGTTTAAACAGCTAGATTACACTCTTTAAAAAAAACAAAAATAAAAGCAAGCCAAAGCTAGCGGTGGCTTCATCATCATCAAAGATCTGGCTGCTTTCTGCTTTTGCTCTGACCTTGCTGAGGCAAGAGTCCAGATCAGGGAGTGCGAGCCAGCACATGCACACCCCAAGCGGCAGGATGGAGGAGAGGGAGAAGAAAGTAGTGCCCTTTTAGGGAGACTTCCCCAGAAGTCACCATCCTATCTCCATTTCAGTCTCATTGTGAGGAACTTAGTCACATGACCACAGAGCTGCAAGCATGGCTGCAAATGGTGGCCTTTTAGCTAGGTGAACAGCTTAAAATGAGAGTTTTATTAATCTGAGAGAGGACAATGAATATTTGAGAGTGAACAGCAATCTTTACAACATGTTTAAGTAACAACCATGTAATTCATTTCAAACAAAATCAATACGTCACTTATTTTATATATACTCCGAGAAAGGCTGACTTAAGCATTAAAGAAGACCAATTAGCAAATTCATTATCTGAAGTCTTGATTTTATGTTGGATTTAATAATTCATGATTAGGGCAGTGTAGCTAGCGGGTAAAAATTCAAATTCTGAAGCAGACTACCTGGCTTCCATTTATTCGCTGTGTGACCTTAAGAAAATGGTTTAAGTACTTCGTAGCTCAATTTTCTTTTTTGTAAGGTGGGGATAAAAATAATAGTATGTGTCTAATAGGATTTTGGAGGGTTGAGTTAATGCATGTAATGTATACTTAGAATAGTGTCTGGCATATAGTAAGTGCTCAATAAGCGTTACTTATTCATATATCTTTCACTTGAAGTGAAACCCTTTTCCTTTAAAATCACAGGTAGCCATGAGAATCTGAGTCTCTATTAAGAATTTCCAGGAATGCAATATTTTCCTGGCTTTGCATTTGTAGATACTTAGAATTATGCTGATTCCCAGATCACCATAGGGCTTTACTTGAGCTAATACATGTTATTATGTTCCATAGTAGCATTAAGAAAAGAAAAGGAATTAGGCACTGGTAAAATTGAACAATAACTGGTTTGTCTCTTTTCCCTTCCTTTCTCCCACTTCTTCCTTTTAATAGACTGTAACGATGACATCATCCCTCTCCCCCAGTCTGACAGTCTCCCGTTGCCCCAGGGCTGTACAGATTCCTGGTATTTCAACTGCCAGCACTGCAGGGTGCCTTGCCCATCCACAGCCTTCTCAGTCATGCTCCCTGATCACTTCTGGATGTTCAAAATTATATTTCCCAGATTGGGGCAAAAGTGTCATTTACATGTGGTTCTCTATTATTTTCCGTTTTTTTGTTTGTTTGTTTTGTGTGTGTGTGTGTGTGTGTGTGTGTGTGTGTGTGAGGTTTTCCTCAAATGTCTTCACAATATGAGAGGATCTAATTTTCTTTTAGGAAAGCAATATTTAAGTAAAATTTTGGTGGTTCATTGCACTAAAACTAGAGCTAAAATACTTTCTCACCTCTTTAAATAATAAAAATTATATTAAGGAAGTCTTAGGAAAAATTTAAAAATCATATTCCCATTAATACGTGGTTTTCACCTTTGGAGCTAAGGTAACTGATTCAGTTATTGCCATTTCCTTTCTAGAGGGAGGGGGAAATAAGGCATGGCGAACGTAGGTCTCACCACTTTTCTGGCAACACCGGGGAGTTGCACACATTCCTTCTGATCATATTCCATTGGCGAGAACCTAGACATGTGGCAGAACCTGGACTCAAAGGAGGATGGGAAATGTGGTCTGTAGCTAGGTGTCCCTGTGTGGCTTACACTGGATATGGGTTCTACTAAAAGGAAAAAGGGGAGAACAAATATGGAGGGTGTAAGCAATCTTTGCCACACAAATCTATCATGTAGTTGCAATGTAGTAAAAACTTTATTTTGTTAACATATCAAAAGCTTTTTTTCATGTTACTACGTAGTGTTCATAATTATACAGTAATAGAGTATATAATCAATGCATTCTTTAACTCTTTCTATTGTCAAAAATGTAGATTCTTTCCAGTTCTTCCCTATTATAAACAATGTCACTATAGATCTTTTCATGAGTATAATTTTTTCATCTTCTTGGGATGATTCCCTTAGGATAAATTCCCAGAACTAGGATTCCTGGGTCAAAGGGTGTGTGAACAGTTTATGATTATAATGTTTTTGTTCCAAATTGGTTTCTGAGAAGGCAGTACCAATTTGTTCCCAAAGAAAATGTGCACATTTTTTCTGTGACTGTGGGGAGGGAGACATATTCACACGTCTTTGTGGGCAGAATATTTTCAGTTTTCAGGGTTTTGATGGAATGATCAGGAGACAACACAAGACTTAGGTTTGAATCTCTTAGTTTGCCACTTCCTAGCTGTATAGGAGACAAGTATATTTCCATCACAAGGTTGCATGGTAATCGTTAAGGCTGTTCACAAACAGTCTGTTTTATCATTTTCCATGTACACGTTAAAAATGTAATTCCCTAATCCCTTGAAGATAAATATGGACACATGACTTGCTTTAGCCAGTGAAATAGAAGCAAAAGTAACATGTGTCATCTCCAGGCATACATTTTACAATTTGTGTGTGATTTGTTACATTCTTTTTTCCCTTTGCCATGTGATCAGAAACATTCCAGATCACACCAGCTCTTTAAATGACTCCTAAAATAACAACGGCACAGAGTGGAGTCCCAAGTCAACCTGTGATAGATATGTACACTGAGTAAGAAATAACTTTGGGGTTTGTTTTTTTTAAGCCACTGAGACTCTGGGATTGTCTGTTACTGCAACATAACCTCGCCTATCCTGACTGCTGCAGGTATTCTCAGGATTAATAAAATAATATGCTTAAGATATTGGTCCAATGTTAGAGCTTCAATATATGTCCTTTACAATAATGATGACTATGATTCATTCACTGCCTTCTATATGCCAGGCATTTGTATACATTACCTCTAAATCTTCAGAACAACCTTGAATACTATGAAAGCCTCCATTTTATAAAAGAGAAAAACAAAACTCAGAATTGTTAGTGTTTTGCCTAACATGATTGAGCTGGGAAGTTGCAGAGCTGGATTCAAACCTGGTGCATTTCTTCCCATCTTTATTTTTCTGCTGTCTTTGAAAGTTTATAGCATTATTTTTAAATTATTTACATCATTGTGTGAATTTCTTTATGGAGTTCACAGTTATTCCTGCAACAAAACTTCTATCTTTCTTAAACTTGTTGCAAGATAAATAGAAATTGGGTCAAAGTTACAGTGGCTTGCTACTCAAGCCCCTGCTTGTTCCCCAGAGGAAATCTCATGAACTCAAGTACCTTTTACATTTTTCTTGGCTTGAATATACCTGAGCAGTTAAGATTTATATGCTTATGAAAGGGGAAAAAAAAGTGGTTTCAAAACTGGAGTGGAATGAGTCAGATTAGAAAGCGTTAGATGAGATTATGTAAATTCTCAAACCCAACATTTACTGAGTCTGTCTTTCTTTTAACAGCTTTATTACAATATAATTCAGATACCATATAATTGAACCATTTAAAGCTACAATTCATTGGCTTTTAGTATATTCAAAGAGTTGTTTATCCATCACCCAATCAATTTTAGAATATTTTAATTATCTCATAAAGAAATTCCACATCCTTTAGCCATTCCCCCAACCTCCCCACCCCACCCTCACCCCACCTCCAGCCCTAGGCAACTACTAATTTATTTTCTGTACTCTGTTTTCACAATAGCTCCCAGAATGTCAGTTTCCCATCATGCCCAACAAATGGTTCTTCCTCCCTCCCACTCTAGCCCCAACTCTGCAAAGCTTTTGTGCAAAAAAATTTAATTCAAAGCCCAAATTCTGAAATATCCGGTGTAATAAAATAACTTACTTTTTCTAAAAAATGTTTTTACTTTACTAAACTTAGAATTACTTTACAGTTCAATACTAAAGATTAAAAAAAAAGTTTAATTTTTTTAAACTGTCATTTGTACATGATCTTATTATCCAGTTTATGAAGCATTCAAAAATCTTCTCTTTCATTGTTCTCTTATAGGCCATTTCACAGCTTGTTAGTACCTCTAACTCATTATATAAAGTGGTCAAATAGGTGAGATTAAATTAAAATTGCTCTTTTATATGAATCTGATTTTTAAAAAGTATTGGTTAGGAGAAATGCAGAAATTGAAATGAATGGTTAAAAAGAGTATTAAAGGATCATCTGTGAATTTTAGTGACCTATATTCACAATTACTGTGGAGAGTTTCTGATTTATTTTTTATAATGCTAATTGCCATGTAAAATTATTGACAACTTGTTTAACCAGGTTGCATTTGTTACTATAAAACCCTTATATTAACTGAACCATAGGGTTAGAAATAATGATTCCTAGAACTAGCACAAACTTCCAAGGTTTGTTGATGGAAGATAGTCCTGATATTAATAAATTTTACTGATATTAAATAAAACAGGAAGCAAAAAAAATGCAGCTAAACATTAAGAGGATGGGAGAGATAAATTGTTCCCTAGGAAGACAAAATTAACGAAACGTGAATGTTTATGCACACCTGAAGGTGGTATTTCTACAGCATACTAAATTGATGGTGAATTAACTAGTTTATGGGGGTCTGGTTCTAGTCTCTACCTGTGCTGTGCTGACTTGTTTTCTGTGTGTTTTGGATACGTGTGGGGATAGCAACTTGTTAGTCTCTGGTAAAATCCAGTCCAAAGATATGTGAAGCCTGGACATGTGAAGTTGAATAAGCACATCCTAGAGCCACGAAATATATTATTAACATTGTTGGGCAGTTATGACAACGGAAAAACAGTGTTGGTGAACAAGAATGTTTAAAGGGCGATGGCTTAGGAAAAGGCAGGCACTTTATAGGCAAAGAGGATATGACATACCTTCTCTTTAATGAGCTGTGCAAATTTTAATTCTGCACTATTTATAACTGCCTTGTTCTCATGAAGCTTACCTTCAGCAAATGTTAATTCAGCAACTACAAAATTATGCATAACTCACTGGGCTGGGAACTGGGAGGGAGGGGTCCCATTTAGAAATGCCAGGACCCTTGGCCTCGACCTTGTGTGGGAAAGCCCAGACTGTTTGGGAATCATTGAGTCCAGTGTATGGACTACTCTGCTGGTGGAAAAATGGAAGCCAGAGTTGAAAAGGAGTACAGGACTCCCAGCAGGCTCTTGATTGCCAAATTTGTATGTTAGGACTTTATTCTTTGGAAAGCAGGGACTCACTGGTTATTTTTTTTTCTATTTAATGTGAAAAGAAAGTGATCAAAGCTGTTCCTGGCTATTTATTACATTTGTCTTGTCCCATTGATATGATCTTTTTTTAGGTGGTAAATTTTCAGTGAAAAAAAAACAGTATCTGTCTTGCTTGTTTAATGTCCAATGCAATGTGGTAGGCTATGCTTAATATTCAGTTCATGTAAACAGCAGCTGTTATTAAAAATTCATGTGTTCTTAGTATGGAAAGAAAAAAGGACCCCCATTGTTCCTAATATTTATTTAGTTAAACTACCATCTGCCTCACCAAGGAAAAATAAGAAACCCAGGCAACTGTGGCAAATCATTTGCCCAGGAAGACCACTTTTAAATCCTAGTGAAGCTATCAGGTGCTACAGTGCATGACAATACTATAAACTGATGATCTTCTGTATTTCAGAGGTTCAGTATTTTTTTCAGCATTACATCCATAGGTAGATTCCAGAGGATTAGCATATATTTACATTACCTAATGTTCTAGTTAAATATAATCAATCTTATTTCCCTCTTTCATTGTCCTTTATATCCTCTGCGGGGTCTCCTAGCCCTGAGTGAATTGTCGTAATGGACAGGATGTGAGCCATGCCATCACAGGCTCCATACTGCCTGGGTATCTGAAGAAAGGATGGGAAAATGTGCAACAGAGGTAGAGGGAAGGAGGAATGCTGGTAACTACTGTAGGGCCTACACCGGTTCCTCCAGGAATTTAAAGAGGGAAAACAAAAGAGTTTTCGTAGTTCCCAGAAATAGGACTGACTGCCAGCTTCTTTCCATCATCCTCCGTCTCAGCCTAGCTGTGGGAGAACAGGCAGGCACACGTAGGCTGACTACTTTCCTGCTTGTGACAGCTCCAGATTACAAATATGCAGAGCAGGATTACAGTGCCAGCATTCCCAGGCCCAGGGAGCAACGTGGGATGGGCTGGGATGAAGGAAAGGAAAATCATAAAATCAAATAGAGGAGATAATGAGAAGAGGAGGAAGTAGGGGTGGTGGCTATGGGCTTAAGGTGCTATGACAAGGCTGAGTGGAGGAAAGGATAAGGGATGAGACAGAAAGCTTTGTGCTGTCTGGGTGTGCGTCTGAGAGAGGTGTGGGTGTGTTTGCAGAGGAAGTTGTGGGGGCCTGTGTGTGTGCAGAATGTACGTTAGGGAGGGGTTTTATTGATGTAGGAGTGGGAGGGTGTGTGCAGTAGGGTGTGGAGTACGGGAGTGGAGAGAAAAAAAAAGAGTGCAGAGGGAGGGAGGAATTTTATGGAGTGCCAGGAACACCCATTTCACAAAGGAAAATTGCCGGCTGCCAGAGAGTCAAATCTCCTTTGTGGGAACGTTTCAGCTCCCCATCGTGGATTCTGGCAATAGATCCTACCCCAGGATGTTTGCCAGATGTTTGACCCAAGAAGGGAGGGACAGTTTCTGGATTTTTACCACACCCTGATCCATGATCTTTCCCAGGGACTGATGTTTTTGCTTTTGTATTATCATAGTGTTGGTCACAGAACAGCATTTCTTGGCAGACAGTCTAGTGAACAGAACTATAAATTACATAGAAAGGAACCCTTTTCTAGTCTTGGTTTCTTCATGTGCTTTTTGATGGCTTTGGAACTCTACTGTAATATTTCTGTGTCTTGGTTCCTAATTTTCCTAGTAACAAGAAAGAATACATTAATCAGTTAAAGAAAATATGGTGCAGAATTAATAACTGCAATAAATAAATAATTATAAAAACCGATGGTTGACACATTTTAATCCAGTATGAGAAAGAACTTCTACTAATTAGAATTGTTCAAACCTAGGAGAGATTGATGCAAGAGGAGGTATGTGTCATGTCTTTAGAAGTATTCAAACAGAAGAAAGATGACCAGTTGTTGGGTGTTTGGGTGGAAATTCCAGCAGCAAATAAGAGGTGTACTTAACACATACCCTGAAGAGATAGGCAAAACTCTGAGATGTTAGGATTCTAGGACTACACAGTGCTTTAAGCAATACAGAATTATTTCAAATATTAAAGTCCCTTAGATATGAAATAAAGTATTCAATGATGAACTAACAAAGACTGTGTCTGTGTAATTAGCACTGTTATTGGGCAGCCTGGATGTATAGCATATAAAAGCAGAGAGAGCTGGAGGCTCAGTCTTCCACTGTAACCGCGAAACAAACTAAATATAGGGAAGAAGGCTGTGCTGTGCACAAGGGAGAAGTATTCGATAAAAACAGGCTAGAACTCTCATCAATCATTCCTGAATAGCCTGTATTTCTATGAGTGATCCAATTCAATTTTGTTTAGTATTGAAGGAATGCTAGAAGTTCACTCTTCAGTGATAAAAGCTTTCAAATGTTTGTTGACCACCAAGTTCAGATATATATATATATACTAGGTGCTCGTTTGAGAGATGGTACAGAAGTCCTTAGAGCTTCCTTAGCTTTCCAAGAACTGTTAATAAGTCTTTTCAAACATTAATGTGCATTCTCATCACTTGGGGACCTATTAAAATGCAGATTCTGATTCAGCAGGCCTGGGGTGAGGTCTGAGATTCAATATTTCTAAGAAATGCTAATGATACTTGTCCATAGGCCACTAAAAGAAACAAGGCTGTAGATGACAGCAGTTAGGGAATTCTAGGTACTGGGCAAGGGCTCACACTGCATCAGCGGATAAGATTCAATACTATCCCATCCGTGGAATTACATAATTAATGGTATAAAAGGAGAGGAGCTATGAGATCTAAACAACATAATTTGGCTCTTTTCACTGGTTTATGTGAGGGAACGTGAAATGTGTGTAGGCTGGATTGGGGTCTCCTTAGGGTGGTGATAATAAATGCCAGGGACTTCTTGGAATTGCAGGCTACACTGTCCAGTAGATGAAGTTTGTCTTAGTCCTCTCTCACCTGCTTGTCTCTCCCTTCTTAGAACAAGCCTTTTCCTAAAAGAGAACTTCCATCTTTTCTATCAGGACTTTGACCTCAATTAATCGTCCTAATGTCTCTAAGAAATCAGATAGTAAAGACTTGAAGATGTGACCCTTCTCAGGGAATTCTTTAAGACTCCAGATTTTCAAGTCACTAAAGGACAGTTCTATCAGCCAAATGTCAGATCCTAACACAGGAATAAGATTATTTTGATAGGAAGGCTTAACAGACTTTTGCTTCATCTACAGACTGATCTTAGCCATGATAAAAGGAGTGATAAGTGGCAGTGTGGGAAAGAGTCCTAAGAAGGGTCTCAGTCTCATTCTAACTCATTGATTGAGAAGGTCGTAGGATCACTTGGTTCAAAGAAAAGACATTTGAGGACGTAAATTAGCTAAGGTTGTTAACCATTCTCTGAATGGTCACTTATTTATTTTGCAGCAATGAATCAGAAATAATTAGATTCCACCCTGTTTCTCACCTCAGAACAGATAGTAACTAATGTCCTACCGTACATTTTAAACTATAATAGAAATGTAAGAATTATTTATTCCAACAATCCACAACTTAGCTCTCCAGCTAGTTTGCCCATCTGAAACACAACTACAAAGAATTACGCAAAAAGCTCCCTGAGTAGGCAAATAGATGTCATTAAATTCACATGCTAAAGTTCACAAGGACTAAAGGCCTTAGTAATATTACTAAAGTGGGAGATGTTGAGTATATTAGGTTGGTGCAAAAGTAAGTGTGGTTTTTGCAATTACTTTTTTTTTATATTTCAGATATTTTTTATTTCTTCAATTGTATTATTTATTAGGAGTGACTGAAATAAAAAATATAATTGAGTCCCATCATTATCATGATCATCATGGAAATGGCTTTAGGAGAAAACTGGTCAGATGAATATTATTGCTTCCCATTTTTAAGCGGTAAAATAGTTGCCATTGATAAATATAGGCAGTCAACAGTCCGTCAAGAACGCTCAAGGTATGTTCCATAATACAACATGCCTGTTCACGGGGCGGGGGAGGGGACTAGGAAATAACTTCTGTGAATTTTTTGATTTCATCATACAAGACAAGCACAAAAGCACCACCCATGCCTCTGAGAACATTGGACCATGCACCCTTGAGAAAAGCTTTGCCTCCTTCCTCACGAGCAATCCTCCTCCAGCAGTCAAGTGTGCCTGTGTACATGGTATCAGTTCCTCTGCGCCCCGACTGCGTCATCATGCAGCGGCACACAGTGTCAAACGGACAGGAAGTCAAGCCAGGCCCTGCTGTGACAGACTGTGCAATCATCCAGTGAGGAAGATGGGCGTATTCTTGGGATCTGGAAGCATTCCCTTTGCAGTGTCATAGATACCGAAGTAGGCAGCTCGGTAGATGATTATACTCTGCACAGACACATTAAAGCCTTGATACAGGCCTTTGATTCCATCAGATTTGTAGATCTTAGCCAGGCAGTCACCGAGGCCTTTGAATTCTCTTTCAGCTCCAGCTTTGCCCACATCAGCTGCTAGGCGGGTACGGGCAAAATCAAGAGGATACACAAAACACAAGGAGGTGGCCCCAGCAGCACCACCTGATGCCAAATTCCCAGCAAAGTAGCACCAGAACTGGGTTCTCTCGTCTACACCACCCAGGAAGATGTGCTTGTATTTATCTTTGAAGGCAAAGTTGAGAGCCTGGGTGGGGAAGAATCTGATGACATTGGCCAGGTTACCACGCCAGAAGGACAGGACTCCCTGCTCCTTGGGGATACGAACCACACAGTCTATAATGCCCTTGTATTGCTTATCTGTGGTGATTTGCTTGCTGGCATGTTGCACTTGCAGCAGCAGTTTGACCCTTTCGATGGGCACTACCGCCATCTTGGAGATGGCTGCGGCCACTCCACCTGCCAGGAAGTCCTTGGCGAAGGACACAGCGGCATCTGTCATATTGAAAGGGAAGAAGAGACGAGCGACTGAAAGACTGAGCTAGGAACCGGCTGGGACTCCGGGCTCTGGTTGCAATTACTTTTAACCTGTTAAACCGCAATGACTTTTGCCCCAACCTAATATAATCAACATCGCCCATTTAATGTCAGTAAGGCATTACTGACAATCAGATGTTCTACACAAAGAGAAGCTGACTGGAAGTCTATTCCCCATTATTTTAAACGGGGAAAATTAGAATGTGTTATACCTCAGCCCTACACCATCAACACATTTCTTAAAAGGAAACAGTAAAATGTGTACATGCAAGTAGCAAACTACATGTTATGATGTAAAATAACTAAACAATGCTTGTCGATCATCAAAGAACTGACACGGTTCTTAACAGCTGCTTTGTATGCTGCGTGTCTCTTAGTACCAGCAACAGAGACACTTACCCTTGTTGACAATGTACACTTTTTAACGTATGTGAACATGATTCTGACTTTCTATCAATTATATCTCTTTTCTCACATACTGCTTTGTGAAAAACATTCTGTTGAGTTTTGAGTATATAAATATACATTTTTCCTATAAAAACATTAACCAAAAGATGATATATTGAAAGATGTACATGTTCTATGAAGTTGGGTAACAAAAATCGAGAGATGTTCTATGAAAAAATGTTAACTGGGGAAATGTTTGTGGCATACGTCTAATGGTATGCTCGAGCCCCTGGTATTTGTTCACAAGAGCCAACAGTTAAATTTTCAGGAATTTAGCAAGCTGGTGCATGTCACTTTGGTGACATGAAATTGCCCATGGTGGGAGTATTTACATCATAAAAACAGACAAATGCTACAATTCAGGGACTCCTCCCACCCCCATGAAAGCTGGTTGTTAAGCATTTACCAGTGTACCATTGAGTGTGCTATACTGTATTTCATCAAATGTAAGATGGCATTAATTGTGGATAGATTGCAGCATTGTCGTAAGGGCATGCTAGACTTGTGTCGTAGTACAAACAACTCCAAATACCCATAGCTTACACAACAAAAGTTTATTTCGTGCTATAGTGAAGGTCGCTTGGAGCTTCTGCTCTTAGTTACCCAAGAGCCATATGCTGATGAAGGCTCCATCATCTCTATAAGAGGCTTCAGGGTTTGCTATGGTGAGAGAAAAGTATCTGAGGTCAAGACCTAGGTTTTCCATGATTTGATCTAGAAATAATACAAGTCACTTTCCACCCATATCATGCAGGCCAGAACTGGTCACAGGGCACAACCTACTTAGAAAAGCACCAGGAAGTATGGGGACAGATTGGGCGAACACCACTGTTCCAGTCACATACACCATTATTTTATATAAGGAAAAAAATAAGCCCACTATCAATTAAGTTGTGACTTAAGACTTTCTTTTAACAGAGAACGAGTTATTTGGACATAGATTTTTAAAAAAATTTTTACCACTCTTTTGTGTACAAGAAGGTAAATTAATCAAAACAAGTTGGTTAGTGTATTCTCTAAAACTTCTACACATTTAGAGCCTGGTTCTTCTGAATCACTTTTGGATTCAAAGTCACTGGCACCTGTGGTTTTCTCAGAGTATCAGACACTGTGCCACCAAAAGTGTGGGTCAGAGTATTCCATTATTGTGTCTGAGGCTTTCTGCCAAACTACTGATACCCGTTATGCAAGTTTCAATTCTGGAGTTTTATGGATCTTAATGGAAGGTGTCCGTGTAAGGTTTTCAGATAACAACAGGTTTATGCTCCTACTGCAAATATCCTCTAATGATTTATTGTCTGGAGTTGTGCAGTTGCCTCGTCAGGCCCTGACGAGGACCACTATATTCTTAGCAAGCTCGTTTTTTAGTGAACTCATTTCTTAGCGATGTAGGCAACTATGTCATGAATGCTGCTTGGTTGAGGGTGATTGCGAAAAGCCATAGATTATAAGATGTGTCCTGATTTCAGAGATGTTGAAATTTAAAAAAGAAATAAAATAAGTGTGCTTTGGAATCTATTAAATAGCATGCTCTCCTAAGGGGGACTTTGGGCTGAAACTCAACCTTAAAGATTTTTGAAAACTTGATGGGCAAAAGGAGGAAGAAAAGCCCAGTGATTTAAAAGCTATAGGCAGTTTTTTCCTCCTAAGAGAGGATGGCTAGAATTCACTTTCCGGGCAGATTCTTTTCTTTTGGGAAAATCATCAGAATGAGTCATTTAGGTGTTTAAACATAAACAAAGGCCTCATTCTGACTTGGTGATTATCAGTTGGGATGACGTCTCATAACTCAACAACAAATGCCCATTGTGTAATCTGCAGAACTGCATCTCTGCATGTTGTATTTCCCTTAGATAAATATTTATTTTCTTCTAGACGTGAGTTTAGATTTCATTGTGCCTGAAAAGTCTCCTTCATTTGGATACTTGTGTGCATTCCTGATCAGAAGCAAAATAGGGAGTTTGCATGAAAAATGAGCAGGCAAGATTTGCATCTCATGCCAGCAGAAAGACCTCATGAGCAGGACTAGACCTGGCAGGACTCAACTAGGCACAGACTGTCAACGTCAGTGGGCTCTGTAAGGCGGAATAATCTAGAATGTGTCCATGTTGGACTGTTACGTTTTGATGCATTATACTACTGGGAACCATGGGACCAATTCATGATTCTGCTGGTCTGTCATTTCAGGAAAAGTAATAAGATGCTGGTACCGATAAGTGATGATTGGAGAAGTGGGTTTTGAACTGGAGGGAGGAAACGTCTCCTTCCCATCTCTGGAGCCTGGCCGTGGGCCTGGATACTTCTGGCCTGCTTTTGTGGATGCACTGAGCTGGATGGGAACTAAACAGGCATATTCTTGTGGAGGACTCAGAATGAGTCCAAGCCTCCCTGGGTTCAGGGATAAGCTCATCTGGTAGCCAAATCCAGCAGCATTACTACAATATTCTTTTCTGTTTTACCTCAACTTTCTGTTAAGCTTGTTAAAAAATGAAGCCTGGTCTCAGGAGGCTGTAAGTGAATCAAGGGAAGGTCTGTTTCACAGCTGAGATGACAAGACACAGAAGAGAGTAGGGCGCTTTCCTCTAAAGTCAGAGGTGAGAGCAGCATATTAGGAGTGAAAGGGATTTTTTCGGCAAGCGCACTCATGACAGTGAAAACAGAAGCCTGAAGAACAGGGGAGAAGATCAAAAGTTTTGTTTGAAGTAAGCACAAATACTGAAAGAATTGAAAAGAACAAACCACCACAGCTCCCTGGGACAAGGTTATATAGTCAAATGGTGCCATACATCTCAGCTGGTACCTGCGGTCGTAAGGTATCACTCTCTTACAGCCAGTACAATACTAATACTGTGTGTTCGTCACGACAACTCCAAGTTCTCAAGAACAGGTTAAGTTTGCAAACTTAGTTTAAGATTATGTGAAAGTTCATATCACCATTAAGAAAGATTTTTATACAGCTTGTTAATCTGAGGAAAATACTTATGATACAGCAGCTTAGCCCTCAGTTATTTAGAAAACGTGGGTACTGTGGCGGTTGATTTCCCTGAGAAACCTGGATAGCCAGAGATTTGCCTGTTCAATTGACAGCACTGGCACTGCAGGACGTTCTGACGACAAACATGATATTTTCCCTGAAAGCATTTGGAGATCTTCCCTGTGTGTTTCTAACAATGCTCTAGCAGCTCATATGAATCTAACAAGCATGAATTTATCTAAATCTTTCTGTATCCTATTTATATTTGTGGACTACGCAACATCTTGAGGATAATGAGTTCCATATGTTTACTACCCACTGTATAAAGTAATGCCATCTTTTATTTATCTTTAAACTACTTTCATAGAATTTCAATGGGTGCCCTTGAGTTTTAGCATTCTAGGATTTGAGGATATTCTCTCTAGGGCTGCAGCTTGCACAGACAGGGTTTTAAGCAGATGAGAGAAAAGCACCCCTCTGAGCAATGAATTTAGGATTGGGTGCTCCCTCTTTCGGGCAGATGCAGCCTTGTGCCAGGTGCATGGCTCAGAGCACAGGGCTCAGCTAGATTCCAGACCCACTGTGGCTGCCCTCCCTGCCCCCTTGTCCCACAATATCCTTGGCCAGGTACCCTGCAGGGTACGACTGGTTCAATGCCATACGGCCGTCTTGGGCCTCGCCACAGACCTAGCTCCTTCAATGATCTTACTCATTTCGGTAATATCTTGTCTCTGGTATTATCTTCCTAAGGAATCTTAGTCTTTCTGTTTATTCCTAATTAGAGCCTATTGACCTTTCTCTGCCTTTGTTGAGATGTGGGGCTCAAGCTAAACAGCAGGCCCGGCACTTTCTACCCTCTCCCTTAGGACCCTCCAGAGCCAGTGATACTGTGAAGGCTGCTGGGTTTGGGGCAGCCACAAAACATAAGCCAGAGGAACAAGTCAATGATGAATTCCACTCCCAGGGTTTCAAATAGGTAATTCAGAGATGATCATGTTATAATCATAGTTTAGATTTATTTGCCCTAGACTCACTGTCTGCTTGTTGCCTAGGCAGAGAGTTATTGGATACTTTTCTAATCATTTTCCAAGCTTGATGAAGTCTTTCTTCATTTTACCTTCATCAGCTCAGAACTGTACCACCTGTACCTGTCACCTTCCAGATTTCATTCTCTATTTCCTTTCCAAAAAATATGTACTAATCCTAAATAATGCAAAAACTAGACATACTATAAGGATAATATAACCTTAAACAATAGAACCTTTTTTAAAAATACTGAAGATCATGAGTTTATTTCCCCTCTTTATTTCCAAAAAAATCTTTAAGCCTGTTCTCATTTTAGATACACTCACCTAGCACAATGTCGGACACGTGGATAATACTCAATAAAAGAAGGAATGGCTACATTTCCCTTAAAGTCAGTTTTGTTTTGGTTTTATTTGTTGTTCCATAGAAGCAGCCTCTGTTGTAAACATATGCAAGACCCTCATTCTCCTTATTCTGCTCAATGCACATTGGAACTGGCGTGACGTATAAGTTATGTGTCAGCACTTCTAGTACGTTGCACACAGCACTGAGTCATCCAGTGAAATTTAATTGCTCAACTTACTCTCATCCCAGGTCTTTGTGCCCATATTTAAAATATATCAAGTATTTCTAAAACTAAAATTTCAATTTCAATTATACCTGTAGATAAAATGCTTTTTTTTTTTTCCTTCTACTATAGAACGTTTCTGAGGGAGAAACGTTCTATACCAACTTTAAATGATAGAGGTTTTTTATCCTAAGCACTTTCTCCTCAATGGAGAGTTCTATATTCAGATTATTTAATTAAAAATTTTAAAATTACTATAAAAATTTTAAACACATAAAAATAGTCAATAGTAAAAGGAACTCCTAAATACCCATCATCCTGCTTCAAAAGTTTTCAACAGCTCTTGAATTTAATCTAGTTTTTTTTTTGTTAGTTTTACTATGTCTTGACTTCTTGTCTCTTCTATGACTGAAATTCTCAGGTTCTTCCTCCTCTCTGGCGATTTTTATTTTAACCTCTTGTGGAAGGTTGAAATTTTATTTATGTAATCATAAGCTCCCCACACCTCTATGTATATTATCAGCAGAATGACATGAGCTGCAGACTCAATTCCTCATAGTCACTGGGTGTTTGAGTGCTAGACCCATAATTCTTGTTGCTGGATGTTTCTCTACGCTTACGGAAACAAGTCTCCATGGATCTCCTGTATTTCTACACAGCCCTTTGTTCTTTTAAAAGGATGTTTGTGTAGTGAAGAGACTTGAAAGTGACAGGTAGTGTCTGTCTCTCTCTCTCTGGAGCAAAGAGCAGGCATATTTATTCACCATCGTGAAAAGATTCTGGCTTTCTGAGCTCAGAGTTCTTCCCCTGCATGGGTGACTGTCACTTGATCCTATTCTCATCACCCTGTGGGAATTGGGACTTGAGAAACGATGTAAAAATGCCGATGCTCTGGCTGTTGCTAGTGCTGTGAGTGATAAACTTCTTCAACCCTAACCTATAGTGTTTTCCCGAAAATAATACCTAGCCGGCCAGTCAGCTCTAATGCATCTTTTGGAGCAAAAATTATGTAAGACCGGGTCTTATTTTACTGTAAGACCAGGTATAATATAATATAACATAAATATAATATCATATAATATAAATATAATACTGGATCTTATACAATATTAGACCGGGTCTTATATTAATTTTTGCTCCAAAAGATTCATTAGAGCTGACTGTCCGGCTAAGTGTTATTTTGGGGGAAATACGGTAGGAATCTCAGGTTTTCTACTAGCATCCATGAAACTATGGCCGGCTAACTTACTGCTTCGTAAGTAGGGTAAATGCCAGACCCTTCAAAGCTCTTCACAGTTTAGGCAGTGATGGTGAAATGCTGACAAAGATACGGCTTTCTGGAAGAGAAGGATTAGTGCCTCACAGACCAATTAATAGGATTCGAGGGAAGTCCATGGGAATCAGCAGTGAACTGACTAAATTTTATGACCAACTAGGAAATAAATGTGGTTTTGTTTGTGTATTTGCTTTTTTTACTTTATTGCCTGCTAAATGAGAAGGATTAGGAAGGTGGTTGCAGGCTGAGTATCAGGAAGTAGCTTCAGAGAGAACCCCCTGACCAGTGCACCGCTTTTGGCTAACTCTGTGGGTGGGGAATTTACTCACCAATTGAGGGGTCAGCCTCAAATCTGACCATTGGAACAACAGGGACTAAGATTCACCCTGAGTGGGCAGAAGGTTCCATCCTCATTCAGGCAAGTTACAGAGACAGGCTACAGTGAGCTTGAAAGAAAGGAAATTTGCTACCCCTATGGGCAATAACCAGACTAGTCATTAGAGCTTTCCGCTGGTCACTTGGGAGATGAGGGGGTGGGGTGTGCAGTGCTTATTAAGGAAGAATGGCAACAGCTGGCCTTTCTTACAGCTCAAACCCTCCCGCAATCTACAATGCTAACATTAGATGCATTTGGAGATGACAGTAAAAGGTCTCAGAATTTTTTAAATTTTTTTTGGTACTGCATCCTCGCTGCTATAAGGGAGCATGGGCCTTCTTAGGGAGATTTTTCTGAGATTAAAAAAAAACTCCTGTGGGAAATAACATATGAGGCATTGACTAGGATCCAGGCTCTTTCTACTTTGGATTGGGTTTAAAATGTTGATGAATGAGAAAATGATCGCTCTCTACCCCCTCCAACATCAGCCACATTAAGGAGAAACAATTAGAGGTGGAGGCCGAGATTTCCTTATTCCCAAGGAGGATCCATACACATCCATCTCAGTAAGAATCACCCATTTGGAGTGATCAAAACTTTTCTGGTTCTGCTGGATACGGGAGCTCAAGTCACTATGCTACCTGGGTGTGAGGAAGGAAAAAGCATACAGACTCAGCTAATGGGGTTTGGGCAGTGCTCATAGTGTGAAAAGGAAGCCAGCCTGACTTCTGAGATTGGATCCTGTGGGGACAGAGCCAGGAGTGCAGTTTCCAGGCTCTCGCCCTCACGTGGAAAGGTGCTCACTCGGGTAGTAAATGGCCATCAACTGTGATTGGATGTGGCCATCAGCTGTGGCTAGTTGGCCGTCAGCTGTAACCAGTGAGCCAATGGCCACTAATATATTTGCCATGACTACACTAGCAGCAATTGGGGGCTAGCAAGAAGATGGTGGCTGGCAAGCGCGGATTGCAGTTAGCAAGGGGTTGGTTGGTTGGCAGAAAAGCGGACGGCAGGCTGCGGATTGTGTGGCTCCTGCTTCCTGTGTCTCCAACCCAGCCGCCAGCGAGAATATAGTGGTATAACTCCCCTACCTATAGCTCTATAGGTGTTCCGTTTTGGCCTCACCATGTCCTGCGTTCTTATGTGGGGAGTGGGAGCAGAGACCCCGCATGACACTCTGCATGACAGGATCTTTGAGCCAATTTAATGTACTGTTGTTAATGATTCTACATCTTGATGTCAGAAAGAATTGAAGTCCCATAAGTGCCAGAGAGGATTCCATGCAACTGAGAAGAGCTCCATGTAGAGAACGCTAATAGGACATAAACATTTTCAATGATGCCTAGGGAACTTAGGTACCCTTGTTGGAGCACTAAAACATACTGGAGGCCTTGCCATACCAATGAGACTCATCTTGATCTTCAAGTACCAGTGGTGTGGTGTGGCACACCCTCAGTCTGTAAGATGGATTCAGCTGCAGTCACATGTCTCGCATAGTTGCTGTTCATGCGAGCAACAGCTAACTTTATGTGTCAGCATTTAGTGAGTGCCTCTACACTCTGATGTCCAAAGCTTTTATTATATACTCTGTTTCCCCCAAAATAAGACCTAGCCGGACCATCAGCTCTAATGCATCTTTTGGAGCAAAAATTAATATAAGATGCGGTCTGATTTTACTATAAGACTGGGTCTTATATAATATATGACCAGGTATAATATAATATATATAACATAATGCAATGCAATGCAATGCAATGCAATGCAATGCAATGCAATGCAATATAATATAATATAATATAATATAATATAATATAATATAATATAATATAATATAATATAATATATAATACCTGGTCTTATATTAATTTTTGCTCCAAAGACACATTAGAGCTGATGGTCTGGCTAGGTCTTATTTTTAGGAAAACACTGTAGATAATGGCCTGTCAACTGGCAAGTTGGAAGCCTCAGTTCAACTATTCTGGCTGCAGTATTACCATACCTCTATTATCAGAGGTGGCTAACAACCCTGACCAAATTCAGGGGCCTCGTGACCAAGTGACTATGTAGGTAGATTCACAACACCCGATTTCTCTGATCATCAAGGAAAAGCTGCTGTTTCTTTGACCCCCTGCTACCAAACAGCAAGACCATAGTGGTCACTGAGTATTGGAGACAGAATGAGCCTTACTTAGGATCCTACCTGATCCTTATACGAGCTAACATGCAAATCAGAATCCCTTGAGTGGGCCCAAACCAACAGGCTGCATTGGAAGCTATCTGGAAAGTTGTAATACACTCTCTGAATTGGGGACCCGTAACTCTAACGACTGCTCTGAGCTACAAGTCTCCATGACTGACGATTTTATTGACTGGAGGCAGCCTCCACCCAGAGAGATGCCCCTTGGAGTTTTGGATTCATCACTTCCCTGACACAGCTACCAGGAACACTCCTTTGGAAAAGTAGCTATTAGCTTGCTACTGTGCTCTTACCAAAACTGAATGGAAGCCTTGTGACTCTGATGGGATATTTCTATTCTGGAGTGAGTGAACTCAGATTCAGTGACTAACAAAAGGGACAGTCCCAAAAAGCTTCACAGGAAAATGAAAGCTGTATATTACGGAACACGATGAGCTTGGCCAGCAGTCTCTAGGCTTCACATGTAAAAATGGTATCTATTCCTTTGGAGGAAACTCTGTCCCCCACTATGCCAATTGAAGCCACAGCCCTGGCTCTACAGAGCCCTCAGTTCCCATCAGCGTCCCTAAATGCCTGGGCCTGATGATTCTGTTAAGCTGAAGCCTGCTTATTCACTGGGCTGCCATGGCTGTTCAACTTTAGTGCCAGTGATGCAGAACCAGAAATGAATGAAGGTGGTCACTCAGTGGGCAGAACTCAAAGCTATTCTCATAGCTCTGTCCTTGAGGAGACTTGTTATAATTTTTACTGACTTGTGGACTGTTGCCAATGGTCTAGTTATTCGGCCTGCCACTTAGAAACTGAAGGCTGGGAGATCGAAGACATCCCTCTTTGGGGCTGCAAATTGTGGGCATTAATTGTGGTTGCTGATAGAACTGCCTGGAAAAGCCCATGCGAACAGTCCGTTTTCTGATGAGACTAACTGGTCTCAAGCTACTGAGTAAGTCTGTACTGTCCGGATTTCTACCATCCTGCCTGAATCTGTCATTGGACATGGGAACACATCCACCATCATAGACTGGGCACAAAGAAAAGGCCTCTATGTTTCTGATACACCAGCTCCTGCTGCCTGCCGGACTTGGAATTCCTGCCAATGTGACGCCTTGTCTTACAATGAGGGAGGACACATCACATGGGACACTGACGGTACCCACTCCAGGCATATTGACTACATTTGACCTTTGATTCCATCTCAGGGCTCTCCATGGGGCCCAACAGCCATTACAGTTTTTCAGGTTATGGTGTTTCTGTTCCTGTCTGATCAGCCAACTCTGGCTGCAACATTGGGGCCCTTGAAACTAATCCATCTCAAGTTTTTGGCTGTCTGGACCATTTGCAGTCTCACAATGGTGTGCCTTTTATCACAAGCCACTCAACAATAGGCTGACAGTCGCAGTGTGTGGTGGCCCTTCCATGCTCCGTGCCATCCACAGGCAGTGTCCCGTTTTGTTTAGCATTGGAATTGCCTGCTTGATGACTGACTCAGTAACATCTCCGACTCTCCCTCTCTCCTCTCCTCCTGGTCCATGCACCTGAGTAAGACGGTTTGCTCACTGAATGCAATTTGATCCCCGAAAGGGGATCATTATCTCTCAGCTGCTTCCTGGGTAATTATTAGGATGCAAGGGGTAGGAAGTTAGAGTCCTAATTAGAAAATTTATGACTCTACTCTGTCCATTCCCAGGCACGATGCTTCTACTTTTTGCCTAAAGGCAAGCCCAGACCAGCCTGCTTGGTTCACCTACTATTGCTATGAGTAATAAACTGTCTTGTATCATTGATTTCTTCTAATTTTCTTATTTCTTCTACCAAAATACATAAAATGATGGCAGGTTCATTTGTCAGCTTGCAAGTCGCGTACAACATCAGGCTCTTCGTAGTTCTTGGCACTGGCCCCGCACTGAGCAACAGCTGTCCAACAGCTGTCCCAGCACAGAGCTCGGCATAAGTGAGGCTTGTTTTTCACCTTTCTGCCCAGCAGTGTCAAACTGACGGTGATAGCTCTGCTATCTGCTCTTACGGTCTCAGCGAGATTATATTAAGAACATTTCGATACAAAATGGAAATGAGAAGGCTTCAGGCACTATTTGTTCCCTCTGCATTACCATGCAGGGGAAGAAACTGTGTGTTGTCTTTGCCAGGGCCATCATACTTACAGGGGCCAGGCTGTGGCGACCTATCAGTGTGTCCCTCAATGGCCTGTCCTTGGTGGTGACACAATGTGTACAACAAAGAATCTAATGCCAATAAAGACTGCATGCATCTCAAATCAGGGCTGCTTAACTGAATCTGATATTGTTGCTGATAGCTAGGAATATGTATCTAGATGTTGGGAAAGCCTCTGTTATACTTACTGTTGTGATTCAGCCTCCATGTGGGGAGATGACAGTTCAGGACGTTCCTGATACAGTAGGGATAACACTAGCTCACACGGGGAGTGTGTGTGTGTGTCAGTGTGTGGTGTGTGTGCGCTGCCTTACATACTTGCATACACGCTGTCTTTCAGAACCTTTTAATGACTCAAACACAGGCAGAGTGAAAGAGCTGTTTATTATCATTTACTAAGGAGGGTTCCTGAGGTTACCATAAAGCAAAACCTCAAAAGGTCTTTGTATTAGTCAGTGTGTGACAGTTCTGACACACGGTGCTTCACATGTCTTCACATGCATGTGACAGCTGCTGCTCATGGACACCTCGTTAGCTTGGGGGCCTGGAGGCTAAAGATCGTTCAAAGATAGACCTGGAATGGGTCGTGGGCAACTGGACTATGACATATCACTGCTGGTAAGGAATTTGGGACGATTCAATGAACACTTACTGAGTGCCTACCATCTGCAGGTATAGTACTACACACTGAGAACACACAAATGCCACAACGTGTGCCCATGAAAAGCTGTCAGTTTAGTGGAGGCACCATGAAGAGGCCTGTAAACTAATAATTAGTCTACATGTGGACACATGCATATAAGATGAGAAATGGAAATACAGAGAAGGGAATGACTAATCCTGCCTGGGATCAGAAAAGAAAACTGAGAGCGGAGAGGGGTTTCAGGGTCCACTGCTGTGTCTGGGGGTAGGGGGTTCTATACAACCCTGCATCCTGCACCCTGTGATGCTTAGACCTCTCCAGAGGGGTAGACAGAAAGGTGAACTTTGGAGTCACACAGTGTCAGGTTTGAATTTCAGCTCCACCATGAACATCCACTTAGTTATGTGATTAAGGAGGGAGTTTAACGTCCGTTAAACCTGGTCTATTTACTGTTAAAATAGGAATGATGGTATCATACCATAGATGCAGTTTCAACAGAAAACTTGCCAAGTGTACTTGCCAAGAAATAATGCTTATCATGGAGTTGAAGACAAACATTAAGATAAATTAGATTCCGTGCTTTACTTACACATTTCAGGTGGTACTTGTAGAAAACACAGAATAAGGTTTACATGGCCACATCTGTCAGCAGCAGGACCCAGGCCCCATGCTGGGAATCTCTGCAAAGCAAAGAAAAAAGAATTCTCTAGAAAAGTTCATCAAGTCTGAGATGCTGCTTATTTTTATTTAGGTCTAACTCTCCTTCTTTTCCATAGACAAGCATTTGATTGCTTGTCTTTTCATCTTTTCTAGCAAAAGATAATGAATATCACTGGAAGAAAACTACCAAGCCATGTATTTTCACCTTTGCCATAAACTTGTATGTAACGCCAACCCCACGATTGGACTGCATTGTTATCGCTATACTATCAAAATGTCAGGGGCGCTGTCCTTCTGGGAGGTGAGGGAAATCACCTTGATCTGGAAATTGGGAATACGGATTACATGAATATACTAATGACATGTACGGATCCAAATATACCCATCTCCCCATGAATATATATAGTTGGTATCAAGTCACTAAGCATAAAAATGTGGGTGTTTACAACTTTTTTAAAAAGGCATTATTTGCATTAAAAATATGTTTTCTAGTTTCTAAAAATGTCTGTGTAACAAGGTGGGAAAGTTGGGTTAAACAATAAGGGGAAGGAAAAGAAAGCACTGGAAAAAAAATGAAAAAGTATGCATACAAATATCATAGTCTTTTCTGTTCTCAACCTTTTATATATACGGGAGATGTACATTGTGTTTCCAGTTCTGACTTTGTTCAGCCCCCCAGTATCAGTTTGGCCGAGTCACTTCCCCTCCCTGAACCTTCATTATTCATCACCAAAATTAAGCAAGAGAGAGAAAAAAAGAAAGAAGCCAGCACCAGTCGGCCATGTAGCCCATCTAAGCAGTACGCAATGTCCCATCCAGCTCTAGCTTTCTATGATTATTACTGTTAAAAATATATATTAATTGTGTTATTTTCTACAGATTAATTATATGAGCTGTTGCTATTTTTTTTCTCTTGCCATTTTGTTTGTTTGTTTGAAGGATATTGGTAGGTAGTTTTGCTAAATGGTACCTTACGGTCGGGTTAAAATTTCTTGTGTGGTATCTGCCAACCTGACTGGCATTTCTAGTATCTATCAATTGTACTTTGAAAGCCTCAGATGCTGGTTGAAGTTTTAGTTGAGCCAAAACCCTCAAGTGGGTTTACCGTGGGTGGCTGCTGTTCATAAAGGGAGGCAGTTACCTGCCCCAAGAAGACTGTGGTAAAGAACAGTCATAGTCATTTCAAGCTGTGGCCAGAGAGATACGGGACTGGGTAGGGAGACAGAAGTAAGTGTGCCGCATCGTTTGCAAGAGAGAAAAGGTACTTGCCATATGTGATCAGTGGTATGTGAAAATAAAATTATGCTGAAGTCCCCTAAATCTCGTGATGCTAAATTTAAGACTCCTTTGCTCTTCACAAAACAGTTCTGTGGAAAGACGTTACCCACCCGAAAATTTCCTGTTGTTGTGAACAAGGGATTGGAAGGTAAGAAGAAAAAAAACACCTCTAACCAAAAGGGATGAAATAAAGAACGTGCACATAGAGTCATTGTAAAAATACACAGCTAAAACTTTCAGGATGGAAGGGAAAACTCATGGAGGTGCCCCACACAGTAGTTGAGAATCCTAGGCTAAGGCATAGCCACAATTCTAAACCTTTAGAATAAAATAAACAATCCCTCTGATTGTTTATCACAATGCTTCCTTTAGAACTTTTACTTGAGGAATGGGGTGGAGCAAAGAATAAAAAAATCCATTCTGAGCTTTCCTCACATCTCGTTTGAATGTTGGATTTCTTTCCTGGAACCGCCAATCTGTAAGGCTACCCGTTTACGTAGGATTCAAGGCCTTTTAGAGTTCAAGAATGGATCTATCCTACTTTTGTCCCAACACTGCACGCATGCACACGCACCCGCCGCATTTATATGTCCAGGCCAGTGTTTCTCAATCTCTGAACTATCGGTATTTGGGGCCAGATAACTCTTATTGTGGGGCTGTCCTGTGCATTGTAAAAGGTTTACCAGCATCCCTGGTCTCTACCCACCAGATGTCAGTAGCACCTCCTTTCTCTCCCCTGTCCCTCCCTTGTGACAACCAAAAATGTTTCTAAACGTTACCAAATGTCTCCTGGGGGACAAAATCTTTCTTGGTTGAAAAATCACTGCTGTAGGCTGAGATGAGGGCCTTTAGTGAGGGGAAAGAGAAGACTCAGTCAGAGGAGAATAATGGGCTTCCTCCAGGATTCTCAGGTATTTGTTCTCAAAGTTATTCCATTTATGATAAGTTATTCAAAGATGCTTACAAGCATTTTTAGAAAACCGACTTTATTCTAAGCAGGCCAATCTTACAAATAGTATTTAAAACTGTAAAAACTCATAGACACAGACAATAGTTTAGTGGTTACCAGAGGGTAAGGGGGTGGGGGGTAGGTGATGAGGGTAAAGGGGATCAAATATATGGTGATGGAAGGAGAACTGACTCTGGGTGGTGAACACACAATGGGATTTATAGACGATGTAATACAGAATTGTACACCTGAAATCTATGTAAATTTACTAACAATTGTCACCCCAATAAAGTTAATAAAAAAAACAACTGTAGCTTATAACTGCTTGTCTACAGAATGTCTTAATGGATTGAAGATTTGTCTTGAAGAATGTTATTGATTCATTCATTGTTTTCATAACTTGTGGCACTGCTAGCCTTCTACTTGGAATAGTAGCTATAGTTTGTTTTTTTTTTTTGCTTTCTTTCCCCAAGCTTTGCAAACTACTTTGATACACAGCAGAAAATCCATGTTAGCAGAATAAGTTATTTTTCACCGTGATTCTCAAAGAACCTATTTGGTCTACTAGTTACAACAACCATTTTTAATCTGAATGTAACTGAAGGACTGTTACCTCAATCCATTCACCATGCTGGCACACAGGCTTAACATATTTTGCTACCAGCAGAACTGTAGTTTGCATACAACAGTGACCTTACTGAATAACCTCATGACCGAACCTCATACATTCAGTGACTAGGAATTAATATACCTTAACCTGAAGTTTAGGGACATACCTCACTCAGTGTTTACATTTTACTTTGACTTGTATTTTGCTCCCAAAGAATAGAAAAACACTACGAATGGTGAGGTTTGTTTGATTTTTGATAGTAGCATTCCCGGTCCCCTCCTTCTACAATTCCTTTCAACCACCATTTATTAAACACTGACTGTCGGGGAGGATTTCTGCCAGTTTTAAGCAGATTTTATTTTCACAGTAAAATGAGATGTATTTCTTTTAAAACCGTGCTGTAATGGATCTTTTCTCCATTATTTTGATATTAGTGAAGATGAACTAACACAAAAGGTATTGGTTTCTCTATCTGTGAATGGAGGATGGAATTCAAGGAATAAAAGAAAAAGTCTACAAAAGGTAGGCTAGGTTTTTATAAAGCCAAATATATAGTATCATAAGATTAAAATGTGGTGAGAATTCCGTTTCCTATTGCTTTACTACTTGGCATCAAGTAGACAAAAAATCAACAACAACAACAACAAACCCAGAAGCTCTTGAGCTAAACTTTTATTTTCACCTGGATAGATGGCAGGCCCAGAAGAATGTCAGGTAAAACTCTTGAAATGTCTGTAATTTCAGATGAGTTCTGGAAAAAATATATACTTTCTGGCCTATAAATTATTTACCATATTTTTTCCATATTTGCTACTGATTTATTAGTAATAGGTTAAATATCAGTAAGTAGGAATAGCATAAATATTGCTGATGCATTTAATTTTTTTTAAATCTTAACTTCGATTCTTACTTGTTTTTAAATTCTGTCTCTTTTGTTAGGTGCTGGGCCTCTAATCCGGTGTTGATTTACTTGGATGTGTAGGAGTTATGTAAAATTATCCAACTGATATAAGCCAGGTGTTCGCAGCTCTTTATGCCTCAGGGACTGTGCTGGAAACTTTCCAAGAGTAGGTGTCTATGACCTATAGCAAGCATGACAAAGATGGCACGTGGGCCTATTTTCAGCATCCCTCAGGCAAGCTGTCTCTACAAACTCACCCACATCCTGGAAGCTCTCTGCCCCCCAAGCCCAGTCACATCCCCTGTCCCCAATCACCTGCAAGAGCCGTATTTGGTGCAAGCCAGCTCTAGGGCCCATTCCTGCCCCAATATAGGGAATGTGCTGGAGCACGACGGTGTCACACTCTTCCACTGCAGAGCCATCCTTGCTGCTGCCATATGTGTCGCTGCTACACCTCTAGTTGGCCCAAGTGGTACATAGCACCTAGAACCTTATAAAATTACTTGTTGAAGGTTTCTAAGCTCAGCTCTGTAGGTTACAGAAAATAATACATTTGCCATCTCTAACAAACAATTATTTAAAAAATATTCTCTCTTATTCTTCTTCTCATTCTTTTCTTTTATGTGGTTTCTAAGTCTTGTTTCTGGATTATTCTTTTCAAGGAGTGCTAAGAAATAGGTTAGAAAACCAACCAGAAGACACTGGGAAAGGAAAGCAGGCTTGCTAGAGGGGAGTATACGGGAAGGATTATCAGCATTAGCCTTGGAACGAGGCTGATGCTGCCAGAACAGAAATTATTTGTTTAGCGTAGGAATGTGTAGCAGCAAATCATGGAGCCGACAGTGGCCAGAATCTTAGCAACGCGTTCCCCAGCGCTGGCAGCCAGCAGTCCTGCCCCTGTCACTCACAGCTCTAGTGCCTTCCTGTGAAGGTTGCTCAGGAAGGAGCTGAGGAAGCACAAACAATTGTTACAGGTTGAATTGTGTCCCCACAAAATCCATCTATTGCAGTCCTAACCACAGAGTATCTCAGACTATGACCTCATTTGGAAATAGGGTCATTGCACATGTACTTAGTTCAGATGAGGTCGTACTGCAGTAGGATGAGCCTGTAATCCAATATGACTGGTGTCCTTAGAAAAATTTTGCCAGGAACCATATTGACGATGGCAGCACCACCAGATTTCTAAAACTTGGGGCCATCTTCCAGCTTTTTCCCAGAACCACAATCAATCTTCTCCTTCAGCTCAGCAAATCTGCAAGCAATGTGAGCTGTCTGACAGTCTAGCACAGGTGCTTATCCAGCACTGATTTGATCTGGATGGTTCAGGATAAGCGTCTGAGCCATGCAGCCAGCTGCTTCCATTGGTGGGTCATTTTCACTGTCACCAAACACTGCCACAACGAGCATCTTTGACAGACACATTCTTGACACTAAAGCCCACACTGTCCTCAGGATGAAATCCACTCAAAGCTTCTGGTGCATTTCAACGAACTGTACTTCAGTTGTAACACTGACGGGGGCAAAGGTGACCACCATGCCAGGCTGGCAAACACCAGTGTCTACACGGCCCCCAGGGACAGGACGACTGCCCCCTACAGGGGCAGCAGCAAAGGCTTGTCATTTGGACGAATTGGTGGCGGGATGCAATCTAGAGCTTCAAGCAGCGTGGTTCCACTGGCACTGCCATCTTTATGGTGACTTTCCATCCCTTGAACCAAGGCATGTTAGCACTTGGCTCCAGCATGTTGTCACCATTCCAACCAGAAATTGGCACAAATGCTACTGTGTCAGGGTTGTGGCCAATTTCCTTAATGCAGGTGCTGACTTCCTTAACCATTTCCTCGTATCTCTTCTGGCTGTAGGGCGGCTCAGTGGAATCCATTCTGTTGACACCAACAATTAGTTGTTTCACACCCAGTGTGTAAGCCAGAAGGGCATGCTCATGGGTCTGCCCGTTCCTGGAGAGACCTGCTTCCAACTCACCAACGCCAGCAGCAACAATCAGGACAGCAAGTCAGCCTGAGGTGCACCTGTAACCATGTTTTTGATAAATTCTCAGTGTCCTGGGCCATCAGTGATGGTCACATAACACTTGCTGGGCTAGAATTTCCACGTGGAGCTCTCAGTGGTGAGCCCACGCTCACATTCAGCTTTCAGCTTATCCAAGATCCAGGCAGACTGGAAGGAGCCCTCTCCCGTCTCAGCAGCCTCCTTCTCCCATGTTGTGATGGTTCTGTTGCTCCCACCACATCTGTCGCTCAGATGACCCGCAGTGGCAGCCTTGCCGGAATCTACATGTCCCATGACAATGACGTTGATATGAGTCTTTTCTTTTCCCACTTTGGCTTAGATTTAGCAGTGGTTTTCACTACACCTGTGTTCTGGCAGCAAACCCATTGCAAAAAAAGGTACATTGCAATACTTTCTAAACAATTCCAGAAACTGAGCACTCCAGATCACCTCCTTTTATAATTCAGTACAACAACATTTATTAACCTGACTATGTGACAAGACTTCTAAGCCATGGCAGTAGAATCAAGCATCAGACACAATCCTGGCCCTTAAGTAGCTTGTTGTATAGTAACTAATAAGGCCGAACTCGAGAAGCACTTTTCATTTATTTACCTAGAGGGGATTCTGTCCACTGATACCCAGGAACATTCAAGACTCTTGGTTACCAGTGATGGAAACACAAGTCAAGCTGCCTTAAACAAACAAATAAAGCCCTGAATAATTTGAGGGTTTCTGTATTGGTCAGGGTTCTCCAGAGAAACAGAGTCACATCAAAAAAAAACAAAAAACAAACTTCCTTCACATAAACATCTAGCCTGGTGTTCACCAAACCACTGGGCACCACAGCCTAGGCAAGCTGACATACAAAGTGAAGCACCGCAGGCAGAATGCGATCCAGGAGTGCCCCAAAGTCACCAGGAATCCACCCCTCCCCATCCTTCCCCATGACGGTTTGACCCATCTGCCAGTCCAGGCCCTGGTAAGCCAAGCACTGTGGCTGAGGGAATGCAGTGCCTTGTGTGGGGCCGAGAACGGGGCTGGTTTGCTACAGAGGAACGCTGAGCAGGCAAAGTCAGGAGCTGTTCATTACAAGGATCCCACCACCCAAGGCTCAGCGGGAGGTAGTTTGGAAGGAAAAGAAAACATTTGGTGCAAATCCAGTCCTTGGGTACTAAAAGGTGGGAAGGAGAAAGGAGACACCCTTTGGGAGAAATGAACAGTTCTTGCTGGAATGTCCTATATGTTCCTGCCGCTGGAGGCGGGCAGTTATGTCACTGGTCACCAGAGACCATGTGCTTCTATCACCTGCGCTTGATTTAAACTACGTTTTAATGTCATGAAATTTTCCTTTGAGGAAAATTTAGTTTTTCTCGTTGATTTAAAGCCAGTAATTCCTTTTCCTCTGAGCACAGAATTGCTTTTAATTATAAATGCATGACATTTAAGATTATTTAAATACAAATATTTTTACACTAAGGGGTGTGGAATGTGGGGTGTGGGGTGTGGGGATGAAAGTGATGAATTTTTTCCTGTGCAAAAACCCTGCTGGAAAAATATTTTCCCTTAATCATTGTTCTGAAAATCATCCATCTCAGGGATGCTTGTTATTTAAAATTAAATGGAATTGGCATTTGTCGAATTTTGACTAATGTAGCTGGACTTGTTTCAGGGATTACATAATCGTGACAAATGGGTCAGGGCCCAGTTATGTCAGGGAGTTAATAATGTATTGGTTTGTGTGACCATTGTTCACCTGCCTCTCCCCCCCTCGTCTCTGCTCCCACCCCATGGCTGCTCCCCCCACTTCTCTTCGCACAGGAAGCTCCCTGAGGACAGAGACTACTTCTTATTCATGTCACTCCCCAGGGTGGTCTCTGACATAGAGCATACAATGCTTCATGTGTATGGCACTGAACGCTGGTATCTGGGGAGTCAGGCATATAGGAAGGTAGAGAGAGCTATGATAGTTCTGTGACTTCTCAGAGAACAAAGCTCCTTTAGAACAAAGTGAAACGCATTATAACAACAGCTTTACAAATGTCTAGATGCACAGCGGCCTTTGTTGGCAGTTGCGTGCAACAAAAATCTTGCAGCTAATGTCTGTCACATATTGGAAACCACCTTTACACAAATTCTGAATTGTGTTTTCTACATTCCCTCTTTTTACCTTTTTGCTTTTAACTCCCCTTTTTTAACAACCTTCCCAATCATCCTTCTTTTTGCCATGTTCAAATCTCTCCTACCTTTTTCATTCCTTCCTCTTATCAAAATAGGAAAAAACCTCATTTTAATCATTTTTACTTGTAAATTAATCAACTGATTATAACTGGGAATTAGTGAATTTCATTTGACTTTTTTCTCTATTATAAATGAAAGAATGGGTTACACTCTGAAAGGAAATCCAGGTATACGTAAGCAGACGCGGACAATCCTTCTGTTCTCTATAGGTGTCTCCTTCCCTCTCTCCCTACACTTCTTTCCTTCTTGGGGAGAGGATGAGAAAGGGGCAAAATTGGGTCACCCTGGAGACTAACCTTCACAGTAAATGATTTGAATCCTTTGATGATGACCAGAGGGAATCAAATGGAAAAGGTGGTCATGGTCTTCGTCCTGCCCCACCACTTACTTCTGGGACCTGAACAGGGCTATAGATCTTGACAATCCATTTCTCTATGGATGGTAAGTCCACCTTCCCTTACCTACTAGGCACTTTAGGTAAACAGTATCTTCCCTGGCCTCTTTTACTTTCCTTTGAACACAAGACAGTCCCCTCCCCCAACTTTAACCCCAACATTCCCATCCATGACCTTTAACAAGAATGACCATGTAGCAACTCAATTAGTCCAACACTATTAGGAGTCCACAAACATATAGCTAATCTGAATATGATCCTGCAACAGGTTCATATTGTTTCCATCTTACATGTGTGATTCAGAGAGACTAGGTAACATCCTCGAGGTAACACAGCACTCAGTAGCCAAGTCAGGAATGTTGGGTTTTTTCAACTCCAAAGCCCATGTCAACTGTACTATCTTGCCTCCCACGGGTGTTTTAATGTTGTCGGGCGTCTGGCATTCATTTTCTTTTAATGGATAATATTTTTATTCTGCTGCCTCCTTTACTTGACGTTTTAGATCACATTCTCATGCCTCCCATATTATTTCTGTCTCCACTTGAATGTACCTTGGATACTTCACAATCCACATGATCAAAACTGAATGTAAAACTGCTCCTCTGTTCCCAGTCTTTAACTCAATCAGGTCAGTTGCTTACACGAGAAAACTGGGACTTTTGATTTTTCTCTTTTTCTCATGTTCCTTTTTCTGATTAGTTACCATGTCCTAAACTCTCATTTTCATTTCTAACTGTTCGCTCATTCAAATTTTCATGTTACCATCAAAATGTTTTTTTCCTAAAATACACATGAAAAACAAAACAAAATCTGAATAGCCACAGAAATCCTGAGAAAGAAAAACAAATGTGGAGGTATCATGCTACCTGATATCAAATCATACTACATGGCTGCAGTAATCAAAACAGCATGGTGCTGGCATAAAAACAGACACGTAGGTCAATGGAACAGAATAAATCCATGCCTATATGGCCATTTAATCTATGAGAAAGGAAGCAAGAATTTACGTTGGAGTAAAGACAGTCTATTCAATAAATGGTACTGGGAAAACTGGACAGATACATGCAAAAAAGAAAAAAACGAAAACTAGACCACCTTCTTATGCCACATACAAGAATAAACTCAAAATAGATTAAAGATCTTAAATGTAAGATCTAAAACCATATATACAAGAAGAAAATGTAGGAAGTAAACTCTCAGACATTATGCTTAGTTAATATTTTTACTGATATATCTCCTCGGGCAAGGGAAACAAAAGAAAAAATAAACAAATGGGACTATGTCAAACTAAAAAGTTTTTTTCACAGCAAAGGAAACCATCAAAAAAAAAAAAAATGAAAAGACATCTTATTGAATGGGAGAAGATATTTGCCAATGATACATACCATGTTTCCCTGAAAATAAGACCTAGCCGGACAATCAGTTCTAATGCATCTTTTGGAGCAAAAATTAATATAAGACCCAGTATTATATTATATATTATATTATATTATTATATTAATTATATTATTATGTTACATTATATTACATAAGACTGGGTATTATATTATATTATATTATATTATACCTGGTATTATATTATACTATATTATATTATATTATATTATATTATATTATATTATATGTTAACCTGATATTATATTATATTATATATATTATATTATATTATATTATATTATATTATATTATATTATATTATATTATATTATATTATATTATATATGTTATATTATAAAACCCAGTCTCACAGTAAAATAAGACCAGGTCTTATATTAATTTTTGCTCCAAAAGACACATTAGAGCTGATTGTCCAGCTTGGTCTTATTTTTGGGGAAACACGGTATGATAAGGGGTTAATACCCAAAATTTATAAAAAATTCATACAACTGAACCCAAAAAAACCAAACAATTCAATTTAAAAAATGGGCAGAAAATCTGAATAGACATTTTTCCAAAGAGGACATACAGATGTCCAATAGACTATGAAAACATCATCTGAGAAATGCAAATAAAAATGACAATGAGACACCACCCCACTCCAGTCAGAATGTGTGTCATAAATAAGTCAACAAACAACAAGTGCTGGCGAGGATGCAGAGAAAAGGGAACCCTTGTGCACTGTTGGTGGGATTGCAAACTGGTGCAGCATACTACAGAAAACAGTATGGAGGTTCCTCAAAAAATTAAAAATAGAACTACCTTATGACCCAGCAATTCCGTTCCTGGGTGTTTATCCAAAGAAACCCAAAACACTAATGTGAAAAGATATATGCACTCCTATATTCACTACAGCACTATTCACAATAGCAAAGATATAGAAACAACCAAAATGCCCATCAATAGACAACTGAATAAAAAAATTGTGATATATATATATATATATATATATATATATATATATACACATACAATGACAATGGAGTATTACTCTGCCATAAAAAAGAATGAAATTTTACCATTTGTGACAACATGGATGGACGTAGAGGGTATTATGCTAAGTGAAATAAGTCAGACTGAGAGACAAACACCATATGATCTCACTTATATGTGGAATCTAAAGAACAGAATAAATGAACAAACAGAACAGAAACAGACTCACAAAGATGAACAAACTGATGGTTGCTAGATGGGAGTGAGGTTGGGGAGATGCGTGAGAAAGGTGGTCGTCACAAAATAGTCACGGGGAAGTGAAATACAGCATGGAGAATATATTGAATAATGTTGTAAAGACTAGGTAGCGTGTCAGACTCATGGTGGGGGGGATCACTGCATAAATTGCATAAAGGCCTAACCACTGTGCTATACACCTGAAGGTAATATAAAATAATATTACATGTGAACTATAATATATATATAGTCACAGGATATAAAGTACAGCATACGGAATATAGCCAATGGTATTGTAATAGCTATGTACAGTGTCAGATGTGTAGTAGACTTATTGGGGTTATCGCTTTGTGAGGGGTGTAAATGTCTAATCATTGTGTTGTTTTGTACAATTATTAGAAACTAATAAAAAATAAAAATAAATAAAATACACATTTAATTATGTCATTCTCTTGCTTATAAATTCACAGGATGAGGTCAGAATTCCTTAGGATGGCGGAGATGACCCCACTTACAATCTGTCCCCACTTACATCCCTCTAGCCTCTGCCACAATCTTCACTCCCTGTCCCGTGCCCAACCCACTAGGTCCTTTGAGTCTATGCTTTTGCACTTGCTGAACTTTCATTTTCTTTTTGCATGTGGTCATCCCCTAGTCACACAAAACCAGTTCAAATGTCAGACCCGCTGTAAAACACTCCCTGACTGCTCCGGAAAACTTGGTCCCTCTGCACTTCCACATGCCTTGATTATAAGAACACACACCACTGTGCTGGGAGTGTCTGTTGCTAGTGCACACCTCTCACTCCTACTAGAGTGAGATCTCTATGGGTAAAGATCTAGTATCTTCTGTGCTTAGAACTCAGAAATCTTGCACATGATAGACCCTCAATAAATGCTGTTGAGCTGAATTTAACTGAACTGTTTCTAAGGAACAAGGAGCTCATAGTGGTCACCTTCCAGCCTTGTGCTTTAAATACCTCCTCACAAGTAAGCTGAAGTCCGAGCAAAATAGGCAAGATTTCAGAGTTTGTCTTTTCTGTCTGTGACCTCTTCTTGTAGTTAGTTCCTTTTTCCTGCCAGTAACAGCCCCTCCAAATTTTAGACTCTCAGTGACCTCCTATATTTTTGGTCTGTCCCTTTCCCCAAATCAGGAAGGATCTAGAATCATCACTTGTATCCCAATCGAAACTCCCAGCTGTGCTACACACTAGCTGGGATCCTGGCAAGTTTTTAACCTGTCTGAAATTGTTTCCTCATTTATAACATGGAGATGATAAGACCTGCTTTCTAGGGTTGCCATGGAGATTCAATAAGAAACTCTAAGTAAAGTATTAGCACAATCCCAGGCCCATAATAATGGCTCAATTAGTGTAAAAACTGCCTTGTTTACAATGATATCTTAATTCTTCCCAATGCATTTACTTAAAAAATTGCTATTTAATTGCGGAATAAATTATCTCTTATTAAAGAAACCTATTTGTTCAGTTAATATCTATTGATTATTTAGTGCCTTGCTTCACACCTGGGAACACAGGAAGAAAGACGATTCCCACACCCAGCCGTGGGATTTCCCACCTCTGTGATAAGATCAGGGGTATAGGGGCTTACAGAGTTCAGAGGAAGGCACCTGCCATAGCCTAGTGACAGGTGCTGAGGGAACATTTCCCAAAGAAGGGGTCCACTAGGGCTGGAATCAGCCAGAGGAGTGCAATCTTGTCAGCGGAAACAGGAACAAAGAGACAGAAGTCAGACAGGGTTTGACAGGAGAAGATAAATGACAAGTCATTTGGTTCAGCTGTAGCTTGGGTGTATTAGGAGGAGGTGAATCGGAAAGATGAGGCTCGAAAGATAAGCAGGTGGCCAAATGCTCCAGGGCAATAGCAAGCGGGTGGGGAAAGTGTGGGCTGGGTTCTTCTAGCCTAGCAAATCTCAACGGTGTTTGCATATTTGAATCATCGGGAGCTTTTAAAAATGCGGAAGCCTCAGTCCCTAGCCAATTACATACAAATCACTATGGGTGCAACTGAAGCATCATTTATTTTTAAAGCTCTCAAAGTGATTCCAATATGCAGCTGATATTGAGAACTGTTATAATCTAGCCCCTGAAATCACACCAACCCTAATTTGGCTGTGAAGGTAACTGTCATGCAGGGTCTCTGGTCCCACTCCCCGCACAAGAACACAGGATATGGTGAGGGCAAAAAGGAACACCCACGGAGCCATGGATAGGCGGTTCATACCTCTATATTCTCACTGGCGGCTGGGTTGGAGATACAGGAAGCAGGAGTCACACGACCTGCAATACACCGTCAGCTTTTCTGCCAACCAACCAAACCCCTACCGTAGCCACCGCAGTTATATTAGTGGCTAATGGCCACCGCAGTTATATTAGTGGCTAATGGCTAATGGCTAACGATGGCCACCCAGCCACAGCGGATGGCTGTCTGATTACAGCTGATGGCTATCTAATAACCGAGCCAGCACCTTTCCACTTGAGGGCGAGAGCCTGGAAACTGCTCTCTGGGACTCTGTCCCCACAGTAATTTAATGTAATCATAGGGGAAACTGAAAGCACATCTGATCTTACTCCTGTATTTTCTTAATTATTAATTAATTTCTTATTGTGGTAAAATATGCATAACATAAAATTGATAATTTTAACTATTTTCAAGTGAACAACTCAGTGACATTAAGTACACTTACGTTGTTGTGCAACCATCGTCACCATCCATCTCCAGAACTTTTTCATTATCCCAAAATGAAACTACCCATTAATCACTAACTCCCCACTCCTCCCTCCCTGCAGCCTCTAGCAACCACCATTCCACTTTCTGTCTCTATGACTCTGACACTTACTCAGGTAAGTGGCGCCATACAGTACATAATTGTCCTTCTGTGACTGGCTTATTTCACTTGGTAGGTTTATCTATGTTGTAGTCAGAATTTCCTTCCTTTTAAAGTTGAATTATATTCCATTGCATGTTACCACATTTTGATGCATTCATCCATTAATGAGCTTTTAGGTTGTTTCCACCTTTTGGCTATTGCAAATAATTCTGCAATAAACACTAGTATACAAATATCTGTTTGAGTCCCTGTTTTCAATTCTTCTGGGTATGTACCCAGAAGTGGAATTGCTGGATCAGGTGGTAGTTCTATTTTAATTTTTTGAGGAACTTCCATATTGTTTTCCACAGTGGCTGAACCATTTTACATCCCCAACAGCAGTGCACTAGGGTTCCAATTCCTCCACATCTTCACCAATACCTGTTATTTTGTTTGGCTTGCTTGTTTGTTTGTTTAATAATAGTCATCCCAATATGTGTGAATTGGTATCTCACTGTGGTTTTGATTTGCATTTCACTAATGATCAGTGATGTTGAGCATCTTATTATGTGCTTATTGGCCACCTGTATATCTCCTTTAGAGAAATGACTAAGTAATTTGCTCATTTTTAATTTTGCTTTTTTTGTTGTTGTTGAGTTATAGGAGTTCTTTATATATCCTGGATATTAATCCTTTATCAGATATGTTATTTGCAACTATTTTCTCCCATTCCATGGGTTGCCTTTTCACACTGTTGATAGTGTCCTTTGATTCACAAAAGTTTTTAATTTTGATGAAGTCCAATTTATCTATTTTTTTTCTTTTGTTACCTGTGCTTTTGATGTTAAAACCCCTGCGTTTTATAAATATGCACACTCAGTCCTGCAGGTTGGGCTCCCCAGGAAACAGACTGAGATGGAGACTAGGGTATAGAGCGTATTAGGCAGTGCTTTCAGCACCATCCCCTGCGAAAGGGAAGGGAAAGAAGCATCGGCAGAGGGAGAAGTTGAGGTGTGACAAAATCTCAAAGAAAGCTTCGATAATCCACACAGTGAACTCTGGAGCTGAGGTGGATCTTCAGAGATGTTCTTTGTTAGGATTAAGGGAATGGCCTTTATACTGGAGCAGTCATTGGTTTTGGAGTGCTACAAGAAGGGACTGTAACTGAGGGTAACGGAGCTCGCTTTAGCCCAGGAAATTCTAAAGAAGGCTGACAGCTAAGGGCAGTGGGCCACCAGTACCACTCCTGACATCTGGGAGAATAAGGCCTTCATTCCTGGAAGGGGATGTGGGTGACATATCGCGTGATCCACTACAGTCCAAAAGAGGTTTCCTCTTGCTAGCTTCATTCTCCTGGTGCTGGGGTGCTATTTGCATTTTGCTGTAAGTTAGAACGGAATCTAAGGTCTCCAGGAATCCCCAGCCTAGAATAGCAGCAGGTGGCCTATTCTCTCTAGGCCACCCGCTCCGCGCCATTCTTCACCCTCCGTTTTGGCATTCCTGATCTCTCTCTTCCTCACCTACAAAACAGAAACAGTACTGTTCCCTTCTGTTGAAGACTGCAGTTTAATGTCATGGACCAGATTTCCTGCCACCTCGAGGCTTTCATCGCCCAAGACACAAGGAGCAGGAATGGGAGGAGAAAGCAGGTGTACAACTCCTGCAGTATGGGTAGACAGGATGAGGGAATCGCAGACGGATGTTGGGACAGAATACTTAGGCACAGAGAACCCCAGGCCGGGAGCATAGGCTCAGGTACAGAGGGGCCGATGCTGAATCAGATAAACAGGTACAAGAGGATAAAGTTAAGGAAAAAGAATGATGGTTAAGCAGTACTTGGCATTAGAGACATAAGTAACATTGATCTTAGTTTTAGATGTTGAAGAAATGGCAAAATGAGAAGAAAAAAATACAAAGTTAATATTTATGTCCAATTATCATGTAGTACAATAATTCAATATATACTAAAACGTGTTAAAACTTAACTGTATTAAAATTAAATCCCAAGTTGTACTTGATTAGAACAGTTAACTTATATAAATACAGGGCTTCATAAATTGTGGTTTATATAGCTTGCGGATCTGCTCACAACCCCAAAGCATCAGAGGGAATATTCACTGCAGTGCATCCTCTTTTGGATTGAAAGAAACCATTTTTGGATCCCTTCCATGGCCCCCTTCGCTTTCACAGATACAGATGCCATGCGCGGAGTTCCTAATCCTAAACTCTGAGACTCCTCACAAAAATTTCACCTTAATAATTTTATCTGTGTCCTGTAACTATATTTTGTGGGTAAACATTTTTGGTAAACATCATTTTAGAGTATTCAAATAATTGGATGCATGAACACTTATAAACATCTGAGCCTTTAAGTAACCCATTCCACTTCAATTGTAATTAAAGTCCACTACCCAAGGCTTTTATGTCATCTGAAGTCAGGCTATATTTGGTGGCTCAGTAATCTTTTCTTTTTCTGAGAAAGTATTCTCTATTTGGAAATTGTTTAGGGCAATCCAGATGTAAGAACAAAAGGTGGATTTTATATTCTTCTGTTCCCTTACTAGCCCTATGGTTTTAAGGATACCAGAATTTACCCCATTCCACTCTACAGCATCCCACTCTACCCCAGCCCCAAACTGAATTACCCTTATCAGAGAGACTAGGAATATACACTGATAGAAGAACATACCTGCACACAGTTTCCATTTGACCCCTATTTAGTTTCTGGCTGTCATTTCCATTTCTTTCTCTGATCCTATTAGTACTCAGTACATCCTCAGACTAAGAGAACATAATGTTTCTTGTGGGAAAGTTACTCGGAATAAACCTCCAAACACAAATTCTTGGAAAATAACAAGACTATACATTTTCCAAAACCAAGTTTTGATATTTCCTTTAGGCTAGTGCCTGATTTCTCTCAGGAGAGCCATGTGAGAATAGAACGATTCTTTGTTTGCAGTAGAGTCTTCTTTATTCTCATCACCATGATTATTGCTATTAAATTTTGAGCCTACATTTCTGTGATTCAGTCTTGGAAATGGTTTTTAGAGCTTCACGATCATCTCCTTAATTGTTTCCGTTTTTCAGGCTTTTACTATGACATTAGCTACTGTCCTTCCTTAAAATGTCTGAAAATCAGGATTGAAATTTTATTTCAAGTAGCTAAATGGAAATCCCTGTTCTGAGATTCTTGGAAAGGCCACATAAGAAGCCTCCAAAGATATGCTACTTCATCAAAGAGCTAGGTCAGAAGCCTGGGGTCATAGAGTTAGGTCAGAAGCCCAGAGTCATAGAGCTAAGCCAGAAGCCAGGGGTCATAGAGCCAGGTCAGAAGCCCAGAGTCATAGAGCCAGGTCAGAGGCCCGGGGTCACAGAGCTAGGTCAGAAGCCTGGAGTCATAGAGCCAGGTCAGAAGCCCAGAGTCATAGAGCCAGGTCAGAGGCCCGGGGTCACAGAGCTAGGTCAGAAGCCTGGAGTCATAGAGCCAGGTCAGAAGCCCAGAGTCATAGAGCTAAGCCAGAAGCCAGGGGTCATAGAGCCAGGTCAGAAGCCCAGAGTCATAGAGCCAGGTCAGAGGCCCGGGGTCATACAGCTAGGTCAGAAGCCTGGAGTCATAGAGCCAGGTCAGAAGCCCAGAGTCACAGAGCTAGGTCAGAAGCCTGGGGTCATAGAGTTAGGTGAGAAGCCCAAGACATGAGCAGACTCTCCACTTCGCTCACAACTTATCAGTGTGATGACTCACCAAGGCTTTAGCAAAAGCATCCGCCTTTCCACTGTTTTGTCTGATTGTTTGCTTAGTGCGCCCCAAATTACATATGAAGTGTCATCTGCTTTTGTCTACCAGTTCTTCACCTTTTTGCCAGGTGATCCAGGCAGTTCCTTAGTTCTTACCATCAGTATCTAGCCATTCTTGGACTCTCCAGGCCAGCATGGAGCACTACAAATATATCTCTCATATACACCCAAACTCCCCAATGAAACCCGAAAAAGGCATAGTACTGTTGTGAGTTTTCATGTATCCCAATCCCTTTTTCTTCCACCATCTCTTCTTCCCTCCCTTTCACCAAGCATAAGTTATTATACAAGGATAAATGATATCATTTTTAGACAAAGGGGATCAATTCCCAGTTACTTAACTTCTAACATACTCGCTGATTGAGTTATACTTTCATCTAAAAGCAGAGGAAGATTCTTTGTTAAATTTCTTTTTATTCCTACAAGTCTTACCAAAAATGTTACGAGGTGGTAGAATGAAAATAAGCAAAGAATAATGTCTTCTATCAGAGGTAGCAAAGCTGGTTCTCAATTCCAACAGCAGAATTGGTCTTGCTATTAAAACTCACAGCAACCCCCGTGTTACTCGGCTCTGAAAGCACGTAAGGTGGACTTCAAAGATTTTTTTTTATGTTATGGTTTGCTTTTCAGATTGTAATTTGTCACGCATACATAATGCAAGGCTGAGCAGAGTCAAACCTGATGTGTGTGCAGGGTCAGTTCCAGAAAACAGGACACATGTGGTGTTTCTATTCCGCCATTTATGGGAGAGGTTCACGTGGCAGCAACAGTCAGTACTTATTGGTCCCTGGGCATTACACATAGCTAAAGGCAAAGGGCTACAAATTAGGAGTGGGAGGTGAATACTGGCCACTGGGAAAAATGGGAAGTAACAGGTAACAGGAAGTTGGTGACAGCAGTCACCTGAGCCATTTCATTAGTTCTGCCATACTGTGTCTTCCCTGGCTGGGACGGGTTTACCTGGCTGGCGAGTCCCACATTGGCTCTTAGCCTCAGCTTCTTCAAAATACCACGTAGGACCTGGCAGCTCTTATACTGTAAACTGATAATGCTTCATCATCATCACCATCACCATCAAATCAGCAATTTTTTTCCCCCCAGGATATGGACCAAGTCCTAATTTCCGAGATCCACTGAGAACTCTCAGTTGGATTTGATGTCTTTTCTTCTTAGAAGTTCATTGAGATGGTTTTCTGGAGTTGACACCCTTACTGACTTTCTGCAACTTATTTTATATAACATTTGTGGCAAGTGTGCTATTGAAATGTGTGTACAAATCTATTGCATCCTACAATCATAAGGATAATATGGAAAGAAGCTATTATATTTACCTACCACAATCAGTTGTTTGTACTCGTGTGGTGGAAGATAAGGAAAAATACTTGAAGATAGGAAAAGAGACATAAAACAAAGTTCCTTCTGCAACATGCAGTCTTTTCCAGAAAAATAGATAACCTGTCTCTAGTGGGCATTGTTTCCACATATTACTACAATGCTGAAAAGGACATGAAGTCCTACGAGAACTTTCAGATCTCATAAATTTTAACAATTCAGCCTGCCTATCATTTAAAGAGAGCTACACAGGGAACTTCCTCAATCTGATGAAAGTCATCTACAAAACAACCCACAGCATCATAGGTGATGGTGAAATACTAGACGCTTTCCCCTTAAGATTAGGAAACAGACAAGGATATCCACTCTTGCCCCTTCTGTTCAGCACTGTACTGGAGGCTCTAGACAGGGCAATTACGCAAGAAAAAGAAATAGAAGGCATCCAGATTGGAAAGAAAAAAGTAAAGCTATCTCTGTAGATGACATGATCTTGTATATAGAAAATCCTAAGGAATCTACTAAAAAATATTAGAATAAACAATGCCAAAGGTTGCAGAATATAAAATCAATATACAAATATCAATATATTTCTATACACTAGCAATAAACAATGCGAAATTGAAGCTAAGGATACAATTTCATTTACAGCAGCACTAAAAAGAATAAAATAAGAATAAATACAGCAAAATAAATAAAAGATTTGTACACTGAAAACTCTCAGACATCATTGAAAGAAATTAAAGAAGATCTAAATAAATAGAAAGACACCCAGGTTCATGGATTGGAAAACTTAATATTGTTAAAGTGGTGGTACTCCCCAAATTCATCTACAGATTCGATGTAATACATATCAAAATTCCAGCTTTTGTCCCCCCAGAAATTATCTCTAGTCCCTCTTTCAAAATTTACTACAAAGCTACAGTAATCAAGACAGTGTGGTAGTGGCATAAGGATAGACATATAGATCAATGGAATACAATTACAATGCCAGAAATAAACCCTCACATTTATGGTCAATTGATTTTCCACAAGGGAGCCAGCCAATACAATTTAAGGGGACAACTAGATACCTCCATGCAATATAATGAAGTTGGATCCTGACCTTGCATTGTATAGAGTAATTACCTCAAAATGGATCAAACACATAAATGGAGGAGTTAAAATTACAAAACTCTTAGAAGAAAACATAGGAATAAATCTTTGTGACCTTGGATTAGTCGATGGCTTCTTAAATACGTTACTAAAAGCATAAATAATAACAAAAGAAGATAAATTAGACATCATCAAAATTAAAAACTTTTGTGCTTCACTTCAAGAAAGTGAAAAAACAACCCATAGAATGGGACAAAACATTTGTAAATCACATGTCGAATAAGGGACTTGTACCAGAATATATGAAGAATGCCTGAAATTCAATAATAAAAATAACCCAATTAAAAATAAGCAGAGGGCTTGGATAGATATTTCTTCAAAGAAGATACACAAGTAACCAACAATCATATGAAAAGATACTCAACATCATTAGTCATTAGGAAATTACAAACCAAAACCATGACACCACCTCATACCCACTAGGATGGCTATCATAAAAAATTTGGACAATAATAAGTAGACAAGAATGTAAAGAAATTTTAACCCTTATTCTTTGTTGGTGGGAATGTAAAATGATTCAGTTGCTTGAAAGACAGTTTTAGTTCCTCAAAAAGTTAAACACAGAGTACCATATGACCTAGCAATTCTCATCATAGGTACCTATCCAAGAAAATTGAAAACATATTTCCACACAAAAATGTGTACACTAATATTCATAACAACATTATTCATAATAACTAAAAATAGGAAGAACCCAAATGTCCATCAACTGTGAATGAATAAACAAAATGTGGTGTATCTATGTAATAGAATATTGTTTGGCCATAAAAATGAGTGGAAGTGGATGAACCTTGAAAATATTATGATGAGTGAAAGAGGCCAGATACTGAAGACCACATATTGTATGATTACATTTACCGAAAAGTTCCAGAATAGGCAAATCCATAGAGACAGACAGGAAATCAGTAGTTGCCAGGGCCTCCAGGGAGGGGGAATGGGGAATAACTGTTAATGGGTATGGGGTTTCTTTCTGGTGTGATGAAAATGTTATGGAATTTTTGCTGATGGTTGTACAACTTTGTGACTATGCACACTTTGAAAAGGTAACTGTTTTGGTATTTGAATTACATCTCAATAAACCTGTTATTAAAAAAGAAAGAAAGGAAGAAAGAAAAAGAAAGAGTGGTACAGAAACTAATGTGTGCTGGTTAAGTCACGTCCTCCCTGACAGCCTCAGTGCTGTCAGGTACTTGCATTTATTAGTTTGTGTTTAGCTGTGGTTTTTACTTTCTTTCTTTCCTTTTGTTTTCTTTTTGTTGTCTTTTTGTTTCGTTTTTTTTAATTTTGAGGCTTCTATCTAAGTCATGCAGCTAAATAGATTCTCAAACATGTGTTTCCAACATATCTGAGTTCATGACCAAATGATCTGGATTAGAAACCATGACCAAGTTCATTTTAGTCATAGATTAATGAACAAGGAGCCTCTTGAGACCCAAATATTTCTCTTTTCAAACATGGTGACATAAAATTGATAAATTGATGGTATAGTTCCCTTTTAGTGCTGTTAATGTCCTGAAAATAATAATCAATTTAAAAGTTAGAATGAATAAAAAATGAAATGAAACACATAGACATTCAAATGTACCCTGAGGAATGCCCTTTTATGTTACTATATTAAGAGTATATTTTTTAAAAAGAGCTGTACCTATGGGTATATAATGAGTTTGGGTAGTTATATAGCTCCCTTCTTTGGAATTGCTCACAGAATTTACTTTAACAATTGTCACAACATCCTTGTTGGTGGCAAGCATTATGCTAAAAGTACAGTACAACCCCAAGTCAGACAACCAAGGGACACACAGTTATCACATGAAGTCTAGAGCACAGGTAGGCATGAAATCCAGATGGTCCGCCTAATAATGCCTCATCCACATCTGACCAAAGTGGCATCATATTGGACCAATAACCTCTCTAATCAATGATGGTTTTGAGTTCCCATTATTCTGGATTCTCCAAGTGTGTCTGCCATATCCTAAACAGATGGTCAGTATCACACAATGTGACTGTTTTTGATGGTAATAGGAATCACATAGCTAACACCTCCTGAAAAAAATTAGATTAGATATTGAAAATTGGACCTCATTTTTTTTACACTTGATTTTCTTTTATTTCTAGAAATGCCTAGGAATATTGAAAGTCTACAAAAAGTATTTTTGAAATGGATTGGTAGCTACATTTGTTATATGGCACACAATTTGAAAATTTTAGGACTTATAAGACAAGAAATGTTTCTCTTAGATAGCAAAAATAGAGTCCAAGAGGAAAAACAGCCAGTTTCACTTATACAATGTTTTGGGCCTCAGTTTACTCATTTGTAAAAGAAAAGTTTGGACTAACTAATATCTTAGGTTCTATGCAGGTATTTGATTTGGTCATTATGATCTTTACCTGCTCAACCCAAAGCTTAGGCAGGGTCATGCATGTGGGGACAGAACTCATCTTCTTTATCAATATACTCCTCATGCTTAGCACAGTGCCTGACACACAGCATATGCTCAAAAATATTTTTTGAAAAATAAGTGTCTATAGGATGTCCAGTCAAGATGGCAGAGTAGGTAAACGCTGTGCGTACCTTCTCTCACAACTACATCAAAATTACAACTAAACTACAAAACAGCCATCACTGAGAATCACCTGAAGCCCAGTTGAAGCAAAGCCCTACAAATAAGGACACAAAGAAGAAGCCACCTCGAGACTAGTAGGAGGGGCAGAGACGTGGAACGGGCTGGTCCCACACCTGCATGTTACCATTAAAAATCAGGAGGGATATCCCAGCTGCAGAGGTGCCGCCCAGAGAAGAAAGGAGTCCCAGTGCTGCACCAGGCTCCCCAGGCCAGGATTCCAGTGCAGGAGAAAAAAGTCCCCATAATTTCTGACTGTGGAAACCAGTCGAGGTTGTAGCTGAGTGGGACAGAGGACAGCTATGCTCCAACGCACTCCTTTTGGAGGGTCTGCAAACAGACTTACTTGCTGACCAACTCACTCACTCTGAGCTCCAGTGCTGAGGCAGCAGCTAGAAAGGCGAAAGGGACATACAGGGAGGAACTGAGTTGTCTGACTTCAGGATGAGTGCTGGAGGGGCAGCTTTCTCCTAGACAGATTTGCTGGCAGAAGCCATTGTTTTTTTGTTGAGCCCTCCCTCTTTCTGGCATGTAGATGCCATATATGAATCTCCACCAATGTGGCTAATGCCCTAGTGATTTCTGAGACCATGCCCCACCCAACTTTTGGACACACCCAAGCCACTTCCAGTGGCTTTTTCATACAAATCGCCTGCCTTGGCTCAGGCTGCAGACTTTCCTAAAGTCTCTGAAAGGTTCACAAAACCCAAAGAAGCATCATCTGGCTTCGGCATGTCTTGTACCGCTGACTGAGCAGCCCTAAACTTGGCACTAGCAGCAGCCAGCCTTGTTTCATGGCTTAGCCTCTCAAGGTACCTCCAGGCACAGAACTGGCGGTTGCCATATGCAGATTGCTTTGTGGCTCATGCCAGGTGGCCCCGCACAGGAGATAGACTGCGGCTGAACTTGGCCTGCAGCAGGTTTTCTCCCAGGTGGCCCTGGGGATGTCACGCCCAGTGGTCAGTTTCAAGCCATACTGGAATATCACCTGAAGGCCTCCAAGGATGACACAACCAAAGGGCAGACTGGGAAGGCACCAGAGCCCCACTAAAGTGAATCCTGCCCTGTAGTGTCAGTCTCTCCACAACAGCTCCTTCACTATAGTCACAGCCACTCCTCACAACCAATGAGCCCAAGGGTCAATACCTCCCAATCACATGCAAACAACAATCAAGGCTCAACTACAACAGGAGGGCACACACAACCTACACAAGGGACATACCTCGAGACTCTGGCTCCAGTGACCAGGGAGACTGTACCACTGGGCCCCACAGGACGCCTACTACATAAAGCCACTCTACTAAGACCAGGAAACATAGCAGCCTTACCTAATATATAGAAACAAACACAGGGAGGCAGCTAAAATGGAGAGACAAAGAAACATGTCCCAAATGACAAAACAGAACAAAGCTCTAGAAAAAGAACTAAACAAAATGGAGACAAGAAACCTACCAGACATAGATTCAAAACACTGGTTATAAGGATGCTTAATGATCTCAGGAAGAACTTCAACAAAGAGATAAGAAACATAAAAATGGAGGTAGAAAACATAAAAAAGAACCAGTCAGAAATAAAGAATATTATAACTGAAATAAAGAATACATTAGAGGGAATCAACAAATTAGATGAAACAGAGAATCAAATCAGCAATTGAGAAGCTAAGGTAGCAGAAAATATCCAAACAATACAGCAAAAAGAATCCAAAAAAATAAGGACAGTTTAAGTGTCCTCTGGGACAATGTCAAGCATACCAACATTTGCATCATAAGGGTACCAGAAGGAGAAGAGAGAGGGCAAGGAATTGAAAACCTATTTGAAGAAATAATGAAGGGAGGCTTCTCTAACCTGGTGAAGGAAATGGATATTCAAGACCAGGAAACACAGAGAGACCCAAACAAGATGAACCCAAAGACGCCCACACCAAGACACATCATTATTAAAATGCCAAAGGTTAATGACAAAGAAAGAATGTTAAAAGCAGTAAGAAAAAAGCAGTTAGTTCCCTTATAAGGGAGTTCCCATAAGACTGTCAGCTGATTTCTCAACAGAAACTTGCAGGCCAGAAGGGATTGGCAGGAAATATTCAATGTGATGAAAAGTAAGTAGCTACAACCAAGATTACTCTACTCAGCAAAGCTATCATTTAGAACCTATGGACAGATAGAGAGCTTCCCAGACAAGAAAAAGCTAAAGTTCATCACCACCAAACCAGTATTATAATCTTAGAGGGGCTTCTTTCAGAGGAGGAGGAGGAGGAGGAGGAAGAGGAGGAGGAGGAGAAGAAAAAGAAGAAGAGAAGAAGAAGAAGAAGAAGAAGAAGAAGAAGAAGAAGAAGAAGAAGAAGAAGAAGAAGAAGAAGAAGAAGAAGAAGAAGAAGAAGAAGAAGAAGAAGAAGGGGAAGAGGAAGAAGAAGGAGAAGAAGAAGAAGAAAAAATAAAAACAATGAATAATGAAATGGCAATAACTACATATCTACCAACAATTACTTTAAAATAAGTGGACTAAATGCTCCAATCAAAAGACATAGTGTGGCTGAATAGATAAGAAAACAAGACCCATATATATGCTGCCTACAAGAGATTCACTTCAGATCAAAAGACACACAGAGACTTAAAGGGATGGAAATAGTTATTTCATGAAAATGAAAAAAAAAAAATCTGGGATAGCGATACTTATACCAGACGAAATAGATTCTAAAAGGAAGCCTATAACAAGAGACAAAGAAGGATCCAATAATCCCACTTCTGGGTATTTATCTGAAGAAACCCAAAATGCTACTTCAAGAGTATGTGTTCATCCATACATTCATTGCAGCATTATTTACAATAGCCAAGATATAAAGGCAACCTGGGGGTCCCTGAATGGATGAATGAATAAAGAAAAGGTGGTACATATATACAATGAAATATTACTCAGTTATTAGAAAGAACGAAATCTGGTCATTTGGGACAACGTGGATGGACCTAGAAGGTATTCTGCTGAGTGTAGTAAGTCAGACAGCAAAAGACAAATGTCACATGATTTCACTTATAAATGGAATCTAAAAAACAAAATAAACAAACAAAGTGAAACAAAGTCATAGATACAGAGAACATTTTGATTGTTACCAGATGGGAGGGGGATTGAGGGTGGGTATAAAAGGAGAAGAGATTAAGAAGTACAAATTAGTTGTTACACAGCAGTCATGGGGATACAGGACATATCATCGGGAATATAGTCAATGCTATGGTAATAACTGTGTATAGTGCCAGCTGGGTACTAGACTACTCAGGTGGATCCCTTCTTAAATTATATAAATGTCTAACTACTATGCTGTACACCTGATGTAATGTACAGCAGAGGGAATATCGCCAATAATAATGTGCTCGCGTGGTACAGTGTCAGGTAGTTGTTGGACTTATCATGGCTATCTCTTCTTTAGGTACATAAATGTTGAATAACTATGGTGTACATCTGAAACTAATATAATATTCTATGTTAGCTATATTTTAATAAAAAATCTTTAAAAAATAAATATCTTCAGTATTTTGTTTTATAAGATTTCCTTTATTTTTCTTTGAGGCACTACAGTTGAAGTTAAAATTATCATAACAACCCTTCCCAGGAATATATCTGTTGTATTGGTAATGTGTTTTTATTTTTCCAGATTTCTTTCATTCCTAACGTACTATGACTGACCATGCATAAAAGGATATTAAGCTTTGAAGATTTCCAAACACGTCTGGAGAGGGACTTTCTACAAGTGTTCACGTTTCTATTTTTAAAAGTTGTTTACATCTGCAGTACTTTGGGCACTTAACAATTAACATATTCATGTTACATCAACACTTGCTTCATTGTCTTTCCTTTAAAAGTACTTTTTCCAAAACATTTGAACATCTTCCCTGGTTTGATTTCCCTTATCCCCATTAGTTACCAGTGCAGACTCCATTCTTTTTATTGCCAATATTCTTATGGAAAACTAGAGGAGATGCGCTATTTATCCTTGACTTTTGCTTCCAAAGATGCACAACCAAAGAACAGGAACTCCTTAAAGGACGCACAGGCTTTAGGGGCATCTGTCTCTGTCTTTCACTTGACAAAAATAAAATAATAAAGTTATGTGTTTCCCGTACACATATAAATGCCAGAAATAGATTTAGACGTATATTTTTCAATCCATGTGCCAACTGAATAAGCAGAGTGAAACAGATTGTGGCGAGGAGGCCACCGCCACCCGCTCTCGAACTCTTCTAACCCTGCCTCCTGCACACCTGCAGGGAGCCCAGCCAGCTGTCCCCTGGGAGCTGCACACTCGCCTCTGGGGCTGTCGTGCTAGCTCGTGTTCCTGGGTGTCATTAAAAGCATAATTTCTCTGCATGACTTTGGACTGGCTCCTTTGACACCACTGAACTTTTGCAGATTATTTACTCTGTCTTAGACTCTTTATACTTCACCAACCAGAAAGCCTTGGAGAACACACTGGGACCAGCAGACTCATCTGCAATATCCCAGCTTGTTCAGTCTCCTCACAAAGCAGAGGTCAAAAGAATTGTCCTAGGTGCTGAGAAATGGGCCTGCTGGGGGAGGCCCGTCTGTTACTGCTTGTCACTTTTCAAGGAGGGAAACCACTGAGACTTCTGAGAACATAGAGCCCACAGTATAACAGTATAACATGCTTTTCAGTAGCAGTATACACACACACACACACACACACACACATATACTTACATATTTTGTATATATTATATATATTTTATACATGTATTTATATTTTTCTTTGAAAAATAGAAAATCAGTTCTCTAATGCTGTCTCTGTTATCACACAAAATACTGAGTGAAGAGTATCCCCGTGGCCTGAGCTGGGCAGATCAGAGTCTCTCACACGTTTGGAATTGAGACAGAAGCACTCACCTCAGTCTGTCCTGGCTTCTCCAACAGAAAACATGTGCACTGGGGAGCTGGAGATCAGCAGTGTTTGGGGTTGTGCACCCTGAGGCGGTGAAAACATCTGCAGAAAGAGAGAGGGAAAGAAAAATCAATCTACAGCGAGAAAAACAGAGAGGAGAAAGAAAGCATGCTTCCTGGCTTCCTGCAGGCTTCCTCGAGCTTGGTTCTAGTCCGCCGGGAGACCCAGCTGCCTCCGCCCGTGGCCTGATATGCAGTGACGTCTTTCCTAAAACAGTGACTTCATAAGTTTTCTGATAGCAAAGCACAATCACAATCCTTTTATCAAGTTCCCTTATCCAAACTCTCAAGAATCTGAATTACAATGAGGAACCCAGAAGTAATCACATGACATATGTAAAGAGCAAAAGGTGTGTTTTTGGTCCAGAATGATGCAGAGCATCATTCCTAGCCTTGCCTGACCCGCTCACTATCCCTTCCTCAAAAACACCCAGCAATTCACCAAATATCTACGGGGCAGTTGCTATATGTTCTGTACCAGGTCAAACGCTTAGGGTGAGAAAGCCAAGAACACATCCCCTGCCCCTCAGGAGCTTTCAATCCAGTGGGGAAATTAGATAAGCAGAGTGTACTAGATTTTCCCGATGTACTCTGGTGAGAGAATTCAGTCTTCTTTAACGCCATTCTCAGCGAAAACCTCAGTGTTAATTCAGAAATGACAATATTACTGTGCACACTTTATTTGTTTAATATTTCAAGAGGCCAAGCATGATCATCAACTACAAAAGTCTGAAGAATTTTGAAGGTATGACTGACTTAGTTTCTTTCGAAGATGTTCAATGAATATTGCAGAGCTCTAGATGAGGAAGAAACAGTGTCCTCCAAGGAGCTAATACAGCCAACCAGACGATTTACACACAATTTGACTTCCTTCTACTGGTTGAGAGGGATGGGTCGTACAATACACCACCAACTTTGATATGACCGTGTTGAACTTTTAACCAGGCTGCCTGTGTTGACAGTCACAGCAAAGTTCTTTTTGTCAAGGAAATAAACCTTATTGAGACAGAGGTCAGTTTTAATATCTAGTGATTTTTATAAGATTAATGCATAGGAATCTTTATACTAATATTTTTACTACTTTTATATTCCTTATGCATCAAAGAGCCTATGTTGTGTGTTTAAGTTAACGTTGTATTTGGAATAGGATTTACAAAAGTAACTTCTATCTGAATGTAAATTAACACATATTTATTACAGAATATTTGGATAATATAGATCAATATTGTATGACCTAATCCATAATATCATTTTATTTCTATAGTCATAACTTTCATTTTTATAATTAACTTCTTAGATCTTTACATGCCCTATCAGCAGAAAGTCTCATATAGACTCCCCCAATTGTCTAAAGTCCCCAGGGGCTTAGTCCAAAGGAGGACAGGGTCAGTTGTTTCTAATGCCGGGTCTAGAGGGAATTGGTCCAGAGAGAAAGGTCTAGACCCTTTCACTAGTGCACAATCCTAGTGCACAAGCTGTGGTAATGCCCTTGCTGGTTTGGGCCTCTTTCCTGGCCAGGGGGGAGACGAGGAGCCTGATCTAGGAGTCCGCACTTACAGCTCTCTTGGAGTCCCTCACATACGTGGCAATAGTCACCATTTTCCCCTAATGTACAGCATTGGCTCAGGGAGGCTGGGTCCCAAGGTGTTTCTAGTTTAGAAACTTAGTGCTGTGCTTTCTCCAAGAATGTCTAAGCCCTCATGTTTATGCCAGGACACCAACTTAAGTTTGTCCATTCCTAAAGATAATTTTATTTTAGGGCCTCATTACTCTGATAATGGGCTTTGGCTAAGCTACTCTGGTAAATCTCAAAAGTAGCAGGGTAGGGGGTTATCACTTTGTGAGGGGTGTAAATGTCTAACTATTACATTGTTTTGTACACCTGAAAATATAATAAGAATAATAACAACAATAATAATAATAATAGAGGCATAGCTAATATAATAAATGCTTTATATGCATTAATAAAAAAAAAGCAGGGTAGAATATTTGTCCTTGTCTTTCCAGATGGCCACAGTTCCATACGCAAATAATCCAATGATTTCATCAGGGATCAATTTTATGGTTACTGTGATATGTGGAACTATGCGGCCACTGTAACTATGTTCACTATATAGAATATTACAGAAAAAAAAATTGAAATTACCCATAATCTCAACCATAGGTAGCCAATGCTAATGTTTTATAGAAAGACTCTTGCCCTAACTTACCTCCCCAAACCCTCTTGCATGGCTCCCCTATAGCTGCCCTTGACATAACAGTTTGGACAAGCTGCTGCTCTCCAAACATGCCGTACTTTCTCTGTCCATTGTATTTCCTTTTTCTGGAATGCTTTCCTCTCTATATTTGCCTGTTGAAATCTACCTCTTTCCAGGCCCATACTGAATGCACTTCTCTCTTACAGGTGAAGTTCTGGACCCATCCTCTGGTGGAAGCTCCACTCACTCTGACCACAACCTGTGCTCTAAAGGCACTTACACTATTATGCCATTGTTTTGTTCATAGTTTTGCAGTAGTCTCAACTCCCTAACTAAATTGCAGGCTTCAGGGTAATTCTTACCTGAAAGTAAGAATTTTGTTTATTCAAGCTTTTCATTCTCCATGTCAACTGGTACAAATGATATGTACTCAGCAAATATTTTTGAAAAATATATGAATTCACCAGCAATAGAAAATGATATGTCAATTTACTTAGCCCAGTCAAATTCTTTAACTTTATTAAAATCAAAATGATACTATCAAGTGCCAATTATATGTAACATACCAGGTATTTACTATTTCAAACTTGCCTTAAAGTTAATTGGAAAAATTTCAGATATGAAAAATTATAAAAAAGAATAAATACCCATACACCCTCCCATCCATATTAAGAAAACATTACCAATATAATCAAAGCCCTGTGAATCCCATCCTGAACACATCTGTTTCCCTCTCCACCACTGCGAGCCCAACTCTGAACTCGGGGACGACTTTTTCCAAGCATTTATTTTATATTTTAACCATATTACACATGTATTTATACTGTGTGTTTGCTGAATTATTTAAGAATATTCAATTCTTAAAATAAGAAAATAAGAGAAATGAATATATAGGGAGAAAAATTAAACTAAGAATCAAAGCAAATAGTCTAGAGACAGGCAAAATCTGTAAAATATGTTAAATAAGTTAGTAAACTCTGAGATATGTTAGACATAGATAAAGTAATGGAGTATCTGTACAGTGGACATAATTAGAAAGGGATAGAAAGAGCAAGAAAACCTGGTAGTCATGAAACACTAAATAAATATGTGAGGCCGTGAATCATCAAATATTCATGACACATCAAAGATACATGAAGCATATGAGGCATTCACTAATTATGAGGTCTTAATTCGGCCAACCATTGGCTCCTCACATTGTCTGCACAAGGAATGCAAAATACAATCCACAGCTGCTCATCAGGCTAATTGGTAAGCTACAGCCACCAGCCAGATGCACTTGCTCCCAAGCCTACACAGTGTGTTGTGACCCGAGGCACCTTCTACAGGTTGGGCCACTTTACTCAAATCTCAACTCTGGTGCTTGCCAGCACACCCTTATCAAGGAACAGAGAGAGAAGACTGAACATTCAGGCTGTGTGATCTTTCCACCCTGCCTACACCACATCTTAAATGTGTTAACCTATCCCATCTATTTCACCTTGCTTCATGCTGTGTGTTTTCAATTGATTTAATAAACCATGTGATTTAAGCATGTTGTTTTGGTCTGTAAGCCCTTCTGTTGTGTGAGCTCTTGGATAGCTTGCCAGTTACTATATTTGCAGGCTTCTGTTGCAGCAAGGTAATTTCCCACACAATAGGATTTACAAGTTTTTAACTTGAACATCAATGGCATCATATGGTACATATTCATCTACCACATGCTTTTTTTATTTAACATCATACTAGTGAGATTGTTCCACGGAAAATATGTAGATCTATTTAGTTTATTTTCATGGCTATGTTCATTATATGAATACATTACAATTTGTTTATGAAATCTTCTGTTGATCTAATGGAGGTTGTTTTCAATTTTTTACTATTGCAATCAATGCTGCTGTGAATATTCTTGTCCCTATCTCCTTGGGAACATGTAAGAGTTGCTCTGAGGATATACCTAGAAGAACAATTTCAGAGTCAGAGGGTATGCACACCTTTAACCTGACTACATATTGCCAAATTGCTCTCCAAAGTGATTGCACCAATTTATACTCTTACCAGAAGTAAATGAGTCCCTATATTCTTAATCCTAGCCAACACTTTGTGTTGTCAGACTTTAAAATTTTTGCTGATCTGATGAATGGATGGATTCTGGTTACAAAGAAGTTAGTAATTGTGGCAACTAAAAAAACTTTATGGCATTTCCTCAGTATTCAATTACGAGGGAAAAAAATCTGTGCTCGTTTTGTGTCAGATTTTTGGACTTACACATTCTCCGTGTAAGGCCAAGTAAAATTTCCCCTTTCTCTTTCCAACTCTGTGAAAACCAAAGTAAAAAATACTTTGCAACAAAATTTGTCATTTTTCCCCCCATAGGGATTAAGGTTTGGAAAAATACCACGTTAGTTGCTTTATGTCACAAAAATATCCCTCTCATTATAAAGGGGCACGAGAAAAAGAATTTAGGTGCTTTCATGCAAATCACTCATCACTGAACATATGGCATAATGACGGTGGGTCAGTAGCTGAAGAACTATTACTCATAGACTGAGAATGAACTCAATTTAAAAATTCTAGAAAGTGGCTCCTTGCCCCAAAATATCTATCCCAAGGGGTCTTGTTCCATGCCTTAAATTCAACTATTAGAAATTAATGTACTAGGGTTAAACTTTTTTCATATTTAAGAAATCTCCAAAAGAAAATACATTTCAAAAAAATACATTTAGTACTTATAAATTATTGGCACCTTATTTGTCACATCTCTTTCAAAAGCACAAAGGAAATGAGACATAGGACATGTAAATGTTATCAGGTATAAGATGGAGAACATCTTCAATTTGCTCTCCCTAATCCAGCACCTTCAGACAGGCAAATCTTTTCTTAATTTCTTGCTTTTAAACCTTTTGGGTAACTCCCCAACAGCCCTAACAGTGTTCCCAAAGTGTGGTGTAAGGATCCCTTGTGGCTTCAGATCCTCTAAGGTAATTATTTAAAAAATACTAATTCCTTAGTCCTAGCTCAGGCCTGCTCAATCAGAATGTCTGAGGGTGAGGCACTCCCTGGAATCTGTGTTTTCAACAAATTACTCAGTTTGATTTAAAACCAAACAAACAAAGCAAACCACGGTTTTACAATTGAGAAGTATAACACACATTAAGAAAAGTACTGAAAATTTTAAAAAATGCAGTACAAATTATTACAAAGTGAATATCCCTATACCCACGGCCTAGAACAAGAAAGAGAGCCTTGCCAGCACTTCAGAAGCCCTTTCCAATTATCTCCCTCTTCCTCATTGTAACTACTATTCCGATGTCTAACACTACCAGCTTGATTCTGGCACTCATTGAAGATGAGAACCACAGTGACAGGATAAAACTCACACTGCTTAGCGTGTCAAATAAGGATACTGCATAATTTGTTCTTTGCAACCTCACCTTCTGCCTCTGCCTTCTTCACATTTCATTCTCGTCATTCGGAAGCAGTTATGTTTCATTTTACAATTATTGCCCTAATTCATTGCTCAGGCTCCATGCTGTTTCACTGCCTCAGATGTGCTGGGGAGTGCCCGTACTTCCTGAGTCTATTAAACTCATTTTTCAAGTCTTGTCCAACTGTCACTTTCTTACAAGCTTCATGACTTTCACTCCAGTGCCATCACTCTTTCTGTTGTGTGACCAAGAACATCTTGTAATGTGGAACAACAATTATTTTACCTGTCTATTCCCCTTTCTAGATCAGGAATGAGGACAGTTTTCTGCTTTTGAATTCTTTTGAGTATACAGGCTTAGTGTGTGTCCCTCAGCAGGTGCTTAATTGTTGAACAAACAATCTGCAGGTACACAAGTCTTTGGAAAGTAGCACACTGCAGCACTAACACCTGCAGGTATATTTGGACCAGATCGTGTTCTTCCTTATCAGGAAACAATCTCAGACATTAGGAGGACCCTGGGTGCCTGAGAGGCAGGTGAAAGCAAGTGAAGGAAGTGGGATGAAACACAAAGGGGGAGGTGGGGAGCCAGAGTGATGTTGCCCAGATCTTAGGGGGCCCTGCAGAAAAGGGCCCCCTTTTTTGGGACTGCTCTGCTCGGGGCAGCACTGGGGGACCTGCCTCGCCTGAGCCCTCCCTTCTTTCTCACAGAGGGTCCCCAGTTATCAGACCACTGTGCTTCATGAAGGCCTAGACTCTTCTGACTTCTTTACATCCTTTCCTGCCTCCAATTATCCCCGGACTGTCCATCTGCTTCTGACTGTCAATTCTTGCTGGAGAAATGCCTTGTAAGTAACCTGCTTATTGCTTGACCTTTGCGTACAAGGAAGGTGGAGCGTTCAGTTCTTCAAGACTCCTACCCATCCATAGTATGTGTGAGTAGGAGTGGAGGGCGGCAACGAGACACACAGAGGGCCTTGTGTAACTGCCCTGGTGCTGAGGATCTGGATCATAAGCATCTGGGCAGCCTGCCACCAGAACCTTCGCAGCAATGTAAATAGTCCTTAGGCAAATGAGCCTCGACTGTTAGGCAAACTAAAATGCCGGAAGGCAGGAATGAGAAGAATGACTCAAAATACATATAATCCCCAAAAGATACTGTAAAACAGAATTAAAATCTATCAAAAAGTATTCTTAAACAGAGCCACTGCCGGTGGTTTGATCCTTGGGATGGGGGTAGGGGCAGCTAAGAGTCTGGAGGCGATGGAGGCCAGCATGGAGCAGGCACTCTTGGAAGATGGTTGTGCTTGTGAAATGAAGGAAGAGCACAGCCCTGCAAGCTGCAGGCTTGGAGACAGTAGGCTCCTCCGTCCTCCCCTAAAGGATCACAGTGGCCTGCAAAAGGGTCTCCAGCGGCACTGGACCAGCATTGTATCTGCTGGGCCCAGTTTTCGGCAGCGAAACGGGCAATGAGAAACAGTGACATCAGAGGCTGCCCAGACACCTATTCTGTCACTGTTTGGATGTGGAAGCCCAAGGAACTAAGGTCACTCTAAATTACAAACGCCTTGGGACTTCATAAAGTCCCTGGAGTATGGGCATCCTCAAGAAGATACAAGTGGATACATGCTTGAATGATTAATCAGAAAAATGGGGGGGAAAACCCGACTATATTTGTTAATTAAAGCAGTTCAAGCAAGCTTTATCTGTATTTATCTGACACACAATAGACTCTCAAGACACGTATACACAATTGGTTATATACGAAGGGCTTAATACATATTTGCTGCGCAAGTTCCTGATTTTGTTGTCCTCTTCAAACAAGTAGATAGTACAGTTTTGTACAATTGTACTATCTACAATTTTGTACAAGTAGATAGTACTGTGTTTCCCCGAAAATAAGACCTAGCCGGGCAATCAGCTTTAATGCATCTTTTGGAGCAAAAATTAATACAAGACCCAGTGTTATATATTATTATATATTATATTATATTATTATATTAAAAACTCAGTCTTATATTGTAGTAAAATAAGACCAGGTCTTATATTTGCCCTTCTAAAGGTTTTGTTACCTTTTTACCAGCAATTTACATAAAAGCCTCTCACCTTATCAACAACAGGATGATTTGGGAAATTTATTCAAGGAACATATTTTATAGTTGGATAAAACTCTTATTCTGTCACTATTAGGTTGTTCTTACAGTAGAAAATTAAAAAAAATACAGTAATAGAAAATGAAGAAGTCACGGTCCTTAAAAATTTTGACTACTATATATTATAGCCAATCCTGAGTCAGCTGATGAGTCACGATATCTAAATCTGGGTAAGCACAATATAATTTAAACTGTAAAGATATTACTTGGCAATTATATGTGAACAGAACCATGTTTTATCTTCATTTCAATAGTTTTACATCTTATTGTACAATACAAGCATTGTCCTTTCAGTGTCTGCTCCTAGAAGGCAGTCAATGTTGAGTAATTAGTTGTGACAATTGGCCCAACTCAGTTTCTGTACATCTGAGGCAGCATGTTGAAAGCACTTGGTGTGGTGGTGTCTTTTCTTCTCCTGATACATATCTGTACCTGAAACACGCATCACTTCTTCTCTTCTAACTGAAGGATCTATGCAGGCTCTTTTCTAGTGAAGAGCAGGTTGATTGCGGTTTCTGTCCTTTATTCCTGTAGATTTGTCTCAGCTACTCCAATCCATCATTGCCATCTGTCCCAGATCAAGAGTACATTTTTGTGGCTAGCCAGAGAAATTTCTGTTAAGATGACCTCTTCTCTGTCTCTCCTTTTTTCCTTTTCAGGAGAGTCATGTATTTCGGTACTTTTTCTTTGGTTTTTCACTTCTCCCAGAATAGTTATATCTACTTCAGTCAGCTTCTCACAAGTGCCCAGTTTTCTTCTTTTCATCCTTTGCCCTCTCCTCACTTCCAACTCTTATCCTTTTATTTCAAGAAAGGCTCTCTTTTTTACATGCTCCCTTCCTATTTCCTTGCTCCTTTTATGAGCTAGAGAAAGCCCCACATCTTGGCTTACAAGTCACACACCTTAGTCAAGGAAACAAACAAAATCTTTTATCCACCCTCATGTGGAATGTTTACAAGGGGTACTCTAGCTGATGGGTTCTTTGTCTGCAGAATGTAGATCAGAAGAATGAGACAAGCTCAGAGACAAGCTGGGAGAGTGAGCTCCCAGCTATCTATCTCAGCAAATTGGGTGGAGAACAGCAAAAGTTAAACATGGGATCACGAGGAACAAGAAAGCCAAGAATGAAGTGTGCAAATGGAAAATGGTTTGAATAATTTCCAAAGATTGTGAGCAGAGTATTTTTTTTACCTACTCTCCAACCTGCCTGTGTAGTTAGCTGAGAATTACTAATATCCAATGTCTTAGTCCATTTAGGCTACAGTAACAAAATACCACAGACTGGGTGTCTTAAACACATATTTATTTCTCACAGTCTGGAGCCTGGGAAGTCCAAGGTCAAGGCACCAGCATTTGATTCGGTGTCTGATGAGGGGCTGCTTCCTAGTTCATTGATGGTCATCTTTTCACTGTGTCCTCACATATTAGAAGGGGCTAGTGAGCTCTCAGGTCTCGTTCATAAAGGCACTAATCCCATTCATGAGGGCTTCACCCTCATGACCATATCACCTCCCAAAGACATATGGATTTCAACATACGAATTTTGGGGGGAGACACAAACATTCAGTCCCAAACAGCTAGGAATGAGTGGACAGTAGTCAATGTTGTTGAGACATGAAATAGTTATGGAACAGTTAATTATACAAATCCTGCACAGTGGATGCCAGAGAAAAGGGAAAAGGTGGGAAGAGAAAAATAGCTGAGTTGTAACCACTGCTGCCTGAGGTAAAAGGTAGAGGAGGAAGAAAAACAAGGTTCTAATCCTTAAAAACATGTCTGAAAATTTTTTAGAAAAACGTCTTGAAAAGTTTCCGTTTACATTCTCTCCCTCTTAAATAGAAACTTTTAAAATAAAACCAAAATGACTCTTTGCTCAATTGAATGTTTGGTTGTATTATATTTGCTACCTAACACATTAATATTTTTTTGTTCTTTATATTAGCAACAAATTGTATAAATTTCCATATCTATAGAAGTCAATTGGATTAGATGACTTCTAAGATCCTAGCTAGTCTCCCTAAAGTCTCTAACTCTGTGTTTTCACTTACATTTTATAAGCACTTGTAGACAATCCTGGGAATTTATCTCATTTCTTTTTCCAACAGGGATTGCCTTATAAATTCCAAATAACCAATTTATAAATGAACCATTGGAAACTAACTAGTTGTGTGTTGAATTTCTGCAAGGTATTTGAAATATACTTTGAATATACAGAGGTTGAACTAGGTGAACTTCATAATCCTTTACATCTTAAAATTCTATGGTATCTTGTAATAAAATGCAATGTATGAAGATTTGCTTATTTCTTAGAAGAGCAGGTATTTTAAAAGTCTTAGCTCTTAAAATGATCAGTTATTGTATATATTCCTATTAGATTACCTTTAAGAAACTTGTTTATAATCTCCATATATTTTAAAATATTCAAATCTCCATACATTTAAAATTATATGTGATTGACATCACATATCGAAAGCTTTAATTCTCATATTGCAAAATAAGGGAAATTTTAATTATATTTCTGATAATATGAATATTGCACATGACTCAGTTAATTGTAGAGTCACCACCACATAGAGTGGAAAATTTGTTAAGTATAGAATTGTTCTAAGGCAATAATGGAACAGTAGAATTATATTGTACTTAGATCTTGCAGGTCATAAACCATAATGTTATTCTTTCCCTCTTCCAAGAACACTTTAAATCTATTATGTGCTCTGTTGTTTTAAATCACTGAAGCATTTTAAAGTAAGAAATCTTTTTTAAAGTTATAAATTAATGCTCTTTCAATAAAATTTTCACTCAGATGTCTGAACCACTACCAACATTCTACTTTTTTTTTTTTTTACTAAAAACTTTAGTTCCATAATGTGGAAATGTTTTGTGTTTCTTTTTTGTCCAAATAATTCGTTATTTTTGTAAATATATTAATAATTGAAGTATTTTTAATAATTTTTAAAAATCCTGTTACATATACTCAATTCAAGAGAACTATAAGATATAATTACGGGATGGAATGGTATATGGAATAATTAAGACACCATAATTACTCTCACAGGATGGAATGCTTTCCCTTCACAAACCACAGGGCCTGGGAGTGGGAGAAGACTGTGTGTTAGAAAGAGGGGAGACAGTATTTAGCAGGGAGAGTAGTATTTAGGAATGGGATGAGTGACAAAAAGTGGTAAAGAGGTAAATAAGAATCAATGCTTCTTTATCTGAGTTGTCTTAGATATGGTGAGCGCCTCAGTTCTCTTTTTGAGCAGTCATATTGACTACAGTGTTGTCATACAGACCTACGAAATTGTATGCCTAAAAGCTTCAAATTTTATCTTTCCTTCATTTTCCTTCCTCCCACCATCTCCCCCAGCACCAAGCATTTCAGGCAATGCAAAGTTGCATTTCAGGCAATGCAAAGTTGGCCAAAAATGCCATTCTTAGTGTGGGAAAAATATACTATCTAATAAATGTGCCTTGAAAACATTGGGAAATTTCTTTGTATGAATGTAGAAATAATCAACTACAAGGCAGAAGAAAAAATATCTGCCCTGACCCATTTCCTTTTCAGCCTCATGTTCAGTACTGGTCAGACATATACAAGCTCAGTAAGAAGACTTAATGGCATTTCTTCCAACTCTAGAAACAATTCTACTGGAAGGCTCCATTAGTCCAGGTAAAATTAACTAATTGCATGACTTGTGAATCACTGATTATACATCTTTAGGGAAGAAAGCGATTTTTCTCTAGCTGTTCAGAACCAACAATGTTTGCAAAACATCAGGATCCCAGAGAGGTACTGGAAAAAAAGAATTTTGCAGATTTCATTACCTGAAAATTTGTTAACTTATAATTTTCCAAGAAATTGTCTTTATTTTGTAACAACCTAAGTTAACTTTCTCTTTAACATTACAGGGTCCACAACTGCAAAACTGTGACAATTAGGTCAAGACAAATTTCCAGCAGTGATTTCTTCAATTGAAGAATTTGAGGAAGCATGCTTATTCATTTTAAATATCAACTCTACTCCAGACAGAACCTTTCGCTAACACTGGAGAAAGATTTAATTATATATATTCTATTGTGGCGTTACTCATTTCTACAATGCATTTTTGCAAAATTAAAAGAAAAAGGTTGAGTACTTTAAAGGTCTTTTTCTTTCAATGTTATTATCCCATCCATTGCTCCAACATAAAGATGTGGTATGAAGAATTTCCCTTCTCAAAGAATGCCTTGTAATCCCATCAGGAAAGTAGGCACACTCTGGGAGGCCAGCCAAGATGTGGGAATGGCCTCCTATAAAACTGTATTTTATATGTATGTTAAAACGGGATTCTACCTGTATTTGCACTAGTTTTATATTTACTAAACGTTCTCTACCCTTCAAAACCACAATGCTAAAATACGGGGCATTCTTTCATTTCCTCATGTTTTGGCAAAGAAAGGAAAAACAGATTTTAAAACAAATTTCCAATTTGTTGGCAATCGTTTCAGTGCATTTTTGGAGGTGTTTTAATACTTTCTTTAGTTAGAAAAGTTTATGCAAGCCAAACTCAAAAATTCTATAGCGTGCCTTGGGAACTCTAGTTTAACACACCCCAGAGCTGTTCCAGCGCCGTCGGATTTCTACACCACGGAAACAGAAAATACTACCCAGTAAAGTAACAGGCAGGTTTTCAGAAGGGTTGAGAAGGTTGGCATTAAGTTACCCAGCAAGCAAGACAGTTGTCAAAGCTGCACTTCGGGCTTGTCGGTTCCCATTCCACCCTTCTGACCCCCTCCCGAGGGCGGTGGTGGGAAGAGGGCAAGATGGGCGTAGCAGATTGCTCTTGGAACCACCAGTTTGTCGTCCAGCTCCGCGCACCTGCCGCCCCCCGCCCGTGCAGTGGCAGCCAACTTCCCGCGGGACGCCTCGGCCTACTGGGCTAGGAGCGCACCTGGCCCACCAGCCTCCAGCCTGCGGGGGCGGACGCGGGGGCAAACCTGACGCCCAGATGAGTGGACGGAGCACGTTCCCTGTTTTGTTAAGCCGGCCTCCGGGGAATGTTGGATTTGGCGGGGTGCGCTCTTTGAAATACTATGTCGGGAACCTCACACAGTAATTTTTTTTTTTTTTTTTGCTTTAATTGCAAACCTTCCCGGTTCGCTCAGCAGCTGGAGAGCAGGCCTGAGGCAGCGTCCCCTCCCTCCCGCCGCCTCCGGTTCCCTCCCTCCCGCCCCCTCTCCTCGCCGGGAGCCGGACTCACGGGAGCCGCCCCCCCCCCGGGCGCCCACTTGGTTCCTCCCAGCTGCCGTGTGAATGGGCCGCCCTCCGGATTTCGCGGAGGGGGCGGCGGGAAGAGGCCGAGCCCGAGCTCCGGCGGCCGCCACCCCCGCCCCCGGCCCCCGGCGGCCCACGCCGAGTTCTGCGTCACTCGGCCGCGCGTGGGCGGGAGCCGGAGCGGCGAATGTAGCAAGAGCGGAATCTCCCAATGTGACAGCGCGCAGGGGGTGGAGGCGGCGGAGGCGGGCGGGGGAGGGGGAGGGTGCAGCGGGCCCGGGGAGGGAAGGAGAGGGAGGAGGAGGAGGGAGCGCGCGGCGGGGGAGACGCCGCCGCCGCCGCCCGCGCGCCGGAGCCCGGAGGAGCCGCCGCCGCCGCCACCGCGGCCGAGCGAGCGCCGTCGGGGCTGGCGGGCGGGAAGCGGCGGGTCGGAGCTGTGGGGGGAGCGGGGAGATCGCGCCCACCCCTTTCCCTGCCCCCCTCGATGGGAGCGGGGGCGTCCCGGCCGCCGCAGCCGCCTGAGGAGGGAGAGCCGCGCCGGGCCGTCACTTCGGAGTTGGGGCTGAGCAGTCCGCGGGGGAGCGCGCGCCAAGATTGCTGCAGCCGCTGGCCGAGTACGTACCAACTCGCCGTCCGCCAAGTGCGGGACGCGTGCGTGCTCGTGCGGCCGCGGACGAACTTAGGGCGGCGGAGGCGCCGCGCAGGCAGTTGGCGGGCGGGCGGGCGTCCCGGGGAGCGAGCCCCGCGCGGCCGCCGCCGGAAGGAGAGGGCGGCCTCGGGAGCGTGTGGGCGATTCCCGGAGCAACTCGGTGCGCCGGGGCAGCGAGCAGAGGGCGAGCGGGGCAGCGGGCCTGAGCCGCGCGGCTCCGCTCCCGGAACGCCGGGGGCGCGCGGTCCCTCCTAACCCGGCCGGGGGCGCGGCGCGGCGCGCGGGGTAGGGTTGGGGTAGGGGTGGTGCGCGCGCCGACCTTCCCGAGGCGAAATCGTTCTCTGGGTGTGTTTACTTTGTGAAAGTGTTGCGCTTACAGTGTTAATTTTCGTTCTGGGTATCCTCTCTCTCCGAGTGTAGTTTTCTTTTATAAAGCGGAAGGAGAGTTTTGCTTGGAAGTGGGTGACAGAAACTTGGCCCCGAGGTGCAGGGAAGCGAGAGACTCCTTGTGCTTGTTAGGGCCGAGTGTGGAATTTGCAAACACACGTGGAACACACAGGCCTCGAACGTATAGCGGTGTGTGACCTTATTCAGGGAGAAACATTGCAACCCCAGGGTTCACAAAGCTTAAGATGAGAAAAGACCCTTCCAGGAAGCCTAAATGTCGTAAGGTCTTGGGGAAAAGGATAATGGAGTAGGAAAATGCATTTATAGGTTCCGCAGACCAAGTTTTGCAGCAGGTGATGTGTAGGAGCCCTTGACTTGCATGTACTTATCCCTCAGTCCGTGAGATCTGGGAAACGGAAAATTTTAAGGGAGCTGTCAATTTGAAATTTCATCCGAAAGACTTAACCCGTTACCACCAGTTGGTTTGCCAGTGACGACGTGTCTGCAAACCTAAGGAGTGCAAAGATCAGAAGCTGAGAAGGAAAGTCTCAGATCTTGTTTAAAAATATTTTGGCAGTTTTAATAGGTAATATTACATTGCATAGGAAGAGAGGAACGGAATTTGAAATAGATTAGTCACGTAGGAAATGCTAGGCTAGTCACGTAGGAAATGCTAGGCTGTTTTATTAGAAAAGTGTGCATTCAGTGAATTACCGTCTTAGATTTTACTCTTTTGAAGATTTCTCCCTGTAAAACATACCGAATTACGTGTGGGTTTTAAGAAGAAATAGTGGAAGAGAGAACGCATAGGATTTACTTCCTCTATTTTGGGTGGAGGCTGATGTCTTCTCGAAGATGTAAAAGAGCTGCTTCTAATCTAAGTGCCAGTAAAAGTGACTCTTAGAATCAAGGGTATCCTTTTTTTTCCTCCATTTTTAGGTATTATTTAAGACATTTAAGTTCTTTCATTAAGTTTCAAAAATTATGTTGTCCTTACAGGTATTAACATGCATGTAAGGGTTTTCTTGAGAATTTATAGATGTCTGACATAATAGATGTCAGCCTTCTTTATTCCCGTTTGGGTATTACGTAGATATTGGAAAATTAGGTCTTGAAAGGAAATAATTTCAAGGAACCGCTGAAAGGTTTCTTGTTTTAATGTATTATTAGCATCTTGCACAAAAGTTAATATGCCGTCTCGGTATTAGAAAAATTTTATTTTCCTTGGCTCTTGTGATTTCCTGTTATATGTGAATGTATCAATAATAATAAAAATAATAAAAACATTGAGGCATTGTAGATTTTTATTTTATTTCATTCTGCTTGGTGATTAAAATATAAAAAATTCTTAGGAATACTATAGATGATATAAGGAAATTTTGTAAGCTTACATGTAATAATTTGAATAATCTCAGCTAAATTAATTTAAAATGTTCCTTTTTGTGACTAGTAAACAACATCCATTGCCCTATAGGAAAGTTAATAGATTTTCATTCTCCCTTGTATTAGAAAATCAGTTAAAGCGTTAGATATTTTCTTTTAATCCCACTTTAAGATTGTATTGGTTTATTATTAAATATTTCGGGATTTGCACTGTGGATGCTTTGAAAGAAGAAATTATATGTATTACAGAGTGGGGGAGACCTTTGAAGAATGTACTGCATGAACTTTAAATATTTAAAGCAATAGAGGGTTGTTTGGAAACAGATGTATGTCAAGTTTTTGCATCTGTTGACCTAGAATATGTCCTAAGATTTAACCCTCATCTATTACAATAAGTCTAATTGTTTTTGTTTGTTTGCTCATGTGCATTATTGGAAATGAAAGCTCTGTAAAATTTACCTTTAAATGTGAAGCTGTATTCCGGATACCACAGAACCATGATATATTTTATTATTTTCATGGAAATGACCATTTTATAATGTTTTGAACAGTTTAAGATCTTGCTAAGGTATAGTCAGCTTGTGTATGCGTATTTAATTGTGGAGTTTATTAAATGTATTAAGGAATAAATAATACCCACTCAAGCATAATATAAAGTTGCTAGCCCCTTTGCTTTGGATTTAGTTTTGTCTCACCTGCTTCTGTCATTCTTTTTAGTAGAATGAAGAATAGTACAGTTATGTTAAATGCAAATTTCCTTTATGATCTGACATGTTCAGTAACTAGTACAATAGTAGAATATACTCTCTTAAAGTTAATAATGGAACAAGTAGGAAATTAGAGAAGTTGATGTCGGGGAAAAAATAGTAATTCTCATCTTGTAGAATTCTCACAGCTAAAACATACCATTAAACTCTCAAATAGTTTGTCATTTCTCAATGCATTGTATTTAGGGGGCTGCACATTAATTTACACAATATGTTGAATTAATAACTTTTAAAGAGAAATTTCCAGAAAAGAAAATTATATATACTGCATGCATACTACATGATCAGAAGACACGTAATGATTCTTGACTGTTGGTTGATTGGAAAAGTCTCACCCATATTATGTGACATACTAGTATTTACCTGCTGGTATTCTAGTTAATGTACAGTTATTGTGTAATTGAAAAATAATCTGATTTACTTTTTCCTAATTTTGATAAACTTAAACACTTTCATTAAAATTTTAAGGGATCTGTAAGAAATTTTTTTTCCAGCATCAGAATTCAGAAAAGAATCAATGAGAGCATTTTAAATTTCCCAAATTACCATTAATTCATTAGAAGCTAATGTTTAATTCATAGCTACGACAGTAATAAGATCCAAAAATATATTGACTTAAGATAGGTCACTGGATGCTTACTAATAAGTGTGCCTCGGTAAATGGTTTGGTACTTGAAACACACACAGGAGTGCGATACCTACGTCATCCCCAATCTTAAGTAACCCACGATGTAACTGAACTACATTTAATTATTTTAGCTTGAGCTCCAGGACTGGGACAAAAGTGAGAAGAATTCATTTCCTAGGCTTAAGGCTCATCCTTCCCTAAGCCAAATTCTGTCTTTTCATAAACCTTTTCAGTTTCAACCTGTGTGTGTACACATTGCACCCTTTTCCCCAGGCTTTCAAGCTGTACTCTTCCAAACTTGGTGGTACCAGTCTTTAAGTGAAGTCTCTGCCTTCAGATTTCCTATTTCCTTCCTTGCCATTTCCCATCCCTGTCTTTCATCCCGTTAGTGTGCACCGGATCTCATCTAGATGTGAAGAGGGAAACAATCTGGTGGAACTAATTCACCTTAATCTGTAAATGACTCATGAGCTAACTCTTCCCAAGTGTTTTGCACATTTTTTATAAGTCTGTAAGAGATTGGTGTTAACTTAGATAATTTTAAAGTAAAAATTTCAAGCTGTGTTGAAAGGAAGGAATTTATAGTCCTCTGCATAAATAAGTCAGATCTTACTGGGATTTTGCCCTTGGTTCTCCATACTCCTGAAAGTCTCTTTGAAATGCCACAGACTTCATAAAAGTGTGTGTATACACACGCTGTGTCTGTGCGCGTGTGTGTATTTCACATAGAGCTCTCTACATATTTCCTACATCACGAGGAGGATTGAAAAGCAGTGAATCCTTTTGAATATAATGATAATCGATATTCGTTATTTGGAAATAACTTAGAGTGCATTTTAACTTATAGCAACCAAGGAGAAAAAGACCTAGGATCGCATGACTAAATTTGACTTAAAATACTGGTTGGGGCCGGACTAACACACGATGTACATTACTAGACTAACCATGTGTAGTTCTGTATTTGGAGAGCATCCTTTGATCTCTTGGGAAAATATCCATGTTATGGGAATCCACCATATAGCCTTATAAGAAAGAGGGAGTATTGAGGATGAGAATGAAAAGGATTGTAGGTAAAGTAGCGGGATGTGCTGTTATTAGATTGGTAATTCACTGGGACAGCAATTTATAGAAATGATGTCCCTTTTGAAATACCGTGTTTCCCCGAAAATAAGACCTAGCGGGACAGTCAGCTTTAATGCGTCTTTTGGAGCAAAAATTAATGTAAGACCCGGTCTTATATAATAAAAGACCAGGTATAATATAATACCGGGTCTTACATTAATTTTTGCCCCAAAAGATGCATTAGAGCTGATTGTCTGGCTAGGTCTTATTTTCGGGGAAACGGTATGAAAGGAGGCTGCTGATCAGATTCTGACTCAAATGTTGAGTTACATATAACAGCAGCCTTTATAGAGATGTTATTCTACATTGGACACTGCCAGGAATAGAGGGGGATAAAAGGTGAATGACTCCTAGTTCCTATCCTCAGGGAGCTTCTACCTAAGGATAACCTGTTCTGCAGAGCCAGGTAAGACTGCTTCTCTGTTATGTGACTCGTCGCGTATAGCATTTGGCATAGCATTTATCACAGTGTGTTTGTCTGCTTGTCTGTCTCCTCCCTCTTAACTGATTCTTCATGAAGGACCATCTTTCTTCTGTATCCCCTACTACTGGCCCAGTTTGAATAAGTGAAAAATAACATGAGAGGGAGAGAGAGAGAACTTAGTAGTGACTCGAGAGGTGTGATAGTATGGGGCCATACTGCGGGTGTAGCTTGGAAGGGACTGAGCAGCATTGAAGGAATAGTTCTTTTCCCTAGTAATTGGTAAAGGCTTGTGTCCTACCCTAACCCCACATCCCAGCTTGGTGAATGTCAGGCAAGTTTTGTTTCCCATAACCATATTAAGTGCTTCCTTGTGGTTCCAGTAAGCAGGAGTCGACCAGTCAAGTTTTCTAGACCAAACTAGCTCCTTATTTATTTCAGTTAACATTGTTGTAATCCGGCAAATGACTGATTCTACCCTGTAAGGATCCAGTGATTTTTTTTAAGGTTCTGGAACAAATCATTACATTTAAAATAGAACAATGACTAGCAAACAACAAATATCCTTCAACGAATCCATTGTTATTTAATTACTCTTCCTCTTGAACTGACCAGGCTGAGGAACTTGAAGCTGGTGCAAGTGGAGCTTCGCTGGACATAGGCTGCCTGCCTTTGCTTTAGCTTTTGAACATAGTGAAAATGAGGAACTGGTTTCTCTTAGCGGTGGGATTCATAAAAAGGTCAGACTCAGCGCGGTTGTTCCAGCATATCTTGAAAAGGCCAGGTAACAGTAGTTGTCTGCTGAGCAGATTTACTCTACTACTAGCTACCTATATATAGTGTGTTAAGATTCTTTTATATTTACTTCAGATTGGAGAGAGGCAAATAGAAGCTGTCTCCTGATTTACTTGACCTTCACGTTGCAGCATGAATAGATACAGAGTTTGGCAAAACAGAAAATCTCATAAAAATACTCTTTTAAATAGATCAAGTTAATATATGAAGTGGTGGGTGTTTAAATTATCACAACAGGCTTTTTGTAGGAAACTGAAACATTCTGCTACAGCAAAAGTTTAGGGAGAAAACTCCTTCCCCAGCAGTAAGTGTGGGCCTTTAGAAAGCCTCCTGGGACTCTTAATAGTTCACCTATTTTATCTTTCATCTGGTATCTTGACTTTGGAATGTACACTAGGTCTCTCAGTCCTTATGGAGATATTATAATGACAACTACTTTCTTACAAGTACATAAGGGCTTTCTCTTAGGAACTAGGAGGTTTCCTTTCTGGGTAAGGATGAGAAAGGATAACAGTTGAAAATTAATGTTTTCTAAAATCATTGCCTTATCTGAGAAGAATAAAACCTAAATTTGGGTCTTTAGTTCTCTTTTTCTTAAGTTTTTCTTTTATTTAAATCTGTCTAACATACGAGGTCCGGCAATTAAGTTCACGAACTCATCCTAGAAAAAATGCTACATTCCTCATTGCTGAATATCACTATGGTCACCTTTGAAGTACTCCCCTTGGGAAGCTATGCACGAACGCCAGAGCCTAGTGCACCCTTCAAAGCAATTTTGGAACTCTTTTTCCTGGAATGGCCATCAGAGCTGTCATCATACTACCCTTGATGTCCTGAATGTCATCAAAATGTCTTCCTTTCAATATTTCCTTTATCTTCAGGTAAAGAAAGAAGTTGTTGGGGGGCAGATCAGGTGAGTAGGGAGGGTGTTCCAATACAGTTATTTGTTTACTGGCTAAAAACTCCCTCACAGACAGTGCCGTGTGAGCTGGTGCATTATCGTGATGCAAGAGCCATGAATTGTTGGCAAAAAGTTCAGGTCATCTAACTTTTTCATGCTGCCTTTTCAGCACTTCCAAATAGTAAACTTGGCTAACTGTCCAATTGGTACAAATTCATAATGAATAATCCCTCTGATAATCAAAAAAGGTTAGCAACATTGTGGGACAAGCTCGCGAACTTAATTGTCAGACCTGGTACAGGAGTTGGTGGTGTAGGGATCTAGTGTAGCTTGCCAAATTTGCCAAATCATGGGAGTCTCCTGAGATGTAGTTCAGGGACCTGGGAAATTGTTTTTTTCAAAAGCACCCCAATTGATTTGCTGGCTGTTTATACAAGCTTCTGGGCCCAAATTCAATATTTTTATGTCTCTCGGAAAGTCGTCAGTTCACCTGGCAATGCCCTTATAAAATAAAAAGCCATAAAATTTAAGCAGGTCACTAGGTGATAGAAGCAGATTGTGGATGACCCAGAGGTTCCACGAGATGGAGCTTCCCAGGAATCAGTCCTTAGAATGGTAGGGAGATGCATTGCCCTTGGATGGGATGACTGAGACTAGAATTTTTGTAGCATTCTGATTGGTGGCATAAAGCAAAACTCCCAGCTTTGGTGTCCTCCTGGCTGGCCTTCAGGGGTGTTCCTAATATTCCTCTGCTTGCTTTATCTACCAGTTAATGATTGCTCCTTGAGAGTGGAGCTTCCATTTTCCTCTGATGTATATATACTTTTGGCCTTCTGTAATTTGGCCCAAACGAAGGGTTATAGGGTCCTTTTAATCCTAAGGGTGCACTGATTACAAGTTTCTCTAAAATGGAAGTAGTTGGCCAACTCCTCTTTGTATGTGGGAGGTCTCCTGGCAACTGTGAATAACTTTTAAAGGCTGCTAAGAGGTTAAGAAGTACTTTGCTGGGTCTTGTTCTGTCTCTTTAAAGGCAGGCTTCTCTGTTTTGCTTGGGCTCTAAAAGTTATTATGTTTCTTCTATGGCTCTCTCCTACTCTCTCTGCTGATTCTTTGGAGGGCTCTCTCACCCTCCCTGGTTTTATCCTGTATCTCTAATCTTTGTACACACTTAATGTCGAGTCTGGTGCCATGTTTAAGTGCCATGTGTTTGAAAGGGAATCCCATCATCCTGATGTTTCCGTATCCCTAGTCCCTGTCGCAGTTCTAGACTCGCACATACGTAATCCTATAGTCGTCTATTACTCTTCCGTGCCCGGAACCACAGAAAGTGTCAAAAAATGGTGACCGTCTCATCTCCCTTATCACTTACACCTAAGTGATAATCAGGTCTTATCATTTATTTGTTTGAATTATTCCTGCCTCTTTTTTTCTCAGTTCCTAATATACCACCTTCTATCTTCTCATCTCCAGTTTATATTGAAAGCTGTCTTCCTCTGCCTGCCATACTAATCTTGATATTTTTTTCTTTATATAATGGGAATAACTATAACTATCTCACAGGGCTGTGGTAAGGATTAGATACCATGTAAAGTGTTTATCACATTGTCTGGAACAAAATAAGTATTCAGTAGATGGGAGCATAATGTACTTGATACCTCATTCTGCATTTGATTACCCCTCACTTCACCTCTGTGTCCACACCATGGAAGCAGCAAATTGAATAGTCAAAAATGTGGACTATAGAGGCCTGTGAGCCTTGGTTTGAGTCCCTAGACTTATGCTTAACTAGTTGTGAGATCTCAGGAAAATTACTTATCTTTGAGCCTTTATATTTTTTAAATGGAAACAATTATATGGCCGTTGGGATTGTTAGGCGAATAAAATGAGAAAACTTATGTGCAGAGAGAATACTTCTTAACAGTCAGTTGCTATGCAAATGTTTCTTGTTTTTGTTCTTCCCATATACTGCATTTTAAGTCCTGTAGTGTCTAACAAATACTAGGTATAAGAAGATTGGAGCAAATGAGATGAGTGTTTCCTCTGTTCATTTTGCAGGTTAAGCCTATCTACAGTAATGGCTGCTGCCTTACCCAGGACCCTGGGGGAGTTGCAGCTGTACAGAATACTACAAAAAGCCAACCTGCTTTCTTATTTTGATGCCTTTATTCAGCAAGGTGGTGATGATGTCCAGCAACTCTGTGAAGCTGGAGAAGAGGAATTCTTGGAAATCATGGCCCTGGTGGGCATGGCGAGCAAGCCCCTTCATGTTAGAAGGCTACAGAAGGCTTTGAGAGACTGGGTTACAAACCCTGGCCTTTTCAATCAGCCCTTGACTTCCCTCCCTGTTAGTAGCATACCCATCTATAAATTGCCAGAGGGATCACCAACGTGGCTGGGAATCTCCTGCAGTAGTTATGAAAGGAGTAGCAACACCCGGGAGCCTCATGTCAAAGTCCCCAAGTGTGCTGCCATCACCTGTGTGCAGAGCTTGGGACAGGGGCAATCGGATGTGGTGGGGAGCTTAGCGCTGCAGGGGATTGGTGAGTCCAGACTCTGGCAAGGCCACCATGGCACTGAGAGTGAGCAGAGCCTCTCCCCAGCAGACCTTGGCTCCCCAGCTTCCCCAAAGGAAAGCAGCGAGGCGCTGGATGCTGCCGCCGCCCTCTCTGTAGCAGAGTGTGTAGAGCGAATGGCCCCCACGCTGCCCAAAAGTGACTTGAACGAAGTGAAAGAGCTGCTGAAAACGAACAAGAAGTTGGCCAAAATGATCGGTCACATCTTTGAGATGAGTGACGATAATCCACACAAAGAGGAAGAAATCCGAAAGTATAGCGCAATATATGGCCGGTTTGACTCAAAGAGGAAGGATGGGAAACACCTCACGCTTCATGAGGTAAGAAGCCACGTTTCTCTCCACGTATGGGGCATGTTGTGTTCCTAAGAGAGAAGTTTGCTAATAGTTTGCAGCGGAAGAGATACACTCCCTGAAAGCAGAATTTAAAACATTGAGGATAAAATATAACTCTTATGAACATAGACCGTATTTATTGTCCTAGGGTATTGTGTTGAACTCAAACATGTTGAGTTTGGAACTGTCGTGGAAGATGACTTAGAAGAGTGTCTGAATTTAAACAGTGAAAGAATAAAGTCTTTGCATTTACAAAGCAGTTTGTTTTGTAATTAAAAAATCGAATAGTATTTTAAATATAACTATACGTTTCAAAAACATTTTTGGAGACTTTTTTTTAGGAAAAGACATTTTGTAGGAATAACCAGAACTTAAAATAATTTTCAGCTAGCATAGAAAGCAAAATTACATTAGATGAATGTCAGAACTGTTACAGCTTTGGTTTCATTCTTTGAGTTTATGTTGTTTTGGTTTGACATTTGGCATTAAAATTTATCATTGTTTTATCTTCATAGCAGTCTATCCAGAAATATTCTGCTTAATGATAAGAATGCATATATATCTCATTTGCATTTACTCCCCTTTTCTTCTTGCCCACTTGGCCAACACATCATCTTTAAGATTTAGCTCAAGCATAAACTTTCTGATGTTTTCCCTCAAGTAGAATGACCTTTCCGTTCTTTTCCATTTTTATCCCTATGTACACTATTGTCACAGTAACTTCAACTTCAATATTTTATTGTATTTACTTCTATACTGGTCTGTCCCTCTCGGTATACTTGTGTTTCTTTAAGGCAGAGGTAATGTCTCATTCATTTTTATATCCTCAGAGCCTAACATGCCCAATAAATGCTTGGAAAATAAATGCATTTTCAAAATTAAAGGATATTTCTTAGCTAGATTTTTTATAGCCATTTATCCTTTAGAAGAAAGAAATAAATCCTCTTTGAAACAGTATTCAGATAGGTGTAGTATTTCATGTTAGAATCATGCCATCTTTCCCCCAGATTTGTACTTTAACACCAAAGGAGTATGTACTTATTGCAGAAGTATTCACCTATTACAAAAGGATGTAAAGTGATTGAAGCGATAAACTTTCAGATACTTTTCTTTATATATACACATATTTTGCACCCTGTTCTCCAAATTCCTTTTTTAAAAAAAAACCTGAGCGTACACTCACCATACAATATACTATGAGATATCTTTTAAGTCAGTACACATAGAGCTGCCTTATTTATGGGTTGCATTGTATTCTGTTATTTATGTTAACCATTCACTTTTTGATATCATTTCGGTGTCCGTTTTTTTATATTACATATGGTGTGCGTAAACATTATACACATACCCCTTTACAGATTTCTGCATGTTTTTCTATAGAATAGATTCTAACTTGTAAAATCACGGGACCAAAGGATTTGTAGATTTAATATTTTAGTAGATACTGCTAAATTGCCTTCTAAAAAAGCTGCAACAGTTTACACTTCCACTGTCATTATATGCAAGTGTCCATTTCTTCACAGTTTTGCTAATCTTGTGTTTATCATTCTTTTTCATCTTTGCCAGTCTAAAAGAGAAAAAATTTTCATTGCTTAAATTTAAGTTCCTTAGTGACAATAAGTATCTTTTCATCTGCTTAACAGACATCCAATTTTATGTTTCATACACTTTGTTTTAATGTAACATTGTTTGTCATACCTTTAAAAAATTGATTTGTAAGAACTTTTTATATTTTAAGGACATTTTTATATTTTAACCTTTTGTCTTATGTTGTAAACATTTTCCCACATTATAATTTGTGCTTTGACCTTCTGGATTGTTTGCATGTGGAAGTTTATATAGTAATATCTATTGATCTTGTTCTGTCTGAGTTGATTAGTCTAATTCTCTAATCCTTCAGGAGTATAATTATTCTAATTACCTTAGCTAAATAATATATTTTGATATCTGGAAAGGTAAGTGTCCCTTCAATAATCTTATATTGCTGCTTCTGTTTTGTTAGGTAATATTATACATTTCTCCTTCCAAATGAAATTTTTTAATGCATGTCAGATTTTCCAAAATCTTCTGTGGGTATTTTTATTACATATGCCTAAAAGGTATAGATTAATTTGGAAAAAATTGACATATTTACAATAATGAAAACTCTCATACAGAAATACAGTGTATATATTTACTTATTTAGATCCTATATATTCATTGGTAATTTTTTTAGTTTTTTATTTACATACTCATAGATTTTGCACTTCTTGTTAGGTTATATACTGTGTATTATAGTGTATATGTATATTAAATGTCTCATATATGTCAGTTTATTTTGTTTGTATAGAATATACAAATATATAAAATATAAAAGGGATATAATTACAAATGAAATTTTCCCCCACTTTTAAATAAATTGCTATCACTGGCTGATTTTTGTATACAAATCTTGTTTTCATCAATTTTACTATTTGATCTTTTAAAATAATTTTAGATATGACTATATACTGGAGCTTACTATCAGAGAATTGGTTAGCAATATTACTTAACCAAAGTGAATCTATGATTTTTTATCTATTTTGGGCACATCCTATGTATTGTTGCCAGACAGTAACTTGACTAGCAAGAACTTGTGGGTAAGCTAGAAAATACACTTAGTGTTATAATTCAGATATACTTTGACACTATCACTACCTATGAACCAATAGAGGAATCTACTAAAAGGCTATTACGGTTGTCAGTAATGAGATATGACCTCACCCCTGTCAGAATGGCCATCATCAGTAAATCAACAAACGTGTTGGTGAGGATGTGGAGAAAAGGGAACGCTTGTGCACTGTTGGTGGGACTGCAAACTGGTGCAGACACTGTGGAAAACAGTATGGAGGTTCCTACAAAAATTAAAAATAGTACTACCTTATGACCCAGCAAATCCACTACTGGGTAGTTATTCAAAGAAATCCAAAATACTAATTCAAAAAGATATATGCACCCTTATAGCCAAGATATGGAAACATCCGAAATGCCCATCAATAGACGATTGGATAAAAAAAATGTGTGTGTACGCGCGCGTGCACACACACACACACACACAAAATGGAATACTCCTCTGCCATAAAAAAAAAATAATGAAATTTTACTATTTGTAACAACATGGATGGACCTAGAGGATATTATGCTAAGTGAAATAAGTCAGACAGAGAAAGACAAATACCATATGATCTCATTTACATGTAAAGTCTGAAAAACAAAATAAACAAGACAGAAACAAGCATTCTGTATAAAGACCATTTTGATGGTTGATAGCTAGGGGGAGGGTGGGGGAGGATGAAAAAGTAGTTACTAAATAGTCCTGGGAATGTAAAGTAATGTAAAGTATAACATTAGGAATATAGTCAATATTGTAATAACTGTATGGTGTCAGATGGGTATGAGATTTATCAGGGTGATCACTTTGTAAGTTATATAAATGTCTAATTGTACTCCTGAAACTAATATAATATTGTATGTCAACTGTAATTGAAAAATAAAAAGTATTTTTAAAAATGTAAAAAAAAAAACCTAAAAAACATCTTGGCAATTTTAGTTAAAATTCAGTTAGACCAAATTTTAGTTTTAATCCAGTTTTCATATAACTTTTAAAACAAAGCAGATTAAATACAAAGATAAGTGAAAAGACCCATATTTTTATCAAAGCAAAAGTATTTTGAAGAGATTTTTAATAAATCCAATCAACCTCACCTTAAAAAAAAATCCTAACCTACTTTAAAAACATCCAAAATGAATTATTTCACACTTGGGTTTGCTAAGGGGCTCTTTGCATCTTTGGGTAAATAGGTACAGATGATATTTAAGTAATGAAACCATTGTGGTTTTCCCAAAATAAGGGAACACTCAAAGTGAATGCTAGTAGGCTGAGATGTGGGAGTGGGGGCTTTGGAAAATGTGGCTTGTGTTTTTGAAACTTAATTTAGACCACTTGTTATTTGTAACTCAAGTACTCAAGTATGTGAATCTCTGGTCCAATGATATAGTTCAGGATAAAAGTTTATAAATCAGGATGTTTTCTTCAAACTTATAACCATTCAAATGTTTGGTAGAAGAAATCCTGAGAGAATTAAAAGAAAGATACTATTAAGTATACCTTTTAGGTATTATGATAATTTCACATTTTTTCATTTGACTATTTAAGATGACAGAACAAGTTTTGAGTTTTTCTGAATTCCTAAGATTAAAGAATGCTATTAGATTGTCCTTAATTTCCAAATAAGAAAATATATGACTTATTATTAATTCACTGTTAGTATTTCTGAGTTTTCTTCATATAAACCCTGTGGACACTGCTCTTTTAATCTTTCAAGACAGAGCTGTTTTTAGGTCATTAGTGGATGAAAATAAGGAAGTTATCTACACCTGAAAAAAATTTTTCAGCTCTCACAAGTACATAAAATTTTCTTACATGATTTTTATACTTGTTTTCAAATTATTTTTTACATTGTACAGTAAAGAGTTATGGAATAAATCATTGTTACACTTTTTTATAAGCTACAGAATCGGAGATGGTCTTAGACCTCGCCTAAGGTATGGCCTGGTTTATAGGAATCCGACCATGAAGACAGTGTGAGCAACTGAGGCCTAGAACCAAACTTGTTGTTGGTGTGGGGTTGCTGCTAAGGGACAAACCCAGAATCAGTACTAGAAGTCCAGGCAGGCAGAATGTTCCATCTATCCAATGTGTGTTAGCAGAGTATGTGGTAAACTAAGCAAGCAGTGTGTGTCAGATCTTAAATCAATAAATGCATGAGAAGAGAGAAAATAGAAGTTGAAAATAGCAGGGCAGTAGAGAATGTACGAGCTTTTAGTATTCAGAAATAGAAGCAGGTAGACAACTTAGCATTATAGAATATTTGTCAGCAGATAGCAACATCCAGCCAAAAGAGCTTTGGAAGGGAAAGTGGGAGATTTAGAGTCAATGGAGAAGTTGTAGACCTAGTGGAAATTCTGCAGGAATTGGAGTGCTAATAAACACATTATCAAAATAAGGATGATGATGACAAATTTCCACTGTAGTGTTGAGAAGTCAAGGCTGAGTGTTTGAAAGAAGTGTAACAATCTTAGTTTTGAGAGGAAGAATGCTGAATCTGGGAACCCCATAGACCCTAGCACCCCATAGACCCTATTTATTGGTAAATTACGATGCTTTATTCTGAACTCTCAGCTTAGAATGGATAGATTTCAACACCTAATACTTGAAAACAAATCTTGGCCATTTCCTTTTGATCATTTTTAAAAATGGATTGTAGGACTATGAGAGTTGTCTATTTCTTCTTGAGTCACTTTTGGTAAGTCATATTTTTCTAAGAATATGTCCATTTCATTTAAGTTTTCAAATTTACTGGCATAAAGTTGTTTCTAGTTTTTTGTTGTACATTTAAGTCTTTTTCCCCTGATCGATCTTGCCATTTATCAATTTTATTGATCTTTTCAGGGATCTGTGAACTAGAGTCATGGGCCATGATTTTGCAGATAAACTTTTTTTGGGAACACAGCCATATCTATTTGTTTATGTCTTTGGCTGCTTTTGAGCTATGATGTCAGAGTTCAGTAGTTGTAACAGACTATTTGGCCTATAAAACCAAAATATTTACTATCTGGCCTTTTACAAAAAAAGCTTTCCAACTGCTAATCTTTTTGAAGAAGCAACTTTTGGCTTAGTTGATATTCTTAGTGGTGTGTGCATGTGTGTGTGTGTGTGTGTGTGTGTGTGTGTGTGTGTGTGTGTGTTCCGCTTTTTTACAATTTATTTTATTGTTCTTTTCTAATTTAAGTTGGGTGCTTAGTTCATTAATGTGCAGCTGTTCTTTTTCTAATGTAAGCAATTAAGGCCATAAATTCTCGCTATTATTAGCATTCTCCAAGTTTTGATAGATTATCTTATTATTTTTCAATTCTGATTATTTTCTCTTTTTATTTATAATTTATTTTCTGACCCATGAGTTATTTGGAAGTGTCTTTTCACTTTTCAAATGAGGTTTTTTTTTCCCTTAATTGTTTTTCCTAATGATTTCTAACTGAATTGCACTGTGGTCAGAGAACATGGGTTGCAGGCTGCCAATCCTTTAGAATTGGTTGAGATTTTAGATGGTCCAGTATATGGTCAGTGTTTTTCATGTGTTTCTGCTGTTGTGGTAGTGTGTTCTGTATATGTCTGTTTTAACAAGCTTCTTAACTCTGTTATTCAAACTTTCTGGTCTTGCTTTTTCTTCTTTGCTTGCTCTTTCACTAACTGAGAATTGTGTGTTAAAGTCACCTACTGTGAGTGTGGAGTTGTCTGTTTCTTTTTGTATTGTATGTATAATCTTTAATAATGCATTTTGCTTTAAAAACCTATTTTCTTTGATGTTACTATAGATATATGTGCTTTCTTTTTGTTAGTAAGTGCTTGTTAGATCTTTTTTCCATCCTTTTACTTTGTCTTTGTCCTAATCCATGTTTAAATACATCTCTTATAAATAGTTAGATTTTTTTAAAATCCAGTCTTACATTTTTTGTCTTTTAAGTAGAACTTTTGGTTTATTTACATTTATTATAAGGACTAATATTTTGAATTTATTTCCATTTTATTTTGTATTTCTTCCCCTTCCCAATTCGTTATATCTCAAACTGACCATCTGGAATTAGTTTACTTTAGCCTGAAGTGCATGATGCAGAATTTTCTCAGTGAAGGTCTACTGACGGCAAACTGTCCTTCCCTCCCCTGGAAAATATTTATTTTGCCCTGATTCATAATTGCTGTTTATTTTTGGCATAAAATTCTATATTGTCCATTATTTTCCCATAGTAATTGAAGATATTATTTCAATGGCTTTTGGCTTTCATTGTTGTGTTTAGAAGACTGGTTTATCTGACTGTTGTCTGCTTTTGAAATCTTCGGTTTATGCCTGCCTCAATTTCTTCTCTCCTTCCGATTTCTCACTTTTTCCTGGTCTTTTTTACTGTACTACTCTTTAGTCATATTTTTAACTCCTTTTATTTTTTTAAATGAAGTCTCTGTGGGTCTGATTCTGCTGTCTGTTGTTTCTGCTGGTTTTTACTTTTGATGCTTTGTTTCTTTGGATGTTTTATGATTTCTGTCTCTGAACTCATATTTCTTGGAACTGGGGGAATGTTTTGAGGCCTAGAAAGAAAATGGATTGTCCTAGAGGTTGTTTTTGCTTCTACCAGGCAGCTGTACTCTGTACACTACAGTTCTGGGACCCTATAAAAATAAAATCTCAGCCCACTTAGTTTGAATAAGGGCTGAAAATCTATGTGACAGCTGATTTGGGGTTATGAAACCTCAAGAGAGTAACTTCTGTTCTTTCCCACTCAGTAACAAGGTTCGTGACAGGTAATTTCCCATGCATTCCCTTGGGGGTACAGGTGTATTCTAAGTCAGCCTTATATTGGTCATGTAGGGTTTTGGGATTTCAGTGTTACGGAGGAGAGGTCTTAGACTCCTCACCTTTGCTGGATACTGGGTGTTTGCTCTTACCACTTGCCCTCCACACTCAACAGCCCCATGAGGCTCTGAAGACTGAAGCTCAAGTTCATCTGGTTTAGCAAATGTCCTCATCTTATTCCTTTGAGATACTGTCTTCATTCATTTTGGCCTGAATAGTTCTTACTGTTTTGCTGGCTTGTTGATGTATTTAAGTTAATGTTTTTTCCCTCTATTTTATTCAAAATTTTTAGTTCTTACCAGTGAGAGGGGCCAGTCATGTTACTTTGCTCTCCCTGTGCTGGAAATGAATGTCTTCATCACGTTTTGAGCTTCCTTATCATAATATTCACATAGCATTTTCAGGCTAACACTTAACTGACAGTCATAATCATTTGATTGTTAAAGATTATAATGTTAACTACCAGTAAAGAAAGTTTTTAAGTCTAGTTATGATGGTAGAAAGCTAACTTTAAGAAATCTTTTACATGAAGCTATGAATGGAATTTCGATATTTATATCCACGAAAAGGGGAAGTGGAGGAAGTCAGTTAACCAATTAAGAATATCTCATTTTATACTTTCAACAAAATGAGAAACTTAGAATTTTAAAACAGCTAGCACAATGATACAATGAGTGACTACTGTTTTGAAGTATTTGTATCAGTTTTCTTTTATAAAGATATCATAATAGCTATTGATTTAATTGTTAGTGATTGGGAGCATGAATCTAGAAACACTGACAGACAATACATTTTTGATTGGGAATCTTGATCAGTTGGCTTCTACATCTTAGGATGAGCTATAGTTATTTCTCCAGTCTCAATTTTTCTACCAGAAGGCTCCCTGAGGTCATGGAAAGTTGAGTCTACTTTTTTGGTCTGTTGGAGCCTGAATTCAATAACAAAGAATGTGTTATATTGTTTTTCTTGGTTTCTGGTAGGATGATGGAAGGAATACTAGAACATTGTTTTCAGTTTATGTTGAAAAGTTATTTTTTGTGTCTGTGCATAAGCTGGTACTTCTGAAATGTTGTCAGTTAGTATTTAAATCAATCTCACTCTGGACGTTAAACCACCCCTAGTTTTTCTTACAGATATTTATAGAGCAATCCATGTTAGATACTGATGTAAACAAGCCAGTTCTCTGCCTTAATACATGATAAAAGTAAAGGATACAGCATACATAAGTGAAAAAAGGAGATACAAATCTGTATTCACATGTATATTATGTTTATACATACACAGAGATATTGGAATAATATACACTAAAATATTAATAGTCATTCTAGATGGAAAGATGGCATGCTTTGTTTATCTTCTTTTGCTTCTCTGTATTTAAAAAAAAAATTTACTTAAAAAAAAAAAACACTATGGTGAATAAAGTGGGTTGCCAAAGTGGGGAGAAAGAGTAAATGCCTGATTTCTTATAAAAGGAAAACAAGAACTAACACTAACCATTTTGTGCCATGTGTGTCTCCTCTCCTCATTTGCTTCTTGTAGAGTCCTTTGAGGTAGTGATATTATCCCATTTTGGCCCTGAGAAAACTGATGCTTTGAGTTTTTACAAGTGCAAAGTCATATAGCTGGTAAATGATGGAGCAAGACTCATTCAGGTCTGTCTGCCATCAGATCCCCTTCTCTTCTTGCCATCAATCATGCCTTGAATGAGTGTGTTGCTTGCATTTTACAAAAGTCTGATATACTTCTTGGCAATTCCCTACATGTACGTGTATTTAAATTGACAAAATTACGTGAAAAAAAAAGGTTTTCTAGTTTATTAAACAATTAAAGGTTTTAAGTTTAGGATAACATTTGCTATTTTAAATTTTAGTACAGGGAGTTTGGTCAACTAGGAACTCTATATTGACAATATTTAACACTCTAAAGAGTAGAATTAGGTGACTTTTAGAGATTCAAGACCTTGGTTTTTCATTATAGCCCAGATTTTCTAGAATTGTTTGTGATAACTCTGTTTTTACTAAGTGATTTGATAAGTATTGAAAGTCATTTAATTTTTATTCCTGCAGTAATTTCATGTCAGTGCACATAAAAAAAAAAAACCTGTTAGACCATATATACTCACTTTTAGTTAGGGAAACATTATCAACATACGATATTGTCAAATCCTTTGGTTTTTCATAAGAAAAATGAGATAACAGAACATTTTTTCACTTTAATTTTGATTATTTTCCATAAACTCATACCTAAACAAAAATAAATAAAGCATCTGAATAAATAATATTAAGGTGACTATTTTGATTAATTTGAGTTCTGAGAGATGGCAGATGACTTTATTTTCTTTTGAAATTAGGCATTAGGACTAATTAGGAATAAAAACCATCCTGATTTTTATAAATTATGATTTCATTATGTAACGATGTGACATTTCTCTATTCTTAAGTGAAACATTTTATATACTGATGAAATGAAAGTGTTTATAATTTTTCAAACTTTATTTTGGGTATGCAGCTTACTGTTAATGAAGCGGCTGCGCAGCTCTGTGTGAAGGATAATGCCCTGCTGACAAGAAGAGACGAACTTTTTGCCCTGGCTAGGCAGATTTCTCGAGAAGTCACCTATAAATATACTTACAGAACCACCAAGTAAGTGTTTAACTAATTGGCAGTATTTTTGCATTGTTTGATAGGAGTAGACTTGAAATACCATCTATTATTGATAATATATAAGCATTTCTTAAAAAGGAGCAGTATTATTATAGTTCTATAAAATTAAACAGTGAAGTGACTTTTCAAAACATTATTGCTAAAGTAGTTTTTGTTGTTTTGTTTAATTCTCTTTTGTCTTTCTTTTGAAAGATAGTTCCCTAGCACTATAGCAGTGTTTGGTAGTGGTTTTAGACATTCTCTTACGCAGATGCTTTGGTTTTGAGTGTGATGATAGGGTTTAGTTAGTCAGCATATATAGATTATTTGTATACCACTAACTGCATGAACTTGAACTCTGAGGAAGCAAATTATTTTCTTTTGCAAGGTTAGCTGAATAGATTAAAAGATTCCATTGACCAGTACTTAAGGGAAATTTGGAAGATACTTTTATTATTAGCAAGTGGAATATGGAACATGTGTTTGAAATTAAAAAAAAAAACCTTAATGTTGAAAAACACGATGGTTTTAAAATTAATATAAACACACGATAGTATTCTTCATCATCTCCTCCCTTGAACTTTAGGCATTGTCTATAAATATAGGACCGTTCTGATTTTGTTCACTTGGTTCCACATGGACCCTGATTTCCAGTGCACCATCACTTATGCATGCCACTCCTCTGAGTAGATGCACATGACCAGTCGCATTAGAATAACTGAGCATGTGTGGAAAAGTCACATCCTGAGCACCCTCCCCAGCTATAATAAATCACAGTCTCTGGAGATGGAAACTTGGAATTCAAACTTGCATAAGCATCTCAGATGGTTCTTGTGAATATTCAAGTTTGAAAACAACCCTTACAGGCATTTGCTGTCATCACTATTTTTCCTAACTCATAGAAGCTTCATTTTCTTCTACTCTACCTCAAGAGCCCGTATGCCGTGTTTCCCGGAAAATCAGACCTAGCCAGACAATCAGCTCTACTGCGTCTTTTGGAGCAAAAATTAATATAAGACCTGGTCTTACCTTACTATCTTATATTATATTATGTAAGACCCAGTCTCATATTATAGTCTTACTATCTTATATTATGTAAGACCCAGTCTCATATTATAGTAAAATAAGACCAGGTCTTATATTAATTTTTGCTCCAAAAGACGCAGTAGAGCTGATTGTCCGGCTAGGTCTGATTTTCGGGGAAACACGGTAGGTATTTACAAACTGACAAGTAAAATTTTGCAGACTAAATGAACAGGTCAGATTATACAGCAGTATTACAGGATCATTTACAAGACTTTTTTTAGAGTTGGGTAATCAAGAGCTGATTTAGTGATTTTTCATTTTCTTCACTGTATTATACACGATTTTCCTTCTGAGTGCTTTCTTGAACTTTCTTTAATTAGAGTAACACATGTACGTGATTTAAGAAGTCATACAGTACACAAGGCTTATAATGAAACTCAGCAGTTTCCCTGCTCCACCCCTTCCCCTTTTTAATACCATACCCTAGAGGCATTACTTTCAATAATTTTTAGCTGTTTCTTGTAGTATTTAGATTTATATTTCTTTTTAAGTTAAATATATTTTAAAATACGTAACACTTTCACATAATTTAGGAGATAAAACTGTAAATAGGTAATATAAAAATGTTTCACTCCCATTCCTGTCTTATTTTACCCTGTTCCTTTCTTAGTGTACGTAGCTTTATTAGTTTCTTTTTTTATCCTGCAATGTTTATTATGCACTTGCAAAGAAAAATAAATACAGTTTATCATTTTTACCTTTAAAAAATAGCATATGCAGCATTATTGTATATTTTGCTTTTAACTGTCTTGAAGATCTTGCTATATTTACATCTTCCTCATTATTTTTTACAGCTGCATAGTATTGCATTGATGTACCATGATTCTTTTAACCAGTCCCCTATTAATGGATACTTGAGTTGTTTCTAGTCTTTTGTCATGTTAAATAATACCACAATAAACAACATCATACATCTCTTATTTTGTTGATTCTGAGATATACTTTTTTCGCGTTTTAACATCTTTTATATGAAGGTGTAACTTACAATTGATGGCTTGTCATAGTTTAACTGGCGGTAGTAATTCATGTATGTGTAGGTACCTCTGTGGAATAGATTCCCAGCCAAGGGATCTCTAGGTCAAGAGAAAATGCATCTGTAGTTTCAGTAGATTGATAAAATGCATCTAAATCTCATGTAACTTCAAGCATTCATCTTAAGTGGCATTTTTGTCATTTTTGTCCTAAATTGTTTCTATTACTCCATAAAGGGATATCATGGAATACAATCCTTGATTTTATTATTTTTTCCATTTTCATTATGTGATGATCATTCCATACTTACTGAGTACTTTCTGTGTGGGAAATTTTGGGTAGTGGTCTTTTAAAATGTATAATATAATTGTGTTTGCATGTTTTTCTAATGTTAATTTAGAAATGATGAAAAGTCCCTTTTTCATTATTTCAGTTTCGTTAATGAATGCCTTATTTCTGTTGTCAAGGTCAAGATTATATGTTTTGGTGAAAGTTAATAGATTGAGATGACTTTAGAATAAAATTTGTTACCTTCTGAAGTTTTTCTCTTTCCCATTCCCTTTAGGTCAAAATGTGGAGAAAGAGATGAATTATCTCCAAAGAGAATTAAAGTGGAGGTATGATTATGTATATTTGCTTATGCTGATGATGTTTGCTGTAATAGTTGAAACTAAAAAAAAGGGGGGGGATGGTCCCATAAGCTAGTGAAAAATGTGAAAAATGTGAATTGTAGAATCTTAAAAATAATACAGAATTTTGTTGCTTTGTAGTATACAGTAATTTGAACTAGGACACTAAGGAAGTTCTTAGAAGGAAACGATGAAGTTGGTATCCAGTCAATTTCTCAAATTATAAATAGATGTTTTTTACAGATTTAAAACTACTGGTTAAACTGTTCCTTTTATAATCTTATTTACATCATTAGTCATCTTATCAAATACATTTAGAGGAGCTAAGATTTAACTTCTTTGTATTAACAGAGAGAAATACAACTTCGTAGATGCAAATTACAGAGATTTTACTATAATTAAAGCCTCTTTTAGAGGACCATGATTAAGGCTGCCGTTCTGGTTTTAGACCCGCCAGTGGAAAGGTGAGAGTTAGAGAGAAAAATGTGCTTTTCTTAGGGCTCGCAGAACTTTAGAGTGGTTTCAGAACTACAGTACTGTTCTTAATTTGGATTGAATACAGTAAGTCCCCCCCCTTACCTGCGGTTTCGCTTTCCACAGTTTCAGTTACCTGCGGTCTCGGTTACCCATAGTCAACTACAGTTGGAAAATATTAAATGGAAAAATCCAGAAATACACAATTCATAAGTTTTAAATTGCACGCCGTTCTGAGTAGCATTATGAAACTTTGTACCATCCGCTTTGTCCCGCCGGGAATGTGAAGCCTGCCTTTGTCCAGTGTATCCATGCTGTGTACACTGCCTGCCCATTAGACCTGTAGTAGCCGTCTTAGTTATCAGATTGTCACCGTACGACAGTGCTTGTGTTCAAGTAGCCCTTGTTTACTTAGTAATGGCCCCAAAGCCCCAGGGTGGTGATGCTGGCAATTTGGGTATGACAAAGAGAAGCTGTAAAGTGCTTCCTTTAAATGAAAATGCAAAAGTTCTCGACTTCATAAAGAAAAAAAGCATATGCTGAAGCTGACATCGAAAGTAAGAACGAATCTTCTATCCTTGAAATTGTGAGGAAGGAAAAATAAATTTGTGCTAAATTTGCTGTCATACCTTAAATTGCAAGTTATGTGGCCACGGTACGTGATAAGTGCTTAAGATGGAAAAGGCATTAAATTTGTGGGTGAAGACATGAACAGAAAACGTGTTTCAGTTGACAGCAGTGTGTTGGACCAGAAAGCATTGAGCCTGTCTATACGAAGACTTCAGCAAGGGAACTCCTGAAACGAGTGACACTAAGCCGTTTACTGCAAGTAAGGAATGGTTACACAGGTTCAGGAATGTTTGAGCAGAAAAATATAAAAATCACTGGAGAGAAAGAGACCACATTCATCTAACGTTTATTACACTATATTGCGTAAATGTTCTATTTTATTATTATTATTAATCTCTTACTATACCTAATTTATAAATTAAACTTTATCATAGGTTTGTATATGTAGAAAAAAACATAAATAGGGTTCGGTACTATCTGCAATTTCAGGCATCCACTGGGGGTCTTGGACCGTATTCCCTGTGAAAATGGGGAACTACTGTAATTTTTTAGAGGCCAGTCTGCAGCATAGTATAAGTCTGAAGTTAGGTGGCATCTTCCTTTTTTTCTTGGGTAAAGGGGTCAGTACTCTCTTAGCCATCTGTTATTTAATTTCAAGTTAAAGCAAATAAGCTATGTTTGACTACCTTAAATTTCCATCATGAAATTAGTTTTGCTAAACATTTGTTTGTATGGAATAGTCTTTCATTTATACCAAAGCCATAGTTATTTTTTAAAAACATAAATCCCTTTCTTGCTTAAATCTTTCCAGTGGCCTTCTAGTGTACCTAGGATAAGACCTATGCTTTTTCCTGAGACATCTGAGACCCTACGTGATCTGACTCTGGCTTGCATCTCTGACCTCATCTGCTACACACTTCCCCATTCTCACTATGTCCCAACTATACCGACCAGTTTTCTGTTCCTGGAACATGCCAAACTCATTTGTGCCTTAGCCTCACTGTTCCCCCTACCTACTTCTCTAGATCTTCACATGGCTTTAGAGATTCCTCTGACTTCCTGTCCCCTTTCTAAAGTCAACAGTCACACGTAGGCTCTAGGCTCCTTCTCCTGGTTTATTTGTTTTCCTAGCACTTACCAGTATCTGACACTGTTGTGTATTTGTTTTTAATTTATTATCAGTCTGCCCCATTAAATTAGAATAGAGCTCTTATCTGCCTATCTACTACTTTATACTGACTTTATAATAGTACTTTGTACTTAATAGGCACTTAATAAAATCTGTTAGATGAAATAATGAATAGCTATGGATAAGCATAGCTATTCGACTTATAAAATCTTTAGCCTAAAGCAATGGTTCTGAAAGAAAAGAATGTTGTCCAAAAAAGGGCACACTTAAAAAAATTTGTGCTTATATTTTGTAATCTACCTCACTGTTAGCTCTGCAGTAATGTTAGCCTCACACCACTGAAAAATGTTGTTGAAATTATCTAAAAGCCCACTGAAAGAAAGATGATCTAAATAGTGAAGTCGTCTTATACTATTGCATCCCAAGATAACAAGTAAGAGAGGGACCTTGTAGATGTAGCTGTTAGTGACTCTGCCACTGAAAGGGAAGGCCGATAAGCACAGAAACTGCTAAGAAGGCGTGTGCCATCAGAGGAGTTACAGGGAAGAAGGCACAAAACCTACCCAGTGGCCAGGAAAAGTAGTCAGCTGCCAGGCTAGGACTTACGTTGTGCCTCTCTCTCTCTCTCTCTCTCTCTCTCTCTCTCTCTCTCTCTCTCTCCCTCTCCCTCTCTCCCTCTCTCCCTCTCTCCCTCTCTCCCCCTCCCTCCCTCCCTCCCTCCCGTTCTCTCTCCTCTCTCCCTCCTGCTCTCCCTCACTCCCTCCCCCCGCCCCCTCCCTCCCTTCCTCCCTGTCCCTCTCTTCCTCCACCCTCCCTGCCTCCCTCTCTCCCTCCCTCCCTCCCGAGGCACTTCATGTAATAATGATTCAGGCTGCTCTCAAATTTAAGCCTTACTTTCCTTTTCATCTAGCTTCAGAGATCACTAACAAACATTGACGAAAATTGATGTTTGACATTATGAATCTTATGGACTGTATAAGCTATAGTTTTTCTTATTAGGCTGTATTGCTGTCTTTCTGGAGCTCTCAATGGCCCTGATCTGAAATTTTAGCCAATTGTTTCTTATATCTAGTTACAGTGTTTTGAGTTTCTTTTTAATAGCTCTGAGTGTTGAGTATAGCATTAAATGTGATTCTTCTGTTGTTTTAAATATAGTCCACTAGAGATAACTGAATTGTAGTTCTATATGGTTAGTTTTTTGTTTATTACTAGAGTTCACAAAGCCATTTGAACAGTTCTGAATTGAGAATTAAGAAACGGTGTTTCCTTTTTATGTAAATAACATTTCCAATCCTTCATAAATAAAACAAGTGACTAATTAACCCTAAGCTCCTTTAAATGCTCTTATAGACAGTAAACTCTTGATTTTGTTTCCCAGCAATAAATAAGGACCTTAGCTTTGAATTTAGGACAATAGCTTTACTTTTCTTTTGTTGTTGGTTTGTTTTTAATTTTGTTTTACTTAGTTTTTTTGAAGCATTCATGTATTGCCAGGCATTAATATCTCTTCAAAATGTGTGTATGTGTGTGTGTAGGTATACATACACACACACGTAGTGTAATTCTTTGCAAAATATGCAGTGTTGGCATGAATACTTGTCGCAATTCTCTTGTGGTGTGCTCTGAGTCACATTCGAGATGCCAGAGCTATCTGTTTATTTGGTTCTGGAAGCTGATGCTGAGGTAGGTAGTAGTGGCCGTGTAGGGTTCCTACTGCTCCCGTAAGACTTGTCACCATGTATTAGTGCTAGATTACATGTACTTTCTATGTGGCTACTGGGAAGGGGGACAATTTCTGGCATGAGAAGAAATTAGGGAGGCTCTATTGAGATATCATCTGCCCTGGGTTTTTAAAAGGTAGGATTTCAGAAGGTAGGGGCATGTAGGGGTGGAGGGTGGAGGGGCGTTACAATGATAGACTAGCAGGGGCATAGACATGGACGGAGGAAAATGCTATGCATGTTTGGAGAACAATGAGACCAGTTTGTCCAGAATATGTGACTGACACAAAGGACTTCGTGAGAAAAACTAGAAAGATTTTAGAATTCTTTGAGCATGCTTGTTTCTCTTATTTCACTTGAATATTTCTATTGTGATTCTTAGCTTACTAATTCTGTATCGAAAAAGATAAGCCTGTTGTGAAGTATAACAGATTCCTAACTACTAGGCCCAAATTAATAAGATAATTTTTTATCTTCCTTTTTATCTTTATTTTTTCCAAAATCTTTGCCAATGACAAATGAACACACATACAAAGTTGATGACTTTCTTCATCTTAAAAAGATAATTTTTACAGTGAACAAAAAGAAATGTAATGTCCAGTAAAAAAAAAAATAGAAATGACATCAGAATAGACATGTAAGGTAAAGAAAAACATTTTCCTACATGCCATTACCACTACATTGCAGTACACTAATAAAACTAGTGCTTTGTTCAAGCTCAATAAGATGTTTTCTTGTTGCTAAATGCTGTATTTTCCTGATCTCTTTATGAAGGGTTGGGTGGAATGAAGTTTTAAAATTCTTGTCTGATTTTTCTTATTATGTATGTAGTAGGTTGTACCCCCTTAAGGATAGTTAGCTATTTATTTGATTGTTTTTGTTGGTGTTATTTAATATCAGTATACATGTTGTATAAGTACTCAGGGTCATCTGTTGTCCTAAAATACTGCTCCTTTGTACAGGGAATGTTAGACATTTAAAAACAGAGATTTTGAACTTCATTTCTACAGTTGCTAAAATATATGAGATAGACACAGAGAAAAAAGCCTGCTAGCTTGAGGAGACCTTAGGATAACCCTAAGGAATGGAAACCTCTAGGGAAAGGACCTCTTCAACCCTTTATATTAGTAATCGAGGTTTGGGAGTACTTCTCCTGCCTGGGCTAGATAAACAGCTTGTCCACTTGGGATTACAGTCCTGTGTGTGAATCCACTTTCAGCTAAAGTGAACATGGATTATGTTTATTCTTTTCCTTTTCGTCAGAGACCCCAAATCTAGCTCTAGGACCATTGCAGAAATAACTACTTTTCAGGGAATCTGTTATGTGCCTGTTTCTGCTAGGCATTTGATATTATCACAAACCTTCCTGTGTACTCTGTATGGAGACTTTTTGATTTTCATTTTATAGCCAAGGAGAGACGCAGAAAGGCTTAGAACTTCCCTAAATTGCCACATTGCTATCTAGTGACAGAGCCAGGGCTTCAAATCTAGGTCTGACTACTAAACTTCGAAACAATACTACCTTCCTGGGTGCTAATGGACATTCACAAAGCACCTTAGGTGTGAAAAACACTACTGGGATTATACTTTTCCTCCTACTAGTATGGTATGAAGCACGAAGTGTTCACAGGACTGGTAGTCTTTGAAGAAGGGGGCAAGAATGGCAGTTACCATTTTCTAATTCAAGGAAGCTTATACTTGAACAATGACAAATTTTGAGTAGAAAATTTAACAATATAAATTACAAACGGTATTTGATATACTGTGTTTCCCTGAAAACAAGACCTAGACGGACAATCAGCTCTAATATGTCTTTTGGAGCAAAAATTAATATAAGACCTAGTATTGTATTATATTATATTACATTACATTACATTATATTATATTATACCCAGTCTTATACTAAAATAAGACGGGATCTTTTTGCTCCAAAAGACGCATTAGAGCTGATTGTTCAGCTAGGTCTTATTTTCGGGGAAACACAGTACTACTCGTTTTGAATGAGGAAAAACAGTGTATTGGAAAGATAAACAGTAAATCAAGAAAAATTAGTTTGATTTATTTATATTGTACCTATGACAGGAAGTATTTAAGATGACAACTAGTTAAAGGAGATATAGAAAAATCAAGAGCCAAAGGCTCTGGTACTGTTGTCTTGCCCTCATTTTTTTGAAACATTAGTTAAAAGTGGATTCTGTTGATAGCCTTTTTCATTAAGAACATACCATGTTTCATGAACAAACCCTGTCATTACCTCCAGTGTTACAAGTAATATCTTAGAAGGAGAGGAAGTGTATGTAAAACAACCAGTCTCAGGGCTGGTGATGGTAGCTGACTAAATTGGCTGTTACTCTTCAAATTTTATCTGTAAGTTTTCTTCGTTCACTGAAATTGCTGGGGACGACGCAGAGAGATGGGAGGTGAAAGCATTCTTGATCCTGTGTGGGCTGGCAGTGCAGAGCAATCAGAGATAACTGGATGAAAGAAATGAAGTTTGTTAATAGAGACCAGAAAGTCAGAGAATTGGGGCTTGAAGAAGAAAGAGGAAACATCTGCTGACAGTTCCAGTGGGGTGGGGGTAAGGGTGGGAGAGTGAGGAAGGGGGAGGGAAGAAGGTCAGAATATCCACCTACGCTGTTACTAAGCTTGTTGAAAAGAAAGCTGGGCTAATTTGATATAGATTCTTCCCCTCTGGATCAGAAAAACAGAAGCATTACAATCTGCTATTCATATAGAAAGTGTGAGTAGAAAAAAGGAAAATGCACATGTGAGGCTGAGAACATCTGCTGGAACAAGTCATTTTAAAGACAGCTCAGCGGTGGCTTTAAAGCACCCTGCTAGTATTCGGTGGGATCCTTGAGGAGGGATGGGGATGAAGACCAATGGGATGAGAGTAATTAGGTCACAAACAGCATCCCACCCTGTATCTTTTATTTTCTCAGTGCTCGGTTTCACCAGTAAGGGAACGCTGTGATTAATGGCAGCAGCCAAGAATATGACATGAAGATAAATTGCTCATAGCACAGTACAGCTGGTTCCTGGGGAAAAAGATTGAGAGACGTAACGAAAGTCCTGCACCAAACATAATGTGAAAGAGACCAGTTTCCTGGGAATGTTCTCACTTTTATTTCTAAGTCATATATTTTGAGTACCTAAAATCTACTTTATATGTCATGAAGTGATAGCTGGTCAATCCTGTAGTTTTCCCATCCACAATGAGCTGTCAAAGACTGGGAGAAAAGCAGGACGACTAATGTGTTCAGTGGCAGAGACCACTGATTACTTGGATACTGTTATTTATTGCTTACTGTGTGCTTTTATTTCTCTTTATTAATGAGCAAAATGTCCATTTTCCAAAAAACTTGCACATGTGAAATTTGAAATTCCCACTTCCAGCTTTCCCATATTCTCATGGTCGAAGAATCCTAACAGTGGTGTCACCATGTATTTTACAGCAATGTGTACTTTTCCAGGGTTTACCATTCGCATTACTTCATTTACTCCCCACAGATCACCACTGGGCAGATAAAGCAGATGCTTTAGTCTCCATTGAAAAATTGGGAACTCTGGAAATAATGAGGTTAACGTTCTTGCCTGAGCTCCCACATCTCGTTCATAACACGAGAAGACTAGGTCACTGCTTTCTCCTCCTGTGAGTTCTGTGAAGGTGGTACTGTGACAGCTGAGGTTCTGGCCTGGGCGCACCCCACTCAGGGCCTGTTGAGATGGTGGAACTCTCCCGTGGGCTTTCCATCCCTAACCTTGCTCCAAGCTCACAACTCTGCATCGAGATCAGGCTCAACATGTCCCCAACTGAGTGCATCAACTTTATGCTCCCTCCTCAAGCCTCCTTCCTGGTCCTGCATTCCTTATTCTAGTGAATGTTACCACCAAACTCCTCGTTACCAAAGCCGTATGTCAGGAATTCATGTATTTCTCTGTCGCATCTGTCGCTGTCACGGGCTATGCCTCTCTTCTCTATCTTCGTCACAGCCCTCTGACCCCACCTCTGTCCTTGAAACCACCCCTCCTCCAATCCATTGTCCCCGTAGCATTCAGATTGAACTTTGTAAAATGCAGATCTGATTAGTCTCTTCCTTGAGACCTTTAATGTCTTCACTTTGCATTTAAGATAAAATCTAAAATTTTTAACATGGCTTACAAGGCCTCAAAGTTGGCCCTGCAGAGCCAGTTTCTTCTGTCAGCACTCTGACTTTCTCAGTGGATTCCCTGTGTTACCTGTGTTAATTAGTTGCCAGCTTCTCGAGTGTCTCCTGTTCTTTTTGCCTGCAGCCCTCTATGTAAGCTGCTCTCTTACCCTAGAGAACTCTCTTCTTTCAGGTCTCAGCCTAGACATCACAGCCTCTCGCTTTCCCTGCAGTGTCCTCTGCTGTGCTCTGGGTCTCTGTCTGTTTTCTTCTCTAGACTGTGTTTGTCAACAGGGCAGGAGTCACTGTATCTCCAGCCTTGAGTACAGAGTGTAGAATCTGTTAGGTACACAAGATATTTTTGTTGAATGAATTAACATGTGTCCAGTTTTCTATTGTTCCTCATCAATATAGTCAGTATTCTCTCGCTGGTTTTAGTGTTAAATGCCTAGTTCCAGCTCATTCTTTAAGATGTCTGTAAGTAAATATCCCTAAAATTTATTCCCTCAGTATCATAGAGATATAGTAAGTCACTTATAGCATGCTATCTATTTTACTCTAATTAAATTTGATGGTTTTGGGAGGGAAGTTAATAAAAATCAGTATTCTACATGCCAAAGCATTGTGCTAAGTGTTTTTCATGAATTTTTGGTTTCCCTTAAAATAGTTCTAAAGTTAGCTGAGCACTGCTGTTATCCTCATTTTATAGATGAGGAAACAAACACAGACAAAATAATCTGTCCAGCATCACAGCAAACAAGTAGTAGAATTGGATTTTCAACTCAGTGCAAATCAGAGTTAAACCAATTAAGCTTATGAAAAAAAGAGCTGTAAGAGAAATGCCTCTATTTACTGTTGTGAGTTTCATAAAGGGTGGTAACTCTAGTAATGTATGGTTTGAACAGGCTTTGGAGCCCGTGTCTGTGGCTATAAAATGGTTTTGCGGTGGGAACTAAATGAGATAATATATATAATGTATAGAACGTATTCCGGAACTGGTAGTTTTTAGGCACTTGAAAAAATGATAGCTGCTTTTATTGTTGTTTTCTAAGCCTTCTACTAACTTACCTCATTGAACTGTAGAACTTAAAGGAGAGTTTGCAAAAGAGAGAGTTGGATTTTCAGGTCTAAATAAGTTTTTAGAAAAATTGATTGACTAAGAAAAAGTGCACTTTTCATTTAAATTTAGACTGTATACACTTTATGAAGTTGATTCGAGCTCAGTTAATGATTATATTCATACACTCCTAAGCTAAGTGTCCTTGATCACATGTAGCAGCCTAGGAAGGTGGCTATTTTCAATACTTTAAAAATACTGATTGTATATTAACCCACTATAAAGCTACATATGACTGTCTCAGGATGTCACATTTATTTGTTCTTGTCTCTGTTTCATTTCATGACTTTGAATTTTAAAAACAGGAAAGTAATCATTATTTAGGAAATTTGGTAGATAAAATATTTGAAAACATGAGATCTGTTGTGAGGAAATAATTTTTGAAAAAACCCTGATGGGGAAAAAATTTTGAACTAGTATCTCATATTGCAAAGAAGATAAAATATTTTGTTGTTTTTACATCTTTTTCTGTTTTTATTGTAGGAACTTTGATTTTTAATGATTCACCCTTTGCTACAAATATATAGCTTATCAAACAAGGGAGAAATGTTTTGGAGGTTGACAATTTCTGTGAGGAATCCTGTAGTAGTTTTCAGTAAAGTTACTAAAACCATGCTATCATGATGTTTTATAGTTATAAATCTCATGTGCAGCAATAAACGTTCAAAAAAAAAAAACTTTAAGAAAATAGTAGGTGGATTGGCACTACAATATATATAAAGTATAAACCGGAAACAATTCAAGTTGAAGTGGTTTGTTCAGAGGAACAGAGTGCCCCAAATGGGCTCTACTTAATATAAGAATTTAGTTTGTATTTATATACTTAATGAGCAGTTTTTACATGCTAAAGGCAATATCTCATTTAGTTTATGTCAGTTGGTCCTCACAGCAACCCTAACAGATGGGTTCTATCATCCTTATTTTTCACGAGGAAACTAAAGTTCTGGAAGATTAAGTTACTCATCCTGTTTCATGCAGCTAGTAAGTATGGAATTGGAACATACGTATAGGTCTTTCTAATTCCAAAGCCCTATTTCCTGTCATATGAAATGGCAAAGGAGAAATCACAAGTCAACTTGGAAGGAGTCTATAGAAATTCAGGTTGAGATTATTGGGTAGCACCTTAAAGAAAATTTACTTTAGATCTTTCCCATATTACATTATAACAAAATAAATTCCAGATGGGTTAGAGTTAAATTTAAAAAATAAAACAACAAAATAAAGACTTAGAATAACTAGAGAGTAGATTTGAATATTTATCAAATCTCTAAAGCAGAATGCCTTTCTAAACTTAATAGCAACAGACGAAATCACAAAATAAAATATAATTACATACAACTACAGTATATAAAATTTTTAAAAATTTGAATATCAAAACAAAAATATAAATTGGCAAAAAATAAGAAAACAGCAACACTCAGTGCTGGCCAGGAAAACTGTCATATATTGCTTATGGTCTGACAAACCAGTAAGGCCCTTTGGGGAAAGAATGTGAAAGACATGAAAATGTTCATCTCTGTAGTAATTCTACTTTTTGGAATGTATTGTATTGGACAATCTAAACTATGTGAAATGCTATATCCATGGAAATATTTTTGGTGTTTTTCAAACCAAAAACAAGGAAAAGAACGTATATGTCCGATGTGAGGATAGTGATTAAATAAATGGTCAACCACTAGATGAAAAGTTACAGAACCATTATCAGTGATCATGAAGTCTACAGTCCAGTGTAAAACAATGTGGATATATAAATCTTTCTCATTCATGTTTTTAACCAAGGTCACAACTGTAGAATAAGGTAATTGTTCCATAAATGACTAACGTAAAATATTATACATTAAAATCTTAATCACGATTACTCTGCTAGTTGGATTAAGGTGTGTTTTTCTGCTTTAATATCTGAGTTTTTGATTATATGTTTATTTACAAATTCTAAGTCAAAAGGACTTATTCTTTGATCCACAGGATGGGTTTCCAGATTTCCAGGACTCTGTGCAAACTCTCTTCCAGCAGGCTAAAGCTAAGAGTGAAGAAATCGCTGCTCTCAGTTCTCAGGTAATGTAAACCACCAGTTATTATTTCATAATAATATTTGCAGGTTGAAAAATAAATGGCTGCTTCAACTAGCTTCAGTTTTAAGCATTCAAGGACTGAATTTATTTCTGATTGTTTTTAAATGTCATCTGATCTACACCTGTATCAACAAAATAATAACAACAACTTAGTTTGATTTGGTTAATGAGCAGAATCTTTTTGTGCAGAATCCAATACAATGAAACTTACTTATTCTTTATAGTTTTATAGGAAATAAGACAGATTCTCATAAAGAAAACTCAAAAGAAGCAATTTGGTGCCAGGAAAACAGCCACGTTGACTATGACTGTGTATAACACAGCTCTAAGACAAAATAGTACTAGTTTTCAATAAAATACTAATAGTCAGTATTGTAGCTTCTGTTGATGCATTTCAATTCATGTATAATGAAAAATTGCTAAATTAATATGTAACCAGGTGTTTTTGCTGTTAAGTTATTTAATTGGGTATGCTGAAAGTAACATTTTAAAAAGTCATTTCTGCGAACAGTCACCTTTTAAGAAAGCACTGTAAGTTTTATTCCTGTTGATCTTCTCCCGGTCAAATTTAGTAGTGCCAAGTTTCATTTTTTCATGTTAAGTAGATGAAAAATACATTTATCCGTCAGATGTCTTACTGAAATTTTATCAATTAATTAGTAACAAGTTCAGATGAATTGAAGTTATGGTTTCTTTTGATCTCGTTTATTGCATTCAGAAAAATTGTGTAAGTATAAGCTTTTATCCTGTTCCATGAACATAATATATTTCACCTATCGATTTTTACTATTGTGAATTAGGATTATTTGTAACTAATTTCATATGGCAGCTTCCTTGTATTACTGTTTTTCATAGCATGGTAGTGATTTTTATCTGCATTTTGACTATTACTCTTTGTTAAAATGTCACCAATACACTGCTTTGAATATGATACATAAGCAATTTAGAGCAGTACATAGAAAAGGAATTTATAAAACACATGCAGAGATAAATTTATACTGTAACCAAATAATTGTGTATTTTAAAACATGTCTTTTCATGATTGGTTGGGAAATAGTGCTGTTTCATTCCATGATGAAGGTAAAGATCCCCGTTGGCACTGGTGTTTTTCTGCATAATTTGCATTGTTTAATTTTAGTGGGAGGTGTGTTTGTCTTGTTCTTCTAGACAGCCATTTTACACCTTTTTTCCCCCAAACATACTGTTATCATATCAGAGTCTGTATAGTGCCAAATCCTAAAATAAAAATGCCAAGATTTCACCCTATGTGTTAGATGCAGTTTATAGCAGATGTTACTGTTGCTCTGAGGTTCCTTTTTTAAAAAATCTTTCAAAGGACTCAGTACTTTGGAAAACAAAGCTAAGATTATTTTGCTTTTGAGATGAAATGGAATTCTCTGTATAGGCTTGAGCAGATAGGTTTTTTTCTTTTGCACAAAATCCAACATTTTATGTTTTAACAAGATGATATAGACATCTACATTTATGGAACATGTATACCACATGAAGTGTGAACTAATTTTAATGAATACTAAATACATTTACTGTAGTCTGAAATTAGCATCTTTACACCATTAAAAAATCTAGAATGTTTTAGTTACTGGTTTTATTTTTGCTTTACTTACTAGCAGCCTGAAAAGGTGATGGCAAAGCAGATGGAGTTCCTTTGCACCCAGGCCGGCTATGAGAGGCTGCAGCATGCCGAAAGGAGACTGTCCGCAGGACTTTACAGGCAGAGCTCAGAAGAGCACAGCCCTAATGGCTTGACTTCTGATAACTCTGATGGACAAGGTACATCTCTCAGAAAGACCTACAATCTATAGAGCTAGCACTTCAAAGTGTGCACTTCAAAGAGCAACAAAAATTTGGTATTTTTTAGAGATTATTTTATAGGTTCTCTATCAAACTTAATTTTCAAATTGTCCCTTCTCCAATAAAGGAAAGAATGCATCCTGCAAATTTAATGAAAGTTTATTTTTTTTAAACTTAATATCCTTACACAACAGCTGGCACATACAGTTGACATGTATTTTGTAAAGGGAGGGTGGGAATGGGATTTGTAAACAGTACATTTGTTCCTTGGTATCTGTAGGGGATTGGTTCCCAGAATCCCCCTCCCCACTATGGATATCAAAATCTGGATGCTTGAGTCCCTTGAGACAATGACTTGTAGAAAATGGCATAGCATTTGCATATAAGCTGCACACATCCTCCTCTATATAAGGTGTGAACGAAAAATACAGTGAATGTTTAAATTTTAAAAAATTATTACAGTAAAAGACATATTGCCATTAATTCCCCTCAAAACACTCCACTTATCCCATTGTTCTTGTCACTTTCTGAAGCAGTTCTGGAAGTCCTCTTTAGTGAGTGTCTTTACTTCATCCTCCATCATGACAACTCTTCATGTTACACATCGCTTCTGATATGTGGCAATTTCTGTCAAATAAAAACATTACAGTGTGTCCTCATCCGCCTTATTCACCAGATCTGGCACTGTGCAACTTCTGGCTCTTCCCCAAAGTCAAAATGACCATGAAAGGTAAATGTTTTGAATCGATTGAGGACCTTGAGGCAGCCACAACAGCACAACTAAAGACACTCACGAAAGAGGACTTCCAGAACTGCTTCAGCAAGTGGCAAGATAGATAGAATAAGTGTGTTCGAAGCGAGGGGGAGTATTTTGAGGGGGATTAATTGCAATGTGTCTTTTACTGTAATAAATTTTTTTTAATTTAAACATTCACTGCATTTTTTTATCACACCTCATACTTTAAATCATCTCTAGATTACTTAAAATACCTAATATATTGTAAATGCTGTTTACGTAGAGTATAAATAGTTGTTATACTCTTGTTTAGGGAATAAGGTCTGTACATGTTCAGTACAGATGCACCCATCATGGGCCTAACTACATAGTAACATCAACAACAATGTAACTTTTTTCCTAATATTTTTGAACTGTTATTGGCTGAATCTGCGGATAAGGAAGGCTGACTGTACAGATCATTTTTCTCAAAGAAATGGATTCCATGGGAGATGTTTATCACTTTTTAAAAGATCAAAACTTCATATATTTTAGACTTCAAAAACAGATTTGTCTGTGAAATTTATAATATTTGGTCCCTAAGAGAATATGGTAACTGCTTGTAAAGTATTATGACAGTACAGAGATTTGAAGAGACAGTATCAGAATGGAGAGACTCGAAATTTTTCAGGCTGCTTTCAGGCTGCACATTGGCCTCCATCACTATGAAAATATTTTGTGTGGTGTACTCTTTGGAAATTGTTCTCTTAAACTCTTAGGTTTAAAAAGCTGTGATTCATGAGTATTTTTACCATTTTAAAAATTATTTCATTTTTTTCTTATTCACACATGAAGAAAATCTCAAGTCATTGTCATTCACTCATTCAACAAATATATTTTTAGTGTCTACTGTGTGCCAGGCAGGCTTCTAGGCACTGAATATGGAGCAGTGACTAAGGTGACGTCCCTGCTCACTTGGAGCTGATAGCTCGTGGAGGGAGATGGACAGTATCTAATTCTAGAAATACATTTTCTACTTTCAAATAGCAATCAGTGAAGGAAAACAATAATTTTGTAGGACCTTCTTTTCTATATATTATTGTTATACTTTTCTGGAGAGTGGTTACTCTTGTCAAAAAAATAAGATTTCTTTCTAAGTAAGAATACCATATTAAGCCTTCTCCAACTATAGAATAAAATACTATACACGTCAGCAGATCAGAGTACTAGAGAACGTTCTTCCTTTTTTAAATGTTAAGAAACTTTCTAGTTGCAGTCTCATTTAACTTCTTCAGTCTTCCTTGACAGTTAAGACTTAAGAGTTAGAAAGGAAAGGCATTAAATATAAAAGATTTGATGACTAATTTGTGACACCAGGGTAATTCAGTGTGGGGTGGCAATTTGGTAAATATGATGGATTTAGGTTGATGACAGAGAATATGCTTTGCTGTATGAAGAATTTTTACTATATCTATGCTAATTCTGTTTTTTTTCATGGATTTGCCTTAGGTTTTGTTGTTGTTATTGTTTTTAATAATAGACAATTGGCTTGCAGCCCTCCCTATGTCTCTGTTATTTGTTATTATGTGGTCAATGACATGCCTGGGCAAAATGGTTGCACTAGTAAGAAAATGCCTCACAAAAGGGATGTGTTTTATGCCAAAGTTGGAGTGCTTCAAAATGTCCTGGCAGAAATGTAAACCTTGGGGCTAGCACAAATTCCCATTTTCCTTCTAAATTATTGTATAAAATATTTCTCCAGCTATTACTTAAATTCTTCAGTGCCTGTTGACTTTCTTTACACCTTTCCTATCGAGTGTTGAGGCTATTTGTGGAAACTTATCTTTAAGAAAAGCCTTAGTGTGTTTTAATCTTTTTCACACTGCCTTTTTGTTTTCTTTTCATTAGGAGAAAGACCTTTGAATCTCCGAATGCCTAATTTACAGAACAGACAACCCCATCATTTTGTGGTGGATGGGGAGCTGAGTAGACTTTACTCTAGTGAGGCAAAGTCCCACTCATCAGGTGAGAACATGGGATATGGTTAGAGGGAGAAGCACTTGAATAAAGCATCTTTAAATTCTATTCTTGTACCTCTTACTGACCATCACACAGGCCCTCCCCCAAAAAGAAGGTCATTACTAACGATCTCAATAGCCGGTCTTTTTGAGAACATCGTATTCCAGAGAGTTGACAGGGAAGAACTCAGGAAAGTTGAGATTATTTTGATTAGCTATTACATGAATGGTGACTTTTATACAAAATTTTAAACCAAATAATAAATGGCTGGTTTGAGTTAAGTCATTGCCTTTTTCTGGCCTTTCATAATATGAAATTGATGGATTATGTGTTTTCTCTCATGCTGAGAAAACCTAGTGTACCAAAATCTAAACTTTTCATGTAGATGTATTTTGGAGATGACATTGATATTTCAGAAGTAAAAGGATACTCCATAAAAGGGTAAGCTATTCCTTATTATCGTTAAATGTTTACGTATTTTTACCCAAGTAAAGTAAGTTATAGTTAAAGTGTTAAAGACAACCTCCATTGGAAAGAATCTGGTATCATTCAATCTTAAGTTAGAGTAACATTAGGAGTCACTTGAAGTCAGTTGCTTTATCTGTAAAATAGAAATAATTTCAACCTCTTAGAGTCGTTATGAGGATTAGACAAAATAGTGTATATGAATTGCCTGGCTGATAGGAATTCAATAAATAGTAGCTAATATTTTTATTATTCTTTTTTACTGAATTTAAAATCCACGTCTGTAATACCGGGAGTGTATGTTCATGAATTGAACTGCGTAATTTCAGATAAGCTAATAGTATTCGTTGCCTTTCTAGAATCATTTTCAAAGTGTGTGTATGTGTGTGTGTGTGTGTGTAAGTACTTCACATAAATAGTACAGTTTATTGTCATTCTAGTGTTTGCGTGAGATTGAAATAACTATACACACTTAACTCCAAGGAGTGATTCCTTATGAAAGTAGGGTTTTCATTCTTTTATTCCTGTGTCTCTCTCATCTTAATGTTTCATGACGAGAAATTTTTAAAAGTAGTTCCATGTTTAAATATGGAACATGCTTTTCTGTCTCATTTTCTTCATTCACTAGCAAATATTTTAACTATAACTTTGTTGTATATGTGTGACCAGTTTTATTTTATATATTTTATCTATCACTTGGCCCAAGCATTAAATAAAAATCGGTATGTTCTATATGCTAAGTACTTTATGTGCATTTCATGATTTAATTCGCATGCCACCTTATGTGGATACTATCCCCATTTTATAGTTAAACAGAGGTGTGTAACTTGCCCAGGTATGTATACAGCTAGTAATCGGCAGCGGTGGGATTTAAATACGGAATCCTTAACCACAACTCTATAAACACAAAGTTTTTCTATGAAATTGCAGAATCATGAATAGTTGATACTATTTCCTGTGGAGTTTAGGGATTTGTTTTATAAGTTTTGTTTGAGTCTGACTTTTTGTGATCCATTGATTTAAAGTGTTTTTACACTTGTGTTTCCATTTTTATACAGAGAGCCTTGGAATTTTAAAAGACTACCCTCACTCAGCTTTTACTTTGGAAAAGAAAGTCATCAAAACAGAGCCCGAAGATTCAAGATAGCTGTGATTCTCACTGTTTTCTGGAAATGGCATCAGTTTTAAGGATAATGCTCCATCATAGAAATAAGCCTTAATAACCAGTGTTGCCTCATTCAGCTCAAAGAGATTTCATAGCCAAAGCATAACGACTAATAATACAGTAGTCTCTGGAAATTTTCCTAGACAAAACAACAGCCACAAAAGAAAAAAATTGAGAGAATGTTGTAACAGAAATATTGATCCATTCACATTCCTGTGTAAGTCATTTTATGTGGAAAGGCTTACAAATTAATATTGTAAGCATTCATTATTTAAGAATGTACAATGTATTTGTGTAATTTATAGAAGTAAAATCTAGATGTTGAGACCTGTTTGGTCCAACACATGTGGATACAATTTATTTTACTTGAAATTTCATTGTCTACTTTAAGTGTATTTAGCATAAATATTATATGTCACAGTTTAGAATCTTTGCAGTTATAAAAAAAGAAAGTTCAAGTGATGTAGTTATGGCAAGGTTGCAGTGACTTTGGAAAAATGGAAAGCAAATATACTCAATTTAAGCCAAGGAAAATATTGTGGATTTAGTATTTGATGAAACTGATTTTGTTTAATAAGAAATGTGTTATTTCTAGTAGTAAAATGTCATTTTCACTGGCTTAATTAGGCCCATGTACACAATTAGTAAATACTGGAGTAAAGTTAAAAAGATGAGAAACAGTAAAAATTCTTTCTTACCTAGTTGACCCAGATTGCATGATATGATAGCTATTTAGGATACAACAAAAATAGGAAGCTATTACTTTGATAGAGAACTTGAAACAAGTGGACTGATAGGTAAAAGCCTTGACTTAAACATTGCTATTTCAGAATGTATTAAATAGATTAAGACATAGTAAGTTAACCCTAAATGTGATAAGGATGGTGACTGTTAACAAAGGCTGTAATATATAATAGAGTAAATACTATTTTATGTCCAAAAATTCTTCTCTATGTACTGGAGTCAGAGAAATTAAATGGCTCTCCCTGGGGAATGTCTACTCATCCAAACCTTCACAAGTGTGGACAATCACTGTATCCACATTTGCAGGCAGGTTTTTATGGAGGTTTAGTTGACACCTATATTCATTATTTATTTTATAATTTCATTTTTGTATACCTTTTAGATTTGTGAATGCAGTTTTTTCTTAAATTCATTTTCACTTGAAAGTATGTTTTAATCCCCCCTATTTAATTAATGGGCTGTGTGCATATATTTATGGGGGTGTGCTTAAATGTTAATAACGTACTGGTGTACTTATGAGAATTTCACATTGGAATCTATAGTAAAACAAATACTACTTCTACCAATTTATATTTTTTCTGTTGGTTTAAGAAGAGAAGATATTTGACAGCTTTACCTACTTCCTCCAGATTCACCTAAACCCAGATATTGCGAGAAGGTGTATTGACTTGGATATGTGCTTTGTTTTGTTTTGTTTTCAGTTCTGCTCTAGGTCATAACTGTGTAAAAAATATTAAGTCATGATCTGTTATACTAAAATTCATCAGCCAAATGTTAGATGAAATGTCTGTACTGTAGTCTCTGATCACTGTCACGTATATAATTGCTTTTTCATTTTGATTTATAGACTAGCTTTACAGTAGAAACACCAGTAAACAACTTTTATACTATTAAAAGGCTCTTTTCCCTTCCTAAATGTTTTAATTGTACCATAGTGTTTTGCCCATTGAAGAATCTTTTAATGGTCCTTGCAATTCTGTTGCTAGCTTGAGGTTGATTATTGTGGTTGTACTGTTCATTGTGTGTAGAAATAGTATGAGTATGATTTAAATAGATTGTTCAGTTTTTAATATTAGCCATAGAACTGGTTAGTATCTCAGTAGTTTCATGAAACGTTTCCTGTATTCTAATCTATTTTGAGAAATTTTGTGGGTTTTTTAGAAATTGTGTCTTACAGTTCAAGTTTGTAGATTTTAATAAGCAACAGTTTTTAAAGATGCGGTAATCTTCCAACTAATATTTATCCGTCTTTCATGGCCCCACAAACTGCATCTTTAAATCCAAAAATAAGTTTCCTTAAGTATCATCCTTTACTGGTCTTTCAAACTTAATGATAAGGGGAAAGCACAAGAAAAATTTCAGTAGAATACAGTTTTTATTTTGTAAACACTAATGTATTAAACTTGCTATACATTGAAACAAATAATATATATTTTTATTTGAATTGTATATATGAATTGGATGTTGATAAGTAGTTGATTTTTTTCATTGTGTTAGAGGTATTTTCACTGAACAAGGTCAATTGGTTACCTCAGTATTACAGCCAATATAGTCCAAGGACCATTTCTCCCTCAGTCTGTGTTGTACTTTATTATGTGAAGTCTGTGTTTCTGTGACTCAAAGCTGTTGGTGAGGTGGGGCGAGTGCACTTGCTTCCTGTGGCAATAAAGATTTTCTGTGCCTCACACATTCATGTTTATAGAACTTTCTGCATAGCACTTTCCACAGTAGGTAATAGTAGCTACTCTGCCTCCCCTCTCTGATTATTTGCTCTGGGCTTGGGAATTAGGAGCCAGGGGCTTATGTCTTAAGTCAAGACTAAGTAGTATTGTCATCTCCCTTCATCTATAGAAAGTTATTGGCAAACAGGTACTCAGTTGACTCTGGTCTGTCAGAGAGTTTGGTTTATACCGGGGGTGCCAAAAAATGTATACACATGACTTGTATTCATCTTTTGTTACCGGTATATATTGAGTACTACAATGTTAATACAGTTTTTTTTTCCTTTCTTAAAATGTGTATACATTTTTTTGGCACCCTCTGTATTTTTCTCACTTATGAGACGTTTACAAAGACATTTAAACAAGTATCCACCATATCTAACCAAGTATTTATTAAATAAAAGGAACTTTAGTATATATAATATACGGATATTTCAGGAGTTAATGGGATTTGGCTTCAGTATTAGAGGCTAATTATATGAAATTGAGCTAACCTGTGGTAGACAACTGGAACCGTTTTGCAGCGAAGCTTGAGTTGATGGCTTGGTAGATTGATGAAGAACTTCAGTGACCCAGCACTGTGCCAGCTGTTGGTGAGAGTAGAGGCCACAGAAGAATTATAAGACATGACCCTTGCCCTCTGGTAACCCAATACCTAGTTGAATTGAAGCTAACACCACACAGATAAAATACAAATTTTTGTGTTTTACAGACTTGGGATGAATAAGGAGCTGACATTTAAGTGTATTTTATGTTTGGTAGGAATTACGGTGGTAGTCACTTTACAGGTGAATGCATATTTAATGAGTGAGACTCAGAAGAGATTGTCCAGACTGCAATAGTTAAGAAAAAGCAGTAACATGCTATTAAGCCATAATGGTAGTAGTCCATTACACTTTGAGGCCACTTTTAAAAATTTTGAAACTGAATGCCGGTTAGATCTGCTTGCCAGGATAATAATTTCTTTGACAATCCCACTGAAATTCCCATAAGATAGGGGGAAAAAATATGTTTTTCCTGTCCTTAATAAGTAAAACCACTTGGGTAAAAGCTTTAGGATTTGGTAATTATGAGTACACTAGCATCTAGTGTAACTTTACACTTATAGTTGATGATATTTAAGACTTAAACCCTAAATAAGCATGCATGGAATGTCCTAATATATGGTCTGCTCAGTTGGCTACTCAAGTGTTTTAAGTATTATTGCCACAATACCTATTTTGCTTATGACTTCACTTAATACTGCACTGAGTCTTCGGAGGAAAATGAACCAAAGTATTAACCTAATGAAACTAGGTCTATCTCTTATAGGAAATGAATTCAGTTAGTAAATAGCTGAAGTTTGAATTGAGCAAACGTTCTGTGTTTGTAACAGTTTGAAGCATATGACCAAATATGGTCGCTGCTATTGAACTAAAAACCACCTTATGGTCCAGCTGTGTGCATGGGTGGTGGGTGTTTCAGGGAATCCAAGTTCATTTATTCATTATTATCTGTGGGTGTCCTCATAAGTGAAATTCTCAAGTGGGCCTTCACAAAGTTAAAAGAATGATCCAATGTCCAGAAATTTATTTTCATTGTAAATACGTTTAATCTCAAGAACCTTAGTGTTAACTAGAGGACCCTGTAGGATGATCTTATTTTGCATAGAAATGATCAGAAGTTAAATGGCAGGGCTAGGGTTTGTTTTATTTTTGTTTTGTTTTGACTTTTTTGAGTATGCAACAGTTAAATCTTTAAAATCTTTTCCCTGGCTTCTGTTTCTACTGACCTATGAAAATTTTTTAAAAATCACCTCAAGGTGTTTTTATTTTTTTGTTCAGAAAAAGCTAGTCGGACATTTAAGTTCAACTTACAAATATTTTTCTGTCTATGGTTTTAGCAAATTTTAACAATCACTTTTAAGGGACCTAGGAATAATAATTGGTTCCATTTACAAAATTGGTTCATTGAACTCCTTTATTTCTTTATTCTTCCTGTTTTTTTAAGACAACAAAATTTTTAAGTATTAAAACAACATACTATTAAATTTTGGGTCTCCTGGTTGTGTCTATTTGGTTACAGTTTCCAAGGTTATTCTTCGGACAGCTGAATAATCTCCTCCCGAGGTGTCACTTCAGTAATATTAAAGGTCTAGTCTTTGGCCAGTTCTCTTCAATTGAAGGAAATTTTTATGACATTTTTGTAGTAATTGAATAAAACTCTCAAACGAGCAACATTGGAAATCACATAAAATACTAATCTTTGTTTTATTTCAACATCTATATGAAACGTTTAGTTAATGATCCTTTTTTGTTTCATTGCCTGATTCAAGACACTTCAGTGAGAAAGTGCCTCTTTAATTTTTTTTTTACTTTATTATACAATTGCTGTCTTAAGTTTTTCAGTGTTACTTCTCAAAAGGATTGAATGCTTCAGTCTCAGAGAAATAGTTAATTAAATGCTGCCATCAAACAATGTCGCAAAATGCAGATTAGGTACATGTAACACTGCTTCAATGTGGTAATGCCACACAAGTATTAAAATCAACCCAAGAATTTTTCTCATCGACTTATTAAGAGTGACAAATTTTGTGAATTTCCTGGTAGTCTAAACAATTTGGTAATCAACCCAGGCTAGTTTTGCTCTGGGTGAGCACCAGTGACAGTATAAGTTTGTGCTTCATATTTACACATTCTGAAACCTTATGAGTCATCTTTGCATTAAAAGTTCGCACCTCATAAATTTATGTTGAAGTGCCATGTTCAACACCCACACACAATCCTAAGCAAGTAAGGCCATTCTCTTATAACTGTCACAGACACCCTCTGCTGACAGGTCACTTAGGCTCAAGTATGTAAGAAGATATTTTAGTAGTGCATACGTAGGTGGAATCTTACCGGTAACTGGCTCAGCAGGGGCATTTCATAATTTTATGAGACTACCTACCATCCCCAACTGTGAACTGTTAAACCAAACATCTGTGGGCTAGCCCCATACCCTATTTATTATACTTCCCAGAAGACAAAGTGATTTCTTTGGTACCATATTCTCATACTGTAGGCCCTCCAGATCTCATCATTTTAATTTTTTCCAAAACAAGTACAGTTGCCCCTTGAACAACATGGGTTTGAACTACATGGGTCCACTTATACGTGGATTATTTTTGATAAATACTGTAAATGTATTTTACGATTTTCTTAACATTTTTTCTATATTGTAAGAATACGCTATAAAATACATGTAACATACAAAATACGTGTTAATCGTCTTTATGTTATCAGGCTTCTGGTCAACGGTAAGCTATTAGCAGTTACGTTTTTGAGGAGTTAAAAGTTACATGCGAATTTTCGACTGCATTGGGGGTTGGCACCCCTAACACCCCATGTGGTTCAGGGGTGAACTGCACACTTTCCACCCTCAGATCCCTGACGACATAACATAGGGATGTTGTCTATCAACAGTTAAAATGGACTAGGTCATCCTTTTCCTTTCTAAATTCATCCAGTTATTCCATCATCAGAAAGAACATGCACATATTGAGTGAATTCCTTTTGCGTGCATTAGCTAACTCACAAGTTAGACCACCTTTCTGATTGTTATTGATGAGAAGACAATAAATAGATAAAACAGATACAGCCAGGTACTTAACTCCAATTCTTTGGGAATTAAAAGGCAATTTTTACTTAAAAAATTAGCATTTCAAGGTGAAATAAATTTGAAGTTACCTAATTTATTCAAAGAGAAGAAAAATGAAATATTTAAAAGTGAGGAAAAGGGGCTGGCCTAGTGGCTCAGGTGGTTGGAGCTCCATGCTCCTAACTCCGAAGGCTGCCGGTTCGATTCCTACATGGGCCAGTGGGCTCTCAACCACAAGGTTCCCAGTTCAATTCCTCGAGTCCCGCAAGGGATGGTGGGCAGCGCCCCCTGCAACTAAGATTGAAAACGGCACCTTGAGCTGAGCTGCCGCTGAGCTCCCGGATGGCTCAGTTGGTTGGAGCGCGTCCTCAATCACAAGGTTTGACTCCAGCAAGGGATGGTGGGCTGCAACCCCTGCAACTAGCAACGGCAACTAGACCTGGAGCTGAGCTGCGCCATCCACAACTAAGACTGAAAGGACAACAACTTGACTTGGGAAAAAAAGTCCTGGAAGTACACACTGTTCCCCAATAAAGTCCTGTTCCCCTTCCCCCATAAAATCTAAAAAAATAAATAAAAAGTTAGAAAAGGATGTCATTTCCCAAGACTTGAATCATGTATGTGACAGTTTACAGGAGAAACAAGTCACTTTATTTTTCGCTCCCTTATTAAAAGACAAGAACTAGTTCTTTATAAAGCAAGTGATCTCAAACTGAGGCTTACGGATACTCTTAATCTAGTGTTAATTGTAGCAGTGCTATATATCAAATGTACCATTTCCTAGCTGTACATTCAAGCCTCCAGGGTGTAATTATTGTCACCCTCATTTTGCAGATGAGAAAAACGGAGATCTCGAAATTAGGTAGTAAGTTATCATGCATCTTGTGAGTAGTAACTTGGGTCATTTCACTTGTTTGATGCCAAAGTCCACGGGAACCCTATCCTGTCAAATTTTCTTTGAACCGAGTAGCCTGTGCTGTGTAAACATTTTGCCCTCTTAACACAGTAAACACTTTACCATGCCGATAAAGCTTAACTATACTCAATGTATAGAAACAACTAGTCTACATTAAGTATCGATCAGCTGGTTGGTTGTTAGAAGTGTCTAGATTCCAGGAGAAGCTTCCTAAAGGAAGTAAATAGCAAGCCATTGTAAAGGCAGGTATTTAAGCAGAGAAGTGAAAGAATTTTGCACTGCTTTGGGCCTACCACATATGAACAGCTCAGGTGAGGCAACAGAAGTTACATTCAGGTACCACTGGGAAATTGAATGCACTAGAGCAGAAAATTCAAATAAAAATTTAATTAGAACTGAAAAACATCTACAAAAGAGAATGCCCACTAAATGAAATCTTTTGAAATACATACAAAGTTCTCATTTAATTTGGAAAGCAATTAGAAGCTTTTGAGGATGGGGTGAAAAAGTCCAAAAATGTTCAGAACATAAGGACAAAGTAATACAGATTGGATCCTTAATACAAGGTGTTCCAAGAAGTTCTCAAAAGGCTCGTTTCTGGCTCTGCCGTGTGGAAAGAGTGGGTAAGGTACTGTTGCAGTGTCCAGCCTCCAGGTGGTCACACTGACCTTGAGCAGTGAGAATAAGGACCAAGCAGAACAAGAATGAAGCCTAGCCAATCATTTAATAATTCATTAAACAAACATTTCTCAAGCCACCTGCTTAAAAATATCCAGGCACAGTGTTTGGAACTGGAGATACAAAGATCATATGATATCCCAGTCCCTGAGGGATACTTACTGTCTAGTAGAGGAAGACAGCGATTATTGTCAATGAAGTAGCAGGACTTGATAATAAAGTAAACGTCTGGCTCAAGAGAAAGGAACATATTGACCAATTAGATGAAAACTAGCCATGCTTGTGACCCCTGGGAAGGGGAATACTAGCACTACTTTCCAAAAGAGAACTTAGAAAGGAAAGTGCTCAAATACTTGTTTCAGAGAGGTTCAGTTTGGGGGTTGTTGGTCTATGTGAGTAGGGCTACCCTGCAAGAAATATTAAACCCAGGATAATGTAGAAGGTCTAAGCTGGTATTGAGGATTTTTGAGAATTTGAAGTCATTTTTCTAGAGGAGAGTCTACCAAGGACAAAGTAATTATAAATTGATAATCCATGATCAAACCTTAACCCCCTGATTAAAAGTGGGGTTATGTTTTGTGTGTGTTCAGAGGGAGGAGAGGAAAGAAGGATTCAATGAAGGAAATATATTAGCTAGATTTCAAACTATGGTTCATTTAACTTCATTTGCATCTCCAAATTTCACCCACAAATTATTAATTACAAGGTGAAAAATCTGATTTTACATTGTGAGATCTATTCTCCTTTCCTGAACTGAGTGGGAAAATTCTAGAAATAACTCATGTACTTAAAGCTTGCACAACTATCTTTATTGTTACAGTTATGACCTACTTAATCCTTTTTACAAACCAGCAACTTTGGCATTATTTTTCTCATTTTATGAAAGAGAAAAACTGCACTGAGAGAATTAGGAACTCATTGTTACCTAGAGAAGGAATTGGTTTGCAGATAACTGCTTCTGCTTTGGTTTCTGTCCAAAAAGAAGGAACATCAGACTGCAGTTAAAAGATGTCGGTTGCCTCCAGCTCCCTTATGTGGGCCAGTGTGAGAACTACAATAACACAATTATGGAAGGGTTGAAGAAGAAGCAGCATAAGCACTGATGGCTTGAGATAAATTCAAAATCAAATTAAATATTGTTCTTTATCTGTTTCTTAAACTGCGGGTCTGTTTTTTAAGATAGAGAAATCATGTATTGTTTTGCTAAAAACATTTTTTTAAAAGCTCAAGTGTTTTCTAAGTACAACAAAAATTATCGTCATTAACATTTTTTAGACTCACTTAAGGACAAGGTGACCTTAAAGAACAAATTAAGGTCTGATTCCTGAATTTGAAGCATTTATAATATAATACAGACAGCGTTATTCTGAACAAATGCGAAAAATAAGAGAAAGAATTACAGACTGTGCCCACCACGCAGACCTATTTTCTGCCCTCACTCCAGGGCCTGAATACCAGGAAATGGGTGTCAGAGCCGGCCACCTTGGAGACTGCCTTCCAGAGAGGGGACAATGAACCCTGTTTGACATGTTGAGTTTGAAAGCGTTCAGTTTTTCTTAGTAGAGCTATTTAGGATTTGTCGGGAACAAAAGTCTGGAGATCAGGAAAGCCTGGAGCTCAGGTCAAAACTGGGGTCATAGATTTGGGAGTTACTGCCCTCTTATAAATCATAGTTGAAGCCATGGGAGTGAATGAGAATGGTTAAAAATAGAAGATAGTTAAAGATAGACTCCCTGGGAAATAGTAACTCATAGGAGCAAGTGGAATGACAAGAGTCACTAAGAAACGGCAGTTAGAGAGATAGGAGGAGAGAAAGAAAGAAAGAGAGAGTGTGTGAGAGAGAGAAAGAAACAACCTCTATTTCCTCCTGGAAGTAGAGGTCGATAGTAATGTCAAATTAGGTAAGAATCCAGTAAGATAAGAACAAGCTGTTGGATTATGATTATTAAAGAAGTCAGTCATTGTTAACCTTTAAGAGTGTGGTACCAAACAGGGTGATTAGGAAGAATAATTGATGGGATTGTTTAATGCAATTTGTTAAGTGAAACACAACATACTGAAAAAAATAAACAAAAAGAGTATGAAAATTAGTAATGGATCTAAGTCATCTCTTACTCAAATCTAAGGGTTGCCTATTCCTTGATAAAATACCACATCCTTTTTTCATCATAGAAGATTAGACAGATTTACTTAGAGTTGTTTGAAACACCCAAGCTAACTATGGAAGCCAGAATTCAGTGCACCTATCCCCCTGGGGCTCCTCACTGCAGCACCTGTCACAGGTGGCTTCTCAAAAGGCTGACGTACAATGCCATAACAACCAATTGGGAACACCCAAGCTTTACAGCAGAGCAGATCTTGTAAAAGAAAACATTTGTGTTGTTTTGTTTTGTTTTGTTATTCTATACATTTCAGTAAAATGACCTTTAACTGTACAATACTAATGATTCTTGACCCATGATGTTTATAATAACCTTGTTTTTTTTGTTTTGTTGTGTTTTAAAACGCTACATTTATTTGATCACTGCTTATTTGCAATTTTTATGGCTTCACACATAGGTAGTAAAAATCAAGAATGAAGAGAATGTTTAGAAGAAAACAATAACAATTCACCAATTAATATGTTTCTAAAATATTTGAAATATGTTTTAACCTCTAAAATGTACTTGTTTTCCTCATGCTGTTTTCCTCAGGCTATGCGTTATGATTAGAACACTCTAATAGCTATAGTTCTACCTCAACGTGTTTTTCCCTGATCTCACAGAAATTATGAATTTTGAAGACTTTAATTCCGTGAAAGTAGACTTGACACATTTACTCTTTGCTTCTGCCACCAAAGGGAGTGAATATATAGCCTAAAAGGAATATGCGCCCAACCACATCTTGGCAGTTTGGGAAGATAGGACATCGGGATTGGGAGTAAAAAGTTATAAAAATTAAAATTTTAATAGCCTACAATTCTTTAGCTAAAGTACAAGATAATTAACTTTTATAAAAACATCTGAGTTAAGGAAATTAGGTGAATTAGCCTCATTCTTTGGAATTTGATATTTTTAACTTAATAAAAGTAGCTTTTAAAATTCACTTCATTCTCTCAAAATCGCTCACAAGATGTCTATTTTATGTTTGTTTGACTGCAGGTGGACTACCAGAATTCTAATGAGGTAAATGTTACCACATGGGCGGTGGTACACACATACAGATGGAAGAATCTAAGGAAGCTTTCCTACTGAGAGAGTGTTGAATGTTGAGATCACCTGCTCAATTCCCAAAATGAACCTGGGCCCAACTGCTAAAGGTCTCAAAGACAACAAGTGACAGAGCCTGGGTGAAACCCCAGGTCTCTTTCTTCCTAGTCCAGTGCTCACCGCTGGGTGAGATTTTTATTACTTCCCCAAACAAACAAAAAAACGTTTTACTATTAGTGGTTAGAGGAAATTCAGGAAACATGAATTTGAGTCCTGGCTCACCTACCATTTATTTTATTTCCACCAACAAGTCACTTTATATCTCCATTTCTATAGCTGCATTTCCCTTATCCAGAGTACACTTTGGTAGTTCAAAGTTATGTGCTACAGGTCAAAGGACTAGGGGTCAAAAAGCCTCCATTTTGTAACTGGTTTCATCTTTAGGTGACAAGACTTTTAAGCAACTCATTAAAGCTTTTTGACCTTCAGTTTTTTTCATTTGTAAGATGTGAATCACAAGAGATGCTCTCCAAATCCCAGGACTGTTATGGGATTATAGAATATAAAAGACATAAATTGCTCTAAAATAGCCTTTTGTGAGGTACAGATACTCCCTTTCCTGATTCTACGAGTATCCCCAAGAAATTATGAGGCTATTCTTATAATGTTTTATTTATGACTAATAGTTACTAAGAAAACAATTCTTAGAGTCTGCAACCTTTCTTTCTATTAAAGAACCTGCTTCACTTATTTGTTATAATCCTACTTGAAAAATAAAGGGGCATTTATTTGAGCGTTCAGGAAGTGCTGTCATGCAGCAAAAGAACATTGGATAAGGTTCCGGACACCTGGATTCCCATCCTTAGCTCTGCCACTATATTAATATGTGACTTACTGGGTCACATCTTTGCTGTGCCTTAATTTCCTCATATGTAAAAAAAATTGGACTTTCACTAGTTTTAACTTCTGTGTCATGTACCCTTATGATAATCTGATGGAATGTGTTGACCCTCTCCCATAATACATGCAGGCCTCGATTTTTGCATAAACTTCAGAGGACTCACAGCCTCACCCAATATCTAATGGAGTCCAGGGTAAGAAGCCCTAACCTTGTTGATCTCTTCTGGCTTTAGTCATCTAGGAAACCTACAACCAAGCTGTCAATATCTATTTTGGACAAAGACAGAACTCCATTTTCAGTGAGCTTTTTTATTCATTAGAGTTCAACCCAAATCCTACAGAGGGTAGAAGCTTTCCGGCACAAGGTCACCCCACAAATAGTTGAAATTTGTGAGGAAAACAATCTGAGGGCCTCAATATTATTTAAAATGAGAATTCATGAATCTGTCATCCATATCTTAGGCATAGATAATTTTTGGCTCTCACATGCAGGCCTACAACTAAAATATAATGGCACTTTGTAAAACAAGTTCTTAAATCTCTGTTCATATAAAAAAGCAAATTCAAGAAACTGAAATACCCCTCTCTGCTTGAAAAAATACACGGAAAAGAAAGAAAGAAACTTGGATTATGTTCTTTTTCTTTGATATTACCTGTTCTGAGAATCAGGTGAGTAGGTAACAGGCTACATACTCTATCAACTATATAATGACTGACTCCTACGTGAGCTCTTGGTTAACTGGAAGAGAGCCATTCAAATCAGTTGAAGCACACAGGGAAGTTTTGTGGAAGTATACAATGACAGCTCAAGGAACCCTGGGCAATAATCAGCACAGCCTCAGAAAGAACTGAAGCCCAAGAAGCTGGTAATTCAGAAGCAAAGACTATTTCCCGCCCTGAGAGAGCCTGAAGTTTCCCATCTCCACCCCCTTCCCTCTGCTTGTCTACTCTACTCTCAGGCCAGCTTCCCAGGATGCTCACCGCTGCCTTGCACAGCCTGACAATGACTTTCTGTCCAGATTCAACCAAGACTGACTGGAGTCTCAGCTCTAAGGCCCAATTCCAGATTCCCTGCAGGGAGAATGTGACTGCTGCAGCCGAAGGCAGGAAGGCGTTCTGATGAGCTGTGAGAAGTTGGGTCACATTATTGCCTGCTTAGGAGCCAGAGGAGCAAAATTCCTGAGACGAGCACTTGCAGAGATTCCCTAAAGAGAGTATCAGGGCAGAAAAGAATAGGAAAAGAAAATGATGTTCATCCTTAGCATGTGACAGACCTCAAATCACGGTGAGAGAAACAACATCAGGAGTGTCTGGTGGCCAACTGAGGTCCAGTGTCTTTCTGCTACCCCTCCATGCTCCCATCTGGAGAAGATGTTCGTAGCCCAGCAACTACCAGTGAGCATGGGGAGCTAGTCTATTGTCTCTTTCCACATGGATACCAACACTTAAGATTTTATGTTGCAACAACATTCCGAAATCTTCATCAGGAAAATGTGAACTACACAGTTGAGACAAATACAGACTTTTATAATAAAAGTTACAGGACCATTTAATCACCTATTAATGTTAATCTCTGTAGTATTTTCTTAACTACAGTTGGGAAATGTAGATTAGCTTTGAAGCTACAAAACTGTATTCATGAGCACTGTTTGGGTTGCTAAATATGATAAGCTCACTTGAGCTAGTTTAAGAAAATTAGAAATACAGTGATGTACAAGGATATGAGTCTCAAAAGGCAGCTCCAGTTGGGCAGAAACTGGGGATCTAAAAAGTCTCAGGAACCCAGCCCGTCCTCTGTCCGTTGTCTTCTCTGCTTCGCTTATGTGAGTCCACTTCATTGTTTTCCCTGCCAACTGGCTTTTACCAGCTCCCTAATTCACGGAGGAGAATGACTGCCAACAACAGTCACATTACCCACTTAGCGACGGGTTTTCTTGAAATATGAATCTGTGTGTGTGTGTTTGTTTTGTACTTCCCCCTGCTCCCCCACAACCATCCACATGGACTAAAAGAGAACTAGGAAGCTTTCAGCTGGTGTGCAAAGATAAGGAAACAGTCGGTGCTTGCTTTCTTGTTTTGGATTTACAAAATGGCTCTTTTGTGAGAGCCTATCAGAAACAATAGTTTTGGGAGCCACAGCTTTTATTGTTGTTTTGTTGTTTCTGTTTCAGTAGGACTTTCCTTTTTTTAGGGAAGTTTAAGGTTCAGAGCAAAACTGAGGGGGAAGGTGCAGAGATTTCCTATGTATTCCCTGCTGCCACACATGCACAGAGCCAAAGCTTTTGATTTGAAAGAGGTAGGATTTGTTGAGAGAGAAAAAAAAATTGTAAGAATTGAAGAGAAAGCGCTTCAAGGAAGCAGGGCAGAGAATTCATATCCTAACAATAATACACTGAAGAGGCTGGAAGAAGACCCTGACTGTAACTACCCCGTCCCCAGGGAGAAAGGAAGTGAGGTCAGTGGAGCCTGGGATAAGGAACTAGGACCTTGGGGGGCCCACGCCATGGAGGCAGAGTTGGCCTAGAGAGGCTGTGAGTACCTTATTTCCCAGGGCTGGGAGACACATGAGGGAGCCAAGCCAGGCCTGCGGACCATGGCTCACCGCTGGAGTGAGCCCACACGTGCCCTGGTCCTTTGTGCCAAGGAGCCACAATTAGCTGTGCTTTGTTGCTTTGCTACCTGTAGATGCCCTTCCACTGAGAACAGCCAGCACATCCCATCATCTTGGCCCATTCGGCAGAAAACAAGAGGGCCTCCTGGACTCAGGCATTTGAGGATCTCTATCTGATCTGCCCCAAGTAGACAATAGGCTTTTTCCACAGAGCAGGACATTCTTAATCTTCCTACTACAGAGGTTGGGCCCGGACCCCAGAGTTGGATAGTGGTAGTGAGGAGAGGATGTTGTTGCTCCTGTACTTGGATACGACTGGTCCATGGGGAACCTCACCTTGTCACAGGGTCTAGCTATATAGATTGCTGCTCTCCGTCTCCAATTCCAATTCCCAATTCCCAGGGGAGGGATCTGATTAGCTTAACCCGGGTCAGGTGTCCACTCCAGTTCAACCAACTATGGAAGGGTACAGTTCATCCTCTTCAAGTGGTGGTGGTGGGGGGTGTCGTGAACTGGGCAGACTCCAAAGAGCTTCCATATGAAACTCTTTACTCAGTTATAATTCACAGAATCAGATCATGACATATCTTAGCTTTCAGTCTCAGACATTTAATCTTTTAAAAAACTATTATGTTGGTGCAAAAGTGATTGTAGTTTAAAAGGTTAAAAATAATTGCAAAAACCACAACTACTTTTGCACCAACCTAATATTATGTAACCTTGGACACTTAATATTTCTGTGCCCTATTTTTTTCACTTAAATTATAGAGATATTGGTAAAAGTATCTCTAAGGTTTCTTAAAACTATTTAGGATTCTATGATTCTCTTTATCTCACCATACCTGTAGATGGCTACAGACTGATCATTTAGAGAGCTGGTCTGGAAAAATCAAATTCTGTGCTAAAATAACCAATGCCTTCTATACATACAAACACACCACATACTTCTTCCTACCTGCACAGCATGTCACCACCCATACTCACTACTTCACATATGTTTATATGCCAGAGGTTGCTTGTTTCCATTTTTCAGGGTTAAAGCCAATGTTCTGAAATTATAAGAACATTTTATAGGATGGATGGGCTGAGGTAGAGAGAAGAGATGGCTAGACAGGGCAGAATGAAGTCTCTCCTCGAAATCCTTTGAACTGGTTTAGGGTTCTTTCCATGGTGAGGGGTTAGAGGCTGGAGCTGAGAAAGTTAGTCCTGAAGACTTTGTGAGACTTTGAGTATACCGTGTTTCCCCTAAAATAAGACCTTGCTGGACAATCAGCTCTAATGCGTCTTTTGGAGCAAAAATTAATATAAGACCCGGTCTTATTTTACTATAATATAAGACCGGGTATAATATGATATGATATGATATGATATGATATGATATGATATGATATATAATATATAATATATAATATATAACATAACACAGTATAATATAATATAACACAGTATAATATAATATAATACAATATAATATAATATACAGGGTCTTATATTAATCTTTGCTCCAAAAGATGCATTAGAGCTGATTGTCCGGCTAGGTCTTATTTTCGGGGAAACACGGTAGACAGAGCTGCTTTAGGAGCTCAGATGACAAGTGTGGTTGGGAGCATGGCTGTGACATCCCAAGGACTGGCAGCTACAGGAGCAGACCCCGCACCTTGGACAAGGACTCTGGAGATCCCATAGACTGGTGGCCATAGTGAGTCTTTTCCCAGCAGCCTGTGAGGAGCCGATGTGATGAAGCTGGAGCTAAAATAAAAGAAGTAGAAGAAAGAAAGCCCAGGGTGCATGCCAGGCAGCGCTAGTGAGGTTTGGGGAGACATTTGAAAGTCATTTTGCCTGACAGCCAATGTCCTGCACTGACTCAAGTAGGGGTTAAAGCCTGGTCTCCAGATGCTATGGGGTGAATTGTGTCCCCCTAAAAATTCATATGTTGAAGTTTTAACCCCTAGTACTTCAGAATGTAACCATATTTGAAGATAAGGTCTTTAAAGAGGTTATTAAATTAAAATGAGGTCTTATGGGTGGGCGCTAATCCAATATGACTGTTGTCCCTATAAGAAGAAATTTAGACACAGAGAAATATAGAGGGACAACAACGTGAAGATGTGGGGAGAAGAGGCCCTTCTGCAAGCCAAGGTGAGAGGCCTGGAACAGATCCTTCCCTCGCAGCCCTCACAAGGAACCAACCCTGCTGACACTTGGATCTGGTAGCCTCTAGAATTGTCAGAAAATAAATTTGTTGTTTAAGTCACTGAGTCTGTGGTATTTTGTTACAGCCGCCCTGGAAAACCAGTATGCCAGAACATTGTTTTTCAAAGGGAATTTCTTGATCTCTGCATTTTATGCATTTCCTAATATTACAGACTAAAAGATTCATTGAATTACGGTTTCTTAGGAACAGGGAGAAGACATAGGTATGAGCCAGGTAAAGCTAAGCACTCAGCTACAGAACAGAACAGAAAACTACACGTTCAGCCCAGACAGTGACTGAGGGCCTCACAGTAGGGAAATAGCCACGTTTTCAAGTGATTTCATAACAACGCTCTCTGAAATAAAACAATTAACTGTTTAATCATTGAATCCTACAAGATTTCCCACAAAAGGAATTATTTTAAACTCAGAACTGGTTTAAAAAGTAACTAGCTTGTTGACTGTTTTAGGATTCATGCGTACACATGGGAACAAATTGGAAATATCATGCTGGTTAATTAAGTAACTCCTTGTATAACAAACATAAGTTGTCCTGTTCCTTTGGTATTCTTGAGTAGAAATATCAAAGAACAGTCTCTGGTGAGTATCTTGCAACATACAAATGCACGTTGCACATTGCAGTTCTAAATTCAATACCACCCATGAGATTAGCTGATAGTCTCCTGAAGTCACAACCAGCTAAAATTATGACACCAAATATGATAAGGCATGAGTCTGTGTACTGGGAACAAGTGATTGTTTTGTTGTCTAAATTTTGACCCCTAATGGGACTCCCAAGAAGTTTCCTACTTTAAAAAAAAAAAAAAGCTGCAAAAGAAATCTGAAGGGGAGGGGGACAAAAAAATATTATAGAAAAGTGGGATCTTTTGGTCAAATTTTTTCAGTCTTGACTTGGGGCTACAGGAGTAAATCCCTAATAGAATGTATCTTTCTCTCTTTCCTGTAAAGGTTTCTTGTGCAGAATACATTTCATTTTCTGATTTCGATATGGAAAAAATCAAACAGAACAGTGTTGGATATCTACTGAGTTACACAATTACTTTTAACATTCTAAAACTGTAAGCTGATTGAAATTGGAACTGTTTTTTTTCCAAATGAAGCAAATTCTAATAGGTTCAACAAAATAAAATTTGACTGATACTATTGACAGGAATGATGGAAAAACTGTGAAATATGAAAATGTTATGCTACATACAGGTCATGTAATAAGTCAATTCTTTTGAACATAAAGAGATATATAACTTTTGTTAATATAAAAATCAGTTTATCCCCAACCCTACTAAACATATGTGGAACACTATTTAAAGAATTTTAGCTTGAATTTGTGATTATATTTGTTGGACTCTGCTTATATTATCTTCCTATCTAGTTGGAAGAATTTTGTAATTAGGGAAAAGTTTCCTGCTTTCTCTTACCTGCTGAAATTACCTGATGCAAATATTTTTACCTTATCAATATATGCTCAGAGAACACTTGAAGTATAGACCATCGAAAGGCCAACTACTCTTACTCCTGTTAGGTGCTAACATTTGTCACTTTACTTAGGTTTAAAACCTGAGTCATCTTTGAAAGTTATTGTTCTCTATTCTTCATATTCAGTCAGATATGAAGTCCTGTTGATCTTTGTTTTTATCTCCTCACACATCCATCCATTTCTTTCTAGTCACCCTTTAGTTTAGTCCCTTAGCTCATGCAATTCCAACCTTTATTTTTCTATCCTCCAATCCATTCTGTAAGTTGTTTCCAGAGTAATTCCCCTCAACAGCATTGTTCTCATTTACTGACCTGCTAAAGAAAGGCCAAATACAACGCGATGAACACTTTCCATGGCTCTCCATTGCTAATAGAATAAAATCCAAATTCCCTGGGCAAGAATTTTTTTAGGTCAAGTCAGTACCATGAAGAGTCTTTTCTCTGTCCAGGTACCAGCTCCCCTCGCTCACTAGAAAAGCAAAGAACATGCTTTGCCTCAGAGGACCCTCCTCTCAGCACTTCAAACCTTCACTAGATTTCTTGTTGCCCCTTCAGACTGACAGTGAGTTTGGACACCTGCTTGGCTTTGGATTGAGCTTTTTCCCAAAAGGTGCTTCTGGGTGCCAGCTCCATATAGTACAGCCAATGATGTCCGCTGACAAATTTGACTCAGCTTGGGAGCAACACCCTGGCATTCGCCAGCTGGGAATGGGAGACCAGATAGCCCTTAATGCTCCCTTCAATATGATCTCCACATCAATACTTTTTTGCCTTCTCTCTCTATGCAAATGATTCATTTCAGCAAAGAGTCCACCTATGGTACCCTAAATCTCTACTCACCCACCCTAAGCCCCCAACTATGGGAGTCTAAAGAAAAATTTCCCGTATCGAAATCCCTATTACTCATCATCAGAGAATGATGAGGACACATTTGTTTGGGTTTAGGATGTTTTTCACTAACATACGGATACAATCATCTGGGAATCCAGTGTGATCATCTCTGTGCCTCACCATGTTCTCTGTTCTCTGTTTCTGTAGATAGCAGGCCTCTTCATCAGTGCCATTAACCAGATATGACCACGCCTTGGAATGCACTTGGAGAGAAAGTCCCCTCCAGCTCTAGCTCTGCCTGAACCCTTGGCCCACCAGTCTCTACTCGACTAAACAAATAGATCCTCAGTCAAAAGAATGTGAAGTGTGGTGTTGTTTTTGTTTTCCCCCCATGGGAGTGTCAGATCTCAGAATAGTAAGGCAGTGTGAAAGAAACACTGGTGGTGGCTCTAAGCCATTCCCTTGTCTTATCCAAGGAAAGGCCCTTCCCAGCATGGGCTTCGAAGGGAAGATGTCTTCTGTAGATCCTCCTTCTGTCTTTTTTCCCCTCCATCTTTGCCAACCCAGCTTTAAAGGGCCCACCCTCTCTCTGGGGAGATTCCTGCCATAGGAGAAAGAGGAACAAACTCTATTCAGAGAAACAGTTTTGGATCTTGAAAACTTGAGATCCTCAGGCTTTGGCAAGGTGGTCTTTGGGGCACCAATGCTGATTCAGTCAGTTCTGGAGGGGAGGGACAGGCTCCAGACCCCTAAATGAGGGTGAAAGTGGCTGTTCTAATCCCAGTTTGGTCTCCTGACCATAAGAAATGCAATAGATTTGCCTGCTGGTTACCTAGCAAGTAATCACATCTCACCAAAGCAAGCATTACTTTTTGTCCAAGACAACACAGTCTAAATTCACATCAAAGAAAGGCTATTTCTCCTATTAGTAGGGCTTTTTTCTTACTCTTTATAATAAAAAAAAAAGCACCTGCTGTTTTTCATGCCAAGAAACACTTGTTTCTTTACTGGATCGGCGTGAAGTCTTGACCCACCATACCAGCTGTCCCAGAAGGGTGGCTCAGGCTTCGATTAGATTCTTTAAATTCCAAGTATCCCCTTGACAGAACTGGGGCAATGAAGAGGATATGCTAGTTTATCCCACCTCTCAGTATTGTGCTCAAATGGCAATTACAGAACTACTCCTTCACAACTTATGTGTTAGAGATTCATGTGGACTTTATAAGATATACACAGATAAATGAGATAATCTGAATTCCAAGACTGTAGAGCAGCTAATGGCTGATATAAGTATGTCAGCAACGAGTCATGATGTACAAAATAAAATAAATAGGTCGCACATGAGAATGGAGAGGTGTTGATTTTAACTGGGGAAGGTTGATTTTGATCAGAAAAGTTTTCTTGGAAGTGTTGTCATTTAATATCTTTCAATGTGAGCAGGGTTGTGATAGGTGGATAATGGCCTTCGGGTCAGATGAAATAATATATAACAGCCTAGAGTGGTAGAGAATATGGCATGTTGAGGGAACAGTATGAGTAAAGAATCCAGCCAGGGACATCTAACTTTATTCTATAAGAAACAAAAATGCATCTCCAGGTTTTGAGAATAAGAATATTCTCCTCTAACTTTTGGTTAAGAAATATAACTCTATGTCAACGAGAAGGCTGGATTAGAAAGATACGCATCGAATACTTGAGAGGACTTGTGAACTTTGCTTGGACACATCATGCTTTTTTAAAGTCCTTCTGCAGCTAGCAGAAATTCAGCTATATCATTTCTTAGGTCATAGAGGGTCTGCTATGTTGCTTGAGGCCTGTATCTCCCCACCAGTGCTATTAACAACTCTCGATTACTCCTTGTAATCCACAAAGTGTCAAAGTCCCTCTTTCTACTATGTTACACCAGAAATACCCTTGGAAACATATAGTAGAAACATAGGTAACTGTTTATAGATAGAAAAGAAAAACCATTAAAGCAAATGTAAAATGTGCTACTATCACTTTAATATTTAATGTATTCATGACGGTTATTATATGTGTTTGAAGAGCCATAAAATTGCTTTTCTACCCACTAGGGAACAAATGGGATATTTAAAACCATAGGCCTACAAACAAATCCCCTGAGGTGTATGAGAGCACATTTCCCTCCTGATAATCGCTCACAATTAGAGCAGATTCTTTCAGATACATAAATTAAAGCAATAAAATTACATAACTATAAATAGTAGTGCTTGTTCACACTGAAGGAATTAAGCTGTAAACTACAAACTCTTGCCCCAAGTAACTTTGTTCCGCAGATGCAAGCACTACTAAGAATAAGGTACGGAATCACCAGATGGGAAGAAATCCAAGTCTAGAGCAAACCCTTTTTTCCAAACTAGATTGGATCAAACCTCCCAGAGAGACAAGAATCTGTCCTGCTTTGATCATCCATGTCAATGAGTGTCCACAGATTAGGCTGAAAACAAATGGATAGTGCTGGTGGGTGTTACTTACTGGTCACACCCAACCATGTCCCTCCTCTCAGAGCTGAGAAGTGGACAAAGGTGGGCAGATTCCACACGCCGTGGCCAGTGCTCAGAGCCACAGAGCATCTCTTCTCATCTGTGGTTGAGATGCTTGAGACCAGGGAAGGTAGTACCTGAGAACTCTGTCCTGAAGTGGTTTCTGAGAACCTAAATTGAAAATTGGGATGCTAATCTAGGGGGGAGGCCGAAGTTCAGTGGAGATATGGAACCAAAATAGGGCGAAGAGTCAAAATCAGATTCCCAAGAAGAGCTTGGGTATATGGGCTGATTCCCTTAAAAAGATGTGGAGTGAGGTGGAGCACACCTCCACTCATGAATATAAGTTCAGACACTTCTTCCGCAGAGCAATTTTTCTTAACAGGAATGGCTTGAAAGACAATTGATTAATTAGGGAACATGATTGGCATAACACAGATTTCTCTTGATTATACCAATTATAATCAAGAACTAGCACCAAAATAAGGAAAATGAAAATACTATGGCTCACACAGGCTAGGAATACATTGCTGTTTTGTGTGGCTGGTTGCTCATTTAACTCTACTCTCTTTTATTTATCTCATATCAATTTTGTGTTTTGTTTCTAATAACAATGAAGGTGAAAAGAATTGTGTATGAGACTCTCTAGATCCTAACCGTATTTCTCATGGGAACAATTATGTTTATAACAAATTTTTTGAAAACATGAGCTTTCCATAAGAGTATAATTTTTGCACTATAGCAAAATATATATTTTCATTTATATTTCTTTGCTTTAAATTTAATCCTATTCGTTCCAAAAATAGAGAACATGACAAGAAGTATATTTGGAAAGACATACCCTCAAGGACTTTATAATTTACTTTAGATGAGACCTGCTCCAGCTATTCAATCAAGCACACTTTTCTCAAGAAGTTAACTTTTTAAAAAAATCATGTTTTAGAAATATCAAGTTTCAGAGATGAAAACGAACTCAGAAATCATCTGGTTCCAATTATCCTTTAATGTACCTTTGGAATAATAGTAGCAACCAGAGAGAAACTAATGTGTGAAATATGAGAAATCATAAGCAAAAGGAATGCTGGGGCCACTGAGAGCTTGGGCAGGAATTGCTAATATTGGGCAAGATTTGGACAAGGAGATCCTCCAGGGCACCTCAGAGGTGGAGTCAAATGGGGACAAGCCTCCTCGCTTGTTTCATCAGGTGCTAGAAAGAAGCCATCTTTCCTGTACTGAAGATTTCTTTATACTGAAGTTACGATTCTCAGATGAAATATTTTCACCAACTTTATAAATGCCATTTCCTTCGATTATGTCTTTTTGCAACTCAAACAATTGAGAAATGTATTGATACAATTCGGATGGCTTAAATATTTGATGAGAACGTACAACATACGAGTCTACATGGTACATGCTAAAAGGGCTTTATGGACTGTGCTAGAAAATGAGAAGAATATTAGATTTTGACCTCAGAATCTCAACTGTGTATTCACGCATTTTTTTTATATAAGACAGTTGGTGCTTTTGTATATATTTCTTGTCACCAAGTGCAACAGGATTGCAAGTTAGAGATTATTCTAGAGATGAAGCCAGAGAAATCCAGAGTGGGAATAAACTGCCTGTAGTGAAATGTAGCAGTTAGTGGCCAAGCAAGAATTCAAACCAGATCTGACCTATTGCAAAGTCAATAAAAAATTATGGGAGAAATAGTTGTTTCTTCAATATTTATATTCATCTTATTTTTAAGAGAAAATATTTTTATTTACTTATTTTTTTAAGCTCTTCAGCAGAGTCTTCAGAATCCTCAAAATGAAAACCAGGTGAACTAATCTAATAATTCCTTATAAATTGAAATTCAATATTCTTGGTATCTCAATTTCACACAGAAAGTATTTCATATAAAATCCCACAAAGATAGAACACCTGCAAAAAAATAACTTAATCTGTCTTCTTTTAAAAGATAATATTAATTTTATTAATTTAATCATCTGACATGAATCATCAGATTTTCATTATAAAATAATGTACCCACATTGTATTTTTAAAATGTAGAAACTAGAGCAGAAGGAAATCAATTCTAATCCCACCAGCCTAAGAAGGCAACTACTTGCATGTTGGTGTGATTTTTAAATTTCATAGTTTTTTCTGATGCATATTGTTTAAAAGCTGAATATATTATAAATAAAGAATATCTCCTTTTCATCTCTTAACCTTAATATATAAAGAATTGGGAATTTAATCTTCACTCTTCCGTTAAAGAAAATAAGACTAGAAAGAGATGCATAGAACGGAAAAGAATGAAAAAGGATGGATAAAAGCTCTTTCAGCCCTAAATTGGTTAAATTCTAATTTTTTCTGAAGGCCGTATCCCATTCTCAAATATCGTGTAAGTGGGCATAATAGCTCAGGCAGCTATAACAAAATACCGTAGGCTGGGTGGCTTAAGCCACAAATATTTATTTCTCACAGTTCTGGAGGCTAGAAGTCCAAAGCAAGATGCCAGCAGATCCTATGTGTGGTGAGAGCCCCCCTCCTGATTTGCAGACTGCTCCCTCTCACAGTGTGCTCACATGGCCTTTCCTTGGTGCACGCTCATGCAGAGAGAGCTCTCTGTCTTCCTCTTCTTATAAGGGCACTGTCTCCTCATGGGGCCTAAGCCTCATGACCTCATCTAAACCCGATTACCCCCTAAAGGCCCCATCTCCAAATACCATCACTTGGGAGTTAGGGATTCAACACAAGAACTGGGTGTTGGGACAGGGGAGGGTGGGGGGGTGGGGGGGAAGTGACACATTCAGCCCTAGACAACAGGCAAACCATAGTTGAACACAGAGCAAAACCCCATTATGTTATAAATGAAGTCTAGAAGGTTCAACCAAGTAAAATGAGTCCCAGTGTTATTGCAAGGTTAGTGAATGACCTGGGTGGTGGGAAACAGTCACTAGTTATATCACATTTCAACTCAAGTTATCACATGAGTTGGTGTAAAAATTAGGATCTGAGCTAGTAAAGATGATGTCTCTCCTTTTCCCTTGATGGCTATTTATTACAACCATTTTTACTGTGAGTTTATTTAAGACCGACAGCTTTATTTTCAGTGCCAATTCTAATTGGTTGGTAGTGGCCACCTCAAGCCCACACTGAGGAGAATGCCTTGTCTTAGCTCAGGAGAATCTGGTTCCTGATTGATTAGTACTATCTAGAATGATTTTGGGTAAGATGTATGGAGTTTAAATACTCCAATGGACTTCCTGCTTTTTAGACATGTTAGTTTTATCACTAATGAGGACATTCAGAGAGACCCTTCTAGAGAGGCAGAAGCAGGGGTTCAAATTTGCCTGAAAGGATCACCAAAGAACCTGAGAGAGTGAACAGAGCTGGTGAAGTTCAGGAAGATTGATTATTCCATGAACTCAGAGTAAGCCAATCACTAATGCCCTGACAGTTAATGGAGAACTAGGCTCTCTCTCCAACTGGAAATAGTTGAACATTTCAAGAGAAGGCTGAAAGAAAAATGCTTACGGTCCACTGTGGTGATTTGTAAGAGCAGACAAGCTTGCAGAATAAAATAACCATCATCAGTACAACACATCTGTGGGTGGACAAAGCTAGAAAGCTATGCTTCATCTAAACTGGTAGTTGTTTCTTTAAATTAAAAATTTTGATTAAAATGTAGTTGACATACAGTATCATATTCATTTCAGATGCACAACATAGTGATTAGACATTTATATACCTTATGATGTGATCAGTGCAATAAGTCTAGTCTCTACCTGTCACAGTAGAAAGTTATTAAATTATTATTGACTATATTCCCTGTGCTGCACACTACCTCCCCATGGATTACTTATTTTATAACTGGAAGTTTGTACCTGTTATACCCCTTCATCTTGTTCACCCATCCCCCCACCTCCCTTCCATTTAGCAACCATCAGTTTGTTCTCCATATCTATGAGTCTGTTTCATCTGTTTTGTTTTTTTAGCTTCCACGTATAAGTGAAATCATATGGTATTTGTATTCCTCTGTCTGACTTATTTCATTTAGCATAACACACTCTAGGTCCATCTGTGCTCTCATAAATGGCAGGATTTCAATATTTTTTATTGCTGAGTAATATTCCACTGTGCATGTGTGTATATGTATATATATGTATATATATGTATGTATATATATATATACACACACAGAGGGTGCCATAAAATGTATACACATTTTAAGAAAGGAAAAAATTATTAAAATTGTAATATTCAATATATACTGATAACAAAAGATGAATACAAATCACATTTGATTTCTGCAATTACAAGAGGTGCTCAAAGTGGTTACCATCAGCATCCAGATACTTCTGATTATGGAGAACTACTGCTTGAGCAACGTTGACCAAAGTGTCCACTTATACACATTTGTGTGTGTGTGTGTGTGTGTGTATGTATTCTATTCTATATATATATATAATATATATTATATATTATATAATATGTATATATATATTTTTGATTTCCATAGATTAATTGACCATATAAGCATGGATTTATTTCTGGGCTCTCTATTCTGTTCCATTGATCTATGTGTCTGTTTTTGTTTCAGTACCATAATGTAGCTTTGTAATCTAGTTTGAAATTGGAGAGTGTAATACTTCCAACTTTGTTCTTTCTCAAAATTGCTTTGGCAATTCGGGATCTTTTGTGGTTCTAAATTTTAGGATTATTTGTTCTAGTTCTGAGAAAAATGTCATTGGTATTTTGATAAGGATTGCATTGAATCTGTAGATGCTTTTGTGTAGTATGGACATTTTAATGACATTAATTCATGAGCATGGCATATCCTTCCATTTATTTATGTCTTCTTTAGTTTCTTTCATCAATGTCATAATAGTTTTCAGAGTACCAGTCTTTTGCCTCCTTGGTTAAATTTATTCCTAGGTGTTTTATTCTTTTTGACGCAATTGTAAATGTTTTCTTAATTTTCCCTTCTGGTAGTTTATTAGTGTACCAAAATGCAATAGATTTCTGTATATTAATTTTATATCCTGCAATTTTATTGAATTCATTTATTAGTTCTAATAGTTTTTGTGAAATCTTTAGGGCTTTCTCTACATAGTATCATATCATCTGAAAATAGTGACTGTGGGGACAGAGTCCCAGAGAGCAATTTCCAGGGTCTTGGCCTCACGTGGAAAGGTGCTGGCTCAGCTAGTAAATGGCCATCAACTGTGATTGGATGGCCAGCAGCTGTTGCTAGTTGGCCGTCAGCTGTAACCAGTGAGCCATTGACCACTAACATATCAGCTGTGGCTACACTAGCAGCAAAATGGGGGCAAGAAGATGGTGGCTGAGCTAGCAAGAGCGGATTGCAGTTAGGACAGCGGGTTGCGGACAGTGTGGCTCCTGCTTCCAGTGTCTCCAACCCAGCCGCCAGCGAGAGTATAGTGGTATGACTCCCCTATCTATGGCTCCGTGGGTGTTCCTTTTTGGCCTCACCATATCCTGTGTTCTTATGTGGGGAGCGGGACCAGAGACCCTGCCTGACACCCTGCATGACAGTGACAGCGTTACTGCTTTCCTTCCAATTTGGATGCCTTTTATTTCTTTTTCTTGTCTGATTGCTGTGGTAAAGCAGTAGTTGTCGTGCGGGGCGGCCTGCGGGGTCTCTGCTCCCGCTCCCCACATAAGAACGCAGGACATGGCTAGGCCAAAGAGGAACACCCACGGAGGCATAGATAGGGGGGTCATACCACTATGATCTCACTGGAGGATGGGTTTACACGACGTGCGACCTGCTATCTGCTTTGCTGCCAACCGACTGACTCTCCTCCATTCTTCTCCACTCTCTGTGCTTGCTAGCTGCAACCCATGCTTGCTAGCTCAGCCACCATCTTCTTGCTAGCCCCCATTTCCTGCTAGCGTAGCCACAGCAGTTATATTAGTGGCCAATGGCTCACTGGTTACAGCTGATGGCCAACTAACCACAGCTGCTGGCCATCCAATCACAGTTGATGGCCATTTACTACCTGAGCCAGCACCTTTCTACGTGAGGCTGACAGCCTAGAAACTGGACTCCTAACTCTGTCCCCATAGTAGTTGTTAATGCTAATTGCATCTTAGTTTCACTTGGGGAGTTTTACAACCCTATCTCTGTATGGGAACTACCCCAGACAAATTAAATGATTATCTTCTTGGGGTAAACCCAGGTAAGTTTAGTTTAAAACTTCCCGGAGATTGTGGGCCACTGGCCTAATATAAGAACCAGAATAGTGGTACTCCCAGTTAGTGAGTATATAGGTGTAGAAGTGAACAAACCTATATCTGTGTCCTGGATTTCATTTCATTTTTTAAGTTTCATGCTGTGACCTTTGACCAATGTTACTGTTCTTCTTAGCAAGCATATCAAAGCTTTCTAGTTGATGATCACTTGTGTTGTTTTAAAATGTAGCCATTACGACTCTCTTTGAGTTTGATTCCCTGCCTGAGACACACAATACTCACACCACATCACACATGCCTAAAATCTTAAAATTAAAAATTAAAATTAAATAAAATGTATCCATAAATATTTTTGTTATAGTAATAGCTGAAATTGCGTGACAACCAAGATAAATATCAAGCTGGTAATAGTGTCAATTATAAACAATCATCTATCACAATAATACCAGGAGGTATAACCCCTGTCACTACTCCATTCCTTGTCCCTTCATCTTACCAATAATTATTAGTACCAAGTTATACTATTAAAAGAAGTATTGTAACAGGGCTCTGTTAGCAGAGAATAATCTGTGCAGACAGGCTGGGTTATTTTTTGCACTCCGACCCAATCTTCTCATAAGTAGGGTTAAACTATAATAAATTCTGTTATAATGTATAGAGTTGCCTGCTTCTTTTGTTGATCTTAAGATACCTTCTTGTTATGGTGCCCATTACCTTTGTCCCACCATCAGACAGTGAGGCAAATTAGAAAGCCTATTCTGGAAGAGAAGAATAATCAGAAATGGATCCTGGTGAAAAAAATTAAGTTCTCCACCCTCACCTCCAACTAGTAGCCCACTGACTTCTATCTTGGACTACATCTGAAAGGTTTGAGACTTAAAGGGAGGACTTTATTCAATATCTTTTCTACTAAGTCCATGAATGGAGAGGGTGGGCAGAATGTAGGAGCTGAAGGTAGAAGACGGAGAAGGGAAAAAGAAACATGAAGAAATAGGAAGGAAGGCAAGAGTGCTCCCAGCCTTTAAATATGTTTGTAAAATACTACTCAGGGTCTGCTGCATGACAGAATCAGGTGAAGGAGATGGAGATACTTAGCTTGGAGAAAAAAAGTCATAGGGACTATGAATGGTCTTCAAATGTTCGAATGAAAAGCTGCAATAGCCTGACCTCCTAATAAAGCCCGCCACATGCCAAATTCTAGAGCAAACAGCATCCAAAACTCTTGGCATGTACAAGGAATTACAGGTCTTTAATGTGGTTTCAGAGGAAGAATTTGGACTGGGGAATTTCAAGTTCTAAGGATTATGATTTCAACTCAACCACAAAGAGAACTTTCTATAAGGGACAGTTTACAAGTGTGGAAGGGCTTTAGAGTCTGATGTACTGGTCTAAGTCCTACCACTATTAAATGTGCCATCTTGAAAATGCACTTAAACTCTCTGAGTTACTATTTCCTCACCAATGAAATATAGATAATAACATAGGATTTTGATGCTCACATGAGATAACATACATAAAAGGCCCTAATACAATGTCTAGTATTCAGTAGTGACAATGCAATGTTCATGGGAAGTTTTCCTGGAATCCAAAGCTGAGGGCAAAGTGTCAAGGACCAAACAATAAATAATAAATGAATAGGGATCCGACATTTCTTTCAGGGTTTATCAAGAAGTGGCTTGATCTGGCTCTGCTTCCCCAAACTTCCTCTCTGCCACCTGCTTCTGGTCTTTATAAGATTATAGGAACCAAGAGAAAAGAATTTCGAGAAGTCATCTGCATCCTTGAGGTGCAGCATTGTGATGAGATGCTTTCCCTGCTCCCTCCTCACTCACCAGTTGGGTGTTTTCTTATACTATAGGTGGGCTGGTCTGTCATTGTCCAATTTGAGAGAGAATTGGAAGGAAAAGGCAGAGCAGAAAGAAGAGGTAGAGTGCAGTAGCTTCCATGCCCAACATTTAGTTTTTCCTAATGCATGTGTGATTTTACCATGGATCAAAGGGACACTGTGGAAGACAGCCAGGTTGAGGCTTTCTCACCAGTATCCTCACCCAAGAGAACTTGCTGCCAGGAAAGTGAACCCTGGTAACAAGAAACACTGGGGTGAATCACCAAGGAAGGGTAGGAGCAGATGGTAGAAATGGCGATGTGGAAGGCCCCTTCTGGGGCCTCTGGAAATTCACATAAGCACCAATGAGGGAGTCAGATTTGGATGTCTGCCACAGATGGGTACCAACAGCCAGGCAGCACTGGCCAGAGGGGCCTTTGACACCCCAGGAACATGTCTCTCCTGTCCATCTTCCCTGTCTCCACACAGAGAGGAAGAGAGCAGGCAGGAGAGGAGGGTGCCCCCGGGAGCAGGTAAGCCCCTAGGCACTCTAAATCCCTCCAGTGGGGGCACTGTCAGGAGCTGGGAGAGGGGACGTGGTCATTGTATTGAAGTGAGATTGAAGTTCTGAATTGGACTAGACTGGATTACGCTTTTTATCCCAAAAGTAACAGGAACTCTAGAGATCTGCCCAAGGTGTTGTCAGGGAACACAATGGGGAGATTGTGAACATTGAGTTGTAGGCAGTAACTGTAGGAAAATAAAATCATTTCATATTTGACCCTCCTATGAACTAGGATTGTTTGATAATCCAGATGTGGTAGCTACTATTTTCATTAACAACAAAGTGGCAACAGGCAAGACTGAATGATACAGCTTTGGGGAAATGCACTGGTGATGAATCACTGTGTGATTATGCGGGTGGGGTTTCCCCTGAAGGAACTGGAACCACTTACTGCCGGCTGTCCTCAGAAGAGGTCAGTGGTGGGGCAGGAAATCAGGAGTTAGACTTACAGATCTCCCAGGAAGGGTGCCCCCTGAGGCTCTGAGGCACTCCCTGGGGCTGCCAGGAATAGCAGGCTTCCTCGGAATGGAGGTAGCCTATGCTCCGGTATGCGTTCATTCTCTGCATTCTCTTTCTCATTCATTGTCCCTGAATCTTCATTCAGATTTGATCAGTGTTTTGCATATTTTGACTTCTGATGTCCTGAGCATAATTATGGGCAGAGGTCTTCAACCACAGTTGGGGCAAAGGGTATACAGGAGAGTTTTGATTCCTGCCCTGAGGCCTGAGCGATTGTGGCAGAAGCCAGCCTTGAGCGCTAGTGAGAACTTTGCCCAGGAGTGACCATCTCACAACAGCCAATTACAGAGTTTGTGGCCAAAATAGGGGTACTTGAAGGACTGGTTTCTGATACACACAACAGGGAACCCTGAGAGAGTCTCAAGATTCTCAAGCATAGGAGGGGACCCTATGGGGGTGGGCTAATTTTCGTTAATAAAACCAGTGTGAGTCAAGCCATATAGTTTGAGTTACACGGTAATTAGAGTTATTCAACAATGGAATGAGCTCCTTGTCATATAAGTGTTTAAAGGATAAATATTTAGTGAGTCTTTAAGGGGGTTCCTGTGACATTGATTTATTCAGGATGTATTTGTTTTGCATTTACTGCATATAAAGCATGGTGTTAAAGTGTTTTACATACAACCCATATTAATAACCAGTTTTAACTGATGAGGAAACTGAGGCTTAGAAGGTAACTAAGTTGCCTAACTAAGGTCTTAACAACTAATAAGTAGAGATAGGGTGTGACAGTAGGTTGTCTAAATCCAGCCACTAGCTTGTACTCGCTCCAAAGGTGAGTACACTAGATGGAGCACACTGATCTAGTGGGGAAGGTTTAAATGATTATAGAATGATTCATTGATGCAGATATGCACAAGCCGTTATGGGGCGCGCGACTTAGCGTAACGGAAGGAGAAGAGTGGATCGAGGGATGGGCAGGAGACGCTTCTTAGATGATGTGTCTCCAAGACTGTATTTGAAATGATGTGTAGGACTTACAAGAAGGGGTGGGGGCTGAGAGGAGACTGACATTCCAGGCAGAGGGGTCAGCAAAGTGATTCTCACAGAGAAGTAATTCAATAAATATTTGTTGAGTAGTTGAATGACAGCATGGGCAGAGCCGCTCAGTCAAGGCACACGTAGTTTTAGGGGATGGAAGTGAGGAGACTCTAAGCACGTCAGCATGGGGTACAAAGAGCAAGGCAAGGAGCGCCACTGAGGCTGCAGGCATCATGGGAGGCCGTGAGCCAAGTGGGGGTGGGGAGAAGAACTGTAGAGACAGTGGAAATGTTTCCAGGTTGTTTTCCAAGAGCAGATTTTGGAATCTAAGATTTCTGAGGCTGAGTACTTCCAGATGATGAGAAGATGCGTGGGGTCACCCTGGGAGTACTGGCCGAAATGAACAGGTGGTGAAGGTCATTAGAGTTCGACACTTGAGGCTAAGTAGATTCCTTACAATTCTAATCATTTCTAATTCTATTCATGACCTGGCTTTCTTGAAATGAATGAGTTTGTAAATTGCTTAATATTATTATACAAAAGCTGATTGCCTAATTAAAAGTTGCCATTTCACTCAGCTTTCACAAATATACTGCCAATACTGTTATGATGAAAGCCTGTGATTTTTGTAATAGTACCCAATTAAACATTTTGGTTTTGTGATGTGTGGACAGAGTGTGTATTTGTGACTCTAACGCTCCATAACCTGGTGCAATGAAAACATACAGGTCCAGTTCATTGGTTTGCATGGAACTGATCGAGCTCATATATTATGTGTCCCTATAAGAAACGGATGGTCTACCTAACTTTAAGGATATAGGCAAGCAGCTTGGCTAGAAGGCTCTGAAAGCCCTATCAGCCACTAGAGGCATCTTTGATGTTTGTAGAAATCTTGAGAAACTTCCAACAATCCCACACATCCTCCCCTTAGACACCTTCCTAGTGTGTGAGGCACAGGGAACAACTACCAACATAAAAAGACACATCTGAACTTGGTTATGTAAACAGAGCACATATGAGCACTTTCGTATGGTTTTACCTTTGAACCACTGAGCTTGTGGAGGCCATGACTTCTTGCCTCACAAGTCCCTATTACACCGTGCTGTTCTTTTGTTCATAAAAGCAACAAAGATCCCAACAATGTCTAAGAAACTTGTTTAAAAGGGTTCACTGCCAAATGTAATCATTATAGCTTGGCCTTTGCCTTCACCCCCAAAGAAGATAGCGTATAAATACAAATAGATCATTTGAGTCAAACTGAGAAGGCTGATTTTGACCGTCAGCTAAAGCAATGTGACAGAAATTGGAGATTCTTTGACAACCAAATTGAAGACTGTCTTTGTCAACTACTACTTGCTTCTACACAGCTCCAGGGCTTCTGGGGTAAAGACTGTTCTGGGCGCTACAGAATCCCCGTAATTTTCTATATCTTCTGGGTGAAACTCAAAAAGCAGGTCCCTAAGGGGCACAATCCCTACCCAATTTTAGTCTTGGAGACAGAATCTTTTATTGTGCTGTGTGTCTTACAGCCACACTCCTTCCCTGCCGCTCACTGGAAAAGGTCACATTGATCTCAACTCTATCATTTGAGAAAAACGTTCCCAGCCTTTAAAAAAAAAATGGTCTCAAGTTTCAACTTGTGGTGAGTTTTTATGGTTGATTTACAAAGGGCTGAAGACCGAGGGGGAACATGAGAGGTTTGGAATGGAAACGCTGACTGCTTTCTGACTTCACTGGTGCTGACAAGCATCTACGGCAGTCACATCTCACAGTTGCAAAGGCGACTCTTGCACATCTGAGTTTCTTGTGGGTTATGGATGAGACAGACAACAAACGTGTTGCTTTCACTGGAAATTCCCTAGCAAAAAGACCCTCGCCATCATTTTGAAAGTTGGATCTCCAGGCTCTGATGACTCTCATTGGACCATCAAAAGAATGCATTCCTGACCAATGTAACCCGTGAGGACGAAGAGCCACGAATCTTCTCCCTTAACCGCACGACCACTTGAGAGAAAGAAGGCCCTGCCAGTGAGGAGGCACTTCTCAAATGGTTGCCCAGTGTTTAAGGGGAAGGGTCCAAGCCTGACCGGGGCTCATCAAAGGCCTCTACACATGGCCTGCTGTTCCTGAGTGTCTTCTGCCTTTAGACAATACTTCTTAGAAACTGGGGACGAAAAGCTTCCATTATTTTGCTCTCTCAGAAGATGATTCATGGTATTTCCAAAACCAGCAGAATCTCTCTCATACAGCAGAATATTTGAATTCCCAAAGCAGGAATTGATCTTTGCAAACCTCCACGATCCCCTTGCTCATTAAGTTTGTATCTGTGGATCTCTCATGTACTAGTGCTTCTGGCACTTCAGCCCCAAATAAAACAAAACATAATTTTTTTAACGTTAATCTTTTAACACTAAAGTTAATTTTCCAGTCTCCCTGGAGCACATCCAGCGCTCTGGTTCTGTCTTCCAGGAGAGGAATTTGGCGATGAGGCAGAGGCGACATGTGTGGGGTAGTGGAAAGAATGCCAGAGATCAGACTCATCAGATCTCAGGTCCGCATCTGTTCCTTGCTGGGAGCAGAATTCTGGGCTCATCCTGTAACCCCGAAGCCTCAGTTTCCTCAATTATAAGAATTGTAACATGGCCTGCTGAAGTTTATATGAGATCACAAGACCTAATATTTGTAAAGAAATCTGAAAGATGTCAAGGAAAATAATTTCTGAAAATCATTGAGTGTAATTATTTGGAAACTGGCCACTTTCTCATTTAATGGATAAGATTAACATAAAAAAAATTTTCTGCTACTGGGGCAGATTCCTTGGTCCTGGGCAAAACATTCCAGTGCAGAACTCCTCTATGTGCCTGGTGGGGTTGGTAATAGTGAGATGTAGACACACTGGTTGAGCAGTCAAGTTCCCCATAACAGCAAAGGTCTTCTGGGCAAAAGTCAGGGCTGTGCTGAGGGCCCTTGGGTGCCGAGATGCTCTAGAAATATTCTGTCCTATATATCCTATGTACCCTTGTAGCATGTCTTATATACCTATACATGCTTATTGCTTAAATTTAGATGCCCTGGAACTTGAATTTCTGTTATTAGAATTCCAACATCTTCAAAGTGGTTGCATCCCATTAGCAGAGAAGTAATGGTGCCATTTATACAACCAACAGCACTCAATTCATCATGCCCTCTGAGGTGGAGGCGGGGGCGTGCCAATCACAAGACTGAAGCACTCAATGACTCAGCTTTCTGGGTGGCTGCCTATGGAAGGCTCGATGCCTCCCTTCCTTCCTTAGGAATTACTCTCCGCTGAAGGGATCTCGGGATGCCTGGTCATTGTGGGGGTAGGGAGGTCTAGCACCCCGGGCTCCATTTAGGACAGCTTTGCAGGGCATCCAGCTCCGGAGCTCTCTGTGCTATTGACTGAGGTCTTTGTTGCAACTGCTGCATGGTTCAACTTTACCTTCTGCTTGGTCCTGCTTCCCTGCCTTCTACATAGGTGACGTTCAATCTATGCAGAAAAGAACATCTCAGCCCGAGACTGCTATCCTTTGAAATACCTTTTACAATGACAAGTTTGGCCTTTGACTGGTGTCTGGGAATGTGGGTTTCGATGGGGGTCTATACCATTCCTAAAACCGGTAAGGGCAGCTCCTCGTGACTAAACTGTAAAAATAATGTGGTTTATGCTGAACACCTTCTCTCCTTCTGGGAGTCCGGAATTTGGGTACATGGTAGGCCAAGGAAACCTATGTGGCCAGCCTCTAATAAAAACCCTGGACACTGAGAGTCTAAGGAGCTTCTGTGGTTGACAACATTTCACACGTGTCGCCACACAAGTCCTGTGTGACTCCACTGGGACAAGACTCACAGATGTTTGTACCTGATTTCCTCTGGATTTCGTCCTATGCACATTTTTCCCTTTGCTGATGTTTAAAATATTCTATTGCTGTAATAAATTATATCTGTGAGTACAACTATATGCTGAGTCCTGTTATTTCTCCTAATCACCAAAGTTCTTGCATGCAAATCTCCATCGTCTCAGGAAATCTGACCTAAGTCATGCCGCACTGCCCCTCCCCCATGCCGACCGGAGACCCACTCTTCCCTGCACGCAGCTCTATTTCAGTTCATTGTACCACCTTCCTTCTAGTCCCCTAATTTTATAATCTCAAAATCAAAACTCTCCCATCCAACTGTCTGGTAGTCCTCCCAAATACATCTCTATAATGTCTCCTAAATGTGTCCTCTATATTCTCACCACCATCATTGCTGTGATTTAGGCCACCGTACTTCAGAGCTGCACAATTGCATCACTTCCCTAATTGTTCTCTTCCCAGGCACAAGTAACTGCTGCCAAGTTAATCTTCCTCATGTAAATCTTGCAGGAAGTGAGTGTATAGCTTTAAAACCAAATCAACCAAGCCAAAACGACTTCAGTTTTTCTCACTGATTTCAGAATAATGTTAAACTTCCTAGTAAGGCATCCAAGGCATCCATAACCTGGCCTAAATCATGATGCTAGCATTCTGCTCTCATGCTCACTGTACTACACCTTTCAGCCATATGGAACCTCACACTGCTCACTGAATCAGCCTTATTTTTACCGCCCTTTTCCTTTGTTTATGCTATTCATTCCTCCTTACAAGGTCCTTTACCCATCTTCTCTTATCAAGAGTTTGTCACCATTTTTAATGCCAAACTTTATTCTTCAATAAAACCTTCCCAATCTGCCTTCTCAAGACCTAAAGTCTTATCCTCTGCCCTCCTACAGCAAAACTAGATTACTGTGTCTCCGATCTCCCTTTGATATGTATCTCTGAAGATAATAATAAGACTCCCCTCCTTTCACCTTTAAGCTGGATCCATACATTTGGCTAAACAAGACCAAGAGGAAATTCTTGAGCAAGAGTTTTTATTACTTACGGGTTAGAGAACCATCCATAGTTTATAAACTGTGCTCTGGACCAGTGGTCTCCAATGTTCCAGACTATGTACCCTCCATCAAATGTGAATGTCTATCTTCAACTTTATGTGTGTTCATTTATATATTAAATACATGTACATGATACTGACCTGTTCTGTACATCATAGAACATATACATACATAGTAAAGCTCAAAGGATGAGATAAAAAACGATGTAGAACATTCTGCTATTTTCATGCCATGCCCCAGGGAACCCACTTACACTGAGGTGTGTGTGCTTCTTTCTAGAGACCCCTGTTTCCCACTTCCAGGACTGTGTGCTTAGTTTCCCCTCTGTGACCGCCCTTGAGTCAAAGTGTGGTGTGAACAACGCTAGGAAACATGAACTTCTTTGTGTGTGGCCAGAGAGCAAAAAGATCATCTTTCTCAAGGGAAGGTGAATTTCACGAACAGTGGTTTAGCTGCCGTCTGCAGCCAGAGATTGCCCAAAGGGAATCAGTCTTATTTTTATTAAAGAGGGCAGCATATTCAGACAGGCCCTGAAGACCTCTGCTGTTGTCATTGTTGTTGTTTCTCTTCAAACCACAACTTCTGATAGGTTCTATGATTAGGAAGACTTTTCAGAGTCCGTGCTGGGCTGGAAGCAGGTTGAGGCAAAATGTTATTCCCCTGGTAATGACAGATCCAGCTTGATAATGCAGAAATTAAGTGGCAGTGACTTTAAATATGTGAAGCTCTGAGCTCACTTCTGCTGTCACAACAGACTATTCAGCAATCCAAGCAGAAAATAATAGGAGTACAAGAAATATGTAAAGGGGTGGCATAAAAATAAATATAGAAGAGGTTGCCAGGAAATATGGTCAAATGTATATTAGCATCAAGCCTTAACGCGACTATGTGACACAGGGCGAGGCACAGAAAGAAAGCATATTTCAAAAGAACAATTACACAACTTTGGATTAAATAAGATCTTTGAACTTGAGAGCCCAAAAAGACAGAAAATTGCTGTTGTACTATAACTTTTGGGGCTAGTATTCTGGAACACTTCTCCCACATAACTTTAATGCGGTTGCATTAAAATGAACATTATTCGAGACCTTTGCGTTTATAAACGGACTCCACTTCTGCAAACGAGCTTACTGGAAATCACTACACTGAAAGTCATGAAAACATACAGATACCACAATGACTCCACAAGGCAAGCTGCACATCATTAATTGCCATTTCACACGTATCCCACACACCCCACACAACAGCAGTAAAGGTAGGTTGCAGTTCACACTCTGGCTCTGAGTATAATGTTTCAAATCCAATCACCAGCCCACTACTGGGAATGGACAGTTTGGGGTTTAAAGCAAAATGCACCTTTCCCTGGGGAAATTTCATTTCAATGAAGATCAAAATAAATGGGGCAGAAAGGATACATAATGAATTGCTTTCTTCTCCTTGACCCTGCTGGTATGTTCTATGTCTACCCAGGGTTCTCAAAGCATAAGCTTTTGCCTTGTATACCATTCCATTCTCACATGACTCCAGGGGAGGTAAGACAGATAGGAAGTGGAGAAAAGTTTGCCACACCCTTTAACCATCACTCCAGTGCATTACAAAGCAGCTGCACACCGTAAGGGTTCAGTCTGAGACTGCTGAGTTGTGGTGTTCTCACACAGCAAAGTTTGGGTGCACACGAGCAAATGTACCTCAAGTTGTGCAGGTACCGTGTTTCCCCGAAAATAAGACCTAGCCGGACAATCAGCTCTAATAAGTCTTTTGGAGCAAAAATGAATATAAGACCTGGTCTTAGTTTACTATAAGACACAGTGTTATCTAACGTAATATAATATATTCACTGCTGTTGAAAACATAAAGACTAACAGCTCTTCCTTTGCTTCATTGACAAATATAATGTTGACATTTCTTGTGATAATATAAATGGTTTTTTAACTCTATCAAAAATTTTCAAATCCATTTTGTGTTCCTACCATCCATACATTGTCAGTGTGGTTACTCTCCAGCTAGCTTGGACACATCAGTTGCAAACAGATGGAATGAATGTGAAAATAGAGATTTAGGGCTAACACTGCACTGGGAGCTACACTGGTCAGAAGCCCCCAGCCAAGCTCTCCGATCATACTGCCTTTGCTCCTGGCACACCCAGAGCACATGCCCCCCCTCTCCCTTACCCCCCCCCCGGCAGGGCCATAGCCTCCTCACTCATGTTGTGTCTGTCTTGGCGTGCTCGAAATGGCCTGCTGAAGGAGGTGCGAGGTGATAAAGCACTCTCTGGCTGTAATCCTTGCATCCTGGCAGAATGGGGGTAAAGACCTTTATTCTGCTTGCCATCTGCAGGAATCTCAAGGCACACACAGTCCGCGAAGGCATCAGTACCTAGAACACAGTGACTTCTCCTTGCAGCACACAAGTTGGGCAGCCCTACCCTCAAGACCAGGAAGCAGCTCATGGTTTTGCCTGCTGTAGGTTTCAAACGTTTATTTGAGTCTAGTTCTGCTTAGAACGCCTTTCGTTGTTTTGTAAAAGCCTACACTTATCTCTAATGTAGAGAGACATACTTTGATTAAAATTCTGAACAGATTTCTACATCTTTGTAGCAGAACTTTGCATCACAGCTTTGCAATAAGAATGCTGGAAGACTATCCTTTGGTTAGTGGGATTGAGCTTTAAGATGGCTCCCAACGATCCTCCCTCCTGGCATTTGTGCCCGTGAGTGTGGATTGGACCTCGTGATCTGCTTCTAGTGAGCAGAATATGGCAAACAGTGATGGAACATCACTGCCAAGATTAGGCAACTGCCAAGACACACTGGCTTGTCTCTTTCGTCCATTTCTTGGTCTCTGACTTGCTCACTCTAACTGAAGCCAGTTGCTATATTATGAACTGCCCTTGGGGTGGCCTTTATGGCAAGAAACAGAGAGGTCTCCAGTCAACAGCCAGATTAGAACTGAGGCCCTTAGCCTAACAGCCTGGAGGAACCAGATCCTGCCGACAATAATGTGAGTGAGTTTGGAAGTGGATCTTGCCCAGTTGAAACTAGAAATAAATGCCGCCCTCTCTGACAACTTCATTGTGGTTTTGTAAAAAAGCCTGAACTAGAGGACCCAGATTCCTGACCACAGAAATTGTGACATGATGTTTGTTTCTTTAAGTTACTAAATTGGGAGCTACTCTGTTCCTCCGTGACAGATAATTAATACAATCAGTTTTCTTCAATGGGTAGAATGAAATTAATAAAGCATTTGATAGCCTTTCACAGTATACCAGGAGCTTACTAATTGCATAAATAATGAGACCATTTAAAGGATGCCAATTTTGAAAGTTAGGAAGGAAACCAGCAGTAACTCTCACAACATGATTCTTCTTTTTCATTCGTAGATTAAGGGCTGTGTTTGATAATTCATAAATATAAATGCCTTGCAATAGATTTGGTGACAAATAAGCAAATACAGTCTTAAAAAAATACCTAGAAAGTTCATATTGGTTTGCTGCAACAAAGATAGCCAGGTTTTATCTTATAATATTCTCTTATTTAACGAGAACTAATAATTTAAAAATACAGCTTACTCAAAACGGCACTTGTTTACTCAAAACAAAAGCAATAAGTTTATTATTAAAACACTGGAAAATACAGAAGAGCCCAAAAAAGAAAGTTAAAATCTCCTATTAACCTACCTCCTAAAGATAATAGCTGTCAAGATTTCCAGTAATTATTTTTGTGTATGTGTGTGTGTGTGTGTGTGTGTATAAAACACTTTGTAATACATGTTTTTAAAATAAGATTATATTTGAAAGCTTATTTTTTCACTTAATATAAAGTAAATATTTTATATGTCATTAAATGTATTTCACCAGATTTTTATGTGTATCAATAAATATTATACATAATATTCCATTGTATGGATGGACTATGATTTATTTACCTGCTCCTATTGTTTATTACATTCTATTCATTTTTGTATATTATGAAAGTGAGAAAAAGAACAGTTCTTTTTTTCCTTATTGCTCATGGATCAAAAGCAAATATAGGAATGACTAAGTTGTAGTTAGCTCTGAGAATAAATAAAAGTGGTGCATGATAGAGATTGCTTTTCATTCACTGTTCCTTCCTCTATTATTTCTTGCTCCCAGAACCTTGATTTTATTGGGGTAGCAATGTTCCCAGCATAAAACAACAACAACAACAAAACCAGGTAAAACCCTTTGACTTCCCATGTAAGTAGAGTGATGTGATCCAGTTCTAGGCAACGAGAAGCCAGCAGAGTGGTTTGGAGGAACATTTACGAGAGCACCTTTGTGGGGAGAAGGGCAAAGTTGGTAGGTGCATTTTTTCTCTTTGCCTTTTCCCTTGCTCCTGGCTGAAAAGTATGCAGACTTGATGGCTAGAGCTCTGGAAACCATCTGACGAACATGAAGACGAGGATCTCACTGTAAGGATGGCATGAAAGCCACTTCTTGTATCATCCACTCAGTTCCTAAGCATATGGAGTAGAATGGAGAGCAGAATCCATCTCACTGTGTAAAGTGTTCTCTCTCTCTCTCTCTCTCTCTCTCTCTGTCATAGCTAAATTTCCATAAATTAAATGTGCATACTGTACACACTCTTTGTATTTATATGTGTCTTAATCTATCTGACACTACTTCAGAAAGCCAGCAGTTACTATTATATGCCTACCTGACCAAAGATATTTTTCTTTAAATCTTTTTCTTTAAAAAGGTTAAAAATTCCCAAAGGCCAATGGTAATTTGCATGATGGACCTATGCAGTAAGGGTATATTTTTTTGCATTTTATGTAGTATGTGGCTTATGTGAGCTGGGTAGTGAAAGATAGAGGAGGGAAGAGGTACTGGTGGCCTTATCCATCCTTGAACTCCTTAACTGTCGGCTTGGATCCATGAGTTTGCCAATTTAGTTCAACTGTAATAACCCGAACCAGCCACTAGGTGGTCAGGTTGTCCAGGTACATTTTGATTCCTCCGGTAAATACAGGAGGCACAGAAAGGTATTTAAGTGTAAGGTGACTGTTTAAGTGGGGCAAGAATAGTTCCTGAAGCATGACACTATGAGGAAAGATAACCCAAGTTCCAGGCCAAAGTTGGGATAGAGCCACACAACGTTAGAACTCAAATGCATCACTGAGAGCGAGTCCATCCAGAGGTAAGCAATATTTATTTGCCAGTTCAAGGAATACAAAGTGTTTATAGCTTTCAGTTTTCTCCCTTCCAAATTGAAAATAGTTTTTTTAGGTCTCATGAAAAAATGGAAAATCTTAGAATTTACATTCTAAGAACTTAAATCTTACATTCTAAGAACTTAAATCTTAGAACTTACATTACCCAATTGAATTAACAAACGTCAATAAGAGAGTGATGTTGTTTTTACAGCCACTAAAATGTTAATATATGGGCATATTTATGAAGCAGCTCACTACAGGCAGCTTCACAATTTTTCATCTTGAAATTTATATTTCAAGCTATACTGCAAAGGTAGGCAGTGGTTCCGTAACCAGGTGAAAAGCTTCTTTCCGTGATTCCACCTTAATTCCAGCCTGCATGTCTACAGATATGCTAATTAACTGGAGGAGTTCTGCCTGAGACAGTAACTTCTGTTTGGGCACTGGGAACATTGATCGGGAGATTTCCAGCTCTTCTTCTCCCTTCCCTTGATACAAAAGAAGCCTGAATTCTGGGCTCTCTTAAGATGGATTTGAGAAAACTAGAAATCTTCCATCTTCTCATTATGGCACTATTATTCGATAAATAAACTCTTTCCTTATCCCAAACTCTGATCTATTGACTGTTAAATGTTTGATGCATCAAGCCCTGGACATTGGGACTGCAACAGCTTCTGGACTGGAATGCTAATCAAGAATCACTGTCATTTTACAAATGGGCAAACTGAGGATAAGAAAGTTACAGAGATTTGCCCAGAGTCACAGGGCTGATGTCTCCAGGCCTGGAACCCTCTTCTGACTCCCAATTCAAGGCTTCCCTGAACCATTTTAGGAAACTCAGGAGGTGGGGGTAAGGGTTGTAGAAAGGTTTGGGACTTGAGTGACTATTATTTGCATATAAAATGTTTTATATCGTACAGCTGTTTTCTATTGGACAACTTAGTTGTTACAGCAACTACTGTCAATTCCTTTTGAAAAAATTAAGTTAAAATTAATCAAGTAGATTTGGGTTTTGTAGGTTTTGATCTTTATAGTTACTTTTACGGTTATTTTTTTAAATAATCATTAGTTCTGGATATTTTGGGGAACATACCATCCAATATTGTACTATCAAAATAACACATTTTTGTATTGTTTTGTCTCTTTCAGTCTACGCTGGCACTGTTTTAGCAGATAAAATTCTCTCAAAAACTTTGTAAGCCTCTAGCGAATCTCACTGCAGTTCCTTCCATTAGATAAAAGCCACATCTGCAAAATCCTTCCTTTGCCTGTGCCCCTGCAGAGACTGCTGAGGGACCTGTTCTTAAACCTCTCAGGGCCCTAATGTTTGATTAAAAGGGTCAGTGAGACACTCTCAATCTTTTTAAAGGGTTATCATTATATGATTGAATAGAACTCTGAGGAACCACTTTTGATCTTCGAAAATCTTAACAAGAGGTTTTACAGTCACACTCTTGGTCTTTAGACTTTTTCTCTTGGCAGTGCCCTGGATTTGAACTCTACCCGCAACCATTTAATTTTACCAACTTCTGCTGTCTGAAGAGACAGAGAATTTTCAAAATCATCAGTTTAACAGTCTTCTTAATTTATCTCTTCCCTTTCCCGTCTTGCTATAAGCAGGCTGCACCTTCAACACTGTGGAAAGCTTCTTAGCTAAATCATCAAGTTCATTAGGCATATTCTCTGCTCTCCACATAACTGAAGACAACAGTTGCTAAGATTTCTGCCACTACATAACAAGAATCTTCCTCCTTCAGTGTTCCTTACTTTCTTTTGAGTCTTTACCAACACCATCCTCAAAGTTCAGATTTCTACTAACAGTCTCTTAGAAAAAATTGAGTTTTCTCTAACAAGCTTATCAAAATCCTTCCAGCTTCCACCCACTGCTTGGTTCCAAAGTCACTCCCACATTTTTAGGTATTTGTTGGGGCAGCACTCCACTCTCAGCACAGGGTTTTATCAGAGAATAAGAACCACTGGGATGGAATATGTATGTGTGCATATACACACAGTATTTGATCTTCCTGAATTATGGGAGCTGGTGATTGTGGGAGCAGACTCTGTAAGGCTATTGTCTTCACATCTGAACGTGGAGCTTGAAGTCCACCCGCGGGCAGAGTCTGGAAGGGATTCTGGAGATCAAGAACAAGCCGAAACCCACAGGCATGAGGTTTGAGCCCCGTGAGAACAAACTGAAATCCATGCCAATTCTTATTGCCTCTCCCCTTGATGGTGTGAGTACCCTGCAGAAGCCATGCTTTATCATCGCAGAGAATAACACCCACAACTGGCCCAGGAGTCAGATGCTGAAGGAGAGCCCAGGGGAACATGGAGCAGTTGTTGCTTCTATCACTGAGGTGAATCCTCAGATCAGTGACAAGGTGTGAGGGCTACCAAGTGGCTGAAGCTCTCTAGATCTCCCACAGGAATCTCTAGTGGCCAGCTCTAAATGTAAACATACAGAAAAGGGAATTCTGGGGAAAGTAGTTCAAACTGGCTAAACTACTTAATCCGTCATCCATCACCATAATCTATCCTCTGTAGTCCAGCAGTTGGGAAAGAGGAAGGAAATGAAGAAGAGCTCACCCTCCTCCATTTAAGGACACTGTACCAAGGGAATATCTAACACACCGGGCAAAAATCTAGTCAGTTGATTAAGCCACAAGGAAGGTGGGAAATACAATCTTTATTCCAGTGGTCGTGGGCCCAGGAAAGCTGTTCCTGGGGAAGGGGGAAGGATAAATATTGAAGACAACTCAGTTTCTGCCATAACACACTTGGCTCTGCCTGGAATGTTTTTTTCCTCCTTCTCTGCTTGGCAAACTCTAACTCACCCCTATAGGCTTAGCTCAATTTTTATCCTTCCAGCAAAGTCTTCACTCTGTTTTCCCATTGGATTTTATAAGTCCCTCTATCTTGGCACTTTCTTGTTTATTCATTTAGCAAATTTTAAGTCCCTCCATATGTCAGGCATTGTTCTGGGAACTGAGGATTTAGCAGTGACCAAAACAAAGTACTTTCCTTTGCAAAGCCTATTGCATCCTAATTATTCAGTATCCTTTGTACTCTAAGGCTATCTCCAATTGAGACAAGAAGGGTAAGATTTATGGATAACTGCAAGCATTTTTATGTATGAATCTGTTATCCACAATTAAGATTAAATAATTGGGCAAGGTTTCAAAAGTACTTCATATTCTTTCCTATTAATCACAAAGGTAATTTTGTGATTTGTAAATCACATCTCTTTTAAAGTCAAGGACCTCAGAGATTATCTAATGAAACCACCTCAATTTAGATAAAAAGTCTGAGTCTTGGATCACGAAATTATTTGCTCAGGATTATGTGCCAAGTTAGTGTCAGGGCTAGAAGTAGAATCCAAGAATATTAATTCTTAGACAAGTCCCCTTGAGGCATTGCATTTTTGTGAAAACACACACACACACACACACACACACACACACACACAAAACAAAACAAAACAAAAACACAGTAAAAATACACTGTAGTATTATTTATGAGATCAGTGTCTTTACAAAAATTATAGCATCAAAATTCAGGTTTAAAAACCCGTTACTGGATTCATTAATCAGTTCAGATAGTTTTTTGGTGGGATCTTTAGGGTTTTCTATATATTATCATGTCATCTGCAAATAGTGACAATTTTACTTCTTCCTTTCCAGTTTGGATGCTTTTTCTTTCTTTTTCTTGTATGATAGCTGTGGCTAGAACTTGCAATACTCTGTTGAATCAGAGTGGAGTGGGCATCCTTGTCTTATTTGTAATCTTAGAGGAAAAGCTTTTAGCTTTTTACCATTGAGTATGATGTTAGCTGTGGGTTTGTCATATACGGCCTTTATTATGTTGAAGTGTGTTCCTTTTATACTCACTTTGCTGAGAGGTTTTGTTTAATCACAAATGAATGTTGGAATGCTTTTTTTGCATCTATTGATAATATCATATAATTTTTATCCTTCATTTTGTCTATGTGATAGATCCTGTTGATTGATTTGCAGATATGAATTATCCTTGCATTCCTGGAATTGACCTGTAATATTTATTTATTTATTTATTTATTTATTTATTTATTTATTTATTTATTGGTAGTATCTTTGGTTTTGGTAGGGTAATCCTGGCCTCATACAAGGAGTTTGGAAGTTTTCCCTCCTTTTCAATTTTTTGGAAAAGTTTGAGCAGGATAGGTATTAATTCTTCTTTGAATGCTTGGTAGAATTCACCTGTCAGGCTGTCTGGTGTTGGATTTTTATTTGTTGGGAGTTTAATCGTTATTGATTCAATTTTCTTTCTAGTAATCAGTCTGTTCAGATTTCCTGTTTTTTCCTGATTCAGTCTTGAAAGATTGTATGTTTCCAGGAATTTATCCATTTCTTCTAGGTTGTCCAATTTGTTGGTATACAATTGTTCATAATATTCTCTTATAATCCTTTGTATATCTGTGGTGTTGGTTGTCAGTTCTTTCATTTCTAATTTCACTTATTTGGGCCCTCTCTCTTTTTCTGATGAGCATGGATAAAGGTTTAACTATTTCATTTATCTTTTCAAAGAACCAGCTCTTAATTCCATTGATCTTTTCATTTCTTTTCTATTGTTTTTGAGTCTCTGATTCATTTATTTCTGGTCTGATATTTATTATTTCCTTCCTTCCACTCACTTTGGGCTTTATTTGTTCTTCTGTTTCTAGTTCCTTTAGGTGTTAAGTTTAAATTGTCTACTTGAGATTTTACTTGTTTCTTGAGGTAGGCCTATATTGCTATGAATAGCCCTCTTAGAACTGTTTTTGCTATTTTCCAGATTTTGGATCATCTTATTTCCATTTTCACATGTCAAGATGTTTTTCAATGTCCTCCTTAATTTCTTCATTAACTCTTTGATTGTGTAGTATCGTGTAGTTTAATAAATTCAATAATATGTTTAATAAATTAATTCAATAATGTTGCAAGATACAAAATTAATATTCATAAATCTGTTGCATTTCTATACACATATAACAAATTGTCAGAAGAAAAATTAAGAAAACAATCCCATTTATAACTGCATCAAAAAGAGTAAAACACCGAGGAGTAAACTTAACCAAGGAGAGAAAAGACATGTACTCTGAAAACTGTAAGACATTGATGAAAGAAACTGAAGAAGACACAAATAAATGGAAAGATATACTGTGCTCATGTATTAGAAGAATTAATATAATTAAAATGTCCATATTACCCAAAGCAATCTACTGATTCAGTGCAATCCCTAGCAAAATACTAATGGCAGTTTTCACAAAACTAGAACAAATAATCATAAAATTTGTATGGAACCATAAACGACCCTGAATAGCCAAAGAAATCTTGAGAAAGAAGAACAAAGCTAGAGATATTATGCTCCCTGATTTCAAACTTTACTACAAATTACCATAACCAAAACAGTGTGGTACTGGAACAAAAACAGGCATATAGATCAATGGAACTGAACAGAGAGCCCAGAACTAAACCCACATTAACATGATCAATTAATCTACAACAAAGGAGGCAAGAATATACAATGGGGAAATGACAATTTCTTCAATAAGTGGTGGTGGGAATAACTGGATATATACATGCAAAAAAAAAAGAAACTAGCCCACTTTCTTATACCATATACAAAAATAAGCTCAAAATAGATTACTTCAATGTAAAACCTGAAACCATAAAACTTGTCAAAGAAAATATAGGCAGCAAACACTTTGACATTGGTCTCAGCAATATCATTTTGGATATATCTCTTTGGGCAGGGCCAACAAAAGCAAAAATAAACAAATGGGACTACATCAAACTGTAAAGATTTTGTACAGCAAAGGAAACCATCAACAAGCTGTAAAAGCAACCTACTAAACAGGAGAAGATATTTGCAAATGATACCTCTGATAAGGGGTTAATATCCAAAGTAGCGTATATAAAGAACTCATACAACTCAACATCAAAAAACCCCAAACAATCCAATTTAAAAATGGGCAAAGGATCTGAATACATATTTCTCCAAAGAGGACATACAGATGGCAATGGACACGAAAAGATGCTCAACCTCATTAATCATCAGAGAAATGCAAATAAAACCACAGTGAGATATCACCTCCCACCTATCAGAATAGCTATTATCAAAAAAGACAAATAAGTGTCAGCAAGGATGTGGAGAAAAGGGAACCTTTTGCACTATAGGTGTATTTGTAAATTGGTGCAGCCATATGAAACAGTATAGAGATTCCTCTAAAAATTAAAAATATAGCTACTGTATGACCCAGCAATTTCACTTTTGGATGTTCACCCAAAGAAAATGAAAACAATAATTCAAAAAGATATATGTATCACTATGTTCATTGCAGCAACCTAGGAATCCATTGATAGATGAATGAATAAAAAAACAAGTGGTACATATAAACAATGGAATATTACTCAACCATAAAAAATAATGAATCTTGTTGTTTGTAACAACATGGATGGACCTACAGGACATTATTAAGTCAAATAAGTTAGACAGAGAAAAAACAAATACTGTATGGTTTTCTTATTTGTGGAATCTGAAAAAACAAAACTAACAAAATGAAACAGAAACAAACTCATAGATACAGAGAAGAAACTGATGGTTGCCAGAGGGGAGGGGTCAGGTGGATGGGCAGAAAAGGGGAAGGGAATTAAAAAGAATAAACTTTCAGTTATAAAATAAAAATTTTTTCTAAAAAACCAAGCCTGTTAGAAGAATAGGAGTATGTTGGTGTATTTCCGTGTCACAGTGTTAAGAACATTTTCTAGTAGCAATATATGAAAAAAGAGATATAAGAAATTTGAATATAAACACATTAGAGAGTGGTAAGTAATATAGAGTTGTGAAATGTCAGAGTAAATTTTAAAGGTGACAAGTGACTCTTTTCATCAAGGTCTATGTAGCCCTTTCCTAAAATTTCACGGGTTCCATTAGAGATCTGCTTTATGTTTATTTGAGATCTGTAAAAGTGCACACACACAGACTCAAAAACTGAAAATCAGAGTTTTAATTGAAAACTGATATAAAAAAGAATGCCGTTATGCACAGTTTTGAGCAGCCGTGAATTCTAACACACATCCTTGCTCTTTGATCCCTTGCTCCCACACACCAACAGACGCAGTCTAACACACCTGCCCCTCTCACACAGTTCTGACACATTTGTTCCCCTTCTTTCATCACTATGGGAGATAATGTGAAGGAGAAATGTAAGTCAGGGTGTACAGGGAGCACAGATGCAGGGCATAGAAATGGGTGTTCTACACAAAGTCTGTGGGGAAAGCTTCAATGAAATAAACAGTATTAATTTATTTCAGAAGAAAAATAACTTTCAATAGAATCAATGAAAATAGAGCCAACTTGTCCAGACCAAGTTCATGAGACTATAAGGGAAGATGTGATTCAGAGTTTAATCCAATCCATTTTTGAAAAGAGTATATCTGAACAAATACAGTAAATTGATGATTTCCTGAGAAAAGGGTTTAAAACAGCACTATTAAATTAGTTCTTGAAGTCCTAAAAAAATAATTTAATTTTTTTCTGATGGTACAGGAAGACTTAAATTTATTAGTGTTTTGCCTTGGAGCCTGAAGTCCTGATTGTGCACTATATTTAGATTGAGGATTCAGTTAGATCAAGTATCAGATTTTTGAAGTACACAAATGTGAAAAAAACATCAATGCTACTGCTAAAAATACATAAGCCAGAAACTGTGGCAAATCCAAAATTACCAAGTAAAATAGATGTTATGAAGTCTCTCTGAAAGCAGTGGCCATTTACTGACTGAAAACTACTGTTGCTGACAACACGTTTTGTATTTTACATAACAGATTTTTGTTTATCAAGAATCTTGGAGGTTCTGGCAAGCAATAAAATTATGAACAACAGGCTAGAAAGATGCACTCTCTTTCCACTAATGCGTAGAAATAGCTTGCCTTTAGCCCAGGCTAAGACTCTAGGGAATAAGTGGGATTCTTTCAATTACAAGTGGCAGAAAGCCTGACCCAAACTGGTTTAAAAGGAAATGTATTTTCTCCCGTAACTGAAAAGCCCAAGTGTAGTTTCCAGGCCTCAAGCATAGCTGGATTCAGGCTAAACAATTCACTAGAGCTTAGTTGCTCTCCATCCGTTATCTTTTGTTTTCTACGTGGCTTCAGTATCAAGTTCCCCACAGTAGTGTTTCAGTCCTTCCGTCCTTTCAGGTTCAAAACCAACAAGCAGGGGCAAGTTGGCTTCCCCAGGAACTCAGAGTTACTGACTTGAGTCTCACGCTCATCCCTGAGCCAATCACCCGAGCTAAGGAAATGTGATGCAATGACTACTTTAGGCCTAAGGAGCATGTTTCACCTTTGAGGGATGACAGAGGTGTAATCTTGTTCAAGGACATGGACTGAAGTGGGAGGAGAATGAGGAAAGAGTAAAACTCAATATGAAAATTGGGAGCTGTTGCTGGAAGATGGGATGGATGGAATTCTGGAATACAAACCACATGTGCCTATTATAGGGGGAATCTCAAGCGTGGCCTTAGAGATATAGTTTTACTGGCTCTGTCAGGACCAATTAACAAGTAGTCTTAGATCAAAGATGATGATAAAAATGCATAGTGAATCCACCATTTATAAGGCAGATATGCCACTGCATCAATTTCCTTGGCTTTCCAATAACAATTATATCACTTGCAACTCAATTTTTTTGGTGAGGATTAGTAAACCAATGTATGTGAAAAAACAGGTGGTTAATAAATTGATTATCTTCCCATTTCCCTTTGAGTCAAATTTTCCTTTCCTAGGTTGGGAGCTCTTTAGAATATAAAGTATATCTGATTCATTTTTTTTTTTAACTCTAGAACCTTGGACAGAACTTAATGCATATAGAAATTTAATGTGTGCTGAACAGAGATGGGTATATTAGTTAGGTTATAGGATTAGCTGCTATCACAAAAAGACCTCAGTATAAATGGTGCCAAAAAATGTATATGCATTTTAAAAGATGTTATCTCTTATAAATGTGTATAGATTTTTTTTGCCCCCCCCCCCCTTTATATAATGGCTCAAACAAAATACATGTTCATTTCTCTCTCACAAAGCAGTTTGGAGCTTATGGGCAGTTTTTGGTAGGAAGGCAGCCCTGTTCCTGTAGATCATACAGCTTCCTTCTGTCTTATTCTTCCATATTTCCCTTGCTTTCCTCGTGTGCATGACCACCATCACAACTGCATTCCAGCCCATAGGAAGAAGGAAAAAGACATAACGGGTAAACAGCTTCCTTTTTACAAGAACGTGATACAGATGTCATGCCCACCCCCTCAAGCAAAACTTAGTCATGTGGCTACAACAACCTACAGGGAATGTTGAGGAAGATAGCCTCTAGCAAGGCTGTCGGGTGCCAGCTCAAACTCAAGGGGGCCATTACCAAAAAAAAAAAAAAATGAGGAGGAGGCTGGAGCTAGGAGACCAATTAGTGGCCTGTCACATGCAGCCATGTGGAGGTCAGAGAAACTGAAGTAGTGGATACCAGTTTTCTTATAGTGTAACTGCCAGTGTAAAGAGCAAAGGAAAGACTACATGGAAAGGACTGTAGATCACAGTTTCAGAGTGTTATGCGTAAATGCACCTCCCTAGGTTAAAGTAAAATATGGAAATTAGAGTAATGGGACTTGGTGCTTAGCAGACTGACTAAATACATGCATTCTAGAAAGCATCTGTGTCTTTCAACTCAGCTCACCCAATTTTATTATGTCAGAATCATGAACTTGGACTTTATTTATTGAATTTTACTCTTAAATGGTTACTTTTCTAGGAATGAGTCACTCTCATTCAATCATTTCTCCGTATGAAAGTTCTAAGGAATGTAGGAAGAATTATTTGAACCAAGAATTATATTTTCAACTAAAAATATATAAAAGAATCTTAATTGATGAATATACTTAAGTCTGTTCCATGTTGAAGGAGTTATCCTAAATCAATGGCAATTAGATATCCCAGAAAACCTAGGACAGTCTAATTTTAGATATATGGTATTGTCACAAATCCTATAAAACATTTTTGCATGTGCACCACCAATATACAGAAGGTGCCAAACATGTATACACATTTTAAGAAAGGAAAAAACTGTGTTAAAATTGTAATACTCAATATATACTGATAAGAAAAGGTTAATACAAGGCATGTGTATACATTATTTTGGAACCCCCATACATATACTTACTTGGTTATATATGTATGTACTAACATATATGAGGCTTGACAGTTAAGTTTTTGAACTTGTCCTAGAAAAAGTGCTACATATATAATTGCTGAATATCACTACAGCCACCTTCGATGTATTCCACTCGGGAAGCTATACACCAATGACAGCACCTAGTCCATCCTTCAAAGCAATTTTGGAACTCATTTCCTGGAATGGCCATCAGAGCTGTCATCGTATTACACTTAATGTCCTGAATGTCATCAAAATGTCTTCCTTTCAATATTTCCTTTATCTTTGGGTAAAGAAGAAATTCATTGAGGGCCAGCTCAGGTGAGTAGGGAGGGTGTTCCAGTACAGTTATTTGTTCACTGGCTAAAAACTCCCTCACAGACAGTGCCATGTGAGCTGGTGCATTGTCATGATGCAAGAGCCATGAATTGTTGGTGAAAAGTTCAGGTCATCTAACTTTTTCATGCAGCCTTTTCAGCACTTCCAAATAGTAAACTTGGTTAACTGTTTGTCCAGTTGGTAAAAATTCATAATGAATCATTCCTCTGATATTAAAAAAAGGTTAGCAATATCGTTGCAACAAGTTCGTGAATGTAATTGTCAGGCCTTGTATACACAGCACATCGGTGCTATGAGAATACCATGCTTTTTCCTACACATACATATCTATGATAAAGTTTAATTTATAAATTAGGCACAGTAAGAGATTAACAACTGATAAGAAAATAGAATTATAACAATAAAATAAGGGTTACTTGAACACTGTGACACCATCATGTCAATCTGATAACCTAGACAGTTACTAAGTGACTGCGGGGCGGGTCGCGTATGCAGCTTGGATACACCAGACATGGGGTGATTCATGACTCTGGTAGGATAAGGTGTGAATGCATGAGATTTTGTCACGGTACTCAGAATGACACGCAATTTAAAACTTAGGAATTGTTTATTTCTGAAATTTTCCATTTAATATTTTGGACTGTGGTTGACTGCAGGTAACTGAAACTACGGAAAGTGAAACTATGGATGGGAGTGGGGGTGGGGGGTATACTGTAGATCCAGGCCTATGTGCTAGAAAAGTTTGCAACCTGGAAACACTGTGGGCAGAGACATTTTAAAAAGCCCCAAGAAAATCCTGCTTTCTCTAGCCAAACGGCTGGGGAAGGGGCAGTCCAGCAGAGCAGAAACCTTTTAATTGTATGCAGTAGGGAGATTCTAAGATATCTCCCAAAATTTCCTGCCATTGATGTACATGCCCTCACCTGGAACTGTGAATTTGATAGGCATTATAGCTATGATTAGGCTATATTATATGGCATGGTTGACCTGAAGATAAGGAAATTATTTATCCAAGTGGTCCTGGCCTAATCACACGAGCTCTTTAAAAGTGAAAATTTTTCTCCAGCTGGTAGTATAAGGGAAAGTCAGAAAGATTCAAAGCATCAGAAGGGTTCAACATGAGGGAGATTTTCTGTTGCTGAGAAAATGGAGGGGTCCTCACGGCAATGACCTGAGAATGACCTCTAGGGACTAAGTGTGGTTGCCAGATGACAGCTAGCGAGGCACAGGAATCTCAATCTTAAAACTGCAAGGAAATGAATTCTGCCAACAATATTAAGGAGTTGGAAGTGGATCTTTCCCTAGTTGAACCACCAGGTGGGGAAGTAGCCAGGCCACATCTTGATTTTAGCCTTATCAAGCCCTGAGCTATGGGGATTCTTGGCTCAGGTAAACTAGAGATATAAATTTGTGCTCTTTAAGCCACTAAGTTATTGGTCATTTGCTTGTTCTCAAGACAAACACCATGAAAAAGCCATGAGCTCCCTCACCCCAGTGGTGCTGCAGTAGTGGAGTTGCTGGGCGGAACTCTGACTTCCACCCCTACATTAGGTACCTGCTGCTGTTGTAACAAATGGCCACAAACTTAGTGGCTTAAAACAACACAGATTTATTACTTTATAGTTCTGGAGATCAGAGGCCAATGTGGGTTTTATGGGATAAAATCAGCTGTATTCTTTCTGAAGGCTCTGGGGAGAACCCATTTCCTTGCCTTTTCTAGCTTCTAAAGGCTGCCTGCATGCCTTGGCTCATGTCCCTTCCTTCATCTTTAAAGCACATCATTCTAACCTCTATTTCTGTGATCATATCTCCCCTCTTTTTTGAGCCTTTTGCCTTTCTCTTATAAAGACACTTGCGATTACATTGGTTCCACCTGGATAATTCAGGATACTCTTCCCATATCAAGATCCTTAATCTCATTTACAAAGTGTCTTTTACCTTGTAAGGTAATATATTCATAGGTTCTAAGGATTAGGATATAGACACCTAGGGCGGGGGGCATTATTCTGTCTACCACAACCCCCTACAGAACAGCACTATAGAGGCTTTATAAACTAAATTGACATTTGAACCACTGCCCACAAAAGTGGGCTAGGATATACGTTCTGAACACAAACAGGTTAACTACATGCTGAATTAGGAGAGCTAAATAGGAACAAGAGTCTTATAATATCCAAATGTCCAGGATGTCATCCAAAATCACTCACCGTATCATGAAAATTTCAACTCAAATGAGAAAAAACAATCAACAGATGCCAACACCAAGACAACGCAGACGTTGGAATTATGAGACAGGGCTTTTAAAGGCGCTGTTATACAAATGCTCCAATAAGCAATTACAAATACTCTCCAATCGAATGAAAAAAAATGGAACATCTTACCAAAGATTTATAGAAGATAAACAAGAGCCAAATGGAAATTTTAGAAGTAAAAAACGTAGAAACTGAAATTAAAAACTCATTAGCTGTGTTTTGACTAAACTCGGGATTTAATTTATAGAGGTGACTGAGAGAGGACACTGAGAGGTCAATGCCATTGAACAGAGTTTGTGAAGGGTCAGCCACGCCGTCGGGACTCCATGAGGAAGTACCAGGGTCAGTCAAGAGGCAGGTGGAGTGAGGAAACAGCACGGGCACAAACCTGTATTGTGGTTTCTGAAAGAAGGAATGGGCAAGGCAGGGAGGCAAGTTCGAGCTAGCTTAGGGGTGCATAGTTTGAATAGATTCACCAGGCTCTGGGCTATAGTGGTGGTCTCTAGTTGTCCCATACCTGGTTCTGGGGTGATTTAGGGGAAGGGAAATATTGGCTTAGTGTGTGAAAGTTAGATAAAGGAGCTGGTTGAGGGTGTTGGCTCTAGATTGGTTGGTTTGCACATGAAAAGCACGTGGTTGGGGAGTCATTTACTATCTCTAGGAACTAGTTAGCTATGGGAGGGGAAGTCTCCCACTGACCAGCAAAGCCCCCAAGATATGAAAGAAATACAGAAAATAAAAAACATAAAACGATGGGCTCAGTAGCAAAAGGGGGATGCCAGAAGAGTCAGTGAACTTAAAGACAGAGCAATAGAAACTATCAATATGAACAACAGAAAGAAAAGAGATTTTTAAAAAATTAATGGATCCCCAGGGATGTGTGGGATAGTAGCAGAAAATCTAACATTCATGTTATCTAAGTTTCAGAAGAATAAAAAGAACACTGAGCTGGAAACTATTTGAAGAAACAATGGCTTAAGCTCTTCAAATTTGGTGAAAGACATAAACTTACAAATTCAAGAAGCTGGGTATACTCCAAACAGAACAAACTTTAAGATTTCACACCCAGACACATAATCAAACTTATGAAAATGAAAGACAAAGAAAAACTTTTGAAAACAGCCACAGCTAGAGAGAAACAATGAATTACCGATTAGAAAACAATGATTCAAATGACAGCAGATTTCTCCTCAGAAACTTGAAGGATAGAAGGAAGAGGAAAATATTTTCCAAGTTCTGAAAGAAAAGCATTGTCAATCCAGAATTCTTTATCCAGTAAAAATCATCCTTTTAGGAAAGAAGGTGAGAAACACTAAGATCTGCTCTAAAAGAATGACTAACTGAACTTCTTCAGACAAAAAGAAAATGATAATGAAAAGGCATTTGAAACATCATGAATGAAAAAAAGAGCAGTGGAATTATATGGGTTGTATATTATATAACATTCCTGAAGTGACAAAATTATAGTGATGAATAATAGATCAGTGGTTGCAAGGGAGTTAGGGTTGGGAGAGAGTGATTACTAAAACGTAACACAAAGGAGTTTCTTTCTGGTGATGGAACAGTTCTGGATTTTGAATGTAGTGACAGTTACAGGAATCCACACATGTGATAAGATTTCAAATTTCACCCTCTAAAAAGAGTGTATGTAAAGAAAGACTGGTGAAATCTACCTAAGTGCTGTATTTGAGTGAACAGCATTGCACCACTGTGAATTTTCTGGTTTTGACATTTCACTACGGTTGTAGAGACATTATCATTGGGGCAATATTGGGTATACAGAAACTCTCTGTAATATTTGTTTGTAACTTCTTGTCTTAAATAATTTCAAACAAAATGTTATAATAAAATATAGGACACATTCCGTTTTTTAAAAAAATTATAAAGGTAGGATAAGAGCAGGTAAAAGCAGGATTTAAAGAAAATCAGCTGAACTAGCGATTGGCATGGGAGTAATTTTGGTTGGTTCAGTGAGATCACTCTGTGCAAACCCCCTCCAATGTATGCACACATATGTGCATATGCACATTCACACACACACACACAGAACCACAATTACACTTGCCTAGGTTTCAGTATTTCCTTGTTGTCTTTCTAGTGTTCTCTTTCCAGCCATCTATCTTAGATTTTTCTGTACTTAGCATTAAGGAGTTCTCAGAAGATCATCCCTCTTTTCCTATCAGTGGTCTGACCCATTTAATTCCTCTCTTCATTACTCCTTCTGCTTCATCTCCTAACTCTTTTTGAAATCCTTATAGTTCCTGCTGTCATAAATTTGTAGCCTCCATTTCTAATAATGATATTGCTAGGAGCCTATTTAACACCCCAGAAATCACTGCAGCCTTACTAGATGTGTTGGGGTGAGGGGGCACAGGCTGGAGCCTAACTAAGCACTGAGGGATATCAGACAAAAGGAATCACCATAGAAGTGCTCACAATTTCACTGTCACGTTCCTGAGGCCCATGTATCCTCTGGAGAGTGATGGGAAGAGAACAGCTCCAGAGAAGTCTGAGGAAACCACACAGGTAAGTAGGAAGTTGGAAGAGAGGAAGGGAGTGGTGAGAAGTTATTCCATGTATGAGAACATTCCCCAGCTCAAATCCTTTGATGATCATTCAAGCTGGGGCAGAGAGAGGATAAGAGAAGTCAAGAGAACAGAAGAAACAAAACTTCTTATAGCCAAGATTCTATTTCCGTCTTGTTCTGAGGTTAGAGGGAAAGGAAAGGTCAAGTTAGAACAAGGTAGACCAAGTTCTGAGGCTGCTGGAAGAGGGAATAAAGAGAGCTCAGTTGGTGTGGATGACTTGGAGAATCCAGTCTGTATAGTGGGAAACCTTGGTGTAGTAGCCAATATCCCCTCTCAGAATACACCCCTCTGACCAGGATAGGATCCCTTGCAGCTGATTTTGGCACAAGAGTGGGGCAGCAGCCATTTCCTGTTAGAAAAGGAGAGATGAGTCAGGCAGAGTAGCCAAAACAAAGACAATTTAATATCAAGTCCCTACCTGAAGGGCCCAGAATAGAAAGATTTAGGTGATAAGGGCTTGGGAGAGATGTGTGGCCCACTCACTCTAGGCCACATCAGAGGAAGCTATAAAAAACTGAGAACATCATGAGATGTTTCCACCCTGACATCTAAGTTCACTCATGATTGGAAGGTGAACACTTATTTCTTCCCGGACCTCATTAACCTTGATTTGTTCTTGGACATAGAGATAGGAAACTGAATTGGATGAAGGGAGATATGTGGACCCCAAACACAGGGTCTCAGGCAAAACTTAAGAGGGGCAGAGGGAAAAGAGATACCTTACACGTGTGTGCGCTCTCCAGAGATGATCCTGCACAGAACATGTTCTCTGTGATTTTAACAGGAATTTTCCTTACAGGAGACTCTTGGCAGTATTCATTAGAGAACCAAAATACAGTCTGGTTTATCTGGGTATCAGGTCCTGTGTCTGAGCATGCGCGTGCACGCACGCACATACACAGACAGAGAGAACACACACAAAGACAGAGAGAGATGTTGTTTTGCTTTGATCCTTCACATATCCATCTCCCTTTCATCTCTCCTTCCCTCCCTCTTTTCTGTTAGTAACCTCTTCATCATTCAATGAAAGAAAAAGCCCAACTAAAAAGAAGCCAGAGAAGAAGAAAACAGATCATGAAATGAGAATATCAAGATCTGGTTCCAGTATTATAAACTGAATACCTTGGGCTTGCGCCTACATGCTTTTATTTGTGAATGTTTGTCTGGAAGTTTCTGATGAATGAGCCACCAGTGAGATTGCCCTCCAACCACTTCCTCACCCAAACCCCCTTTCACCCTCATCTGGGTAATGAATGAGGCAAGAACACTGGATGCCAGAGGCCTCCAGCCATATGTAGCTATGTCACTCCCGGTAAGGCACGTCAACAATTTGAGCCTCAATTTCCACATGAATAAAATTAGAGGTTAAGATACATAAGTTCTCAGGCCCCTTCCAGATCTCAGAATCTATAATAAAAGTTATATGATACTCCTGATGGACTGGGTGCTCAAGGAGCACTAAAGGTCTGTCTTGAGGGTCACTCACTGGAATTCTTCCACGCCCAGCCCCAGCCAGAGACAGTGCACATGTCCCCTCTTCTGTCATCCATAGTACTGGGCAGAGCCACCAGCTTCACCTGATTATTGAGCTTCAGGGGATGCTTCAGCTTGATGAGCATGAGATCATGCTCAGCAGAATCCCGGGTGAAATTTGGGTGTTGGATAGTAAGCATGGGCCTTAAGTTCCCCATCTTGTTTTGGAAAATCTCCTCTTTTGAAGCAGCCATAACTATCTCAAGAAATCTGGAATAGGCCATGAAAGATCAGTAGAGGAAGGAGATATTAATTTATTGTTCGTCTTGCATCTTTTCTCCTCTTAAACTTGTTTTGTGATTTTACACAAGTTCCGTAACATCAAGACCTCTGTCTCCTTGTCTGGAAAACAAACAACTTCCATCGCAGTTCCATAATTCTTTGATTTGTACCACATTATACGTATTGGTTTATCCTCTGTTCCTCAACTTCCCCATACCCTCTGCCTACACATCCCACTCAGGAATCTAACTCATAACCACCAAGATAGATTTCCTGCTTCCATCCAACCACTTCTCAGGTTTGAGAGTCCCCTGAAGTCTCTTCAAGGCTGATCCTCAGTCACCCCTGAGCAATCCCAGTGATTAAGGGGGAAAACCTCTCCTTCCAAGACCCCCATCACTCACGGTAAGAAGCAGTGGGCTGCAGTCAGAGCCCACTGTTTGTGGATCAGGGTCCCCAAACAAGGCTCATATTCTGAGTTAAGGAAAATCAAAAAGGTTGGTGACATGCTGGTGGTCTTCTGATTGACTTGCTGGACTAATTTTGCTGGTGTTGGTATTCTGATTGTTGTTGTTACTGCTGCCAGATAGGAGGAAAGAGGGCAGAATCTTAGAGACAGACATTCCAGCAGAAGGACATCTAAGACATTTTATGTGGAAGTTATTTGAAATGGTTAATGTTATTGATATTTAAGGTATTATTGAACCATTTCAGGATCCTTCTATTAATTTCCCCTTGGAGTCCTCTCTGTATTTTTGTTCTTCCTACTCATTCCCCTCTTTCCTTTTGATTCTTTTGTTTTCAAACTTCCTTCCTAGCTACACAGCAAAATCAGATTCTTTTGCCAACACCCATCACCCACTGTGTCAAGTCTCATTATCTCAGTCCAAATCTTCTCTTGCACCCAGAGAGGCGGAAAATCAGTGGGCTCTAGATATCTCAGAGTGTTCTAGGAAACTGCCAATCACTGGGGTTCTTTTCTTTTCTTTCTAACTGATGATCTCTCCACCCCTCTCATCTAGACACATTTCCTACACTTTCCTCCAATATGACTTTTTCAGAATTTTAAGCCAAGATAGGAACATGCACTCACCAATCACTGTCAGAAAGGTGAAGACTAGAAAGAAGTGGTTCATATCTGCTGTTTCCATATCCTCTTCCAGTGAGAAGACCTGGGAAGGGAGTGAACTACTAACCAGACTGATCAACTGGAAGCTTTGCAAAGGGAGAAACTACAAGTGATGGGGGAAAGTTCTAGGGAGCAAGGTGCTCATAACTAAGGGAGGATGGCATCAGAGGGGGAGGACAGCCAGCCAGATCGTATCTCTCTAGAATGCCTGCCCTTCCATTGTAGCCTGGGAAACGTCCCCATCGTGAGATGCCTGACCCCCAGATGGACGCACTATAAGCAAAGAGCTATGCTCTTCTTTATTAGCAAAGAGAAATTTCAACTGGCCAATCCTGTCTGCCTTAATCCACTGTCTCCAGTAATAATTTGACCCGCTGGTTCCCTTAGGCTTACTCACCTGTCCTCACTTAGTGTGGCTGAACTCCACCTCTCTGTGTGACATTTACCAGCCCCCAACTTAAAAATAAACTCCTTCCTCTATGAACTACAGACCCCCCTCATTTAGCACACTGAGCCCTCCCCCATGTCACACCCTGGCCCTCATGTCACACTGGCTCTGCCATGTCATCCTCTCCTTATGTCACACTGTCCCCATCCCACAGCATCCTCTCCTTACCCCTTAGATACCACTGACCTCTCTCTAAAAATGTGCAGAGCTGGTCAGAGAGAGATGGGACGCTCAGCATAGAGCTCCCTCGGGATGGAGTCAAAGGGATACTGAGTAGAATGTGTCTGTCGGCTTTTGCCGTATAGCAAATTTCCTCACAACTTAGTGGCTTAAACCAGCAGCCAACTATTTGCTCACAGTTCTGTGGGTTGCCACTTTGAGATGGGCTCAGCTGGGCAGTTCTGCTCTCAGCAAGGTTTAGTCATGGATCTGTGATCAGTCAATGGTCCCACGAACATGTCGGTGGGGGTTTGGAGGTTGGCTGGAGTGATGGGGTAACTGGGCCATGTTTCTATTATCATCCAACAGGCTATCCCAAGATCATCTATATGATGGTAGTTGCAGGGTTCCCAAGATCAGCAAAATGGTAAGTCCCAATGCCCAAGTACTTTTCAAGTATCTGCATATGTCACATCTGCTCAAGTCCCATTGGCCAAATCAAGTTGCATGGCTAACCCGGACTCACAGGGTGGAAAAGAGTCCACTTTTTGATGGGAGAATGTGTAAAATCATATTGCAAGGGCACAAATAGAAGAAGGGGTATAGTTTTTGGCCATTTCTTCTTGCCATTTTACTGTGTAAATACCAAAAATTTAAAATCTTTGTACAGTGAACACTGCCATACCCACCACCTATTTTCTTCAACTAATATTTTACTATATTTGCTTGATCACATAGCTATCCATCTATAGTTGTGGTTGTTGGTACAACCTAAAACACAGAGGCAACCAGTTCATACCCTTCTTCATCTCCTGCAGTTTGGCTTCCTCCCCCACCTCTCTGAGAGCTCCTTTTTCTCTGTTTGTACTTGTTCTTCCCAGCTGCCACCCTCACTATATAATTCCTGAGTTGCTGCAATAGCTTTCAAGTTGGCCTTCCTTGACAAGCTCTCTCTTCCTCTGTCCAATTTGCCAGATTGATCCTTTTTTCATTTGTTGTGCTCTTGCTTAAAAGCTTGCAGTGTTTCTTAGGGGTCATCACTTTATGTCTGAAGTTCTATGGTTGGCCACCACGTCCGTTAATAACCTGGCACTAATGATGCCTGACTCTGTAGGAACATGACGCAATGGGAGCGTCAGAGTTCCTCAGCAATCTCAGAAGCATCCTGTGCCCTTGGGAGTCTGTTGGTGCACATTTTGCCTCTTTCTGATCAACTCTAGTCTCTGTGTTCCTAACGTCTTTTTTAAAAATTGGCTGTGATCTTTAACTTTTAGTCCTCTTAGCTTGCCTTCCTCCATCCCCAACAACATGGAGCTGAGCATCTCCCATCAGCACTAATTTCTGCCCTGACTTGGATACTTTCTTTTCCTGGGTTCCTTGTCAAAAATCCTAGACTTCCATTCCTCTAAGGTTATCTGTTTTCCTGATGGTGAGCAAAGACTGGCTTATCCCTCTGCCATTTGGTCAAAGAGTGGCCTTGACTATTTTGAATATAGTCCTCTGATTGGCTGTGAAGCCTTGGCTATGCTACTCCTGGGTTCACAGCCACAAAAAGGGTTCCCATCCATCCTCTCACCGGGCTCTGTCCCTCACTAGACCAAGGAAGACACTTCTCCTCTCCCCATCTGTGCCAATCCCTGTCTGGCACCCACTGAGCTACACTTGTTGAGAGTGGGTTTTAAGAGCCCCTCAGATTCCAGTTTGGGTCCACTCCCTTGCATACTGGTCCCTGGCACATGATTTTTCTCTCTTCTCTACTATGGACTTTCCACTCTAAACCAGCCAGTTTCTTCTGTATTCTGCAAGTTTACCATTCCCACATATGCTTCCTTTCATTCTTTGGACCACTGTACAGACATATTTGGGAGCACCTACCCTACCCTCTCCTTGTCAGGGAGTCTGCCCCTGCCCATAACACTTGCTGAGTGGCTCAAGTTTGGATGTCAAAGGGCCAGAACCTGGATCCTCAGACATGTCTCCCGGATCAATGTAGCATTCCCTCAATGCCCAATCCTGGTTCTGCCTGAGCTGAGCCTGACCTGCCCATACTCATAGCTCATCCTATACTATTAGACCTTCACATGCTTCTGGATGGTCTCAGACTTAGAAGCTCTATTTACCTGGTTTATGATCTTGACTTCCCTAAGGGAAGGATTTATTCTGATTCAACTCTGTATATCCAGATCCTAGCCTAAAACCTGGCGCCACACAGTAGATCTCTCTCTCTCTCTCTCTCTCTCTCTCTCTCTCTCTCTCTCTCTCTCTCTCTCTCTCTCTCTCTCTCTGTCTTTCTCGATGAATGAGTGAATACCACTCATACCTCCTGACTTAAAACTCTCAACAAACTGCCACACTGACCTCCAGGTAATCTAAGTTTACTGGCTTGACTCAGGTCACTTACTTATGAGTTACAGTGGAAATACAATTTTCAGATGAGTCTTTGATCCCAAGGGACAGGTATTGGACATTATTGGCATGAGATTGGCATAATTGACTTAATTGAAATATAATGGCATACAATAAACTGCACATATTTAAAGTATACAATTGGTAAATTAATGAGCCTATTCCCAAATAACATCCTTATGCCCCTTTGTAATTCCTCCTCTTTTTCTCCCACCTACCACCCTGATACCAGGCAACCTGCTTTCTGTCACTATAGGTTAATTTACATTTTGTAGAATTTTAGATTAATAGAATTATACAGTATGTTCTCTTTTTTGACATCGTTAAAATATCCATACTACCCAGATCAATCTATAGATTCAGTGTAATCCCTATCAACATACCAATGCCGTTTTTCACAGAACCCAAACAAATAATCCTAAAGTTTATATGGAACCATAAAAGACGTCGAATAGACACAGCAATCTTGAGAAAGAAGAACAAAGTTGGAGATACCACAAATGCAAAATAACACTACAAGGCGATAGTAATCAAAACAGCATAGTACTAGCATTAAAAAAAAACAACACATAGATCAATGGAATAGAATAGAAAGCCCAGAAATAAACCCTTGCCTATATAGTCAATTAATCTATGACAAAGCAAGAAAAATATACAGTGGGGTAAAGACAGTCTATTCAATAAATGGTGTTGGGAAAACTGGACAGACACATGGACAGCAAAATAATGAAATTAGACCACCTTCTTATACCATATACAAGAATAAACTCAAAATGGATTAAAAACTTAAATGTAAGACCTGAGACCATAAAATTCCTAGAAGAAAACATAGGCAGTAAACTCTCTGACATTGCTCTTAGTAATATTTTTTCTCATATGTTGCCTCGGGCAAGGGAAACAAAAGATAAATTAAACAAATGGGACTACATCAAACTAAAAAGTTTTTGCACAGCAAAGTCAACAAAATGGAAAGACAACCTACCGAATGTGAGAAGATATTCATTCACCAATGATATATCTAATAAGAGGTTAACATCCAAAATTTATAAAGAACTCATGAGACTTAACACTGAAAAAACCTAACAATACAATTAAAACATGGGCAGAGGACCTGAACAGCCATTTCTCCAAAAAGGACATACTAATGGCCAATAGACATATGAAAAGATACTCAATGTCACTAATCATCAGAAAAATGCAAATAAGATAACACTTCACCCCTGTCAGAATGGCTATCATCAATAAATCAACAAACAAGTGTTGGTGAGGATTTGGAGAAAAGGGAACACTGGTACACTGTTGTGGGATTGCAAATTGGTGCAGCCACTATGGAAAACAGTATGGAGGTATCTCAAAAAATTAAAAATAGAACTACCTTATAACCCAGCAATTCCACTCCTGGGTATTTAGCCAAAGAAACACAAAACACTAATTCAAAAACATATATTCTATACACCCCTATCTTTACTGCAGTGCTATTCACAACAGTCAAGATATGGAAACAACAAAAATGCCCATCAGTAGACGATTGGATAAAGAAATTGTGGTACACTTATACAATGAGATATTACTCTGCCATAAAAAAGAATGAAATCTTACCATTTGCGACAACATGGATGGATCTGGAAGGTACTGTGCTAAGTGAAATAAGGTCAGACAGGAAAGACAAATACCATATGATCTCACTTATATGTGGAATCTAAAAACAAAATAAATGAACAAACAGACAGAAACAGACTCATAGATACAGGGAACAAACTGATGGTTGTCAAATGGGAAGGGGATTGGAGGGCAGGGTGAAAGAGGTGAAGGGATTAAGAAGTACAAATTGGTAGTTACAAAATAGTCATGGGGATGTAAAGTACAGCATAGGAAATATAGTCAATAATGTAGTAATAATTATGTATAATGCAAGGCGTGCACTAGACTAGTCAGGGGGATCACTTTGTAAATTATATAAATGTCTGTACACCTGAAACTAATATAAAATAATACTGAATGTCAACTGTAATTGAAAAATTTTAAAAAGGGGGAAAAAGGGAAGGGGAATAAGAGGTTCAAATTTTAAGGTATAAAACAAATAATCATTGGATATAATGTACAGCATAGGAAATATAGCCAATAATATTGTGATAATGTGGTATGGTATCAAATGATTGCTAGATTTACAGCGATCACTTCTTTCGGCATATCAATGTTGAATACTATGGTACAGGGTGTGACAATTAAGTTCACGAACTCATCCTAGAAAAAGTGCTACATACCTCATTGCTGAATATCACTATGGTCACCTTCGAAGTATTCCTCTTGGGAAGCTATGCACTGATGCCAGTGCCTAGTCCACCCTTCAAAGCAATTTTGGAACTCTTTCTGAAATGGCAATCAGAGCTGTCGTTGTATTATCCTTGATGCCCTGAATGTCATCAAAATGTCTTCCTTTCAATATTTCCTTTATCTTCGGGTAAAAAAAGAAGTCATTGGGGGCCAGATCAGATGAGGAGGGAGGGTGTTCCAATAGTTATTTGTTTACTGGCTAAAAACTCCCTCACAGACAGTGCCATGTGAGCTGGTGCATTGTTGTGATGCAAGAGCCATGAATTGTTGGTGAAAAGTTCAGGTCGTCTAACTTTTTCATGCAGCCTTTTCAGCACTTCCAAATAGTAAACTTGGTTAACTGATTTGTCCACTTGGTATAAATTCATAATGAATAATCCCTCTGATATCATAAAAGGTTAGCAACATCATTGCAACAAGTTTGTGAACCTAATTGTCAGACCTTGTATATATCCCAAACTAATATAATATTGCATGTTAGCTATATTTTAATTAAAATCTTAAAAACAAAACAAAACAAAAAGGAATAAATGTGGAGGTTCTGCCAGTTACCAAGTATATCCATTTCAATTTCACTTTGGAGAACCAGAGAAATAACCCTTTCCTACTTTAGTTTTCTCCATAGCATTTTTTAAATTAAAGTTTATTGGGATGTCTCCATAGTATTTCTCTAACTTAATATATTATACTTATTAGTTTCATTTATTATCTGTCTCCCAAATGAATACAGTTTCTACAAAGGCAGGCATTTTTGTCTTTTTTTAAAAACTGATTTGTTTCTAATGACTATACAGTGCCTAACACATCACAGAAATTTTATAGTTCTGGCACATAGCAGGCATTCAGGAAATATTCAGTAAAATAATAAATAAAGCCAGACTCTCAATATATGTTTGTTACTGTTATTGTTATAAGTGCCCAAGAATTTCCATCTCTCCTAGCAAATATGAATTCAAGTATGAATACTCTGGAGCAAATTAGAGAAAGGTTTCTACAAGGGCACCTGAAATGACCATTGGTACCTCAAATGTCCCATGGAACAGGATATGTGTTCATGGTGGGCTGAGAGGTAGAAGGCAGACCGTGAGAACCACCTCTCTAAGGTTCTCAGCATTTCCTATCTCTCTCTATCCCCCCCAATGTGGGTTGAAGTACACATATTTAATCTTCCACGTTTTCCAGTGGTAATTGTTAGTGTTTTGGGCCTCCTAAAATGGAATTGTTTGTTATTAAAGTATTAAATTAGTCATGAAATATTTAAATACTTTCAAGTTTTCTCTTGAATAGAATGAAAGATATGGCTATTGCCATTTTTTACTGCCGTTTAAAAGCAGATACACAATTCAGATAGGGCATATGCTTTTTTATTTTATCACCATCCTTATCACTCCTTATTGTCTCTTTCACACTAAGGCTAAGTGACAATTGCCATTCATCAATGTATGAATAGGACCATTTTTCTTAAAGTTAAGAAGAGAATAATATAGTTTTTATGTCTCAGTCCATATAAAAATTGGGAAGTCCATACAAAAATTGGGAAGAATGAAATGTGAACAGAGAGAAGCATACATTTCAATAAAACTGGAGAGTGTTTTTGGGAGGTAAGAGAGAACAAAGATCATTCCTACGCATTTAATATTAATATGCAAAGTATGACTGAGTACATAGAGTTCAATTCCAGATATAAGGACCCTAAGTTTGCAATCCTCCCTCAAATCCAATAAAAAGGAATAAACAGTACATTTTATCTACTGCATAATTTGCAAGGTATTTATTTCTCTTTTAAAAAAATCTGTAATCCACATTATTATGCACAGTAATTTTGGTTTCTTTTTTTTTTTGTATTGACATCGTCCCCCCAAGATACATACTGTCCCACTTCCACTCCAAATTTTGCCCTTTGGTAATTGAAATACAGAGGGATTCATTGCTAGTTCATATGCTTTATAATTGTTGTTTCCTTATTTTCGTAAAGAAATTTTGTGATTCTAGCTCAGGAAAATCTTAACAAAATCTTAGATAAGAGCCCTCATTCTCTTCAATTTTATATGGAGGAAACTGTTCCAGTTGCTTTTGTTGATGGTTTTAGTATCCAAAAGTTGTAATCACAACAGTAAAAGTAAAATTTCATAGTAGTAATTTGAATTCTGGGATGTTCTTAGGTAGCACCACACCTGATGACTTAAAAAAAAAAAAAGTAATATCATCTGGTACAACTATCCAGGTGTTGTTTTTTTAAAAGGCCAAACACAAATCCATCACAATCTGGCATTAAGCTAAGCTTAAATGGTAACTAGGGTACTGGCACATATTTGTCAAACTCTTGTAAGGAAACAAGGGTTTCCTATATTTATCTGAATATGTCTTTCTCCCTCCACCACCTTTTCCATCTTCATTCAAGCCTGTTATAAAAATAAGGCATTTACTGAACCCAACATTCACTGATAGCCAAGCAGGAAGGTTTTGGGTTTGAACCAGAACTGGGGATGACTCATTGGAAGCCAAATGTTTGTATGAAAACTCCCGCCTAAAATGGTACAAAAGCAAATATTTATAAACATTTTTAAAAAATATTGTGGAACTCTTGGGAGGAGGGGTTAAAATATCTCCGCCCATTCCTAATTACACCATTTTGATAAAACATTGCTTTGCTACCATGGAGGCCGGTCTTTCAGAAATGGGGTTGCTATAATTGGTAGAACTATCCTGACTCACAGTACTTCGTATTTTGAAATATGACTCTGTTTTGATAACCTCAGCCCAATATATATTTTGAATGCATCAAAAAATTCATGTGCTACTTGTGAAAACGTAGTTTCCTATAGATTGCTCAATTGCAATCTACAAAAATAGGGGTCACAAGAAAAGAGTGGTTAAAAATGGAACTTTGTTTCTTACTGAGCAAACTTTTACCTCAGAAGGCATAAGCGTATATTTAAATTCTGTACCTTCATGTTACTATTGTTTTAAACACCCTTCTTTACCCTTCAAACAAATAAAAATGGTTGTTTTTATTCTGATAGATATTTTTGGCATACATCAGGTTCCTGCTTACACATTATCAGGCCCTCCTCTGAGAACCTAGAGCCAGACTCAGACTGATTTAGGGCCTATGGGAAGCCAGTTCCTGTTAGAAGCTGCCTCTAAAAATAAGGTGATGTTAGTGGTGGAAGGTTGATGTTTTTCCATTTTCTCCCAATTTGAAAAGGAATCAGGGGATCAGAAGGTGATCAAGTCAAGGGTCCAGCCCTACTGCTCAGCCACGCTGCCTGCTCTTTTTTCTGTGACCCCCTATTTTGCTGTTCTTTGGTTTGTTGGCATATTTTAAAAAGGACATCGAATCATTCTAGCATCCGTGATTGAACTCATTATCGAACTAAGCAGCAACATTCTTTCAGAATTTTGTCTTGTATCCAAAAACCAATGGGAAGTACTTAGGACATGGCTATAAAGAGATGTGAATACAAAAGCTAGTATCAAGGAGAGATAATGTCATCTTTGATCTCCACATTTGGGGCTGCTGTTATCTGTTTCTGTAGCAAAAACATTCTGACCAGATGAGTGCATGGGGGCTGTGGTTATAGATAGAAGCCTGCTTCCTTTAGCCAAGGTCATGAGAAAATGGATTCTCTAGATAAATGGATTTCCTGGATTTTGAGGACTTCCCTTATTAAGTACCAAAATGTTAAAAACAAAAACTACAAAAAAACGAACAACAACAACAAAAAACCCTAGAAAATGAAAGGATCTCTGTGAAGCATGATGGAAGGAGGAGGATGAGGTAAGTGGAAGTTTTTACTCCTTCTTTTATGCTATTCTATAAAGAATGATTTTTTAAATAACTGACATGCATTATTTTTAACAATTTACCTGAAACTATTTCTACATAAATTAATGGGTTACGCACTTCTGACCTCTCAAACAGAGCCAAATTGAGCTTTCTGTTAATGATTCATTATCATCATTATAAAACCCAATTCTTCTCCGTCCACAAAGCAATGATATCTTCAGGTAATCCTGGAGTATATCAGATCGTTTATTCCTACACTAAATGTCCTCAGACTTTTCACTGACTTCTGACAGATTTTCTGCTGTCTGCTTCGGTATGAGATGGTCAGAATTCTGCCTGTCTTTAGCAGTGTTTCTTTTGAATTTGTTATTTTAACTTGATGCTCCTAATCAGCTGATTGGTCACATAAACAAATTTGTTACTAGGCTATGTAAAATAAAATTAAATGAGCATAGAGTGAATGTGCAAGGGTCACTCCTTTGAGCAATGTACCGAAAAAGAAAAAGGAAAAGCTTTAACACATTTATTTGGAGGTTTCAGTCTTATCCTCTCTATCTGGATCCCAGCTATGTTTCAGACACGAGGTATCTTCTATCACTGGATACAAGAGTTATATAAAAATGAAATGATGCTCTTGCATCACTTCTTCCTTCCCTCATAAAATTGCTCAGTGGTGCTCCAGGTAGATGTATGTGATACTGAACTGAAGTTATTCGCATTCTTCAGGATAATTGAAATGCTAGCTCCGGACATCTTGCCAGTTTTAGAATAATATTTTAAATTAGAAATAATTGCCAGCATTTGGATAACCAAGGATTCATTTATAATAAATGTTCCCAAGTGTGACAAACATATATTTGATCTTTGCCCCTGATTCCTGACCCAGAACTTCTAAAACCCTTCGAATTTCTTGTTATTCATAACAATCACCTTTCAACCCTACCTTAGTTGTATATGTTATTGAGGTGACTCTTGGTGGATCCCTAGATAGCTTCAGGATGAGGGGTGGTTGCCGGAGGAACCAACATTGTGATTAGAGAGTTAGAACTTTCACCCTCTCCCCTATGACCTCCAGGGAAGGAAGAGGGGCTGGAGATCGAGTTAATCACCATGGTCAATAATTTAATCAACCATGCCCATGTATTACAGAACCTTCTTAAAACCCCTAACCGATGAGGTTCAGAGACCTTCCAAGTTGGTGAACACATAGAGGTTGGGAGAATGGTATACCTGGAGGGGGCACAGAAGTTCTATGCCCCTCACCTATACTTTGTCCAATACATCTAATCCATCTGGCTGTTCTTGAGTCATGTCCTTTGTAATAAACTGGTAATAGCAAGTAAACTCTCTGAGTTCTGTGAGCCATTCTAACAAATTATGGAACCTGAGAAGGAGGGTCATAGGAACCCCCAATTTATAGTCTGTCAGTCAGAAGTAAGGGTGGCTTGGGACTTGCAATTTTCATCTGAAGTGGAGGCAGTCTTGTGGGAATGAACCCGTAACCTATGGGGTCTATGCTAACTATGGTAGTTGGTGTCAGAATGGAATTGTATGACACTCAGTTGGTGTCTGGAATGTTGGAGAATTGGTTGATGTAAGGAAAAAACCCACACATCGAGTGGCAGAAGCATTGTGAGTGAAAAACAGCTTGCCAGGCTTTTAGGACTGCAATATGCTTGAATATGTATCAAGTTGCCAAATCCATATAAAAAAACATACATGTAGGCTCTAGTCTGCTGGGTAGATCAGACAAGACTCAGCTGACTCACAGGTACATGGAAATAGATCAAACAAGTAGCATGTGTTTGAAAGGAACACTTTAGTTAGATAGGGAGTGGGGAATTTTTGACAATGTTCTGAATGTGAGTCAGAGTGTAGGTTTGCGTGGGTGAGTGTGTGGGTGGATACATCTGTGGGTGTCAGAAAGACAGCCAGAGCTAGATGGCTGCAGTTCCATTGCTAGTAAAATGACTATAATAGTAAAATAAATTTAAAGGCATGGAGCTTCAGGGAACCCTTTAAAATAGTTTTAGATAAACAATGTCTACAGACAGGCTTATTTAAAATACCAATTGCTTCCCACAGAGAGTTTAAATTACCCCTTCTTTACACAATACCAGGCAATTTTCATTTGCCACTTACTTGAAATTTGGTAATTATGACAAATGAAACCCTATCCTACATTCCTGGTTGTCAAAAGTTTTTTTTAAAATGCGAAAATTGAGACAAACTGGCCGCATTTCTTATCTAGAAAATGACCTTCAGCTGTTCTCAGATCAAGAAATAATAGCAACTTGCCAAGGAAAAAGGAACTAAAATGGGTAATAGGATAAGAAGAATTTTATCTACAGCTATAACAAGATGATTTCTGATATAGTTACCTACTTGGAGTAATTGTACAATACAAAGATATAAAAAGATAGGAAATTGGTGACATAATTGCTTGTCAGGTTTTATCTAGGGGAGTAATGATGCCGGTGAGGTGGAATCTGTGCATAGAAACTCCATGTAACAAGAAATTCAGATTCTCACTGGTATTGGCAAGCCCGTGAGTGCATCCCTTCTCCCTGGGCACGTCCAGAGCCAGCGAAGGTACCAGGAATAGCACTTGAAACTAAATAAAGCAAATATTCTTTGAATGAAAGACATGATGATCAGTATGCACAGGGTAGATTGAGTCATTCAATAAGCAGGTCACATATTTGAAGCTCTCTGATGTGCCTCCCTGCTGTGCTTGCTTCTAGAATTACAGCCAGCATGTGCCCTCAAGGAACTCAGCCCTTAAATTTAACAGTTTAGGAAGCTGATAAGCACTGTTTGTGCCAGGTGCTAGTACATATGTGTCGAAGGAGGAAACAGTTATTAATTCTTGGTTTGCCAATAGTGATTTTTTTCTCAAAATAGAAATATCTTTTTCTAATTATAAAAACAATACATGCTCATTATTTAAAAATTCAGATACAACAGAAAAGTATCATTGTTGATTTAGGAATTCGTTTAAAGCCACTAGACACTAAAGGAGCAAAGGATCTGTCTTCATTTTATACTGCCTCTTAGCAAACTAACTTCTCCACTCTTTGTCATACATCACTTTTCATTATTAACTGGTAGAGAATAAGTGACACAATGGACTTGCCTAGCAGGGCAAGAGACCCGACCCATTCTTTGGCACTCACTCCTCATCGTTACTACCTTTTATGTCTATATACCATTATGGGTTGTCACATATTGTAAGCATATGAATTTATTTCACATAAGCTACTTTGGGCCTGGAAAAAAATTTTTTAACTACATTTGCCTTTTACGTGTGTGTGTGTGTGTGTGTGTGTGTGTGTGTGTGTTAGTAAGATCACTCTTGCACACACAAGAAAGAAGCTCTTACCACTCCCTATTTTAAAGACCTGATTCTTTACCTCACATTTCCTTAATAGCTGGGAAGTCAAACTCCATAAAACCAGTCTGAGGATGATTAAGAATGGCTTTGAGCCTCATGAGGTTTGTAGTTGTTGATGGGGAAGGTAATCAAGATACAGAGAACGTGTGAGCCTTGTGTGAGTCAGGAAAAAACAGGCTTATGCTGCAGTTACCCAATTATTCTGAAATCCCAGAGACTCAACACAAGAAAGGTTTCATTCTTGCTCATGCTGCACGTCCATTACAGACAGATAAGGAGGCATGGTCACTCACCAACCAGGATGATGGAGTCTCTGCCATCTTGTGACTGCACCAGCTCCTTGGTCCCTTTAGCAGGGAAGGGGAGACAGGAGAATCTCAGATGGGCGTTTCACCACCTCTGCCTAAAAGGAGCACAAAGGAACAAGACAAACAAATGAAGAAACAAAAACTCATAGACACAGACAATAGTTTAGTGGTTACCAGAGGGTAAGCGGGGAGTAGGGTGGGAGATGAGGGTAAAGGGGATCAAATATATGGTGATGGAAAGAGAACTGACTCTGGGTGGTGAACACACAATGTGATATATAGATGATGTATTACAGAATTGTACACTTGAAACCTATGTAATTTTACTAACAACTGTCACCCCAATAAATTTTAATTAAAAAAAAAGGAACACCAGTGCAGAAGCTCACGTTTCATTGGCCACAGCTAATCATATGCTCTTCCTAACTTCGAAGGAGCTGTGGAATTGGAGCAACAAATGGAATGATTGGTTAGAACTATCTCTCCTTTAAACCTAAGTGTGCATTTCTGACCACAGGCTGACATCATTCAAAATCAAGTAAATGATGTTATTTACTTATATCAATTTTCTACTCCTTTGGCATGGATATTGGAGTATGAGATGTATGTAGAGAAGAATATAACTTACACATAATCACAGCTTTTTGTACATAAGATAATTACTGTATATATATTAGCTTATTATTTTCCACAACAGGTATTCAAGAAGGAGGAAGATGATTATGAAAGAGAAAATAATACCCAGCCCTCATTTTTTACCACTGATTCCAATTTGGGTTGACTAAAAGCAGCAACATGCCTGGATTTGTCAGCGTGGACTAATTTCTGCAACAGTTATTTCTGGTCTTTAGAATTCTGGCTAATTTTTTCTTTTGTTTACCTAAATTTTATAGTTTTTGGATAATCGCAGTGGTTTAAGACAGAATTTAACTGCATGTGTGACAGTTCAGCGTAAGTGTGTCTGACAAGTGACCTTCCATAAGGTGACTCAGAGACCTGATCCCCTCCTTCCTGAGACTCTGCCATCGTCCACAGTTTCAGAGTACACGGCATCAGGCAGACAGACAAAGGAAGACAAAATGGGGGCCAGGCTTGGAAAGGGCATGTATCATTTTTGCCTACGTTCTATTGGCTAGAACGAATGATCACACTTAACTTCAGGTTGCCCTGGAAATGTAGTCTGGCTGTGTGCACAGGAGGAAAAGAAATAGGTTTGGTGACTGTCTCTCCCACAATGTCCCTCCCATGACCAAAAAAAGTAAATAAAACAACAGAAGAAAAACTAAGGAATCTGATCAGAGTTAAATGTATCTAGGGAAAATAACGTTTTTTCTATTGCCATGTTTTTATTTCCTTTATTTATACTTATATGTTGCTTCTCTGCACGTTCTTCATTTTATTTTCTTCGAAAACAGGTTTTTAAGAATGTTAATACACCACTTTTTTGAGAATATACAAAAATAAACATGATGGCCCTCAGCTGGTTATAATGTCAATGGATGTAATCTTACTGAAGGGAAATTTCTCTCTATGAATTAAAAACCTTTTAAAAAGTACAGTCAACAATTCTACTTCTAGAATTTTATCCTGGAGAACAAACAGGTAAAATAAACACATGCACATACAAGTATATTTATCATAGTATTGCTAATAATGATGAAACACTTTCATACCATAAATGTACAACAACTGAAGGTAAATTAATAATGTTACTTCTAATAAAATACCATGTGGCCATGAATGATGCCATGGGTGTCTATTTAGTAACATCAAACAATATTCCTTAAAATACATCAATTTACAAATCTCTATGCCTAGAATATTCCCTTTCAATTTTTCAAAAGCTGATTATGTGTAAATACTATATACATAGGTATATAATATATATATATATATATATATATATATATATATAATCAAAATCAAAATGGGAATATTCTAGACATAGGTTTGTAAACTGATATCATATATATCGTATATACACACATAAATTTTGCTTATGTGTGTTTTCTAATTTTTCTTTATAAAAAAGTGATATTTTTCTAAGAAGAAAATTATTTTTTTATTTTAAAGCAAAAAATGAAAGCCCCTAATATTTAAAACAAAAACAGAGTTTTAATCCATAGGCATCTCACAAAAAAGAAAAACAAAGAAAAAGACAACAGAATACCAGCTGATTACCCACACTAGCTTTGTCTTCCAGATAGCCCCCTTGCCTGAGCGCCTGGAGGAGTCCCAGCCACCAGGGTGAGGGTGAGTGGGTGGGTGGGGAAGGGGTGAGGGAGCCAAGTTCTTGGTAGAACCTTGTCTCAGTGCCAGGCTTACGCAAATTGGAGAGTTCATCATAGCTGCTGCTCTTCATTCCTCACCTCCCTCACTCTGACAATGGTCTCCTTTCTTTTCTTTGAGTAGGAAACCTGCAGAGGCAGCTGGCTTGTGATATTTTGTGTAGGCATGTGAATTATAAGCAAATCACATGCAAAGACACTCAGAATCCTTTCTCTGATGGTCCGAATCAAGAATATTTTCTCTAGTTTGTATTATACCTAAAAGGGGGCACATACTTCTGATATTTCTTAGTTAATTTCCTCCAAAGTAAGTCAAGCTACTGCTGTGTTTCCCCAAAAATAAGACCTAGCCAGACAATTAGTTCTAATGCATCTTTTGGAGCAAAAACTAATATAAGACCCGGTATTATATTATATTATATTATATTATATTATATTATATTACATAAAACCTGGTCCTATAGTAAAATAAGACCTGGTTTTATATTATACTGTTTCCCTGAAAATAAGACTTAGCTGGACAATCAGCTCTAATGCATCTTTTGGAGCAAAAAATTAATACCCAGTATAATTATTTTTTTTTTAGATTTTTTATTGGGGAAGGGGAACAGGACTTTATTGGGGAACAGTGTGTACTTTCAGGCCTTTTTTCCAAGTCAAGTTGTTGTCCTTTCAATCTTAGTTGTGGAGGGTGCCGTTCAGCTTCAAGTTGTTGTCCTTTCAATCTTAGTTGTGGAAGGCACAGCTCAGCTCCAGGTCCAGTTGCCGTTGCTAGTTGCAGGGGGCACAGCACACCATCCCCTGTGGGAGTTGAACCGGTAATCTTGTGGTTGAGAGGACGCACTCCAACCAACTGAGCCATCCAGGAGCTCAGTGGCAGTTCAGCTCAAGGTGCCCTCTTCAATCTTAGTTGCAGGGGGCACTGCCCACCATCCCTTGCGGGACTCGAAGAATCAAACTGGCAACCTTGTGGTTGAGAACCCCAGCTCCAACGACTGAGCCATCAGGGAGGCAGCTCAGCTCAAGGTGCTGTGTTCAAGCTTAGTTGCAGGGAGCGGAGCCCACCATCCTTTGCGGGACTCGAGGAGTTGAACCAGCAACCTTGTGGTTGAGAGCCCACTGGCCCATGCAGGAATCGAACCGGCAGCCTTCGAGTTAGGAGCATGGAGCTCTAACCACCTGAGCCACCGGGCCATCCCAGACCCAGTATTGTATTATATTGTATTGTATTATATTATATTATATTATATTATATTATATTATATATTATTATACCCGATATTATATTATACCTGATGTTATATTATACCCAATATTATATTATATTATATTATACCCAATATTATATTGTATTGTATTGTATTGTATTATATTATTATATTATACCTGGTCTTATATTAATTTTTGCTCCAAAAGATGCGTTAGAGCTGATTGTCTGGCATTAGAGCTGATTGTCTTATTTTTGGGGAAACATGGTATCAGAAGAGGTTTCAGCTTTTTCAGTTCACTATTCATTTTGGAGTTATCCATGCATACATGCTTACAAAAGTTAAATTATTGTCAAAGATAGGTAGTTTTTCTGGAACATCTGAATTCCAAGTAAGTGAAGAGCCAGAAGATGATAATTTTATCTAAGAATCAATATTCTTTATAGTTCAAATAACTTGTAATATGGATTTATAACAGCTGAATGATGAAAACATTTTGAATTGCTTTCAGTATTAATAGTGATTTTATGAACTGTAGACTTCTCTGTCACTTACACACACAAACACACATTCCAAATTTTATTAATACTTGTTAAAATTATAGCCAGAATACTTGCTTAATTCAAAGTAGTGTACTTTAAAAAAGATATTACCTACAATCAAATATCAAAATCTTGTTTCTCTATCAAAAGACCAACTTTTAGTCAATAAGTATACTGTCGTCAGAAAACTATTCTAAAACTCAGAAAAAAACAAAACACCCCAAGATATAACTTTATTTGCTAAATTATAACACCCTATACTAGCCGAGGCTGCTTTTTGGTTTTCCAAAAGCAGGTTGAAAAATAGCAAATATGTAACCGATAATCATATGTAACTCACTCTGATTTTATTGATTAGCAGTAACTTGAGAATGCTCTTACTAAGAGAAAAGGATATGATGTTAACTCTCATAGTCAGTTCAGGATTTTACTAGGGGGTAGGAGGGAATTAGTTTCTGAGGGGTAAGGAAATAAAGTGCCAGTGCTGACGTGAAAGTCCCAGAAAAGAGACTAGTGGCAGAACCCTCTTGCCTCCTTTAGGATTTCCTGGATCAGCTCTAGCTAAGGACTGTCATAAGTAACTGTCTGGCTAGGGTACAGCTTTGCCACCATAAAGACACCAGGACCAGCATGGAAGGTGTGGTCTGGGGGAAGCCTTGTGCTTCTGCCTCAACCTCATTGCTCCTCTTGGAGATACTGCCTCCTTGTCACTGGCTCTCCCTCTGAGCGCAGGCTCTACATGCTGATCACTTCTCCTGACTCACTTCCGCAACTTGATCATCAGTAGAAAGACTTTAGTCAGTCTGGGGCTTCCCTCTTCAACCATCGTCCCCAGCTGGCTGCCAGTGGGCATGGCACTTTTCCACCCTGAACTCAGACAATGTGTGAGGAGGGTTCACTGTACTGGGCAGAAAGAAGACAAAGAAGTTCATCAATCTCACCTGAGAAGTACCCTAGACTAGTGTTGGAGCAGTGGGAGAGGCTAGTGCAATTATAAAGGTAATGAATGTACAGCTTGTTTTCTAATAACCAGAGGTCAGAAAGTAACAGGTAAAAGAAAAGAGTAAAATTTGTCATATCTAAGAATCCACTGCTAAATCCATGGTTATGAAGATTTACCCCTATATTTTCTTCTAAGAATTTTTTAGTTTTAGCTCAGACCCATTTTGAGTTAGTTTTTGTCTACTGTGTGAGGTAGGGGTTCAATGTCCTTCTTTTGCATGTGGAAATCCAGTTGGCCCAGCACTATCTGTTAAAGAGACCGCTCTTTTCCCATTAAATAGACTTGGCACCTTTGTCAAAAACAATTGACCATATGCATTTATTTCTGAACTTTCAATTCTATTCCATTGGTCCACGTGTCCAGCTTTATTCCAGTACCACACTGTTTTGATTACTGTCACTTTGTAGTAAGTTTTGAAATCAGGAAATGCAACTCCTCTGACACTTGTTCTTCTTTTTAAGATCCCTTTGGCTATTCAGGACCCCTTGTAATGCCACATGAATTTGGAGATTGGCTTTTCTATTTCTGCAAAAAGTACTGTTAGAGTTTTGATAGAGATTGTGTTGAACCTGTAGATTGCTTTGGGTACTATTGCCATAATAACGATGTTAAGTCTTGCTACCTATGAACACGCAATGTGTTTCTATCCAGTCAGGTCTTTAATTTCTTTAAGCAATGTTTTGTAGTTTTCAGTGTCTGTATCTTTTACCTTTTTGGTTAAATTTATTTATAGGGATTTTATTTATTATCTCCTTTTATGTGACTTGAAATCTTTCCCAATTATAATTATTAGACAATAATGTGTCCGCAGAGCATAGAATAGTTCCTAGCACACAGCAGACATTGAACAAATGCTAACTGAACATAAGAATCTCCAAAATCATAGGATCTTAGAACTTAGAGAAAACACTCATAACAATCCCATTCTTCTAAAGATGAGGAATGGTGTTCAGAGGGGCTAAGTGAATTGCCCCAAACAGCACAGTTAGCTAGTGGTAGAACCATAAGTTCACATCTCCTGAGAGTTTTCTGTGGATCAAAATGTAAACATTGTATGCCAAGATTCTGTCTGCTGGAGTAAATAAATAGGTGTGTTTATAAAGTTGGATGCTTGTCTTTGGATGTGAGATTTTTCGGTGTCTGGTTCCCTCTTCTCTGAAATGAGTGATAAGGAATTGCTACAAAATAGCTTAGATTTAAGACCAAAGAATAGTGCACATATTTCAGCAAATGAGGTTATTGAAATGGACACATAGCGGAGTTAACAATTATCTAGAGATATGTATCTATGAGGGCATCATATATGAAAGTCTGTTATGAGTGTGTGAGAGTATTTGTGTGTGTGTGTGTGTGTGTGTGTGTGTGTTACATGAGATGGCTGAGTGTCATTTTGGAAATGAATTTAACCCATTAGATCTTTCCATGCTGAGAGCAGATGATCTTCCACTAGACTTCACCGCCTAGAGAACGTATTCCATTATAGAATTACTTCCATTTATATGAAGAGTGGAGTGAAGAGAGGAGAACGGTGTCTCCTGGTTTACAAACTGGAGTGTTCCTTATTGTGGGCTGTTGTTTTTTCATTTTTTGTTTAATGCTTATTGACTTTTTGGCTCCCTCCTGAGGTAAGGGGAGAGACAATTGTCAATCAGCCCAGGACAATGCTTAGTATTGCTTTATCTTGGTTCTTTTCCATAGCTGGTCAGTCCCTCTGTCATTCTCTCCTGATACAGGTTTCTCCCAAAGATAGTCAGTCATCACGGGTCTGGGAATTGCCTCTGAGTCAATAGTAGATCAATAGCTAGATCAGAAGCTCTGACTCTGGAATTTGGGAGCTGTAGGGAAGAACTGCTAGTTGCCTACTCAATATCCATTTCTCCCCTTTCCTTAACTCCTCAGTTTCATTGTGGGTGATAATGTGCTTAGGAAAAACAAAACAAGATTACAAACGAACAAAAACCACATTTCTCATTTGCCCTTGTAGCTAGAGGTTGTCGTTAACCCAGCTCTGGACAACTGAGAGTTAGCAAAATCTTTGGATGGGACTTTTGGGAAAAATCTTTAAGATGGAGCTGACAGCTGACAAAATGCTTTTTGCCCTTTGCACTCTGCCGTACTTCCTTGCCAAATTCTAGATATAATGGCTGGAGGTGAAGCAGCCCTTGTGTAACTATGGTAACCACAAGGGAAAGGTTAAGATGTCACAGAGACATCAACACGGACGTCACTGTGCAGCTGAACCAGTGACCACTACCACCTACTCCTTGTTACATATGAAAACCCCCTAATTTGTTTATAAGCCTCTGGTTTTGGGGGTCTCCTTAACCAGTATCTCAATTTAATTCTTAACTGATACAGGAGCTTAAAGAGCAAGATGCGATAATTTGAGTCAATGGGCTTCTATGTATCTTCTGAAAACTGAGATATAGAGTAAACATCATGGAGGGATTCTAGGTAGTCAAGATAATGATGATGGCATAAACCTGAATCTCCCAACATATCCTCCCCCCAAAAACAACAACAGATCAAATAAAACTACATAAAACCCATGTCTTCAGCATAACTGGAAAACAGAGAATGTCCAAATTTCAAATTAACTGTACATAGAAAAACTAAACCCCAGCAAGCAGCCTCCCACACTCCTGATGCAAGCCTCTCAGGAAAATAGTAAGTTTAGGGAAAACTGTGCAGAGTATAGAAAAGGCACCTACCTAACAGTGAACTTAAGATGGATCTAAAACCACCATCAGAAAGAAAAAGTCCATCCTAAGTTTGAATATACTGCAAAAGCACACTGGTAGATTGTAGCACGTACTTCAAGGAAGGCACTTAACCAAGTGTGCAGGGTGCAAGGAGGCTGTTTTGGAAAGATAAAGCTTCCGGGTAAAAAGGGTCAATAGGAATGTAGAGGATTCCTCCAGAAATCATGAAGGGCACGGTGGAAAGAAATTGAGGGCCACATTTAGGCACCTGCCACACTCCTTCTCCTTCTAAAATGGAAGGAAACCCAATCCCCTCTCCTATCATTCCTCTTCCATAAAAAAATAATAAATAAATAAAATTTAATTAAAAAAGAAAGAAATTATACTTTGCTACACTGACAGGAGAGGGCGCTCTTGAACTAGGAATCTTGCAACTACCCCAGACCTCCACAGAAATGCAGCTCAGTCTCCATTTAAGCAAAGTTACTAACGTAAAAATAAAAATGCCAACTGATAAAATTTCCTCCCCCAAATAATAGCAAAGTGGAAGAAAACTGTAACACAACTCTCCAAACTGAATTACATATCCTCAAACAAGCATTTGGGAGTATGAAAAACACCTTGAATCACAAATTCAAAACCAAGTACAGAAACAGACAAAAAAATAAAACAGGAAGAAATAAAATGGGAGTTGACTGAACTCAGGAAGGAAATAGAAGAAAAAATAGAATACATATTATGCTGCAGTATCTATAAGATTTTAGATAATACATGCCAAGACATTATATATATATATATATATATATATATATATATATATATATATATATATCTCAAAGCTTCATGATGGTGGAAAAGTTACATGGTGGAAAAATCATTTGAATGTACCTTGAAGGATGGCATATACAGTACATACATTCAAATGATTTCTTCATCATTAGCTTTTCAGGGTTCATCTTATGGGATATGACCTTTGAGGCATGCAATAAATGGTGTCTATTATTGCTATTATCACCATTATTGGCAATTGAGGGGTTGAGTACAGCAAGGACGGGAGGGAGTCCCAAGTGAAATGTTTGGAGCAAAAGATTACAGAGTTTACTATCCTCTAGTGCCCACCTATGCCAATGACTCTACTTTATAGATAAGAAAACAAAGATTCAGGGAGGTACCTTGGTAGCCCAAGGCTCCCCAATGCAAGTTCATGAAAAAGGGCAATGGAGAAAGCCTTTCTGTCCTTCGGGCTCTCTTTTCTTTCTCTTTCTTCAGAAGACAACAGGCGCCTCCTCCTGTCTGAATCCATGCCCCAGCACCCCTGCATGCTATGGCTTCCCCGCTCAGCAGGATCTTTTACATTCACTCTCCCCTCTTCCTCTGACTCATTCCTCCAGACAGAAGCTATGCCTGTCACCCTCATTCTAAAAAGCAAATAAAACAAACCACCTTCCCTTGATTCTGTCACCTCTGATATTCCCTTTATTATTAAACTTCTCCACGTGCATTATATTAATATTAGCTGTCAGCTCTCCACCAGACTCACTCTTGCAATCTATTTCTCCCCCCATTCTATCTGAAAGCTGCTTGCTCAGAAACTGCTGGCTACCATCTTTTAGGTACTCTTATCCCATGTCTTTTTGGATCCACAATCTTTTTTCTCCAGTCAATTCTACAGCTATTCATTTTCTTGTTTGGGTTTATCTTCCTCCCTCTTAAGTGGAGGTATTCCTCCAAAGTTCTCCACTCCTTTGTCTGCCCTCACAGATGCAAGTTGCAAATACACATCTCTGGGCCCATCTGGTACGTGGGTGCCTGTCCTGCGTGACCTGCTAAACATCACCCTACATTGAGGCCCCTAGAGCTCAACATAACTGAAACTGAATTCCACACTCTCTTTTCCATTCTGTACCTCCTCCCAATCCACAACCCAGCCTCGAATGGTCCTTGATATCATGCTTTCCCTTATCTTCTGTTCCAAATCATTCATAAATTCAACTCAAAGTGCTTACTGAGAATGTGCAGGCGCTGGCCATGGGACCAGGGATAAAAGATGAGTAAGACCCATTTCCTACACTCGTACTTATGGACTCAGTGAAACGTCTTGTCCAACCCGCACACACAACTTCCCTTCTATCCCCACTGTCATCCTTTTCACTCCCATTGTCACCTTCTGAGTTCCAGTCAGCGCTATCTCTTTTCTAGACCAATAAATCAGCCCCTTACGATATTTCTCTGAAACTAGTCTGGTCAAACTGAGTTGGTCTCTGTTCTTGTGCATTTTGTCGTTTAACCTGTCTATGCCTATTTCTAAGTGTCCCTCTATGTGGAATATCCCCCTCTGATCTCCCCGTGCTGTAACCTCCTCCTATCTGCTCTGGAAGGCCCATCTTACATCACAGCCCTCTCTGAGGTGTTCCCGGACTCCCTGAGCCAGAAGTATGTCTTCTTCCTCTGAACTCATGCAGACGTGCCCGCTGTACTTATGCTTCACCAGCCATCTCTCCTGTCCAAGCTACTTGCTCCCCATATTGTTAGAATGTAGAAACCAGTTTTACGGTAGATGCTAGAAAAGTAGATCAGCAATCAACTTCAAGAGACATTATTCCACCATTAGCTTATGTGTATAACACCTCTTTTTCTAGAGGTTTGATAAACTAAACTCCTGAAAAAGCTGAATATGGTATGGTTACTAAATTTTGTTCCGTGCTTTAACGGAAATAATACGTGACTTAGAGAAAGTCACAAGTTCTCCAGACCACAGCTTCATTATCTAGAAAATAGAAAAGCTGTACTACCTGATCTTCAGTGTGCTCCCAGATCTAACATTCTATAGTTAAGGTTTCTAGGGGATATGACAGGGTGGCACAGTTTGTTGATAGACTAATCCAACACCCATTCCCTGCTTCCTTCCTTTCCTTCTCTATAGAAGTGGGAAAAGCTAGATATCCTTTTACCAGGCTTCCTTGCAGCTAGCAGTGGCTGTATGATATAGTTCTGGCCAATGAGATGTAAGTAGCTCTATATTAAGGGGAATTCTGGAAAGCCATTTGCTTTTTAGATAAAAGAGACAGGATCATCTGACATCACTGCTATGATAGGCACACTTTTCAGATGGCCTCCTGGTGTGTACATGCCCTGTATAATCCCCTGTTTTTGAGTACGAGTGGAACCATGACATATCACCCCCCAGATTAGGTTGCTAATCAATTGACTTTGAGTCAGTCAAAAGGGAGATTATTGTGGGTGAGCCTGGCATAATCAGGTGAGCCTTTCAAAAGAGCCAATTTCCTGTTGGCCTCTTAGCAAGCGGCTATGTAGTGAGCTGCCGTGGAGCAGCCTGCAGGAGCGGAGGGCCTCAGCCTTAGCAACTGAATTCTGCCAACCGTCAGTGAGCTTGAAAGAGGACCCTGAGCCTCAGCTGACATGCAGGCCCAGCCAACATGTTGATTGCAGCCTGGTGATGCCTTAAGTAGAGAATTCAGTTAACTAGTGACCAGACTTTTGACCCATAGAAACTGTGAGATAAAAAATTTGTGTTGTTTTAAGTTGCAGTATTTGTGACAATTTGTTACACAGCCATAGAAAATAAATACAACTCCTTTCCACCTAATTTCAAAAGCTGGGCATTTTAAAAAAACCATCTTGTGATCACAAAGGAAAGGTGAACTAAATCACAGAACACCTGGCTCTGACCTCGTGCACCTCTAAACCAAGGTCAAGCAGTTGCTTTTCTCCAAACACTTTTCTACATCAGAAAAAGAAATGTCTATTTATACAAGGCAATATAAGCTAGCCAGCTTTTTTTTTACTTGCAGTTGAAATCATTTCTAACTGATAAATCAGACTTCCAAAAGTAGCATGAGCAAATTCTTATTTATTCATTGGCAAGCATTTATAAGGAATCTATAATGTTCCAGATAGAAAAAAAAATCAAAAACCCAGGAATAAAAATGCCTTTGCCCTCAATAGGCTCATAGCTTAGTGTTGGAAGAGGGGCCGTGGGGAATGTGAGGGGAGAAAGGCAGGGAAATCAGGATACAATTAAAATATAGAGTGGTTAGGTTATGATAAATAAAAGCAGAAGGTCTTAGGGAAACTCAAAGAAGGGACACCTAATGCAGACTTTAGGGCTGGCCGGAGGGAAGGGCTGGATCCCGAGGTTTCGGATGTGCAACAGAATTATGAGGAGCGAGTACCAGTCACTCAGGAGCAGTAGAGGGGGGGAGGCCTGACACAGAGTAATGGTCAATCAGTCAACCACCAAAGCACCTAGTATGAGGTCCGGGAATGTGCCAGGTGCTACAGGGAGACAGAAACATGAAGTACCTGGTGCTGGCCCCAGGTTCTTATACTCATCCCACATCTCCCACCCCCATTGGAGCAGCACGAGTGAGTGAGCGCTCTGCCTTGTCAACTACGGAAATGCAAATGGCACCTGCCATTCTGTCCTGCTGCCTGCTTCCACATTAGTGCCTTTGGCAGCTGCCCCAGATGTAACCACATCCAGAGCCTGGCTTACCCATGGGAGAATCTAGGTCAAAATCCTTCAGGAATGTGCTGTGCATGGGAAATTTAAAAAAAGAAATAGATCTGACAGAGAAGAGAAGCCCTTCAGCCTTTGAAGTAAAATATTGAGGCCTTCAGGCTCTGTCAAACCATGTCATCTCTCCTCTCGACTTACGATTCTTACAGCTTCGGATTTCGCCTGGAAATTAGAAAGCTCTTATAAATCCCTTTTAGATAAGTAAATATGACAAAATAATAAAATGTGAATTTTGAAGTCAGGCTTAGAGAAAAACACTGGAGTTGAAAAGACAAAGGCAGATACTGTGTTGCAGGAAGTTGCGGGCACCAACAAAACAAACCTTATTTCATTCATTGACCTGTTTTATCACATTTGAGGAGCAAGAATGTTTGGAATGCTAAAAAAGGAAGAGGTAGCTTAGGGACAGCAGGAACTACACATTCTTTTTATGTCAAAGGACATTCTATCCAACCCCCTTGGTTTTCCCAGGATTTGGGGGAAGCTTCCTTCATGGCAGCTGGTAATGAGCTTGCCCAAAGCCTAAAGTTTTGTATTTTTTCTTTTTTTCTAATTCTTAAAAATGTCAGCTTTAATAAACAATACCTTAAAGGTTTAATAAATAATACAGTAAAATTCACCCTCTTTCAGTATACAGTTTCATGAGATTTGACAAATGACCACAAGGAAGACACAGGACACTTTCATCACCCCATAGAGGTCTCTCCTGCCCCTTTGTAGTTGACTTCCCCCTGCCCATCCCCCCCCCACACACAGCTATTGACTTAATTTCTGTCCCTATAGTTTTGCTTTTCCCAGAATGTCATATAAATGGAATCATAGAGTATACAGCCTTGTGTGTCTGGCTTCTTGCACCTACCATTATGCAAGGCCAATTTTTAAAAGCTTTAACGTTGTCTGCCAAGGTCATCTTTCCTTGTGATCCAAGGCTAAGTGGGTCAGCATCAATGTTCATGCTTGTCTTAATAAATTCACTGGAGTATGGCTGTAGACCCTGAATCAAACCTGCTGAATACCAAGCAGTTTCACTCTATCATCTATTCTGATGTATTGGCTCAAGCTACGCTTGCACAGCACAAATAAGAATAGTACTACAGTGAATTTATACATGAATATTGTTCTATTTATTAGCATTTAGAAATGCATAATTACATTGTAATCAATCAAGAGCATTTACAGGGCTATACTACTGCCCTCAAGGAATTTGCAAAAATAATTAAAAAGACAGCATATAATTAAATCATAGGATTTTATTGCTAACAGGGGTCTTAGGAATCATCTGGCCATAGCATCATCGTTTCCCAGTTGGGAGTGACCGTCAAGATTATCCAGACTTTCCCATCATCTCAGATTTAAATTTCCTCCAGGGGTGGCAATCTCCAAAGAACAATGAGTCATGTACATGCATGAAACTTGCTAGTAGACAATGATGGGGCCTGAGGCAAACTGGAGAGAGTACGGCAGTACCTAAGGTCATTCAAATTCAATTTAAAAAACAAACACTAAACAACTAATAAATACATATCTCTGGATTGATTTAGTCCTAGGTCATCATATTGCAGTTTCATTTCTATAAGAGCTTTGTAAGTTTTTAGCTAGTATAACAGATACTCCTGAGACCCTGACCCACATCCTTCCACTCGTACCAGTTCAGTGTGTGCTACTCTGGCTTGCAGTGCCAGCATAGCATTTATTTGCTATAACAGTTCTTGAAACTCCAGCACCTGCTTTGCCCCTGTGGTACCACTTCTTTATCCAGTCATCTATCAAAGGACCCTTTGGTTGTTTCCAGGTCTTGGCCACAGTAAATGAAGCTGCAATGAACATTGGAGCACACGTGTTTTTATGGATAAATGTTTTCAGGTTTTTTTGGTAGATACCCAGGAGTGGGATTGCTCGGTCATAAGGTAATTCTATTCGTAATTTTTTGAGGAACCTCCACACTGCCTTCCATAGCGCTGCACCAGTCTGCATTCCCACCAACAGAGAACGTTGGTGGGAATATACATCTTTTTCTCCACAGCCTCTCCAACACTTGTTACTATTTGTCTTGTTGATGATAGCCATTCTGACTGGGGTGAGGTGATATCTCAGAAATCTTTCTCTTTGGAAAGAAGCATTCAACCCAATTCTTAAACTGTTTAATTTTTCTTAAATATATCCTAAATTTCACTCACTTATTTTTGCCAAAAAAGAAAAATTGTTAGTTAATATACAAGGCCAGTAATGAGAATCTGGAATGAAAAAATGCCCAGGAGAATAAATCTGGGGGTTGGAAGATGATGCTGGACCATCCTCATTATGTAAGATGGAAACTAGACCCATTTTTAGTTAAATGTTATAGAAAGGGTCAATCCAGAAGACTGCAGAACACAGGGTCATTTTGTTTATAGATATAATACATGTATTATTGGTATAATTTATAGTCTTAGTTTTCATTTGAGAAAGGATCACGAAAAATGTGCTCTGTCTTAATTTCAGCTTGACAGTTTTTAGGCATTTCCGTTTCCCAGTCAAGTATTTCACATTTGTTCTAGTATATACTACCTCAGGAAAATCAAATGCTTTGTTAAGAGCGCTGGTGTGGTGTTAAATTCTCACCTTTTTTGTAAGAGGTATCTTTTGGGCATGTTGTATACCAACTAACTTAAATATTAAAAAAGGCAAGAAAGGTTCTGAATTGTCTGAGCAGTCTCCTGATAGCATCTCCTACCTAGTCCTTCCTCTCTAAGAGAAAGAAAGAGCTTCAGGAGACCAAAGAGCTGGATGAAATAGAATGCAAAATAGTGCAATGAGTATATTGCCAAACCCTTATGAATATTCCTTCTGACATTATGTTTGACGTAAAGTACTTGTTGGAAAGTTAGATGTACCAGTTTCTAAATTTTGAAAGTATTTTGAGGACATCCATGGCCATTTTTCACAACCTATTTCTGGGAGACACTGATTACTTGCTAATATGTCTTTTCTTATACAAAACTACTCTGTGAATAAGCATTCCCGAGTATTTATGAATAATTTTTATTTAAAAAAATGTTTTTGAAAAAGAGATAAAAAAGTGATTATTGAATTCAAGGCTACACCTATTCCTCCCGCTTCTCCATCTGATGTAATTACAATAAGCCTGGTTTGTGCATATCTGAACATCTTCTGGTTTTGATTGTCAAGCAATCAAATAGCATTTCTTGCCCCCACTCAGACCCATAATTTAGAAGCTTCTCTGCAGTGACACTTGGTGCAGTTTAATTATAATGCTTTCCAATCCAGAAAGCTATTTAAAGGACAAGAGAAGCTGTGCATTTTCAGTCTTTTCTCTTGAAAACATTCAGAAATTTATATTTGTAGCTGATCCCATATTGAAACTTGATAACTTCTGTTGTGCATGACTTTGAACAGCAACACTTTTTTCCTTATGGAATAACTGATATTTTAAAATACATGTTTCTTTCCAAGAAACAGTGTCCAGCACAATTACACCATTTTGAAAGCGCTTGTCACCACCACATTAGAAGAAAGCATGTAAAATTTCACAATCATCTGCATTGTTTACAGCAAATATATATATATTTTATTTCAAAATGAAATTCTCCTAGGTGTTCTAATTCAGCATTGAAATAAAGAACTGCTTTTTCTGGACATATTCTCTTCCCTTCCCTGGCAGTTACTGGTACCAACTTGCTCTTAATTATCTCCCATTCAATGCTAGTCATAACTGCCCACCTACTTCACACTTAGGCAGGCCAGCCCACAGTATGCACTCCAGCCCCCGCTGTCTGAATCATCTTCTGCCCACATCCTTTCCCACTGTCGTTTCCTTTTTCACTTCAGCACTCTTTTTAGAGGCACATTTTTGCTTTTCTACAGCTTTTTTCTTCATTCTATATCATGTCCCTTTTATATTCTAGAAAACTGCAACTCTCAGGGAATTTTCTTCCCATCACTGAAGACAGCTTATGCTTAACACACCATAGAATCTGTGTTCATCAGCTGTTCATTAATTCTTGTGTACTTTAGGGTAAAGAAGGATTGGAGAAATTAGAAATTTATCACTTTAATGTACAAAAGATAAAGTCATTTTTTAAACTTTTTACCTTGGCAGGGACAAAGAAAATCCCAGGCCTGGGCAATTTAAATAGTCAACCTACAGTTTGACATACCTGCCTTCAATATTCTACTCTCACTTATTTTTTTTTTTTTAATGCTAAAGTTAAGTTCTTTCAATTGTTAACTTTCAAGTCTCCATTTTTTCTTAGGCATCAGTGCTGACCAAATGGCTCCTACAAAATGTGGGAGGCTGGCAACGCTAGGATTTGATACCTGAAGGTATCACAGCTCTGACCAACTAGCAGAAACATTATCCTAATCCCAGCCCAGGCCATGAAGACACAATTAAACATTTAATTTCTGCATTATTTACTTAAAGTAACCTCAAAATTTTGAAAAGGTATCCATGTATGAAGATAAATTTCTGGACATGTACAGAAGAAGTCACTATTCATTATCTCACAAGGTTCCCTAATACAGGTCTCTCAGTGACCCCAACAAACAAAGGGAGAAAAGAGAAAGCCAAGTTCAAATGATCACTGATGGACCCATTGGGGTCTCCTTTTATAAAGAAGTTTACAGTTAAAAGAGATACACTTGTTCCAACTCCTAACTTTATATGAGAAAAATGAGCTTCAAAGGCCAATATGACTTGCCCAAAGTCATTAGAAAATTAGTAAAAAAAAAAAAAAAAAAAGAGTAGAGAGGAAATCCAAGATGGCAGAGTAGATAAATGCTGTGTGCTTGCCTCGTCCCATGAACATAACAAAATTACAACTAAATTATAGAACAATCAACCAAGAGAACCATCTTATGTCTCAAGGAATAGAAGTTTTATGGCTAAGGATATAAAGAACTCACATCGAGACTGGTAGGAGAGGCAGAGATGCAAAACGGACTGGCCCCACACCTACATTTGGCAGTTGAAAATCGGGAGAGATATCTCAGCCACAGTGGTTCCCCATGAAGGAGAGAGGGACCCCAGCCCCACACACCAGGCTTTCTAGCCCCGAGTACTGGTGCCAAGAAGAGGAGCCCCGACAACTTCTGGCTGTGATAAATAGTGGGGATTCTGACTATCTAGGTAGGACAAAAGGTTGCAAGAAACCCAGACATCCTCTTAAAGGGCCCGCAAGGGGCACTCACCTTGGGCTCCAGCGGAAGGATGGTGAATCAGGGGGTGTTGGAGACATATGAGGAGAGACTGAGCTGTGTAATGCAGTGTGAGAACTGGAGGGACAGTCCCAATTTTTTCTGTGTTGGGCCATCCTCCCTTGCAGCTGGCAGTTGGTCGCCATCTTTCCTGTGTTGAGCCTGCCCCCACAGGCCAAATCTGAATCTGATTGGTCTGGTGAGTTTCACTGCTCCACCCTGGTGATTCACTGAGACCCTGCCTCACCCAACTTGCATAGCAGCTGAACCTTACAGGGACCCGCAGGTGACAGCAGGCCTTGGAGTGTCCAGGCATTTTGCAAATCTACTCCAGACCCTGTACTGGTGGCAGACGTCCTTGGTTCACAGTGAGGCCTCTCCCACATGCCTCCAGGTACAGCACAGGCAGCAACCAACCATGGATCACTTTGTAGCTCCTACCAGATACTCCCCAGACAGTCACAGGCAGTGGCTGACCTGGGCCTACACTGGAGCCCCTCCCAAGAGGCCCCAAAACCAACATACTTGGAGGTGGGCTTCAGACCACAGCAAAGCACCACTCAATTAGCCACACAAGTAGCACAAACAAAGGGCAGTTTCAACATGCACCAGAGCCTGCAGGGGCAAATCCTGCTCCATGCGGTGAGCTTCGCACACAATAGCCCATAAACTGTGGTTGTGGCCAAACCCCACTGTCAGTCAGCCTGAGGGTTAATATCACCCACTGACGTGCCAACAGTAATCAAGGCTCAACGATAATAGGAGGGCACACACAACCCACACAAGGGACACTCCTGGAACAGTCAGAGCAGGTCACCAGGGAGACTGTGCCACTGGGTCCAGGACCAATAATACATAAGGTGACCAGGCAAGACTGGAGACATTGCAGCCCTACCTTATACATAGAAACAAACACAAAGAGGCAGCCAAAATAAGGAAACAAAGAAATACATCCCAAATGAAAGAAGAGAAAATTCCAGAAAAAGAACTAAACAAAATGGAGGCAAGCAACCTGCCAGATACAGAGTTCAAAACAATGGTTATAAGAATGCTAAGGAACTTAGAATGCTGAGAACTTCAATAAAGAGATAGCAAGCCTAAGCAAGGACATAGCAACAATTAAAAAGAACCAGTCACAAATGAAGAATACAATAACTGAAATGTAGAATGCACTAGAAGGAAATATCAACAGACTAGATGAAGCAGAGGATCTAATCAGTGATTTGGAAAACAACGTAGTAGAAACCACCCAATTGGAACAGCAAAAAGAAAAAAGAATCCATATGATTTCACTGATATGTGGTATATAAAACTGAAAACAACAAAGGAACAAGATAAACAAGTAAAGAAACAAAAACTCATAGACACAGACAATAGTTTAGTGGTTACCAGAAGGTAAGTAAAGGGGATGGGGTGGGTGGTAGATGAGGGTAAATGGGATCAAATATATGGTGATGGAAGAAGAACTGACTTGGAGCTGAAGACACAATGTGATATATAGATGATGTATTACAGAATTGTACACCTGAAGCTAGTGTAACTTTACTAACCATTGTCACCCCAATAAACTTTAATTTAAAAAAAAGAATTAAAAAACATGAGGATAATTTAAGAGACATCTGGGACAACATCAAGCATAACAACATTCACATGATAGAGGTACCAGAAAGAGAAGAGAAAGCAAAGGATTGAGAATCTATTTGAAGAAACAGTGACAGAAAACTTTCTTAACCTGGTGAAGGAAATAAACACACAAGCCCAGGAAGTGCAGAGAGCCCCCAAAAATATGAACCCAAACAGGCCCAAACCAAGACACATTATAATTAAAATGGCAAAGGTTAAAGACAAAGAGAGAATCCTAAAAGCAGCAAGAGAAAAGCAGTTAGTTATTTACAAGGGAGCTCCCATAAAATTGTCAGCTGACTTCTTAACAGAAACTTTGCAGGCCAGAAAGCATTGGCCCAAAATATTCAATGTGGTGAAAAGCAAGGTCCTTAGGCCAAGATTACTCTACCCAGTAAGGCTATCATTTAAAATTGAAGGACAGATGAAGAGCTTCCCAGACAAGGAAAAGCTAAAGGAGTTCATTACCACCAAACCAGTATTATAAGGAATGTTGTAGGGACCTCTTTAAGATGGGGAAAAAAAGATTAAAAACATGAATAATAAAATGGTAATAACTATATATCTATCAACAATTGCTTTCAATATAAGTGGATTAAATGTTCCAATCAAAAACATAAGGTGGTTGAATGGATAAGAAAACAAAACCCTTACATATGCTGCTTACAAAAGACTCACTTCAGATTAAAACACACACAGAGACTGAAAGTAAAGGGATAGAAAAAGGTAGTTCATGAAAATGGAAATGGAAAAAGAAAACAAAAAACTGGAGTAGCAATACTTATACCAGACAAAATAGACTTTAAAACACAGTCAATAACACTGTGATAGCGTGGTATGGTGTCAGATGGTTGCTGGAGTTACCACGGTGGTCACTTCTTTAGGTATATAAATGTTGAACAACTATTGTGTACACCTGAAGCTAATATAATATTGTAGGCTAACTATATATTTAATAAAAATCTTTTTTAAAATAAAGGAGTAGAACCTAAGTATTTCCACTAGACAAAAGGAAACCTATCTTTGTGAAGTGCCCTTCCATTTTATCATTCCACCATATCTTCACAACCCCATAAAAAGGCATCATTATCCCCATTTGACAGATAAGAAAAACCAAGGGTCATAAAGGTAAGTAATTGTCTCAAGTTTACACACCTGGAAATTGATGTTGCTACATGGACCTTCTTACAAAGTTTATAGCTAACATTTTACAACTTTGTGAGCACTCACATAGGAAGAGCCAGGCATTAAACTAAGCTCTTTACTATATCATCTGACTAAAGTCTCACAACAATCCCTGGTGTTGTCATTTATGTATTGATAATGTTATCAGCGTTATCTTTATAATAAAAACATGGAATTTTAGACTAGTTTTGTGCTTTTTCTGCTGTTTTGTTGTTATTTTATTATTTTTTATTTTTTGTCTCTTTAGACACAAAGACCATTCAAAAAAGAGGAGGCAAATGGGTCCTTTCACATATTATGTTCTGGAGACCAAACTGTCAATATATTTTAGGAGACAAGAGAGTTATCATACTCTTACAACCCTTAGCATTTTTCTCCTATGGACTGAATGGAAAGTATTTCTGAGGAAGAGGGATGAGGGGTGAAAGCCCCACCTACCTTTGGAAGTTTGTCAGGGAAAATGAACTGTAAGGTGGTGCTTATATCTTTGCTCTTACTCAATGTTTGGGTGAGAACACTAAGATAAGGGGAAATGTGCTTTTATTATTTTAACTTATTGATATTTACCAAAGTATACATGCAGTACAATTTTCAGTGCTTAATTCAGAAAATAAAGGAATCTAAATTTAAATAAAGCTCTGACTTTTGTTTCTAACAACCTATGCATCAAAAACTAGGCAAGGAAAATTGGGAAATATAAATAATAAAAATAATAAAATGCAATGTATAGTTTCTTCAAAGATTTTTGAACAGAACTTCCAAATCACAGTAACACATTTTTAAGGTGCACACATCAGCTTGCTACTCACTTTATTCAGTCATCCACCTGAAGGGGTTCAGAACAGGCCTCCCCAAGATGTGTCACTTTGGCATGTGAATTATTGGGAACTGAAGGCAATTAAGACCTTGTTAGGCTCAAAACAAACTTTCCCCTCTCCCTTAAAGAAGTTAAATTGTAGGCCTTGCCACATGAGATATCACCAGAAATAACTTTTTATGACCTAGCTATAGTGCAGGGCAAACTTCTAATTACTGAACATCTGTTCTTTTCATCCTGTGAATCACCTTCTTCTCTAAAGCCCCAAGGTACCTCATCTTTGGCTCAGGATCTCATATAGTCGTATACCTAACTTATCCTCCCTTTCTGTCTCTGAACCTCTAATGTATATAAGATCTCTGACTCTCTCGTGTACATACATATATATGTAATTAAATTTGGTCATTTTCTTTTGTTAATCTGTCTTATGTCTATTTTAATTATTAGACCAGCTGGAAGAACCTAGAAAGGTAGAGGAAAGTTTCTTCCTCCCCACACACCTCTGTCTCTAAACTTTCTCAAATGCCCCACGCTGTCTGGAGCACATTCGCCTTCTCAGCTCTATGAACTCATGCCTTCAATTGTTCAATCATCCCCTAAAATTATGAATGCTTTTTTGTATTAACTAGAAGTGAGGTGGTGATTTCCTTTGGAATATATATCTGAAACGACCTTTTCAGACTGCATTTTCTTTACTTGTAAAATCATAGTCTGGATTAGATCAGTATCAAGATGTCTTCTATGTCTTAAATTTTATGGGTTTCTAATGTAATATACTAAATCAACAAGCATGTATTGAATACCTGCTAGTGTGAGGCACTATACCAGAAACGGGGGGAACCAGGATATAGTCCCTCCCCTCAAACACTTTATTCAATAGCAAGTAGAATAATAGGGACTCGAAGATGGCTAATTATCATTTGATATTAAAAATGATAAAATCAAGGAATGTGTGCAGGGATGGAGTGATTAATTCTTCCTGGGTGCTTGTTTCAGTAAAACAGAGAAGATGATATCTGAGCTGAGTCTTGAGGGATGAGTTAATAGGTGCAGACAAAAAGGAAAGAACCTTTTGGATAGAAGGCACAGCATAAGCAATGGCATAGAAACATGTTTAATGTCTGGGTAAGGAGAACATAGATGAGAATAATAGTGGAGCAGTAGGACAAAGACCATATCCTCTGAGAAGTCAGGTATCCAGTGTATTAGTCATCTAGAGTGGCCATACAAAATACCACAGACTGGGTGGCATAAACAAGATAACTTATTTTCTCACAGTTCTGGAGGCTGGAAGTCCAACACCAAAGTGTCAGTAGGTTTGGTTTCTCCCAAGGGCTTTTTCCCTGGCTTACAGACAGCCATCTTCTCACTGTGTCCTGTCCCCTCATGGCCTTTCCTCTGTGTGTGTGACCCTGGTGTTGGTGTCTCTTCCTTTTCTTATAAGGTCACCAGTCTGATTAGATTAGGATCCCGCCTTTATGGCTGCTTTTAACTTTTTTTCTTTTTTTTTTAAATTAAAGTTTATTGGGGTGACAATTGTTAATAAAGTTACATAGATTTCAGGTGTACAATTCTGTATGTCATCATCTATAAATCCCATTGTGTGTTCACCACCCAGAGTCAGTTCTCCTTCTATCACCATATATTTGATCCCCCTTACCCTCATCTACCACCTCCCTCCCCCCTTACCCTCTAGTCGCATTTAACTTTAATTACCTCCTTCAAACACAGTCACATTGGGAGTTAAGGCTCCAACATATAAATTTTGGGAGGACACAATTCAGCCCACAACATCCAGCTACCTGTAGTATTTGGAAAACAGTGAGAAAAAGCCTCAGGGAAGCGAGAGTGGCTACTATCAGAACAGTGTATTAAAACTCAGTCACCTCATTCATAACAGAACCCTTATGTCCCCCCCAAATGACTGTATATTCTGACTGTACATTTAGTTTGAAAGCTAGTTTATTTGTTTTGCTATTTTAGCCCTGAATTTGTAGCTCCAGTGTGTGAGAAGCCAACAGGGGAAAGACGTAGATAGCAGTAGGAAGTAAGAGCTGACAGGTTGTATTTTCCAAAGATGGTGGCCAACAATCTCATGCATCCCCTGTGCTCTCCTGCACTGTAGCCTTCCCACTGCCCCATCAGGAAGTGGAGTCTCGTACCCTTGAATCTGGGGCTGACCTTACGATTTGCTTGTTACTAATCAAAGAGTACTGTATGATTTCTGAGGCCACAAATAAAGGCCATGAAACTTCTACCTGTTTCTCTTGGAACACTTACCCTTTGGAAGCTTCTCTTTGGGGCTTTTCCTTTCAGAAGCCAGTCACCATGCTGTGAAGAGGCCATGTGTAGGTGTTCTGGTCAACAGTCCCAGTTGAGCCCAGTCTTTAGCTGTTCCAGCCCAGGTGCCAGAGAGCTGAATGAGACATCATCATGGAACTAAACCCTCCAGTCCCAGCTACTCCAAACTCCAGCTATTAACGTCACTCCCAATCACCTGACTCTTCCCAGCTGAGGGGCCAGACATCACAGAGGCAGAGATGAGCTCTTCCCATATGCCCTTTCTGAATTCCTGATCCACAGAATCTGAGAGCATAATTGTCGTGCAGGGTGTCAGGCGGGGTCTCTGGTCCCGCTCCCAACATAAGAACGCAGGACATGGTGAGGCCAAAAAGGAACACCCACGGAGCCATAGATAGGTGAGTCAAACCAATATATTCTCGCTGGCGGCTGGGCTGGAGACACAGGAAGCAGGATCTACATAATCTGCCTAATATCAGTCCGAGCTTGCCAGCCACCATCTTCTTGCTAGCCCCCATCCTTTTTGCTAGAGTAGCCACAACTGTTATATTAGTGGCCAATGGCTTACGGGTTACAGCTGACGGCCAACTAGCCACAGCTGCTGGCCATCTGATCACAGTTGATGGCCATTTACTACCCGAGCCAGCACCTTTCTATGTGAGGCCGAGAGCCTGGAAACTGTTTTTTGGGGCTTTGTCCCCACAATAATAAAATGATTTTTTTATGCCACTAAATTTGGGGTGACTTATACAGCAATAGTAACTGACTCAGACCGTTAAACCACTAAGAGAACAGATTAAAAGAAAATACTTATAATAAATAGATGAACCCAAAATACAGTCTGGGTCCAGTTACAGTATGGAAAAATAGCCCTGCACACCTCAGTATTACTGAAAAGTTCCCTATTTACAATACAGCATACTATTTGATGCTCACAATCATATTCCAGTCTCATTAAGAAAATATTAAATTTGGTTTGGGATACATAATTTTAGAAGGCAGGGGAAATAGATCATATACTTAGAAAGACATACTCCAAATTGGTTAATATTTAAAATGCTTTGGAGTTTTAAAAAAGAATATGTTTCCATTATGAGAAAAATTAAAATACATAAACGTTTTCATTCTTTGATAATACTGGATAGATTAGGCTTCACTATAATTCTTCATTGAATGTATTTCATGTTTATTGATGTTTTTTTTGCTTGTCAAGAGTAAGTCTTGGGAACCAGCATATTACTATTTATGCAAGTACTTTCTCTTTTCAAAAGAGAATTTGAGGAGATTTTGCTGTTTGTTTTACCAGCTTTATACCACATAGAACATACTGTGTATGATGGAATCATTAAGAAATACACTTGACCATGGTAGTGATGTTCAATTATGCCCTCCATAGAGACCTGGGACCGTGCCCTATTATTCATCTGTGAATCTCTAATATGGCCTAGTTCAGTGCTTTATACGTAATAGTCAAAAGAGATTTGGTGAATTGAAATGAATTGACAGAATTGTGATCAGATCTTTAAATAACTTATGACTAACATTTCTCTCCAGACCACTATAGAGAAATCATCAAAAAGATCTGAAGTAATCGCTATCCTCAAGTAATACAAAAAAGCCATGTAAAATAACACCCCCTTCCGAAGTGAATATACCTAAGCACCACAACAAACACACTGCATGATGGGCTTTTCTAATTTTATGTCCATGGAGTTTCACATGGAGTTACAGAGAACCCAATTACAATTCAGCTCAGGACTCACACAGAATGAGGACTGTGCATGTGGCTACATGTGGTTGTGTGTGCGTGTGCACCTGTGTTTACGAAAGAGGGAGACTTTAGCAGCAGTAGGACCTCAGGCTTCAGAATCCCATCACAGGTACCCTTTGTAAAGAGCAGACAGTGACCAGGGCGAAGTGCGGTCTGATGACCAACTCTGAAGAGACACGGGTCTGCAGCAACCACATTAACACCAGGACTCTCAGCTACCCTTCTCCGTGTGTGGACCAGCAAAGCCCAAGTTCTCTTCCTGCGCCTCAGAGGCTCTCACCCTGAAGTCCCTGCAGCTCCATAGAGGACCCCCACTAGCATTCATTTAGGATGGTTGGGCGCCCGACTGGAAACAGGTCAGGTAGAAGTTCCCTCCCAGGTGTTCTATTGTACAACTCAGTGGCACATCTAAGTTGGAGGAATGAACCGTTGACTAAAATTTTATCTTTGCTGATAATTAACTATATGCAGACAGTGTAATCACAGCTGGGGATGTGATTAAAATTCAATTCAGAATATATGATCCCTACCTTCCAGATTTTGTAATCCAACTGAAAGACAGGTTCAGACATTTCTAGCTAGCTATAGTCATTTCTGACTATAGAAGTCAGATTCTAGTCTGAGTAAAGTGCTGGGGATCTGAGAAGGGAGGCTATTACCTCTGATACTGTGGAGGAAGGTACAGATCTCACTTGAATCTCACTTTTGACCAATGGTTTTAATTAGAATAACTAGCCCAATAAAATGCTTTTAATAAAATGATAATAAAATTATTTAATTTATTGAATATATAAATACATAAAGTCCACGGTACTACGTAGCACTATGCTATACTCAGTTAACTACGTTTCTCGTTTTACCCTTAAAAGAGCCCTAGAAGTAGGTACTATTATTATCCCTATTATCCTATAAATAAACTGAAGTTTAGTGAAGTGACTTACCCATGGTCATCTAGTTAGAAAACAGCAGAGCCAGGACACCAGCCCACACCTGTCTGACTCCAGAGCTCAAGATTTAACCATGAACTATCTCTCTCTCTCTCTCTCTCTTTCTCTCGCTCTCTCTCACTCTCTCTCTGAATTCTATTTTATAGATGAAGAAACTGAGATAGACAAAAGTTAAATGACTTCCTTATCATTGGAATTTTTGACAAAGAAAGTCAAAAGATGTTAAAAAAAACATTGGATAGTACCTTCACAGAGTATATCCACAGAGTTCAGAGTATTCCAAATCAAATGTTGCACTACTTAGTATCAGGAAAATATCTGTATTTCTTGCCTCTGAAATATATGACTCTAATGTTTAAAAATATTTCTGTGTTCTGATTTCCCCTTACTCCCAAGAAAGAAAAGAAACTTAATTAAACACAAGACTTAATTTGTAACTCAAGATTTATGTGTCTTTATCTATACAACAGAGTATTTCTAGTTAATTGTTAATTAATTATACATTGCAAATTGTAATATGTTTCTTTAAAACGAGTAGAGAGCTTTATTGGTAGGTTACAATTATAAGATTATATAGTTCTCACACTGATTTAAAATAATTAATGAAGGATTAAGTTTATTTCAAAAATGTTAATTTCTAGCTCATTGGGGACAGCAAGAACCTCTTTAAATATTTTTATCTTCAAAAGTGTCAAAGTTTCCTATATGTCAAAAGACCACAGACCACAATTTTTGAACAAGATTTCTATGGCATACTAGTGGCACAATGAGTTACAAACCACATCATATCAACCATTCCACTCACCTGGAGTAAAAGTAAGAAACCTTCGGTAGCTTGTTTTACACCCTTTAAAGCCCAGGAAATCATAATCTCTCTCTACTTGAGAAAAGATTTATAGCCTTCATCAACTGATCCCTGGTTTCCAAATTAATCAACAAATGAACAATAGGGCAGAATGCCAAAGAAAATATACAAGTGGGCATCTGATACCCCAGATTAAGCAAAGAACAAAGAGCAAACTTAAGTATGTACCACAAAACACAAAAAGACAAAAACAGCATATAAGCAATCATTAGAGGGAAAAGTAGACATCAGTGAACTATATGGCACTGATTTTATAAATCAAATTTAAAAAAAGATTTTTGAAATACATATCAGAGGTTGGGGATGGGGAGGCATCATAACCTTTTCAGTGGTTGAGGCCACTAAAGGCAATCAGCTTTTCCTTATATCTCAGGATAGAACGATTTGGCATAGTATACAATCAACCAGAATCCCCAAACAATTCTTTACTTCTGACAAATATTGGAAACATTTAATTTGGCTCATAAAATGCCTCTCGTCAACAATAGGGCCTATTTATAAGTAACTGTCCGTATGTGGTTCAGTTTTCGACAATGGCACGTTTAGACTGAGATTTCAATAGGGGAAATTGCAGATGTACTTCAGTGGATATTTATTGAATAAAGAAACAAATGAATTGAAGTAGCAGTAATAGATCTGGCTTCAAAACCCTTTTTTTTTTTTCATTTCTAATCTGTGACCTTGGATCGCTTACCATGAACTTAGGTTTTTACATCTCTAAAATGAAAATTATATGATATACTTCAGAGGGTTGTTATGATGATTAAATGAGATCATATAAATGAGAGTATCTCGTGAAGGTAGTACAATCTCTCACTTGGGTGAGAGCATTAGAAATGAGACACTTATTTCAGGAATTGTATTAAAATCCTTCATAACCTCCCCATAATCATTCATTTATTCATTTAGATATAGAATATCTACAGGAACAGTATTAGGTACAGAGAAGCTTTCATGAGAAATCTTTAGGCAATAGGATGCTTTAGGTCCATTTTGAGATAGTCTACAAACTGTGTATTTTTGATATAACCTATAACAATTCATTATACTTTCAACCTAACCATCCCCTCCCTGCTGCTTCCTCCTATCCATGTTTTGTATGTTTTTTTAAATTAAAAAAAAAGAGAGAGAGGAGGTGAGAGTCTGGTTTACAAATTACCTAGTGATTTTTAAAAATCAACGTTTAATGGTTTGTTTGTTTGTTGTTGTTGTTGTTGTTGTTGTTGAGTCATGAAATAGGTACAAACATTGAAACTGCCCAACCAAAATGTCACCTCCTCTTTCTTTTTTTTTTTTTTACGTTTTAAGTGGATGATCTCCAAACATTTTCTTTTTATTAATTTCAGGTGCACAAGACAAAGTAATACTTAGACGTTTATCATTTATACCCCTCACACTGTGTGAACCCCCTCCCCCCATCCACTATCCCTCTGACACCTAATGGATAAGGCATGTCACCTCCTCTTGAATGTCACCCTCCTTCTCTCTGGTCTCTAACATTTCACAAATGCTGCTCTGTCTGTCTGGACCATTTTCTTCTAACCTCCCTGCCCCAGTTCACTTGGCTCCTACCCAACATTCAGCACTCTCTTCCGCCATTTCCCATCCTAGATGGATTCTCTGTCCTCACTCCCAGTCTGGATGGGAGACTTTCTCACCCCTATAATAGGGTATCAAATGAACTCGTTTGTTTTTTTCTTAACTAGAAAGATATCACTTAAAATGTGTTGGTTGTGGAAACATTAATTCACCTTTGGAGCAGATTTTTTTTCTTTAAGAAAATCACCAGAATACTCTTATAAACATAATAATCACCTATTGTTCTAGGAGAAAAATGTTAAGTCATCATATTCTGAAAGCTAGTAGTTCAGACAGAAATGTTAAATGTGCCATTGACTAATGTACATTTAGCTCTCTTCAGCATAAATATGCCCTTGCAGAGACAGAGGCAGATCATATTATTTTTTTCCTAAATACGGATTTTGTCTTACCCCTGAAAATTCCCCCCCACACCCCCACACAAGATATGTATATCTTTTATACAAGAATTTTCTCATGAACTGATTTAGAACAGTCCATATCAGGAGCCAGGTCTGGCCTTCCCTTAACATCGTGCTGGAGTAAAGATCTGGAATGGCCATGGGACAGCTTTACTCTGACTGAATTGAACTGTTGACAACCTATCCATGTTTTGTATGTTTTTTTAAATTGAATTATCCAAACTTTGAAGTATGTCTTTTAAACTGTTGCCATTGCCTTGTCTGTTCCTCTGAGGCTAAAGAGTACCTGATGGGTAAGGGTGAAGGAATTGAATGTTTTCTCTGTCAATCATCCTAGGGAGAGAGATGAGGACCGCCTGGGAATGAACTGGGAGTGGGTAGACTTCTTCCGAGTTACAGACAAAGGACAGGTAAGTGTAAAAAGTCCACAGTGGGAAGATGCCTGTGACATAGAACAGTCTCTGACACCCAATATCAATTTATTTATATTTAATATTGATGGAAGACCCTAAGAGTAGCAAGTCACTTTTAGTGGCAGCTTAGTTACGAGCTCCTTTCTGCGTTGTGCTTGGATTATCCCTAAGCCTTCAATTAAGTGTGAAGTGTTAGAGTGGTCTTGGCTCTGCTGTAGGGAATTAAGGGAATGCTATGTGCACACCTCTAGTATGAAGCAAAGATTAGAGCAGCAGCAGCAGCCTGGAACAACATTTAAAGGACATCAAGAAATGAATTATGGGATATGGAACTACACCATCTAGATCAGGACGGCTGTCAATGATGATCAGTGACCATTTGGACAGACTGTGGAACATGGAAGTGCTGCTTGGAAATTTATAGAAATTATTCAGGAAGCAAATCTAGTAAAAGAACAGATTTCTCAAGTCTTCTTGAGGGCAATTGCCATTGTTTTCGGTCGTATTAATAGAAAAGCAAGTGTCTTTTACTGTCTAAGGGAACTTGGATTCCATTCTGAAAATTCATGTTGTCTTTTCTACAAAATCATTAGCCTATTGATGACTGCATCTTTATCTTTTCACTATTAGTTTCTAGCACAGTGCCTGGAACATGATAGCTGTTCAAAAACTATTTGCTGAATTACACTTGCACAATGTCTTTCCCAATATTGTGTTCAACCTGATGGAGTTGACCTAAGTCAATAGTCTCATTTAAAACTAGCTATGAGAAAGACACTGAAATAGAATTATTAATAGTAAGATGCCTTGGTCTTTATTGTAAGGCCATTACTGTAACTTTCAATTTGGAAAATATGTTTTATAAGCACAGATTCCCATAAAAAGCTGAACACTCATCACATATTGCCAAAGAATCAGGAAACCAGAAGGGACGTGAAGGCCATGTAGTTCGCTCTCTTTATGTAGAGGAAATTGAAGCCCAGAGTGATAAAGTAACTTGCTCATTATCCCACACCTCACCAATGGCGGGGCCAAGTCTAGGTTGCACCTGTTCTGATTCATATACACATCATTCACAGGTCCATGGGTAGATGGGAAGTTAATAAAATTTATTTGCATCTTATGTTCAAAAAATACTCTGAAACAATAGCTGGTATAGAGATGTTTTTATTTATTTAAGGAGGGAACAACTCACAGTGGCCCTTGCGGGAGATCGAAATGGCAACCTTGGTGTTATTAGCACCATGCTCTAACCAACTGAGCTAATCAGCCACTCTAGAGATTTCTTTTTTTAAACTATCATACTCTTGTTGACGTAAGAATGTCCAAACCTGTAGAAAATTTTTATAAGCGTTTATTGGAACCAAAAGAGGATATGCCTAGAAGATCTCAACAGACTGAGAAAAATGCTTCCAAAAAAATGACAGTTTGTAGCTTCTTTTATGCATTTGGAATTCAGGAAATGTCAGGAAGATTACCTGAGACTGGGAGAAAGCAAAGCAGGCATCAAATTACAGTATAGATAAGATTATGTGTTATCTTGAGGGTGGCCATGCTTTAGAAGGAGGGGTCTGAAAGTGTTGTCAGGCTTTGAAAGGAGGGGTCCGGAAAAGAGGCATTTCAAAGGTGTGTTATCCTAGATGCACAGAAACAAGGACAGGGCTTCCCTCCTGCAAAGATAAACTTTTTACTAAAGAAATCATATGCCTGGGACGTGACTACCCACTGTGACCTGCCCAGTTAGGAATTTATGATCAGATTATTTTGTGAGGTTAATTTCTGTCCTTTTTTGTCCACAATTAAAAGTCCTAAACTAGTGGTTCTCAAACCTATGCAAAGGCTCCATCCCAGCCCAGTGGGGCTCAGACATTGGTATTCTTTTTAAAGTTCTCCCGAATGATTCTAATTGCAGTCATAATTTCATTGAATTTCATTCAATGATCTTATCCATTTTTCAATCCTTTTGTTCACATTTCCCAACTTCTCCCTCACACCCCACTCTACAATTAACTACAAGACACTGAGAATGTACAGTCCTCATTTGGGTTTCACTAATGACAAGTGGGATCTGCCTAAATCAGTGAAGTTCAAGTTTAAAAAGCATTTAATTTACATTAAACACAAAAGACATCACAGTATTGCATTAGTTTAGAGAATAGGCTTTCATAGAATCACACGATCAAGAAGCATATAATTTATACCTCAGCCACCAGAGAAATCTTTACCTATAGATGCATGTCTTTGTTCAAAGTCTCCAAAGAGAAGTATTTCATATTTCCTTTTGTTATTCTTAGCCACACTGTTAAGAATGTTCTTTATTTAATCAATTTAATTTAAGCTAGTGTCTTTAGTAGAAATGGAGAACAATGAATAGATTGTTTACTTTTGTTTAATTGTGAAGACTCACAAATTCTCAACTTAGGCTTCTATTCTTCAGGCTAAAAATAAATAACCTGTCATTATGGCCTATATTTTACAACCATTTATGTTTTCCATTCCCCTTCTCTGAACACAGTTAGGCCACTGTATAATAAAATAATTATTTACCTTTGCTTTAACATGCCATCTAAAAATGAAAAATGCAGTGAGGTCATATTTTTAAGTACCATTACACTCACACTGAAGTACTTTCCATTTTGTCCCTTATTTTTCAATCTTAAACCATAAAATATAGTCATTGGGTCATAAATTATAATTGTCTTGTATCTGAAAGCAGAATGCAAACATAAACCTTTCTTCTTTTGGTAATTTCTGTAATTTACATACACCATTAATAAGACTTTGAGTTTAATTCAAATGTACAGATTGTACCCATAATGCCATAAAATACACTTTTCTCAGAGAAAATCGTCATTGAAGCACCAACTCAGATAACAGAATTAGTGATTAACTCTTCAGGAGGCCTTTATATTTTCATTATGTAATGTTTTCTATACTCATCGAAATATTGTGCCATTTTTTATCAACTAGTTAAGATTTCATTGTATAAACAGTAACTGAATATATTCATGTCAAAGATAATCATTTCTTTAAAAGTTTTCTTTGTCAGGTATTCATTAAAGTAGGTTTCACATCAAAATGATAGTCACAAATATCGGGCAAACATCTTAACCCTTTGGCAGGTTTTTTTGCTTTTTAATTGATTTTATTAATATAAATATGTAAAAACTTCACGTCTTTAAAATGACTTTCTCCTTTCTTTCTCCTTGATTCAAACTGGCCTTGTGTAGTCTAATAGCACATGACTCACTTGTTTCTTTTTTTTCCTTATCCTTCTACTTTTGCACCACCACACCCTTAATCGTTAAGCCCTTAGGACATCAGACTTTGGTCAACATCACTCTTACAAACAAAGCCTCAGGTTTGTTGACCACAGAAATAGATTTGGTCAAACTAAAGATAACATCTTGACTTCAGTTGTGTTTCATCTCCAGACCCATGAAGGCAGACCGACCCCACTGGCCACATCCCCTGGAAACCAGAGAGAATGGGCTCCATGATTGAAATCAGGACCTGATGCAATGACCAGCTGACTCCTCCCCTGGCCCTGACCAACCAGTAGAGACCATGACCCCAACTCCCTTAGCTACCATGACTAATGACTTTTCGCCTATAAAACCTGTCCCCTAGAGGCCATCATGGAGCCAGGTTTTTGAGCACTAGCTTGCCTGTGTCACCAGGTTTGGCACTATTTCCTTAAATAATAAACCTTTACTTTCTTTGCTGCAAACCCGTTTGCACTTCGTTTGGCTTTGATGTGCGCAGGCAAGTGAACCCCGTTTAGTTCAGTAACATCAGCACTGTATTATGTTTCCTTAACAGCACAAAGATCTGTTTTATGAATGCACACAATTGGTGGACATACAAAGTGGAATAATCTATGTATCATATAAAAATATAGGAAACCACAATAGAGATGATATTGTTCATAGATACATAAGAAATTAATTATTGGACATGTCTATTTGCACCAATGCTATACTTTGTAAACAGTGCTTTCACTTTCTTCATATTGGTCTTCAGAAATTCATTTTGTGATAAATTCCCTAAATAAAGGCATCTCTCAGCTGATGTTTACCACTCCGTGCTACATGAAGCACTGGCTTCAAGACAGGAAGTAACAGGAATAAATACAGCACCAGCTACATTTCCTCTGGATCAGATATGTGAATGTGGCGAGCATTGTAAGGGGTAGCGTGGGTGACACAGAATTTCACAAAAGCGCCTACACAAAGAGCAGCCCTTTTTCAGAAGGCACAGAAGACACCATTTTGTCTCATTTCAAAGCAGTTCACAACCTTCTACAGTTTTCCAGTTAAAGCTTTCAGACACAAAGGTGTTTTATTTTTTAATGTAAGTGTGCTAGGATACAATGAATTTTTAGGAGGGCAATTTGATTTCTAGACAGTGGGAGGAGAAATAGAAAAGGGCACAAATTGAGGGGAAATAGAATTGAGGGGCAGAAAATGTGCCCTTTTCTATTGAGCTGTAAATATCTCTGAGTTCTCCTAAGGAATAAATTAAAGAGAACAGCCTTTACATATAGTCACATTGACACTAATAGTCATTAAATTAATCCCTGTATAAAAGAAATCTCCATTCTTATGTTACTTCATAGGAGAGACCCATATTTGTCCTAGGGGCTTGGTGGCAGGGGGTCGGGGTAGAGGTAGGCCATGAATCCCATTCCATTTCTTTTTGTGGCAATATGTGAGAAACCAGCAGTGGACTGCTACTGAGGAAGCCCTGACCTCTGAGCTGACCTCTTGGGACTCTGATTGGCCTGAATATGAATGTGTCAATCACAATTATGTACACAGCACTGGAGCTGCTTGTTGGGAGACTATAAGTGATCTTTGGCTTTGTTTACCTTTTTATTTTTATTTTTTTATTTTTTTGGCAAGCCAAAGCATACATCTAAGTGAGAGCTGGCTTTCAACATTGTAACCTGACATTCCGCCCGCCAAATTTATTGTCATTACTTTTTGGGATGTACCTTTTAGAATTCCCTTCAAACCCAGTGGTACATTCTTTTCTATATCATGAGTACTATCAATCTTCATCCTTTGAGGGAGATTTTATTTTATTCTATTTTATTTTATGTAGTGTTTGTTTTTATTGTGGTAAAATGCACATAAGAGAAAATTTACCATTTTAAAGTGTACAATTCAGTGGTGTTTAGTACATTCACAATGTTGTGCAACCATCACCACAATCTACTTCCAGAACATTTTCCCCCCTAAAAAGGAATCCCCCTGCTCATTAAGCAGTCACTCCACATTACCCCCTCCCCCAGCCCCTGATAACAACTAATCTGCTTTCTATCTTTATGGATTTGCCAATTCTGAATATTTCACATAAACGGAACCATACAATATGTGTCTTTTTGTATCTGGCTTCTTTCACTTATACTGTTTTCGAGGATCATCCATTTTCTATCTGTAGTTATTTTGAAGCAAAAGGAAGTCATATGGAGCCTAGTCTGGTCAATTGGCTGGATATATACTCTTTGAAAAAAGTTTAAGTGGTACTATAAAGACATAGATTAATTTTCATATATGTCTCAAGTTTTATTTTTATAACCTTGAACATATAGGTTCTACTTACACGAACACACACATACACATCAAATAAACAACACAGTGCATGACTCCTTATATTCAGAATATAAGTATTGCTGGATTATTACTGTGGATGAAAAAGGGGTTCTATGGAAAGTAAATTAAAGGGTGATCTGATTGTAAATTTCTCATTGGCTAGGTTATGGTGGGTAGTCATGCCCCAGACCTATAACTTCTCTAGTGAAAGGTTTCTAAGCAAGCCCTGTTCATTGATCCTGTGCACCTAAGTTAACAAACCTTTGAAATGCCAGAAGTAATACCCCCTTCAAGGCGTAACCACCCTCAAGAGAGCACATAATCTTGTTAACTATCCTGTGATATCCTGCTTTGCCTTCTCTCTTTGTGCCTTTTTTTTTTTTTTTACATAACTGAAACTAATGGATGGTGTGAGGTATCTAGGTATCTGCAAATCAGATCTTAGGTGACCATATAAAGCATTCAAAATTAGACTTTTGTCATCTCTCCTTGTAATATCCTTCCCTTTTAATTCTCCACTTTCCAAGTTCTCCCATGAAGGTGAACTACCTACTTAATAAAATAAATTGACTCTAAAATATTGATGACTTAATGAACTTAACAATTGATGAAGAATCTTTGCTTAATTTACAAAATGAACTGATGTTTAATCTAGACGTAGAGAGAAATGTTAAGGGAAGAATCCTTCCTTGTCCCCTCAAATTATACTACACGAACCAGTATGATTCCCAAACTTTTCCATGTCTAAAAATCACTGGGATATTTATAAAATATGTAAATTCCAAGACCCCAGAGAGTCTGATTTATTCTGGGGAGGATAAGAAATCTAATTTTTTAATAATTATCCTAGGTCAGTGGTACTCAGGCTTTATGGTGAATCAGAATCACCCTGAGGGCTTGTGAAAACAGTGTTCTAGACTCTACTCCCGTAGTTTTTGATTCAGTAGGTGTAGACTGGGGCCTGAGAATGTATCTAACAAGATCCCAAGGAATGTTGATGCAGCTGCTTGGGGGCCATACTTTGAGAACCACTGTCTTAGGTTATTCTAAAATATAACAACTGTGCCTTGGCACATTTGGAGATATGCTGATAAACAAACCACACTTCTGCATATCAGGTTACATCTGTGGGGCAGCCTGTAATAAAAGAGCGTAGCTGTGGAAGCATCAGTAATTTTCACAAACAATTAATTTTAATAGGGTTCTGTTTTAATCTAAAAAAATCAGTTAAGGATGGAAAACAAGGTATGAAAAAAAGACTTTCTTTTGACTTTCAGTTATACATATTGAAATTTGTAAATTATTGTCATATATTTCATTTAAATAACATATCAAAAAAACAACTGAGGCACCAAGAAAATCATTGTTTAATGACTTGGAGTTTCAACTAGAAAACTGATTCAGGGGTACAACCTGCTGGATGATTCTGATATTGCAAAGGAAAAAATTGTCATGGAAGTTTTAGTACTTAATATCTTTCTTCTATGTAGTAATTTCCTTCCGTGTTTCTTTAGAAGTATGGTATAATGGAAATACAAACTTTGGAGGTTCAAAATATTCCTTTGCCTTTTGACTTTCCTTGCTATGTGACCTGGGGCAAGTTATTAAGCTTCAGGTTCTTACTCTGTATGACGGAGTAATACAATAATTACTACCCAGCAGAACTGTTGTGAAAATTAGGGGAAAAAAGTTTAAATTTCCAGCACAATATTGGACTTATTGTAGAACCTATGTCTTTTATACACACACACATACACACTTATATGTGTACATATACCCACAAAAGGGAAAGAAAAAAAGATCACATTCTGACCTTTCTACATGAGTTCCCCCAAATTTAACCTGCATTGAAACAACAATATTTACCAGGACATATGGGGACTTCATGTGGGTGCTTCTCTGCATTTTGAGTTCTGATAGTTCTGTGTGACAACAGAAAAATTCTGATATGTCCTAAATTAAAGTACAGTAGTCTAGAGGGTGGGAGATGAGGTAAAAGGTTAATCAGTTAACAGAGCTAAGGGCTGAAACTAACAACAAACTGCTCACATTCCTGAATGTGCATTGGAACTTTGCATTAACTTCCAGGCTGCTATCTACAAAGAAATAGCCAGACACCACTACATCCTGCTCATGCAGGAACTTCCTGGACTGTTGCCCAAAACCAACCAAAAAGTAGTAAAAATGTCTCCCTTACGGACTATGTACCCATCCTATAATTGCCCCACTGCACCTTTTCCAAGCCCCCTCTCCCCTGCCTCGTATCTGTAGACAATGTAAATTCTTTCACAACAACTTACATCTTTAAAAGAGTCCCATCAGCTCCAGGACAGCGGACATGTTTGTATTTCCCATCTAGCCCTGCTGCTGGTGGTTTATACTACATGTCCCAGGACCCTTTTCTGGCTAGCATATGGCTCAATGAACCCTTTCTTTCAGAAAAGCTTTTGGTTTTTTTCTTTACATATGCTTTAAGGAATTAGGGAAGACCAGGCACTGGAAGAGTCACATCATTTTTGGCTGGTATTAAAACTTAATGATAAAATGAAGCATTCCAGCTAAATAACTTCTTACAAATAAATTATTTAAGTAGAATTGTACTCAGTGCCTTAGTCAATTAATTCCTTGCTGTTCGAACTAGAAGAGGACATTTGTAAGCTGAGCCTTACCTAAGATAAGCAACAGAAAATGAGACTGCATTAACGTCAAGGCCCAAACTGTGATGTCTTTGGACCCCAGATATGCTCAGGTGCTCACATCTTCAGGCCCCCAAATCTCCCTTGTGACTTGTGGAATGCCCATGGCGGTCTCATGTGCTTGGGAATAGGTCCACTCATGTTTTATGCTGTGGCCTACTGGTTAAGCAATTCAAAGATGTGATTCAGTGAGCTCCAGTAGGACCCAGCACGATGTTGGGCTTATTGTAGAGCCTACGTCTTGGGGGACATTAAAACAAGTACTTCAGGAGATTCTGATGGAGGCATCCAAGGGTTACACAACCTGGACAAAATCCTGCAGTGGGAACATTGCCCCAAGATTCATCAGGAATTGGTTTTTCTGCTTCAGCTTGCTGTGATTATTGGAATAGAATTGAGAGTTACTTCCACATTCACTGAGAACCCTCATTGGTTAAGTAGAATATCAGTTATGATTACCAGGGGGCACTGTGGTTCAATGTAAGTGTCCTTTTGATCCTAGTGTTGCAAACTGCAGTGACTTATGAAGCCCTTGATGCAGTAAAAGACCATTATTAAAGGTGATACTATTCCTGTCTCCTTACCTGCTGTCCCAACATTATAGAGTCAGATTGTTTAAGCTAGCTCAGGGTCCAGCACAGAGTGTGGCACAAAGAAGGCATTCAATAAATACGCGTGGAACAAAATTTTTGTGATGTTATACTACCAGTTACACCAAAGATTGGGGTTTAACTGAAAGATATATTTACTTGGTTTTGTATTTATGATCAAGCTGTCATTCCAAGCATTGGGTGTCGCTCCAATGTCGCTCTTCTCCAGGTAACTCAAGGCTAGAGTTTTGGGAAGTTTGAGTCCTGCTGTGCCAGAAAAGACTAGCTGCATTTTCAGAATACAGTTCTGGCTCCACACCATTCACTTATGGCAGCTTGTCAAAACTCATATTCCATCAACATTCTCATAATACTTAGACTAGGGCTTTGGCAAGGTTCACATGAAGAGGAAATTAATTAGGACTTGATGTTTTGAATAATTGTATAGAGATTAGACAGGTTCTGTCATTAATGGCTAAGTGTTAGAGAAGAGTGTTAGTAGGATATCTTTGTACCTTGAGCCATAATGACCAGTGTTCTTAAAGTGAAGTGAATTTGCTTACACAGGTCACATAATAGTTCCCTCTTACTCCTAATCAGTAAAAACAAATTGCTTCACTTTTGATTGTTCTGTAAAATCTGTAGGTGGTACATGACAGTGCCTTGTCTTCCAGGGTCATAATACTACAGAATTATTAACACTTCTTTTCTTTCCCAAGTCAGGAATCTGTGAGATTCCTGTAACCCAGATAAACCCCTGATTTAGGTTCCCCAAGAACACATTTGGAAAAATGTTAGCCTAGAAAATTAAGAATGAGTGAAAAAAATAGTATGATGAAAAAAGAATGGTCTCAATCTATTTTTAAAAGAGTTTGACAAACTTTCACCATATTCTCCTTTTTACTGTGAATTTTAAACCACTATGAATTTTGTTGTCTGCTAAAATAAATCATTGTTAAAGAAGACGTATAATTACAGAGATATTATTTTTAGAGTGCTTGCTTTTTAAGAGAAAATGCTCAGAATCTTGCTTGCAACCATAGAAATAGAGTTATTTTTATTAAGCCTAGCCTGAGAATTATGCTATTCTAGATTCTTCCTATGCCATCTAGTGAGAGGCTAAATGGTTTTATCTGAGTTTTGTGCACCTTATTTACCATCAATTTACCAATTATTTTCCAACTTTTCACTTGTAGCAAACCAACTACATTATACCTAGTAAGTAGCACATGTCAAATGACAGGTAAAAAAAAAAAAAAAAACTACTAAAAGAGATAAAACAAAGTATAAACCCTGCCGTATGTTACAAATAACTTTGTGACAGGATATGTTCAACTTTCCAGCTGATGTAACTAATGACACCAATGAGAGACTTCATGGTTAAAATATGGGCCGTTACTGCTATTGGTAAATAGCATTATTTTACAGTATGATGACATATACTGATTTATTTAGTCAAGAATATCCTAAGGACAGAATTCCTAGATTTAAACAGAATATCATGCCTTTCACATGTTGTTTCCTGGCTCTCTTTTCTGCCTTGCTCTTCTCTGCATGATGAAATCTTATTCATTTCTCTAGAGTCCTCTGATATCACATGCTCTGTGAAACGTGCCTTTTGTCACAGTCTGCCTGTATACAACACACACACACACACACACAAAGGACTAATTGGTCCCTCCTTGCTGCATACATAGTACTTTGTTCTCACACTTAAGTTAGTGAGCATCTGAAACTAAGATGCTTGAGGACAAAGGCCGTATCCACTTCATCTTTGGGTTAGACACCATGAATGAATGAATAAACAGGAGTCTTTACAGAGCCATCACTACAGCTCATTTCTCTCACTCAGTTGGTTTTAGAAGCCATTCATGTCCAACTCGCAGTGACTGGGCTGGAAATAGATGGAGAATTATAGAGTACGCGTATGTGTGAAGGAAGGAGACAAGGCATGGGTGGGAGCGTAGGAGGTAACAGATCAGCAGGAATAAATAGCTTTCCAAAGGATATATAACAAGCTTCCTTTTCTGTACCTTCTCCCTTCACTCTCAGTCCCCTTCTCCCCTAAGACTGAAGAGATAAAAAACTGAAGGGACAAACTGTCTCACAGCTGAGGACGTGGCTTAGTTCCACTTGTGCATGCTTAAGGATGACAGTGATGGTCACAGAGGACCAAGTGCTAATACCGACAGCTCAGGTGAAAGTGAAGGCAAAACAAAGTGTAGGACTTCCCCAAAAGGGATGCACATTCATATGCAAAGCCCGTCTTCGAGTCCAGATCCAGGTCCCTGTCCTTTTTGAGGATTCTCTTTTACTGACCCCAGGTAGACACGAGGCCTCCTCCCATGATCATGTTGTAAAAGAAAGAGCCACCACTGCTGGGGCCCATGGGAGAACCATCATCAACAGACCACTCCAGCCTGAGAGAGCAGCTTCATCTTGAACACCTACAACACTCACAGTGCTGTCTAGTCCTGTTGGAGGGCATTTTGAATCACTGTTCCATTTGTACTGGGTCTCCCTGATTGGACTGAAAAATCCTTTGAGGATAAGAACCAACCTTATCTAACACTTCCCTCCTGAGCACCTAGAAGAATAAAGTAAGGGTCTTAAACTAAGACCTTGATATATATTCTGATTCTTTGGTCACCTAAAAAATAAATACTCAATTATCTTATCTTTTTCCCCCCCTTCTTTCACATCTACTCTCATATCTCTCTTTTATCAATATGACCTCTTTCTGTACCTTGTTTCTCTTTCTCAGGGAACTATCTTTCAAAGGTCCTAATTATTCAGCTCTGTCAGAGGTGCTATGGTAGGTGAAGTCCAGTGCAGAATTAAGTAAACAGACAGAACCTGCCCTGGAGGGACGGTGACACTGAGTGGACCCTCTCTGAGGACTCAGAGAGGAAAGGAAGCAATATGGTCATAAAGTATGTCATAACCATACCCTAAATCAAGGTCAGCCCAGCACGGATATAAACTCGGTAATTAATACCATTACCTTTATTTCCTAATTGCAGTCATGAGAGACCAATCCTTCTCTATCTGTCCTTTTAAAAATGAGAAAAGCAACTTAAATCCCTTTGAGGTTAAAATTGCCATTTTTCATGTTTACAAGTTTCATTTTACTAAGTTGTCAGTTGCTCAGGCTGAGACAGGGTAGGCCAAGTTTTTCTTTGAGCGTCAACCTGGGAAGTACATTTGGAGTCTGTAGCACATAGATAAGGCCACAGGTGATGACTAATGTGATCTAAGGGCCACAGCTAGGAGACCATTCAGGGCAAATTGAGCGGGTGGGGAGAACTCAAGGAAGAGAGGATTTTGAGAGTTCTGGTCTCCATCTCAATGGTATTGCTGTTTTTTTCCAGCGAGTTGAAGCTGTAAACCTTGTATCCTTGGTTTCTCTCTCCTATCACACCCAACATCTAATCTGTCCATACATCTTGCTGGTTTCAGGGAAAATTCTTCCACAGTATATCTTTCATGGGGTATAAACCTTCAGGGGGAACTTTCTAAAACATATATTTAATGAGGTCACTCCCCTTCTTGAAATTCTTCCTTTGGCTTTAGAGATAAAATCCAAGATTTTCAGCATGGAATGCAGGTTCACCCTTTGGCCCTGGCTACTTCTCCAGCCTCTTACCTCCCTGCGTTATGTACACCTAGTGCCAGCCACCACCATCCTGACCCTCATCCTCACCAAACCAGCTACTAAGTGCTGGGTATGGCTATGTGCTGTGACATACTAACAGTCCCATAAGGTGGGGCTTATGGATGAGGAACCCAACAACTCATTTCTGTGCATGCAGCTAATAAGCAGACGAGGCAGAATCTGATGTCAAAGCACAATCATTAGGCTACCTGCCTCCCTACTGCACTGCTTGCAATTTTTTCAGCCAGATATGCTGTTTTCAAGTTTCTGTGCCTTGCATAAACTGCCATCTCCAAGGTGACTTTTCACCCTTTTTCACCTAGATGATGCCTCTTCATCCTTCAGAATGCAGATCAAGTTTACAGTTCAGTGTCACTGTGCTTCCAGGGTACTGTATGTTGACCTCAATCATGGGATCTGCCTCACTGAACTGCAGTTACCCTCTTACATATCAAGTACCCCCTCCTCCTCCTTCTCCCCATTGTGAGTGCCTCAAGGGGAGCAAATGTGTCTTATTCATCTCTATATCCCTCTGCCCCATTCTCTAGCACAGGATTTGGGAAAAACAAAAACAAAAGCAAAAACACCAAAGTATATCTAGTATCCCCACTTCACATCACTGCAGTCCCACCAAACTAATCTAAGCCACCCTCAGTCCTATTAGAATTATCTGACTGGTGTCCCCATTCCCATCGCTGCTGCTACCCCCAATTCCCTCCAGGCTGTTGCCACACAGCAGCAAAAGTGATCTTGGCAAAGCATAAGTCATGTGACTTATATCATTTAAGGCAACAGTAGCTACTGCGACAAGGACATCCCCAAAGCTGAGTAATCTGAATTTGATTCCTGTTCACCTAATAGTCCCTTATAGGAACTAAAAAAACACTGATAGGGGTTTTTTTGTTAGTGTCAGGCTGGGACAGGGCAAAGCTCAGTTATCTTCAATACATGAAGTCAACATCCATCTATCTGGGAGATGGGAGAAGAGAGGATGAAGCAGGCACGTCTATTATTTTGATACGTTTGCCCAAGAGTGATACATAAATCACTCCGGGTCACATTCCAATGGCAAGTATTCCTCCTTGGCATTTCTCAATGCAGAGATGTCCTGGCTGGACAGCTGCTTCCCGGCAACAACTCCATAGCTCTACAACTCTTCAGTGGGCAGCAGCCGTCTGTCAACACGTAAGGGAGGGCTTATCATCCATGTGCTTACAACTGTCCTAGAGCTTCCGTCTAACTAAGTGAAACATCCAAAGCCTCTGGATTCTCCTCATCTGGCTCCCTCACCCTGTCCGGTCTCACTGTGCTCCAGCCTTACTGGCCTTCATTTTGATCCTTGCTTATTCCCATCTTAGCAGTTGCTGTTCTCTCTGCCAAGAGTATTTCTTTTCTAGATCTTCATATACCGGGTTCCTTTTCATCATTTAAGTAGATATGGGTGGGACCCAGGAACCTGCACTTTAGACAGGCACCCCACATGGCCCAGATGCCCCTACTCTGAGAAACACTGGCGCAGTGCTTGAGAGCAGGGACTCTGAGATCAGAGACACCTGGGTTAAAACACTACTGATACCTTTATCAAGTCCAGAACCTTGAACAATTTATTCGCCTTCTCTAAGGCTCGATTTCCTCATCCATAAAATGGGGATAATAACAGCAACCACTTCATACGGTTGCTGTACGTTAATCGAGGTCAAATTAAATGCAGAGCATGGGGTATGGCACCTAGTAAGCGACACAAAGGAGCAGCTACAGATGCATGATACAGCTTTCAGAAAAGCAGGGATGGAATTGGACAAAAGCATTTTTGAGCAAGTGAATCTTCCATGAGGAAGGGTTGTGACTCCTGGAAAACAGTTTGGCTGTGCTTCATGGAGCTGGGAAAGGCCGCCAGAGTCTGAAGGAGCAGAGTGGCATGGCAGATGAGTGGTTTGAGATGCCCATGTTTACAGTCACTCTGAGCAGTGAGTAAAGAAGGTTAGATCTAGAGAGGACAGCCTGACCAAGAGCTTGTTCCGATACCTTCGATGGAAGAAGATTCCGTTGCATGGACTGAGCAGAGAGATGGGTTAGAGGGAGAAAGCAGAAAGAAGCAGTAAAAGAGGTCAGCAGCATGAAAACTGACTGAGGAGAAAAGACTGAAGGGAAATGTGTGTTATCAAGTAAGAGCAGGACCTAATCGAATGGAAGGGCACTGATTCCTAGATGAGACCCAGAAGAGAAACAACTACAGAACTCCGATAGACCCGGGAAAGTGGTAAAACAGAATCCCAAAGCAAATGACCCCATAGAAGCCCGAGTTTCGTGGCCAAGCTTTCGAGGAAATCATGCTCTAGTCACAGTGGGAGGGAGAACTGGTGGATCTGCGAAGCATCAGGTCAGAAGTCACAATGACAACATTGGAAATTGCCCTTTGAATTGTCCATGAAGTTGCTATTGATATCCGAGTTGAGGGTGGCAGCTTCTAAGGACAGGAGGGGTGCAGCGGAAAGGCAGCAACACTGATCAGAGAGAGTCAAAGTCCGAAATGTGGTTAAGAGGTAGATCAGTCTCACATAAACTATGTGTTCAGGAGCACTAATGTGAAGAAGAGAGATGGAGCAGCAGCCAGAGGTGACAAAGGGAAAACCGATTCCTCCATGCTTGTTTGTTAATAGACACAAGGCATTTTTTTTTTACCTACAGGTAACATCTGCACATGTGTTTATTCTCTCCCATGCATGAACTTTCCATGTGCTGCCATCCAAAGTCCATTTGACTCTCCATACCAAAGCATCCACACTCCTACATTATAAACTGACTACTCAGCTAGTTTGAGCATAATTAAAATTCCACATAGGTAGGGTGGATCCAGGTTTTGTGGGGGCTAAAGTTTATATTATTTGGTTGATCCTTTTTAGGGAAAAGAATATAAATTACAAATACAAATTTAGGTTAAAAAAATGAATATTTATTAGGTATTTAGAAAAAGGATTCATGATAAATTACCGGAGCCTTGGAAGTCCACATCCCATTTCTTCTGACACATATTGACGCAATTTACCAGAAATGCTTACATAGACATGCAGTGAGACTTCCCTCCCCACTTAGAATGTTCTATAGCCCCCAGCAACTCCCAGTGCTCACAGAAACCCAAGCAAGTAAGGTTCCCCCCAAGTTTAAGCTTCGATCACATCACAGTAAAACTGCCTTTCTGTGTGGATGTTTCTCATCAGCTCCAAGGTGGGGAAACTCTAATACCTGACGAAAAAATGAAGAACTTTGTCATGCCCTCCTTTCTATAAAATTACTATGTCTTTTCCTTGAAGGACTAGGGGACTTAACACTGACCCTCGGGAAAACCTCTGCAGAGAGCTGTGATCCTGGCAGGTATGAGCTCAGTGTGGTTAGCAGAGGGTTGAGGCCCTGAGATCTCCCAAAATACATTGCTGCATTCCTAACAGTGCAAGTACTGCCTAAGCACCAGCTGTACCTTAAGGAGGAATTTACCGTCTTTGGTTTCTTCCACCAGCCCCTCCAGATTCACTCTCTCCTCAGCTCCTATCTGCCCTGTGCCCCAGGAGGCTGGCCCATATAGATGTCAGCTGGCTCTCTTCATGGCCCAGCTCACAGCTGGGTCTGGCAGTGAGAGGCACCAGCAGAACTGCGAAGTTGGGTTATTTCTTCCCCTGGCTCTCATGCTGTACATTGGTTGCCAGCTCTCCTTTCAGGCAGTGCTTTCCATATAACAGCCCTCTCCAGGGTCTGGAAACAGCTCTATCCCCTCCGTCTTCAGGCCTGGAGTGGTGATGGCTACCCCTAACACAAGTCCTGGGAGACTGCATTATCCCTTACTGGTTTCTGTAAACACTGGGCATACCTTTCTAAACCGTTCCTTTATTAAACTCTTTTCAAATTACTCAGTTTGACTGCTTGTCTGTTTTCCGCTTGGATCCTGATTGACGGCATGTTATGATTAACCAAAGGAGAAAAGGCCTTCAGAAACTTTGTTTGGAGGCCCAGAATTAATAACAAGTAAGGAGAAGTAAAAAGCAGTAGCTGACACTGAGTGCACCCACCGATGGACTGTGGCAAAAGGATGGTCATAATAAGCATGTCTGGCTTCCTTTCCTCCCGGCAAGTGAGGGTCCCGGGAGAGCAACCCCCAGGTAAAAAATCAGGGTGCAGCACCATGGCTGTGGGGACCTGAGGGTATTATCTATAAGTCACATGTTTCTCCAATCAGAAAGGATCTTAAAATGTAAAATAAACCATTTCATTAGTTACTTGAGTGATTGAATATTCTCTGCTTGGATATACTTGCAAAGATGGGAAAATAATACAATAGGGGCATGTCTAATTGTTAGAACATTATATTAAGCAAAATCTGCCTCCCTCTAACTTTCCTTGGGTCTATCACTTTCTTTTGAACAATGTAGAGCCAAGTGTGATCCTTCTTCCTTATGGCAGACCTACAGATGTCTGAGAGCTGCCATTTCTCACCAACCCAGTGTCTTGAATGACGTCTAGTTCATCAATGCTTATATGAAGGTACGGTATCCAAAATGTACATAATATCCCAGGTAGATTCTTTTTTGATATAACCATATAATACTCAACTAGGTTTTTCTCATCATTCTTCCCCTACCCCAAAAAAAGTATTTCTCTCTTAGTTCTGGGACACAGTTAATCCTTTCTCTTCACACTTATAGCTGCTACCTCCTTTATACTAAAATTATCTTCTCTCACATCATTTCCTATTTCAAATGCCCCTTTTATAGCTAGCGAGGTTTTTTTTCCATCAGATTCAAGTTTCTTGATTTTTACTGTTACCACCTGACCCCAATCATTATTTTTACTGCTTCCTGGTTTTCTTGTTCACCTTTCCCCTCCACAACTTTGTTCCCTGAATATACTGCAGATTTCACACTAAACTTGGTTTGAAATGTTCAGCCCACTTTCATTCTTTCCTCTGTTAGAAGTCCCTTTTACATAACCACCACATGTTTAAAATTTAGACAAAATACACACACATAGACCTAAAATCTAAATGATCTTTCTCATTCAAAATTCACAAGCACCCCCATGTTAGTGCCTTGATCTCATTCTCTGAATTAAATACTAGTGTCAAGAATAAACGGTTAGAACCAAAATCACATCTTGCAATGTTTCATGAGAATGCTATGCCCTTTGTAATTATGTAAAACCTATAGAACTTGTAGTAGCATGGAAATCACGCTTAAATAATGCTGACTGACAATCACTTCACTGAAAGATGCATCATATCCATAATTCAAATTATGTATCTTCTCATTAGAATATTTGTCACACAGGACTCACATTTAGCTTTATTTCTCGTTGTGAAGGAAGTCTATAGTTCAGGTCCCTGATCTTTGATAAAAATCTACTCCATGCTCCTGTTTTAAAAGGTGAGATTAAATTAAATATGCGGTACTGAGCATGTGCTTCCTACACTTGCCTCTGGACACAAGCCAAATTGAAAAAACAGCTGAATGTAGATGTAAATTCTGATATACAGATATGACAATGCTGGTCCACCAGAATTCCTTTGGCTATTTTTACACCACATTTTTATTGGAGGAGCTCAAAGTCCTCCATAGATATTATCAGTAGAGTCCTCATAACATTCCCTTTAAGCAGGTAGAAACCAGAAGGGATTATTTGTTTCGTTATTGAAAGCCAGTCCTTTAAGTGGCGACAGCACAGCCTTACCCCTGGGGTCATTCCTCTTGACAGGTACCGGTGTGCCAAGAAAAGAAGTCTAGCTTAATGATCCACCCACGAGAACTGGCTGATGTCCATAAGTACAAAGGCAGCGCTAAGACACTGCAGAGAAGGATACTGACCAAGGCACTGTCTACGTAAACTAAGTTTCCTATTAAAACATTTCTGAAAGAGGAATCCAGGCAACAAGTAACATATGAACGCTAGTCACAGTCACGACCCCTATGGCCTCATCCTCCCCCAATGTCATAACAGAAGACTGGTTTGCCCAGCAAACCCTAATGGATTGACTCCTTTGTCCCAATCTGCCTCTCAGTTCCTGCCCCAAACTCTGGCCTCATTCCCAATGTTTCTAATAGACAATCAATTAGTCTGCAGCACTCCCTCTCCTGGAGTTAAAACGAACAAACAAACAAGCAAAAAAAAAAAACCCCAGTAAATTTGCATATTAATAATGCTCTTTAATTCCAAAAATGAGTGGGGTTTGAAAATAGTCGTGCTAGGCAGTGATTTTATTCAGAAGTAGCCTTCCTCACCTACCCTAATACCACCATGGAAAGGTTAAGCCACCTCTCTGGCATCTTCTGCCTCTCTTTTCTCTGTCTTTCTCAAGGTCACAGATACCCAAGAAGGGGCCCTTTTCTGTGTCACCTGACTGATGCTTCTTCCATTTCTTATTTCTAGCAGTATTTTAGCGCTACGGGGCAGGGTCTTCCTCTTCTTCCTTTCTGCCCCGTTTCCCCACAGATTTCCTGGAAATAATCCTGTATTGCATAAATCTTCTACCCTCTGTGCTTTAGACTTCTGAATATGTACCCCCGTCTTACTATCCCATCAACTTTGAACTTAACGTTTCTTTGGACTACCATTGTTTACCTGGAATGGGTCTGAATTTGCTTTCCTCTTTTTAGAACTCGCTCTCTGAATGCTAACCTGCTTCATGGATACTGCAGCCATCATTCCCATTTGCCCCAAGTTCCTGTTAGTTTCTTACTAATCCTCTTTCTCTTGACTTACTTTCTCCCTCCTTGTTCCCCAGATGCCCTGTAGCCAATGGGTATTCTATTCCCTGCTGGTGGCCAGAATGGACACTGCCTTCCTTTCCATATAATTTCTTTCTTTTTAGACCTAGTCACCCAGCCTATGCACAGTGGGCTGTATGTGCACTGCGAGTGGTTCTTCCCTAAGCAGAAGTATCTGAAAGAACCGTGGCTGGGCCAGATTCTGCCTCGGACTGAGGTTCACTATTCAGTACTATCATTGCTGGCATGTTGACCTGAGTCACTCAACTGCCTGGATTTAGGACAGTTTGTCTCCCCTGAACTTATATATTTCCTACTTAAGAATTGCATCTCTACTGGGAAAAAATATTTGCAAAATATATACCTGATACAGGATTTTTATTCAGGATATACAAAGAATTCATAGCTTAATAAGGCAAGCAACCCAATTAAAAATGGACTAAAGAAATGAACTGATTTCACACCCAGAAAAAATATATTCAAATGGAAAATAAATACATAAAAAAGATGCTTAACACCATTAGTCAGTAGGGAAATGCAAATTAAAACCAAAACAAGACACCAGTACATACATATATCAGAATGCCTAAGTTAAAAACACAAATAATACTAAGTCTTGTCTGGAAGTGTTCAGGTTTGTGTTACATGCATTCTGCTAAAAATCAATACGTAACCAAAGGTAGTTTACTGACGCATAATGATGAAAATAATGTTTAATTATAAGCAGTTCTTTAAAGTTGCTCACTTCTAATAGAACTTTAGTTATGCCTTTATTTTGCAGATAACAATGTTTCAGTTAATAGTTCAAACTTAGCATTGCGTTTTACCAGTTAAACCTTATGCTCTTTTCTTAAAGACAAATTTGCAGAGTACTATCCTGCTGTGGTTAAAGATTTTACTAATCCAGGAATGGGGAACACACTGTATTCTGTTTCATAGTTAGCTCTAGTGAACAAGACTGAAATGTAGTGCTTATGCCTCAAGGACTCTGGTGTCTTGCTGCCTAGATTCACATCCTGCTCTCCAATCTTCCAGTTTTCTAATCTTTGTAACTTAGCCTCTCCTACTCAGTTTCCTCAATTTCCTTAAACTAGAGATAATAATTGCCTATCACATGTACTAATGATTAATCAAGTTAATGTAGCGAAAGCTCTTGGAACACTGGCTGGAACACAGTAAACACCATGAGTTATTATTAAGGGTATAAAGGTAAACACTAAGAACGTGAATCCCTTCTCTTGGTATGTGAGGAATGATTCAGATGAAACTGAATCTCATTTGAAGCTACATAAGTGGCTCTTGGTAAGGTTCATGCCTTTTTCTGACATCTGAAGAAAGGCCTGAAAGCTATTTTGACCACTAGAAGTTATAGCTGGTATTTCTCCCTACTTCCCTTTAACTCTTTCTATGATATCTCTGTTCAAAGCGCTGCGTTCCCCCAGGATCAAATTTCTGTACAGAAGGAGCAGAACTTCAGTGTCATATAACAGACCTATGTGGCATATCACCTACCTGATCTCCCGTTACTCCCATTCAAAGGTGAAAAATAAAATTGTAACTATTTCTTGATTAGTAGTGCCCACTGGCTTAAGTGGAATTAGCAGCATCTTTTAATATCCCAACCTTGCACTCTATGTATTTGGCAAATAAAGAGAAGCAATTTAATGGTGATATTAACTAACTTTAAAAGGAATAGATAAAGAAAGAGATTTAGTCCAAGATTTGGAGAAAGAGATAAAAGATGGCAACTGAGGTGTCTATCTTATCTCATCAGTCACAGGAGGGAAAGAGAGCCCCTGATTTCTTGGGGCAGCTAATTTCCAGACACTTTCTGTGTTTCTCAATTGCTTGGCATGCTTCTGTAAAATATCGATTCCTAGGGCTCACCCATGCAAATAGGATTTCTGAGGGTGGGACCTAGCATCTCCATTTCTAATATGTTCCCTCCAGGTGATTCTAATGCCCCCAGCTCTCCTGCTGCTGCCTCATTTCTCAGAGTGATCAATAGGACACAAGAGGTTAGTCATAGATATTTTGATGAGAGGAGGCCTTGGAAGTTATCTAGGATGACTCCTCTTCATACACAGGACAAGGAGGTCCACAGAAGCCAAAGGACGGGCTCACAGTCACTCAGATTGGATAATGCATTTCTGAGGGGCTCCAGAACTAAAGAATTGCTTACCACAAAACCTGCTTAAAGCACAAATGGTTTGTTTTGCTAACACACAGCATTTCTCAAAATACCAAAGCAATACTACAATGTTCTGTTTTTACCAGACTGACACTCCCACACATTTATCTACATAATTCTGACCTTCCATAACTAGTATATCTTGGGAGTTTTATAATTAGCTTTCTTTTCTTCTTTTAAATCAACATCATTTTATACTCTCTTTTAGTTTCTGTAGATTAGGATTTGGGGGAGGGCTCGGGTCGATAGCTCAGGATCAGGGTGTCTTTTAAAAAATATCTTTATTGAAATATAATTCACATATCATAAAATTCAACCATGCAAAGTGTACAAGTCAGTGGTTTTTAGTGTATCCACAAAGTTGTGTAATAATCACAATATGTAAGTTTACAACATTTTCCACATCTCAAAAGGAATCCCCATTTCCTTTAAGTCACATCCTATTCCTCCCCCACCTATTCCAAACCTACCTCCCATTCTATGTCCTAGGAGATCACTAATCTACTTCCTGTTTCTATAGATTTGCCTATTCTGGGCATGTCATATAAGTGGAGTCATACAATATATGGCTTTTTGAAACTGGCTGCTTTCACTTAGCATAATGTTGTCAAGGTTTATCTATATTGTAGCATGTATCAATATTTCATTTCTACTACTGAATAACATTCCATTATATGGATGTAGCACATTTTGTCTATTTACCCATTATTTGATGAATATTTGGGTTATTTCTACCTTTTGGTTACTTTGAATAACGCTGCTATGAAATACAAATACAAGTATTGTACTTCTATGAAGTACAAGTATTTGTTTAAAAACTTGTTTTCAATTCTTTTAGGTATGTACCCAAGAGTGGGACTGCCAAGTCCTATGGCAACTATATGTTTAACAACTGCCAAACTATTTCTAAAGACTGAACTTCACATTCCCATCAGCAATGTAGGAGGGATCAATTGTTCTGCATTCTCACCAACACTTATTGTCCCCCTTTTTTGTTATATCCATCTGTAGTTTAGCACTTAATCTTAGGTCTCTGGTCCATTTTGAGTTAATTTTTTTATATGGTATGATGTAGGATTCCAGTTTCTTTCTTTTACTTGTGGATATCCAGTTGTCCCAGCACCATATGTTGAAAAGACTATTCTTTCTCCCAATGAATTATCTTAGCACACTTGTCAAAAATGAATTGACCATTACATATGGGTCAATTTCTGTACTCTCACTTCTATTCCAACAATCTATATTTCTATCTTTATGCCACACTTTCTTGATTACTGCAGCTTTGCAGCATATCCTCTAAGTTTGATCTTCTTTCTCAAAATTGCTCTGGCTGTTCTGGGTCTCTTGAATTTCTATAAGAACTTTAGAATCAGCCTGTCAATTGCTGCGCAATATCTAGCTGGGATTTTGATAGGAACTGCATTGAATCTGTAAATAATTTAAAGAGTAGTGTCATTTTAACAATAATAAAGTTTACAATCCATGAAAATGAGATGTCTACATTTATTCTGATCTTTACGATTTTCAGTTTTGCGGTTTTCAGTGTACAAATGCTTTGCACTTAATTTTGTTAAATTTATAAACATTTTATTGTTTCTGTTGTTTTTGTAAATGAAGTTGTTTTCTTAATTTCTTTTCAGATTGTTTATTGCTACTATATAGAAAATTCAATTGATTTTTGAATATTAATCTTGTATGCTGCAACTCTACTAAACTTGTCTATTAATTCTAACAGTCTTTTAATGGATTCCTTACCTGTAGTATATAAAACTATATATTTGGTCTTTGCCCCTGGGTCCTGGTACAGAGCTAAAAAACTCTTGGCATTTCCTGAGTGATAGGAGTTTCTTTTGTTATTCATAAACATACCTGAGTTTATGATAACAAGGTGACTCATAGTGGACCCTCAGATGGTTTCAAGGAAGGAGCTGGCCACACCCATAATTAAAGGAATTTTCAGCCCCACCCCACAAGCACTGAAGAGGGGTGGGGACCTAGAGATTGACTTCAATCATATGGCCAATGATTTCATCAATCATGCCTACATAATAAAGCCTTACTGAAAATACTTGAGCAGTCAGGTTTGGAGAGTTTCTGGATTGGTGAACACGTTCACGTGCTGGGCAGGTGCTGCTCCTGGAAAAGGCATGAAGCTCTGCATCCCCACCCCCATATTTTGTCCAAGGCATCTTTTCCATATGTCTGTTCCTGAGTTATATTCTTTATAATAAAAGTGTAATTGTAACTATAGCAGTGTTCTGATTCCTGTTAGTTGTTCTAACAAATTACTGAATCTGAGTGGAAGTTACAGCAACCCCCCAAATTTGTAGTCAGATGGACAGAAGTGTGGGTAGCCTGGAGATGACATTTGGGGCTGGTGTCTAAAGTGGGGGCAGTCTTACGGGAGTGAGGGGTTAACTTTGTTAACTTGTAGGCCTGAACTAAAGTAAAGCCTAGTTTTTCTGATATTAGAATAGCCACCCCAGCTCTCTTATGGTTGTAGTTTGTATAGTGTATCTTTTTCTATCTTTCAAACTACTTATAAATATAAAGAACGACTTCTATAGACAGAATATAGTTCAATCTTGTTTTTTTATTGGGTCTAACAATGTCTGTCTTTTAATTGGATTGTTTAATCCATTCACACTTAATCTCTTCACATTCACATCTATATGCTTATATTTTATGTTAGATATGTTTACATTTAAATCTTCCATTTTGCTTTTTATTTTCTCTATTTCTCATTTCTTTCTGTCCTCCATTCCTCCTTACTGTCTTCTTTTGTAGTAAGTAGGTATTTTTATAATGCAACACTTTAATTCCTTTAATGGTTTTTAAAAACTGTATTTTTGCATTACTTTCTTAATGATTATTCCAGAGCATACAACATACCTTTTAACAAAATCTACTTCAGATTTGTACTAACCATATTCTAGTGAAGTATGAAAATACTTATTATCATTACTCCTATATAGCTTCATGCCCTACCCCTTTTATGTGCTATCAGTGCTATAGTTATTATGTCTATATATGATATAAACCCAATAATACGTTATCACAATTATTAATTTATATAATATTGTGTCTTTTAAAGAAACTGAGAGAATAAATGAGAGCAAGTATACATTTAACATTTATAGGGTCTGTTGGAGTACATCAACCTTTTTGATCCTGTGGATTCAAATGACCATTTACTGGTAATGACTTTTCAGTTACTGTACTTTTCAACCCCAGAATTTCTATTTGGTTCTTTTTCATAATTTTCATCTTTTATATTATCTATTTGATGAGACATTGTCATCATAGCTTACTTTAATAAATTAAGCATGGTTTCCTTTAGTTCTTGAATATGTTTATAATAGCTGCTTTGAAGTCTTCGCTAAGTCCAAAATCTGGGCCCCTCCATAGGCAGTTTCTTTTGTAAACTTTTGTTCCTGCATATTAATCACATTCCTATTTCTTTGCATGCCTCACCTTTTTGTGTGTTTTGTTTAAAGTCTGGACATTTTAGATAATATATTATAACAGCTCTGGATATTGATCTCCCCTTGACCCTAGGGATTGATGTTGTTTTAGTTTTTCGCTTGGTCATTAGTTTTCTTGTTCGATGACTTGATTTAACTACCTCTGTGAAGTCTATTTTCCCTGCAGTGTGCAATCTCCAATATCCCTGATCAGATTTTTCTCCCTTGTTTCCATATTATTATCCTTGCTTTTTACCCTGGATATTTAGAAGTCATTCCTGAATAAGCACAAATCATGTATTGTTTAAATGTTGTGCTTACACACTTTCAGCCAGTTAGATTTTCACCTCTGACTATTTATTGGATGTTTGTTTGGCTTGAAGGCTATTATGGTTTAGGGAGTTAACATATTTCACCTAAATTTAACCAGGGACTAGTACCTTAGAAGTTCCCTTTCATGTCACTCTTGAGAGGGTATAGTCTTCCAGACTGCCAGGGATATGATTTTATTTGAAATTCCAGCTTCATAAGAGTTGCCCCGGAGTCACAGCAGTTTATTTTCCCGTGTTTGTACAGAGGTTGTGTTTAGGTCCTTTGTACCAGTGATGTTTTTGCCCTTTGTTGGTGGATCTCTGTGTGGTTAGGGAATGTTTTTATTTCTGTTCCTCATCCTGCTCTGATTTCTCCTGAATGGGTGCAGTTTAGCACATTTGCACAGCCTTTTTGATCTCAGAGATTGACTATAATCCCAAAACAGCTCTTTTCGGCTGTCTCTTTTTTTGGTTCTCTCTGTTAAATATAATATCTAGCTGCTCTGGCATTTTGCTTGTTGATACCTGTGTCATGGACCTACCAGCATCTTCTCAATTGTTCTCCATCAAAATCTTCATTGTTTTGGACAACACCCTTAAACATGGAATTTCCACACACTGTTCCAAATAAAGTCAGCCTCTGCAGGCAGAGGCATGGAGTTCTTTGTCCTTATGGCCTGCCTCTCCCTCCGCCTGAACAGAATCTCTGAACCCCTGCACAGGAGCTGCAGGCAGGGACAGCATCCTGCTTATTCCACACCCCAGCAATATGTATGGATGCTGGGAGCGGAGGATGGTAACCCCTGGTCTTCTCGGCTTGCCCATCCCAATGGTGAACTTCTGCTCTATGAGTGAGCTCAAGCACAGGTAATCAAGGATCCTTGCCAAGCCTGGGGCAAAGCTTCTGCCGTTACTACTGTGTTTTCCTGAAAATAAGACCTAGCCGGACAATCAGCTCTAATGCGTCTTTTGGAGCAAAAATTAATATAAGACCTAGTATTACACTATATTATATTATACCCAGTCTTATATTATATAATATTATATAAGACCTGGTCTTATATTACAGTAAAATAAGACCAGGTCTTACATTAATTTTTGCTTCAAAAGACACATTAGAGCTGACTGTCCAGCGAGGTCTTATTTTCAGGGAAAGACAGTAGGGACTGGGTGAAGAAAGCAAGCCTCAGTCCTTTCAGCTTCACCTGTTTAAAATAGAGCTTCACAACATAGGGCACAGGGTATGAGTAAAGCTAGTGGCTTGCCTCTGCTGGGGTGAAACAATAGCCCTAGACTGAGAGCTGTGGGGAGAAGGAGCGGCCATATTTTTGTCCCCGCCATCCAGGTGAAGATCACTCAGGATAAAGTTTCCATAATATGGAGCTGGGGCAGAGGAGAGAGCAGGTCATGAATCAAATGCCACAGACTCTCACTGTTCATACCAAGATTTTAACAGGTTTTCTTAAATAAATGTTTCTCCATTTTCTATATGCCCTTAGGACAATTTCCAGAGATATTAGATAATATAAAAAAACAATTTTCACCAGTTATGTAGTTGTTTTGCTGGGGATAAGGTTTGCCAAGCTCCTTATTTGACCATTCTGGAAGTTCCACTCCTTAATTTGCTTTTAAAGAGGCACCTTTCATAACCTCCATTGGCCTCAGCAGTTTCTCCTATACTCCTCTGACAACATTAACTACAAATCTTATAAAAATAACATCATCAAGCAGAGAAAAGTAACCTGCACATTTGGGGCCTGGCTAAGGTCTGGAGTGGCACATGTCCCCAGGGATGGGTCAGGCGCCATAGGAAAGAATGCAGCTGCAAACAAATGAATAACTATCTGGGCGCAGGTAGAATACGATCTGCAGAGTACAGTGCAAGTAAAACTGAAAGCAATAAACGAACAAGACAAACAAAAACTTGTAGACATAGACAACAGTTAGACAAACGTGCAGGTTACTAGAGGGTAAGGTGAAGGAGGTAGTAGAAGAAGGTAAACAGGGATCAAATATATGACGGAAGCAGAATTGACTTTGGGTGGTGAACTCACAATGCAATATATAGATGATGTATCATAGAGTTGTACACTTGAAACATATTAAATTGACTAACCAATGTCACCCCAATACATTTCATTAAAAAAAGAGGAAGAAACCTAAAGTAGGGTTCAGCATCAGAGTAGTCCCAAGACATACATGCGTGGATCACAGCAAAGACAATTTAAGAATAGGTAATTTGTGAAAATCCAGAAAAGAAAACACTGTTGTGTAGGAGCAGTAGGCACAAGGAGGCAGAATTCTGTAAAAAATAAAGGTGGGGTACTTTGTGTTGGAAATAAGACAGGAACCCAGTTTTTTGAATTGAAGAATAAGGTAAGAAGCAGTTAGTGTGCTCTTAACTGGAAGTCATTGTAGTTCTCCAGTCTAAGCTTAATTTACTCCTACAGCAGTGATGGTGTTGAATCCCTGGTTGCACGTGAGAGTTATATGGGGGAGCTTTAGAAAAGTCCTGGTCACAAATGAATTACTTCAGAACCTCCAGAGTAGGACTCAGGAATGATAAAATTTTAAAGTTCCCCAGGTGATTCCAAAGCAAGCCAAATTAAGAACCACTATGGGAAAAGAGCTAAGCTGAGATCAAAGAAACGTTGGAGGGGCAGGGAGACAGGCAGACTGTACATGGTGTTTTCTTTTTGAAAACCTCACCCAAGGATTCTCCTACAAAATTCCAGCCTATTCATTTCGATATACATATGCCAGACTTCTAAATTGATTATGCTACTACCTTACATCTCACATTCTGCATATTTTGAATGTTGTATCTTTCCATTAGACCACAGCTGTAATTTCTAACACTACTTTTCATTTAATTGACATATCCTATTATATAGTTATCCAGCAGAGATCCCAGCAGAAATTTAGGCATATATGGGAACTATTAAATTGGTGAGGATGGTCTAAATGAGGTCTGTTCAGGGGGAGTAAATGTTTCTTGGAGAGACCCTACCCTTAGCAAGAAAATTATGGGGAGAAATTTATATATTAAATATTGGCATATATCTATTAGTACTTAATGTATAAATAGCCCTTGGAAGTCAATTAAGAATTGAACATCTCAATTTAAATAGACAAAATAGATGAACAGACAAATTATAGAAGAATTAACAAATGTGAAATGTTCGCTAAAACTTTTTTTTAATTCTAATTAAAACAAGAATGAAGAATGATATTTTAAAGCTTTTCAGACTGGCAAAAATGAAAAAGATTCATAATATGGATATTATCCAGTGAAGGTAAGTCTCAGACCCTCCACACTGGTACAAATTCTGTAGAGCTCATTCTCTCCTGTATCCAACAAAATTGCAATATACTGGGGGTGCCAGTATAAAAGTAACAGTAAAAAAATGTATACAAGTGGCACTTTGGTCAACGTTGTTCAAGCAGTAGTTCACCGTAATCAGAAGTATCTGACCACTACACTGTACACCTGAAGCTGAAGCTGAATAATATTGTATGTCAACTATAATTTAATATACAAATATATAGTCATGGGATATGCAGTACAGCATAGGGAACAGAGTCAATGGAATTTTAACAGATATACGATGTCAGAGGAGCAATAGATTGCGGGAGAGGGGTTACCATTATGTGAGAGGTGAAATGTCTAACTATTACATTGTTATGCACACCTGAAACTAAAGAAAAAATAAAATAAGCATTGGACACTGATGGTAACCACTGTGAGCACTGCTTGTAATTGCAGAAGTCAAATGTGACTTGTATTCATCTTTTGTTCTTGGTATATATTGAGCATTACAATTTTAATAGTTTTTTTCTTTCTTAAAATGTGTATACATTTTTTCTTAAAATGTATAAAAACTTCTTAAAGTTTTTTTCTTTCTTAAAATGTGTATACACATATATATGTTGTTGAGTCCCTGGCTGAACATGAGAGTTATATGGGGGACATTATATATATATATATATATATATATATATATATATATATATATATATACACATATATACATATATATATACACACATATATATGTGTGTGTGTATATGTGTGTATATATATATATATATATATATATATATATATATATATATATATATATATCTCCACGGGATGTGGAGTACAGCATAGGGAAGATAGTCAATGGTATTGTAACAGCTATATACGATGTCAGGGGGTAGTAGATTGGGGGGAGTGATTATCACTTTGTGAGGGGTGTAAATGTCTAACTATTATATTGCTTTGTACACCTGAAACTAATAATACTAAAAAAAAGTGAAAGAGAAAAAAATATAGAGAGGAAGGAAAAAGCCTGTGAAACTATATTTTAATAAGGAAATAAAAATTAGAATGCCAAAAGAAACCCAAAAAGACATCTTCTCTCATTCTGTAGGTTCTTTACTTTCTTGATCATTGATACAAAAAAGGTTTTCATTTTAATGAAGCGCAAGTTATTTTCTTTTCTTTTGTTGCTTGCGCTTCTAGTGTCATATTTAAGAAACCATTGCCTAACCCAAAGTCACAAAGATGTACACCTATGCTGCCTTCTAAGAGTTTTATCATTTTAGTGTCTTTATTAGGTCTTTAACCCACTTTGAATTAACTTTATAGATGTTTGAGGAAAGGATCCAAATCCATTCTTTTGTATGTGAATATCCAGGTGTCCCAGCACCATTTCTTGAACTTCGTGTATTGTAATTAGACATTTCACCCAGATTATATCATAGGTGATGTTAGGTATTCCATGTTGAAACCTATCAGAAGATATTATCTGTATGAACCATTAGTAGAGATGAGAAACATAACTATTCTTTTAATGTGACGACTACTGGATACATCCATGGTACAATGAAATTTTCCTTTGTGATTAGAAAATAATCCGTGTGGTGTTAATCTGGCACTATAGGAAGTCTAATTACCCATCAACTATTCTTTTAAGGCCTTTAGCAAATAGCAATTTTACTGCTTGTCATAATCAAATTAGTCTTATGTTGTCTAGTCTATAACATAAAGGAGTTAGTTCATCTTAATCATTACCACTCTAATATTATTTTATTGTCTTAGTATAAATGTTGACTTTATTTGAATCAAGTCATATCTTGTTTTCTTCTGCAGTAATAAGACAGTTACTTCAAATGACTAAGGGAGTAGTCATATAACCCCAGGACGAGAGTACAGTCCTTTGGTGAATGATATTTTAAGGAGATAAACTATTCATCCTCCAACATTTTTTTTTGTCTTCTGTTCTTTCATTGTGTTGCTCATGAGGCTGATATGCTAAGAACTTCAATTAGAGAGTTTCATATTTTAATGTCATGGCACTAAACATTTGTGACACCAAGTCCAACCCTCTGGAGAAATGTGAAAAGCTGCCTATTACACATCAGTAGTATGACGGAGAGAGATTTTGTCAGGATTTCCCTGAAGCCTTGGGAATGTTTTGAGGCAAGGAGAGTGGAGAAGCCTAAGAGACACAAAATTGATGTTTCTAAGAATCTAAAGGACTCAGACCTAGACCTAGAAAAACAGAGCTAGTCTTTGCAGAATTAAGACCAATGGGTGGAATACGAGGGCAGACAGATTTCAGGTCAATGTAAAGACGCTCTCTCTAAAATCCAAGCTGTCCCGAAGGATCAGGCTGCTGCCTAGTGAGGCAGAGAGCTCCTGCCCGCGGAAGGGTCCCAACAGCTAATGGGCCACCATTTGGGAATGCTGTGTCAACGGTGGGATTACGTAATACCTAAGGCTCTTCCCACACTTAGAGACCTGGGAGGCATCTTTGCCCCCTTCCACATTATTGAAGTCTACCTGTCATTCTTCCTCGGCGACATTTCTGATATTTATCCATTCTCATTTTTAGCTCTGCTGCCACTATTGCTAAAATGTTCTACTAAGCCTCCCCTTGAATTCCACACACAAGGCAAACTTTACTAGAGTCATTGCTCCTGCCTCCCTCTTTATTTTGAATTCCATTATTTCTCACCAGTCAGTTCAAACTCTCCTCCTCAGGAAAGCCTGTTCTTGCCCAGTGTAGAAGAGTCTGACTACTTCTATTGAACAACAACAACAAAAAAAACGCTTTGTACATACTTCCAATATACACTTATCATTCTATATGCAATTTTGTGTTGACATATCTGGTTCCCTTACTAGATGATAACCTCCACCAGGGCAAGGATCATGCCTTATCTTCGTATTACAAGCACCTAAGAGAGTATTTCCTATAGAAATAGCTCAACAAATATTTGGTTTGTTCAAATATTTATTCAAATAAATCAATGAATAAATTACTGGGGTTTCTTATTTCATATCACATCTTGGGGATGAGAATGGAGTGTTTGGTGACTGACCCCAATATTTTTACACCTAGAGTAGTATTTTTTTAGCTTTAAATTTTTTATGTTCCCCATCTCTCCCCCTGAGGGGATCAGTTTGCTACAGATGACTAAAAGTATTGACTACAACAGTAAAGGAAAAGTGAAAAGTTACTGCAAATGAGATTTGGCTCTGAGAAGTCTCTACCTGAAAACTTAATTAGTATTGATGAGAAAGAAGATAAGTCAGGAGGTACAAAGGATGCCATTTGACTGACAGGAGGAACACTAGGGAAGCAGTAAAGCACACACATGGGCAGGAGAATGTAATCATCAGAGGAAAGAGTGGATGAACCACAATTGCGGATTATACATATCAGTGCCATTTTGTGACAATCTGATTAGAAAGTGATGCTTAGAAGCTCCTGGAAGTTTTAAATCTATGGTCAAGAACAGAGTACAAAGGGGCACAGCACTGCTGCTAGGAAAGCACTACAAAGATCAGGCATGAAGATTAGCCTCGAGACGTGTGCTAAAGAAGGATGTTCAAACTGCTGACATGAGGTCTCTTCCCTCTCCGCGATAAGCAGAATCACTTCATCCCTATGCCATGGGAGGTAACTTTGGCTCTCATATCTAGCACCAGCCTGAGGGAAATTTGAGAAGTAGACAAAATTTAACATTTATCCCTATCCTCTTTTTACAGCGCCTTCCATTATCTCCCGTTTTCTCTAATTTCCTTACTGCCTCTTAATGTCTCTTGTTTGCCAAGCCCTACTCCCCCATCTATGACAGCCCAGGGCATTCCAGCATTCCATTCTCTGGGCTTATTCTCTCTTAACCCTTCCTGGTGTCCATGGCACCACCTCCATTCTTTCTGGCAAAACTGCTTGGCCAGTCTGAGCTAAATCGTTAATGACTGACTGTGACTTTGGTTTCTGATGTATTATTCTTCCCACACATGCATTCTGCTAGAGATTTTCAGTGGCTTACTCAAAAGGTGGAGTAAATGGAAACCATTTGCAAAGCTAACCTACGCTAAGCTTTCCATTTAAAATGGAAGTTTTATCCGTCAGGAGCTTGAGATCCTTAAAAAATAGCTTCATATTTCATATTTTATTAAAATAAACAGGACACACAGTACTTCAGGTTTTTGTCTCATTCTAATGATTTTTACAGCAGCTGTTGTTAATTGGGGAGGAATATATTTGTCAAAGCAGCTAATCATCTTGTATTTAAAAAAGAAGAATGTGACAGGAATTTAGAATCAAGTCATATCTCCCCAGTATGCTTTTTGAGAAATGGATGACAATGGTTGACAACTTTTTTTTATGTCTGTTCCTGAGACTCTCTCCCTGCCCATTCTCAGTGAATCTAAAGATAGATGTCTAATACTTTAATGACACAGAAAGGTATTGTCTCACAACTATACTGAAGGAGAATCCAATAAGGCAAACATAAATTATTAACAGCTGTTCTTTTGAACCTACTCTTCAAGAATGTAATACTGGTTATTTTTAATAGTGTCTGGAAAATCTTTCCTCTGTGTTAAGAGCAAAACAAAAAATAAAGGAAGCAAACATAAGAGAGGGAGGGAGAAAATAAGGAAAGACTATCCCAGCTCCTCACTAGTAAACAGTTCTGTATTTTTGAGATGAAAGCTTCTTGGAATATATATTTTTTTCCCAAGATTTGAGCAAGGGCCTGATCAAAACTACTTGCTCACTGTATTTCCCATACATTTTTTAATAATTATATACAAATTTCCATGTTTCATTTTATCCCTCTGGGTGACTCTGTTGTACGTCTGAAATCACTATTTCACTGTATTGAACATTTTATGCAAGATTAAGCAACCAATTTGGAAATGAGACATTTGAAACATTGAGGAGTTACACTATCAAAATAATGACAATTTGTCTTCATTGATGATGGTGATGCATTTCTACAGATTGTATCTTTTAGGAAGATGTTATTTAGATTTCATTATTTCTGGTAACTATTCTTGAGTGATGCTTGTGTGTCATCCTGGGCAAACATTCAGAGAGGCGGTCAGGAGTGGAGAGCAACTTAGGCAGAAAGGATTTGCTCTAAAGTAAATCATAAATTCCACACTTTGGGACACAGAAACACTCTTCTCATTTCAAATTGGCAGTTTTCCCTCTTCGTGGACACCAAAATTTCCAGAAATATCTTGGGACTCAGTTTCAGCACAGCACCCACTTTCTGGAATATGTTGTTCACTCACTGTCTAGATTCTACAACACAAACCAAACCCTGGTGATGGGTGGGAAATCCCCTCTGAGCTGAATCAGCAGAGCTGCTCTCTCTACCTCCATCTTCTTTTCTGTCAGGGATTTGTGCAAATATCTACATTTGCTGGGTTTCCATACATGTGATAGACTCTTGCTGCTTTACCAGCTTTCAACTAATACCTCCACGTTAATGAACTTCTCATAGGTAAACCAAAGGAGAAGAGAACATAATTTGTTTCACTAGAGATCATCATCTTTTCTTCTGTATCCATTATCTCTTTGCTTTTTCCTGCACAGAGAATTTTTACTCTTCCTCACTATCCTCTAATTGTTCCACTCTGTGGTAGCCATGAAAATATGCCTCTCATACCCCTGACTGTGGGCATCCCTGGCTAATATATGCTGAAATCCATCATTGCATCTGAGCTAAAGTCATGCTTCCTATGGGCTGCTTCCAGGCAAAGACAGCCAGCCAGGGACGCTTAGGCAGGCCTGTTCCTAATAGGTATCTTTTGACAGAGATCTTTGACTCCAGGATTTCCTAGTGACCTTGCCAGACTTTCTTAGAACTAAAGTGAAGTCTAACGTGCTTTCCCCAACTTTCTTCTTTTCTCCCATAGACCCAGGATCAGACCTGCATTGCAGTCTGATGGCTCTCCTGCCCTTCATCCCTACCCTCCTCCTGCCTTTCCCCCCCTCACAAGCATTGCCCCTAATAAATCTCTTTTGGAGGACCCAGATTAACACAAGTGATACTGAGGATAGCCTGAGAAAAAGGGCGATAAAATGAGAGTTTGGGATTGGTTCACGCGCCACCTGGGGAATGAAGAGAATATCTTCCTGGTTAGCAGGTGGGATATGGATAGTCCCTGACATGAAGTGGTATAGTGGTTCAAAATTGCTAAAGATTTAATTCTTGGTGTCCTGAAAAAATATCCTGGTGAAAGGGAATGCTGTGGCAAGTACAATGGTGCAGACATGTGAAATTTATCGAGTGATGGAAGGGAAACAATGATGCCTACAAATAACCAAACAATTTTAGGACTCTTAGACAAAAACATAGTTGACATTACTATCCAGAAACTCAAAGCATCATCATGGCCCCCTGTTAGTGTAGGGGCCTAAGGGCCAGGTAATAAATGAGTCGGCCAAACTTTGGCTCTAGGTAGCCCACTGGATCAGGGATCCACCCAGTGGTCATTGCACCAGTACCTGAGAGTACCCTCGGACTGGCTTGACAGTTGGACGGACCCCACGTTGGGTACTTGGGCTGTGAGTAAAGCTATCATAGTGGAAAAGGTTCAGTGGAAACCTCTGAAACTGCCCCCAACCCCCAACCTAGATAGTTAATAAAAAATGATATCATATCCCATAAAAATAGTGGACATTGTTGCTGCCATTAAAGACCTAATTGATGCAGAAGTGGTGATCCCTCCATTTCTGTTTAACTCACCAATGTGGCCCCTGCAGATGGATCCTAGAGAATTATTATGGACTGTTATCTAATCAAATAATAAACTGATCAAATAATAAACTGATCTGGGCCAGCCCGGTGGCTCAGGTGGTTAGAGCTCCATGCTCCTAACTCTGAAGCCTACCGGTGCGATTCCCACATGGGCCAGTGGGCTCTCAACCACAAGGTTGCCAGTTCGATTCCTCAAGTCCCACAAGGGATGGTGGGCTGCACCCCCTGCAACTAATAATGGCAACTGGACCTGGAGCTGAGCTGCGCCCTCCACAACAAAGATTGAAAGGACAACAACTTGACTTGGAAAAAAGTCCTGGAAGTACACACTGTTCCCCAATAAAGTCCTGTTAAAAAAATAATAATAATAAACTGATCTTAGTTACAATGTCAGACATGATATTGTGCTAAGCAGATTAGCAAGCTTTCAGGTACCTGGTATGCAGCCATTGATTTGGACAATGTATTCTTTTTCATTCCACTTAGAAAAGATCTGAAATGATTTGTATTCATGGGAGACAGACAATCCCATTGATTTTCAATTTTGTCTCAGGGCTATGTTAGTACTATTAGCCTCTGCCATACTGTTTTTTAAAATAACAAAACTTTATTACCTTAGTTCTGTAGGTCAAAAGTCTGACACTGTTTCAATAGGCTAAAACAAAGATTTGAAAGCAGAACTGTATTCTTTTCTGTAATCTCTAGGTAGGATATGTTTCCTTGCTTTTTCCAGATTCTTGAGGTTACTCATGTCAAGGCAAAAAAAAAAAAAAAAAAAAAAAAATCTCAACTTATAAAAAATTTGTATAAGGGTTTATTTGAGCCAAACCTCTGCCATAATTTTGCTCGAAAAGATGTGAATCCTGCACATCCCACAGAATATCACACTGACACTATATCAGTGACATCATAATGAGTAGACACAAGAGGAAGAGGTGGCTAGTACATTGGAGGACTTGGTAAGACATGTGCTCCAGAGGGTAAAAGATAAACTCTATGAAGAGTCAGGACCTACCTCCCAGTTCAGTGAATATTTTAGGGGTCCAGTGGTCAGGGACATGCTGGGAGATTCCTTCTAAAGTCAAAGAAAAAAATGCTGAATTTTTCATATCCTATGACAAAAAGGAAAGCACAGTGCCTGATAGGCCTCTTTGTGTTCTGTAGGCAACATATTCAACACCTGAGAACATTGCTCTGGTGACATGATTCAAGTCTGCGCTGTGCTGGAAGCAGAGTGCTGCTTGGGCCATATGACCTGGCAAACCCTATGATACTGGAGGTGACAGTGGTGGGAAAAGATGCAGGATGGTGTTTATGACAAGCTCCAAAGGGAGTTTCACAGTGTGGGACCCTGGGATTAGAAATAAGGCCACAATTAGGTAGTCTAGACCCTTTGTTACCCAGCACAAAGTCACCGTGCCCCTTCCCCAGCACCATGGCATTATGGAGGATTCTTTTTGACAACTGAAAGGAAAAAGTCTGACCTTGGTTAAGATTGGGTTGGCGTGATACATGAAAACAAGTCAAAAACAGACTGTATTTCAGCCATATTAGGGGTGGCTCTGAAAGACAATGGAGAGGGAAAATCTTGCAAGGGGGCAGAGATATGAGCAGTTCACCTGGAATCTACTTTACGTAGAATGAGAAGTTACCCAAGGTGAGACTATATACAAGTTCCTAGGTAGTAGCCAACGGTCTAGCCATCTGATCAGAGATCTGAGAATAAAAGCATTCAAAGATTAGAAATAAGAGAATATGGGATAGAGGAATGTGGGTGAACATGTGGGAGCGGACATGAAGTGGGAAGGCTTTTTGTATTGTACATTGAGGCCCATCAAACAGCATCCACCATGAAAGAAGTACTCAACAACTAAGTAGATAAAATGATTAGCTAGTTGATGGTAGGCAATCTTTGTCATCATTCCACAACTTCACAATGAGTACATGAATGAAGTAGCCATGGTGGCATATATGAAAGATATATATGGGCCCCACAGCATGGCCTATTACATATGGGGGCTGAATTTACTACAGTTGTCTCTGAATGTCCAGCCTGTCAGCAACAGAGACCAATGCTGAGCCACTAATAAGGCACTATTTACTTCTCAGAAGCCAGCTGGCCACTTGATGGTTAATGTTGACTACATTAGGCCCCTTTCAGCCTGAAAGGGCCAATGGTTCATCCTCATGGGTTAGGACAGCTATTCTAGATTTGGGTCTGCCTTTTCTGCTCACAGAGCCTCAGGCAATACCACTAGCCAGAGAAACAAGAGGGTGAGTACCAGTTGCCATTCTGGGAATCTACTGCAGCTGTAGGGTCTGTAGTTCATCTCACTAACCCCCCTCTCCTTTGCTTCTCCCTAGGAAGATAGGTCCATGGTAATCATGGAGTTGTTGCTCCCTGAACCTATGTGGAAAAGTGGATCTGTGTGGTGAATGGAGCGGACAGCAACATCCATAAATATTTGCTTCTCATATTTCTAACCTTGGGAACATGATTGACTGACAGCCCTAGCTACTTGTGCTCTGAAGTCACTCCATTTGTCCTGAGGCCACACTTCTCATGTGCTGCTCCCAGGCAATGACTGAGTGAGGCAGGTCCATCCCCAGAAGGACACAGAACTGCCCTGAAGATAACTTTTGCTCAAGGGCTCCTGACAGCCTTACCTAACTTTCTGAGAACTGCATTACAGTCTAAGGTGTTTCTACCCACTTCTCTTCCTTTCCTTTCTCATTTATCAGGAGTCAGATGTGCATCATGGTCTGGTGGCTTTCTTGGCCTTTCCAATCTCCCTGTGTTTCCTTTCTAGGACTTTCCCTTAACACGTTTTTTTCCCATCTGATCTCATCTTGTATACTTCTCAAAAGACCTAGAATAACATACCTTCTACAATCCTTTTATATATTATATACATGTATATAAGGACATACACATACTCTGAACTGGATCAGCAGTTCAGATTATCAGCAACTCTTTCTTCACCCCACCTCTCTTTTCCATAGACCCTCAACACAAACAGACTCACCTTAAAAAAAAAAAAAGTGAGTTAATAAACATTCATCATTAAAGCAAGGAAGATGAGTGCAGTTGTCAGAGTAATCCAAAATTTAGAATTAAGGACCTTACACTAGGCTATCAAGCCCAAAGTCCCCTTTCCATTTATACTTTTAGCCTGTTTTCGGCTTTGCCTTTTGTGAGATGAGGGTAGATCAGAAGTGAGCTCATAGAAAAGTGCCCTACCCTATTACACCCCTACTGGCTATCTCAAGCTACTAGACAAATCTCGGATGATTCAACATCCTGGTGAATAAAACAGAGTTATTGACTTCAAGAAAAACCAACACAAAATATGGGCATTGTTTATATAAAAAAAAGTTAAAACAAACAAAAAAATAAAACAATGGGTCATTGAAAGAACCCTAGACTACGATAAAAAATTAAATCAAGGATAAAAAGATCAGGTTGTTAAGGAATCAAAAAAAAAAAAGCCCGAGTGCCCATCTGGCAATACAAAAGAGGCTAGTATAGAAAAGGCAACCTTCAAAAAGTGGAAAGTTTGCCTTACACAGATACTACAGAAGCAACTAAAGAAAAATACTCAAGTATCTTGAGAGACTTAAAGACCAATATTAAGAGACTCTTTAAAATCGCTAAATGACAGAGTCCAGTTCAAGCATACTAAGCACAAATTTAATTGATGTCTTTCTTTAGGGATTATCAGAGGATTTCTAAGCACAAATTTTCTTCCCAAGAATCAAGTTAGAATAATTAGATCAAATTGTGATAATGCTTAGATTTTCTACAACTAATTCACCAATCATTTGGACAATAAAGCCTTAGAAACGTATTTTTCCAAAATTTCACCACTGTTACTAAAGCTCTTACTATATGTAGCTGGTCCTTATAGTGCTAGACCTTATAAGGCTGTATGTAGCTAGTCCTTATAGTGCCTTTGGAAGAATTAGAAAAAGGTATCCTCTTGGGAATTCCAGCTTCTACTCTCCCTTGTAACAGACACAGCCTTATTCTACTCACACACCCGCTTAGCAGACAAACCACCTACATCACAAAGAAAACTGAGACCAAGAGTTGTGAACTTTTTCAACTTCTACCTTCTCCACTGCAGATTTAACTCTATGTTTGAAAGTTCTCTCATGTTTGGGAGACATTGTCTTTTCAGAGATGCTTCCTCCTCTCCCCTTCCAGGGTCCAGTCAACCGCTTTACACACACACCTTTACACCTATTCTTTCTATGGCTTGTTTTCCTCAGCCTCCACATAGGCTTAAGTCTCCTGACTGAACAAACACAAAATTTTCTTTCCACTGTCCTTCAGTGACAAACTTTTTGAAAAAGCACTATACATCTTTATTCTCACTTCTTCACTCTTCATTTGCTCCTCAGCCTTCTTACTTTTTGTATCTCATCTCATCATTCCATTCAAAGACATTCAGAAAAGGTCATTTCTGACTCCCTGAATCACAATAATTTCTGTTTTTATCCTTCTTGGTGTCTCTGTATCATTTGATTCTATTGACCTTGTTTGTTTAAAATTTCTCTGCCACTGGCTTCTCGGAGACCTCTACCTCTCTGACTTCTCTTTCTTAGCTTATTATTCTGTCTTTTATTGATTTTAAAAAGGTGGAGGGAACAACCCAGTCTCACCTCTATCTAAGATTTAATGACGAAATTTACCATGATGTGTAAGCACAGCAATAAATGCACGGTTTTTACAAGCCTTTGATAAGATTCTATTCTGAAAAAGAAAAAATCACGGAAAATATTTTGTGGATAAAGAACTGCTCTAAAAGCACTAAACAAGAGGATGAAGGTTAATGGGCACTTGTACGTATAATCAGTACTGAACAAGCACAAACTTGTGGAATGCACTCAGATCTTCCATTGCCCACTTATATTTATTCAGTGGGTCTGGTCCTTCCTGTTTCTCTGTAGAAACTTGGCTTTTCTTCTTGCCCAGAAATACAAAGAGTTCACTTTGCTGGTTCACTTTAAAATTCACGCTTGACTTGAAATGATGTGGGTAAGGATTCTAAGAGGATTGTAACCTTAAAATTCATAAATTCACAATTCCTTTAGGTATCTGATACCACAGGATCTCAGCTGAAACTTCCTCTTTACCAGTCCATTCCACCTAGATGAAGAGATCTAAACAATATCAGGGATTAGCTCTAAGGCATTCTTATGAAACCGTTTGGTAAATGATTCAGAGGTGAGCATGTGTGCGAAATATCCAAAGTGGCATATGACATGAAACTTCCAGTTAGTAAATGCCAAGTGCAGTATAAACTGCAGGAGGATGTATGAGTGGGAAGAGAAGTGGCAGATGACTGTTCAAGGATAAACTAGAAGATGCCTGCAGGACAAATAATCCAACACCAATCACAGGGTAAAAGTCTCCAAGGTGTCAGTCATTACCCTCTGAAAGAATGGGCTTCTTTCAGAGGAAGAAGAATGGGCTTCTTTCTGGAAGGTACAAACCTATTTATAGTTCTTCTGCTATTGGAATCTTCCAATATGTTTGAACTAAAAAGGTCATTCTTCTTTTCACTGAAGGACAGGGTGATTGAATTTCAAACCAAAATTCAGATGGCATTTTATAGCAGGAATTTACCTTCAGTCAACATTTTCATATATAATTGTCATTAAGAGAAGATTTTGAAGGCTAAATTTATTATTATTCTCAGAGAACTACTTAGATCTTTATTATGAATGTGCTAATAAATTTTCCTTTTTGTTTCTATAAGGATGTGTGTGTATATCTTTCTCCATGTATTTTTTTCTCTATTGCATTTGTGTGTATACATTTTGTAATACAATATGTATTCACTTGATACATAATTAAAAGTCTTCAGGAGATGATCAGATTTTTCCCCCCATTAAAAAGATGAGGCATTGGCTAGCTGGTATGATTTCGACTAATAAAAATAAATGCCCTTAAGACAGGAATTAGATAAGCAGCTTGTTTCTGCAAAAGTTGAATTGCAGCCAGTCTCATACAAACTCATTTCATAAATACTTCCTTTTTCAAAAAAAAAAAAAAAAAGGAGATGATAAATGGATTAAAAAATTTCCAGGAAGGTACTGAGGATTCTGCTCAGGATTATCTCAGGGGGAAGCTTCCATCTGTTCTCTCCAATAGTTTAACTTGCTCTACTCTGTTCCATATTTCTGAATCACGACTTTGGAGTTTCTGCATAAGATCAAATACTTTTCTCATTTCCCACTTTATATTATCAAAATACCACATTTATTTGAAAAACCATTGCCCTGCTCTATTGCTTACGGTATTATTTTAGGGTAGAGAAAATATTTTGTCACAAGAAAAGATTTCATGACATCTCTATAGCTATATACACATTTACATATCTTTAATTTTATGTATCTTTTTAAATGTCTTGATTGATTGGTTTTAGATCATCTCAGATTCCATCTGATTTCTCTGCCTCCCTGCTAAACCTTTTTCAATCCTCGCATAACTTCCAGTTTAATCCTATTCCCTGCGCTACAAAGTCACCTTCAAAATATTATCATTTTTATGTAATGAAGACACAAAGTCTATCACCTAAATGATTTCAATATAAAGCAAGACTAAAAACCAATGCGAGCAATTTTCAAAGTAAACAGTATTTAAAGACAGCTCAAGAAGAGGAACTCCACAAATCCTAGCATTAGAAAAGTATACAACTTTTTTCTGCTGAATCCTTTTAATATATGTGCTGTAATATTAATATTTATTTACAAAATCATTCACACTGTGTATACTCATTTCATACTTGGTACTAATATGCTATACTGTATGTTGTATTTGGAGTAAAACACTTTCTTGTTTTAATGTATTCATATTAATAGCTCTCATAACAGAAGTGGGTAGATTTTAATTTTTAGCAGTGCCTTGTTTTTCTTCAATACATTCTCACATTTAAATACAAAAGACATAAAAGTGAATGTAATATTTTTTTTAATTAGAGGAATTTTTTTTGTATTATATTTGTTTCTTAAAAAACTCCTGGGCCTAGTAATTCATTTTAATTTATTTGTTTGCAAGCTTAAGGACTATTCTATTGCTTCAGTCACCCAATTCAAAAAAAAAAAAAAAAACAAAGTCTAGAGGAAGGTATTTTCAACTCCCCTGTGAAAGGTGGCACTTGATAATTCTTTTCTGATGGGCTCCTGTAATTTTCCATGACAAATTAGTATTCAAACTTCTTTCAGGCAAACACATCTTCCATGTGCTCTAAATACATGGTTGACCTTGAGGTGGAAGTGGAAACCAGCCCAAATCACAGTTACTCTCCCAATTTCTGCTCCAAACGTTTTTATATGGGAGCATTAGGTAAAAAGAAATCAACCTTGGAGAAAAGAATGAGGAAGTCCCAACAGAGCCACACCCAGTCTGGACAGAGGGTGTACACAGAAGTTGAGCCTGTCTTACCTGCCTGCCTTGCAGGCCAAGAGTGGCAGCAGGTTGGGCTCACTGCCTTCATATATAAGATTTTCCACCCCACCCTCCCAAAAAAGTATGTTGAAGACATTGAGTTTTTTTACAGCCCTATGAGATGGATAGTATTATTATCCCCATATTTTACAGATGAGAAAACTGTACTTCAGTCATTTTTAGCACCAGCTGGGAAATTGGCCAACTGCCTGAGTGAGTCATAGTCCAGATGCTCAATCCTGCAGCCACGAGGGCTCAAGACAATTACCCAATGTTTTTGGCATGCCTTTCATTAGCTGTGCCCAGCACAAACCCTGAATATTTGATAATATATGCTTAAGAAATAATTCCATAGTGTACTGATTATCATACAAATATCTGTGTTAATGAATATTTCTTTTCAGCATTTGAATCACCAACCCTCATTTCAGCTGATTTTCACTTTAGCCATTTGTGCCAATATAAGGAAGCATTGGCACGGATATTGGAAGTGGGCAATGTGTCCACCCAGCAGGACCATGCTCCTCACACAAATGAGCCAAACCCTGAAATTTGCAGTCACCTTCACCCCTCTAAAATTAAAGCTAGAATTGAGGAAAGCTACCACCAGAGGGCAATAAATATTTTATCACTTGGTCAGAACCAGAGATAATAAATTGGTGGCCAGCAGCCATATTTTATTTGGTTCAAATGGTTTGTTAGCTTGTTCATTTTAAATTTAAGTTAACATTTAGTAATCAGAAGTGTTCATATAAAAATATAGATTTTCAATTTTTCTTAAAAAAATCAGAAGCTCTAGCAATTATTGGCTCTGTTTCCTCAAGATGACCAATTGGTGTAGCTGAATCTGACTGCCCTACTTGGATAGCTAGGCTGTCTGCAGCACTCCATCATTCATGTAATATATGCACATGTGCTTACACCCAACCTGCTACAGGTTACCACCTGGCCTCTGACATCTGAGTTTCTGAACTCATCCACTCAGGCTAAGGTAGGAAGTATGATTATAACAAAGATTATATGCATTAACCTTCTAGACTTCTTTAAGTAAAATTTTAATTTTGTTATTAAAAAATGCACATCAGGAATACAATAACTGAACATTAATACAGAGATCAACATGTTTATAAATGACCAAATTTTAGGTATAATTGGATGTATATTTTACTAATGCTTAACTACTTTAAACTTTTTTTTACAGGACTTTATTGGGAAACAGTGTGTACTTCCAGGACTTTTTTTCCAAGTCAAGTTGTTGTCCTTTCAGTCTTAGTTGTAGAGGGCGCAGCTCAGCTCCAGGTCCAGTTGCCGTTGCTAGTTGCAGGGGGCACAGCCCACCATCCCTCGTGGGAGTTGAACCGGCAACCTTGTGGTCGACAGGACGCGCTCCAACCAACTGAGCCATCCGGGAGGCAGCTCAGCTCAAGGTGCCGTGTTCAATCTTAGTTGCAGGGGGCGGAGCCCACCATCCCTTGTGGGACTCTAGGAATCGAACTGGCAACCTTGTGGTTGAGAGCCCACTGGTCCATGTGGGAATCGAACTGGCAGCCTTCGGAGTTAGGAGCATGGAGCTCTAACCTGCGCCACTGGGCCGGCCCCCTTAACTACTTTAAATTAGCTTATTCTAACTCTGTTCTTAATCTCTGACTGAAATAGAAATTTGGATATTCACTCTAAATACACATTCTGAAAGAATCAAGACCCTCCTAGGAAGGCTATATATTTTGTTACTTTAAACCACTTTGGCATCTGGTCTTTCTCTTAGTTGCAGGTAAAAGCAAGAACTATACAGCTTCCAGAAGGAGCTTGCATAGATGCAGTCTCCCAACTTCTTACCTGTTTCATTCTTTCTCCAGCATGTGAAAGAAACTGCTGGAGGGAATAAGAAATATAGCATCCTCTTCCTATTTGCCTTCTCTGCACTCTTCAGTGAGTTCACTCACAATCAGAACAGGCAGAGAGAGCAAGTGAATGGACTCCAAAGTCAAGGATGTCTTTGGCAGTGATATCTCTTTCCAGACTCCTAGACTGTCCTCATTGTTTACGGTCAAACTTTCTTGTTTCATAGAGAAATTACTGTTGCTCCACAGAGGTAGTTTGGAGTGGTAGGTAGAGATCTAGCTTTGAGTGAGAAAAACTTGGTTTGAGTTATTATTCTATCACTCATTGTATATCTATTACTATTTACTTATATCCTGAGGCTCAATTTTCTTGACTATATGATGGGAATAACACTGTTTGCCTTGACTATTTCCCCCATGTTATTGTAAAAAATCAAATACATACAATGACATATAGAACACTGTATAATACAATGTATTACAATAGCCTCAGAGGCTACTTTTGTAAGATGGCTATTTTTCTTATCCTAAAGGTTTAGTAATTAGGATGCAGATGAACAAGATCCGTATAGTGAAGGAGACTTTTAGGCAATAGTGAGTTGTTGGAAAAGATGACAAATTAGGAAGCACCAGGAATCTGTCTCCCCATGTAGATAACAATTGCACTCAAATCTGCCTGATATAACTATTTGTAACTCTGGAGTATATTAAAGGCTTGCAACTTCCAGGAGTAGGCATGGAGAGTAAATTGTGGTTATTTTTGGACAAGTTCAGCTCTTAACACATAGCAACTACCCATCCCCAAACCTTCCCAATAAGTGGCAGATAGCTACGCACATGTTCCTGGAGCAGTTTGCATGCAGCTTGCCAGAGCCACGGTGGGGAAAAAGAGAATCCTGTCCTTCAAATATGGAGGACCTGTTCTTGATTGCTATTTTATGATCACAGAAGTACAGACAAAGAGGCAGCACCACTGTTGTTACACTTTCCCCCATTGTTACAAGCCCCTCCCCCTCAGGCTGAAGGGACTTCCAGGTATTTAAAAGTCTGGCACCTTGCTTTCCCCCTTCATTTTCCTGTTTTTTCCCCTTCATTTTTCTGTTTTCCCCCTTTGAGAGACATATATTAAAGATTAGGACATACAAAAGCAACCACATATACAGGGGAAATTAGAAAGTCACCACACATACTCAGGCAAAGGCACAGTCAGAAAAGACCTGAAACCTTAAGTTTAAACCTCAGCCTGATTCTCAGCACAGAGACAGACAGTTTACAATAATCAAAAAACCAAATCAATAACAAAAATAGCAAACCAAATTATTAGGTTTAAATGTCCAGCTTCCAACAAAATATCACAAGGCATATTAAGAAACAGAAAAGTATGGCCCATTCAAAAAAAAAAAATAATAAACCAACAGAAACTGTCCAGATGGTGAATCTACTAGACTTTAAAACAGCTGTCTTAAAGATGCTCAAAGAACTAAAGAAAGATGTGGAGAAAGTCAAGAAAATTATGTATGAAAAAAATATCAGTTAAGAGATAGGAGATCTAAAAAGAAACCAAAAAGAAATTCTGGAGCTTAAAAGTGAAATAACTAAAAGTAAAAATTCACTAGAGAGTTTCAAAGGCAGATTTGAGCAGGCAGAAGACAGAATCACCAAACTTGAAGATAGGACAATGCAAATTATCAAGCCTAAGGAACGTAAGAAAAAAGATTCAAGAAAAGAGAACAGAGAGTAAGGGACCTGTGGGATACTATCAAGCACACCAAAATACAGGTAGTGGGAGTCCCAGAAGCAGAAAAGAGAGAAAGGAGCAAAGAAAACATTTGAAAAAATAATGGTTGAAAACTTCCAAAATTTGATGAAAGACATGAACGTAAACATCCAAGAAGTTCAACGAAACCCAAGTAGGATGAACTCAAAGAGACACACACTGAGACACATAATAATCAAACTATAAAAAGACAAAACAGAGAGAATCATAAAAGTAGCAAGAGAGAAGTGATTTATTACTTATAAAGGATCTTCAATCAGATTACCAGAAGATTTCTCATCAGAAACTTTGGAGGTTACCTGTCAACCAAGAATCCTATAGCTGGTAAAACTGTCCTTCAAAAGTGAAGGAGAAATAAGACATTGTTAGATAAACAAAAGCTGAGGGATTTGCCACTAATCCAATGATATGAACATGGATTGCTTAACTAGTGATATAATCTCATACAATTCTAAAATGTATTCATTAATTCATCAAACATGAGCAGAGTTGCTCTTCATGCCAGGTGCTGGGAATCCATGGGTGAAATACCATGGTTCTTGCCATCAGTCTCCTCTGGTTGTAAGGGAGTCTCTCCCTAAAGAAACAGGATGGGGTGAGGGTGAATAGGAAGGAATAAAAAGGGGGCAGAAAAAGAATGTTAAGGGATCAACAAAGAATGTAGGCAAATACAAAGATTAACAGAAAATGCAGATGGACATTAGAGGAGATAAGTCTTAGACAACGAAAGGTGAATAGGGCTGCCACAGACAGATTTTTAGTCTGAATGTTATACAGATGCTTGATGGAGCAATCAGAGGAAGTGAAAACCAGAGCCAATTTCCCTTGTCAAATCTTATGCCCTGGGGAAGTGGAGAGGAGGGATTTTACCCCTAAAAACAGGTACTTTTTCTAATTCCCAGAAAGATACTGCATAGACTGTCTGTACCCCTGAATCCAAAGGTGTGCCTTAAAAAACTGAAAATATTAGGGAGAATGACAGTTGGTGGTGCTGATATTCTGCATTCAATCAAGGATATTCTTAACAATTTTCTCATATTTACAGAATTGAAGAGTATATGTTCAAGACTTTCAGATACTGTGTTTCCCCAAAAATAAGACCTACCCAGACAATCAGCTCTAATGCGTCTTTTGGATCAAAAATTAATATAAGACCGGGTCTTATATTATAGTAAAATAAGACCCAGTCGTATATTATAGTAAAATAAGACCAGGTCTTATATTAATTTTTGCTCCAAAAGACGCATTAGAGCTGATTATCTGGCTAGGTCATATTTTTGGGGAAACACGGTATACAGAGCGTGCCAAAAAAAGTACACACATTTTAAGAAAGGAAAAAACTGCATTAAAATTGTAATACTCAATATATACTGATAACAAAAGATGAGTACAAGTCATGTGTATACATTTTTTGGCATCCCCGGTATATTTTGGGCTTAAAATAACCTAGAGCAATAGATTTTTTAACATAGAGCTTAAGTTCATCTTCTATTTTAAGAGTATATTTAGGAATACATGAGATGTAATATGTTAAATAAGAAAATACTAATGTCTTGTTTACCTTTGTATTATGGTATAACATTTTAATAATCATCTTATTATTACTATTGTCGTATTACTCGAGAAAAACACCAAGTTCCAGTGTAAAATTTGGTCATTTATTATTTGAACAAGATTATTTTCATTTATAGCTTCAAATATTAAAATTTGTGGCTCTACATAAAATAAGAGAAAGTGGCCTAATCTTTTTAAAACAGAACACTGATGTGGAGCTTAAAGTCCACTTCATTTTTATCTAGTTTCAATTTCCTCTAAAACACCTGCAAGCATTCCACATGCTAAAAGAAAACAGCTGGTGTGCTCATGTTCATAAAAATTGTACTGTGAACCTGAAACACAAAACATTGTGTGTACGTGTATTTTATTGAACCTAAAATTTTATGACTTTTTTGCATACCTATCTAAGACATAGTATTTTTGATTCCTTAAGTGTCAAAATTCATTAAGTGTTCATTGTGCAAAGTTCATTGTGGAATTAAGCAGAGAAAAGACTATTTCTGCCTTCAAAAGGATATAGCTATTTTGGAACTGAAATATTTCTTTTCAGAAAGGTTATAGCAGCAGCAATACAGGTAGAATATGGACAAAGTTGTGTAGTTACCTTATCCTGTTTTGATCTCTCTTTGAAGTACCCATTAGCCTCTCTTGGTCTGTCAGAGTCCTTCAGAGCTCACCTATAGAAATTCTCCCCATTCGAATTCCTTCTTTTATTATGTCCATATCAAAATTACTTGTTTATAATCTATTTCTTTAGGGACTAGTTGCCAAAGTGACAGCTAGCTTAATCAGGTAAACTAATCCATACCTTAGTATCAGTTTTATCCCTTTGAGCAACATAAGTACATGTTACTGACTTTTTAGAGACAGTGTTTTAATGCATAGGAATGACTCTAATAGTGGGGATTTCCACATGTATGATGACTTTTGGTGTTGTTTCCCTGTCCTGAGAGTTGGGGAGGAAAGAAATAGGCTAAGTGTTTGCACTGCCTGGAAGAGTTCCTAACAGCATGCTTGCAAAAATCCATGAGGAACTGGCAGTTTCATCCACACCTTTTAGGCTCCTCTTTTTCTTTCTTTTTTTTTTTTTAATTAAATTTATTGGGGTGACAGGCTCCTCTTTTTTAATCAGCCAAACCAAGCCCAGTTTCCCACAATATCTATTGTGGGAAAATACATTTCTCAAGAAATGAGTATAAGTGGCATTTTGGGCAGCATAATTCTTTGTTATATAGAATGGTATTATACATGGCAGGAATTTTAGCATCCCTGGTCTCAACCCACTAACTTCCAACAGCATCTCCCGCACCGTCCCACCTGTCCAGTCACTGTGACACTGTGACTATCTTACCATGAGTCAGAAATTCAGACAAAAAGGATGTGAAACTTTTCTGAAAGTAAAACCTTTCTTTGGATGGTGGCTTAGTGAGAAATAATTTGATGGTTTGACACTGATCTTTCTAATATTGCAGCATCATCCCAGGAAAAAACTATTCCTTTTAGGGGATAACATAAATTCAGAATTTCGTCTAACTACAGTTGGAGACACATTTGGTCTCATTCAAAAGATGGTTTTTAAAAACTCAGTAAGTAAAGAAAAATGAGAATGGAAGCACCATGCCTCAAATGCCACAGTAACATACTAAAATATTAATTTTTTTAAAAATCGCTTGCTTGACATGCTTTTAATAAGTCAATTTCTATTAATTTCTTTAATTTTTCACAATCCTACCTTTAAATTGTTTAAAGATATGGGTAAAAATAAGAATGACATAGCATCATAGGCATATGCATTGCCAGTTTATGGTGAGTAAATCAAAGTTTCAGGGTCCATAAAGAGTTTCATTGGAGGAGTAAAGTCCTTTTGTTTCCTTTTAGATAAGATATATGTATGGAAGGCTCATGAATGGCAACAGTGCTGTTTTATTAAATAATGCTCAAAGAACATGATTAACAAGAAAATTATATGGAAAATAAATGTTAAACAATTTATTTAAAAGTAAAATATGTATTTGTGGTAGCTTTTAGAGGATGGAAGGTAGGGACATGGCTTTTGAGAATACAGACATGTTCTTGCAATATTAATTTTTATTCCCAGAGTAAGGGTTAAGATTGGCTTCGATTTTAAATATTGAACATTTGATACACAATGGTGCTGATTTGGTGGGATATAGGTGGTTAAATTGTTGGTTATGTTGATATAAAAGGCAATTATTCTTCTTCCCTAATGGTCCCTGGGTTGGTCAGACGACAATTTAGGAAAATAAAGTCATTCTACTGTGAGTTCCAGGGAGCCAGGGGCCATGATGATGTCGCCCTAGTAACATAGTATCTAGCCCATAGAAGGCTCTCGAAGCAGGGAATGAGTTCAAACACATTCGCTCCTTTCTTCCACTGTGATAGCCACAGCCCTGGGTGATTCTCCCACTGAACCACTCAATTTAACAAACTCTTATTACTAATAATAACTTTCATCATTATGCATTTATTGAGTGCCAGGCACATGATGGCCATTATTTCAGTTAATTATTAAATCAACCTCATGGCATAAGCATTATTGTCAACATTTTCAGATAAAGAAGCTGGATCTTAGAGAGGTCAGTAGTTTGCTCAGGATAACATGACACTAAGATGCAAATCCAGGTCTCTAAGACCTGGGTCTTTTTACTGAGGCGTGTGAGTGAGACACCGTGCTAGGAGATACGGTTAGAGACTTCTATGACTCTCTGCCTACTTGTACAAGTCATTCTATTCACTATTAAATGGGCTATAATAGAAGGAAAAACAAGGCAACAACTAGTAACATTTAAAGAGGAAGGAGTAATTACCAGAATTTAGAGATGTTGCTAGTCATACGATGATAGGCGAGGGATAGGATTTATATGTTGACTCTCTGGATTCCCAGAGGCAAGCAAATTACATAAGGTGAGCAAACCATTACATCTGGGTGTCAAACCATCCTGTCCCCAGGAGCTAGTTCTCTTCAGGCAGCTCTGCACAGTGGGCCAGCCAGTGTATGTGGAGAAGAGCTGCTGAAACTATACAATGCTTACCTCAAACATCCCCAATACAATTCTTGTATAACAGTTCTACCTGGTACACCACTCCCACAGACCTGAAAATCCTCTCCCTGTTATTTCTGAGAGTCACCGAAGCGGTTCCTCACATGTAGGAAAAAAACAAGTTCTTCCTCTCCTATGTGGGTTCCCTCTTGCCAATATCCAATGCAGCTACAGCTTCCTTAGGGAACCTGCCCCCACCACTGCTAAGGACTGTTAACCAGTCCATGATTCTGCCTTTACCCAGCAAAGCCTCAGAAGATGGGAAAAGCCCCTCTCTGCAGTCAACTGGCCTCAGAGACCCCGCTGTTCGCACCCATATCTCTCACAATAGAATTTATTCCCCTCTTTATTACCTGTAAGCAAAAACTTGTCTCAACAAGAACAGCAGCAGTTCTCTATGGTGTCCCTCTCCTGCTTATATATAATACATCCAAGAAAAATGTTTTCTTTCCCTACTACTGAAATATAAGTAAACATACATACACATGCACTCAACACAGGGGACCTGGAAATCTAGCCCAAAGCTACACAGTCAGCCAGTGCCATTACTAAACCAGAATGCTTAATACTCTGTACTTGCCTTATATTTGTGTAATTGAAAGAACCCATTCTGGGCTTCTTTTTTCCTTTCTTTAAACAGAGAGACAGTTTAAAGATAAATGAGTATTTACATGTGAAGACCAAAAACACCAAAAAACATTCACAAATCTTAAAGTTCAGCGTCAGCCAAGACACCCCATTATACATAGGTAAAAAAATTGAGAGTCAGGAATATTAAGTTTGCTGGTTAAAATAATACAGGTAGTAACAGAGCCAGGATTAGAATTTAGATTTTCTGATTCCCGGTCTAATGCTGTTTCTTAGTAGAGGGAGAGAAGAGGAGGTTAAGAGAGAGGGTTTGATACTTTTTCCTCTTTAGGAGAAAGAAGAATGGATTTCTCTGTTCTCCCTCAGTTTTTTGGTCAGTTTTCAGTTTTCATCTGCTTGGTATGTGTCATTTCTGGCTCCTGCATTTTCAACACAGCCGACTCTTGTATACTGAGCTCAGAGGTTCTGTGGTTTTCTGGAAAGCTCAATGTGAGCCTGCTCCAAAGGGAGAGTCACCACAGCCCTCCTCATTCTAAAAATATGCTGTTTGTTTTGGTTGAAATGGTTAAATTATTATTAAGGCTCATTTTATTATAGCTTGAATTGTGTCTAAATTCCTTTCACTGTTTTCCTTTTCAATTTCCTGTGTTCTGGTCCACTTTCCACCTTTATTTATATTTTTATGTTTGAATAAACTGATAATGGTATGTTCCACATAGCTCAGAATCATCTACTTATGCTTCCTAATAAATCAGTTTCTCCAGATTGTCATTGATGTTCAAACTTTTCCCCCTAGTGTGGTTGCATAAGTGTACTACCAGAGAGCCTGGAACATGATTTTATCAGTACCAAGTGCAGTATCACTACATTCTGCTAGGTCTCCCTCTCCCTGGTCCAGGGAATGGCTCCTTTCCTCATCTTCATCAGGAAGTAGAAACTTATGTCTCTGCCAGCTTCATAACTCTCTTGGCCACTCAGTGTGATGTGGAAAAAAATGTCAGGGGTAGGTTCATAGCAGCTGTTTTACCACATTCCTACGAAGATGCCTGCAGGCACAGATTGCGCCACTCAAGCCCCAAAACAGCCTTCTCCAGCCTTGGCAATCTACCTTGGGCGATCCCTGATAGAATACAGGGTCTTAGATGGTAGTATGCATAAGAAACACCTGGGAGGCAGGATTCCTGAGATGCACCCCCAGGCCCTATGATTCTGTCCTTCCTGGGGAGAGCCCCACACCCTGTCAGCCGCATCCATCCAATGCTGATGCAGGCTGCTTGCGGAGCGCTTTTTGAGAAATACTGATGAAGATTTCAGAATTAGTCTCAATATTCTTTTAAAAAATATCTTCTTTAAACTGTGGCTGGATGGTCAGTTCTGAGGAATCTAGAGAACATTAAGAAACAAATGGGGAGTGGCCAGATTTCCCAAGTCCCTTCCTCTAGGATTCTAGGATTCTGCACTTTTTTGGATTATATATAATATATCTGAATCCATGGAACTTAGGCTCAGTATGGAGAGATTTCTCGGCATCTTTTTCTCCCTAACTGACTGTCATGCAGGGTCTCAGCTCCCGCTCCCCGCACCAAAATGCAGGATATGGTGAGGCCAAAAAGGAACACCCATGGAGCCAAAGATAGAGAAGTCATACCACTATATTCTCGCTGGTGGCTGGGTTGGAGACACAGGAAGCAGGAGCCACACGATCCGCAATCTGCCGTCTGCTTCTCTGCCAACCAATCCACCAACCAACCTCCCAGTGTAGCCATGGCAGCTATATTAGTGGCTGATGGCTAACTGGTAACAGCTGATGGCCACCTAACAACTGAGCCAGCACCTTTCCACATGAGGCTGAGAGCCTGGAAACTGCTCTCTGGGGCTCTGTCCCCACACTCCACCCTTCCAGGGTCTCGCCTCACAATCTATGCTACAAGTGTCTTCCACAAGGGGCCCTGTGCCAGGAACCCACCTCAGGAGAAAAAGTTTCAGTCCAGTTTAAGTAATGTCCCAAGGGGTGTCCACTTACTCTCTGGACACAGCCAGGGTTCTCAGGGTACTGCCAGCCTTTCTGGGCACAGCCAGACTTCCTGGGCACAGCCATGGTTCTCAGGGCACTGTGCTGGAACAATAGTGGTGCACAGCCAAGGTGCTTACATATTCTCGATGATGGCCGGTCGAGACACAGGAAGCAAACATCTGCCTGTACCCCAACAAGGGGCCTTCCTGTACCACAGTCTCTCTGGCGGCTAGGCAAGACACAGGACGCAAACATCCACCACTTCCACTGCATGGTGGTACGCTCCCAAGCAAACAGTCAAACGGTCCATCAAATCAGGGATGGACGGCAATTCCCCATAGTCCACAGTCATTCGCCAGGGCTGTGCGTTGGCCTCACAGTGTGTGCCCCCTTTGCAGGGCGAGGGCTCCAAGTCCTCCCCAATCTGGGGGGGAGGGCCTCAGCAAGCACTTCCCAGCCCACAGGGTCACAACAACCTTCGCTTTCTCTGGCCTATGCTGGTTGGAGAACCATCCACGTCTTCCCACCCCTCCACGGGGGTCCAACTCCTGAGAACAGTGGCCACTGGGCACCGCACACTGTGTGGGGGCCACATGTCCTCCTGCCCAAGTCAGACATCATTCCTACCTGGTTAGAACCCTACTCGCTGCACCATGTGTCGTGCAGGGACTGTCATGCGGGGTCTTAGCTCCCGCTCCCCACATAAGAACGCAAGATATGGAGAGGCCAAAAAGGAACACCCACGGAGTCACAGACAGGGGGTTCATACCACTATTTCTCGTTGGCAGCTGGGTGGGAGACACAGGAAGCAGGAGCCAAACAATCCGCAATCTGCCGTCCACTTCTCTGCCAGCCAACCAAACAACCAAGCCCCTAGCGTAGCCACGGCAGTTATATCAGTGGCTAATGGCTAATCGGTAACAGCTGATGGCCACCCAGCCACAGCGGATGGCTGTCGGATTACAGCTGATGGCCATCTAAAACCCAAACCATCACCTTTCCACATGAGGCCGAGAGCCTGGAAACTGCTCTCTGGGGCTCTGTCCCCACAGTGACAATCCTGCAAGACGAAGGCTTATGCTAAAATATAGACAATGTATGCATAGAAACTTTGGCACTTTTTGGAGTTATGCTTTGCTAATTAAATAAAACCACACTCTAGAGTCTACATGGTCTGTTCCCGTTCTCACCTTCTGGGCACAGTTGGCTGGGTTTTACAAGATTAGGATTAAAGTGGATAGTTTCTGTAAATAGGAACAGAGGAGCAACCTGCCCTGAGAAGTAAGAGGAGCACTAGAAACTGAAGGGAAGGATTTGGAACATCAGGACAGGGCAGGGCTCACTTATGGGTGGAGCAGACAGATTTTCAGTGGTGTGCATTTAGGAGACAAGGACACTTCAGTATAAAATTTCTTTACAGGGGATAGGTGGCCAAAGCCTCCAATTCTGTAATGATACAACTTAAAGCTATACGCCTAAAAGATAATTTCTCAAATTCATTACTATCATGTATAAAGGATTTCTTTTAAAGTTTCCAGAAACCTGTTTTTAATGTGGAGGGGGAAAATTGCCACAGAAAGTTGCAGTGAGGGATAGGGGAGAACGCAAACAAACTGGAGTATAAAAATAGATCTCTGACACCATGACTGTCCCTATTCTGTTTATCTTCTTCAGTGGGTGAGACACAGAACAGAATCCTGGAGAAAAATACCTGACTATGCAGCGACCTCAACTAATAGAATGATAGAAATTCTGAGGAAACTTAAAGTACAAAGGGCCCTGACAAAGCAGATGCCCCTGTGTTCTTATACTTCAGAGGGACCCTGGCTGTTAAGTGTTAAGTGTACATTTAAACACAGACATGGAAATCTCTCCAAGAAATTCCCTTTGAGCTGTCTTTCATAGGGGGTGTTTCTAAACAGAAATAACCTAAAGGAGGATGTGAGACCAGGCTGGAAGAGGACCCTTAAAGAAAAATCAAAGCCAGGTAGGAAGGAAGACTCAAAGTAGACCAAAAAATGCAGGAGAGAGACTGTCTATCTAGGCTGACTACCAAGGCCAGAGAATGAAGAAGGGATGACATAAATGCATGACACTTAGGGACATTCATAAATATTCATGGAAAGAAGGGAGGGAAGACAGGGTTTCCTACTGAAAGGTTCCTAAGTTGTTGGAAGAGATGGAGGGCTACAAAATGTCCTGTTATGAGTAAAAGCAAAAGGGACCAAATCTAGAATCCAAACAGAAAAGGATATTACTACTTCCTTTCACAGACCTATGCGAAAGCACAACTCAGGAAAGTAAAGCAGTTGACTTAGCCAATTGGTAAATGATTCAGAGGCACATGTGACAGACTAGAAGCTGGCACAAAGTTACGGGTAGTAGGGACATTTCTGCAGAAAGCTCAGGAGAGGTAGCGCCTTGAGGCAGTACCTGTGATTGATCTCTTCTGTTCCTAGTTAGCAGCCCCTGCACTTCCTCCTTCTCAAATCCTTCATCTGCATAAAGATTAGTTTTGCTCCAGGATTATTTGTGTGTGATTAAACGCAATGGACAGTGTGAAAATAAAGGAGTTAAAAAATAGGAAGAGGCCAGGGTACAAAGACATGGTGTTTGATGGAGGCATTTTCTTTCTCTTTTCCTCCTGGACGTTGGTTCAAGAAGGACCTCCGAAATCAGGTTTTCTGGAGTAATGTTTGCCAGTTTGTCATGTGTGTATGGATGCGGGGGAGATCGTTCACTAAATCTTCGGGTTGATTTTATTGATTAGTAAATAAAGCAATGAGCACTTCCTGCATGCCTTCTCTATGCCAGATTGCAGCCATGAGAGAAGCAACCATGCTATCCCAGACCTACGAACCTTACAGTCCAGTGGGGGTGAAATGGTCACGCAAGATTATTCATTTGCTTGAAAGAAAAGAACAGGTGTTATCAGAGTTCTTAAAGAAATATCTGAGGAGGTGCCACTGAAGCTGAGACCTGAAGAGGACGATTTTGCCAGTAACAAAAAGTTTAGATGAGGGTTTCAGGCAGAGGGAACAGCATGTACAGAAGCAGTGAGTTCTAAAATTACAATTTAGGAAGGCCTTAGAGCTGCAATTTGACTCTGAGTGAAAAGTAGCTAGGAGCTGCTTTTCACGTAGCATTTTACTTAAGATTTACATCAATTGTGCATATTAAAGAAGGGCGTGTTGATGCATATTATAAGGTAAAAGACAAAATTCCCAAATCTCTCCTGGAGCTGCTCCCACGCAGGGGCCATGAGACAGGTGTGGCTTATCTGAAGACCTCAAAGAAGGCAATAAACCTCAAAGAAGGTTTATGCCGGCACATAAACCTCAGTGGAAGACTGGCTGAAGCTGTAGCTACAACTTAGGCAGAACCAAGGAGGCCCTGTAGGGAAGATTAAAAATTTTTAACTTTATCTTAACTGCAATAGGAAACCATTAAGGGTTTTAAGCTGGAGACTAACATGATCTGATTTATAACTTAAGAAGATCACTCTGGCTTCTTTTTTTTTTTTTAAGGTTTTATTGAGGAAGGGGAACAGGACTTTATTGGAGAACTGTGTATACTTCCAGGCCTTTTTCCCAAGTCAAGTTGTTGTCCTCTCAGTGTTAGTTGTGGAGGGCGCAGCTCAGATCCAGGTCCAGTGGCTGTTGCTAGTTGCAGGGGGCGCAGCCCACCATCCGTTGAGGGAGTCGAACCAGCAACCTTGTGGTTGAGAGGACACGCTCCAACCAACTGAGCCATCTGGGAGGCAGCTCATCTCGAGGTGCCATGTTCAATCTTAGTTGCAGTGGACTCTGCCCACCATCCCTTGGGGGAACTCAACCGGCACCCTTTGGAGTTAGGAGCATGGAGCTCTAACAGCCTGAGCCACAGGGCTGGCTCACTCTGGCTTCTTGATATAAATGGATTGCAAGGGACAGGAGCTACCGTGTTTCCCCAAAAATAAGACCTATCTGGACAATCAGCTCTAATGTGTTTTTTTGGAGCAAAAATTAATATAAGACCAGATGTAATATAATGTAATATAATACTAGATCTTCTATTAATTTTTGCTCCAAAGGATTCATTAGAGCTGATTGTCTAGCTAGGTCTTATTTTCGGGGAAACATGGTAACATCTGTTGAGTTTCTGCGTGGCCTATCCCTGAACAATACACATGCATTAACTTATTTAATTCTCGCAACAGGCTCCCAAACCAGGTGCTATTTTCTTCTCTTTACAAGTGAGGAAACTGAGGCCCTTTGAGGTTACATAAATTGTCCAGTGTAATACACAAAGAAGCAAGAAAATTAGTGTCATTTGTTTTATTATTGTGCAGTTAATACATGGGACAAACTACACACCCAGTAAAACTTCAATGATTGTTTTATCGTAAAATTCTGTAGGTGGGTTATGGTCATATCCAGAACACAGTGATCACAGAAGGGTTAATACATGTTTTTGCAGCAAAAAAGGTGCTGACCCTGGCTACTCATCACAAAGATAGTGGATGTAGCCATATATGTTTAAAGCTATTACAGGATTTTGCTCTTAAAACCTCTCTTATTATTGTTAAATGTGTGAAAGACCTGTTTTCACTGTTTTGATCTTTTTGACAGGTTGTTTTCCAGGAAGTGGTTGCTAGGAGTGAAAGATTTTTAGTATTTAGAGATAAGTGGAGCCTAGATATCCCATCCCTTTAAAAAGTACAAAGAAAAAAAAAGCCAAACCTACAGCAGTAATTGACTTGAAAATTATTTTTGTGACACTATTTGTACCAGTCCACCTGCTTTCTATTTACTTGTGGTTATCTCCTTTTGCTAATGATTCTCTAAAAGCACACACTAAGGTTTGTACCAAAATACTGTGCTGGAGACTGCTGGAGAAGTCTGAGTGCGAGGGCTCTTTAGAGCCAACAGCTGCTTCTAATGACGGTGAGCACGTGCGTGCTGAGTGACTACAGAGCCCCCTCCCATGGGTGTGAGTGACAGCTGGCTGCCTAGTGCATGAACTACCCTCAAATATAGTAGCCTTTATATTCTGATAATGTCTATGGCCGGGGGGGAAACCCCGCCAAGACTGAAATTGGACCAGCCAGGTTCCACACACTGGGACAAGTTCCCACCAAGGCCCAGCGGTTCTTGGCTGTGTATCCCATTGCCCCTTCCCAGACCATCCCCTAATAGTATCTTTAATTATTAACCTAAATGTGTATGTACCCTTTGTTGCTCTTTCAAAACTGCCGTATGTGAGGCATTTATAACTTTTGTCTAGCAACCGGAGTTAAAAGATCCTTTAACCTTGTTTGATATTTACAGCGTGTCACCTTACAATTCCCATAGTATCTGTTGGGAAAAAACAGACATAAGATTTCATCAGTAAGTGTCAAATTGTTCCAGATAAAAGCCACCGTGCATGTACCAGCGCTCAGAGTCACATCTTGGACCGCGGTGGCACCTGTGAGGTTACTTAGTCCAAGATTCCACTTTACAGATGAAGGAACTGAGGCAGTGGCGGTCAAGGGACTTGGTCAGGTCAACCAGCGAGGTGATGGCCAGGCTGGAGCTACAACTCCCGTTGCTTAACCCTCAGTTTGGAAAGCCTTTAGAGAACAAAATACATTATTACGCTTTTGAATTTAGTGTTCAGAATTGGACTTAACATAAATTTAGTGTTCAGAATTGGATTAAAATGTATTTATTAGATTTCTCTCTGTGCAAGGACTTGATTTTCCTCTCAACATTTGGGCAGACGCTCGCAAGTTACACACCTGAGGCACTTCCCTTGGCCTACTTCACAAATTACTGAAGAACTACAATTATGAAGGAGACTAAGTTTATCTCTATCTTGGTTCCTCCTCTGCTCTTCTTCCTTTGGTATTCCTCTCAGTGTTTCTGGTATCTTAAGATATGTATTCCAACCTGTTCACGGGCCCTTGACCTCACAGTTTCACAAATTTGGACAACCCTTAATGTCTAGACCTTTTCCTACCTCATCTCTTCCTCTGCCTACATAAACTTACCTAGGCAGCATATACTAACTCCGAGCTCCTCCTCTCAGGTAGGATGCTAGCAAAGCTCATGTGCTAATCGACACAAACATTCTCCTATTTTTGCCTATCATGAGATGTCAAGTTCTCACTATTTCAATCACTCTCTTGGATTAAGACATTATTTCTAGAAACCCCAGTTAAAGTGCAATATTAGCTGGGGGGTAAAATCCATGAAGGCAGTACTGTGTGAAGGCAGTACACCTGCTGGAAATAAAATCGAAGCCTGTCTCCAAATTGTAAGCATTTTCCTTTGTGTTATGTCTCTTATCATAGAAATGTAATAGCATCTGGTGTTCAATACCAGGTGTAACTAATATATACCGAGGCTGCAGATGTCTCTGGATACTTTTTTCCATCTAGAACACATAGGTCAGTGACTATGTAACTGTAAGATTAAATAAAGGATGGATTATAAAGGCATCTTTTTCTTCACTCATATGACATTTGTCAATTTTAGAGTTAGTTGTGGAAATACGAACAGCTAGCCAGAAATGGCATTCAACTGAAAAGCATAAAACAAAACTTGACTTCACTGATTCAAATGTTTTGGACACACACTCTTAGGTAAATGGTCATTTTATAAGCTGACCTTTATATACGAGTATGCTGACAATAGGACTGGCTTCTCTATGATCAGTATTCTTTCTCCTATCTTCCTCTCATATTAGATGGATCAATCAGGATAGAATAAGTTTTGCTCTGCTAACAAATAGCCCGCATATATCACAGAAGCTTAAAAATGATAAAGTTTCTTTCTCTGAACTCAAATACCCAGGGAGACAGCAACCACCAGCTTTAAGCATTAATAGTTATATGGGCATAGGTAAAGAGAGTAGCGTGGGCTTTTTAAGTTTATAATCACATTTCCCCGGACAAAGCCAAATTGCCTGAATACATCTGACTTCAAGGAAATAGGGCTATGCAATCCTACACAGGAAGAGACTGGAAATATTTAGTGGAGAGTGCTAATAAAACCACACCAGATTATTTGTAATTCCCTGAACCTATCATTTAATGTCATTCTTGTTTTTTTCTTGAAAGAATGCCTTTATCAACCTATACACCTGGATTTCTACCTACCGAATATTACCTCCATTCTAGAATATTTCATTATCTCTCTGATAGAATTCATTTCTATGTCACCTTTACCCATTGAATGTACACATATATGTAATGTTTATAGCATCTAGAATACTGTATTTTAATTAGGAGTCTTTGTATCTGTGTTTCGTCTACATCTTCATACCGAAGACCATGTTTTATTAATCTGTGTAATCTACCACCATGATGGTTGGCACAAGTAGACAGTCATTAAAAACAAGGTGTTCATAAAGTCCTTTTGCAGTTTGAATTTTAAAATTTCCTGCTCTTTTGAAATATAATAAAGAAGGAATTTACTCAAGATTCAAATAAAATTGTGAAAGGTTCATTTGTTCTAATATATTTCTTTTTATTTTCTAGTTACTAAACTCCTGTTACAACAGCCTCAATGATGTGATTAAAAACAATGTTATTAAGAACGACAGTGTATATTTTAGAAGCTAAATAAACTAAATCCTCTCGTCTAGTTCGAAGAGAGATACACACAAATAATTAGAGTAGTGCAATAAATGAAGATATTACCAGGTGAACCCTGATATACAGAGGAAGAACCCCTTAACTCTGCCTGGGAAGGTCAGGGAAGGCTTCCCAGAGGAGATGACATTTGACCTGGGTTCTTAAGAAAGAGAAGGCATATCCAGATGGGAATGGTAAGGACCAATGGCAGAAGTAAAAGCCATTAAGTCAAATATGTAGTACTTTTAAGGCAAGTCACTGAACTTTCGAACAGATTATTTAACATTTCTTTGTCAATTTTCTTACTTGCAAAATGAGACTGTATCTACCTGTTCATCTCAAATCACTGTTGTGAGGGTAAAAGGGCTGTTATATAAGAAACTGGAGCACACCATGAAGATCTAAGATAGGCACCTTGAAGGGTCAGTGGAATTTTAATGGGTAGAGAAAGGGGCTTAGGAGATATAAGACGATAGTGCGATAATGGTATAAGCAAAGACTCCAAGGAGGAAAGTTGGTTAGGTAAAAGAAAATTGATCATTTTGGCAAGAATGACGGACAGTAAGTTTAAGTTCAAACTCTAATCAGTCAGGCTCAAGTACAGAAGTCTAGTTTAGCAGAAGGGCAAAGCTATTTATCTTCATATGGCTCAATATTCTTTTGTTGGGAGAGAAGGGAAGCAAACCTAAAGTTATAGAAGTGATTCAGGATCCAAACTGAAGTTAAGGCAGGCTTCTTAATGCTTGCTGTATCTCCAAATCCATCCTTTTATTTTAAATCATGCAAGTCTATCATATATGGCCCCCAAACAATTGGGAAGTCATATAATATGTAAATAAGTTAAAACATAGATACTATATAATTTAGTGCGGTTTGCAAAATGAGGAAGTAGTAGTAATAAATTGTACTCAGGGCAAAGAAAGAGACGCAGAGAAAGAATCTTCTATAGTGTGATTTTGAATCAGTCAGAATGTCTTAATGGAAACCCAGAAACAAAATGATTTAAGTAATAGGGAAATGTATCACATGTACACAGGAGGGCAAGCATCAGAGTTGGTTGAGTCAGTAGTTCATGAATGTCATGGAGATTCCAGATTCTTTCCATCTTTCCAGTCTGTTGGCTTTGGTGTGTGGAGTTTGCCTTAAGGTTGGTTCCTCTCCTGGTAGTAAGATAGCTGCAGCAGTTTTAAGGGGAATGGGAATTCCATGGCTAGCTAGGATTAATGATCTGGAGTAGAATCTGTTTCAGGGAATAAACCTCAAAGAACATTATATTGCTATCATCATCTGATTGTTCAGGGCAGAGTTGGAAATGTGATGGCCATGAGCCAAATTATTCTTAACAGGTGTTTTGAGTAGTACAGTGCTTTTAAAAATTGAATGAGCTGCTTACATTTAAAAGTCAGAAAATTTTATTTATTTTTAAAAATCATATTTCTAGATGACCTTAAAGAACCCAAAGATCTAGCTAACTGTGCCTGCATTCCACTTAAAGAAAATTCACTGAAATGGATTAGCTACTCCCCCCTTTGACAGAGCATTTCAATTCCAACTTATTGGAGCCTCATAATTCCCTAACATATTGCAACGTGGTCTTTTTTACTCCATTCACCTATTGAGCCTCTCATCGGGGAAATTAATTACTCCCCCCAATTTTTATTTTATTATGGTACCCATAAACATGTCTCTTATAGGCATTTGTCCAATGGTTCAAAAGGACTGAGGGTAAGGGCCACATCCAGCTTGAGGATGTGTCTTTGTCAACTTTATTATTAATCAGCTGCATGACCTTATTAACTTATCATTTTTATAGACATAAAATTTAGCAATTGGTACCTGTACCTAAAAGCAATATGACAAAGATAAATAGCTTCTCACCTTCAAAGGAAGGAAGGATATATTTTTTATCCATATTTGATTAATGAAAGACTTGCTTTCATATTTATTTTTGAGATAGCCAAGAGCCAAGTAATTTTTTTATAAGTTTTTCAGTTAAATATTAGTCATTCTTACCTTTTGTAAAGTCTTTAATTCAAGGATATTCTCTGTTGGTTACCCTCTTCATTATATTTACAGGGTAGCTATATTGCTTACTAATTATATCACCCAGCATTGGTTAGGCAAAATTAAATAAAGTTTAAAAGGAACCACTAAAAATTGAATATTGGTTTTGTAATATTTTCTACATTTACAACTGTTAGAGAAAAGTAATGGCTTTCAACATTATGATAAAGCTTCTTTTCTTTAATTAAGAAATATTTCTAACACAGAAAGAGAGAATATAACCAACACCTGTTTTCAACTACCCACGTGCCATATTTCCTTCAGATTAAAATTGTTTTTTAAATCAATCATTACAGATACATCTCTGTGTACATCTCTTCAATCGCATTCGCCATTATATATACCCAGAGATAATAATCACTACGCTGGATTTTATGTTTATCACATCTATGCATATTTGAAACTTTTAAACCACATATGCATAAATCTATAAATAATATATTGCTTTGTATGTTTTACAATGTTACAGTCATTGTATCATAATCTACATATCCTTCTGAACTGGTCTTTTTTTCAACACTGTTTTTGAGACATCCACTTTAACACATGATACTGGGCATCACTGAATTTAAATAATTTATGTTACCCCATTATATGAAAATATCACATCTTAATCTATTCTCCTACTGATAACCATTTAGGCTAGTTCTACAGAGATATTTTATACATCACAGTTTGTTTTACTATCTGGGGTGCATATGAATACATGTCTGCAGAGAACATGTGGTGTTGTCACTATGAGAAGCAGCTTTATCACAAATCAACATTTCTTTTGTAGAGTTGTTTATTGTGATTGATCATTGGACAGAGTGAATCACATGTTAACTGTAAATGTCAGATGCTTGAAAAGTAAATATATCGTTTGTAGGAACTCACGCTACATGGAGGATGAATATTTATTCTTTTTCACCCTGGAATATCAAAATACATTACTGTGGACTCTGATGTTTTTTTTCCAAATGTCTGAATTGAATTTTGCTCTATAAATCATGACTTTAATGGAGTTTAGTAATTGGTTTCTGAGTTGGTAATATGATCTTACCATTGGATGAACATAAACAGGCAAAAGTCCAGGCTCATTTTTCTTTTTCAGGGTTTAAATGTGACAAATCTCAGATGTTGAACCAACATTAGATTTCATAGCATAAAACCAACATAGCATAATTGATACGGAGCTCATGCTTCAAACCACTGCTAATTTCCCCCAATTAAAGTGCCCAAATACATATGGCATATTGAAATATCAATCAAACATCTACCTGAACTTTGGTCTTAATCGTCCCTGAAAGAGAAGGCCTATTCTGAATATGTCTATTGTGACTGTCCTCTCAGTGGTATTGTTTCAACCGCTCTGGAGGTCCACTGACTACCAATCTTTTAGAGTTCTCAAACATTCTTTGTAATCCATACTAGTTTCATGGCTGCCAGGTCTTCTTCATTCAAGTCGGATGATATATTGGTCAATCTAAGTCCTTCCACGGTAATAACCCCCAAATGGCAATTACTTACAGTAAGGTTTACTTCTCTTCATGTTGTCAGTCACAGTCATTTTCAGCTTTGTTCCATCATTCTGGACCCAGGAGAAGGAGCATCCCCTCATTGGGACATGCCGTTCTTGTCGCAAAAGGAAAAGAGAGATGACAGAACCAAGCAATTACTCTTAAAGCTTCTACTCAGCGGTGCTATACATCAGTTTCTTTCACATTTCGTTGACCAAATCGAGGCATAAGGCCAAGCCTGCCATTCAACATGGGAAGGTAAAGTCTTCCCAAGGGAGGGACAAAAATATTTGTGAACAGTAATACAACCTGCCATAGAGGTTGTTTCCATTCTCAAACAAGTATCCTTTTGACTGACTTTTGGACTATTTATAAAATCACATTTTTTTTTAGGTTTTGCTAATGTACAAGTAAGAATTTCATCTTTGGGCTGGGGTTTAGTTCAATTTGATATTTTCTATGAATTTCAAAAAAAATTAAGAATTAAAGTAACTTTGAATAATTAATATGTATCTGGAGGCTCTATGCATATAATTGTGGTCTAAGTATAAACAACATTAACTTATAAACTGAGCTAATTGAAATCTTTACTATATCACTCTGAATGAAGGAAAAATAACTGATTACAACCCCACTCTCATTCCAGCTATCAGGAAACCCTCAAAAAGAATTTTATATAGGTAGAATTTTAACCAAGACCATTCAAATAGTTTCTTCAAATGTGATGAAAAATCTCTCTTCCTATTTTTGTGTGATGTCACAAGGAATAGAGGTTTAATTTAATGTATATAGGTAGCAAATGATAGAATTTTATAATTGTATATGACACGTACATTCAAGCCAGTTTTGTTTGTTTACTCTAGCAATTCTTTCTTTAGTACTTTTGAAAAGTTATTTGTAAATAGCTGGTATCTTGGGCACCGAGCCTAGCTTTGCTTAATCTGTTTTTGTAGCAGTCTCTATTTCAAAATGCTTTGGAAATTCTTGCTTTGTTTTCTAAAAATGAACTAAGCAAATGAACTCATTTTAGGGGGCTAGTTTCTTCCTAAATGATATTTTACAATTAGATGGTTTAAAACAATTCCCAGTTTAGCTTTTCAATAATAGACATGACAACTATTGTAGCTAACACTTAGAGTGCTACTGTCATTGTTCTAAGTGCTTTAGAACAAAGTACTGATTCACTTAATGTTCACAACAACCCTGTGAGATAAGATACCAATATTATCCCCATTTTATGGATACAGGATTTATAATACTTATTTTAATGCAGATCTAAATTCAACTTTTGAAAAATAAGTCACGTTTGGCAGGGTTCATCAGTGAGGCTAGGAAGTTGGTCAGTTAAAGCAGGAAATGAGCAGAAGAAAGGGAAGTAGTAGCAGAAGCTTGTTTAGAGGTTTCCTAAACCTTATTCTATTCTCTAAATGGAAAAATTCTAAACAAGAACTTAAGCAATCCTTTTAAGCTGTTAGTCGAAGAGTTATTTTCTATTTATCTCTATGTCAACAAATAATAATAACCTGTTTTTGTGAAGGGCAAGATCTAGAATTTATATATAGGTTACATTATGATCTTGAAAAATTAGCCTTTTCTAATCTTCAAAAGAATATAGAGTAGAGGCTCAATAACTATGCTTCTAGATAGAATAGAAACAAAGTGCATAGATTCCAATTTTTCCTTTGGATGGTTGATTTCCTTCTCATGACTATGACACCATAACCCATTGTAAAATAGCTGCACTTACAGGTACCTACTAACAAGGAGGAAGTCTAAAAGTAGTTCTCACAGTCCAGCCACATGTTAATCTGGAGAGCCATTTTCTATTTGTAGATATTTTAGGGGACTGCATGTGTATAAAATGTTTTTATAGGGATAGATTTTGTTTATATGATGATATGATTTGATAGGTGAATAATTAACCTAATGGAAATAGTAATTAACCTCAATTCATAGTTCCAAAGTTGTATTTGATTAGAATACATCACTAAAGATTAAAAAAATATATAAAATGAAGAAAAGAATCAAATAAAAGCATTCATGAATTATATTTTTATCCTGTTTGTTGTTTCAATTTGCTGTCTATAACTTTTTCTTTGGTCTTCTCAAAGAAGGGGTTAGACTTCAGCAGACAGTTTTTCTAAATGTTAGGAGACGACATCTGTACATTCTCACCAGCTCATCCCTGAAAGTAAAACTCTAGAAAATAATCTATTACTAGGTTTCCTTTTTATATTTGTTAAGTATACTATGAAGTAGTTGAACCTTTAACCATTGGAAAGAATTTTCATAGAAAAATTACAAACAGAAAAAAAACCAGGAGGAAAATAATAACTGGATTTGTCAACAGCTCTGATGTGTTTGAAAGAAAGGAGGCAGTCAAAATTGGTAACTAGTTATATATAAGACATGGGAAAATATTCAGGTTTATGTCATTGACGAGTCAGACTGGAAAAGTTAGGCAGCGGTAGTATTTGTTACCTTTCCTCCAAAACTTGATGTTCCTTTTCCCAAATAGGTTATTACTTTGACTCATCAAATTTTAGTGACAGTGACATTAAGTAGTAATAAAAGCCCTCTAAATAATGTGCAATTGCCTTACATTTTTTTAATGTGATTAAGTGCTTTACACAATAGCTTTTTCCATGTTCTTCTGGTTAAAGAGTAGATAGAAGAAACTTAAACGTGGCCAAACTATGACATGACAAAGGTCACGTAACCTGTAGGTACAGCCAGATTTCCTAATTATTAAACTAGTGCAATGTTTTAAGATTCATTAGATTACTAAATCCGGTGATTAACGATGCACCTGCCACACCCTGTCAGTTTTACAAAACTCATACCATTAACCTGCGTGGATCTTTGCATTCAAACCTACTTGTTTCAGGAAATCATCTAAAAACATTTTTGTCGTGGAGTAGAGTGGATATGGAGGCTCAGAGAAAAACTCAGAGTTTATCAGATCCTTGCTCGTTTTCACAGGTACAAAAAAAAAAAAAAATGGATAAAGTGATACCAGGCTGAAATGATTTAGAGAACCAGCATCCAGATGCTTCTACTTTAACATGATACAGCAGCTTTTAAAACAGAAAAATATTTACATTTTGCTTTCAAGCACAGTAGTGTTGAGGGAATCATTGCTGTTCAAACACCATTTTTGAGATATTGGTGTGCATTAAAAAAAAAATGTTTTGAAAGGAAAGCAGCGATATTCTGGAATTTCCCCCTCTCGCTCTCCTCAGAACTCCAACCTTCCAAATGGCTAAGTCGCCTAGCTGAAAGGATTTTGCTCATTTTTTCCAAAACACTTCACATCTGGGTAGTCGCCAAGCACGGCAAGTTTCAAGTAAATGTAACAGTGGGGAGAGGCAGGAGGCTCGTCTGGGGCTGCTTTCGTGGGACTGCGGCCCTCCCAGGCGTCGTCACACGCCCTTACCCGATAGTCGGGGGGCCAGCTGCACGCGTGGACCAGCCGAGCTCGGGCCAGCCCCGCTGACCGCCGGGCTCTCAGCCGCAGAGGCTCTTACCCATCAGTCTCCTCTGCAGCTTGAGGTCCCAGAGTCCATCCGCTTAGCAAAAGATGAGACTCCTGGGCCCCTAATTCCCAAATAGTGCACCCTCAGGGGTGGCAAACAGAGGAAAGGGGTTGGTTGCTCCGGAGCCCGGCCAGTGGAGCCTCACACGTCAGATTGACTCCTCGCCCCGCCCCGCCTCCCGCCGCCAGGCCCCCGCCCGACTCTTCGCGCACCAAGCGCCGAGAGAAATTTGACTGCTCCGGTCACCAATCAGAAGAGAGGTCGAGAATTTGAGCCAATCACAGTAAGCTAAATGGGCAGGCCGCCGGCGTCCTCCCGCCCCCCAGGAGGGGGAGACTGGAATGTCTCTAGCGTTCCCTTACGCTTCACCCTCAGTGCGGAGCCCTCGGCGGAGAGAGAAGCGGCCACTGGCAGTCTGCGGCGCAGCGGTAGCGGCTGCGGGAACCGGAACCACACCCACACTCACGTCGCTGCCCCTGGCCTAACACTTGTCTTCTCGCCGTCCCGCGGGAGGAAGAACACATCTTGGAAGAGCTGCCGCCCACGCCCCGAGCATCCTCCCGGGTGGATCCAACACTAACTGACCGGGCGGCATGATGCGGCTTCGAGGCTCAGCAATGCTGCGGGACCTGCTCCTGCGGCCGCCTGCCGCCGCCAGCGCGGCTCTGAAGCGGGTGCAGCCCCTCGCCACCCTGTGCTGGCGCGTCCGGAGCGGGGGACTGGAGGCCGCGGGGCCGGCGGCCGCAGCGCGCATCTACCCCTGGTGGGGCGGGGGCGGGCGGCCGGCTGAGCCCCTGGCGCGGGGCCTGTCCAGCTCCCCCTCCGAGATCCTGCAGGAGCTGGGCAAGGGGGGCACGCAGCAGCCGCAGCAGCAGCAGCAGCAGCAGCCCGGGGCGTCGCCGCCCGCGGCCCCGCCGGCGCCCGGCCCTAAGGACGGCCCCGGGGAGACCGACGCTCTCGGCAACAGCGAGGGCAAGGAGCTTGGAGCCTCCGGCGAAAAGTGAGTGTCTCCGCGGGGCGGAGATCCGCTTGGGGATCCGGGCCCGGGAGGGGCCTGTGGTGGGGCGGGGTGGGCGGGGAGGCTCCAGAAAGAGAAAGAAAGAGATGCCGGCGGCCTGCGCCGTCTGCGCCATGTGATTAGGCCCGGCCGCACCCGAGCCTGCCCCGCGCGTGCCCCTCCGCCGGGCCCGCACTTCCCTTCCCCGCCCCCAGGGCCGGCCGCCGGGTTGGAGCCGTGGAGGGGCGGGTCGGTCCGCCACCCGCCCGGGAGCGGTGCCTGCCTGGCCCGCGCCGCGTGCTCCGCGCCGCGGCCCCGGCTGCAGCACCTGGCCGCCCTCCCAGCCCTCCGTGGGTGATGCCCTACGAACATCTCCACTGAGTGACATTTAGGGGTCGAGGGTGCAACAAAGCCCGTGCCTTCCTGACCGGTCGCTTTTCTAAGCTCGAGGTTCCTTTCTGCCTCTTTTTCGCTCCCTGCCACCATCTCTTTGGAAGCCTCATGTGGCAGAGTATTCTCAGTATTTCAGGAGGGGCTCCTTCGGGCGTGTGTGTGTGGATAGCCATCCTTGGCACCGGAAATAATGTTTCCGACACGAGATTAGGAGGAAAAGGGTCACGTGGCCAAGAAGATGTGGCCCTCAGTACAGACCACCTGTTTGCACCGGGGACCGGCTTTGGCCCGTCAGATGTCTGGCTGGAGATGGGCGAGTTTTTGAAAATAAAAGTCAGAGTAGCCAAGGTGAAATGTGACGGGTAAAACATTAACTGCAAAATTCAAGTGAAGTAGTTCTGTGTCTTAAATTGTGACAGGGTGTTAACTCGTCTCCACCGCAGAGCAGGTTAGTCTTAAAATTGCTTTTTCTTACACCATGTGTGAAGCAGTTTCCTGGATGTTTTGTCTTGTGTAATATAAATGGACAAATTGTGTTCCCAATGTGGGTACAAATTTACCTGGCTGCTTTCTTTATACCCTACTATTTTTCTGACATTGTACTGACATCATGTGACCCGTTTTGCCTCCCTTTTGCTTCTGTTAACTATCTCCAGCCCCAGAATATTTTATGTCAAACTGAAAGTGTGATTCTTAACACTTTTAATCTCACATCTGCTTAATGTTTCCTGGAATTGAAGTTGGCACCTTCCTAAAAACATTCCAAGCTAAAGTTTTCCCAGACAGGAAAAAAACGTTATTTTTAAAAAATCACTTGGTGCTGGGCAAAATTTGTGATATTCTGTGATAATGCTTTTGTGCCACAAAGTAGCCTATGACCATGGGCAGGTCATTTAACAGCTTAAATCTCTTCAAGTTCTAAAAAGCTAAACTTTTGTTAAATTTCTACCTCTCTTAATATTTTTTAGGGACTAGAATGTGTATGCTCAATCTCATCTGGTATGATGAGATTTACTTTATCTGGTTTACCAGGCAGGTAACTAGATCAAATACCTGTTCCCAGAGTTACCGAATTGCAGAATGCAATTGTTAGCATTTAGAAGTTGTCCTTAAAGGCAAAAGGATGGGAACTGTTTATTGACAACCCTGCATAAAAAAATGTCCTGTCTTGGGGCAGCCAGTTAGCTCAGTTGGTTAGAAAAAAAAAAAAAGGCAACACTGAAGTACAATAAAAATGAGGTATGCTTGTATATGATAATCTTGAGAGCTTTCAATCAAGGATTTCAAGAGTGAACTCCAATTGTCTCCAATTTACATATAAAGTGAAGAATACTGGCCTCAAGGTTGTGAAAACATTTTTTAATCTGGTTAAAAGATTATATTTTCTGAATGATCTGGTTTCCAAATGTAGCTTTCCTCCTTTGACTCCTTCCATTTTGCCTTTATGTGATAAACATTTTTTTTTATACTGGGAGGTAAGCTTCCAGTTGATCCTGTTATCCTTTCTAATACTTAGCTTTCAAAGCGTAGGTCATCCCTCACAGTCAGCGAGCCACCTGGAATGCCAGCACTCAGGACTCTGCCAGGTTTTTTTTTTTTATAGAGGATTATTAAAAGAAATAGCCAGGTGAAAATGAGTTAACGTTTTGTAAAGGGCTTGGAACAATATTTGGCATGTGTTAAATAGAACATAACTCTTAAATAAATAAGAATCAAATTGCTTCGTTTATTGTAAGACCTGATGAGGACATCGTCCTTTGAATTTTAGGCCCACATGAGAAATTTATTTTGGTTTTTTAGTTTCCAGAAAACATTTCTGTTGAGAAATTGTACTTATATGAAACTATGCGATTTGCATTATGTACCGTTTAGCCCTGCTTACCAGAAAGCTCAGAGTGAATTTAATACTTAACCATAGCAATTTTAGTTCACATGGCTGTGATATTTGCTTTTTCTCCTTTCCTTGGTCTAACTATACTTTATGAACCATATCATATTATGTTCTGGAAGGAGGTGGGATATAAGCAAGTTACCTACTTATCTTTTTTCCGTAGTCAGTCTCTTTGAACCAGTTTCATTCTAGGCTGTGCCATCTTCTTCAACCAACTTCAATTTCTGGTTTAGTTTCTCAGTTTAAGTTAAGATTACTATTACCTTAAATGTCTTATGGGAAAATGTAATGATCTTTGCTCAGTTTTCCATGTGTTGCTCTTATTTAACTTTGTTACCATCATTCTATCAATTTGAAAAACACTTTGCTTGGCTCTCTTCATTTTTTAAGCTGTTCTCTCTGCTTTCCTGACTCTTTTAGGGTTTGTTCACTGGGTAAATCCTGAGGCTGAGGCCTTTGCTACTTTTTCACTTGTCTGCCTTCTCAACAGCATATCCCTTCTCTCAGCTTTGACTCTCATCTTTGTGTAGGAAGTACTTTATCTCTCATCCAAGCTCTGTTCTTACATAACCTCCACATATCTGATGACTTCAAATTTAAAATCTGTACCCTCCTGTCTATTCTTTAGTCTTATTTCAATCTCTTTTGCATAATGTTTTGAGATAAATTAGAGTTTTAATCTCAAAATATCACTGTCCATCCAGAAAACCAGTACGGACTGGAATGAGTATTATATCAAAGTCACAAACCATGCTGTAGCATTACAGATTCTTGATTAACCTTTATGCCAATGCTTGCCCACCATGCCTATTTTTATCACAGTGTCTCTTCTCTGTCAAGTATGGCATGCTTCATTTCTGTAAAGCCCAGAAGTGTATATCTTAGGGTCCCTGGGAAGGGTTGACAGGTGGGGATGAGGGGGAATTTTTAAGTTATTTTTTGTTTGAACATTTTATTAGTTAATCAGAAAGGAAAAGAGATACAAGAGAGTGGGATTAGGCTGGGAAAATATCAATACATATATGCTCTTTAGAAAGTATGTAATTCACACATGGTACCATATTGAAGGTATTCCATTAAAACAACAATGAAATCATTCTTTCCCTATCAGATTGGCAGATGTGAAGTTAAATCAAGTGATGCAAAGGGTGTTGAGAAATGGGAGCTCTTACACTGCTGGTGGTAGTATAAATTGGTTCAATATTTTGGAGGGCAGTTTGGTAGTATCTTTTAAAAACTACATACCCATGATGCAGTAATTGTCATGGCATACACAAAGTCATGGCATTTTAAAAAACTATTTTGAATTAAATAAGCATAATTAAAAGTATTATATTAAAAGTGAAAGTGCAAAGAAAAATGATTTCAGCCAGCTTCAGGTACTATGTTTTGGAAGTTCATATTTATTTTTAATAAATGGAAAACTAGGGGCAGAGTCATTACATCCTATGCTGTGAGACTTGAATTTCAAAATAAATATATATTTCAACAAACATTGAATTAGTTCTATAGAACAGTTCTGATAATAAAGTAGAGACAGTATTTGACAGATACAGATAATATATTTGGAATCAAAAGACAGAACCTCTGTTGAAACAGGTGACAAATTCTGTTATGATCCTTTAATAATGTATTTGCTTTTATTTTGTAAAAGTGAACATATTTTCAATTCACTTAAACTAAACTCAAGATTGAAAGTACAGTTAATTTTGGGAGGCTTCTCAATGAACCTCTCAGTCATTTTATTTGTGATTTCCTCAATATTAAAACAATTTTTGGTTAGTTATCAGTGAGTTTTAGTTTTGTTTTAATGGTATCATAACATTTTGTGCTGCCCAATGTTTATATTAAACTACACATCTATTTAGCTGTTGATACTGTATCTGTACATAATCTATAATTAATAAACTGCATGCTACTAATTAATATTTAGATTGCAGTTCACTGAAAGAGCATGAATTAGATCCTCAAGTTTCATCTCTTTCAGTTTTAGCTTTTTGTTTCCAGGCTGTACTGTTTTACAAAGAAGTCTGTCTACCTTACAATCAACTAGTTCAGGATATGACTACCAAATAGATATAATTGAATATTTTTTGTGAGGTACTATGTAGGGGAAAATAATTGGGTAGGGGCAATATTTTAAACTGAAAAAGAGATGAGTGTCACCTTGAAGAGAAGATTGTTGAAGATATTTGTGGGTTTCTTCAAGTTTTAAAAATTATTTGAAATTAGTAAAATGCTGTACTAGAGGTATCGAGGTAAAGAAAAAATTATGGCTACAGAAACTGAAAGTCTAATTGTAGGATTTGTATTCTTTAAGGAGCTCAGTCTTTAAACCCTTTATAAACCAAATAGTTGCCTGTCTGCCTTTTTACCTTTTAGGTCATTTTCCATAAGAGGAACGCTTAAGAAAACTTAGTGAACTTACATATTTATAAAAATAGTTACTAATTACTGATATTTCTAAGTGAGGTAAATAGCTTTCAGGTAGAGACACTTACTACGATTTTATCCTGAAATCTAGTCAGTTATAAAATTGCTTTGGGTGCGAAATACAGTGCATATATGATTAATTACTGCACTTGGTGATTTTTGCAACCACTTACAATGTGGAAGCAAAAAGGTTCATGTATCTTGACTTCCTTTGGGAAGTATTCTCTGGTTGGTATGTGACATTATTGCTTACTAAAGAAATGTTTATAGTGAAAACACTAATTTTAAAGCATAGAGCTATTGCTGCTATTGCATAAAGAACAAAAAATGGATAGCTTTCAGGATTTAGAAATACATATTTTTTGATACTAATTTCTGATGCAGGCCTCTAAAGATTTTAAAATTGTCATTGTTGAAGATATTTTGAGTAACATTGGTGGGAGTCATTAAGAGTACAGACTTTATGAAGAACAGTTTTTAAACTACATGAAGAGCTTTAAATATATTTATACCTTTTAAAGAATCTAGGCTAGCAAACTGGTATAGAAAGATTCACTAATGTTTTTGGCACAGTATTCATATTAGAGAAAAGTTGGGAAAACTTGTGTTCAGCATTAGTGGAATGGTTAAGTAAATTGTGGTATATACATGTGAGAGTCTTTTATTCAGTTATTTAAAATGTATACAGATGCTTTTTAGGGATATAAGAAAATAAAATGTTAAGCCAAAAGTAGAGTACAAGTTTTTATGTGGTATGATCTCATTCTCACCTTCTATATCCAGTTCCACTTAGCATCTTAAAAAAAAAAAATTGTAGTAAAATACATGTAACAAAAACTTGTAACCATTTTTAAGTGTACAATTCAGTGGCATTAAGTACTCCCCTTTTAAAAATAACCCAACTAATGGAGCTTTTTGTGTAAAATGTGTGTGCATAGGTCCCGAGTGAGTAAAATTTATGTTCTTTAGTTTGGGAATGTGGGAGAACATCTATTTTTAGCAACCCAAAAACTGAGAATTAGAGTTGGAAGTGACTATAAAGACATCTAATTGTACACCTCATTGTACATATTTTATAAACTGTCACAGGTATTAAGTGATCTAACCAAGTTCATACAATATTAGGACTTTTTTCTTTCCATCAGTTTTTTTAGGTTTATTGGAAGAGACTTAAAAACCCATCTCCCCAGCTGATGTTTGTTTTCCTTTTGTTACACTCCCCACAGGTTATTTTTTTTTTTATCTCTACTTAAATCCTTCTTGACAAGAGAGTTCACTCCTTTTGAAGGCAGGCAAGGCAGCCCATTTCATTTTCGGAGCTGTTTTGTTTTATGAGTAACTCGTTTGCCTTTCATTAATTTCTGCCTATATATTTTAGTTATTTTGAATAAAACAGCTCTAATGTGATATCAAAGTGGTTAATGTGACAGAATTCACATAGTACCTGGATTTTTACAAGTAGAATGATTTATGAAAGGATACTTGACTGAAGAAGTGCGTGGTTGCAAGGACTAGCAGAACAGAGTTGGACATTAGCGACTTGATGGGTCATGTCCTCATCTTACCATCAGGCACATCGCCCCCTGGGTGAGACTTCTAAAACTACACTTGGATAAATTGCCATTAGCTGATATGGACAGCCTAGGCACTTTCTCACTTAAAGCTGGCTTTTATGCTTACTTTGGCTTGCTCTTAAATAAATTTCATCGAAGTCCATCAGAACAGAAGCCCTAATTTAATGTAATCTCACCCTCGCTTTATACAGGATGCAGTTTTAACAAGGCAGAGCAAAAATTTAATTATCTAACGTAAGTAATTATTAGCATTTTGATTAGAAATTCTTCAATATGTAAGGAGTCTCATTTTTCATTATTCTGAATGAACTTCAGGTATTTCTCCTGAAATGAAGTGCCAACAACTGAGCACAGTTGGTGTGACATATGTCGATGAAAGAACGTCCAGCCTAAGAAAAAGTCTTATACAGTTTATTTGAACCACTGACAATTGCAGGAAAGCAAAATCGGAACAGATTGAGAAAATGCTCTGGAGAATGGCAGTTTTGCAGCTTATTTTATACATTAGAATCAAAGGAGGAGATGTAAGGAGGGGTACATAAAATTGATTGGTGGTAGATTAGAGAGGCAGGAGAATGCAAAGCAGGGAAATCTCTGAGAGAATAAAAAGCAAAATGGAGAGACACATACTTTTACATCTGTGGGCACAGATATTAACGTTTATAATACATAGAGTAGGTGTGTAGGCAACTTACCATGCTCTGGTGCTGGTCTTTATGCCTTAGATGCACAAAGACAATTGACAATTTCAAAGGTAAATATTGACCTTTGTCAAGGAAGCTACAGACCTTAGCCATGACTGTCCACATGACACAGTTAGGAATTTTTATGTTCAAGCCAGCCTGTGTGATTACTCTCCGTCTCGGTTTGTAAGGCCCATCATACGGGGCTCCCCATTTGTCAGGTTTATTTTAGTAAGCGCTCCATTTTTCATCCACACATAGCAGGAAGAATCCAGGACTAGGAACCGAAGATCAGCTTTCTACGACTAATTCTGGTCGTGCCACCTAAGAGTTGTATGACATTGGACATGCTGCTTGACTTAGACTGTCCTTATCTGTAAAATTGGGGACAGTTTGCCTACTTTGCTTTACTGCCTAGGATTTTAAGATAAAACAACAGGAAGGCCTGTTTTTAAACAGTAAAGTCTTAAAAGATGTAAGATTTTGTTTTTAAATTCCATCTACAACTTTGGGGCAAAGTGACTTGGAGAATAAGCAGAATTTTCACTCTGTTAAACTTATGATGCTATATAGTCGGCCACTTTCAATTTATCTTTCAGCCTCAGGTTTAATCTGCTATTTGATGGTGTTGATGGATACTTACTATCAGTGAGATCACTATAAATTCAAAATGATAAACTGATTATTCCTTAAACAACTCAGTCTTTTTTAAAAGATTTATTTTTTTAAATGAGGACATAGTAAAAACATCAAAACATTATTTTGTATTCTGTTAATGGGTCTCTTTTTTAACCTAGTTGGCAAAAATGTTTTTGATTATCTGATAGGATTACCATGCTATACTATGCATTTGAATTACATGGGGTTGCCCCTTCAATCCCCCACCCCCAATTAAGAATGAATTTACCCCAACCTTGAAGGTTTATAGTTTGGAGAGGTAAGGTAATATGAAACGTTTAACAAGTAAGGCAGTATAGTTGGTTTCAAGTTTTCCCCCTCTTATTTTGCAGTTCTTAGTAAAGACTTGCTTTTCCTTTTCCTTGTTTTGTTTAATAATGGATTTTTTTATTTATAAAATTTTGAACTGATGAGGGTAAGTTTGCAATATTGCTCTTAATTATAAATTATAAACTTTATTTCCCTCACCCATCAAGACAAAATTGAATGCTTCATCTGTGCTTCCTAATACTTTTCTTACACTTACATCACAGTGCTTGTCACATTTGCTGTCTTGGCTCTCCTGACAGCAGCCTTCCGTTATCCCTTTTTATATCTGCGGTGCTTGACACATAATAGGCTATGTAAGATGTGCAAACTTAGTGATGCAGCCAGTACTGCTAAAGAGAAGAGGATAGCGAATCTGGTTGGGAAAGCCCTCTGAAACCATTGGACTGATCATTGATACCTTACAGGTGTAAGAGGGTTATAAACAGAAGGCAGATTTGGTAAAATATAAGGATGAGATAGGATTTACTTACAGGTCAGTGAGTCTAGTCAATTACGTTGGTGAATTATATGTGATAAGAATAGATAGTACAAAGTCACATTATAGAGAATTGAATACCAGACTGGTGAGTTAGTTTTAAGTGGAAAACTGGTTGATGAGTAAACAAAGATAGTGCTTCTTTTCACGTTGAGGAAATTGGCCCTGACTTTAAACTCCATATGCAAATTTAGGGGGAGGTAGTTTCCTCATTTACTGGTTTACTTACATAGATTTCTCTCAACCCTGAAAATTAGGTATTTTAATAGCTCGTACGTAAAAAGAGGAACCTTAATTCATATATTCTATGCTCTAGTTGTTTGCTATTTACAAACACTCAGTGAAGGCTTACCTTCATTGCTTTGGTCATTTGACTTCTTTTGCCCAAAATCCCCTTTTGTTGCCATGTTTCCAGCTCCTACCCATCTTTCAAGTCTATCTCAAATTCCACCCCTCTAACAAAACCTTTACCTTATTAGTCCACAGTGAAGTAATTTTTCAGTAATTGGATCCCATAGTTCCTTTCTTGTAATTCCTTATTACATGTTCTACTTCCCTTTTAGATTGTAGTAAGCATGACTAACAACGTTGTACATGTCATAGATAGCAGTTAAATTCATGGGAATTGGAAAAAATTTTCTTAAGTCATTTCTGTTTTCTAGGCAGGAATTTCATGTGAGTAATGTAGAGGAAGGAATGGGTTAAAAAAGGAACGAAATGATGGTGAAAGGATCTTAAAGGTAGAAATTAGAAAGAAAATGAGGGCGAATAAAAGGAAAGAAACAAAAAGGTATGAAACAAAGATTTTTCTTTGGATTTATTTATCTACCATGTTTCCCCGAAAATAAGACCTAGCAGCACCATCAGCTCTAATGCGTCTTTTGGAGCCAAAATGAATACAAGACCTGGTCTTATTTAAGTTCATATATATAAAAAACATGCCGTGTGTAATATACACGGAATGTGTATTGTATTTTAATTGCTGACATAGCCATTTTATGTTTTTCCCTACGGAATCTAGATGGCTCACTCGAGTTTATTAATAATTGTTGATGTTACGATTTGAAATCCTGCTAAACCTATTTTTATCATTAAAACGTAAATACCTCTCAAGGACTTTCTAGTTATTTGAAAACTAAGGTTTTAGATCTTGAATTTTAATACCGTGTTTCCCCGAAAATAAGACCTAGTCGGATAATCAGCTCTAATGCATCTTGTGGAGCAAAAATTAATATAAGACCCAGTCTTATTTTACTGTACTATAAGACCGAGTCTTATATAATAATATAATATAATACTCCAAAAGACGCATTAGAGCTGATTGTCTGGCTAGGTCTTATTTTCAGGGAAACAGGGTAGCAAAATACCTTATTGTGAAGCATTACCAAAACGCCATGTACAATTTGGGGATAAAAAGAGGGCTGATACCAAGAAAGATCTTTGGAGTAATTTCTACCTGTTTAAAAGTTTGGGGAGAATCTCTGTGTGTTTGTTCACCACACTGTTGAAGCTAACTTATTCTCAGATCAGAGTCTGAGCTTTTAAATGCTAAGATAGGTTGTACTTTGTTACCAATTTTGACCATTTGTTTTGTGAGCATATTTTTTTTAGAGGTGACTTAAATCTCTCTCCTATGGGTAAAAATTAGTCTTGTCCAAAAGCAAGTATGTATTTACCTTTTTTTGCTATCTGTGGCCATAACATGGTCACTTTAATTTTTTTGCATTAGGTACCATAAGTTAAAGAAGTGTATACACTATGTTATTTACACAGCTTTTAGGCAAAGCAAATACCATTTACCGGTATGATAAATACATAGAAAGCTTATTCTGCAGTTTATAAAGTGATGAACTACCACTATCTGAAGTTTATTTGACAAACCATTTTCTGTAAATAATTGGCATGTTATTTTCCACTGATCTTTTTTTTTTGACAGCTGGCTCAATTTTTTTTTCCTTAAATATTAAGTCATTAGTATTGTTGAACACTGTTTAATGGTTTTAGATCAGGGAAAGACCAAGAAAAATTGTACCTTATAACAATAATACTAGCTAGTAAGCTTGAGAGCCATTATATTGTACGGGTAAGTGGTTTAAACTTTGGATTCAGAGAAACTATGTTCTAAATCCGTGTCTGCCACTGTGCAGTCTTGGGAAGTTTCATTTGTCTGAGCCCCTGCTTCCTCATCTGTGAAATGGGGATAAAGTCATTCATCTTCTTAACCAATAATAAATTTTATTGAGCTTCTACTATGTACCAGGAACCATACTATATTTTGGATAATAATAGTACCTTCTGTCATAAGATCACTGGAGGGGTTAAATTAGAATGCATGCAAAACACTTAGCAGAATGTTTAGAAGTGATTGATTAATTTAAGCTCTTATTTTGAAATATCCCAAATACATGTTTGAAAACTCCCAAAATTGCTTCAGGGAATAATTTATATATCAGAATTTGCCATTAAATTATGATAATCCTATGTGTTAGTTTTTTTAAAAACTTTGGCCTGAAATTCATATATTTTAAGGTTAACTTTAAAAACCTAAAGTTGGTGTAACAGTTTTGAATACAAGTATAAATTATATTAATTCCAACATTAATATTTTAGGAGAAATTTCATAAATGTATGCAACTGTATAGTCTGAGGTCTTTTAAGATAGAAATACGTGGACCACTAACAATAGTTAGTAATTATATTAGGAAATATAATTAGAAGTAATTATATTAGAAGTAATTATATTAGGAAATATATAAGTAATTATATATGTTATTAATATATGTTATAATTATTAATATATAATAATATATTATATATAATTATTAATATATAAGTAATTAGGAAATAACTGAATCCATTTGGTCTAATTAAAGTATGGAGCTATTATATAATCTTTGGGTAATCCGGGAAATATTTGGACACCTAGAAAAACTCTTTTTAACAGTATAAAAACAATTTTAAATAGACTTATGCTGTGTGACAGCTTATTTTACAAAAGTAATTATACAATTTTCCTTTGAAAGTTACCATTCATTATACCTATGGCTGGTCCATAATTGACTTAATGTTAAGGCCTGAATTTAAGAAAACAACCATTCCCTCCTTCCTTTCTTTAATTTTCTCTTTTTCTTTTTTGAAATATAGGTAAAGTTCTTTCTAGACTATTTTATACATGCACACATATGTATACACACATGCACACATATACACACATATATTTCTCTTTCCCATTTTAATAAATAGTAATGGGTGGGGAAGAGTTTTGTTTGCCTTAGATCTGTAATCCTTATAACGTCACTGTAATGCTTATGACAGTAATTAATAGACAGAATAATGAAATGTGTTCATTTCAGTTTCAGAGTCAAAAAGAAGACATTTAATAGGTTAATTGTAGTTTGTTTACTTGAAAGATTTTCAATGGATAGGAAAAAATTCCTTTCTGTTTAAAAGTTTGGTTAATCATAGCCTTTTACTATACTAGTTTATTAGTTAATTAAGATTTTAATGTATTTTTATTCTACCATCTTTGTGATTTGTGGCATTTCATCTGTATATGTAAACCTAGATCACTTTAGAAATAATAACTGCAGCTACCATCAGTTGACTACTTACCCTCTGCCAGGCAGTGTTCTAAAAGTATTGAATGTGTTGAGTCAACTAATCCTTACAATAGCCCTGTGAGGTAGGCGCTATTCTCTTCATTTCTCAGATGAGGAAACTGAATCACAGGTTAATTTACACAAAGTGACTCAGTTAAGTATTCAAGAACTTGTATGCTCATCTTTACTGTCCAATACTAGTACTTAATTGCTGTCTCCCCCAGATTTTACAATCAGGTTAATTACTTGAATAATATATAAATACAGGCATATTTTTTTTTAAAGTATTGATTCTCACCTGAACATTTGCAGAGCTCTATAATTAGTATTGGATGGTTGTATTAATCTGTACAGGAAGGAAGGTACCACCATAACAGATGGCCAGGCGTTAGCACAACTAGAAATGGTGATCAAGATTTCAAAACTTAACAATTGTCACCCCAATAAATTTAATTAAAAAAAAAAGATTTCAAAACCTGGGATTAAAAAATATCTATTCATTAATGAATCATTATTTGCTTGTTTTTCGGCGTGGTTTGGGTAAATCATTTAATATGACAGTAGTTTTGATGAGTAGATCAGTTTAGCTGTAGTCTGCTTCAATGATTACTTAATAATGGATGTAGCTAAAATTCATTAGAATGTTCACGCAAGGATTAATTTTGTCTTCTTTTTTCCCCTTTAGTAAATTAAAACAGGGTCTGTTACCTAGCTTGGAAGATTTGCTGTTCTATACAATTGCAGAAGGACAAGAGAAAATACCTGTTCATAAATTTATTACAGTAAGTTTTTTTATTTTTCTATCTTAAAGTCTAAAAATCAGTAATACTAAATCAATAATGCGGTAATATTTAAATGTAATCTTAAAGGTTATCTGATATGTAGATTCTAACTGACACTGTTTCTCTTACTATGTTTTCAAATTTTCATCATGCTCATTTCAAGGTAATCTGAAAGAAAATGAAAGAAAGAATGAGAAACTTGTCCAGAAAGTGGGTAATAGTGACACTAAAATGCCATATACATATTCAGGTCCTGGATAGAAGTTTTTATATGCAGGAATAAAAACTTGTTGTTGGAATAAGCATATATATTATTTGCACTATATATTTACAAACTCTTATTTTTTTAAAAACAGGCACTCAAATCTACAGGATTGCGAACGTCTGATCCCAGGTTGAAAGAGTGTATGGATATGTTAAGATTAACTCTTCAAACAACGTCAGATGGTGTCATGCTAGACAAAGATCTTTTTAAAAAGTAAAAATTTCTGCCAAACATTTAATGGTGATTGCTGTGTTATGTGGTGATTTTTCTTTTAAGACAAAATTGTATCTTTGAAGGCCAGTACTTCCTGTGTAACTGAAAAACGGGCATGGTGGTGGGAGTTTATAAACAACTATGTGAAGAACTTGGTGCACATTAAGGTTCTATAATACATTGGGGTATTGTATACTTTCTTTGAAACTACTCTAAGGAAATGTAGCCATGGGTGTTTCCAATTTACATTACCTAGAGCTTGCATTCATTTTACATAGAGCACACTCTTTGTCCTGTCATGGCTTAAATTGATCTCCAATCATCTGAATGTCTCGCCGTAGTCTGTTTCTTTCCTACAAAGTGGTTTAGATGATATCATAAAATGAGAAGGTTTCAGATAGCCTGTATTCCTTAGATTTACATACCTGCATTGTATGCTTCTCTCCTCTCTTCAGACATATTATACATAGGCTTTTGACTATTTTAATTTTCCTCAAAATATTTAAAAACTAAGACAACTTGGAGATTAAAGCCTTGATTTGATTGAATAAGAATATTTATTTTTCACACTCCTATATTTGCCTATCTGTTTATTTATCTTTATTAATGTGTTCCTACTAGTCTGATTACTTAATGAGGTAATGGACAGCATGTTTGTAGTAGATCCCAAAGACATAAACAGTATTTTAAACTACTAATAAAGTGAAAACTAGTGTAGAACTGTAAACTCTACTGTAAGACACTGGCTTTTTTCAGACCATAGGTTTAAGTTGAAATAGATCCAACGAATTCCAGCATCTACTTTGAAAGTTGATTTGTATGTATGTATGTATGTATGTATTTTTATTTATTTATGTTTTACCTTATTTTGGAGGCTGAATGATTTATTCTAGCTATCTCCTGGAAACACGCTGCAGTTTTAAGTCATCTGAAGGTAGAAGTATTTAACTTAGGTCTTCCAAAGCTTCCTGGCATGCTGTGAAGGAAATTTCTAGTTAGCTGTATTTGGTAGTAAGAATTATTTTATTTTTAATGTTCATGAGCGACCTGTGCAAAGTACTCTTGATTATGGCACCTTTTGGGGAGTTACTTTGGCATATCTGAGAATGAAGATGTCAAAAGAGATGATTGGTAGATCTGGGTATGACATAATAGGTATGAGGAATTGCTTTGGAATTTTAAGTAAAAACAGTATTTCACACCTTTTTAGTACTGTTTAAATTTTTTTATGCTTTATAAACGTGTTCCTATGTTGAAATATGAAATTAAAAGTAATTTAAGTACATTGATTATAAATCCAGGAAACAATCATAAAATTTTATAACCATAATTTATAGAACATAACAGCTGCCATCATTTTAAACACTAATCCAATCCTTAAAAAAAATTGATGCTTGTAATATAGGCTGTTCCCAACTTGATGAATGCTTAGTGGTATATGTGAGCAGGCAGTAGAAAAGTCTCAGACTATAGGCATAAGGATTTCTCTTTCCATCATTAGAATGAGGTGATTTAAAACCTCTGAGTATTAACCTTCTCAGGTCACCTGGAAAGGTGATTGCTGCAGAGTTCTTCTGTTTTCAAAATAAGAAGTTTTCTAGTTAGTGTTGCCAGAAATAAAACTATGTCAGCTCCATGCAGGTGGGAACGGGATGTTACAGTGGATTCATTTTCCCAGAGAAATAATTTATAAAGGTCAGTAGATTTGGTTGAAGTCAATGTGTTGATATTTTACCTAAAATAACATTGTTGATTAATACATTTAGCCTTTGAGGGTAATCTGAGAAATACCTATTATGTATAACTTTTTTTTTTAATGGGAAAATGAATTCTGAGTGTACTGTTTGGAACATAATTTATTTGAAAGTTGGAGACTGCCTGTACCCATCTAGATAGTCAATTATTTTTAATGCTAATAATCCTTAAAATTAATAGAAGTAGAAAATTTATGTTGAAAATGAATTCCATATTTATTCATGCATTTTTAACCATGTTAGTATTACAACTCTTTTTATGTGTGATTATAATTTTTTGGTCTTTTCTGTTTGGGGGGAAAATGAATGATAGTCTTTGCATTTTGTATTTTGTTTGCTTTTCTTAAAAAATTCAGGGTTATTTTACTAATGAAATATTATATGTGAGATATTTTGTAAAACATTAACATACATTAGAGTTGTAAATCATAAACAGTTAAAAGTAAGAACGAAAGAAAGATGATTATTATTTCCAGTTTATAGATGAGCACAAAGCATGAGAAAGATGTGACTGTTGAAATGCATAAGCATTTCCACCTCAGAGCTTATTATATGTCTTCTGATTTTCTAGATTCATGCCATCTGTATTAAAATAACTCCCAGGAAAAACATGTACATTTTGAAAAGCTCATCAGTGTGCAGTTGGACACTCATCTGAGTAGTAAGATTGCTTTTGTTGGCCACAGTAGTTCACCAGTTAAGGCTGTTACCACAGCTTTACCATCACCTGATAGAGCAAAAACCAAAAACAAAAAAGCAAAAGAAACAGTTTCACTGTACAGTTTTAATTATAAACCGTTTAAAAGTGCTGATTAATTTTAAATAGTCGTCGGTTAATAATTAGTTTGGCAATCCTCATTTTCTAGTATATAACTTCTTGAAAACAAGGATGTAGATGTGATTTGATACAGGTACAGTGATTTAAGATCACAGGAATTGTATTAACTTTTTAATGCTGAGATTATTTGGTCTATATTCTTGTAAATCTCGTGTACAAATCGAATTGCTGTTTGAAACATTAAATATTATTAGGTCAATTGTAAAACTTAATATTTTTTAAGATTAACATTGTGAAACTATCAGAAAACAATTTATCAAAGTTCATTGAAGTAAATATTTGTTATCTGGGATGTCAGTTATTTCTACGTCTATAGGTTAATAATGGAAATCAGGACTGCAATTTTTTCATGTTGTGATGGGGCACATCTTCATCACTAAAAACAACCTATTTTAAATCATTGTTTAAATTTTATGTTGACCAAGTGAGTACATACTCTGAACTTTCATTAATAGTTAAAGTGTGAAATCTGGCTTTTAATTTTAATTTGATGTTTCATTTTGAACAACTTGAATTGAAATACTGAGATATAAAAATTTCTCGTTTAATGTGGACTAAAGAAGAACTACTGAGAGTGTCTATTTCTTCCTTTTCCCGTTAATAATTAGTTCAAGTTATTTACTTGCAACTTACAATTGTCTTATCTGTAAAGTGGGGAAATTATCCTTCTCAAAGTGTTTATGTGTTGAGGGTTATACAGGACGAATAATACTTGAAACTTAGTACTTAAAAAAAAAAAGACAATTTGATTTTTTCTTTTCCCCAAAGAAGTTGCTAATGTAGTGTCACATCACTTACCTGTGAGGAATCAGTTACATAAATAACTTCCCATTTATGGTTAATCATTTGACTTTAATACTTCAACTATAAACATTTGGGTTTTTGTCTCTTAGGGCATATTTTATTACTGAGTTACTGAATCTCTAAAGAGCTTAGCCTATATGGTTGGCTGTAACCTATTTATAAAACCCTTCTTTAAGGGTTACATTAATATATTAACTTTTTGGCTTACATCCTTTTTAGAACAAAGAAGAATATTAGTTCAGATCTTTAGATTTCATGCCCTCCAATCACGTTTATGAGGTGTGATCAAAAAATATAGTGAATGTTTAAATAAAAGACACAATGCTATTAATCCCCCTCAAAATACTCCCCCTCGCTTCGCACTCACTTTCCCATCGTTTTTGCTGCTATCTGAAACAATTCTGGAAGTCCTCTTTCATGTCTTTAGTTGTGCTGTCGTGGTTGCCTTGATGTCCTGAATCATTTTAACTTTGGGAAAGAGCCAGAAGTCGCACGGTGCCAGATCCAGTGAATAAGGTGGATGAAGACACACCATAATGCTTTTATTTGACAGAAATTGCTGTACCAGAAGCAATGTTTGACACGAGCCTTTTTGTTGTGATCACAAAATACGGTGAATGCTGCTGCTGAGTGCCATCCAAAGTAAAGGCAGGGAAGCCATGCCCCAAACCTTAGTAACAGTGTGTGACAAGTTTCAACTTGTTTGGTGCTGTCAGTCGGGTGTGAGCTACGGTTGAGAGAAGGTGTGTTTTCAAGTGTACTATAAATCATCCTCCATCATAACAGTGCTCCATGTCACACATCATTTCTGTCAGATAATAATATTACAGTATATCCTCATCCACCTTGTTCACTGGATCTGGCACTGTTGGACTTCTGGCTCTTCCCCAAAGTCAAAATGATTCAGGACTTTGAGGCAGCCAGGACAGCGCAACTAAAGACACTCATGAAAGAGGACTTCCAGAACTGCTTCAGAAAAGGGAAAGAACGATGGGATAAGTGTGTTTGAAGTGAGGGGGAGTATTTTGAAGGGGATTAATGGCAATGTGTCTTTTACTGCAATAATTTTTTTTTAAGCATTTACCATATTGATTGATAACACCTCGTACCATATCTTGTAAATAGTTTTAAACAAGGAAATATTTTTATTTTACAATGTATTACATATCTTACAGTGAATGGAATAATGCAAATTAAGCACTTTTAATGATTTAAGTAATATAAATTTAATTATACTACATTATATATAATTTTATTTCAAATTATTTTTACAAGCATTGAAATAAACATTTTGTTTAAGAGACAAATTAGTCTAAGTAAAGTTGGTTTTATCTCCTTTTTATAGCTTAGAAATGCAAAGTGTTCAAAATAGAATTCAGGAAAAATATGTTAAAATACACGATGGTTCTTTTTTTGTGAAATGCTAGTAATAAATATATATAGGAACTAAAGAATATATGTCTAAGGTTACTTAATGGAAAACTAAACAGGATCTCAACTATGACATATTAAAGTGTGATTTTTGTTAACTAAATATCATGCTGAATGCTTATCAACTTGTTAGGCTAATAAATTTGTTTTTAGAATGTCTTGATACTTAACCTAGTGGAATGCTGTGCTGTTTTAATCTTTGATAACAATTTTTAGACAATCTAACTTATTTCTTTAACTTGTTCAACAGCTTACAAGCAACTACATGAAAGGCTGCTTGAAGAAAATGTAGAAAGAATATAATTTATGGAATTTAGTTTGCTGTATAAAATGATGAATTTCTTTGCTGTTTAAATATCTCCTAATTAATATTGTTGTTACCAAGTGTTAATATTTGAAAGGCACCCAGTCTATTTTTTTTTCTCATATTCCACAGATGTGTTCAAAGCAACATTGTTTTGTTGACACAAGCCTTTAGAAGAAAGTTTGTCATTCCTGATTTTATGTCTTTTACCTCTCATATCGATGAGTTATATGAAAGTGCTAAAAAGCAGTCTGGAGGAAAGGTAATGTTTTTAATGTGAATATTTTCCTAAACTAATCACTTAATCAATTCAGCTCAACTTGAAGTATAGAGAGTTAAATTGTGTTCTTATGTTTTGCTAATTAAGAAATTTCAGTTAAATGAAGCTATTGGATAAAGTGTTTTCCAAATATTTTTAAAATTTAACTTTGTTATTTTGACTAAAAAAATCTTAAGTTTAAGAACTCTGATTTTCAAATGATTGCGATGGCTTTTAAATCTTTAATAAAAAAAGGTTTAACTATTGGGAATTTCTGTGCATATATTCTTGAACATTAAATAAAGTGTTTCCAGTTTTAAAAATCCTCCAATAATACTAAGGATATTTTATTTCTTCTCCATATTGAAAGATTTTAGATAGTGGAACCCTACCAGCATGACCCTGATTAAAGAAATTCTCAATTTCTTCCCCTTAAAAAAAAAAGTCAAGTCCTAGTTCCTCTTTTAGACTGCTTTTTTAGGAAGAGAGAATGCATTGGAAAGCAGAGGGGATGATGGAGACTGAGAGAAATCACTTAGATCTCACCTGTAATCTTCAAGTCTATTGTGCTTATAGTTTTTATGAATTTTGTTATAAAAGATAAGACTACCAAGCCACTGAGTGCTATAAAATAACTTTTCATTGATGGAAGCTAATTGAGATAAATGTTTTGGTAGAAGAAAATATTATTTTCCTGTATTATATCTGTTAATTTCTTTCCAATATTTTGGTTAGGTTGCAGATTATATTCCTCAACTGGCCAAGTTCAGTCCTGATTTGTGGGGTGTGTCTGTTTGTACAGTAGATGGACAGAGGTAAGTTTATTTCAAATCCATGAAAACTGCCAGTCATTTGTAAAGTAAAAAGTCAGTTGCAAAACATGCAGGATTTATGAAGTCCATGAATGTAATCTTTGGAAAGTGCTTATACTGCAGGTACAGCCACTGTCAAGCGAGGATCTAGCAGCATTATTTTAAAAAAAATGATGTGAGGGTAATTCAAAGAAAATTATTTGATTTTTGAAACCTATGAATTAAGGAGAGGCCTTTGGAAAATGGATAAAGTACTGAAATATTTTTTTCAAGAATGACTGTTACGCTGTGAGTCAGACATAAAGATTTATTGTCAGGTTGTAATTTGGTTTTGTCAATCAAAAAAGAAAAATCTATTATTTTTTCACTCATTTGAGGACTTAACTCAGAGATACCATCTTTCTGGGTTTTGTTTTGTTTTTTACTAAGGTAATTATTTTTTTAATTAAAATATAACATTAAATGAGGTACATAACTCCTGTGTTTGATGAATTTATATCAGAGCTTGATGAATTTATATCAGAGATGTAATTTTACCGTAAATTTTACAAAACCTACAAGTCATTTAGCCTTATAATTTTAGGTTTTAGTTTTCAAGAAAATGTCCCAATGAAAGCTTTACCCCCACTTGTTAAATTTTGATCTCTTAAGTACCTTTGTTCTAATTGATCGTTTTATTTTTTACTTATTATCCTTTAAAAGAACACATGGTTTAGCCCATTCATTCTTAAGATAAAGAATCTGAGGCCCTGAGTTCTTATAATACTTGAAGACATGAAACCAGCACCTAGGAGTCTTAACTTCTATTGCATTTGACTAGATGTTAAACATCTGGTCATAATGACGGGCTTTTGTCCTCATCTGGGGTTGTAAAATGACTCAGCATTCATTGTGTGTTGAATTAAATGTTGGGCGCTATGAAAAGACACAAGTACATGAGAAGATGTGGCTTCATCCTTGCAGAGCACTTTCAAGTAGGGAGTGATAGTCCTGTTTTTGTAATTGGAGGAAATGGTTTATCATGTAATGGAAATTTTTATATCTGGAGGAAATTATTATCATTTAATGCTTGCACATGGTTTTTCTCTTAAACATTCATTGGGTGTAGAAATGATTCTTTTACTTTAGTTTTCTTATCTAGGGAATTTTAAAAGTGGACTTTGGACTAGAATTATGTATTTTTAAATCCAAAGGATATAGTATGACAGGCTTTTGTGAGGTTTTAGAATAATTGTCAAGTTGAAGTTACAGTCTGAATTAGAAAGTATGTATAAATACGACAGGAAAAATAATATACTTTTGCCATATATATATATATCTATATATATGTATGTGTGTATATATACGTGTGTGTGCGAGTATATATATGTGTATATATATGTATATATATGTATGTGTGTGTATATATATGTATATATATGTGTGTGTATATATATATACATACATACATATATATATATATATACATACATACATATATATATATATATATATATATATATATATATATATATGTTCAGTTTCCATAATATACCTAGGAGTGAGGTGGCCCTCTGACATCTCTGTTGTAACCAGTTTGCCTAGGAGTAGTTATTAATAGTGCTCAGTTTCACGATGAATGCGGTTCATTGTTAATGGATGAGTACCTATAACTGTTGGGGTATTGTTCAGAGCACTTGGGACGCTTCAGCGATGCAAAGATACCTGCTCTTGTGAAGCTTACGTTACTATTATGGGGTCAGTGAGAATTTTTATATTTTCAAACCTATTCTCTACTTCATGTGCCAATTTGGTAACATACAAGCTTTCTTTTTGTTCTGTTATTGATCTACATGAAAATAATGACTGCCATTAGTGCCAGCTCTATCAGGTTTATACTATTTGATGCGTTTCTTTCATTTCTTTTCCTGAATTGTGAGCAGATATGGTTGACAAGATGAGGCATTTATAGAGAAGGTCTCAGAGAATAGTATTGAATATAAATTGAGCTCCACTTAAAAATTAACCACGGTTTAGCCATGATTAAAGCTATGGGTAAAAATGTAGTGACTAGTTTCTAAAAGGGTTAGGTCATCTTACATCACTGAATACAGGTAGGAGGAGTAAGGAGGGCCATCCCCTCTTAACCCTCAGAGGAAAAATTTCACATTATCTAATTTTGAATCATTCTATTACCTGAGTACTTTTAAGCTTTGGCCTTTATTTGCACTAGCTCTTTTAAAATAAACATTTATTTTTTAATGTCCAGGTAAACCTGTGGTTGGGTTGTGGAAAAACTTTGTAAATTAGAATTAACATTTAAAACATAACTCCAATTGTTCAGTCACTTTTTTCCAGTTGATCTTAATTATTTTTTAAATCTACTTTTAAATAGGCATTCTATTGGAGATACCAAAGTTCCATTTTGTCTTCAGTCCTGTGTAAAACCTTTGAAATATGCCATTGCTGTTAATGATCTTGGAACTGAGTATGTGCATCGATATGTTGGGAAAGAGCCAAGTGGATTAAGATTCAACAAACTGTTTTTAAATGAAGATGGTAAGAATTACATAAAAGTTGATCGGAAAAAGAAATACCTTTCCTATGTAACTCTAAGTAATTATTTTTCATTTTTTTGAGGAAAATAAAAAGCATTTGTACTGTCATTTTTCACAGAATTCTGTGAAACCCATAGAGATGGTTTAATCGCCTACTTTTTAAAATGATTGTTTTAGGCATCTCATACCACTGGAAAGTGGGATAAGCAGGTGGGGGCAAGGAGTAAGATTTTTCACTTTATAATCCATACGGAATTATCTTGTAGTAAAATCTTAAAGTGTCTGGAATTTCCTTTAAAATAATGCAGTGGAGTGTAGCTGGGAGTGCTGGGTGTGATTATTACTATATGTTGGTAATTATTAGAGCTAAATGATGGATGCGTGGGTTTTTATATTCTATTCTTGCTACTTTTGTGTATTATATATTGTATATCTTTGAAAACTTCCATAATAACTTTTTAATGGTGGCGTTGGTTGAGATAGTGTATTTGCTTTTTGTTTCATAACATTTAATATTTGAAAGAAACATCTTGCGTTAAATAGTTGGACAACTAACAATCTTACTGCTTTATAGGAATCCAAAAGAAAAGGGGAGGAGTTAGTACTTTTGATCTCCTAGTAATTGGTGTTTTAAATCTAAAAACCAACCTAAGGATTGGTTTCCATTTTTCAATCTTTCAGGTATATGCTAGGTTCCTCATTGTGTGATGAGTTGATGTAGAAATGCAGAAAGGAGGAGTGAAGGAATTCAGGGGTTGCAGTGATGATTGGGAGAAATATATTTCTATATTTTTTCTTCCTGCTGGATAAAAAATGAAATGTGATTTATAGTTAGTATTATTTAATTTTTTTAATGAAGTTATAAGGCTACTATTTTCTTACGTTTTTCCTCCTATTTATTTTGAGAGCAATTACATATTCTAACTTGTTTTATCATAATCTTTCTATCCTTATGCTACATTTGACTTTATAGAGATTACCATAAACTAGCAACTTTTTAATAAGGACATTACATGGCAGAAGTACTTTATTTATTAAATTCACTGACATCAAGATTTAATATGGAAAGAATTAATATTTTTGTTTTAACAAGATTAAACATTTTACAAGAATTAATATTTTTCTAGGTAAGGTAAAATAGAATAATCTAAGTGGTTCTGGTGAATTGATTGATTTTGAGAGAGTTATTTTAAAAATAGAATAGAAATTAACAAATACAGGAATTTGAAGGTGAAGAAGTATTTTAGAAACAAAAGTAAATAAAATGCCCATAAATTTCAGATGTCACCTATGTCCATTTTATCATACGAAGCAAATATTTGGCATTAAATAGTAGCCTTTATTAATTAGCTTAAGTGTCATTAGTGCTGTCATAAATATTTTTTAATTAAAATCTCTAAGTTAAACCCTTCAATTCTTCCCTCCTGTTTATGGCAGAGCAGAAAAAAGTAGATTTTTACAGTCATACGTTGTAGAGTGAGGTTTTATACTGCAGTAAATGCTGGTGTTATAATATCTCTGGTGTATTTCCAAGCGTTTAGATGTCTGGCTTTTGAGCCAAAGGCAGAGTGAGTGAGGAGTTGCTTACATCTGAAAATTGCTCTGTCATGCCATGAAATGCTTTAGTATTCTTTGAAAGATTTTTTTGAATGTAGCTTACGTAGTATTTCTTGAATATTTTATGATTTAGAAAATATTAAATGCCCACATCTATGTGGTACCATTTGGAACACACACATTAGCTGCCTGGTGGGGCCCTACAGTTAGACCTGATAATGTCAAAAAAACATGAAATAACAGATACATGAATATCTGCACAAATACAAGTATAAACCAATTTAGCACAGCTGGATTTCCATATCCTGCTTCCTGTCTGCCTTTGGTTTTTCTTTCAAGTGGATAAAATTGGAAACTTTGTTTCTTGGCTCCCTCTTGTGATGTAGTATTTTTCTGTGATAGCAACTGCCCTCACTTTGTGTGATCTCAGAAGGCAAACTTCTCTTAGTATAATTTGAAATAGGCAAAATCGTGATTATAATACTCATATTATACTAAGTTTTATTTCAGCTTTTGGAACTAGTCATAATGGGTAACCCAAAATGTATAATGTTTAAATCATAGCTATTAAAGTTACGTTGTTGATCTTGCTCGTATATTGAGGAAAAGTGGTAGACTGTTACCCAATTTTTTGTCTTTATTGTTTTTTTTTATTAAAAGAATTGTAACAGCTTTATTGAGATATACGTTTTGAGATACTTCCATACCATATAATTCATTTGTTTAAAGTGTACAATTCAATAGCTTTTAGTATATTTGTAGAGTTGTGCAACCATAACCACAATCAATTTTGGGATACATTTATCACCTCAAAAAGATACCCTGTACTCATTATCAGTCAGTACCCATTTCTCTTCTACCCTTGGCAACTAGTAAGTTACTTTCTGTCTCTGTAGATGTACCTATTCTAAATGGAGTCATATAATATTTGGTCTTTTATGACTGGCCTATTTTACTTAGCAAATGTTTTTAAGGTGCTTTCATGTTGTAAAATGTATCAATACTTCATTTTTTTAAATAGATGAATAATACTCCATTGTATGGATAATAATACCTCATTTTGTTTATTTACTCATCATTTGACAGGACATTTAGGTTGTTTTTTCACTTTTTCAGCATTATCAATAATGCTGCTGTGAACATTTGTGTACAAATTTTTGTGTGCACATATGTTTTTATTTCTCTTGGTTGTATACCTGAGAGTGGAATTCCTGGGTCAAATGGTAACAGCTTGAAGAACTGCCAGGCTGTTTCCCAGAGCTCAGAATTTTTTAACCATAGCTCAACTCAAAGAAGGTAACTTGCTTAAAATTCAAGGAGGCTAATAATGTAGCAATAACTTAATGAATTCTGCAAGAGTTGTCAAGTTAAGTAAGATCTTACTCCCAAAGAAATGAATCACTACGCAAACAGATAATTTAGGAATTATGTTTTCAAATAAATCTTTTCAGGGGCCTGCCCGGTGGCTCCAGTGGTTGGAGCCTCGTGCTCCTAATGCCTAGGTCAGCGGTTTGATTCCCACATGGGCCAGTGAGCTGCACCCTCTACAGCTAAGATTGTGAACAATGGCTCTCTCTGGAGCTGGGCTGCAGTGAGCAGCGGGAGGTCGCCATGGGCTGCTGTGAGCTGCCCACTGCCAACTGACTGCCTCAGCCCAGGGCGGGGGGTGGTGAGAAAGGCTCATAATACCAGCGTAGGTAGCTGTGTCCTACACAACTAGACTGAGAAACAACAGCTTGAACCGGAGTGGGGGGACGGGGGTGGAAGAAGGGGGGAAAATATATATATATACATATATATACATATTTTTTTTTATTTCAGTGCCCTAAGAATTTTGTTCGGCCTTTGTGCCATATCGTGAATGAAAATGTAATCAGTGAGATTTGAAATTCTTTTTATTGTAATAATTGGGAATAGATAAGATTTAGGATAAACTTAAATTTTAAGTAATTTTTTAAATTACATAAATACATCCTCATTGTCAGGAAATATAGAAAGCATAGAGAATCGAGTTTAAATCCCTGTAATCTTTTTATAACTATATATCACTTGTTAGTGTGTTTTTTGTCTTCTTGAATATACCCATATGTGTGTATACATAAACACAAAAATAAAACAGTTCACATTAGATTTGCTTTTTCCAAAGTGATATTTAACAGTAATATTATTTTAGCACTTAAGGATATGCCAGGTACTTTCTAAACATTTCATGTGTTTTAATTTATTTAAGCATTATGACTCGCTGAGGTGTTGGTGTTGTTATTACTCTTAGCTTACAGATGGGAAAATCGAGGTACAGTAAAGTTCAGTTATTTGCCCATGGACAATTAGCTAGTAAATGACAGAATTAGGAAATTTGGATGTGCTCTTACACTATTCACTGCCTTTCTGTACATGAATCTTTGTTTGCCTATGTAATTATATAGCAGCTTCCTAGAAGTGTATTAGTTTGATATGGGATTTAAATGCATTCCTTCACAACTCCTCCCCCCCAAATAGGAACTGTAACATTGGCTTACAGAAAGAAATAGGTGTATATTCATGGGAAGTACCTATGCATCACAGAAAATTATAAATTAATGGTATTGCTTTTGTATTTCACAGATAAACCACATAATCCTATGGTAAATGCTGGAGCAATTGTTGTGACTTCATTAATAAAGGTAAAATGTTGACATTTCCTTTTAACCTAGTAAATTTTTTAAATAAGCCATAAAAGTGGATTTTGGATTATTTATGTAGAACTGTAAAAAAAGTTTTCTTTTGGTGTTAAATATATAATTTTATGGTTTAAGGTTAGGCTATCAGAATAAATGATACAATTTCAAGGACAACATTAAAAACAGATGACTCATTGTAAATTTCAACATTAACTCTTGACCTGAAGATCTGGCAAAAATTCCCAAAGTCGTCTCTGGACATAGGCACAGAAGTTTTTCTTGTAAAGTTTTGATTTTTTTTTTTTTTCCCTCTTCACTTTGGCTCTTCTAGAATGAACAGATTCAGAGTTCAAAGCATTTTGCTGTTTAATGTTTGTCATCAACATATATAAGAACAAATGTTCTGGTACTTTGTGTTAAGACAAAGTACATTGATTTACCCTTGAATATTCTCAAGTCCTGTATACTTTCATGAGCTATAATCATGATTTTCATTTGAACTTGTTTTATTTGTTTTACTTCAATTAATAACTAAAATAAATAAGACCTATTCCAATTATTAAGTTATATTATGCTTTGGTTTGCATTGTATGTTTTGATTTTTCTTTTTTAGTGTCTGATTTGCCTTAATAATTGGAAGCTCTAATGTTGTTTGAAATAAGTATTTGAAAATGAGCCTATTGTGTGATACTGTTTAGAGTTTTAATTTCTAATTACAAATTTCATTTATTTTCGAATTTCATTTGTGTTTAGAACATTTATGTACTTTCTTCAGTAAATCTGTGCCTATTTATTCCAAGCTTGAAAAAGAAAACCAAAACTAAATGGCTTTGTAGATGCGTTAACTCAGGATGAGATGGGCTCTTAGCCATTTAATAAAAATTCATCTAATTTGTATACTAGAAATCCTCTCTTTCATGAATTTTATATGTTCATGAGAAAAGGTTTTTAAAATAGAAAACTATTATCTTAAGAATATATATATATATATATATATATATATATATATATATATATATATATATATATATGTTGTTATTTTAGGGCAAATGCTTTGTAAGCATTGGCCCACTCCTTGTAACTAGTGAAATATATACTATTATAGCCAAGTGTTATTTTTTAATGTACTAATTTTAATAAGCTATGGAAATTTTCATTTTGCCCATAGTAACATCTATAATAGATATTCATGACTATCTTACATAAGAGGAAAGTTGTCAAATTGAGGTGAAAAAAACTATTTGTTTATTGTAGAAAATGATAATATGAATATCTAAGCACCGTCCTGCCTTCAGGTAGCTCACATTATAGTTGTGGGATTTACACAAGTAAACGGGCCCTTACAATGAAATTCAATAAATACTGCAGTGAGTGGGAAGCCTCCTGAATAATTGTTAGATTTGAGCAAGTAACTTAAATTAGAGGTAAGGGAAGTTTTTATAATACAATGTATGTGTTAATGTTTGATGAGAAAACCATTAGAATGGTTCTGAACATTTTTTTGGTCTTTCCAGAAAAAATGTTCACATGACATGATTTTATATGAACTTTTGGGAGTTCACAGACCCTTTGACACTGATCCATGTATCCCAGTTTAAGAACTCTTACACTGGAGAAAGATTAGCATGGCACACCTATAGTATTTTCAAGAAAAGTCATATGTGAATGATTAAGCCTCCTTAACACATGCAGTTAAACCATGTTCTGTTTAATGATTCATGGGTTTAATATACCACATTGAAATGCTGCATGTGGGAAATGCATATCTCATCATACCACGCTGTCACTTCATTAGTTTCACTTACCGTGTTCATTCAGAAGCCTCAAACTAGACATTGAACCACATTAATTTGAGAACTTAGAAACAGTTAAAACATGTACACATGTGTGGTTCAGTGTCCAACAATGCAAAAATTTAACTGAGTCATCTTGTATTTACAAATTTGATCAGTGATTTTAAATTCATAAAAATTTTAAATTTACTGGCAAAGTTGTAAATGAGGCTTTGGGGTAGGGTTCACATTTAAGGTCATTTTCTTTGAATTTTTGTTTTAAGAAGGTGTTTCACAAATTTGTTTAAATGAAGTTCATGTAAATCTTGGAGGAGTAAGCTTGATATGCTGCTATAAAACTGACTGCCCCAGTCTCAAATATTTTTCTTAGACTCTTTTAAAAAGAATTCAAATTTCTTACAAATATCTGTATGTGATCTCTGCAATTTGTATGATCCGATAATATTTATGAATTGGTAATTGAAATTGAAGTACTAAAACCATAAGCAAAAGAGTTTTCAAGCCCAGCCCTCTTACTTTATATAGATGCAGTGAGGAACCTGAAACTGGATAAATTCTAACAGCAGCAGAATTGGGCTTGAGCTAAATCTCCTGATTTTCTGTTCGCTGTTCATTGTAATTCGCTATGCCATATTTAATGTAGGTATTTACTGTTTCTCTTGATGGCATCTTTGTTTTTACCTAGCACAGATATGTTGTCCAAAAAGCAGAAATTTTATTTTCTGAATTTTAATTCATACAAGAGGTACCGGCTTAAAAGTAACACCTAATTTTCAGTGGTGCATCTAGTTATTCTTTAGACATTGGTCAGTGCCTACTATCTGTAACAAACTAGGCCTCTTTCTAGAGGAGTTTGCATTCGAGTACCTGAAGTGTGGATATTTTACCATGGCTACTAGATATGAATTCTCTTTTTTAGCTCTTTCAGTTGATGACCATAAAGCTCTTTTTTTTCTTTCAAAATTCAAGACTTTAATGGTGCTATTAAAATATTTTCCTCATGTTACTCCCCTTCCCACACACAAAAAAATTAAGTAGAGTCTTTAGTAAGACTCTTTATTTCATAATTTTGTAGTATTGATATTTTTTCCTTGTAGGATTTGGTGGTGCTCCTCAGGAAATGGGGGAAGAGGCAGAGCAAATGTTCAAAAGGATTAGCAGATTGTGGAAAAAAAAGGAGGATTTGGACAGAAGGAACCTGTTGCATAAATTCTTAACTACTAAACTTATAGAAACCGCCATATTTAAAATTTTAAACAAAGCTATATAGGTAAATACCTTCATAAAAAGAAATGTCATTTTGTACATAAAATGCACATAATTAAAGCCGTAAAGGTACTACTACACTGCCTCTCTTTTTCTCTATGGTAGCTACTAAATTTAAAGGAATACTTTGTGGTGCAGTTTGTTTTATTTGATGATGATAATGTGGTTTGATTTAAAGGAAAGTGGAAAAAAAATTTGAAAGGAGCAGTTACTTTGGATGAACTAGCAATATCCTTATGTAACTTTTTCTTCCAGTGGTAAAAATACCACTTTGTTTTAGTTTAAAAGTTAGGTCTGGTGATAATTTGAGCGTTAGGGTGGGAAAATGAGGACAACATATTACACGATAATTACCACACTTCTGCTTTTTTATTTTAAAGATAAAGAGTAAGTTACATTGTTTTCTATGTTTATGTATCTCGATTCTAGTGGTAATTTCAAGTTTTGTCATTTGAAGAAGCGCTTTTTTTCTTTAAATGAGAAGTATTTTTGAATTTAAATAATCAGTTTTTTTCCCCTCTCAAAAACAATTTAATCGTGCTTCACGAAAATCACGACAAATTTAGTTAACATGTATGTAATGCTCAGTTTGGTCATGTAGCAATAACCTGTTAGACGTGCTTGTAAGCCACATTTTTAAGGCAGTTGTGGCTCTGGAGAGCAAGGAGCAATGGATGATAATTTGAACTTGGTGACATTCATAAGAAAGGAGTATGTTGGTTTATTTACTTCATGTTTATATCAGTTGATGCATTTGAGGTTTCTTTTAAATGAAAGTAGATCATTTATTGCCAACGGAACTCACTTTTCTGTTTATTTTTTGGATTAATCTATGAGAAGACTAGATTTAGAGCATTATTTTTTACCTGTAATATCTATTATAATCCTCCAAGTATTTAGCTTTAGTCTTTTCTGTGGCAAGATTAAACTTGGAGTATTTTATAACATTTTCAGTTATTTCTTTTTGCCTGTTTATGCCTCTTCCTCTGTGATCTCTTAATTTGCAATTGCCTTTTACATCTCCATACTTTATGAATGGAATCAAGTTAATTACGCACAAAATAACTCTGATTACTGCAGTGACTAAACATGAGTCATTTTTATATTAAAATTTTTGGCAGATGTCCGTTAACAGTGATTTTCATCTGTTAAAATGTATAAATACATGATTCAGTTCATAAGTATGTTATAAAAACAGTTTGTAAAAGCACTTCAATATAGTTATATTAATTTTTTTATTAGCCAGTGTTAAAACTCAGCACCTCTTTATGAAATTTTCATTCATAAAGTTCTCAAAGGAATGTAAATTCTTTAACTTGATAGGTATGTTTATAGAAAAATAAATAGGTATCATTTTCTAATCTCAGGGTCTGATTGCTACCCTTTTCAAACAAGCCACATGGTTTGCTTTTTAAAAGTCGTTTGGTGAAGGCATTAGAAATTTTGATAAATATATTTTGTCTAATTTATTTTTTTTAAGTTTTCCTACTACACTTATTGTGTCTTTTTCAAGATTAGTATAACATGATATCTAATAATGTTGTACAGTAATTTAAAACAGAAATGTATCCGTGGGTATGGGAAGTTTTTTCCAAGAGATAAAGGGGCATTGATAGTTTTAAGACTCTCAGTTTCCAAATTTAAGTCTTCATAAAATCCTCTTGGGCACCAACAAAAGAGAACATTTTGAATTAATGGAGTCAGTGATATTGAAGATGGGAATTACTGTAATGACTGGGAACAAGTCCTCTTGTATACCAGGTTGTTTCCAGTTCTTCAGTTTCAACAAAATGGAAAGAGGATCTAATCAAGTTGTTAGTTTTTAATAATAGCATTAAGCATAATTTTTCAGGCTAGATTACTGTGGGACTTGTATGTAATGAGATAGATCTGTAGAGTGACATTCCTACAACAAAACCTTTTCTCCTTCCGTCTACTCATGTATTATGAGCGAGGTTTCTCAACTCATACATCTATAAAAATTTAAAATGATAAGAGAATTAAAATTCTAATAATAGAAAATACCCACTGATACATGAACTAATTAAAAATCAATTATTATTTCAAGGGGAAAGAAATATTATAAAGGAACAATTTTGTAAATTAATATGAGAAATTATTAGCACGTAAACATTTTTCCTTTAACCTTTTATGAAAATTTTTAAACATATAAAATAAACAGAATTGTATGACCAGCCCCCATGTACCTATTCCTATCTTTAATTTTCACCTCTGTTCCGTCCTACCACTTTACCCGACTGCTGGATAATGATGATGGTTTTTTTTACAGTTCATGTTTTTGCTTTTTGGGGGTGGGCATTTACTGTAGTTTATTTTGTATGTGTATGTGTTTTTTTCCTAACATCTTTGCAAATAAACTTTATACAGTAATTTTTTCAAAAATTAAAATAACATGACATAATGATTATTAGATCTCATATATCCCTGGGGTACATGAAATCTTTTCAAGAGATACAGAGGCAAATCTGTTTTATTAATCAAGTGCTTCTACATTTAAATGGGGAACTTTTGGAGAGACTTTTCTTGAGTCAACACAATTATTCAAGTATTTCTTTTGCCTTTTAACATAATCTGCCTAGAACATTTCAAGTAGCGTATGCAGATTTTTTATACTGATTGACATTGGTAAATAGCAATTGTTTCTTAAAAGCAGCATGGAAGCAAAACTTGATTGTACTTGAATTTTTAGTAAGCTACAAAGTAGAACAAGAATGTGACCATAGTCTACAGTTGAAACAATTTTTATTGTTTTGTTTTTATTATTAAACATGACAGTTGAATAAAGTTTGTATTTTGTAGGACATGGTTTAGATCAGAGAATGAAAGTTCAATATAACTTGTTTATTTTACATTGGTTAATTATATAACCAGTAATTGTCCATGGGACGACATCCCAATGCAAATGCTGACGTCTTTTTCCAAAAGAATTGTGGTTTTGGGGTGTGTGTGTGTGTGTGCGCGCGCGCTTTTTCAAAGGTTAAAAAGGTTTTTGTGGTTTAAATGTTGTTACATATTTTACAGCATTAGGATCTATGGAATATTTTGACAACTGCAACAGTTCAATGAAGTTGGTAATTTCTTCTTTTAATTATTTTTCATTGAACAGCTTTGGAGTTACATTTCTACATTTTGATTTCTGGTGTATTGTTAGGAAAGAAAACTTAAAATATGTCAAAGATGCTTTAGAGAAAATACATAGTGATTACAACATGACCATAGCTAAATTATCCTTATCTTGTTTAACCTTTGTTAAATAGTGACGTGTTCTTTCCAGCCGCTGATTGTATATGTGATTGCACATCCATTCTCAAATAAGTTGATTTGTAAAATTTCACAGATTATTAGCCACATCTTAATCCACTTGTAAAGTGGAGAATGAATCTGGCTTTATTCAGTTAAGTGATATTCTGATACAGGTTTTCCCCCCATATAAAATTTGAATGTGTAATGTTTGGGATTTATTTGAGGGTAAAGTTTAAAAAATTCATTTTTAAAACTTCAGTTGTCAAATTATTTTATTTAAAATCTGTTTTTAGAATTAGAGATGTATTGTTTCTCTTGGGTGCATATCACCAATTAATACGTTTGATTTCAGATCTACAACTTACTGCTTTGTAAACTTCGCTGAGGTAAAATGAAACCATTTGGCTACTTGAACTGATCTACATTGCATAGGTTTTTCCTATTGACATTTTCAATAGCTAACATGTCAGAAATAGAAGTGATGAAACAATACATCTTCCATTTTCTCAATTGGCATAGTGCTAAACACAAATGTAGCTAATTTTTTAGAGATTATGACATATATATTAGTTCAAGTTTTGTTACTAACAAGTGAGATATTAAAGGTAGAGCGTTCTCTACACTAGTAAAATCTATCCAGAATGTGTGCATATACTAGAATTATAAAAGATTAGTTTTGCAGCATAACTCAGTTTTCAAACTCTAATACTGGTTTAAGGTTATTTTTAAAATATTAGATTGTTCTCAATTAAAAACTATATATATATTTAATTTTTTCCTAAGGGTGAAACTTTATTTTAAGTTTTTTTAAATATGTAATTAAATAAATATCATACAGTCTAGCAGAACATCTGTTGTCATGAAAGATGAGATTTGGGGTAATTTGTATTTAAAATTTTGTAACTTTGGGTTGGGTAAAGATATACTTAAAATAAAGCATTCCCTTTGTAATTCAGATCCATTCTCAACATATGGGTATTAATGAAAGAGCATGTATATAGTTTATGTAAATATTAAATGACTTTAGAAATATTTCCTAGATTTAAAAGTACTAATGTGCAGTATATTAATCATAATGATGGCAGTTTGAAATTTTGATATTATATTCACTTAAAACCTAATTGCAGTGGTGCCTATGTTAACATTTATTTTTCATTTCTTTGCAGCAAGGAGTGAATAATGCTGAAAAATTTGACTATGTAAGTACAATACAGAATTAAGTTTCATGTTACATTCTTTATATATTTCTTTTTTTATACTGATACTTTACTTTTTAATTTTGGTATATAGGTGATGCAGTTTTTGAATAAGATGGCTGGTAATGAATATGTTGGATTCAGTAATGCAACGTGAGTCTGATTTATGGCTTAGATTTTTTTAATGAGTCAGGCCTTTTTAAATTAATTTTTTAAAAGAAATCTAGATTATAAAATTTTATTTTAAATAATGTTTTGTTACTCCATATATGTATGCACACATTGTATTTAGAATTAATCTATTCTCCCTCGTTAGTCCTAGGACTTAATTCAGTGAAAACATAATTACTTAAAATTTGGTTGTTAGAGGAAAATGATTTCTAAATTACCTTAGGGGAGAACACTTAAAATGCTTTAAGAGGTTTTAATAAACTTATGGGTAATCATAGAATTAGAAGGGACCCCAAGTTTACCTCAAATAATCGGCACTTAATTTTCTGTGTGTAATACCGGTCTTACCTCTATTAATCTCTCTGTGTCTGGCTAACTTGACTTTTACCCCAATTTTTTATTTTGAAATTTGCAAGTCAATAGAAAAGTTAAAAGAACAAACAATGGATATCTATATATCTTTCACTTATTTTTCGGATTGATATTTTGTCTTGTTTGCTTTTTCTCAATCTATCTCTTCAGATAAGTTAAACTATATATATATGTATCTCTACATATGTATGTACACGTATATAAATATTAGGTTGGTGCAAAAGTAATTGCGATTTTTGCAATTATTTTTAACCTTTTAAATTGCAAGTGCTTTTGCACCAACCTAATACATGTATGTGGGTGGTTTTTTTCCTGATCTATTATCATGATACTTCACTCTTAAATAACTCAGCACATGTGTCCTAAGAAAAGGGCATTCTCCTACATATCCACAGTACCATCAACACTCTTAAGAACATGAGCATTAGTGTCATATTAATCAATATGTAATTGTCCTCAACTGTCCCCTAAATGCCTTTTATAGCCTTTTTTTGTCTAGGAACTAAAAGTTCGTGCATTCCATTTGGTATATCTCTTTTGTCTTTTAAAAATAGAAGTACCCCTACCCTAGACCCTTGCTTTTAAAATTTTTATTAAATGGCTTTTTTTTGAACAGTGCCAACTAGTTGTTTTATAGAGCAGGAATTAACTCACTTTTTCTGTGAAGGACCAGATAGTAAATATTTTAGACTTGTAGTCTCTGCTACAACTACTTAGTTCTACTGTTTTAATAGGAACATAGCCATAGACAATATGAGGCTGTGTTCCAAAAACCTTATTTATAAAACAAGCAGCAGGTTGGATCTGCTCCATCGGCTGTAGTGGATATTCCCTATTTTGAATAGGTCTGATTGTTTCCTTGTGAGTAGATAAAGCTTAAGCAGTTTGGGCATGAATACTAAGTATGATGCTTTATATTTCAAGTTTCAGAGGGCAAAAAATTTTAGGTTGTCTGCCTTAATCAACTTTTATTCATTAGCTTAAGTAGTTTTCCCAGGGGAAGTTTTTCATTAATCTCATCTTGCCCCTCTTCTGTGCTCTTACATTACCATATTTTATTGAACTTATTCTATATCTTTCTCTGCCCCATCATCACCATGAAACTCTGACCTGCATAGACTGTCTTCCAGAAGAATTCATTTCTGTATTCCTATTATCTGGCAGATAGTAGGCTCTTGATCATAGTGTTTGATGGACAGAATTCCATATGCTAGGCACTGACAATTGCTCAGTAGTTAGTCCTTTATCTATACATGTTGACGTATTTTTAAAAAGCATGGCAAGTTGACATGTTCATTTCCAAGAACTTTTCCATATCCAACATAATTTTTCTGACCATGGAAATATTAAAATGTATATAGTTATAAGTGGCCGTTCAATAATACAAAGAGTGTCACCCACAGTTCCATTTTTTTCTTCCCCAGCAGCTTTCTGGACACTTGTAGGTTGAACTCTCAAATATATATCCAAATTTGTGGAATTAAATCTGTCTAAATCAGAACTCATTCTCTTTATTCCCAAACTGCTCTTTGCTCTAGGGATTCCTATGTCAGTTGATATCACCATTCTTTCTTTAGACTTTGTTAGAAATCTAGGCTTTGTAAGAGACTTCACAGTTTCTCTTCTTTTCCATCGAGTCTGAAGACTTGCCCAACTGCTCTCATGTGTGATCATACTTCTTCCCTTCCTATCACCACTGCCTAAGTTCAGGCTTCCTGTTTCTCTTATTACACTAGTCACCTAATAACATTACTCATCCTTCCTTTTCCCCTTTCCCAAACTGTTGTCAGAGGTCTTTCTAAAATGTAGCTCTGACAAGGTAACTTGTTTGAAAGACTTCAAGCTTTTATTTTGTAGGCAATTAGGAGCTATTACATTTTTTAGTATTTATCAGTCTTGGTAATTTGGTACCAGTCTCCTTTGTTAGTTTGATGTTTCGCCATTCTTCTACATAAACCCCATTTCCCAGTTACATCAGAATATTTGCTATTCTTCAATGAAATCCTATCTTTTATATTTTTATAACGTGTTCACGCTTCATGATATTTGCCACTGCCTGGGCTTCCCTCTGAAATCTGTTAATCCAGTGAATGCTGTAATGGCTATTTCATGAGCCCCTCAGTGAAATTTCCATGGATTCCCTCAGTTGGAATTGATTACTTATTGTACTTTTGAAGGAGCCAGAAGATTCTGCGATTTTTTAGTATATTTTAATGGTGGAGTATTTGGTAATTTAAAAATTACCTTCTTTATTCACAAAATAAGAAAACTAGAAAGGGCCTAGTTCATTTCAGCCCTTTCACAGCTGAGAAAATTACAGTGAAAGACTATCACTTAAATGACTTGCCCAAGGTCACATGGCTAGCAAACCTATTGTTGGAACTAGGACTGGAACACGGCAGTCTTGACTATTGGGTCAGTGTTCTTTATACTGCACTTTGATAAACAAATTAAACTACAGAACAACCACACTTTCACAGAAAAAAAAATTATCTTTTTTTTCTTCTAGGTTTCAGTCTGAAAGAGAAAGTGGAGATCGAAATTTTGCAATAGGATATTACTTAAAAGAAAAAAAGGTTTTTAAATTTTATTTCAAATTATTCTCTTAATAAAATACATGAAGATATATGCTAAGAAATCAACAGTAGCCTTTAAGCAATTATCTGTTACCGTTTAAGGTGCAGAAATTTTTGCAAAACACTCTTGAGTTAATGCTATGGTGTTAATATTATTAAGTTGATTTGCATCTCGCAGTATTCAAAAGTTTGACTAGTTATATTAGTGCAAATTTTGCTTAAGGATTCACCCATTTACTCAAAAATAGAAGGCTTGACTATTGTCAGCTGCACTTGATTTTTTAAATTTTAAGTGGCTGGTCCTTGGTTTATGAATTATGAATCAGTCTATTTTTGTCAGTTAAACTAGTATCTAGAAATCTATATGTGATGTAATTTTGCTTTATTCTTCATTATTTCATGTTTTTAGGCTTTCATAGGTTATGTGCTATTTTGTTCTCAATTTAAATGAAACATTTATGTACATTTTAAATTTAATCATGTATCTTTTACTTATTTTCTTTTTTTTTTTTTCCTGTGTTCCTATGTTTTTAATTGCCTTTTTGTTTTTTCAGTGTTTTCCAGAAGGCACAGACATGGTTGGTATATTGGACTTCTATTTCCAGGTAATTTACTTTAAATGTATGAATTATTTGCAGAACATAGATATCTCTGAAACTTGGCCCTAGAGAGAGAATACATATCCCTTTAACTTTCGAAAAAATGACCTCATGAAAGATCTCATGTCTGTATTTCGTAAAAAGTCATAACTCAGAATGTAGCAGGGAAAATTTTTTCCGTAAAAGCATTATATTTAAGAACTGTCAAAAAATAATGTACAGTTCCAGAAATTGGCTTGTCCTTATTATAAACTAAATTGTTTTCTTATCTTTTAAATTTTGTTTGGAGAAGTTATTTGTTTATCAAAGCATTCATACTCTGTATTTTAAAGTTGCATTTCTCAGCTTATTAGTTCATTTCTGCAGTGTCACATAGTGGGCTTTCTTCGAAGTTAGAATTTCAAACTCCAACTCTCTCCATATTCATGAAGGAGGGAGGCCACCCATATAATCTGCTGTGGTATAGGACTCAATTTAAGTTAGTCTTCCTGGACATCCTTCTCCCCCCATACTTCCAGTTCAGTTTATTCTTACAGATTTAATACCATTAGTGCCTCTGATGGGTCTGTAATGTGAAACGACATAGTAACAAATTATTAATTTCTAGTTTACCTTACATTTTCCAGTTGTTACTTTCGCAGGTGCTTTAACTTTTCAGTAATCTTAAGGAATATATGAGGGAAGTTGTTATGAAGTAGATTTTGATACCGTGTTTCCCCAAAAATAAGACCGGGTCTTACATTAATTTTTGCATTAGGATATATGTCTTATTTTTTCATGTACAACCTACATTTATTCAAATACATTCATGTCATCTTCTGGAACATCGTCCTAACGTACTACAAGTGTCCATCTGGCTGATGAACTTAACTGGGGCTTGTTTTCGGGGTAGGTCTTATTTTCGGGGAAACACAGTAGAAGTTCAGGTCACAGTTTGTCACCTGCCCAATGAAGAACTGTAAATTGGGAATCCAGACTGTCAATATAGGAAATCAAAGTCTAATCAGGCCACTTTTAGCCATGTGACCTAATTTCAGTTACTGAGGCCCAGTTTTATTTTCTGTAGCATATGCTTGACTAAACTTTCTACATTACGTGGAAGGTGACATGGGATTTCTTTGAAACTATAAAGTATATATAATATAGTGTCATACTTTTTATCCAGTAGCCCTTATTATTTTCCAAGCCCATATTAATTTTTTCCATGTGTTCTTTTCCTTTGATATACATATTTAACTTTGGCTATTATAGCTTAGGTGCAGTTAAACGTACTGTGAAATTTCTATACTTCAGTGCAAAAATCAAGAGACAGGCCTAGAAGCCTTCCTTACTTTTTTGTAGAAGGGTTGCATCTAATCAAACATTCGTCAGGGTATCAAAAAAGTACTATTAAATAGGGATTCGTGAAATTAGGAGCATATCACCTTATGACTAACAATTCCAGTTAATACTAAGCATAAATTAGGAAATGATCGTTGGAATTTGAATCATTTCTTGAAAGCTTTTCATGATTAAATCAACTTTCTATGAGTCTTTGCTGTCTGTCGTTTTGGGGAAATTGAGAAGAGGTTTTAATATAAATAGGCAAAGTGAAAGTCAGTCATAAAGTGACTCCCAGTTTTCTAGTTCACTGTAGTTTTCCTTCTTGCTGTCTTCAAACTCCTTTGTGTGTATATAGATCTTAAAGTATGAGTGAGGAAAGTTTGTAAGTTGAAAACTTTTCTTCCTCTTCCCCTTTCCCACCTTCTCTTTCTCCTCTACTTTTCCCCTGTTTTGGTTGCTATTAATGAAAAATGAAACAGACCATATTTATTGTTATGGTTTTATGGGTAAATTTGGGTATGGTGTAGTAAACTCTTTCCATTAGTATGATTACATTTAAATACAAAAATGTCATACTTCATTGTACCTGGACTTTGCATTTTTTTATTCATCATAGTATACCCAGTACCTGTAGTCAGTATCAAACAAATATTTGAATGTTATTAAATGGTTTAAAAGATAACATTTTGCTTTAGGCACACAGAACATCTAAGCTAGAACTGTCTTAGATTTTTCTTTCTTCAGTCCTTTGCATGTTGCCATCTGCGGATGCTGAACTTTAACTTTGTTGTAAATGAAATGCCAGACAATTAGCATTTTTTTCCTAAAGTGGCAATTTCTCATGTAGATGCTAACTATCATAATACTGATGTGTGTTACTTTATCTTAAAAATATATCATGGCTCCTTTTTCCCTGTTGAGTCACAAATAGTTATGTTTGTGTATCCTACAAAAAGCATTAATATTTAATCAACTTTGAATATCACATGTAATAAAAATTACAAATCTTAGTGCTTAGGGCCTAGGTCTTATCTGAGTTATCTCAGTAAAAGACTGAATAACTGGGCAAATCAGGATAAACCTTAAAGGGGCTAAAACTTTGTTCAAATTGAAATCTTTAGAATGTCAACAAGTTATATTAAAATAATCCCTTTGGAAGAAAGATTTCAGATCTGTATGAAATACCAGATAAAACAGATTATCTTTTAGAAGTTAACTATAATACTAAAAATAACGTGAGCCTAAATGTTCAGAATTCAGTTTTGCTTCTTTTAGCTATGCTCCATTGAAGTAACTTGTGAATCGGCTAGTGTGATGGCTGCAACATTGGCTAATGGTGGTTTCTGCCCAATTACTGGTGAAAGAGTTCTGAGCCCTGAAGCAGTTCGAAATACACTGAGTTTGATGCATTCCTGTGGCATGTATGATTTCTCAGGGCAGTTTGCTTTCCATGTAAGTAATTGTTTAATCTTAATTTTCTCTGGCAAGAAACTAGTCTGGACTAGTTCTTTCAGAAGTGCCGTTTGAACTTTGCTTCCAAAGCTGTACATTAATTTTCGAGAGAGAGAGAGGCTTGTTTCCAAGGTTAATTTGTTACAGAATTGGTAAGGAATAGGGTTAAACAGTCTACCAAATGTTCTTAAGAACTTGGTTTTATTTATAGAACATCATCACTTCTATTTTTAAGGTATTTCAATGTACAGGTATAAACTTTCTTTACTTGTTTAGCATTATAGACCATACCTCAAGAATTCCTTAAGTTCAGAAAGAGTGAATAATTGTGATGTTTAACATTTTTGGTTATAGCCATAGATGTTTTAAAGGACTTGAAGTATATTAAAGTTGAAATTTAAAAATATACTGCTTTAAGCCCTGTTGTGCATTTGTCATTTGTGAAACATGTAGACATTTCTTATTTCATTCTGCTTATGTCAAGCAAATGCCCTAAATTTTTTTTTTGAAATTTTTTAAAAATAGAAAAATAAAGATGCACTTAATGTTACGCATCACCAATACACGACCAGTCTTGTTTCATCTGTATGTACACCTACTCCCCCGGCCCTTGTCATAGTTCAGTCTAATTCTAAATGATAAGGGCTCTGAAACCCACAGCACCATTATTATATCTAAAAGACCAAAAAAAATGTATTCTTTAAATCATCAAAATACTTAGTCAATGTTCAGATTTTCTGGATTGTCTTACAAATTATTATTCTACAGTTTGTTTGACTTGGGATGCAAATAAGGGCCATACATTACGATTGGTTGTAACTCCCTTTATTTTTCTCCTTTAATCTGTAGTTTCCTACCTTGACCTCTCGCTTTTTTTCTTTTTTTTCCTATTTTTGTTTGAAAAAACTGGGTCATTTATCCTATGCCGTTTCTTACAGTGGAGATTTTGCTTATGCTTTCCACTGTCCTTTTTCTAGCAAGAGATACTCGATGTCTGAATGTTATAAGCCACTAGTGAATATCATTCTGATTATGTTAAAATTATATTAATTTTGTCTTTTGTAATAATTGTCAAATTTTGTATAATATAAACTTAAATGTTTTGAAGAGGATTAATTTGAATTACCATCTGACCACAGAATTTGTCTAACAGCATACCACAGAAATTCTAGTAAGAAGACATTTCTCATAGTTTTTTAGTCATAAAATAGTTTTTGAAAATAATTTTTTTTATTTAAAAGTAATATACATTTATTATAGAACAATTAGGAAAATAGTCAAAAAGAATAAAATAAAAACATAGCCCCATGATTAGATATAATCTATTTTAATTCCTTAGAGTATATCTTACAAAACTTTTTTTATATTTCAGTATATCCCAACTGTTTCATAACTGTTTTTTGTTTGCTGTATTATAATCATGTTGATACATACTTACCACAACTTTTTTAATGTTGGGATTCTACTGTATAGATATATACCATAATTTTTTAACCAATTACTTTATTGTTAGAGATAATTTTTTTTATTTTAAAATGTTAACACAGATGTCCCCTTTTTCAAATTATTTTCAGGTTGGTCTTCCTGCAAAATCTGGAGTTGCTGGGGGCATTCTTTTAGTTGTCCCCAATGTCATGGGCATGATGTGCTGGTCTCCCCCTCTGGACAAGATGGGCAACAGTGTTAAGGGAATTCACTTCTGTCATGTAAGCATGTTTTCTTAATGAAAGTAATGATCATATAAGTTGAGCCATCCAATGATTCTACTTTTATTACTCATTTTCATAGTTCATTGATTGCTGGCACTCTGCCTGCCTGTCTGCCAGATACAAGGTAGCCATGGAAGTATTCACAGAGGACTTCAGATTACCTCTACAAGACAGCTCTCATTATTCTCACAGAAAATTACATGTGTTTGATGCTTATATTTTAATTTTCATGGTTTTAATTAGCTTTCAGTTTCCTAAAGCCCCAGCAAAAGAGATTAAATTTGGAGAAGTAATTTGAAGCTCAATGTAAATTAAGATTATAGTTTATTGTATCATCTTTAATCTGCATGATTGAATGAATATAAACTACCTTTAAAAGTTTTTTTTTTTTTTAGAAAATAAACTCTTTAGTTAAAATTGTTACTACTCTTGACCAGTATTTTTTGTTGTTACCCAACTCTTGCTAATATTTCAACTTCTGGTTTATTTACATTTAATACTTTCCAGAGTCTGCATTGAGTACTGTAATTTTTTTCTGCAGACTTTAATTAAAATTCTGATTTTTCAGTTTTTATATTCTATAAAACTCGAGAAAAACATTGGGTTGCTTATAGATTATAAAAATTGTAACCAGAATATTTATCTATGTTTTTGTGTTTTTTTAATGAATATTTGAAAGAATTCTTTCATGTGGCATGTTACTATAATGTCCATTTTATAGGAAATGAAAGTTAAACAATTTTGAGTGGCTGAGTCCTGCAGTCATGTTAGTAAGCAGTGATCTCAAAATTTCAAAATTTGTATCTGTAGCTTCTTATTTTAATATCAGTCCTCTTGATGCATTGTACTGCTTTATTAACATGCAATGGTGCTTTGAATGAGATACTAATTAAGTTGGACGTGTTAATATAGTTTGTTAAATTATTAAAAAACAACCAATTTCTAATACCTGTTCTGTTTATTTACAGGATCTTGTTTCTCTGTGTAATTTCCATAACTATGATAACTTAAGACACTTTGCAAAAAAACTTGATCCTCGAAGAGAAGGTGGTGATCAAAGGGTAAGTGAAATTCTTTAGATTATTATGTAATTTTTTTTTAAGAGAGATAAAATGAGATTCACTGATTTGAATAAAATTTAGTTTAATTGTTAATGACCTCCTATCTTTGCTGATGATGAATGAGTGTAAACAAATTGTTGAAATTTTCATCCTGGATCCTGGACCAGTAGTGCGTAGATATAAAACGTTGTTTTATTTAAATCAAAATTGGTTAACCTAGCAGTAGGGTTCTCCCTCCTCTCCACTTTTTTGCTATTTAAGCAATATCTTAAAGAATTGATTCTGTTAAAAGAAGATAATTGGAAAGTGCTACATGCTATAAAGAAAGTCTATTTTTACTCTTAATATTTGTCAGTTATAATCTTGAATTGAAATTTATTTTGATGTGGATGGGTATGTAAAAGAGAAAGGAATTATGTTATTAGTGAGAGACCTTATAAAGCTTCATAATAAGATTTATAAGCCAGTGGAGATGAAATATTTTTTTATAAAAAGGGTTTAAGGTAGTATTCCTGATACTCATATTAAAGTAATATTTTCTTATTAGTATGCTTGGCTTCATGTTATTTGTTACACATACATACTACTATTTTAGAGCTAGTATCATAGTCAGGAACAAGATTTTTTTTTGTCTTCATAGTTGTTCACTGGACAAAGGGACTTATTTTGAGTTTTAATTAAATTCCTTTGCATCCTATATGGAAAATGTTTATAGTAAAATTATATAATTAGACTTGAAGCTTATATGAAGCACTTATTAGTAGAAAAAATATTTTTAATACATAAACTAAGTAAAATTTCATATTATTAGTTCTAATCAAAGTAACTTCTAATAATGTATGAGAATTACGCAAAGCCAACAGAATAGAAACTTCCAGGGGAGTCAACATGTGTAACATGTTGCGAAACATCAAATGGTGGTGGGTGAAAATGTTAACGCTTTAATAACATTCATTGAAAAATACCGTTTTATAGCTTGGACCTTTCTTCACTCACGTGCACTAATAAATTATGTATGTTGCTTGAACAACTAGCATTCCTTTGGACCATTGGACTATGAAAGTCTCCAACAAGAACTTGCTTTAAAAGAGACAGTATGGAAAAAAGTGTCACCTGAGTCAAATGAGGACATCTCTACAACTGTAGTGTATAGAATGGAAAGTCTGGGAGAGAAAAGCTAAAGAAATGGGTTCTAGTTTCAGAAGGTTCTTCATTTAATCTTTCCAACATCTTTTAGCTTTTTTGCATACTATAAATATTTATTTGAGTTTTGTGTGTTCTCAACCTTGGATGCTAGAGCCATAAAGCTTTTTTTTTCTTTTAATCTTTGTGTAAAATCAATAGATTAAAAAGTGGATTTGTCAGTTTTTTAAAAAGTGTTAGTAAATAAAGCAAATTTGCTTTATTTTAAACGCAAAAAGGAAAAATTTCTTTAAAGTTTATCTTGGTGTAATTAAAATTTTAACCGTAAAGTCAGATAATCCCATTTAAAATAGTAACAGAAATTTATAATTTCTTGGTTCTAAAACCCACACATTGAACTTGTAAGTTTCATTATATTTTGTTTTTTCTTTTCCAGTTTTAAAACTGACATGATGTCTGTGTGTAGTGGCAATAGAAAGTATTTCTATGCTAAATGCAAAACTTTTAAAAAGGCAAAATAATCCTAAATTATTTAATATAGCAGTAGATTATAAAATTAGCTTAAATTTACATTTTATGCCATTTCTGTAGTGATAGATTGGCTTTAAATTTTTAAAAATTCATTTAAAATTTTATCAGATACTTTAGATAAGTCATGTCTTTTTTTACTTTGCAACTCCTATGTTCTGTTAGAATTGTCATGTATTGGAGTGTCTTATGTTACAACATTCCAGCCAAAGAGTTTCAGATGTAAGATAATGACATGTTTCACTGTTCAAAAGCTATAATGGTTACTCAGAAGTGGCAATAGTGTCTTCAAGTGAAATGTTTACATGAACAATTTTATTTTCTTATTATCCACGTAACTTTTTCTGTTATATTTAAGTACAAATGATGAATCTTGGTTTTTAGCTTTTAATAATTTTATTCTAATAATTTCACAAATGCTAATGAATCTTTTATGATGAATTATAATAACATCTCATAAAGTTTGTTCTATTTGAACTCTTTTAGAGTATTTAGGAAATGAATTCAGTCCGAAGGTAGTAAGTATGCTATTAAAATATCTGTTAGATCTGAATCCTTTTGTTCGGTTATAAAAATGCAATATTGAGAATCAAAAGTTGTTTATAAGAGGACTATACGTTCTACACAAACTGATTTCACATAATTTGCAATATTTAAAGTCTGTCTTGGCAAAGTGATTGTAAAACACTGTAGGACCTATTCACACTTCTTCCTTCCTCCATATACCTCTCTGGTTCTCCCCATAGTTCCTCACAGCTTCCAGGTGTTTTTTTGTTTGTTTGTTTGTTTGTTTTAACTTTATTTTTAAACTTGTAAATTTTGGAGGGATAAGGGTGGGGTCTAGAAGGAGAACTTGATAGTTTCTTAGTGTCATGGCATATATATGGTAGGGTAAAGTCAGTAAAAGTAAATACCATAGTGTAGCAAAAAAGATCTCACTGGATCATTTAGATACTATATTTGCAAATATAAATATAGAAAATCCTGATCATATGCTGTCTGCAGTTTGGGATCTATGATATTAGGAAAAGAAGTTTCCTCCCAAAGGTGTTGGTCAAAAGCCTTTTCGGCTAACATTAAGTATTAAAACTTATATATTTAAATAATTATATGTTATGCGTTAGATGTTTTACCAAGGATTTTTACAGTTAACTTGAATGTTTCTAATGTACGATGCATATCCTAATTGGATGCTTCTGGTTTGGCCTTTTACAGGAGAGTGCTGTGTCTGAAGGCCTTACCTCTGCTATACCTTTGAACAGTACCATTTTTATTAGTTTCACCAGAACCATTTGTGGTTTGAGGAACTGAATACCTTAATTGATACTTTGCAAAAAAGGCTCCCATATGCTCTATATTGTTACATTTTACTATTTCATTTATAGGTTACTTTTACTTTATAAAACGACAATTTGTTGCATATTGTGTCCATATATATATAGATTTCAAAATTATTTTGTTAATTTGAGGCACTTTTATTATGTTGCTAAGGCTGAAATGCACACTTATCAGTAGAGTTACCTAAGCCATTATGTTTATAGAATCTTGTTAAGAATGAGCATCCAGGAATTTTTGTAGGAAGGTATAAATGGAAGGAGGGAAGATACTGTGAATAGGCCCTCAAACCTTACTTTAAAAAAAAAAAAAAAGGAAAATCTTTGCCGGATTTAAGGACATTATTTTGATTCCTTCGGTTTTTTAAATACCTTTTCAAATACAGTTCTTGAAAAGTTACCCAGTATTGTTGGATTTAATGTTTCATGCCATTACTGATTCTTGATATTCAAGCATTTAGAAATTAGCATATTTGTTTTTCTTTTTATTCATCATTAACATTTCATTTGAAATGCATATCCTTCCTGAAATACTTTTATTTTTAGCATAAATGTGCATTTAAATCTTCCTGTTTGGATGAAAACATTTGTGTTATTTAGGTTTCATTTGCTTTGTATATTTAATAATGTACCTTTTATTTTCCAGTATGCCTGCTTTTTGTATTGTACAATAAATTTATTTTAAGCTGATTTTATTGGGTTTTTTTTTTAAGGTTTTTGTTTTTGTTTTTTGTTTTTTAATGAAAGCAACTCCAGCATTTTAAGTACAACAGATAGTTGGAATTTTAACTTAAAAAAAATCCTTTATGAAGATGCTATTAAAATGCTTTATATTTTTAAGTAATTCTGAAGTTGCTAGAGAAACCAGAAATACTCAAAAAGTCTTCCTTTGATTTTTTTTTTTTTTTTTTTTAATGCAGTACAGCGTTGGTGGGGTTTTTGGGGGCAGAATGTTTTTCTATTGGTTGTACTAGGAATATCTGAATAAAGACTTTTCTCCTAATTTTTTTTGTTGTTTTTCTATTTGACAACTTAAAAAACAAACATTCCCCTATTGGCAGGTTTTTCCTGCTTTCTGAGGAACAATATCAATGTTGTTATTGACTACGTAACTGTTGTTTTACCTGTTGTTATCTAGAGTAAGAAAAACAGTGCTAATCAAATAAAGAATATCATAATATTACTTCCATAGAACTGTCAATCTCAAAATTTATATTGAGTGGAATAACTATAATATAGAAATTTACCTTAGCTATTTTTGAGAAATTTCATTTTCAGAAGGAACTTAGTATATTTCCACAGCATGGTCCGAATTATAACAAGGCTCCATGCACTGTATAGGTCAACTACAGTATTTAAAATTTTTCTGTTTAATGAAAGCTGCCATTCATATCCAGAGAAGACATCCCAAATATATTGTAGAAGTTTTAAAATTATTTGAAGAGGAAATACTGTTTATAGGAATTTGTAATTATCTGTGGGATTTCTTTTCATAAAGTTCTTTTGGGACTTGTAAATAAAGAATTTGTGTTGAGGTATATTCAGTATGTAACAGTTTATGATCACTTGCTTTTAGAGATGCATTGGGGGTTTTTTTTGGTCGTGGTGGTGTGTTTAACCCATTTGAAGTACAGAGCAAGGTGACTCAAAGAGCTTAGTGATCTTGCTCGGACAGTATAGAGTTTCATAGGCATGTATGTATGTGGAAAGAACCACAGGCTGATATGTCAGTCTGTAGCATGATTGTGTGTGTGTGTGTGTGTGTATATATATATATATACACACACACATACATACATATATATAGTACGTGTTGTATATGTTTATGTGTATATCTATTTATAATATGTCTTATCTTTCCATCCATCCATCCACCCATCCATATTCAGAAAATGAGCAGCAGTTCTTTCCACATAGTATGTTATGCATAAATGGTTCATTGATCTATTCCTATTCCAAGTTTAGTCATAAAAGAACTTCTAACGATTGTGCTGCCCCAGAATTTATAAAATATAACATACTTGTTCAGTTTAACTTGAACGATTTGTGGTTTCTGTTGTCACTCCCATTCACTACCAGCACTGTCAGGGTAAGAGAGGAACAATAATGGGTAACTCCACAAAAGGGAAAAGCAAGAACATCAGATTTCATGTGGAAGTTGACTGTAAAACAGTTTTCAGTATTCAACTTAAAATAAATAGTGTACTTATCAGCTTGAGCAGTCTACTTTATGGAATTTTAATTTTCAGAATTGCTTTACTGTTCATTTGTAAACATTTTGATATTTTTCTTAGTGGTCTTGAAAATGCTAGACTGCATTTAAAAAAGAGTAATGTGATTTCTGCTCAATTTCTTCACCATTTTATATTAAATGTAATATTTACATAGTGTAATGAAACCAAAACCAGACGATAGCGATGCAGTTTGTTATGCATCATGGCACATCACTCCGATTTTCACTTAGATTTATTCAGAATATAGACTCTACCTTAAAACTTAGTCCAGTTTCTGTCATGGAGTTCAAGAACAATGTTATATGTGCACAGACATTCAAGTTTAATCAAGTTCAACCACTTTTATTTTAAATTGTAGTACAGTTAAAATGTTTGTTTCTTACACCGCTTAGAAATGGAAGGGATTAAATTGTGCTAGGAGAGATTCCTTGATCCCTCTCTCCCTCCCGCTACCTACCCCATGAGTAGTTTATTAATGTGAATACCATAAATGTACATGACTTGAAATTCAGAAATTATACTGTCTTAGTCTGGACTTCTGTTTTTTAAAACTACTGTAAGGGCATCCTAGGGCAAAATCTATCCAACATAAAACAGAGCTGGCAAAACTTGATGTTTCTCAGAGTCCTTAATTTCTTAAGAAGTAATAGAAAAGATACATATTTTTCAAACAGAAGATGTTAAGTAAATCATAAATCTTTATTTAATGAAGTGATTCTGTTACTATGGTCTTAAAATGTCCTCTGTTTATATTTTGTGAGCATATGAAAGGAAGGAAATTTTTTTTTTTTTTTTTTTTTGAAAAGTTAAAAATTCCTTAATTTTTTATTCCTGGTACCACTACCACAATTTACAGGGCAATATACCTGATGTAATGAAAAGAAAAAGAAAAAGACAAAGCTACAACAGATAAAAGACCTCAGGAATGTACATCTAATTGACACTACATTGCATTAATCAATAGCTGCACTTTTTGCAAACTGTGGCTATGACAGTCCTGAACAAGAAGGGTTTCCTGTTTAAGCTGCAGTAACTTTTCTGACTATGGATCATCGTTCCTTCTGTGGCAGATTTTTACAGTTCCTCTAATGCATTTGGGACGACTGTCTCAAAGTAACCTGCAGCTTTCCTGACAACTCCTCGCTCTCTCTCCTGCTAAGAACTGTAGCCCTTTTCTGCTGAGTTTTTAGAACCTTCTGCTACCATATCCACCACTTCCACCACCAGATCCATAACCACCACCATAGGGACTGCCCGAGCTTCTTCCACCAAAACTGCCCCCCTTCATGGGTCCATAATTTGATTGTTGTTGTCCACTATAATTTCCAAAATCATTGTAGTTCCCACCACCACCATAGTTACCGCCAAAATTCCCTTCATTGTAACCGTCATATCCTCCTCCACCACCGCCGCCGCCATATCCACCGCCTCCTTGGTTTCCATAGCCTGGCCCTCCTCCTCCACCATAGCCTCCTCTACTGCTATAGCCAGGACCAACGCCATAGTTGCCACCATCACCTCCAAATCCATTATATCCACCATCACCTCCTCCGTAACTACCTCTGCTGCCACCGCCACCACCATAGCCTCCTCTTCCACCAAAGTTAAGGAAGGAAATTTTTTAAGGTTGACTAAGTTTACCATTTCTGTTTTGTAGATTGTAACTCCACTTTAGTAATTTTTATAAGTTGTGGCTATAGAGATTTTTTTAAAGATATGCAAAATGTGTAAAGCCTAATTGATTAAAACTTTTATAATGGCTTCCTAATCCATTAACCTTTAATGAAAATGAATAGGATACTAATTAGCACTTAGATGCATTGCTTTTTTGGTTGTATCTGTGATATTTTTTGCATAAATTACAAAACTCTTATTGAGAACTGTTTGGTATTGGTTAAATTAAAAAATATACAAATTACGATTCTTGATGCCAAGTACTATGATGAATGCTATAAGCAGTCCAGGGTGGAGGCTCATGGGAAACAGTAATGAAATGACAAATTCTGGCAGTGGATCTCGTAATACTGTTAACTACATTTTAAACTCTAAATCTCATTTACCAATTCGGAAATATTTTAGTTAAAATCTCAATGGTAAGAACAATACTTATTTTTAAGCCAGATTTTACTGAGGACATGATTCTTCTGGGCACTGCATTATTAAAAAAAAAATGATTTTTTTTCCCCATTAAGTATTTACCTGCTGAAATACTTTCAGCCCTAGGACCTCAGATGATTGAAATTATCTGTCTGGAAAGCTTAGCTTTTTTTTTTTTTTTTTAAATAAATTGTATTGGGGAATATTGGAACAGTGTGCTTCTCCAGGGCCCATCAGCTCCATGCAGTTGTCCTTTAATCTAGTTGTGGAGGGCGCAGCTCAGCTCCAAGTCCAGTTAGGGTTTAGAACCTGTAACCTTGTTTTTGAGAGCTTTCGCTCTAACCAACTGAGCCATCTGGCTGCCCCTCCGGAAGCTCAGCGGCAGCTCGTTGTCTTCAATCTAGTTGAGGGCACACCATCACTGGCCTCTGTGCGAATCGAACGGGCAACCCTGTTGTTCAGAGCTCTTGTGCTCTAACCAACTGAGCCATCCAGCCGCACCATGGAAAGCTTAGCTTTTGACAGGAAAAATTCTTACCTGAAATAGTTTTAAATTTCTGTTTTCATATTACATTTCTGGTGGGTTTTGTTTATATAATAAAAGTTTCCTCTGCCCAGCAATTTCACTTGGAACCCTGAATTATAATTTTAATTCATATTCTGTAAACAGTTGAAGGATTTCTTTTTAATACATAGTTCAACTTTTCTAGATCTTAGGTGTTCTTTCATTCACCATAATCTTGTAATTTATTAGAATCACATAATTGAGCTGGAAAGTAATCGTAAAGGTTATCAGGGGCAAACTCCCACTCCACCCAACCCCCTTTTCCCGGTTTCTTAGCACCTCGCTTTCTCAGTTAACATATTTACAGGTTTTTCCCCTGCTTTATTGATGAGGTTGGTCCTTTTTATGTTTTGTTGGGACAACCTTTGTTGGTTGTTCATTTTTAATGAAAAGCATAGTTGGCAGTAGTTAATAATAGCTATAAGTTATTTGGCAGACTGTCCCATCAGTGTTTATTAAAACCAGTTAATTGTATTTTTCTAATAAACAGTTATATACCACAGTTTTTAAAGACCAGTAAAGTGAGAAGTTAGAATTATAGAGTAGGTCTAAAAATAAAACATTACCCTGGAACCTTTGAAAGAAAGTATAGGAGAAATGTGACTAAAAATAAATGTTGCACCAGTGGCTTTTTAAAAGAAATTCCTTTGGGGTTAAGAATTTATTTTTAAAAGCCAATGGTTAAATATATAAGTAAAAAAGATTTTAAATAAGCAAAATGTTATTAAAGTTCTAAACAAATGTTTCTAAACTTTTTTTTTCTTTACAAATTAGCTTTTTCCAGCACATACCATGCAAAATAGCTACTTGCCTTGTTTTTATTTTAGATGTTTGGATCTCTGAGCGGCTTCAGCACAAGGGTCTTCATTTGTCTGTTTATTACTCTATTGTGTACATTGTCCTCAGTACCGGTCTCCATTGTACAATTCTGGGACTTTTATTTCTTACTTAGGAAGGAAATGTATATTGTTGTTCTTGAAATGCATTGATTTTTTTTAAAAAACCTTTGTTGACTTATGAATGTTAAAACTTAAATATTGTTACTCTATAAAATGTCCTGGTTTCTTCTCAAAATTTAAATTTGTCTAGGTAGCTTTTCTGCCCACAAGTTTATATAGGTGAGAACATGAACTTTTAAGAGAGTTGCTTTCACATTATATTTATTGTAATTAGAATGATGCTGAAATATTAGCATTAACTATGAAAGTATAACTACTCTTATTTGGACTGTTCCATTGTAAAAATACAAATTAAAATACATATTTTTAGCCTCTTAAACTTTTTAGGTTAGAATTAGTAGTTTTCATTGTTTTTGTATGTTTCTCATGAATCTTCACTGAGGGGCAATTACAAATTGTCCTTTGAGGGGGTAGCATAAAACTTACATCTTGACTTTCTTCCATTAAATGAGATTAATGATGTATAAAAATCATGGTATAAATTAGCAATTGAATTCCATCCAATGTCTATTGTTCTCACAGTCACTCAAAATTAAAGACCTTAATTGAAAAACTCAAACTATTAATTCTAAATGTTCTTTCTTTCTCATCCTTTCCTATAATAATTAATTTTGGGCTGAAAATCAGGTGTTTAAAAATTATATCAAAGTTGCTCATAAAATGGGTTTTCATTTTCAGATCTTCCTATCACTGATACATTCATTACCAAATCTTTTAATATTATTGACATTTGCCATTCTAGTTTTATTTTCATTCAGAAGTATTTTTAAAAAAGTTTAAGTCCAAACTTCTTTTTTTTCAATATAATGCAGCTTTACCCATTTATTGTTTTACATTCAACTTCTAATACATGCATCTGTGGGCCAGTTCTATACACAAAATGTATAATTAAAGAAATGAACTAAATATTGTTTCTATTTTTGAGTTGAGATGAATGAATGTTACATTTTCTGCACAATGAAACTTTATTGACATCCCTTCAGGAAATGACAGGACAAGTGATTTTAAAATTCTGTGGTGACCAATATTATTAACCCCCTCTAATCATACCAATAAAAGCTCCTGCCTTAATGTCTCTCTTTTTTTTACCTTAAAGAGAAACTTTAGAGAATGGTTTTGAGGAGAAGAAGAGTTTAACTTTCTATGTATGTATTTGTGAAGTATTTCAACTAAAATGTGCTATTACAACAGAATTTAGAGTATGACTTTCTGCTTTTTCACCTTAAGGAGAAACAAAGAAGAAGACTAATTTGCTATGTTTTTAGCTAAGAAATAAAAAGTTGAGAAGTTTTAATTTTTATTTTGTCACTGTTGTGCAGTTTTATTTTACACGCACCATGTATGTCTGCCACAGAATCAGCACTGCTGTTTATTAGTATCCCTTCCATGTTGGGCCTTGTAATGGTCTACTTACTCATATTAGTGTATTTTCCTGGTACTTAGGGACTCTGGATAGAGGGCCGCTGCTCTGTTTGTATATTGAGTTTTGTAGTTTTTGCTTTGCAAAAATTCTTATTTAGTGCGATTGTGAGGCTTAGAATTTTGTGTTAAGAATTTGGGATCTGCTGCAAAAGTTTTTAATGGGTTAAAACTTTGGTTTACCTAGTGCTTTTTGGTTTTAAAGAGCATCAGTGAGTGCTGGGCAGTTGGGCAGAAGATATGGGTGGGTAGCCCAATGTGATAACTTCATACACATGAACTCTGAGATTTGTTTTTTACCATAAAAATCCATGTAAATTGTTTTATTCCGTAATACCTGTTTTAATTTTTTAAAACATAGTATTTACCAGTTCTCACTAAACTTTTCTTTAGAGATGGGAGTAGAATTGGCTTTAGGAAGATGTACCATTCTAATTCACTCTGACCTAGGATAGTAAACCCTGACAGTTAATCCCTTAAAAATCTTAATCACAGGTTTGAAATTACTATACATACCTCAAATTGGCAATGATTTAAAATGAAAAGGATGTCCCATCCATGCCTCTTGCCTGTACCCAAAGACCTTCGAAGTCCTTGGAGTTCCTTTGTCAGCCCCCTATCACAGGAAGCTTAGCGATGTGCAAACTAGAACCGAGTATACAGTGATCAGTCGTCAAAAATGTGGGCCTAAACCCAGGTGCTACGGCTTTACCCCAGCAGTCCAGTTTGCTAACATAGAAAATCCTGTGGTTTTCTGTAGATTTCTACTTTTGCTTCATTGTCAACAATTTCAGTCAGCTCTAGCAGTAAGGTATGCACAATACACCATCAGTAGAAACCTAGCAACATCAAAATTTGAACAGCATCGCATTTAGGATAACAGGTAATAATTACTAGTACTTACGGTGACTTACTGTGGGTCAGCCATCAGTGCAAAGCATGTTGAGACTTTTAATCCTCGTAAAATCTATGACGTAGGCACTATTATTGATTGCCTCTATAGATTTATGTTGGTCTTGTAAGTTCCCTGGGGTCACAGAGCTTTAGGTGTATGGAAGCAGAAATCGCACCCGGGCAGTTTGGTTCCAAAGCCAATTTCCTGTATATTCCTCTTGACCACAGACTATACTATTTTCCATTGCAAAATGTAACTGAGGCAAGCTATGTGTCCTTGTTAATACTCTATGAAAATGTAAGGGCAGTAACAATTTCAAAGTGCCTTGATCAAGAATTTAGGGAGATTTCATATTAAACAAGGTTATTCTGTGATAATTTCATTTTTCACTATAAATTATGTAACTCAGGTAGTGTCTTCATCCCCTATCACAAGTATTCTATGATTTTAAAATACGCACATATGTATTTCACTCACAGAAAGAAATTCCCATCTCCAAAGATCCTCTCATTGGAAATGAGATGTGATGGGCAACCATTGGGGGACTTTCAGCAGACATGATGACATGGTCACATTTATGTTCTAAAGTGTTGATCTAAGCGGGAAAATTAATTCCAATATTACTTGACTATAGAAACTAAAAAGTCAGCCCTAAATCCTACCATTAAAATCATTCCTTAGCTTTGCTCTACTGTAGATATAAATGCTTTTTATTACTTAAATTTCCTGTGTATTCCTACAGCATTTAAGTATAACTTAGTATGTTCACATTAAAAGCTGATGTTTATTGTAATTCTTGAGACGTTTTAGAAGATGCATTTTTAAATCCTTTTGTTTGCTTCCTCTAAATGTCTATCACCTTTATAAACCCTGACTCTAGAGTTTTTCATAGTAGGCTCAACGTAGGGGTTTTCATTAATCCTATTTATATGTAACAGTTTTATGATCTGGAACATATCCAAAAATGAATGCATCTTTGTTTACATCTGCACTTGTTTTCAGTATAAATTTTTTTGGAAACCAGCAAAACTACAATGATTTAGTGATGAAAAGGTGAAATTTTCTATCCTCATCTAGAGCCATTTACAGTTATCTTTGTATATGGTTTGATTTTGAGCTTAATGACTTAAATATAAGCAAAATCTAAAAAATAACTTCTGCCTATCCCAACACCCTTACTCTGGCAAACTGGCAGCAAATGCAGCCATTTTCCAATTATTTCTCTTCCAGTATTGCTTTTGTACTAATACGCTGTAGTACAAGAGTGCTCAGATAGTTCATTCTTTTTATGCAGTTGCTCTCCCACTTATGTGGCTGTAAGAATGTGGCCAGGAGTCTTCTGGTTTCTAGGCTTCTGTTTCAATATTGTTAGTCTCCGTTTTACTTTGTTAACCAAACAATTTTTCATCCCTTGCACATACCAGGGATTTTGTTTTCCTCTTAAATGTGTGTTTTCTCCTCTTCATTCCTGGTACTATTAATATGTGGAGGTTCCCCACCGATGTCCAATACTAGATCCCTCTGTATAAATGAAAACTTATAAAGCTGTTTTTTCCCTTTTGCTAAGAACCAATTATCTCCCAGTATTGCATTAGTTTTTGTTTAAACTGGACACAAACAGAATTAGTTCAAGATACTTAGCCAATTTAACTTGTGGGAGTAGTTCAGATTTTGTATATATTAACCTTGGCCATCATCCTGTTCTTTATTCATTCACTAATCAGGTCTTCATTTAAGCACTAGTTATGTTCTGCCTCTTGTGTACCAGAAATGACTAAGTGGTTAGTGAGACAAGTATGGTCCAGCTCTTGGTGTTTGCCATCTAGAAGGGGATGCAGACATTGAATAGTTACTAAAATAATAAAAACTGTGATAATGGATTTGTTCATACGGATACATATAGACCTAGTTCATTCTAACTGACAAAGGAGGTGAAATGGCATGTGTCATGACACCATTTGTATGCACCTATAACAGACTGAGACAATTTACGATGTAGTTGAAAGTTGAAAGTGTAGGAACATGCACACCAGTCTTTAGTAAGGCTCTGGGAGCAAGGGGAATGGATACCGGGAATAGGTAGCTGTATCTTTTAACTTTTTTTAAAAAATAATCAAATATGATAATGATAAAGTACAAAATGTTAGGAGAGGATATCGCAAGAAGATCTCATTTTATCTGGATGAATAGGTATGGGTGGTTTTCTCTGAAAGGTAATAGTTAACATTCGAACGAGTTAGAGGAAGGAGTGGTTAGATGGAGTAGGAGTGATAGGGTCGTCTGACTAGAAGACGCCAAGACAGGAAGGAGTTGAGCACAGTTGAGAAGGTGAAAGAAAGCACATGTGATGAGAGAAGAGTGAGGCAAGGTGAATGAAGATTGGCTCTGGATGAGTCTTAGAGATAAGACCACATTATGTATGGTAGGACTGCTCGTATTTTAATGTGCATCTGAATTATAGCCGCATCCTAATTTTAAAATACGGATTCCTAGGGCCCAGCCTCAGAGATTGATTTTAAAATCTTCATTTTTTATAAGCACTGTAGGTGTTTATGCTGCAGGTAGCCCTCTAAACACAGTTTGGGGAGCATTTCTGTAGGGTTTTATATGCCATATTAAGAGTTAGGGACTATTCAAAGTGCAATAGGAAACTTCAAGGCTTTTAAGAAGGGGAATGACATGATTGTTTTTTAAACACTGCTCTGGAGAATGGATTAGAGAGATGAAAGTTGAAGTTCTGGGCCTGAGAGGTGACATACAATAGGAAAGTAGAGGTCAGAGAGGTAGACAGATAAAAGGTGTTTAAGAGATGAAGTTGGCAGTACTTAGTGATAACATTTGATGGGTGAAAAAGAATGAAATATCAAGTTGACTACCAGGTTTTTAGTATGAGCAATGGGGCAGGTGCTGCCATATTTACTAACATGAACACTGAAGAAGCAAACCTTGCAGTACAGCAAAAATAATTTTGGTAACAAATAATTATCAGGAGGCTGATTAACAGTGGTTTAGACAGATGGGGTTATTTTTCTAATATAACAAGTGTGGGGTTAGACAACCTGGATTAGTGCCATCAGTAAGGTAGGCTTCTGCTCTGACCAAACTTAGTGTGTTAGCATTGGAATTCACGCCTGTCACCTTACAGTCAGAGGATAGCTGCTGCACCTTTGGCCTCACTTGTATGGTCAAAGTGGAAGAAAAAAGGAAAGAATGATACCCAACTTAGGTAAAAGAAGTTTTGCAGAAACCCATCTGACACACACTGGCTGCAAGGGAATTTAAAGAAGTAGTCGTACTTGACTACAATGCTTACCTCCAATAAATAGAGATTCTGTTACCGTGTTTCCCCGAAAATAAGACCTAGCTGGACAATCAGCTCTAATGCGTCTGTTGGAGCAAAAATATAAGACCCGGTCTTATTTTAATATATAAGACTGGGTCTGATCTAATTAATCTAATATAATACCAAGTCTTATATTTTTGCTCCAAAAGATGCATTAGAGCTGATGGTTCGGCTAGGTCTTATTTTCGGGGAAACGGTAGTGTGGATGGGATATGGAGCGGATAATGGGGTAAGCAGTTAGCAGTGTGTGAAAGCTAACTTCTCTGATGTGTATATCTTAATGTCTAAGTAGTGATGTTGAGTACGTGTCAGATATAGGCCTAAAACTTAAAGAGGAATGGTCGAAGCTGGAGATACAGTTTTGTGAGTGGTCAGCATGGAGAGTAGATTGAAAGCTGTGGAGAGGTGCGAGACTGCTTAAGGAGACAGCATAGAATGCTAAGGAGCTTTCATGAACTCCCATTTTTAAAGTAGGATAGAGTGGTAGAGCTCCCACTAGGGAACACTAGTGGCCAGAGGAGAAAATCCATACTGTAGTATCAGAAGTCAAGGAAAGACTGTTTCAAGAAGATTGGTGCAGTCAACTGTACCAAAGTAGATAAGCATTAAATAAGATGAGGGGTCCTTAATTTTCTTTCTTTTGATGTTAAAATTGCTTTTTATTTAGTAAACAATGATAGTACATCGTAAGGTTGTTTTTATTATTTGTACTTGGAAAATAAAAAAATTAGTAGCCTATATTGATAACCTTCTCCCCTTCTTTTAACAAAATGTTATTGACTTTGAGAGAACTACTGGAGGTTTGGCTGCTAATAGAAAAGATCCAGTAAAAAAGGAGAGCTTGAAGTAGGTACAAGAGAGGAAATGACTGATAAAGTGAGTTCTCTAGAAAGAGATGGAGCTCTCAGCACAAGTAGAGGATTAGGTTTGGTGGGAGGAAGAGCATCTACAATGAAATAGGACGTGGAGAGGCAGGCAGGTAGGTTTGGAGACATGTTGGGAAAGGTTGAGGGAGTTTCTGGCCACTGGCTTCCCTTTTCCCCAGAGAGTATGAAAGGAGGCTTTCTGCTGAGAATGAGTTGAGGCTGTGAGGTTTCAGGGCACAGAGAAGATAGGAAATGTTTGTTCTTGGAGAGTGGGTTGGGCCGGCCGGGTGGTGCAGGCGGTTAGAGCTCCGTGCTCCTAACTCCGAAGGCTGCCGGTTCGATTCCCACATGGGCCAGTGGGCTCTCAAAAAAAAAAAAAAAAAAAAAAAAAACTACATGAGAGTGGGAGATAGCTTTGAGGGAAACATAGCGATGTTGCCAATACTATGGAAGTTGGTAACCCTGGATTTATTTATAATGATGGCAATCTGCTCCTGTCTCCCTCCCATACCCCAAGCCTATGGCTGCATCCTGGATTGGGTTTAGGAGCTGCAGAAGATCAGGCAAGGGATTTTAAAGCATTTACTAGGAAGAGGTTATAAGAATAGGCTTGGAATCTAGTTTAGACCCATCCTACCTAGAAGACATTCTATTAAGGTTTTCTCCTTTTTGAATTTGGTTCTACTTATAGAATTTTCGACTTATGTAGATTACACTGAGTCCTGTGTATAATTTTGCCATGTCCATCCTCCTTGCTTAACAGAATAAAGTATTATTGATAAGAATTATAAATGCTAAAGAGAGGTGCTAAGCAGTCCCATGATAAGGCCCTGAGAATGATGCTGGAGTGATTAGATGGGGGGCCGGGGAGGAGGGCTTTTTATATATTTTTTCCCCTCAAACGTTACATTGGTTTATTTTTAAGCGTCTTAAAAATATCCTGTTCTCCGCAGCTTCTTGTGTTATATGCTGGAGGAACATGTTATTTATTATAATTTGAGCAGTAATCAAATTAGAATGTCTGTGGAAGCACTGTTTATTCATAGCACTAGAGAAACAGATAATGTGATTGTGCCTATTCTGTGTGTGTTGTCCATAAAGCACCCATGTTGGACTTTTCATAGTACAACTGTGAAATCAACATTAAAGAATGGAGAGAATTAAGTATGGCTCTCCGGAGATCAATGAAAATAAGAGATTTTCTTTCCAGAATCAAAGCAGTAAGGATGTATTGTGGCTGGAATAACTGTAGGGTACCCAAGTACATGTGTCTTGCTTGGTTGTAGCAGTATTTAGGGCATGCGCAGGACGGAGGTCCTTCAAATTGAAACCATAATTCTGCCTCTATCACTGCCAAAACTTTGTTTCCCAGCAGAAAGAGAACCCCATCTCTTTTCAGGGACCCTGTTTATATTTATTTTACATTTTTACCCGACTGTAAGAATCTTTTGATTCCAGTGGCCCTGCCCTGATTTTTTTACTTTTTATTTTTTTGAAGTAATATGTACAAGCATTTGGTGACCAACTTCTTCTCTTCCTTATTCTTCTTTGCTTTTAGTTTCTTTGATTCTTTGGAGTTTTATGTACTTGTTTTTTAGTTAACAGTTGTAAATCAACACGATGCTTTATCATGCCAGAAGTGTAGCACCTCATCCTCTTTCTGAACACTAATGTAATGTTAACTAAACTTCATGGAGTTTTACACATAGTTGTGTAAGAGAGGAGAGAACCAGGAAGACAGTGAATAAAAAACTGGCAGTTTTCAGTGCAGTACCATTACTCTTAGCTCTGCCGCATGGAAAATGCACTTTTGTCCTTCAGAGAAATAGTTGCCTTTGCCCTTGATTGTTGCTGTTTTCCTATTTGCTGCTTACTTCTTAATTGGGAGTGCTGTTTCTCAGACCACACAAAGATATATTGTTAGCTACTTTTATACTGAGATAGAAAAGGGTTGCTCATGAGCCCATTGGTATCTTTTTAGACCATTCATTGGCATTTACCAAACTAATATGAGCCACTAAGATAAGAAGTTGTTTATTTGCTGCCAATGCTGTAGCAGTACTATTGGCTCTGTTCACGTTAACCCACATTTCATTTTAGGGACTTAAAAAAGCACGAAGATACCTTTAACATTTTCCCATTGTGGCATCGATATGCCAAATTGAATTGTCTGTTTTGTTCCCTTATTTTCTCTTTAATAAGAAAAATCTTTGGTTAGCATTTCAATACAAAATTAGTATCTATGATTTCACTGTAAATTGTTTCTTCATTGCTATTTTCGGATGTCCCATCACGACATATTTTAGTCTTGGTGTTATACTGGTGAGGAAATGTCATCTCAGGTTTTCTTAGGCGAGTTCTTGCCTTAGTAGACACTGAATACTGGTGAGAGCACTGACTTGGGTGTCAGGCTTGAGCCCGTACTCTGCCGCTTACCAGCGTTCATACCTTGCTCAAGTTTTAAACATGCTGATCTGTAATTCCCTATCCTTTGAGTAACAGTAAAGGGATAATACTTAAAGCACTTAGCTTACTCCAGGGAGAGAGTAGGTGGTTCAAATTAGTTATTTTGTTGTAAATAAAATACTCATGTAATCCTCCCTCTCTATTAAAATTACCACATGAGAACCTCCTGCATTTGTGTAAACATTTGGAAATGTGGTCATGAAATGCTGAACTGTTATTCCATAAAGGATTTTCTGTAATCCTCTGATCATGTCATTTGGATTAGTTTTGTCTATATAGTATATTAATATTGTGTATGAATAAATCAGTAGAAAGCTTAGGAACATGTGGCCTCAAACTCAGATTGCCTAACCATAAAAGTACTATAATTTTGTTTTATACATACATGTGAATATTAAATCAGCTCAGTAGTAAGGGAAAGAGGAAGTAGCTTTGATCACATACACATTGTACAGGTTCGTATTTCTACCCTTGTAGGCAAGCGATTGATTTACATTTACAGGCAACTTAACATTTTTCTTTAGCTATACTAGCTTTGTATTTTTTAACCTGACCTTAAGAAAAATACTTATAAAAGAAGGCTGAAAATTTATTTTCATTTAAAGGCTATAAAAGGCCAAGTTGGAGTGAAGCTTTTAAAACAAAATTGGATCTGGAGTGATGATGGTTTATTTAACAGATGGCGAACAGTATCTGTTCCAGGGCAACAGATACTGTAGTGAGCTGGAAACGTGAGAGCTTTGCATCAAACTGGAAGTGGCAGGAACAGAAGGATGGGTTTTCAGTTACCTGCTTTTTTTTCATTAAAGTCTTTCCAAAAGAGCTGAATTAGTCTTTGTATGAAGGCAGAAACTAAAGATGAAAAACAAAGGAAGCCACAGTTCTGCAGTAGGTAATAGAGTTGGAAGTAGAATACTTGAGTAAAGTGTAAAAGCCTATGAGTCAATCTTTCCTGACTCCCTCCCTCGTCCTTTCTCCTCTCCCTTCTTCACTCCTTCCCTCCCACACTCCCTTCCTCCCAGTATTTAGCAGAGGACGTTTATGGACTAGAGCTCAATTGCTATTTAATCCTTTGATTTCCTTCTATCCTTTGGATAACAGTCTGAGATCTATTAATGGCTATCGCTGTCATGTACAGAAGTGGGAATGTATCCCAGCTGCATCACTAATTCATATGCTGTATAACCTTGAGCCAAGGGCCTTAACCTCAGTTGTAATAAATAAAATATATCCATAATTATATTTTACAACCAGCCTGTGAGATATATTTAAAAACAATAATAACTTTTATAAATGTTGGGTTTTTCAAGGTCATTCACTATATAAACACAAAATGATATAATTATGTAATTCGAATAGTTGCTACTGGTACAGAATAGGGTCTTTGGGAAAAGGAGACCAAAGTCACACAATTCAGCTTTTAAACAGGATCAAAATGAATAGGAAAATGATAGGATTGGGGAGGTAGGAATGTTGTTTTAGACTTGTAAAAGTGATAGAATCCGCAACTGCTCCTAGCTATTTGGGAATAAAATACGATTTTGATATTCCATGCAAGCCAGGGTTAAATGAACTCATAAACTGTAGCATTTTTGTCTTTCTTTGTACAAATAAACTAAGATAAGGTTGTCTGGTTCTGGCAGGTTCTGATAGAGCTCTGATAAGGAAAAATGTAGTAGTACTGGAAAATCTGCAATGCGAAAGGAAAACTGTTAACATTTCATTTATAAATTTTCAGTGGCTGCCTGCCCCAGTGAAGTTTCTCTTTGCTATGGGGTACATTAAACGTCAGAGCGCTTAATTCAGATAGGCTATTGTTCTTCCCATGTATGTTCTGTTTCTTTGTACTGAGGAATGAGTCATCAAAACACAGGTTCCATGCTTCTGACAGTTGTGAAAACAATGAGTTGTTGACTCGTTGTTTTCTGGACCCTGGCCTTCCTGACAAGTATTTTTAAATTAAAGTATATGCATTGGGGAATTAGGGGGATCCGCCTTGGATCAGTGGTGAGCACACCTACATTCTTTGTAAGAGTTGGATGAGTCGTCTCTTAGGATGTCCTCCACCGGCAGTTTGGTTTGCCATGGTGGTCGCTCCAGAGGGCAGGCCAGTGTAGTTGCCAGTGTTTGTGGAACTCTTTTAACAGACCAGGAACTGGTCTGTCCCTAAATAAGATAACACTCCATCTGTTATCTCAAAACTGTTAGAACTGTTCCATTTTCTTTCTTGGCATTCTCCTCATAGCTCATTTCTTGATTTATGCAAACCTGGGTAGCTACTTGCTCAAGTGAAGAGGCATTTGTGGTTTTAATTTTAAATGGTTCTACGTGTGTGCTCCCTCTTGGTGTTCTTCTGTCTTGGAGTGAATGACACTCATTTTGCGATCAAGCTCCTATCTTGTGATTTGGGTTAAATTCAGCCCTGCAGCTAGCCTTTTGTTTTCATGGGAAGAACACTAAGCCCCCATGTTACTTTTTAATGATTTTTTTAAGGCAAGCTAATAAATGTTCCCCCCTCAACCTGTTAATCAACAAAGCCTGTTTTTAAAGTTTTTTGATATATTCTCTTTTTATATTTTATATTTCTCTCTCTGAAACTGAAACATGTTTGTGAATAAAGTATTAGTATACTCTCAATAAATTTATTACATTATAAAATCAGCCTGTTTTGGGCCTTATGAATAAGGAGTTTATTCTTAGAACTTAGGATATATTGAGTAATTAAGTGACTAAGTGATACACCCATAATTTATATAGTAAAATGTCTTCAGACTAGCTTGGTCTAAATTCAGAATTTGAGAAAAAGATGTGGTTCATGCACAGTCACTGAAGTAGATCAAGGAGTTATTGCTTAGAAAGACTAATATACTTTAAAGGATAAGAAATATATGTAGTTAATCTATTAAGGCAATGTACACCGGAGTTCTGGATTTCTCTTGAGTAGTGGGGGAGATAAGATACACAAGTAAATATACCTTGTGTGGTAGTGCTCTTGTGAGGCAAATGTGGGAGAAAGAAACGCCTTTCTGATTTAAGAGATTGCAGTAGAATTCACAGGGGAGGGGTTAAGTATAACACTGAAGTGAGAAATGGACAGAGAAAAGATGCTTTCAGGAAATTAGTATGAGCTGTGGCTCAGTAGGAATAGAAGGTACGTTCAGGATGGTAGTGGGAAGGAAGGTATCTATTGGTGAGTCCTTGGCACAAGCTGTCACAAAGCACTCTGTGGGCACCTTGCAACAAGCTACGGGGATAATGAATACTGGGTGGGATGTCTGCTGGGAAGACGTGGCAGCAAAGAAGAAGCTTTCAAGGGCTTTCAAGTGGCCCTTGAGGGAAGGGAAAGATTTGGTTAGGAATCTAGGTGTTCCCAAAAGGAGAGAGGAACATAGACACTGATAAAAACAAGGGCAGTAGTAAAACCAGTTTTGCTCTATTGAGGTTGAGAGAAAAAAATAAAGTAGCAGGTTGAAGAATCTTGGATGTGAGGCTAAGGAATTTAAATTTTATCAGGAATGATTTGGGGATTTTTCTGACACTCCCTTGCTGAAAAACCTTTAGTGATGGGAGCAGTGTTTTTGTGACGATGATTCGAAGTACGTGGAAAAGTTCTCGTGGGTGGAAGGAGGATTAGAAGCTGAGGCAGCAGTTAGGAGGACTGAATAAATTTGCTAACGCTATTTGAAGAAGTAAAGGTAAGGGAGGTAGAATAATGATTTTAATTTAATCCCCAAATGATAGCAACAATTTGAATATTTGATACTTTGGGAGAAAATAGTCAACACTTTTTTTTAAATTGAAATATTGAGATGCCATTTAACTGTAAGTTTAAGGTGCACCGTATGTTGATTTGAATCAACATATATTTAATGAGCACCTATTATGTGTGGTAGGCACAGGTTATTGGGGAAACGAAAAGACAAAATCTGTGCCCACATGGAACTTAGAGTTAATGGGGAAAGAGACAAGAAATGTGTGTGTTATCAGATAATGATAAGTGCTCCAAAGAGAAAAGGTAGGGTGGGCGATGTGGAGTGATGAAAAAGAGCGCAGTGTTTTAGAGTCTGGGAGAGAGCATTTGAATGGAGACCTGAATGAAGTGAGGGAGGGAGCCACCCCCAGCAGCAGCACGGCAGGTGTAGCCCTGAGTGCCGGTGACCAACAGCAAGACCCCTGACGGGGTAAAGCCACAAGGGGCAGAGTGGGCGGGGATGAGATGCACGGTGTAACCAGGGAGTAGAGCATTTTTCTCCTGAAAGTCATGGTAAAGAATTTGAATTTTATTCTAGGTATGATGGAAAGTCATGAGGACTGCCACCATCTGTTATTAAAAGATCCCTGTGGCAGCAGAGTTGAACAACAATACAGTCACGCGCCACTTAACCCTGGGGGATACGTTCGGAGAAATGTGTTGTAGGTGATTTCGTCGTTGTGCAGACATGCAAGAGTGCACACACATAAACCTAGATGGCACAGCCAATACACGCCTAGGCTCTGTGGTGTACTCGCATCGTATGTCTGGTCCATCGGATGACCCAAACATCGTTAGGGGTGCGTGACTGTACTGAGGAGGCTATCGCAAGCCTCCGGGGGGGGGGGACCCAGTGGTGGCTCGGGGCCTAGGGCGATAGTAACGGAGGTGGTGAGAAGCGGTGGGACTGCAAATGTATTTTGGAGTTAGTGTATTTGTTGATGAGCTAGATGTGGGTTGTGAGAAATAGAATCAAGGAATATGTCCAGGATCTAGACGGTGGGTTTGTGTGAATTAGAAAAACCTAGTTCTGCCTCTCAGCGTAAGCAGACCCTCTCAGCACATTGTGTGAAGAAGGCTCCCTTTCTCCCATCAGAGGTACTGGGGTGCGAGACACCACAGGCGGGGTGACTGGAGCACGGGCCTGGGACTCCTACGTGGCTGGGCATCCTTGTGGAGGGCTCAACCCGTGCAATCGATTGCAGCGGCCCTGGAGGATGGCTCAGTTTTGGGCCTGAGCAACTGGCTGATTGTATGTAGTGTCATCCCGAAATGAGGGCGACCGGAAGAGAAGCTAATGGTGGGAGTGCTTGGGGGTGGGGAGGTGGAAATCAAGCACTATTTTGGGCACAAGTCTGAGATGCCTGTTGAACACCTTAGGGGCAATGCCAAATAGGCAGATGGATTTGGACTTTTGGAGCCTGGGTGGGGAGTCAGGGCTGCAGAGAGGTTTGCTCATTTTGAGTTTGAAATGACAGCATGACAAGCAAGGGGAGCTGTAGGGTTAAGGTTTAGGAACAAAGATTTAGATTAAAGATGTCGATTGCAAAGTCGTTTTGCCCAAAGGGACGTATAAAACTTTTGTGGGAGATTATGTTGGAAAACAAGGAAGATGGAAACTACCTTTAGGGCTTTGGAGACTTACTAGGTGGTGGAAAGTGGGAAATGCCTCTGCAAAGAAATAGGAAGATCCAGACAGCCGGTGTTGTGGAAAACAAGGGGTGAGGTGCCGTGTGTTGGAAAGTTGAAATAATTAGGGTTTAGGAAGGCTGCTGGAGCTTTCGAGAGTACTATTTAGAGGTAACAGTGGGTGTGAACTTAATTTGCAGGGAATTAAAAATACAGACTATCAGAAAATATGCACAGAAAGCAGTAACAATAGGATTATTTGTTGGTTTTTAAAAATAGGATGACGTTGTGTTTATATTAAGGCAGAGCTAAGGGAGCCAATGGCCAAGGGAAAAGTTGAAGGTGCTAGAAAAAAAGGGATAAATGAGGGAGCAAGGTAAGAGGATCTGGAGAAATAGGAAGGAAGTTAGTCTTCTAGAACTGAGGAAAGATAAATACCTTTTGCTTTGAGGTTTGAAGGGAAGGAAGAGAGAATAGTTATTAGAAGCAGGTATTTTGCATAACAGGAAGGAGAGGTGAGAACAGTTTATCTTAGTAAAGAGATGTTTCGGGTCATCTGTTTTAGGGGTCCCCATTGATATTAAACATCTGAAGAAAATGTAAATGGGAACCAAGAAGAAAAAAATTGTCAAGTAATTGGAAATATGGAGAATAATTTGTGATCAGTGGTTTTCTGTGGGCCCCAAAACACAATTGGAATTGAGGATCCCAAATTGATCCAATTTAAAAAGAAGTCAGGGGCACCTGGAACAACGGTCCATGACCCAGAAAAGCCCATATCAAAATCACCTGGAGACTCTTTTTAAAAGACTTTTCCCTGAAATGTAGACATGGGAGAAGAGATGCTTATATACACTTTTAGAACATACTGGGTGATTCCATTGAGCTTCCCCCCCCCCCCCCCCGCACCCGCTGAGAAAACTGGAAAACTGTTCTGGATTTAGGGTTAGGAGGAGACTGACAACGGAGCACAGGCTGGGTAAGAGTCAGAAGGGAAACTAATGCACTGAAAGAATGAAAATAAGGTGTTTTTGGAGTGATATCAACAATAATAGTATTAGTAAAATTGGGGAGGTATGCTTAGCTGGTTAGACAAGTTCCTGTACTGCAGAAGTTTACAGAGCCTTTCATAAGCTCATGAATCCCCCAGAAAGGGACTTAATATTTTAAGAAAATAGGTATCTGACCACAGGACCCTTTTTTTCATGGAGTGTTTGTGGACTAGTTTCTGCAGAACACATTTTGAAAATGCTGAATTAGAAAAGCCCAGCCATGGTTAGTTCCAGTTTGACTTAAAAGTTCACAGGTTGTGTGGGAAAGGGAAACCACAGTGCCAAGGAGGGATGTCCTCCAGGCAATCCTGAAAGCAGCTCCCAGACTGCGGCTTTGTTCATGCTTGACTAGCTGGGTTGCTTTCCACCCCTCCAATTAAACTTCTCTTTTCTACCATTGAGAACAAAATCCATTGGATTATCACTATGAATGTTGAAGTTGCAAGTATTAGACAAAAGTGGGAATTTACGAAGTATTTACAGTGTATGTTCAACAGTTTTGTTTCTCAAAAACTGGGCTGGATAAAGTCTTTATGAAAGCAGACCCAAATCCAGTGGGCTTTAGACTAACTAGCCTTTTTTTTTTTTTAATAGGAACAAGAAAGTAGATAATTGTCCAAAGAAAATATATGGTGCAGTCTTGGAGCAATGAGTTAACATTTTGGGAGTTTACCTGCCTTTTGAGTAGAGGCAGTGTCGTGGGCTCTGAGGGTGCCCCAATTTATACTGCGTGGGTATAGAACTGAAGGCTGGGCATGTCTTTCCAGGAAGTGTAGTCCTTTTCTTAAGTTTAAGAAGATTCCTACTGAATGTTGTCTCTCAAGATTTCCAAAGATACCAGTGATTGGTGATTGGTGAGGACAGCGTTTGCTGGCAGAGATTAGACATTTCTATAGCCTGATTTAGTTTTTAATAATGACGTGATGAGAGTCTTGTGAATGTGCAAGTCCGCTCACAGTACTGAGACATACTAAATGAGAAAAGTTCTAAACCGTTTTCAGTTGCTCCAACTAGGTGTGTTTCACAGGTCGCAAGTTTCCATGCTTTGCGCCAACTGATATCATTCCATTCTTCCCCTTACGTATCTTATTTTTATCGTTGAATTTCCCTTCATAATCCTCTATTAAAAAAAATATCACATATGTGCATTCTTTTTGGTTACAGAACTGTAATCATGGTAACTTTTTGTGTGTGACCCAGCTGACGTGTTCAAAACACATGGAAACCACTGATGGGTGGCAGTTGTACACTGTATGTATTTATTTTCCCCTATGGATGCCTGAACTTTCTTTTCTTCACAGGTAAAATCAGTGATAAACCTTTTGTTTGCTGCATATACTGGAGATGTGTCTGCACTTCGAAGGTATGTTAACGGTGGATTAGCATATGGTTTTGCAAGTGTTTATCAAGTTACTTCTGGGCAAGTGGCCATTTTAAGGTTAAAATCTCACTTCCATTTTCCTCCAATAAAAATGACCCAAACAAATTTATGTTAAATCCCCACTTCCAGTGCCTTAGGCTTGCTATGCAGTCTTGTCCTTTTCTACCTCCTATCAAAGCCCAGACCTCTGTTTTCCCAAGTGGTAACTGGTCAATGAATCCATAATAGTTAATTAGCATTAGTGCTTTACTGGGATTGGAAAATGGCTTCTCAGTCCCCATCTACCCTCCAGTCCCCATCTCTGGAGGTGGGGGGTACGCAAATAAGGGGCATTTGATGTTCTGCAGATCACCAGGGTTAGAAAGGTCGCATAATACTGTGTATTTAACATAAGATCTCTTTATAGAGTAGCAACGAACTTCAATGTGGAAAAATGTCTATGCTTAATTTCCACCTTTGTTTTAAAGTCTGATTAGTACTTGTATTAACAACACTGTATTATAAACTTCAAAGTTACTAGAGACTAGATCTTAATTATTCTCACCACAAAAAAAGAAAGAGAATTATGTGGTATGATAGAGGTGATATCTGACACTTTGTTGGTAATCATATTGCAATATATAAATAAATTAAATCAACACATTGCACACCTTATACTTACATAATGTTATATGATAATGATATCAATAAAAAAATGTGCTCTTCATAAAGTCTGATTAGTACTTGTAAACTATAGACCGTAAAATATTAAAGAATGGGAGTCTTGGTGGAAACATTTAACTTTATGTATTAGTTTCTTGCCCTTTTGAGAGACAAACTTTGATATAGTTGTGCCACTATTCTTGAGTTTTGAACAATAATGTAATGAAGCTTAATTTTGGGAGAGATGGTGGACATTTCCTCTTACTCCCAAAGAGCAAAGCTGAGGAAGAGAGGTGAAGTGGCATGTACCCAGGATGCTTGTGTACTGAATAGGGTTTCAAGTTCACCAGTCTCACAGGACCTTGATTGAGCCGATGGAGTAAATGTTATGATTGTGAATTTAATTATATATTATATATATAAATATATGAAACAGTTATGAATAGTTGTGTTTCCAAATTTTCAGATTTGCTCTGTCAGCCATGGACATGGAACAGCGAGACTATGATTCTAGAACAGCCCTCCATGTCGCTGCTGCAGAGGGTAATTATATGAACCATTCATCTATTTCTTTTTTCAGATTTAATTTCTACTCAATACTAAAAAAATCTGCTTGTTTTGTTTTGAATATAGGTCATGTTGAAGTTGTTAAATTTCTGCTGGAAGCCTGCAAAGTAAATCCTTTCCCCAAGGATAGGTAAGCACTAATGTCACCTTCTAATTTACAATTGGCAAATCAATGTTTTATTATACAGAAGTATAATAGTTAAGTGATGGTATATTTAAATCTACTGTGTATATAGTACTGGAGATATTCTTGAACTTGGTATGGTGACTTATAAAGGCAACAAAATCTTGTTTCTGCTGGGTAGACCATTCTCTCTCCCAAATCCTATTTCTTATCTAAGGATGGTCTCTTATTTAGAATTTATCAGGTTAGTTTGTGAGTCAATATACTGTATGAAGAAAATAATTCTTTGTGTTTGGAAAGAGAAGAAAAGGAATTTTGTCCTCAAGGGGTTTTTAACTACATAGGATGGACAAGATAGACATTTACAGGAGCGTCTTTAAAATGTGTAAGAAAATCACTGTTACAGAACTCTAAAGTAAATAAATTGGAGTTCGTTTTTGAGTCAGTTCTAGAAGGCTTCATGGAAGTTGGATTTGAATCAGTGCTTAGGGGAAGAGACGAGGTTTGAAGGAAGAGAAAGGCACTGTATTCTGTAGTGGGAGAGGTCTCTCTAGAATATATTCTGTTCCTCCCCTCTCCCACTTGGTCCAGAAGGCAAACTGCAACTCATCCTGCAGTAAATGCGATCCCCAAAGCGAACAGTCAAGGGTGGGGTACGAGTGTGGCTTATGTAGATACATACATTCTTAAACTCGGTACTCACATGCTTCCGTATTACAAAACTGAAGTTATATAATTGGATGAGTCAGTGAGTAATAAATGAGAATACAAGTTTAGAAAAATGGAAGGAAAACATACTTGATGGAGAGATTTGATATTATCAAGAGTTTGGATTGGCTAATTGAGGACTGCGTTGATTTTGGAGCATGTTGATTATTCTCTAGTTATTAGATCTTTCTACTTTATGTTTTACTATTTTTTTAAATTAGTGGTTTGGCTTTTATTAGTTCAGCTTGCAAACAATGCAGAAAAGTTATGGTATCAGTGTCTGAAAATTGTTGGTAATTTTGTAAGTGTGGTAACACTTTGGTCATCTAAGATTATGACCTTTATTGGCAGTATTCTAAAACCTCATGTTAGGGTGACAGCCCTGCCTTTGAGCAAGAAACTGATGAGTGTTTCCCTCCTCACCTGTGTTTATAATCCCAACCAAAACACGATTTAACGCATGCTGGAAATAGTTACTGTGCTTTGCATATTTAAGGACTGAAACGTTTTGTTTTGTTTTGTTTGCCTTAATTGACCTCTGGGAATATGGAAGTAGATGTACCCATCTGATAGACAAGAGTTATGTAAATAAACAACTTGCTAACTAGGTATTCAACTACAAGAATGTAAGTTAGAGCAAGACAAATCTTTTCTCTTTTTCATAGAATGTTTCACCTCAAATTGTAAAAATAGACTTGAACGAATTTAGTGTATTCTCTAAAGCTGATACTTTGCATTATTTCATGGCAGAAGAGTTGTAAAAAAGATAACTTGCAGTTAACATTCAATTTTTTCCAGAAAGACAAATAATTATATGCTGTAGATGATTGAAAAGTACTCCCATCTCCCGGTTTAAGGCCACTGATTCCCTAAATGAAGGCCAATGTAGAAGTAAAAGGTAACTTAATTCAGCTGGGTTTTTTTTTTTTGTTTTTTGTTTTTCTGAGGGAAAAAAGGTACATGTGAAATGTTACTTACCTGATTTTAAAAATTAAGAATAGGTTACCAAACTTTATCCAAAATGTTTTAAAAGTGAGATTATATAAAAAACCTTTCAGATCCCTATTGTGACCTCTTTACCTTCTTAGGAAGGTAAAAGGTTAAGGACAAAAATGGAAAGGAAAGAAGAAACAGAAAGGAAAACCAAATGTTGAGAGCAGCACATTAAAAACGAGTCAGAGAGCCTGCTAGCCATGGAGAAGTGACATAAGTAGAATAAGCAGAGAGAGAGGATGGGAAGAGAGGTTTAATAGTTGGTGAAATATTAGGGAACTAATTATATTCTGTCATTTACTTGGGTTGTGTTTCATAGTCTTGTTTCCTTTTTCCAAAGGCTGATTAGCTGATTTACCACTGTTGGCAACTCGTTTCTTCTTATCTTCAGTCTTCATCTGTGTATCACTCTAAAGAGCACAGCTCCAGACACACACTTACTAGATAGAAAGGGTAGTTATTCTTCTGATTGTGTAGTGGTCCAGTTGACCCCTGGGTTTCCATCCTTACCAAAGATGATGACAATGTCAGTTCCTCTCGGGTCGATCTTGCTCCTATAATGTATGTTTGAGTCCTAATTAGGTCATGGCTATTTCTAGACCTCTGAGATTTACTGTGACTTTCAATTGACTGGAATAAATTTTCTATCCAAGGCTAGGGTGATGGTTGTCATAAACCTGAATTTTCTTTGAACATTTTATTTAAAGAGAGGTCCGTTGGGCTTTGCAGGAAGTTAAAATTCAGGAATCTAGAGGAGTCTATCTGTCAACACTAGAACTTCCCCTCCATAGGCACTTAGATATGTGAACCAGATCCTTCGGTAGAACATATTTTTCTCTTCCTCCCCATACCCCAAAGTTGTCTGAGAACACTTTCTGAATTATAAATCCCTTTCTGTATTTCTTCAATGAATTTTTACTTTTAATATTGCTAAAATGGCTACGTCGGAATGGCCCTTTAACCTGCCTTTAAAAGCTATGAATGCTGGATTATCTGTCATCTTTGTACAGTAATTACCTGATGACCCAGTCCATGCCATACTACTTCTTTAGGTGGAATAACACTCCCATGGATGAAGCACTGCACTTTGGACATCACGATGTGTTTAAAATCCTCCAGGAATACCAAGTCCAGTACACACCTCAAGGAGATGCTGACAATGGAAAGGAAAATCAAACTGTCCATAAGAATCTTGATGGACTCTTGTAATGGTTGTAAGCCCAAGATTTAAATCACTTACCTATTTAATTGTGAAAAATGATTATGAAGAACGTGTATTTCTACCTGGTAGTGATGTATATTTTACAACACTTGTCATTTCAGTGTTATTGGAGTTTTCTTCATTGTACGCACAGGACAAATCTGATCTCTTTGGGAAAAAAATAGAAATAAAACAATCTCCCTCCATAATGTGAGCAATATTTACCTCGTGCATTGTATAATCGGATGTAAACGAAATAGTTACCAATGCTAGCTTAACTGTGTGGTGTTCATGGTTGATTTCTGTGTCTTGTGAATTATCAGTTTATGGTGTGACCTGCTGGTATACATTTACAAATTACGCTCTTGTTATGCAGCCTGTCCAAGTAGGCAAGGCAGCCTTTAGAAGCAAACTAGTGTGATTTTCATGACTTCAAATATAGATTTAGTTCGAGTGTTTGAACAACTATATGCACTTATGGTTGTGTGTTTAAAATGTCTCCCATCACCCTAGCTTCATGATGTGACTTTAAAAATTACAGTAGTTAACAACTGTTAGTAGGATAGACCAATTATGATTAGACTTTATCAGGGAATCTGTTTAAGATATGTTTGGTGACCAAAACATGTGTGAATGTAGTTACACTACTTTTGAAAATTTTTCCTTTTTCTATACCCCTTGTCCAGCTTCTCTCCCCAGACACTTAGCTATTTGCCTCTTTAGCTGGGAAAGTAGGTGCTGGCATACTATGCAGTTTTCATGTTTTCCACAGTAAGTCAGAAAATGCCTCATAGATCTGGCATACGAGCTACAACCACGCCATTTGTCTATAGGAAATAAACCAGAGACAAATTACAAAGCTAAGTACAAATTAGTCAAGTGTATCGGCCTGAAGAAGGGATGTGCTACTGCAGCTTTTTAAGAACATATTTTTCAGCTTCCAGGATGAAGCTAAAACAGGAGTGCTCTAAGTTACCAAAGTTGTTATGATGGTGTGGGAACTGCTACAGATAACATTCGTTTTTGAACCTGTCATGAAAAGTCTGCATCAAGATATCTGCGCTATTTGGGGGACCACGAGATGACCCCAGTTTTCTCCTTATTCTCTATTGTGTAAGTTTTGGTGGACTCTCTAGTTTACTAATAAGAGAAGGCCATTTCATTGTAAATTGAGACCCATCATTTGTTTGGGGGAGGAACTGCACATATACTTTATCCCAGCGTTCCTCAGAGGTACAGGGGTATGGGATGAAGCGCACACACAGGCACACACGTACACACACAGATGGACTTCTCTGAAGCTGTTTAGTGACATGAGCAGAAACCTCAACCACATGAACGCTAGTTGTTAACACAGCAAATTCCTTTTTTTCTTGACCTTTTCTATGAGCACACCCTGCTCCTTCCAAGCCTTATCACGCCTAATTTCCCACGCTAGCAGTCTCCACGTGTTTCGATTTTTCTTCCAGTCTAAGTCAGTGGCCTCAGCCATCACCTTCCTGGTCCCGAGACCGCACCTCCTTTGTGGAACCACGGCCAGCGTTCCTCAGTGGAGCTGCATCAGGCATGAAGCCATGCTGTGGGGAGTAAGGGGGTGGGCACCCAGCCCCGCTGCTGTGTTCCTGCCGCATGACTCTATCAAGCCACCTAGGCGGGTAGCATTTGCAAAATATCCCCAGTTATATTATAGATCCTCTTGAACCGAAATCAACTGAAATAAATTTGCTCAAACAGCAGCTTGCTTTGTGTGATCAAAATGAAGCGTTAAGATAGTTCCGTTGTGTAACTTAAAGATTACCAATGATTTTGAGGCTTTTCTTTAATTAAAAAGAGGTTCTAACTATTGTTTGGGAACAAAGATAGTTTTCATCTTGTCTCAGATCAAAACTATTTTGTGAAATCTTTGTTTAGTTAAATGTGCCCTTATTTACCCATGAGGTTATTTATGACTGTATCCTGGTTCCTGCTCTCTGTTTGCTGTTGGCTGATAATGAGTCCATTTGGTTGAAATGGTTCTGACTGTGCTGTTAACTGCTGCCATGAGTATACTCCAAAGATCGTTTTATTTTGGCGTTAGCATCATATCTGCTTTTTCTCTGTATCAGGAGAACTCTCTATGGTCATGTTTATTTAAAGCTTTGTACATTAATACAAGGTTGTTTCTGCTGGTCTCAGCCCTAAGGATCTCATCTTTGGGGGTCTGTGCTGTACCCCATGCTGCCCCCACTGCCCTTTACTGCAGAGCTGGATTAACTAGTGACCTTTGATTCTGTTGTCTGTCTGACGGGGACTGAATGGCCTGATGATGGATTTAGATTCTTCCTGGGGATTGTACAGCTACGAATGTATTTGCCACCAGGACCTCCCAAAGAGAATCTAATCTTAAAACTAGAAGTTGTAAGTATTCTGAAACTGGGAAATATTTATTTTAAATGAAATCAGGTAGTGTTGCTTTTTACAGCATAATAAATACATGTATCAAAAAAACAACTGAAAAGTGAATTTTTTTAAAAAAAATAAACAACTAAGGTTTTTCTCTTACATCACTGGGTTGGGAACTCCACTGAGCATAGGGATCGTGTCAAGTTGGTTCCAATCCACTTCTAATGCCTACTGTGAGCCAGGTACCATGCAAGGTGTCACGTGGGGTTACCACAATGATTAAGATGAGAATCCCGAATGGAGTTAATTCTTGAAGGTGAGAGGATGGGCAGGCACATTGCTAGTCCCCTAGCAGCTAACACTATCCTTTCACAGTTAGGAAGTGCTCAGTAAATATGTGCTGAATCAAATCATTGAACATGTCCTGCACTAGGGGATATTCTAACCTTTTAAAAAGAGAACAGAGGTCATTCTCACAAAGCCTTGACATGTATTCGGGGAGCTGAACCTACTGCTGCCACCCTCGGGTCTGAAGGACTAGCTGAGCTGGTAAACTGCAGCTCCAGGCCGGTTCATGGGGATGTGAATGGCATTTGCTTCCAATGCAGGTCCCCTACTTTAGGGTTAGGATACAGTTTTCTAACCACAGAGAAGGTACACGAACACCATGGCTGTCCAGTTCCAGCTATCAAAGTCATTGTTCACAAAGTCATTTGCTTCATTACAGCGAACATGTCTGCGCTACTGTCTGCGTTACTGACAGTTTAGAACTGGAAGAGACATCAGAAATTTCTCATCGAATCCTCCTCTTTCCCAGATGAAGCTGACACCAGAGAGCAGGCTGTGATACAGCACTCGGCCTGTGTTCTTTCCCTACATCCTACCGCAGTGCACCGATGGATAGAAGATCCAGCTACTTGCAAATTAGCTCAAGTCTGGGCTCTGTGGAGATTTAAGGAGAAGCATAAATGCTACAAAGTTATGCCGTGCAACATGTGGTCAGCTTGAGCTGTGCATGCGCACAACTGCAGATAGAAGCATGGCATCAGTGCAGGGGAGACCACACAGATGAATAATCCCAAATTGTGAAAAACGAAATTATACTTGTTCTTGATAAAACATGATCATTTTATTTTTGTGGGCTTTTGGTAGGGGCTGGGATGATCTTCCTAATTTCACTTAGTAACCCTCATGGTAAATTGAGTTAATGTGTAAATCACGGACCAGATGGCCCAGGGAAGTAGCCCATGAATGTGCTAGGTGGCATTTAAAACAAGGGCTTTTGGGGGAAGGGGTATTTTATAGCTATGAATGGAAAGGATGTGATTTACGAGACGACTAGGGAAGGTTATGTGTGTTTGGGAGGGGGAAAGGCTTAGAAAATTAAGTCATTTATTAAAAGGGGGCAAAGATTGGATGTGTCATTTTTATTCTGGTGCCTGAACCTCACTCCAGGCCTCTGGGTGCCCCAGGCGGGCCCCTTGCTACCTGTGCAAATAGTGGAGAGTCTACAAGGAAGTGAGTCAGACGAGCAGTCACAACAGCAAAACAATATCAAGACTGCTTCATTTGTGTCCAAGAAATGGGGAAGGGTGCAAACCGACACCGACACAAAGCATTAAAGTGGTATAACAACATTAAGAAATACAGAATTTACATAGTTTGATAACAGGTTTTTGACAGCTTTCTGTCAAAGGGATCTTTTGGGAACCTTTATATTCTTGGATACCCAACATAAACTTAGTAAGTTTAAAACTGCTTAAGTATGGTTCTTTTTCTCAATAGGTCAAACAAGATGTTTGTCAGGATAGCAAATACAAAAGCTGGTTAGTTTACCAAAACTTGGAAACTCACTATTATTAAGTCAGTATCACGTAAGAGCTATAAAAACTCATCTTAGAAGGTTCCAAAACAATATTATCTTTAAACTTTGTAAAATTGTTTTAAATGCTATTTCTTTGAAATTGTGACTATTTTTATATAACATTTAAATGTTTGTAGCTTTTGCTTATGTATGCTTCACAAAGTCTGAAGTTTTCATAAGATAATAAGTACTAGAACATATGATCCCGTATCTCAGAATACCTGAAGTTCCACAAAGGTAGGTATCTTCGTCTGTTTTTGGTTCCCAGCGTTCCCCAAACATCTAGAACAGTGCCTGGCTCACGGCAGGTGCTTGGTATATGTCTGATGTAATAATAAATGAATGAATGACCAAAAGACACCATTCACGTAAATACCCCAGACTTGGGGCACAGCATCCTAGTTTAAAAGGTAGGTGGCAGAGTTTTGAAAACAATTTCTAGATTTGTCCTGTTTTCTGTGGGATAGTTAAAGGTAAAAGGAGTGCTTTCTTTGTTAAGACTTAATGTCCCACTTTAGCCTATAATCAATAAACAGATTTTGCTTGTTTAAAGCGGGATAAATAGTGAAATCCACTTCCTGCCATCTCAGAAAACTCTCCTTGTTAAGTAAGGAGAAATTTCTCCCAAATATTACATATAAGCTCTATGCTTGTGAAACACCATATAAGATACACTATTAGAACACACCAAAATCCCTACACCAGGATCTAATGGGTGACTTTTTATACTGATCAAGTATGTAAGAACACAGACTTACACTGGCTAGCCAGGCCATTATCTACTTTACTCCCTGGAGAAATATAGCTCTCAGTGTTCGTTATACAGGAACTTGATGCTTCCTAGATCTAAACACTGCAGACATGGAGATGAGAATCATCACATTTGCAATGATGCCGGAATTCAAGGCTATACCACTATTCCCTGGTAACTCTTCCAACAGTATTTAAGTCTAACGTGCCAGATTTATGTCTAACTTGGTGATTATGTCTTATACTATGTTTTTCTAGCAAACGGTGTCTTTTACTTTGAGAAGTTCTTGGCTTTCTAGCTTATACATTTTTGGAGAAAAATGGTACCTTTTTTGTGTGGGTGCAATAATTTCTCAGTAATAGCTAATCATGGAGGTGTAGATTTTAGATGGCTGCTTTGGAGAGTCCCCTTTTACATATATTTTAAAATTTGAACACTTACATTAGGAGGACTGAAATTCATTTTTAAATAAATGCCAAATTATTTGTGCATTTGGAGGCAGCTGCAGTCACCAAGACCAACGTACTTACAGATTGTTCCAGTAATGTTTCCTCTCTGAGCTCTTCCACTGACCTATCTTAATCTGCAACAGCAATTCTGGTGATACGCAGGGTAAGAAAGGGCAACACTCAGGAATATGGTGTTATTAATCTTATTATAAAATAAGGACTGACATGTTTATGTTTAATCATGAATTTTAAAAATGAGGAAAACACCAGACCTATACTTAATGCCAGTAACTTTTAAAATCTTTACACCAAATGCTATTCAGCATTTTAATACTTCTGAAAAGTAAAGAGTCTCTTGGCTGGTGCAGTAAAATGAAACCATGCCAAATCATTCTCAAAGGGAAAAAATATACCAAATAAACACCAGCAATTAGAAACAGTATTTTGTTCATGTTGTCTTCTTGGTTCCTTCATCATTTCAATTTCAAAAGTCAATGCAAACCCAGTAAGGTCATGCCATCTTATGTAAAAACTGAGAAGAGGCTTTCATGTGTGTTCAGTACAAAGGACCATGTGCATTTTATAGTTAATGCAATCCATATATGTTAGCTTTAATTTTAAAAATAGACACAGTAATATCATAATGGTGGTGACAGTGGGAAAATAAGATGCACCGACAAAGATCGCAGGCTGAGTATTGTATGGAAGAACCCGACCAAAGCCATCCCCCTACACCGCTTTTCTGTGCCAGTACTAACAAAGGAAGGAGGTAAGGAACAACACACCTCACAAAACACCATCCAGTCAAAAAGGGGTCTAGAAAAAGCACAGGAGATAATGCAACAATCTGCAAATGTATTTGTCAGAGAAACACATTTATAAGTGAAAAACATGCAATTCTCAATGCAGGTATACAGGATGAGTTTTCAAATTCTTTGATTCTCATATTATTTCTGGTTCATGATTTTTTCAGTTACTAGTTTTTCTTCTCAATTTGAAAATCTTACGACTAGACTAAATACCAGCTAATAACAATAAAGACAAATTAACCCATTTAAGAAAGTGAATTAAATTTTGAATTTGTCTACATCTATGATTAATTTCAACTTTTTGAAAAACAATAGGATTTGCCTCGTTAATAGACTGGCTCCCTTGCTAGAACTATGAAGACAATTTCATTTCCTAGTGACCATGATGAAGTAAAATATATTCAGCTTTGGATATTCAAGTTTAAGCAGAAAATCCTACTCCTAAATTTGAAAAATGTACTTCTATTGATATTAGCCAGTACCATAAGGCCGTAACAAACAGAAAAGGTACTTCTCCCAAGAGAGAATTTGGCCACAATGGCCACAGTAGAAGATATAATAAAATACAGACCACACCGTTTATCCCCTGCCCAGAAACGGATGGCTACCTTTGATAAAGAGTTATATAGTTCTAGAGAAACATAGCTTTAAACTGTTTCACAGGTAAACCAATGGAAAACTTCCAGCCATATTTAAAACAGAGAGAACAGATAAAGATTCTCCAGAACAGAAATTTGCCAATCCTACATGAAGAAGTTCCCTAAACAACTGATCCAGCAGCCTATTAACAGGTGAGCCCTGACTTGATACAGAGCACTTGCTAGAAGCTGCTAAACTTCTGGCCTTTCCCATAGCTCTCACTCTAGCAGTCCTGTCCTTTTGGGTGTATCTGGATGTTTTTCATTTGCAAAACCCACTCTGTGGAGAGGGCCTTTCAATTTTACCTTTAATTAGATGCGTGAAACCCTCCAGAGTAACAGACGTTTCTGAATTAGGGAAAAGTCCACTTGCTATCAACAGGTTGCAGCAAATTTGTTGGCCTTTCATTTCCCTAGAAACATAGGATGTGAAGGAACAGAACAGCAGGAGGGAATCACAGGGAAGGAAAGATGTCGCCAGAGAAGAGGAGAAAAATTCATGCTCTATACTGCGTTCATCTGTAAAAAGACAAAACGTGGTTAAGTTTATTACACTGATTTTGTAAAATGCAGATTCATATATTTAACACTGCTTGTCTGTTCAACAACTGAGTAGTAGGAAGACACTTCCAATAGCAAATAACCACCATGGAACTAGAGAGCCTCTGCATGTGCTGTCATTTTTCCTGGACTAATCGAGACCTTTTATATTCTCTAAACTGATGGATTATTACGCTGCAGCCTGCTGGCTTAGTTCTGTCGATTCATCCAGGCTGCATGAAGCTTTGTGCTGTTATTCAAGTCTGGGGACAGAGCAACATGGCAAGTCTGCTCATGCAAAACAAGGGTGAGGCAATGCTGAGTTGTATGCCAGAGGGAGAGACGTGGGAGAAATGATGAATTTTCCTTAAAGGCCACTCAGTAGGAATAATAACTGAATGTCTTTTAGGTATGGTTGGAGAAGTAGAATCACTAGGAACCCCCAGCAGGGCCTCCTGCCCGGTTGCCTGGAATGGGGCACCTTGCAGGCAGTGAACTGCTCGTCTGAAGAACACCAGCCTGCACTGACTTATCTCACTGCCATGGGGGCTCTCCCTGCAGACCAGGTGCTCTCGACCTGGGAGGAGTCTGTCCGCCGGCAGTCATGACTGGGTGTGGGGATATGTGTGCTACGGGCATCTAGTGAGTAGAGGCCAGAGATGCTGCTAAACATTCTGCAATGCACAGGATAGTCCCCCCCACACAGAATTAGCTCCAAATACCAATAGAAACACAGTACTTGCTTGACAAGCCTCTTGAGAACGGAGTCCGTTTTTTTTAATCCCAAGTACTCAATAGTGGATGGTGCATAGTGGGCTCTTAGGAAAATAGTTTTGAATGAAAAGCACCATGAAGGTTTTCCCCTGTGTTTCAGTGTGGCTGACACTAAAAATATATGGTTAAGGTCGTGGACTTGGAGAAGGAGAGAGAGAGAGAAAGCCTGGATGCAGGCGCTATCACTGTCTCAGCAGTGGTGTGATATGGCCCATGAACTAACCTCTGTCAACCGCAAGGTCCTCAGCTGTTCCAAGGAGGCTAATAGCACCTAGCAGAGAGATCTAGTGAAAGGACTGTGTTAGGTCATGTATGTAGAACGTCTAGTGTGGTACGTGGAAAATAGCACACAATTAATAAATGTTCCTGTTACCAGCTTTGACCAAAGGCCTCTAGCAGAGTAAAGGTTTTCATATCATCCCAGGGGAAAAAGCTGACTGTACAGGAAATCCAGACTAAACAAATCCTCAAGTCATGCTGCAGAAAACACTGGTGCTCTGTCTCTCTTGGACAATTTCCTCAGAAGCGTGGGGCCCTCCTGAGGCGGCACCAGGCGGCAGTCAGCCCCAGGGCCACCCTAGTCCAGAGCAGCAACCTCCAGACGTGACTGAAAACAGCCAGTTCTGAGAGGTAATTCTATGTCGGAGCGTATGTCCCAATTCCATGGTAAAGGTAAATCATGGACAGTCAAGGTGGAGTCCACCCAATTTGGAGACTAATCCAACTTTTAATTCATCTAACCAGTGCTGTGCCCGTATTATGGCCTCTTTTAGCTCTTTAAGTCTCCTATGGCTTTAATCTGGAGGGCTGTGTGTGTGTGTGTGTGTGTGTGTGTGTGTGTGTAAATTTTAATTCTTTTATTCTACAAATGAAATGAATTAAATCATCTGGAATGGAATGGAATGGCGATGGGGGAATCCAGAGACCCAAAACCATTTCCTGTCATTTATTTAGAGTATTAAACAGTTCTCACAGCATTATTATGAGAACACAGAAAAAGCAATCACTCTGCTTGCACAGATGTAGGGAACTAATCCATCTTATTTTCTTAAGGTCACAGGGAATAATGGTGATGACAGAGTTAGAACTCTGATGTCCAAATCCAAAACACAGGCCTCTGACCCAAAGGCCACACTGCCTTTGTCATAATAAACCAGAATAAAACGTATTCAGTTCTGTGCAAACAGCCTCTCTAGGGTGCATGTTTTCAATAAGATCAGCTAGCTTTCTCTGGGAGGTAACCCAGGATACTGAACAAGAGCAGGCACTCTAGAGACACACCGAGTGGCTTCAAATATTCATTCCATCACTTACTGTTTGATCTTAGACAAGTTATATAATATTTTTGTGGGGGGAGGGTGAGAGGGGCTCTTTTTCCATACCTGCAAACATGGGAATAAAAATAATACCTAACTCAGAAGATTGTTGTAAGGACTGAATAAGTTACCACTTGTGGAGTGGCTGGTACACACAGTAAGTGTGTAGTAAGTGTCCCCTTCTAATGGTGGTGGTGATGGTGACAAGGTAACTGGCTCAGGAATAACAAAGTTGTTGTAAAAGAAGATCAGCCCATTTTCTGGCCCATCAATCTATCTGACATATTCTGAATAGGCGTTATATTTATGCCATTTTTGTGTCGGGCTTAGAAATGGCACTTTACAGCAGAGTCGGGGGCTACGTTCTAGCAGAGGATGAGACCTTACCCACGTAAGAGGTTCATTCTACACTTGTCAACAGGAACAGAACTGTTTTGCTCTTACATGATCTAAGCATTTTTCTAAGTGATATGTTTCATCCTTAACAATCAATAAGGTTTAAGAAAGGACATTCAAGATTTTAGCTTGTGTTTCTTCAAGTGAGGAAAAAGGATGAAGAAAAAAGTTACACACCAGAAGCTTGACTGTAAGTTAAGCTGTAAGTTAGGCTATTACTGATGTCATATAAATGCATTCTCTGAACACATGGCTCTGTGACCCTGGATGTTTGAAGAGCAATCCCCTCTCCCTCTCCTTTCTCTGTCGTCTTCCTCGCTCATTACTGACCACTAGGCACCAGGCCAGGTACACAGTGATGAAGAAAGACCAGTAATGACTCAAAAAGGAAGTTTTTAAGCATTAAACAATTTTTTTAAAAAATCAACTGGAATAGCTTCACGTGGAAAAGGGCTTAAAACAGCATCAGCACAAATCGAACCAACCAAAAAAAAACACACAAAAATCTTTAAGAGGAAGGATTTCAGGCTGACAGACAGACAATACTATTGGATATACTGAAAAACATTCTCCCAAAGGAAGATTCACTGTTTTGTTGGAAATGTTGTTCCTGTTCCTAGCAGGACACTCATTAACTGTTTCACTCTTGGAACCTTAACTCTTGGCAAGTCCTTCCCAGCCCCAGGTGCTAGCAGTACCAATTGGTTCTCAAACGGAAGGCAAGTGAAATCGTTTCATGACTGCTAGCTGAGTCTCTATATAATTATTGTAATTACCAAGCATTAGTCCCTTCCCTTCCTAAAAATAACACTCCTTCACCCAGACACAGCACTGAAATAACAGGACAAAAGAAAACCTTTCCTTATCAGAGAAATCTTAGTTCCTTAATTTTACGAAATTTCTAGATGGATGTCAAAGTGCTGAGGGGGATCTTTTAAATATTTGAAATGTCACTTATGTTTTGGAAGGTGCTGCATGCCAAGAATAAAAATCCCAGTGATGATGTAGCTTGTTTAAGTACAGCAGGCTCCAACTTGTGGATAATCTAAAAACCCCCTTCTTGGTTCTACCAGACGCTGCTCCTGGTATCTTACCGACAGGCCCAGGGTGGGTCAGGGTGACCCCCAGCCCCGCCCTCAGAGAGCACACAGCGTGAGTTGAGGACACCCCAGTGGGATACTCACCATAGTGTCAAACTCTACAGAACCCACCATCCGAGACACCTCATCAAAATCCTCAGGAGACATGGGGAGAAGGTTGTCTGTGGTCTGAAGTCGAGAAGGGTGACTAAAATGGGGAGAAAGGAAAAGGAAATATTAACACTGAGATTAGGAAAACGGTTAACGGGAGGTTCCGGTCCCCAGCCCGGCCCCTTGAGCCAGGCTGGACAGCCCGTCTAGAACCTGTGCCGCTTCTGCCTGGTCAACCCTGGGTGCGAGTGTGTGCAGTGTCACCCTGAGATGCCAATGCCTCGGGGCTTACCCTGGCCCGAGAAGCACCAGAGAAATGTCTGGGGAGTCCCTCATCCCTACCTTGAGGTGTGTATGCAGATAAAGCTGCTCCAGAGTGTTTTTACATGAAGGCTACATCCATTCACCCCAAGACAGTTCTGCGGGCCAAATAACTGAAAATGACTTTTCCAAATTTTTTTCTACCTTTTATAAAATGAAACAACAAAATAAAAGCAAGCGGAAAAAAAAAATGTATCTCAATCATTACTTTGGCCTTTTCTAGATTGAAAAGAACTACTTTCCCACTCTGATTGATTTTTGTTCATTTTATTCACACTTTTTCAAAGTATCAGTTTGGGGAGCATTTATATACTTTAAATACAACTTTGGGTTTTTTTCTGTTATTTTGTTTTGTTTTTTAATAAAGGCAGTAAAATGCTGATAAGCAGTGACACCAGGATCTCTAATTAGGATCATCAAGTCCAGCTGTGATGGCGGCGGCCGCAATTACAATGGAAAAGCAGAGTGCAAGCATCTCCAGCAGGCCCCAGCCAGGAGCAGCAGGGCTGGCTCAAGGCTCTTAAACATGGCACTCTTCTGTGTTCACTTACACTTCAGACACAGAAATCAATTCAGTCTTGATGTAGCCGGTTCCTTTAGGGCCATCAAGTTCCATGGGTTCTGGTGCTAGAAACAAACACAATGTGTACACTTTCCATTAGCAGAAATTACAATAAGAACCATCAACTATCTCTGATCAAAATTTTACTGTTTTTCTTGATTGTCAGGGTAGGGCCCTGTCACTTTCAGGGGTTATAGTCCCCCTGCCTGAGTCACCTGAAATTCTGGTGGGAATGCAGTAATAATTAGAATCAAAGAAGAGGAGAGTTCAGTACCAAAGTCAAGCTAAGTGGCTCTCTTTCCAAGGCTTGAAAGCCTACAGAAGGTGGAGCCCAAAATATGGGAAGCTGTTATCTGGTTTAGTGGTCTTAGCCTGGTTGGTGTAATATACACAGCTGTCCAGGTAAGCTGGGAGCATCTTCCCCCCAAAGTAATTGTGCTAATATTGAGACTTATGATTCTGAAAAATAATTAACTTGATTTGGCATGGTCCAAACCAGACTAGTCTAACTTGCGCAACTTTCTCAAACGCAATTCAGTGAAAACTGAGAAGCAGGAGACCTGTGTTCGAAGCCTAGGTCTGCCCTTAACAATCATCACTAGTTAAACATGGTCTAATAATTTATTGGGTCACCCTGAATGAACCACTGTCCTTCTGCTGGGCCTCAGTTTTCTCAATTATAATAGCAGCAGGCTGGCATAAATCAGTTGGCCATGATGGTCCTATTACCATGATGGTCCCTTTACCCCATTCCATGTAGAAAAAGTAATAATGTAACAAGTACATAAGACCAGAAATGAACTTTTCCAATACTCCTAAAATAAGAAATCATTTACTCATTTCTTACCAGCTGTATCAGGGGAAATAATGCATCATATTTCAACTGTGCTGTGTTTATACCATTTTTTCAAAGCCTGCTTTTACCAATTTGAAAGAAAGTGGGTTGATGACACAGCATGGGTGGGGTTTGTGCTGGCACCTTGCATTTGTAGGAAGGTAAGGGTAGTGTGTGTGATTAAACCCTGTCTCCAGAAAACCTTAGGATAATGATTAAAGGAGAACACAACCACCACGTACCTTCCTTTGGCCTGGAGTAATATTTTCCAAAGGCATGATCTTTGTCAATATTTGGATACAGATACTTCAGGGGATTCTCTGGAATATTTTCAGCAGCCATGACTTTGTAATTGCGAATAATATCCGGGAAAGTAACAGCAGAAAGCTCTTTCTTCGTGTAGGGTTCAACCGCATGGAAGTCAGGTTCTAAAAAGAAGAAAAGTGAAGTGAGTCCCATGGAATATCAAAAAACAATAAAGAAGAGAAACAAAACACTGCAGAGTTGATGGATTTGAGAGAAACTGGTAAAAACTAATCATAATGTAGGAGTTACAACACTACTATTTTGTTTCTAAATAAATTATTGTGCTTGCTTCGGCTGCACATATACTAAATAAATTATAGTCCTTTCCTAAAAACAGGAAAAATGAAGACAGACATTACTATCAACACTGCTTGTCATTATTGCCTTAGATTTGCAAATTGAGCCAAAAGAAGTTTATTAAACCCCTTCAAAAGCATGCGTCTTCAATGATGTGTTACCCACAAGCAGATAAACAACTAATTACTAATTGGGTCAGCTTGGCTCAAACCAGAGATTAAGGGTACTGAAAGAGAAGCTCACTTTGTTTTTCTTTTCATATTGAGAATTTTTATTAAACGATGACAATACATGGAAACAACATTTTAAAACAAACAAAAAAGAACCCACTTGCTAATTTTTCCTCTAATCTTTATTGTAAGAAACCACAGTTTCAGTCACTGCTGGTCTTATTCCTCCCAGACCTCATGCGAATTGTGCTTCCTTAAGTGATTAGAGATCTCATTTTTGGGCACACACACCCCAGAACTGCCATTCAGGTGCCCTGGGGACTCTGCCTTAGAACTTCAGACAATACCAGCATCCTAAAACTTTGTAGCTGGCGCTGCCCTGCTTAAACTTTCTGGTTGCCAACCGTTCTCTTCATCTTTGCCTGGTTGGCCAGCTCCATCTCTCAGCTAGTTCAGGAAAGAACTACTGGGGGTGAAAAAGAAAAGGGTAGTATCTAACATCTACTGTCCATACGAGCTCTAATGCCAGCTCTCCAGTTTTTTTAAGCAGAAGAAAATAATAAAAAGAACAAGAATAGTATGCCATCATTTTGCATCTTCCCACCGAAAGCATAAGTGTCTCTGGAATACATCAGTTTTTCCTCCAGTCCTTCAAATAGAGCAAACTACAAGCAATAATGAAAAGGAACCAGTTTGTCTTTATTGTTCTCTCATTTCCACTGTTTGGCCTCCTCCTCAGAAACCTGTTTCATAATGCTAAGGTTTTAGGAATTTTTTTAGCCATGGATTCATTGGGTTCAATAGAAACCCAAAATAGCACAAAGACAAACTTGCCACTGTTCTGTTTGAAGGCAGGGTGGAGGGCTACACCTAGTCCCCAGGATTGCCCGAATCTGCCCTTCCTGCGGGATTGCCCTCAGTGAGGCTGGAGGCTTATGCTTGTGCACAATGGGCTTCCTCCCAAGAACTGGTTGTCAGTCACCCGCCTCACATCTTATGTCTACAGAAAAAGAAAAGGATGTGGCCTTGTCACTTAAAAACCATCATTTGCACAGTATACAATATGTTCCAGGCAACGCAGCACAAATATTCACGGTGATGTATTAAATCCTCAGTATTAAAGTATTAAAGGCTCAGTTGGGGTAAGCATAGGATCTGTGATTTTATGTCAAAAGCTCATTATTTGTACGAGTTGATTTACAGTGATGAAGAAGGGCTTTCGCATACATGGTTCGAATCAGTTGTGTGTGCAGGTGCATTCACTTACCACCTCCATTCTGGGACCGTTCCACCCACGTGAACGTGATGGCCCCTTCCCGGCAGCTCTCACTGAACCGCAGCAGGAATGTCCCAGGTTGCTGGTCCTTCAACAGAGCGCGTTCACGCTCCTTACTGATGAAGCCCATGATACACCTGGATGTGGAAAGGGATGGACAGAGGTATTTTGAGGTTCAGTCATGATTTTAATTTTCACGTTAACTTACAAATAACTGACAGAAGAATGCAGGATAAAAATGGATAGACTATTTTAGATGTTTTAAAATCTGTTCAATTGACACTTCAGGAAGCATTTTATGTATACATACATATATATACTGAAGTCCAAAAACAACCATTAACATGGTGCCAGAAAGACGCTACAGATGATAAATACTTGCTGGATTACTGAGCCTTTTATTTTCACTTGATGATTTTGAAGGCCAGGAAATGTCTGAATGTATGAATATTTTACACTGGAAAGAAGGCTCAGACAATATGTTTTCATATTCTAGCACTTTTGATCAAGTTAAAGCCTTTGCTGAAATACCAACTAACCCAGGGAATAAGTTAGATAGAAACAATTTACTGAGTTAAAGTTTTTTCTTCCTTCCTTGGAGCAACCGAGTAGGTACGCAAAAAACTGTTGTGGAATGAATGAATGTAAGAATGGCACTCAGAGTTTTTCAAATTTAGCTTTGAAAATACACATACATCTACTATGAAAGTGTAAGTTTAATCTGAAAGTATAAGTTTAATTATCATGAAGCTCTGAAGGGACAGCCTGTAAAACTCCACTTCTGTGAGATGCACACAAGTCTTGGCAAATAATGAAGTCTGTCTGGGTCAGGACTGTCTAAGCCATGCAATAAGGGAGGGTGTGCTACAAGTATGTTTCAAAATTCCACTATCAATAGTCCTTACCCATCATTCCAGAGAGACAGCAGGTGTTTTTTAATGAGTTCAAGGATGCTTTCAATCCAAAGCCAGAAAGAGAAATTTTTATCACTTATGTTTTCCTGCAAATAAATAAGTGCACACATTAAGAACAAGAAAATCCAAATAGTGACTTACCATGCCTCCTCCCACCATCAAATTTTAATTTGCAAATTCTACCCAGCTACCAGAGCCAGAGCCGTCCCTCCCCTCTTACTGGCATCCAGACACCAAGCTCTCCATTTCCTGGGCTGCCTCTGCTTCCCTCTGCAAACAGTAGCCAGCCAGCCAGGGAATGACCTCCAGGGTGAATCACAAAACAAAAGCTGCCCTCGCACTAGTAAATTCTAGTAGCGCAAAGCTCATCAACACTGTCTGGTGACCTCAGCGGGGTCTAATTTTTCCTTTTGACCGATCCTTGTGCTTGAGCTGGCTGGGGGAACTCATCTGCCTGCCAGGCTGTCCACGCCAGCATGAAGCACACATTTTTCATGGACAGGGCTAAAATGCTGCCAAAGGGGGCCGGTATGAACAAACAGAAGACTCATTTTGGATGTGAAAGAATGTTATCACCCAGGCAGGCGCTTCCTGTCAGACTCACACTTGGAGACCAACCTGCTGCTGTGCTGAACGAAAGTAAACAACTTGCCCTAGGGGTTCCATGGATGAGAGGCGAGTGCCAAAATAAGCACATAGTTGAGAACTACCACAATCAGAAATATGAGAACTTCAGCAGACAGTGAAAAAGACTAGGAGAGTATAAAACCCAGACAGGACCCACCTTACAGAACCGCGTCCATGGAATAAGACCATCGGGGCCAGCATTAGGACCTAAACAAAGAGAAATAATCTTTCTCAGGAAACAGAAATTGATTCTGAAGCCCTGGCTGGACTGATGGCTCTTGAATTTGCTCTCAAAGAAAAGAGCCAACATCCAACAAAGGAAGGTTTATGTACGTGGTTTCAGATACAGTAATGCTAATTAACAGTGCTTTCTGGAGAAGCTTCAGTGTGGTCTGTCCTTGTACAATATGCTTTCCCACTGCCTCCCTCTCCTTCCTCAAGTCTCCTCGCCCCCATTAACCCTAGAGAGGGGTTTTATTTATTTATTTATTTTTATTCAAACTGAGACCTAGATCACTCCTAAGTGACCTATTTAACTGACTTGACTTTACAAGCTTATTTTAGATATTAAGTAGGCATTTCCCTCAGTGCTCCTCCAAACAGCACGTGGGCTCAGGGAGGTCGAGAAAAATGAGAGAGGGGAAGGAAGTCTAGGGGTTATTAGCTACACAATTAAAGCAGTCCAGGCCATAAGAGGTGGTGAGCCCCTCATCTCTCCTCAAAGAGAACCACAAAGAAGCCATGACAAGCAAAAGAGAGATCTTTCTTAATTCTCCCCAAATAAGGAGAATTAATTAAATAGCATGAGACCTCCATGGTGACAGCTACATGGCAAAGAGAAGGTACTGCTGCAAGCCACTGGGTTAGGGATAGCCTACTGGGGTTTGTAATCTATGCAGATCTGCCATACAAAACGCAAATCTAAAAAAAAGTTACCTGTGGATTTTTAATGAAATAGTGCACATACTCTCATTCACTGAAGATGTGACCTTGAGACTGGTAGTCTTTGACTTGCTTAGGGTGGAAGACTAGTAAATCCAGGGCATTAGCTACTGAAAGGGAATTATCTATCATGGTTGGGACCATGTCTTATCAGGCAAAACTGCTAATCCAGGGGTGTCCTGATGGACAGTGTCTCCTTTACCTAGCCACTTGAGTGCCTTCTGAGTGCAGTGGGCAGCCCCAGGACCTTAATCTTACCATGCTGGGGACTTACTTTTTTCTCCCCAAGATTACAAAGACTTCATCTTGCTCATCAAAAAACTTATTTTAGCCACAAGTAATACACCTGACATAATTAAAAAATCTTTCTCTTAGGAACCCTGCTCAGAAATATTAATATGAGATAAGGGGGAAATGCTTCATTTAAATCTTTTATCAGGTCCAGATCCCTTTCTAAGGTGAGTTATAAAGGTCACTTAACTATATAATAAGCTGTAGCTGGAAAAGCCAACAGAATTTAACATTCTTCTTCCTTGAACAAAATAGAGAACAAGAGGGGAAAGGAGCAAATAGTGATATTTTCATGAATTTCCAATTTTATATATATAACAAGTGAATAAAGGCTCATACCAAGAAGTTTCTCTCCCAGCATGCTCAGTTGGTCCACACTGAGACCTCTTTTGGTGACAGACGAAAACTGCCAACTCAGCACCTCCGAAAGCTGAGCCCATCGTGCACAAGGTGGGTTCAGGAAGAAGGACAGATTCTAGAAAGAAAACACCCAAAAGCTAAGGGTTACCAAAGAACCACTGGTCACAAGCGAGGCACTAAAACATGGACTTGTCCCCAAGTTCAGTTCCAGTTTATGTGACACATGAGTTTTCCAAGTAGCAGAGAAATAGTCGATTCTCATTAGTTGTGAATTCATCTACTCCCAAAATTCACTTGTAACTCCAAAATCAATACTCAGGGCACCTTTGCACTCATTCATGGTCATGGCCACACACTAAGTGATGAAAAATTTGAGTCACCCAACATGCATATTTCCAGTTGAGCTCAAAAAAAGCGGGATTCTGCCTTCTTGTTTCATCTTTCATACAATAAACAAGGCTCCATTTCAAGGTCTACTTAAATAGTACCATTTTTTCCTGCATTTTTGTGTTGTTTTGTTGGTGATTTTGTTGTTTAAAATGTTCCCCAAGTGTCGTGTTGAAGGGCTGTCTAATGTCCCCGGTGCAAGAAGGCTGTGAGGTGCCTTAAGAATATACAGATGTTAGACAGGCTTTGTTTGGGCACACGTAACAGTGATGTCGGTCATGAGTTCGGTGTTAATGATCAACACATATATTAGCTAAAGTACCTTTAAACAGACACGCACATAAACAAGGTTATGTATCAACAAAAAGTTGTAACCAGCGGCGTGGAGAAACCAAATGCCTTATTTGGGGTTCAATATTTGTTAAATCAGTGTTCACAGTGACTAAAAGACCTAAGTACAGTGAATAATGAGAATCAGCTATAATTAATCACACTCTAAAAATGGAGCATGCTTAGCAGATGTATACATTTTACCTAAACAATAATAAAGGATCTCTTCCATAATAAAAGTTATATTAAATCATCTATTGTCTGAGCTTATTCACATAAGAGGAAAATCCTAATTCTCATATCTAACACATACACATGCTTCACTTTTCCAGAATTACCCATGATCCTTGGCAATGCCACTTGAGTTATATCACTTGTCCCTCAATATGTGGCCTGTAGGGGCGCTTTGGATACGCTGAAGCTAGAGCACAGGTCTTTGGTAAGCCTCTAGTATGAAAGCAGATGTGTTTTCCATACCCTGGGTTCTGTCACCAGCATGTTGTACCACAGAATGGAGGCCCAACCACTTGGAAGCTGACTGACGTTGGAGATCACCACGATGGGCAGAGACATCGTCTAAAAGAGGATAAAGACTTTGAAATCTTCTGAGTCAAAGAATTATCACCTTCGGACCACTGTGCAGCCTCAAAACTAAGCGAGAGATTATTTGTACATTTGCACAGACTTTCTACTTGAAAATTAAAACTGTAAAGTTATGTTCTTTTGTGCAGTTTTTTTGATACACCTTTCAGTCAAGAAATGAGTCTCAATGCGTCACATAAAAACCAACAGGATATCATCTCAACTGTAACACTTAGCTTACAGAATGTGGAGGTTAATTCAATTATGTAGCTTTGTGAATCATTAAATTAAAAATATTAGCTGGAACATATCATCGTTTTTTTAGCCATTAGGTAAATGTCTCTAACACAAAAATTGAGAAATAAAAATTGATGTAACAGTTAAAGGAAAAATGAATCAAGTTTTCCATAAGTGGGCCATGTACGTCTTACCTCAAGGTCAATGACCAAACCAGGCTGGCACAGCTGGGTTTCAAAACTAAGGGAGTGAAGCTCTTCAGTAACGACGAGAGGGCCCTGAAGAGAGAAAGGGGGAGAAAAAGGAATATAGTGATCCATTCACGGATCCTGCTACTTCTAAGAACCTAATGAGCCCTGCAACAGGCTGCAGAAAGCCTGAGCCCAAGCCCCTGCAATTCAGAAGATTCCAATTTTCAGTAATCTATCCCAGATTTAATTACTGTGACTGTCTCAGTGTTCTCTCAAAGACAAGATTTCGGAAATTATGGCAAGGGCTACAGATTAAGGGAAAGCAATGTCGACAGGAGAGTAAAAACTTCTAATGGGTTTATTTGTAACCTAAGACTCAGCCCCCCTCTGCCCACCACAGCCCCACCGGGCGTGAGCTGCGCACCTCCGGCACACAGGGGAGAGGGAAGTGCACACATATTCCAGGCGTGATTAGCTCCTGGAAGGGCTCATTTGCATAAGCCTGGTGAGTCATAAAGTGCTTTGGTTTGGGTAGAAATGTTGTAGTTTTCAAAGTGTCTCCTGTGAGCATCACACAACTTAGAACCAGAGAGGTGTAGCCGCTATTCCTGTTTACAGGAGAGGAAACTCAATGAGATCACGAAGACAGCAAAGGTCCAAACCAGGGCCGGACAACGAGTCTTTGCATGCCCAGGCCGGTACCAGTCTCGCTGTACCACACGACCTCTACTGGTCGTGGTGTGGAAGGACTGCATGCTTATGTGGACCCAAGGGATGGAAAAGCTCCAAACCAAAACAACTGCAGACATTCTGGCCCTGTGCAGTTCATTTCTGAATGCATCACAGACAGAAATCCTCAAGGATCTGGCTGTGGAAAGGACACTGATGGAAAGAGGGTGCCACTGGGTAAGGAATGTGAGGGCAGGAAAACCCTCTTGCCTCACTTGGTTTTCGGCATGGCAGTCATAAAACTGGCCTCTAGTTCCAGCTCTGACAGTAATTCCCTGTTGCACCCTTAGCTAAATCCTACAAATTTCCTGTGATTCAATTTCTTCACCTGTGACATGTCAGTAACACAAAAGCCCACTATCCCCACTCCACAGGATTGGCTGTGAGGGTCCAGTAAATTCGTGTGCGAAATCTGAAAACCCTGAAGCATGAAATCAGAGTGTTTTTCCTGTTATCACAGACATACGAGTTCCGAACTCATTTGCTGCTTTTCCCTGCTGGGTCTGAATGCCTCTATGAGGTGTCCCGGCCCCCAGGGCACTGAGCCAACCTCACTGAAAGGACCTGCTAATCAGAGACCATTCGCAACAGAGACAGTCTCTTACCTCATTAGTTCTGTTGCCAGCATTTTTCTGTTCCTTCAGTTGCTATAAAACAAGAAACCATCTTAGTAAATGACACAATAATTGTCAAAGTTGCTATTTTCATTTACAAGTCAAGCCAAAGTCAGGACGTGGAAAGAAGGAAGGATATGCAATTATTGTTAAGAATTCCGAACAAATGATGAAAGGACCCTTGTGTGGATTCATGAACAGGAGTGCCTTTCCCCAGCGCCTGATACCATGCGAACACCACAGAGTTTAGAAGGATCCCAGAGAATTTTGTCCTGCTCCCTTCCCCTGTGAAAACTTTTCCTGAATGATTCCCCATCTCCTTCATTAGCTGATTCATGTTCCCCAGGCTCAGGGCACAGCTTCTCCTGCCTCCCAACCCCCCAACCCCCGGCAGAGTCTTCCAGGCTAGGCCCGGCAACTCCAGGCCCAACTAAGATGGCTCTCAAAAACACTTCAGTCCTTGAGGCTTCAAATGAGCAACTTAGGGCCCTGAGAACAGCTGTGGACATCCTCAGACTCCTGAGTTTGGACCGAGGCTCTCACAGAAGGTCTAGTGTCCTGGCTATGAGTTTGCTGGTTCAGGAGATGGTCGCCAGTGAAAAGGATACCTTGAAATTCCCCGCAGGCTCTGGCCCAGAAAGAGCACAGGGCTCAGTACGGCTGGCTTCCAGGGTTTTCATGGAGGCAGGCGAGAAGGCACCATGCACCTCAAGCCTCCCCCTGGGTGTCTGCTGCCTGGTGGAACTGACCTGTCCTTTGAGACAACGCAGCAGAGGCAGGAGTTGTGCGAGACCACCAGGCAGGAGAATATGAAGAAGGGGCTGAGGTGACATGCCTGGGGTCTGCCACATTTAGAGGGGGGAGAAGGAACAGCCAGGACATGGGAGGAATAACAACCTTTGAGAAAATACAAGAGTCTAGAATGAGTGACCCCTGAGGTTCTAGAGGCACCAAGTGTAGATAACTGATGTGCGCACTGGTTTATGGCATATTTTACTGAGATCACTGCACCCCAGAAGTATGTCTGGGAGAGAGAGCTGAAAACAGAGTGAGGAATTCTGGCATAAGGAGGAGTGACTTCACTAAGCGCTAGTGAAGTCACCAGCCACAAACCCTAGAAAGTGTCCTCCTAGGCTGTGCCCTCCACATCCCACTTACTGTCCAAAGTCCTAATACACCAGATACAACGTAAAAGGGGAAAACTGGTCTTCCTACCAGGTGTCGAAATTCCGCTGCCAGACTTCCATTGGTGGACTCCTCCATGTTCATCACTTTTGTGTGTGTGCCCAAAATGTTGAACTTTCGGAATCTAAACAATACAGGGTAGAAACACTTAAAAGGCTTGGAACTATTAAACAAACAAAACAAACAAGATATAAAACATAGTACAGAGTACTTTACATACCCTTTTACTGTATTTCTCTCATTCACATCTCTGCAAAAAGAAACATATATATAATCATATATGTGTATCTAAATTTTGAAATGAGCTGTAAGAAACACGCAAAAGTACACGTATAAATAAAAAATCAATAAAAAAATAAATCTGTATCTGTGGGTTTCTGCCCTTTTATTCACTCACTAACTCCCAACACCAGTTCTGCCAAGTATTACAGTGTAATAAATTATCTGGGCCTCACATTTCTCATTTGTACAACATGCTAATATCACTAACCCTACAGGATATTGTGAGGAGGAAACTAGCTAATAGGTAAAAAGAGAACATAGCACAGCCCCAATAAATGTAAGCTTCAGTTATCATTATTTATTGAGCAATTATTTTGTGCAAGGCACTGTGCTAAGACCTGGGGATTCAGCAGAGAGCACTGCTCTGCTGTGAAGGAACTAAACAGATCTTCCAGGGTGATAGCTCAGCCCGTATTTTTATTCTCTACTATCCTTGATGCTTTCATGAAAGTACCAGAATAGATAATTATTTGGGAAAACTGTCAAGCTTAAGTTTTAAATCTGAGTTTAAAGCGTAAGAGACCTTGCCTCTTACATAAACACATCACCATGTCATGTTCTGGACAAAGTATCAGTTAGACGTAGGCAAAGATTAGAAATCATTAGCGCACTCATAGTGAAATGAGTTAGCTTCCTTCCATATCTCAACTAGAAATTCAATGTTTTTGTGAATGACAATCACCATTAGCTATGAGAATGAACCCTTTTCCCTTGTTTGAAAAAAAAAAAAGAATTTAAAATAAATGGAACAGTACGATACAAAGTTGCCTTGTCAACACTAAGAAGAAAATTCAGAGCTGGAACAGTCAGAAAAGACAAAAGAGCACAATCTAAAAGAGAGACTGTGCTAAAGCAGAGTGTGGTAAACAGCAAAGGCAACAAAATCTTTTGAGGCTCTTCCCTTCAAGAGAGAAACATATTTCCCTGTCCCTTGAATCTCAGCTGGCTTTGACTTGCTTTTACCAACAGAATGAATGGGAGTGATGCTGTACAAGTCTAGCCCCAACACTGCTCCTCTTACCTACTTGGAACACAACACCGTGTGAAAACACCCACGTAGTCTCTTTGAGAGCCTCATGGAGAACGGCTCAGTTATCCCAGCTGAAACCTCAGACTGTAACCAGACCACCCAGCAACAAACAAGCTAGCCCAGACCAGAAGAACCATCTATAGCCCACAGAATAAGAGAAATAATAAGTTTTGGAGTATTAAGCCACTAAGTTTTGGGATAATTTGTTATGCAGCAGAAGCTAACCGATACACAGAGAAACCAAAGATGATGGCAGGAAAGACAAAGGCACAGACTGTGTTATAAGGAAGAATATTGTTACAAGAATGGAAAGAGACAAAAAGCCAGAGAAAAGTTATTTGGATTATCATAAACAGTTTAAAACCAATGTGTTATACAAAAGCATTAAATATGCCAAGGAATGTGGAAGCCACTTTGTTCCTTAATGTAAGTGGCAAAGTCAGTGCTACGCATCAAGGGTCTAAGGGCAAAACGGGATGGGCTGGCTCCATTTAGACCCCTGTGCAAGATCCTGCCCATTCCTGGGCCCTACTGCCCAGAAGGTACAAGAAAGGATCCAGGAGGCTCTACAAAGACCTCCCATACCCCAAAATGTTGCCAACTTCACTCCAGAAACAATCCAAAAACTGGCTGCAGAATCACTGCAGCCTGGAAGATCTTCAGCTCGTGTGTGATTAAGTGCCCCTTCTCTGGGGTTGCCTAGGAGGAGCGTGGTGCACCAGGTCTGGCTGCTTCAAGGCTTGGTCATTATAAACTCATAAACATAAAATACACTCATACTTTGGCTCACTGACAGTCGAAAAAGGCACAGACATACTGATACCAGCTCTAAGGGAAGTTCCCAACATCCAGAATGGGAACTATCAATTTAAATCTGCTGGGATCGCTTCCAAATGGCCCCAGTGCATAAATCTGTGTTTGCTTAACAAAACCAGCATTTCAATAGTACACATATCTTAGATAATAGTAAATATATCTTACTTATCAAATAAGACTTTGACTTTCAAATTATAATTCAGTTCTTGCAATTTCACCAACAGTCTGGAAAGAAAAATAAAAGTCACTATTATTTTAAGAAATTATCTATTACAATTTATTACACCAATTCCCTATCAATGAACATTTCAATAACATCCCCTCTAGTTTTAAGTCATTACAAATAACAGAATTGACACCCTTACATGTCTACTTGGATTTTTTAAAGTGTATTTATAGGGTAAATTCCTTGCTGTGTAGTTGGACAACACTGTAACGTTAAATTCTGACAGAGAGCAGCACTGATTTGACATTCTCACCCACTGTTAGTGAGGGTACCTGGCTTCCCTACATCGCCTCACCAACATTGGCTTTTATCGAACTTTCAATATTTGGCCAATGATATGGGTAAAAAATAACAAACATTACCTTTATTAAAATGTGTATCTAATGTTTGTCCTGTTGAAAGAAAATAAAAACTATCACCTATAATCAGGAATGAGGATCACAGGTATCACCCACTCCAGGGTGGTGTGGAAAGATGGAAGGAAGGAGCACTGGGCTCCGGCATGGCCCTGCTCTGCTGAGCTGGAGGCCTTGGAAGGAGCTCCTCCAGTCTCTGGTCTGCTCCATTCAGTGGAGCAGGTGAACAGGATTAGATTTCTAGTGCCCCTTCCAGCTATGAGTTCTAGGGCCCTGTGAGTGCTTGAGTGTGGCACTGTAACACCCGGGAGCCAGGAAGCAGCACCCTGAGCAGCATCACTGAGATGCACCCACAAAATGGGACTAGGGACAATACTGAAGGCAAGTGCAGCTCTTCAGAGTCAAGAGGCTCATCTGTAGAGGAACAGCTACATGAACGTAGCCACGCGAGAGAAGAAAATAAAGCCTTACGTTCCCAGGTGGAAACATTTCTATAGTTTACTATCAAGGAGAAAACCAGGCTGCAAAGCAATATATCTAGTAGAACCCTGGTTTTTAAACATGAAATATTGTATGTCATGTAAATTTGTGTGGATATGTGTGTGTCTATGTTTAAAATATAACATATATGTGCACACAAATATATATGCACAAATAAACATAAAGACATTTATATATTTGTGTAGACATGGACAAAATTCTGGGAGGACTGAATTTACAACTGGAGAAAAAGAAGGTGTGTTTGTGTATATACACATACACCTGTTTTATTTCTATTTTGAATATGAAAGACTCAGATATTCTAAATAAGAATTCATATTAAAATGCCCACTGTAAAATTGTTCCCTTTAAAGCACATAAGTGTTGTGAAAGTGCAATGTAATATGAGGCATAGGGGGTTACAGCCTTTCCTTATTACCTCAGCTTCACCGTGAATTGTACGCCAGTCTTCAAGACCAGTGGCCTCTGAGGATGAGTTGGCATGCAGGGCTGCCTTTCCACCACAAATGAGCTGCAAATACCCAGCAAAGTGTAGATAAATTAGCATTTCCATTAAGGTTAAGGCAGTAAAAAATTATTTTCCCTTAAGAGGAAAGGGGGACAAACTTAAAAATAGTTTGAAAGATTCTAATAAGTGGGATGAATAAAGTGAGGTTTTTCTAGTTTGTCAGTAAAGAAATCCCAAAATCTAATTTGCACTCAACGAAAACAAAGTAATTATAGTGACCTGTGATACTCTTCAACAATGAAAACCCTGAATTAGATTATGGTCATTTATAAATCTGCATCAAGAATCAAATTTGCTCTCTAAAACCCAAGTAGATGCCCTTGGTTATTTCAAAATCCAACATCTAGGCATTCCTATCTGGACATTAACCACAGGGAACCAAAGACATTTTTATTATGTCAAGTTAGCATAAAAAAAACTTTGCAATATGAACTCCACTCTACTTAGTACCATTTATTTATCAACTATGCACATTTAGAACCCTCCCGTGGGCAAGGCACTGTGTACAGGCCTGGCAGGGGACAAAGGATGACAAAGATCTCTGTCTTCCAGGACCTTCCACTGTACAACAAAAATAACAGAAATAGGTAGACAGCTACACAATAAAATCCAGAATGGGAGAGAAACAAAGGATAAACCGTGCAGATCTGGAAAGGGGATAACATTTGATTGGAAACTCCAGTAGGAAGATTTCCCGACGAGACATAAGGTGAAACTTTCAGGATAATACAGTTTTGGAAACAGGTACAAGAGAAGAAGGCTTTGAGGCGGAGGAAATAGGAGAGACATGGAGAAGTAAATGGATAGGGTGGGCATGAGGTCAAGTCTGCCCGGATATGGGGCATGTGTGGAAGCTGCCTCTTCAGTGGTCAGCTAAGGGCCAGGCTATGGGCACGGGACATTAGTGTCCAGCTGAGGGGCTCCACGTGGATTAGCAAGTAACAAAGAACCAGATAAACTCAGCTCTGGAAAAGCGTCAGGTCACAGGGACTCGGTAGGAAGAGGCTGAGAAGGGGTCACTTGGGAGGCTACTAAGTAAGAAATGAGGAGACCCTATTTGAAAGCCTGAAACAATGAATCCATGGAAGGAGAGGACAGATATCATGAACTTAGAAGCCACAGGTCTCAGCACAGACCAGCTACAGAGAAAAGAGGAGTACAATTTACTACTAGTCCCCAGTGTAAGTGGCCACAAAGATGAAGGGCCATTGGCATAAACAAGGAATTCAGGAAGAGCTAACTGGCCATAAAACATTTATATAACCCATTAAACCCTTCTAAATTATTTGAATTACCATAAATGTTTCCTCTGGGTAAAATACTGCAGGAGGTGCAAATACCTCTCCCTCAGTTACCTCTGAATGAGCTGCTGGAAGAGGCTGAAGGTGCGGTCCCATAAGGCTTGTTTGTTTTTTGTGATGGGGTCATGATCATAGGTGAGTTTCTGTTCCAATTCCTCAAGCTTTTTAAGCTGCTGACGAACTTGCTGCAGACTCTCTGCAACAATGGTGAACCTGGGAAGGTACATGACACAGGGGTCTCAATCAGAAACAGTCCCAAAGCAGCCTGGATTAAAGAGAATCACAGACACCACAAGAGATTTTCACAGGCAACACGTGCCATTATCTACCTGGCAGCACTCCTCACTGCAAGGAGAAACAAAGAACAAGGCACATATTGGTGTTCAGAAGTTGTGTGGGGAGAAAAAAACTAACATGTGCTGACTGATTATAGCCCAGACCAAAACCTCTGCATACCTCTGAGATGGACCTAAGGAGAGATGGATAGGGGCAGTGGCTTCTAGGGGAACTGTGACTTCAACTGACCTGTAAGATAACTGGGATTTAAAGGGACAGGGCAAAGAGGAGGGCAGAGACGGGGACACGGCAAGGCAGACGCCATCAGAGGTGATACAGGGCAGTGAAGGGCCCCTTTAGATTTTATATCAGGACAGTAAGTAGTGAGAGAGCAGCCTGGAGGCTGTGGAAACAACACAGAGGGGCTGCTAGGCCTGAGTTAGGAGGAGAGGAGGAAACAAAGGTTATTGTTTCACTGAACTGAAAGAAGACAATATGCTCAATCTAGATACTCAAAATATAAACCAAGGAGGAAACCTAGCAATTGCTTTCGGGTTCCTCCTTCCTCACAGTACACTGCCAACGGTGATTGGCCTCTGAACCAAATTAGGCTGTGAAAGTGTCATTGTATTTGCCTGGAGTAATGACAGAAAATAAAATCTTCTCCTCAATGAAAGACGTCTCCTTCCCTTTGTGGTGTCATTCCTTGAATACAGTTCCAAGCACAGAGAGAGCGGCTTTGGCCATGAAATGAGAAGGCAGAGAGATGGGAGTGGGCGAGTTCCTGAGAAATTCAGCGCTTCCCAAGTTTGTCTGGGTCATGGCACACCAGAAAATGACAATATCTGTACAGCACAGTGGGGGATGATGGAGGGCATTTGCACCTTGGGAATAGGCTTCTTGTGGCCTAAAGTGACCACTGGGGGGCTCCAGACAACACAGAGCTTCCCTGGGCCCTGGAGAGCTCTGCGGACAGAGTCTCCTAAGGCACATGGGGCACACTGGGCTGGGAAGCTCTGTTCTGACCCACAGAAATTTGGGATAAGGGCAGGCAGTTCACAGAATAAGAATAAATGGCTGAATATGAATTGTGAATCTTTTTTAAAAAAGTAGCAATTCAGAAAATCATCTACGAGATCTTTTCCTTGGGCCCTTGGGAACCGTTTCAGGCCACCATTCCTTCATATCCCTCTGATTTCACGTCTTCCATCCCCTCTGTTTGATTCGAGTTCAGATCTCATCCATCTCCCCTGGACTACACTAATATGCTCATAGTAGCCCAGCTGGTCTTTCTACCTCTCTTCTACCCTCCTGACTGTTGCCTGAGTGACCTTTCTAAACAAAAAATCATTGAAATAAACATCCACTTAAATAAAATGCCTGCCTGGCTCACCAGTGCCCCCTGAATAAAGTCCTGTTCCCAGCATGGTGTGAGGACCTCCACGACCAGGCTCCAGCCTCTTGCCAGCTCTACTTTCCTCCTGCCCTTCCAGGCACCCCTCTCCAGCCATTCAAAATGCAGAACTGCAGGCCTCGTTTGTGTCCTGCCTCCCCTCCCATGGGCCTCTCTATGCCGTCCTCCTGGTCTACATGAAGCACTCCTATTCACTGTCAAGAGTCAGTGCAAGTCCGAATGCTCTTGGAAACCTTTCCTGGTGGCTCCTTCCTGCTTTCGTCTTCCACAGAAAGCTGGACCATGTCAAACTCTAAACCAAGGTTTTGACAGGTCCATTCAACTAATGCAACTCAACTGTGCACTGAATTTATATGAGTAGCCAGTCAGCTGCCAATTTTCCACTTTCAAGAAGCTTACCAGTTCTGCAGCTGATCGAGGCAAGCGTTGGGGGGTCCCCCAATACAGGCGCTCTGCTGTCTGCGCTTCCATTCCACCAGTTCATCATTAATCAGGGCTTTCTGGGTAAGTTCGGTGACATTCAACAACTCTATTATTTTGTGGACTACTTCCTAAAGGGAGAAAAAGAAACAAACTGAAATAAATTCCTCTTTAATAACTGAATTTTAAAAGATTTTTTTTTTAAAAGCAAATATTCTTTCATCTCAACTGGGGCTCTCAGCAAGGAGTTATAAAAAAATATTTTTTCCTCTATTTTAAACTTCAAGTTCATTATTTATAGTCTGTGACAAAAGCAACATGTTTTTCTGGAAAGTGAATCACTACCTTTCTCTTATTGTCAAGCATTAAATACATCTTCTGGAGTAACATCTGTTCCTGCTTCTGATCATTCTTTGCCACACCATTGGTTTCGTGTTCTGTGAATTGGGAGAGAGATAGCAGATAATGTAAATATAAAAGACGACAAGTCCAACTAAGCCAAGATTCACGAACATTTAGGAGAAATATGACCCCAATGCTATCTGACGATAAGTCAAACTTGGCTCTTCTTCAATCTTTAAGGAACAAAACAAGAAAAACGTTCAAAGAATAAAAACTGGACACACTGAAACAAAATACTTGTTTTCAACAACCCATGTAAATCAGAAACAGTACTGTCTGGTTGCTAAGTCATTATAAAATACGAACTAAATGAACATAAATGACAAAATTAAACACTTCATCTAAAAAAGTAAAGCATATCTGTATCTGTAAAAGAGAAGTAGACAGTTAGGAAATAATAGTAGTTGAGGTTACTTTCTCTCATACTTTTTACCCAAATCTTACCAATAATCTCTCTAATATTAACCATACTATCCTCCTAAGGATTACCAGGGTTACAGCAGTACCCTACATGTTCTACAGAATGCACACTTTTCAGTTGCTATAATCATTAAAAACAAGCAATAACAAAATAGAGCAAAACTGCTTTAAAACGTGAGAAAAACATTGAACAGGGGAACTCCACACACCTATCAGTCTGTCAATCAGTGTGCTAGGCACAATAAATAAAGTGGATAACACACAACTAGTAGTTATCAACTAGGGGTGATTTTGCCCCTCAGGGAACCCTTGGCAATGTCTGGAGATGGGTTCAGTTGTCACCACTGGGGATTAGGAAATAGTTCTACTGCCATCTGGTGGGTACAAGTCAGATATGCTGCTATACACCCACCATGTACAGGACAGCCCCACACAACAAAGAATTATCTGTCCCAAATTGTCAACAGTACTGAGGTTAAGAAATCCTGGCCTGAGTCATCAAGAGGCCAAGACTGGTAAGTCAAGGGTCATAAAATATTTGGCAAATATGAAAGAGTATTTGTCTTCGTTATCTAGTGTAGACAGAAAAAATGACAGCCAATGAGCACTGCTTTAAATGTTAGCTCTTACCTCTGTTCTGCGAGGTTTTGCATTTAAAGTCATATTCATCCTGTAAATCTTCTAAGGTCTTGATTTCATGCTCTATACACTACAAATAAAGACATAATCAGGTTTTCTCCTGATCAGCTTCTAAAGACTTTGGCAAACAGATTATTGCTTCTGTAGGACCCAAAAAACCACGGTAACAATCCTGCTCCCTCAATGATGAACTAGACTTGCAAAATTCTAATCACATACATTAAACACTTTCTATATCACTAATACGTATATAATAGCTTTTCTTACAAAAGAAAGTATATGGCTATTTCCACACTGGGTCAACTGGTTTCTACTTGAATGAAGTGTTTCCCTAGGAGGCTGCAAGATAAAGGTGCTCCAAAGAATTGAGTTTGGAAAGACACTGTCTGAAGCACCAAGCCAAGGCCAACCTGGTGTGACCAAGAGACCCAAAGGATATCGCCCGCCTCAGCTGGGAGGCCTTTACCATAGATACAGGCCAGGTGTGAAGCAGGCTTCCTCATCTTGTCCTCCCACACAGCCTAACAATAGAGAGGAATGAACACATGCCACCAAGGCCACTGAAGCAGCCTTCTGCTTCCATAAAAATTGTCTTGCAAGTTTATCTTAAAATTGTTGTGGATGTTTTATTCGAATCAAAAATGTATCAGAATTGCTTTCAATGAAATGTTTTGTTCCCTTTCCAAGACTTAGCATAAAACAGGTACTTGAGGAGGATGGGCCATGTTTCTCCTGGGGCAATGTGTAACCCCCAGGAACACCCCAATTTGAGAGATGCAGATATAAAGGATTATTTAGAGCAGCAACATCTAGGGGCAAGGTCAAGAGTTACAACAGGGTACTACAAGGAAGAATAAGATAAGCTCAATGTTTGGCAGTTACAACAGAGGCCATAAAAGTCTTATCTGCTCATTGGTTTTACCAATTTGCTTACTTAAGGCTTGGAACTTCAGCAAAACTTTTCTTCTCAATTACTGAAAGGACTGAAATCAGTTACTATGTTTACACTGGAGCAGTTGAAACCTTTTTTTCCTCCACAAAAAGTTACCGACTCAATGTACATATTTATTCAGTACTCACCATAACTTTGTCCTTCACATTTCTGACTTTGTTGTCGAGCTCCTTCTGTTTGTCTAACATCACAGTGTTCTGGATATTCCCCGACTGAGCCTGTAATGAGAGGTACAAGGTTAACAGCAATCATTTCCTCTGGTGTATTTACCTGCTGGTTACCCTCCAAAGTCAAGTCTAAACCGTATGAATCCCCTACCTCCCAGACCTTCTAAAACTTCCTTACAGGCTTCCCACATGAGAAACAGTTCAGTTCCCAAGGCTCTGGGAAATGTTGGCAAGTTATTTACACTACAGAAAGGCTAGACTCAGTTCATGCTTAAAATAAACAGTATTTCTGAAATTTTCCATTAATTCATACAGTTGCATGGCACCACACAGGAATTTATTTCAGGGTTTCTCAAATTCTGTAGACAAGATTCTTCTTACCCTGTACTTATTTGTCTTAAAGCTTTGGGACTCACAGTGTGGTCCCCAGACAAGCAGCATCTTGCCACCTGGGAGCTTGTTGGAAATGCAGAATCTCATCTGATTACTAAATCAGAAAGCCCATTTTGACAAGATCCCAGGTGATTGAGAGGCTTATCAAAATTGAACAACACTGCTGATAAGGACTGAAATGAGTATCTGCTGCTCTAAAGTAGTAATATCAACCCAGACTCACTGGGAGTATTTAGTCTTCTTCGTCTTTGTTACCAGAAGACTCAGGACACAGCAGTACCTATTTGTTCATTACATATGGTGTTCCCTGATTTATTCATGTAACACACGCTTACTAGGTGCTAAGACAAGGTCAGGCAATGTCTCAGGCCAGGCAATAGAGTGGAGAACAAGACGGACCCTGTTCTCGTAGAGGTTAGACTCCAGAAAGAATCTATTTTTGTTTAGAGTTAAAACCCCATGGGCAAAAACTGTGCCTGTCAACCTATACATAGCGCCCCCCAGTTTTATGTGGGCATTTCTATGTTTTCAAATTTATCAGTCTTTTCTCTTTTTATATCTGGATTTTCCCTCATATTGGGAAGCCTTTCCCTATTGATAGATTATAAAGGAGTTCACCCATTTTCCCCCTAGCACTTGCATGGTTTCATTGTTTTTACTTTTAGATCTCTGATACATCTGAATTTTATCCTTATGAAGTATGGGTCCAATTTTAACTTTTTCCCAAGGCCATCCATTTTTTTTTTTTAACAACATTTAATGGAAAGTTCGTATTTTCACCAGTGCTTTGAGTTGTCACCTTTATCATATAAATTTACTTATGCACCTGGGTTTATTTCTAGATTTTCTCTTCTTTCCCACTGGTCTTTCTCTTCATAAGCCTGAAGCGCTGAACAATGTTTAAGTACGGAGGGTTTATCGTATATGTAGTAGGTATAGTCCCACCTCATTGCTCTACTTTTTCATGAGTTTCCTTGCTATTCTTGCATGTTTATTTTTCATATGAATTTCAGGAACAATTTGTATAAGTCCAGAAAATGACTTATTTTATTGGGATCACATTAAAATTATGAATTAACTCAGGAAAAACTGATATCTTTATGATGCTGTTTTTAATTCTTATGCTTCTAATGGTTTTCTTTTGTCTAACTGCATTGGCCAACACCACCAATACAATGCTATATACCAGTGGCAATAATGGATATCCTTGCTGTGGTTCTGATTACTGTTGTAATTAAGATACTATTTCTAGAACTGAGAGAAGCACATCTTAATATATTAAAGAGGTATCCATCAATTCGTATTTTAATGAATTTATTTTTTATCAGGGATGAATGTTGGATTTTTTTCAGACCTTTTCAGCATCTATGGAGATAAGCATATGCTTTTCCTTTTTATATCTATTTATATAATGAATTACATTAATGGATTATCCAGTCACAATCTATCCTTGTAATTTGGAATAAATTTTACTTGGTCATGATATATTATTTTCTTAATATAGTATTTAATTCTGATCCCTAATATTTTATTTAGGATTTTCACATTGATATCCCTAAGTGCAATTGGTCCAAAATTTTCTTTTTTGTTCTATCTTTATTAGGTTTAGGTAATCAAAGCTATTCTTTGTTCACAGAAAACATTTGGAAGTTTTCCTTCATTTTATGTAGTCTGCAATAGCAGAAATTCAAAGCAACTGAATTACACTGGTGTAAAGTACGTATCAGAAATTCCTGAGAATAATTGGTATCCCTAGGTGCCACATGTCACAACGTGATAATCAGTACTGCTCTGGCCACTCAGAATGAGCCATCACCTTGAGCAGCTCCATAAGGCTTCCTGCCTCTGCAGGGAAATCTTAATCTGTTTCTAAGCCAGCTGAATGTGACTCCACATCCTACGGGCTCTGCTAACAACTGGGACACTTCGCCCACTGGAGGACCCTGACTCCTGTCCCCCTCCAGAAACTACCAAGGGTTAGCTTAGTGAACGGGTACAAAAAATCACGGCTGTAAGAATGCATCTGCACTCCAGTTCCATCCCCTTACTGCGGTCACATTGGGAGATGCTTGGTGGAGCAAATCTGGTGATTGTGGCACAATATTCTCTGAAACATATTTTTACAGAATATAATATTCTCTGACACATATTTTTCAAAAGCTCTTCTATTAAAACAAGAAACAATGGAAACAATACTTCCTTTCCCAACATTTCTATAATTCTGTGCTTTTTAAATGCTCTAAACTGGCTCTGAATTCTGCATGTTTTTAACTTGAATTTCTTAAATCCCCATGTACCTGTCACACGGTTTTAATAATTAGAAATTCATGGGCACTCTTGTTTCATTTATATTCTCCCTACTCCTCTGGCCCCAAAACTGGGTTATTTTGAAGAAAATACATCACATCATCATTCCATACATACATACATCAGTATAAATAGAAGATATATTATTAAAATGTAGTTACTTCAAGAGGGGGGAAATGGCGAAGAAACATTTCTAAATTTCGCAGACAGTAGTCAGCCGGGTAACTTTGGAAAGGAGGAATCTATTACGCCTTTTCCCTGTCCCTGACATCCCCAGACATCCAGTACCTTCCCTCAAACCCAAGAAGGCCTTGCTATTCTTGCTCTCAGCTGGGCAATTAACTAAACTTCCTCCCAGGTGTTCACTGATAACTCAGGTATCTGAGAGGCTTTAAAGGAACATTTCCCCAGGTTAACTGCATTTTAAAGGGGAGTTCAAAAGCTGACAAGCCATCAAGACCCAAAGCATACACAGGTGATGGGGTTGATCTGGGAGAGAAGGAATCATCTCCTCTGCCTCCCAATGCCACCTCGGGCCTTGGCACCAAATATGAGGAGAGAAACACTGGGGTGCCAAGGTGGACACTTCATTCTTCTGCTCATCTCTGTTCTTGGCTGTCCTCTCAAGTCTATTTGAGACAGAGGATTGGCCCATAGCATAATGCTATTAAGAAGAAAACCCCAAACAATCAAACTGCCCTGCTGAAAATCTCCCAGGTGTATGCCACGTGGAAGACAGGCACACCTCTCTCAGAGGAGACAATACCGCCAGCTTTCCCTCCCATGTTGATACACACTTGCATTCAGCAGACTGGGTACCAGACAGACTAGTCCGCTTGAGTTTAAAACAAACAACATATATCTTTAAATGCTCAGGGAAGCAAGGTGCTTGCAGTGTGACAGGGAGACACGAACAAAATGCCTCGGGAAGCGGCAGAGTCACAAGGACTGGGCAAATGCTCAGATGTGCTCGGAGAATGGTATTCGCCACCATTAGTTCAATTCTCCCTCCCACAATCCCACAGTTCACTTTGTTAGTCATTTGTGACTCCCAGGACGCATTCCACTGCGTACCCTGGCATTCTCCCCCTCAAACTGGAATGGTCTCAGCCAGAACAACCCAGACAGTGGTTTCACAACTGTCTGCCTGCTGGGTTGTTTCCACCACCCCAACCGACACTCAAGAAAGGAATGAATAAATGCCATGGCAACCTCAAAAAATTGCTGAACTCTGATCGCCAGAAGGGATATAAGAGGATTAGTAAAATCATAATCAAAAACTCATGCACTAATACAATCAATCATTCATTGTTTGGATGTCTTAGAACTCTTAACAGGTATCTCAATCCTATTTAAAATACAGCTCTTGATTTTCCCATCAACCTGTTCTCCTCCAGAACCTACTGTGCCCTGCAAAAACCCTAACCTTCTCCCTTCCCTGTCTTCCCCAGCTCTGTCAACAGTATCTCCAAAGTAACTCAAATCACAAATCAGGGTCAGCCTCAATTTTTCATTTTCTCTCACTCCCACATCTGATCTTGCACTATAAGCCCCAGTATACTGGTAGCATGTCTAAAACATACCCTGGGCCTGTCAACTGCTGCCCACCTCCACTGCATGCACGTCCCACCTCCTCTCCTTAGACTTCTTCTATAAGAGCCCACTGTCTGCCTGCTGTCTTCCTGCCCGGGAACGTCAGAGAAGTTTCCTGCTTTACAGAAACAACCCCACCCCCAGACACTCCATTAGTACACAATACCCTGCTTATTATCATAGCAATTATCACTCCCTGAAAAAACCTCTGTTTCCGTGTTGTCTCTCTCCCTCACTAGAATGACTTGCCTTAGATCTTGAAGCCGAGGTCTGTAACATCTCTCTTTCTGACTGTCCCCACGTCCTGGGGCTGTAAAATCAGAGCGTTTATTCATCACTGCCTTGAACAGGGCCTGAATAGTATTTGTTGGATAAAGGAATGAATTTTTATTTTATTATTATTATTCGTATTCAGTTAGAAAAAAAGTACCTGATTGAATCTCTGGGCATTTTCCAGGATTTTTCTTTCCTCCTTCAAACAGTTACAGATGATCATAGACATCAGTATTGGGTCTTCCTGAAAATTATCCTATATAAAGGTTGTTAGAACAAAAATAAATTTCAGAATGTTTAAATGATTGTGTTTTATAAATTGAAATGAACTTGTTCATCATCCACTGAGAAACCTCATCTCATATTTATTCGATTCTACATAAGTTATCTTTGATAAAATCAAAATATTTTTTTCACAAATTATGACAAAAATTGCTCTAACTTTCCAATAAGTGCAGGCACTCAATTACTTCTTGATTAAAAAACCAAGTATTTTTATACAGGGACCCTATAGCATTTTTACTTTAATTTCTATTATTCTTGAGCCCAATTATCTTCTGTTAGGATTCTGAGACAATGCAAATGATACAAAAATTATCCATGATATTCCTCAATGAATTTATCTGTTGGCCTCTGATTTGAATTAGAGCAAAGATATTCTTCTCAGTTTTTCTGTTTTCTTGTCAAAACTGTTGGCAAAATACTGGCAACCATGGCTTTTTATAACAGGTATATTCAAGCAAAGTCTATATGAGAGCAAATTTTCATAAAGTTAATCAGACTTCCCCACTCCCTGGTATTATAAAATCATAGGTACATTCACAGAGGGGGAAAGACAAAAACTTCTAATTACCTAAGTTGAACAAACAGCTGGGTTGTGCTGTATGAAACAAGAAAACGATATCACTCATCTCCATTAAAACAGGAAAGTTCCATTAAAATAGAAGTAAATATGGTAGCCAGACGTAAGGGATGCTGGGAGTACGTCTGAAGAAATCCTAAAACTCTGTAGCACATTCTCTCCTGCCTGGACCTCCCTTTGACTTGCTCTTCCATGGAAGGGCAAATCCACCAGAAGCAAGGCAAGGCACAGTCTAGCTCCAATTGGGGACATCAAGCCTTTCTGGATTTACTCTCCATCTATACACCAAGGACTTAGACCGGACTCATCATTAAAATGCCTCTGCACTTTGAAATATTACTACTCTCTGCTCTTAAAACGTAACTCTTTTTCTTTGGTTTATATATCGACAACTTTGAGTAAAACAAGGTTATAGCATCACATGTCTTTTGGAATTACTGATGCCTAACAGGTGATACACTTAAACCTAAAAATTCCTTGCGTGTTTCCAAAATGAATTGATATTTTACTTATGCTAGAAAATATTAGCCACAGAAAGGGATTTTATTTCTCATCTCTGTAACTTTACTAAGTGAGTGTGTGCTCAACAGTATTAATATTTGCTACAAGAAAAAAGACACCTCTCATGTAAAGGGAACATTCCAACTAAAACACAAAGACCAGGTCATACCTGGAGATTACGCTTGCTTTTCCTTATGTTGTGCTGCAACAAAAAGTTATTCTCCAAAGAAAAGCGACTGTATTGATCATCCAGCTGCGATAGGAGGTCGTGGAAACGGATGGTGGCAAAGGAAACATCATTGGCGGCATGCTCCCTAGGTGGTTTAAAAGTCACACATTTCATTTAGATACTACTTTAAACAGACAAGATAAACATTGCTTTCCATACTGAAATTATTAAAAATAATTTTAAGTGTTTTCTTAGGCTTTATTTCCTTCTTTTGAATCTGACATTGCTTTTAGTAGCAGTTTGCACAGTATTTTGGTTATATACAATTAGCATGAAAAATTCTGGAACTCCAAGATGGTGCACAACATTGTTAATGGTGATTATCTCTTGAGGGGAAAGATCAACAGGGGCCTTCCCTTCCTATGTCAAATAGTTTCATAACATTTGAAATATCTGCAGTGAGCAAATGATAAATTTTAAAATAGAACATGTATCAGTTTTAAGAAATATTCCCTTGCCAGAGCAATTAGGCAAAAGAAAGAACTAAAAGGCATCCAAATTGGGAATGAAGAAGTTAAATTGTCACTCTTTGCAGATGACATGATGCTATATATAGAAAACCCTAAACACTCCACCAAAAAGCTATTAGAAACAATCAATGAATACAGTAAAGTTGCTGGCTACAAAATCAACGTACAAAAGTCCATTGCATTCCTATATACTAACAATGAAATCTCAGAAAAAGAATACAAAAAACAATTCCCTTTGCAATTGCAGCAAAAAGAATAAAATACCTAGGAATAAACTTAACCAAAAATGTGAAGGACCTATATGCTGAAAACTATAAGACATTTTTTAAAGAAATTGAAGAAGACACAAAGAAATGGAAAGACATTCCGTGCTCATGGATTGAAAGAATCAACATAGTTAAAATGGCCATATTACCCAAAGCAATATACAGATTTAATGCAATCCCCATCAAATTCCCAATGGCATTTTTCAAAGAAATAGAACAAAACTCATCAGATTTGTTTGGAACCACAAAAGCCCGAATAGCCAAAGCAATCTTAAGAAAAAGAACAATACTGGAGGTATCGCACTCCCTGACTTTAGCTTGTACTACAGGGCTACAATAATCAAAACAGCATGGTATTGGCAGAAAAAAAGACACATAGGCCAATGGAATAGAATTGAGAACCCAGAAATAAAACCACATAAATATGGACAGATAATTTTTGACAAAGAAGCTAAAAACATACAATGGAGGAAAGACAGCCTCTTCAATAAATGGTGCTGGGAGAATTGGATAAGCACATGCAAAAGAATGAAACTGAATTGCTGTCTGTCACCATGTACCAAAATTAATTCAAAATGGATCAGACTTAAGCATAAGACCTGACACAATAAACTGCATAGAAGAAAACATAGGTACTAAACTTATGGACCATGGGTTCAAAGAGCATTTTATGAATTTGACTCCAAAGGCAATGGAAGTAAAAGCTAAAATAAACAAATGGGACTATATGAAACTTAAAAGCTTCTGCACAGCAAAAGAAACCATCGACAAAATAAAGAGGCAACCAACTGAATGGGAGAAGATTTTTGTAAACAGTGCCTCCGATAAAGGGCTAATATCCAAAATATACAAGGAACTCATGAAACTGAACAACAAAAAAACAAACAACCCAATTGAAAAATGGACAGAGGACCTGAAGAGACATTTCTCCAAAGAGGACATACAAATGGCAAATAGGCATATGAAAAAATGCTCAACATCACTAATCATCAGAGAAATGCAAATGAAACCACAATGAGATACCCCTTTCCCCAGTCAGAATGGCTATCATCAACAAGACAAATAGTAACAAGTGTTGGAGAGGCTGTGGAGAAAAAGGAACCCTCATACACTGTTGGTGGGAATGCAGACTGGTGCAGCCGCTATGGAAGGCAGTGTGGAGGTTCTTCAAAAAATTACAAATAGAATTACCATATGACCCAGCAATCCCTCTCCTGGGTATCTACCCCCAAAATTTGAAAACATTTATACGTAAAGACACGTGTGCTCCAATGTTCATTGCAGCTTTGTTTACGGTGGCCAAGACATGGAAACAACCAAAATGTCCTTCGATAGATGAATGGATAAAGAAGTTGTGGTATATATACGCAATGGAATACTATTTGGAGGTAAGAAAAGATGATATAGGAACATTTGTGACAACATGGATGGATTTTGAGAGTATAATGCTAAGTGAAATAAGTCAGACAGGAAAAGCAGAGAACCCTATGATTTCACTGATATGTGGTATATAAACTAAAAACAACAAAAGAACAAGACAAACAAATGAGAAACAAAAACTCATAGACACAGACAATAGTTTAGTGGTTACCAGAGGGTAAAGGGGTTGGGGGAGGGAAATGAGGGTAAGGGGAATCAAATATATGGTGATGGAAGGAGAATTGATTCTGGGTGGTGAACACACAATGGGATTTACAGATGATGTAATACAGAATTGTACACCTGAAATCTATGTAATTTCACTAATAATTGTCACCCCAATAAATTAAAAAAATATATTCTCTTAATTTTATTACCTTCTTCATATTTCTTTTTTAAATTAAAGTTCTTTGGGGTGACAATTGTTAGTAAAGTTACATAGATTTCAGGTGTGCAATTCTGTAATACATCATCTACATACCACATTGTGTGTTCACCACCCAGAGTCAGTTCTCCTTCCATCACCATGTATTTGATCCCTTTTACCCTCATCTCCCACCACCACCCACTTACCCACTAAACTATTGTCTGTGTCTGAGTTTTTGTCTCTTCATATTTCTAATCAACATTTTACCATAACTTAGCTTTAATTATTTCTTTTAACTTCTTTCTATAACTGGATCGGTATCAGTATTATCTAATGTACACAAGACATTTAGGAACATGTATCATAATTAAATTGACAAAACTACATAAAAGTACTTAATGACTAATGTATATAGCGTTGTAGAGACACATGCATTTTTCAAATCAACACATTTTCTGCAACAGATAATCCCAACCAATGGCCACGAATGAAAGTCATCTTTCAGTCAATGTGGCTCTAAATCAACAAGTTATTTTAAAAGCATAGAAAAACTTCGTCCTCTATCAAGTGAGTTCTTACCAGTCTTGCTTTTCTAGCCACTGTGCCAGGTACTGTCTGATTTCCATGGGAAAACTGTCATCATAGAGCTGGTGAACCTGCTCCAGAAATTTGGAGTCAAGCTGCTGAAGCTCATACCACTGGGACATCCTAGAGGAAAACAGAACATAGACCATGAATGGAAGTCTACAGCTCTAAAGAAAGTATATTTAGCATTATGTTTCTTTTAAATATCTTGCTTAATCCAAAACGTAACTTGTCTCTGAAACACATTATTTAAATAGTGTCTATATTCTAAAGCTTGTTTTTTTTAATTGAGTTTTGGGGTCAGTTACCTTGTTTTCCAGGAGACACATTTTCAGGTCTTTGCTTTAATGTCAACATATCGGGAAAGCCTTTCTGGCCACCTTATTTAAACCGACACCAATTTCTCATCCTGGAAAACACTATCCCTCTTCCTGATGCATTTATCTCCATAGTACTTATCAACATCTAAACTACCACCACACATTTTCTTTTTTATTTTGAATATTGTTTTCCCCGCATGAAGGAAAGGATTTTGGGGGGTTTTATTCACTGCTGTATCTCTAGAACAGTGCTGGACATTTAGTAGGTATTTAATAAGTATGCCATTTAAATAAATCTGTACTTTTATCAAATAAATGGAAAACATTATATAATTAGATTTACTTTAGGACAAATCATAAGAACACTCCCAAAATTGTTCTCTTACAAATTACAGTCCATTTGTAATTGAACTCAAAGAATTTTAAACTGGTACTTTATACTTTATGATTTATAGGGTAAAATGAAGTATTTTTGTTACATACCCTTTAAAGAATACATACAAACACACACACACACACACACACACACACACACACACACACACACACACACGGAGGATGCCAAAAAATGTACACATATTTTAAGAAAGGAAAAAACTGTATTAATGTATACAAATAACAAAAGATAAATACAAGTCACTTTTGACTTCTGCAATTACAAGAGGTGCTCAAAGTGGTAGTCCCATGTAGTCCCATGTTCATTTTTTCTTTTGTTTCCCTTGCCCGAAGGGATATATATGTAAAAATATTACTAAGGGTAATGTCTGAGAATTTACTGCCTATGTTTTAGGAGTTTTATGGTTTCAGGTCTTACATTTAAATCTTTAAACCGTTTTGAGTTTATTCTTGTGTATGGCATAAGAAAGTGGCCCAGTTTCATTTTTTTGCATGTATCTATCCAGTTTTCCCAGCACCACTTATTAAATAGACTGTCTTTATCCCAATGTAAATTCTTGCTTCCTTTGTCATCATTTAAATGACTATATAGGCATGGATTTATTTCTGGGCTCTCTATCCTGTTCCGTTAATCTATGTGTCTGTTTTTATGCCAATACCATGCTGTTTTGATTACTATGGCCTACAGCGTAATTTGATATCAGCTAGCATGATACCTCCAGCGTTGTTCTTATTTCTAAAAGACATATATTTTCTTCTTTGCCAACTGCAAACAATAAATCTGGCAGAAAAAGTCTTAAATCTTAGTAATAACTTTTAAAGATTGAAGAAACATTGTTAAATGTAATATGAAAGGATAAACTAATACCATCTCTTTGGATAATCATAAGTCATTTTTTACATAGCAATTCTAAAGATTAAAAATTAAAACAAAAACTTGATTTAAGAAAGTTTTAACATTCATTAGGAAAATGAAAGGCCTCCCATCATCACAGTGTAATTTAGGATTTACATCAGGCACATCCGACAATATTCAGAGTGGATGTAAGTGAATCTTGTCCTACCAAGCCTCTGAGGAAGGGGTCAGGATTTTCAAGCAGGGCATGGAAAAATGTATGCATGCCTGCTGGTGAATACATGTGTGCAGGCATGAAGTCATGATTATTCCACAAATTTCCTTCCAAAGGGAAGTAATGATATGGTGGGACTGAAAAACTAGTTACCATCACAAATACCAGCAGAAATAGACGCAAGCCTACCCTTTTGGTACACTTTCTGTAGCAATTTTACTTTCACTTGAAATCTGTTTTACCTGAGCAGAAGACTCCAAATCTGCGGCTCTCTCCTTCCCTCTTAGGTATGTCATAAGGATATGCCTAAAGCAAACATGCTGGCAGGAATGTCTGCCAGCAAAGGCTGCAATAGCTCTTATTAGGCAACTGACCTCATGCAATTCACTTCCCTAACAGGATGGTTGTTAAGAGTGGATGAACTAGCACAGACACAGCACTTGGCACAGAGCATGCAATCAATAAATCCATGTTAACAAAACCAGAATCCATCTCATCTTCTCACAAAACGTGTTACTGACACAAGAATTGGCATAACTGTCCTCCAATCATCAGTCTCAAATCCCAACTTTCAGGCTGACTCCTTCCTCTCCAGTCCCAAGATCTCCTACCTCCCTGCCTCCAACTCCATCTCCCAACCCAGCCGTCGGCTGCACACAGGTTGGACCACATCACTCTCTTGCTCAAAATTGCTAAGGTTTGCCCATTCCCAGGCCGATTTCCACTCCAAACTTATTTTTATCTATTCACAAAGCAACTGATCACCAAATTATCTATGGGTCTTTGGCTACGCCCAACACTTCTGCTTTGCTCCAGCTGTCACTCACCCTTGAAAAGAGGGTCCCTACAGATTTCTGCCTTTCTAAATCCTACCAGTATTCAAAGGTAGGTACAAATGCCCCTTCTTCCATAAAGCTGTCAGAGCCTTACCCAGAGACAATTAAGCTTTCTTTGACTTGTGTCTCATTGCATTCTGTGTCTATTAGAGCATCAGTCCCTGTCTTTTTTTTTTTTATAAAGCTCAATGATGTCTCTCCTGCATGAAGTAACATCCAGAGTTGCAAGGACTATGCTTTAAAAAAAAAAAAAAAAAAAAAAAAAAAAATATATATATATATATATATATATATATATATATATATATATATATCTCCCCTCTGGACCCTGGACAGTGTTCTGCACATATAATGTAATCAATAAATCAACAATAGTTTGTTGAATTAAAATCTAATATATTTCAGATTGCAATAGAAAGTAAAGGGCAGACCATATTACGGTCCAACAAGCTTCCTCATTAAGCAATGGTGCATAGTGTATTGTGCTAGAGGCTCAAGTCTTATTTATGTCCCATAAAAACCACCTCTCCAACCTATACAAACAACATCCAAAGCACAATCAACCACAAACTTATGTATCTACCCCCAAACTCTTCGTACTAGTCAGAATTTTTTTTATTAAGATTAATTGTATTATTTGGGGGTTTGCAGGAACGAAACATCACTTTTATATTCTAAAAAGACATTAAGCTCCTTCGTCCTTAAACCTAGATACATAATTAAGCTCCAAAGTCATGTACGCATTCATTCCAGGATCATATACTGACCTGTCACCTTATGCCCCAGCGAGGGGCAGGGTGGGAATTCAACCCAAGCAACAGCTACACACAGCACTTCAGGTGTCAAGATTACTCAGTTTGCATGCACAGGATACGACTTTCTTTCTAACTTAGCTCTCCAGGGGTGACACACGGCAAATCAAAACTTTCTGTGAAAAGAAGATAACGTGACTGTGATGGAAAGGGGCGGAAAGGAGAGATCAGTGAGGGTAAATGGGATCATAATTGTATTTCACAACACATCTTTACTGCCAGAGCTCGACTGGCAGGGGCAACCGTGCCGTCATCGAGAAGAGCACCTGGGATGGTAGGAACGCGCGTTCCTTCCGGGATGGAGGACCCGGCAGCACCGCCAAGCCGACCGTCGCCCCGTGTCCCGCTGCCCCGCCCGGACGGCGCTGCTCCCAGCGCATTCCCACCCTGGCACCTGGAACCTCACGCCCGCTCACTCTGCGCGACGGATGGAGCAGGGAAGGGCGAAGGCGCTGCGGGGTCGCCTCTCGCGCGCGCACCCAGTCGCCTCCGCTCTGTCGGGTCTCACCCCCGTCCTCCCAAGTGCAGCCAGGCCTCTCTGCAAATTCTGCGCAGGAAAACGAAAGCACCAACCTAGAGAAAAGGAGGCGCCGGTCGCCCCGCCTCCTCCGCCTCCACCAATCACTGGGGCTCCCGCACTCGGCCAATGGGATCCGGCTGTTCCGCGGTCGCGCCACCTCCCCCCCGGGGTTGCTGCTTTGCCAACTCTCTGGATGCTTCCTTGGCCCCTCGGTGAGTGACGCGAAGCTAAGCTCTGTGTTGCAACTTGGCCGACTGGAGGTTATGGTTACACATTCTACAGCGCAATTAAAAGGAAGTTCTGTGTTTGTAAAGGCCCAAATTTGGCGATGCCTGCATTAGCCCCATATCTGAGAACCGGAGGCAGAGGACACAGGTTGGGGCATTGTCATTCTAGAAGCTCAACTTAGCAGCTGACCTCCATGTAGCTAAATCCAGGGGTCACTTTTCTGCTCTCACCTACTTGAACGCTCAGAAACCTTCTGCACAGTTAATGTCTCCATTTTTTTTAACACCACTTTCTTGGCCAAGATGAGGACACACACCTCTCCTTTGCTTCTTCCTATCTCTGTAGCATTCTTTCTCCATCTCTGCTCCACCTATAGTACCAAGCCGGTCCATGTTAATTGTTGTCAGGGTCCAGTTCTTGGTCTGCTTTACCTACATTTCTCCTTACGCTGCCCCGTGATGACCTCACCCACAGCGTCCCAATTTTCTTCAAGAGGTGTTGGGCTGCTGTATGTGTATCCTGTTCACACCTCCTTCCGAGTTCCACGCCTGTGTACAGCCCCCACGTGACTCCCTGCTTGGACATCCTGTAAGTTCTGCCAACTAGTGATGTTCAGAACCAACTCATCATCTTTCTCCTCAAACCTGCCCTCTTTCTAGAAATGGCACTCGCGGGATAGCTAGGAGTTATTTTTGACATTGCCTTCTTCCTCACCCTGCACACCTCTTCCTCAAGCCTTGTTTGATTCTTCCTTCTAAATATTTCTCAAGTCTCATCACTTCTCACCACATCTTATGCCATCTCCCCTTTTCTCTCCTTTAGATTACTGCTGTAGATTCCCAAATGGCCGCCACACTTCAGTTCTTAACTTTCTTTTAATTCATTATCCCTGCAGCAGTTTGAGTGATTTTATTTTTAATTGAAAAGCAAATTATGTGTTTGTCAACCTGAAAATCCTCTAATGGCTTTTCTTATAAAATTCAAATTTCTTAACATACCCTACAAAGAAAAGCACTAGCTCCCTTATCATTTTCTCTAACCCCATCTTGTGCCACTCTTTCCTTACTTCAGCATTTCTGTTCTTCAAATAAGCTGAATTATTTCCACAAACTCAGGGCCTTCTCACTGGCAGTTCTCCATTTAGAAAACCCTTTAACCCTCCTCCCCCAACTTTTTTGATGGCTAACTTGTCTGTTATGTCTCAGCTAAAATCTCAGCTTAAATGTCACTTCCCAGGTAGGCATCCCTGAGGCCAGCCTAGATTAGATCTTCTTGGAATATATGACCATAAAATCAATTGTTTCCTTCAAGTAGATGGAACTTGACTCAAACCTTGAATAATAAGGCAACTTTGGGTAGAAAAAGGATCTAAATAATTTCCCAGAGATGTGCTTATATATATGTCTCCTATAGTTGTTTCTCTTCCACATCTATATACTCCTTCTCACACGTTCAACCTCACAAAACTAGTACTAAACTGGTGATAGCAATGACCCTTGGTACCAAAGTAGCAGCCTTCTGTGAAAAGAGATGCTAAGCCACCAAAAAGAGCCCGTCCCCTCCTACTCATCTGCACTAAGGGCCCAGACAATGTTTGAGAAAAGCTAACTCCAGGAAGGGTAGATGTTTAAAATACCCTTTTTTCTGGTACTGTAAAATCTGTACATAGATTAGCTTTAATATTGATGGGGGGATTAAATAATCTTAGCCTATGTAAACAGGATGTTTCTCTTTGGCTCTCCACATTCTGGTTTTTATCAGGTTCTAGGATCTTCCTTCCCTATGCCTTTATTCTCTTTAGTTTTACAGTCATTGACAATACCCTGTCGTAGGCCTTCATCACTTCAGAACTGGAATGCTGCAATAGACACCAGCCTTCTTGCCTTTCCTGCTCCATTATTTTTTCCAAATTAAATTCTCGAAAACACCGTATTTATATAGTCATTCCCTGCTGAAGAGCCTTGCCAACTTTCATGGCATTTATAATAAATATAAACTGGTCTGGATCCTCCACAGAATGTCTCTACCTTTCTTTCCAGCCTTGTCTCCCATTGTCCCATTACCCAACTAAACTCTGTCCCCTGCTCTTCCCTCATGCTTTTAATTTTCCCGGTTCTGCTCCTTTGCACATACTACTGGTAAGTATGGCACATACTGAATGACTAGTCCTGCCCTTTACTCCCTTCATTTATTAAATCCTTACTCAACTTTTTAAAACCAAACCTAAATTCCATATTCTCCTTCTGGAATCACGTGAACCTGTGGTGAGCAATCTGGTCTCTGATATAATATGATATATAAGTGTCTCTATTTATGTTGACAATCATCACACACTCTCTTATATTATGGTTTTTGAAGTGTCCAAGTCTTATCCATCCAAGGTTCTAAGTTCCTGGGGGGTCAAACTATATGTATTTTATAAGTGTGACTGTTTAATATATTGACTGCTTAAAAAGCAACCAAATCAAAAAACAAATCAAACAAAAGACTGGGGATACAAAAATGACAGACCCAAACGTGAGATGGCCTCTTTAGAACAGTCAGCTTGGGAAGCTGTTATCTCTATACCAACAACATTAACTTTGCAAAAAGCACACATCTAAGAAAAAAATAGCTAATCCCATGTCTGGTAGACTATATTATTTGTCAATATTTTTCTTTTCCTTCCCGTTCTTTGTCATGGAGTTCTATGGATGCTTCCTTCCCTATGCCTTTATTCTCCTTAGTTTTACAGTCATTGACAATACCCTGTTACAGGCCTTGATCACTTTAGAACTGGAATGCTACAATAGACACGAGACTTCACTAAGAGAGGAATGCACCTTCTTGTGCATTGACTCTGGCCTTGCTGTGTGACTTGTTCTAATAATGGAATCTGAGCAAATGTAACTCCACCGACCTAAGAGTTTGCATGTTCTGTGTGACAGACGTGTTTTTGTGTGCTTCTTCCCTGCACTAGGAGACGGCAGGCTCAAGCATCTGCTGCTCCTCCAGCCAGAGTCCTGGAAGGAGAGATGTGTGGAGTCACCTGGAGCAGAACTGCTACAGCCCATCCATATCCCGTAAGGGAGACAGTGGGATGTGTTTGTTGTCATTGTTGTAAGTCACAGAGGTATTTTTTATTTGTTTGTTTTGCCATTGAAATAGCTGACTAGTTCATAAATGACAGAATCAAAATTTGGAATCATCTGAACAGGATAGAATGCTGCTAGGCTGAAACCATCTAGATAAAACTTAAAACAGTAAATGCTAAGATCTGTATTTGGTTTTTTTAAAAAGCAACAACAACAGAGTACTCTTTGCTGCCAGTGCCCAGCTTCTGAATAGTACTCAACACTGTTATCTAGTTGGTCACTAGCAATCAATCAGAAAAGGCAGGTAAAATGAAGCTTACTATTTGCCATCTTTCAACTGGTGTATATACAAAGGAGAATCAAGGATGGTGAGGAGTCTAGAAACCACATTTTATGACGAGTAATTAAAGGCCTTGGAATAACTCATAAATTCACACAACATTATAGTGGAAAGGCTCTTAAAACCATGCCTGTCCTCCCATTTGGAACAAATTTATTTTTGCTTGGAAAAAAGGACACAGTGTCATTTCTATTATCCAGTCATCCCCTCTTTTATTGCCAACCACCCACTTGCATTTATTTGATTATATTTACAATAACTAGAAACATAAAGAATACAACGCAGCCTACAAGCCAAAGTAAAAAGATATATATTAGCTGTTACACATTCTCATCATAAAATATTAGGAAGGATCTCCTAGTAGATTGTTTTCAATAATGGCTCCATTGTTCCTTTTCCTGTATCCACACTCCTTTGCAATGTGACTCTGCGGCTCCTTCCAGCAAGAAATGGGGACTGTCTCTCCACTGTGCTATCTTGTCAATTGCTTTGAACAATATTATGCAGCAAAAGTGACATTGTGTCATTCTGAGCCTAGGCCTCAAGAGGCCTTACACACACCACTCCCAGAACCCTGTTCTGCCTCCATGCAAATTGGTCTTGCCTGCTGCAGGGTGAGAGGGCACAGGCCACAGCTGAGTCCTGCCACTGTCAGGGCTGAGGCCTCAGACACGTGAGAGTGCCTCGGCAAGATCAGGTGGCCTGACCGGGATGAGCAGAACTGTCCAGCCTACCCTAGACGCACAAGCTATGATAAATGGTGGTTGTTTTACCCCACCGAGTTTTGGGGGTAGTTTGGTTTGTTATGTAGCAATAGATTACTGATACAGAGCTTATGGGGAGAAGCAAAACATCTTACTACTGAATTCTAAACAAACCTTCTCAAGTGGTGCAGGCCCACTGCGCTTCCCCAACCACGAATATTTTCTGTGGGGTCTCTCATCCCCCAGTAGTACACTAGCCGGTGTGTCCTTCTCACACACCCATGAAAGACTTACTGGCTCTGTGTTCTGTCTGTATGGCCTTGGTCTGTTTCAAAACGGCAGCTACAAGTCTGATGAAAAAACCTAGAGTAATATGTTTAAAGACATTCTCTATCCTTTCAGCAACCACATTGCATTTTAAACATAGTTTTTTTTTTCTAATGTTGGTAACCTAAATATCTAACAGTACAAATTACACTTAATCAGTGTAAGTAAACCATATTTGTTAACCTCTAATATAATGGAATTGAAATGAAGGATTTGTAAAATTCCCTGCAGTTCTTTGGATATTTTTATAGTCATGTGATAGAATATTAAAGTTATGCTTTCAAAGACTATTTAGTTACATTGGAAAATACTCATGTATAAAATTAAACTAAAATGCAGGATAGGACAGAGCATTATCCTAGTACTCTAAGAATATGTAGAAATGGAAATACACGGAAACACATTGAGACAGCGAGAAAGAGAGAGAGGGAAAATATTTTAAATGTTTCTGGGTGGTGGATTACATCTTTATAATTTTCTCTTTTTCCCCCCAAAATGTCTATAATGAGCACTATTACACTTGTCCAAACATCCTCACGAAAACTTTTTGAAGTCCTGTGCTTTCGTGAGGGTAGCTCACAGCAGCCCAGAACCGGATACACTTCGACTTGTGCGGGTAGTCGGGCTCTTGGGAAAGTTTCCAAAACAGCCTGCCAGGGCGCGCGGCGGGAGGGACGCAGCTGCTCAGAAGAGCCGCCCCACGTGCTTTCGGGGAAATAGCCCAGGAGCGAGAAGGAGCGCGACTGAGAGGAAATCGAAAAGCGAAAGTCAGAGATCTGAGGAGCAGGACGCAGGCGCGGGCTCGGGGCTTTCCCACTGCCCGCGGTCCCCGCCCTCCGCCCCCCAAACCCTCGCCCTCCCTGCCAGATCGAGTCTGAGAGAAGTGGTCCCTGCACAAGATAAAGGCGGAGGAGGGGATGCCTATTAATTTTAGAGATTGCGAGAGGAACATTTTCTAATTGCTTAAGGTGCTGGAAATTTCACCCATCCCACTCCCACCTTTTCTTTCTTCCCTCGGCCTAGAATCATAACTTTTCCCTCCCTCACTTCTGTCTCTGCACAATCTGCACGTTGGCTAACTCAGATCTTACTGGTCTTTCAAGCTCTGACCCTCACCCAACTTGGATGCTTGACCTTAAAACAGACATGTAATATGTGGGGCTGGCTGTTTCTTCATCTGTCCTTTTGCTAGATCAGCAAAGGTGGCTTTCCTTTCTCCTATATATGTATATATGTGTGTATATGTAATTATGTATATATATACATATATTACTTTATATATATTATATATACACATAGTTCTTTTGGGATGCTGTTTTCCTGGCTTGTTCATGGACTGGCTTCTTACTCTTTAGGTCCTCAGCTCATATATCATCCCAGGCAGACCTTCACTGACCACTTCTTCCAGTTACTCTATGTCACATTTATATTCTACATAGCCCTTATTAAATCTGTCCTTTATTTTTTGCTTGTCTGTTTTTCTCTCTCCTCAAGCAGTAGGGACTTGGTGCTGTTATAGCCTGTCTCGTCCTGGTTCCATGAGAGAATCAAGCCTAATGATGCCCCGAGGTATCAGTGTATAAATTACCTTCTTTGAGAAACTGAGAAAACAGTCAAGAAAATCACTTTCTGTGTTTTGTGGTTCAGATGGGAAACACTAGCTGAGAAAAGCAATGCCTGATGCAGAGAAGTCCTCAATAATATTTTTGGATGAGTGAATAACATCATTGACCAACACTGTGATCAGTAATCACAGGTTAATTCAACCCTTCAGACCTCAGCACTGGCACTAGGCCGATTGGGCTACATTGAGAGGGAGAATAAAGGGCATGTTTATTCTGAAAATCTCCCCTAATGGATTTTAATGAGAACACCATTCTTCTACCACCTCTAACCTCTCCCCCATCGTCACCTTGTCTAGATGGCCTCTAGGATTCTTCCCATCTGAGGCAGCCAGTGAGACATCTAAGTAGATGACTGTCAAGCCTAGCATATGATGTAGGATTTTTATCAGGGGCAGGAGTAGTAAAGATCATGAGTTTAATGAAGGGGAGTTAAGGGGAAATTTCAGGAACACTTGGATGGGTTGATGTCTAGGATGTTTGGCACATGCGAGATACCTAAATTAAAGTTAGAGTAAGCTAATAAACAGCTAATAATTCCAGAGCTCTTGTATAGAGTTTGGAAAGTAAGAATGAGGTAAAATAGAGGAGCAGTCCTATGTTGTTCAAACAACAGCAAGCGTGTTTGGGTTAATCAGTTTGAAGACCAATATTAGGAAATGTTCCGTGATTTTTGAGTTTGGAAGTATTATAAAGGGAATTTTAGCTTAGTCTTGCAGGCAGACCAAGGAGCAAAGGAAAGAAAGGAGCTAATTGCTGACCTCTTTGTGTTTAAACACCACATCATTAATGAATATTTATTAAAGGGTAGATTTTGCTAGATTCTAGGGATATAACTGTAAACAAAGCTGCCTTGGTCTCTGTGCATAGAGCTTATTTAGCGTCTAATGAAGAAGACAGATGATATGTGTTTACAACGAAAGTGATAGGAAGTATGGTAAGGAATCTAGAGGATATGGAGCGGGCATGATGTGGAGCTGTGTGTGTGTGTGTGTGTGTGTGTGTGTGTGTGTGTCTGTGTGAGAAAGGCAGGCTTTCCAAAGCCTGAAGGATGTATGAATATTATCCAGGGGACAGATCCCGGAGGTGTTGGACAAATGAGAGGATACAGTGGAGGGAAGTGAGGGTGAGCATAGACCATCAAAGAAACTGAAAGTAGTTTAGTCAGTCTTATGTGTGTTTTGGAGGATGAGAAGCCACTGTCAGGGAGAAGTGATAAGAGAGAAAGCAAGACGAGTTGGAGAGTAAGAACAGACTTTGGAAAGATGTGTTAAGAATTATGGTCTTCATCCAGAACTAGGATTCTTAGCTATTTTTTGTGCCATGGACCCTTTTGGCAGTTGGATGAAACCTATGAACTCCTTCAAAGAATAATGTTTTTAGTTTAATAAAGTAAAATACCTAAGATTAAAAAGGAAACTAAATACACTGAAATGCAGATATTAAAATATTAAAACCAACTTTGTGATACAGGAATATAAGTGCTTCTTTATTAACGGCATCACATAAGATTTAGTAATGGGTCTGATGCAAACTGCTTAGCAGAAGCGGTATTTTAAGGTAACTATAACAAGTGTGATGAAACAAAAATGTGGTGTAGGTCATGGCTTGTTGCTCTTATACCTAATTGAAAGAAATTCCGTTTCAGCTAGAAGTTTATGGAAATAAAATTCTAATTATTGCCATCCAAATTCACAAACCTCCAGCATTCTGTCCGTCCTCTCCAGTAAGAACTGCTAACCCAGAGCATTGCGAGCCATTTGAAGACGTTAAGCAGGGAGTGAAATGATCCGACTTACTTTAAATAGAGCCCTCTGTCTACATAGGAAACCACATGGAACTGTTTGTTGTATTTACTGTATTTACTGATGTTGCAGAGAACGTCCTTCATCATGTTTTTATACTGTCCTCTTTGTGAGGATTTGGGTTGAAATGTCCCGTGTCTTACAGTGGTGATTCCACAACTGTGTGGGTTTGTCAGAAAAGGGTGGATTTTACTGTCTGTAAATTGTACTTCAATAATCCAGACTCTAAAAAATGCAATCAGTCAAATCAATCAATGCTCGTGGTCAGTTTGAAAAAATTAAAAAGACTGTGTTAGAATTGGAGTGTGTGCACAGGTGGCAGTTTACTAAGTCTGGGCTACAATTACCGGCTGTTAGAGCCCAGCGCTAGGATGGTTTGGCCCCGACTTCTATTCTTTCTACCACAGGGAGTATATGGAGCTACTGGACCCTGTGAGGTAAAGAAAAATTCCTTGGGCTTGCAGAGTTATACGCTAATGGTTCTTTGCGGGGCTTTCCTTGCTACCTTAAGACTGTGAGGAAATCTACGGGCAGCTGTCTTTCTTCAGCATTTATTCCAGATCAAGGCACTGGTATTCAGTATTGTTAGTCAAAGTGATTCTTTACATGAAAAAGAATTTTAAAAGGGATTAGCAAAATGGACATCTGTGATTTGTGTGGGATGGATGAGGGGGAAAATGAAAATATATATTTTGAAAAGCTACATTATGTTTCATGAAATACTGCTTATTTGTTACGAGTTGGCAGAAACAATAATTCTGGGATATAGAGGAGGAGATTGATAGGATGGAATCTCTCTAAGGAAGTTTATTTTAAAACCATGTTTTTGTTTTGTTTTGTTGGTTTTTTGAACTCTTTTTCCATCAAACATCGGCCTCTCCCTCTTTGGCTTGTCTGAGAAACAGGAAATGGGTGGAAGAAGTTAGGAAGGAGTCCTCCAGAGGGGACTGTCATCTCTGATTACAGTCAGGGCTCACCTTGGATACCAGCCTCAGGATTTTTCTGCAGTGGGTCATGGCAAATGTCTCAGTATTGTGACTTCCTCACTTGGCTCAGCAGCTTTCCTAGGGCCTGGCGACAGAAAGAGCTCCCCAAGTCCTGGCATCAGACGATTCCCACACTACTGCTAAGGGCAACAGCTGGGCAATAACACTGCTGAGAATCCGGCCTGGCCCATAATATCAGTGCCCCAGATACCACCAGGAATGACTTTGGATCCTTCCCCTAATAAGTGTACCAACAGCTGTGAACCCCGAAGTTGGGACAGTGTTGACATGACAATCAAGAGGCTTCATAATTCACCCCATGGACACCCTGTGAACAGCTGCTATTAATGCCCCATTATTACCTCCATGTTGTGTCTGTGTGATGACTTTTAACCTGCTAGAACTCAGGACATTGGTTTATTTGGCTTTTCTCTCAGGCCTTCCTGCTGGATTTTGAGTCATGTAGGTGTGACTTGGTTATTTTTTGACCTGTTCTGAAATCTCACACTTGAACCTTCTAGAACCAAGATCATAAGTAACATAGGAGAAATAAAATCAGAAGTGAAACAAATACATACAAATGAGGCTTTATATTAACATTGGGTTTCTTAAAGTGTCTTATCTTGCAAGTTTATCTGAAGCTCTGGTTTTTAGCATTTCAATCACAACACTCTCAATTGGGAGTGTCATGCCAGTGAGAGGAGAGCTTCAGACTTCAATCGTTTCCTGGAAACCGGTATATACAAAGCTGAAGAAATAATATGCGATTGTTGGCAAAGATCAGTCTTTAAACTTTTTTTTGCTTCCTTCTTTTGAATATCAAGAGTTTATCTTGTCATTCAGCAGAATATGGAGACTTCATCTAAAATTGAAACATGAAAATGATCTTTGAGGAAACTGTTGTTTTGCAAATAAATCACTATTTCTTAGGTAAACATTCTCTTCTAAGTACTCCATAATCATTCTACCAATTAAGTACAAAGTATTCTCAAATAATTGGGGTTGATCAGTCTAAAATAAAAGCACCTTTTATGTAGATGATAACTGTTTTAAGGAGGCCTATTTATTCCCACCAAAAACATAATGAGGAAATGGGTGCAAAGCGTAATAAAAGTTCTCTCATAACTAAATGATTTAAGGACCGCTAACGTTGGAATAAGCTGTCCAAGGAGAGTATGAATTTTCCATCCCTGGAAATCTTAAAAAGAACTAAAGATCACTTGATTTATAGCCAGATAGAAATCTCTTGGGGCTCAGGGTCCCTCCAAGATTCTATCATTCTGATGTATGTTCATGCTCATGTAAATTGGGGGTTTGAATTGCTTGTCAGTATTGGGGTACAAGAACAGATAGGAGGAATCCTAAATCTCCTTACTGCATTTATAATTATGACTCAGTTCTCAGAAGATTATTATTATACTGCTGTTGATTGTTATTCATAGACTACGTAAAGAAGCTTCTGGGACAAATTAGACAAGTAACAGTTAATCAAGAAAAATTGGGATTTGTGGTGCTTAACTGCTAAAATTAATATTAAACTAGGCTTATAACTATTGACTAATATGTGCGGAGTGCTAAAGTGGAGAGAGTGATAGGGGTGGTAGGGCCAATAATGGGAGAAGTGTATTTGAGTGCGGGTACAGGAATATTTTGCCCTGTGGTAGCTTGTGATGGAAAGAATTTAAAGCAGTTCAAATAAGTGAAGGTGTCTGCTTTCAGTGTGAGTAATATCATCAACACACAGGACTGTACAGACATCCCTTGTGTCATGCTAATGAATTGGTTTCCTCACTGCCCAGCACTTCAGACCATTTGATTCACACACCACCTCCACTTCATTAGAAATGCCCTTGACCAGCAATGGAAAAGAAAGGGAACATACTGCAGTTTCAATTGTTGTGGGACTCAGGTTTTCTCTCAGCACTGCATATACACTTGGAGACATGGGAAGAAGGTCTGATGGAGACGGTGGCTCAGCTGAATCACTTCGGCTTAAAGAGGTAACAAGGTAAATATTGAAAAGAATTAAAAAAAATCATAGCTGATGGCGACTTACTGTGTCAGGAACTCATTTCTAGGGCTTTATTTGTGACACTGAGAATGCCCAATTCATTCTTTGGTAACACAGCGTTCAGCCTACTACATGGAATAAATGTATGGCATGTGAAAGGACAACTTTATAATTCCAGTCATGATAGAATGTGGTGCGTCCTGAAGACACTTTATGTATTAAAGGAAATGGAACATTGAGCATTAAAATACTTTATTCTCAGTTATATCTACTCTGCTCTACCCTTAAATTTTCTATAGGAAAGGTGTTTTTTTTTTAATAAATTCAGTAATAAATATTTTACATGTGACTAAAATTACTTACATTGTTGAGATTGGGATAAAAACAGAAGGAACATAACCTTTGTCTCCCCTTTCTGTTGGTCTCGAGACTGGAAAAGAAAGGCACAAAGTTGGGGAAAATGTTATCAATACTATTGATAAAATTAGAAAAAAACGTCTAAACAGATATAAGTAATGCTAAAAACAGAAAAACATCTCTTGGCAGGCCCAATCTGACTTTACATATTAATGTCTTTAAATGCGTGAGAAAAATTGAGAATCAACTAGCTTCTATGCTACATTTTCTATGCTAATATTACTGTTAGAATTAGTGTTAGCATAGAATACAATATTCTATGCTAATATTAGTGGCTTCTCTGCTATATTTAAGTTTGATTATAAGAACTGATTTATTCATGTATTGATGGATTTATAATAACTCAGGACTTTTCATTAAAACTGACACCAATCACAATCTTATAATTACAAATTTTGAAGCATAAACATCAGTGTTACTAAAAGTCCTACTGTTCTATAGTCACAGTAACATATACAAACCTCACCTTAGTAACATTCCCAAAATTTCTCTGCTATACATACTGAACCTGTGCTTGGTCCAATTGTAATTTGGACCAACTGTAATTTTTTAACTGTAATTTGTTGCATTTGATCAGATATAGACACTTAAAAGCCACAGGGTTTTCTGTTGCTGTTGTTATTGTTTGTTTGTTTTTTTATTTTAGAAGGGAATGAACTAGGGTGGCAGCAAGTGACCCTCTCTGAATGGCAGCTGTAGGATATTCCAAAAGATGGTGCTCAGAGATTTAGTTGCTATAGATGAATATTTTAATAGATCGTATATACTTTCATTAAAGAAACAGAATGGTGAATTTATATTACAATTATGTAGCTAATCTCATGAATGTTCTTTCACGTTTTCAACAAATATTTACCAAATGCCTCTTTTGGCCAGGTATTATTTTGGCCAGGGAAGGTAGGCATGTCAAGACTTGTTATGGGTAGGCTAGGAGGTGGGAGATATTACACAGACCCTCTTGTCTCCTCCCTGGCAAATGAACAATACTGAGTTAGAGACTACAGTAAGGTAAAAAATATAAAGCTTATAAACCCTAAGCTTTTGCAAAAAACAGACTTGCCTAACTTTTACTAGCTTTCTAATAATTACTTTCTTTTCCTCCCTTTCACCCCCCAGTCACAGAAGTATAGTCAGAACCCCAGAAGGAGGAGAAAACCAGAACTCTCCAAGTGGCTGTGAGAAGCCCCCATGGCCACAGTGAAGTCTGGTTACAGCTACTGATTACTAACTACTCTGCTAGAGTTGGACAGCCCCAGCCATCCCCATTCATGACTGCTGACACACGACTTCATTTCCAAGGTTTTGACTGCCACATACCCCTTGGACATGACAGTGATCAAGTAGACATAAAAAGAGGAACTTCATTTACTTTACTCCAATATGATGTTATTTCCCAAAATCTTAAAAAGAAAAGCAAACAGAAAGAACCTAACCTTCGCATGGCTGAGAGCTGTAGTGTTTACCGAAGGCTTTGTCTTTGGGAATGTCAGGGTATAAGTACTTCAGAGGGTTTTCAGGAATATTTTCAGCCATAATAACCTTGTAGTCTCGAAGGATGTCAGCAAATGGCAGAGCAGACAACCGGCCTTTATTGTAGGGTTCTACAGAGTGGAATCTCACTTCTCCTGGAGAAATAGAAAGGAGGGGCATATTTGGGTCCCACAGACATTCTTTGTGGTCATTCTTCCTACCCACATTATCTTCATGACACTGACTATAAAACAATGCCAGCCCTTCTCTACAGTCTGGACAGATTGCCATGTGACACCCACATGAGCTGTGAGAAATTCATGGTACCGTGTTCTGGCACAACTGTAATAACGAATACTCAAACCCACTGAACACGTGGAAAATAGAACAACATGCCACACATTTCTGAAAACTGAAATACGAGTAACCAAACTCAATACTAATTTCACAGGAATAAACAGTAGTGATCATGTACCATTTTCAGAGTGGTCCACCCAAGTGAAAGTTATTCCTCCAAGGTGGCTTTCGCTGAATCTTAACAAAAAGGTTCCAGGCATTTTATCCTTTAGCAAGAGTCGTTCCTTCTCCTTGCTAACAAAGCCCATGACATACCTAAAGATAGAGCAATGCATAGTTTCATCTGATCAAAGACTGTAATTTATTACATTTGCATTTAGTTCATTCACAAAGAATGGACCTAAATTTGTTTTGAGTGTAACCAAAAGCCTATGGTGCCTGAAATAGTCTTATACAGATTGAAGTAAATATAAATATGAGAATGTGAGAAACTGCAACTATTACATTTTTTCCCCTATGACACTACACATGCTTGAATAGAAAAGATTAAATGGAAAAAACTAAGAGCATAAAAATAACCTAATGAACTCATGTGAAAAATATAGCCTGTAACTCACCCATCAATCCAAAGAGGAAGAATGTGTTTCTTAATTAGATCTAATATTGCTTCAAGCCATGTCCAAAAGGTAAATGATTTCCCGGGTAAGTGTTCCTGTTGAAATAAACAAACATCAGGATAATAACTGTTTCACTAGTAATGTTGATATGATAATTTGAGTTCCATTTTTTTTCAGTGAAATATTTCCTTTAAATGAGACAATACTTTAGAATTTCTTTTTAAAATAACCTTAATAAAATAATCATCAAATTCCCAGATTATGATATGGAGACTTAAAAAGGAGCACTATTACATTTTTACCCATCAGATCTACAATACGAAAAATGATAAAAACCAATTCTGGCAAGGACATAGAGAAACATGCATTCTCATCTGGTAAGGACTGTAAATTCAGACAAATTTTCTAGATGGCAATTTGGTAATGCGTATTGAAAGCTTTAAATATTCCTTTAACTCTTTGCTCAGAAATTTTTTGGGGATTTTTATCTGAAGGAAATGTTTAGACAAGCATAAAAAGGTATATATACAAGATCCTAATTCCAACATTAAAAAAATAGCCAAAATTATAAGCAATGGCAGTATCCAACTGGCAGTTTAAAATGTATTTTCTAAATCTTAAAACATTCTTCTTCCAAATTAAATGCATGCTGCCATTGATATTAAAAGACTACCTACGGTTGTTGGGTAGAAAAAAATCATATGTGATGTCCTTCCTTCCCCTGTTTGTACCTTGCAGAACTTGGCCCAGGTGAGATGACCATCACTGTAACCAGATTGGACTAAAATGAAAGAAAATAATGAGATTTTATTAAACAATTAAACTCTTTAATTTGGTGCTCAGTTTAGATTTTCCTTCCCCCCTCTTCTTTCATGCATTTCTTAAGCACCTGCTACATGTTTATAATGTACTTCATGCTAAAGACAGTAACAATATATCACAAAATTTACTATCTAGGAAACAATTCTTTTCCATGGATTTTACTAAAGACAACTTTAGGAAAGGGGTGTCTAGGGCCAAGCCTCCATGAATGGATAGAATATAAATTGTCAGAGGGGGAGGAGGAAGCCACTCCAGTAATAAGAATAATGTAGGATGAATAGTGGACGTGAATATGGCTTATATAGAGGACAATAAGAGCAGCCAGATCTTGGTGGATAAACATTATAAAATCAACTTGTATAAATTAGATGTAGCCAGATTACCAGGAATCTTGGCTACTACGATGAAAAGGATGGACTAAAGATTCATTGGGCAATAAGGAGCCACTGACTGGTTTGATCAGGGCAGTGAAAGGATACAGGGGTTTCTATCTAAATTTCTAAGGAAATCATACTCATAAGAATACTTTGATAAAGAACTGAAAGAAAATGGTGGCTATCTATGCTACATATTTAAGAGCTTTCACTCACTCATTATCAAATATTCATTGAATTCCTACTATGTGGTATGTGCTATAAATAAGAATTAAAGAGGATATTTACATTGGTAAATATTATAATAGTCCCAAAGCCCTGATCTATTTAAAAACCTATTGATCGGGTAAAAGCTACAGCATCACCTGTAAGTCATGTAAATCACATACGTTTCCATTAGTGTTGCTCAAATGCATCTTTGGCCCTACTTTAACTAAAAATGTATACAAATCCAATTTTAACTCTTTTTTTGGTGCTAAATGTGTTCACCCCAGACTTGTCAAAATATAGATATCTCTTAAAATTCTTTTAGAAAGAGCTTACATTATAATCACTACATGGAGTACCAGTGCCTCTATTTTGCAAACTTTAGAAATGTCAAAACTGAAGTTTTCTCAACGTAAAGCATTATTTCCTCGGTGATTTTTAATTTCTATTAAATTGATTTTAAATTTTCAGCTATTTTCTATGTGGTTAATGACCATTGTTAACAATGGATATTAACATGAAAAAGCTAGGCACTATTATAAGACTTCACGTTATATTCACTGCAAAAGGTGTAAGAACACCTTGAAGACTGGAGTGTGGAATGGAAAGGAAGGGGCTAGAGAAGTGGACAGGCCTGGCCTGTGTCTTGGTTCTGCTATGAACTAGCCATGCAGCTGTGGCAAATTACTTAACCTCTGAACTTAAGTGTCCTCATCTATAAAATAGATCATTCTGCTTTAAAGAATCATTGTTTACCCTGAAAGCACTTCTGTAAGAGAGACAGTAAAGCAGTTAGCTCTTGTGCCTGACATTATAGCAGGCACTCAATAAATTGTGACGATCCTTGTTATCATTAATAGTAGTAATATCACCCTGCTTCTTTAAAACACTTGAGTACTAAAAACAGGAGCAAGTTCCCCCATTGACCAGCTCTCACCTGTCAGCTTCTCTGCTAGCATGTCGAGTTGATCTGAGTTAAGGCCACGACCGACATATGATGAAAACTGCCAGCTCATCACTTCCAGGAGTTGACTCAAAGTGGCAGATGGAGGGTTATTAAAGAAAACCAAGTTCTGAAATAGAGTTGCAATGATGATTATATTTATTAATCACACTGAACACACGATAATTCAATATATAGGATTCCTGATTTAAACTCTTTAGACCAACCTAAGTTAACAATACATACAGAATACCTCATTTCTGTTGTGGTTTTTAATTAAGACTGATTTTTTTTCTTTTCCTAAAGTGTTCCTTGTTTCTTCAGACTAAAATAATATACAGCTCCATCTTATCCTTGAAAAAAAATCATTGGGCGTCTTTTTATCTTTCCCTGGACTATAGACTATCATTAAATTCATATAAGTACGAGGTGTGACCAAACCATACAGTGACTGTTTAAATGAAAAAATATTTACAGTAAAAGACGCATTGCCATTTATCCCCCTCAAAGTACTCCCCCTCACTTCAAACACATTTATCCCATTGTTCTTGCCACTTTCTGAAGCAGTTCTGGAAGTCCTCTTTCGTGAGTGTCTTTACTTCATCCTCCTTCATGACAACGGTCCGTGTCACATATCACTTCTGTTATGGCAATTTTTGTCAAATAAAAACATTACTGTATGTCCTCATCCACCTTATTCACCGGGTCTGGCACCGTGCGACTTCTGGCTCTGCCCCAAAGTCAAAATGACCATGAAAGGTAAATGTTTTGAAACAATTCAGGATATCGAGGAAGCCATGACAGCACAACTAAAGACACTCATGAAAGAAGACTTCCAGAACCGCTTCAGAAAGTGGTTCGAAGCGAGGGGGAGTATTTTGAGGGGGATTAATGGCAATGTGTCTTCTACTGTAATCAATTTTTTTAAATTGAAACATTCACCATATTTTTTTATCACACTTTTTACTTAACACTGTCCAACAAATAACTGGACAGATATTGTTTTCTGAAATAGTACTAATTTTGAACAAAACTTATATCATGTTATTTAATTGGTTTATCATGGGTTGGTACAAGCTATACCTTGACCAGACAAAGCATCCCAAACACAAAAGCAGTTAACTCTCAAGCTAAGGAAGATGACCCTACCATATGAATTTATAGTTAACCTGAGACTCCTGTTTTACAGAAATTAGTAGTCTTTTCTTATGTTTCTCTAGACAAGAGAATCTTCTGCATGATCAACTGTAAACAAGACTGTACCAGGAACTGGGTCGACAATAGTGGAACAGAAGACTTCGTCTTAGATTTCGGGGAAGCAGAAGGTGTGAAAGATGTTCTAAGAAGACAAGGAGGTAAAGAAATGAGAGATCTAGTGCAGGACAAGGATAAGACCTTTGGCGAACATGAAAGGGAACCAAGTCAAGAGATTTCAGAAAGTGAGAATAAAAGGACACAGCATCCAATAAGGAGTGGGAGATAAGAAGGGGAGGAAAGGAGAGAAAGAATTTCTAGAGAGGCCATTTTCCTTGAACTTGAGAATTGTGTCTGGATAAATAGCCAAAAATCATAGAATATAATCAGGGTCTAGGAGCTTGGATTTTGAAGCAGAATAAAATTAAGAAGAGAAATCAGAGTTAGTTGTTATGTTGGACTCTGTAGGTAGGCTATGCATCTATATTTTAGGAGCTGCATATGATCTACATCTCCAGATTCCTCATCCAGGAGCTGAGCAGAATCTGGGACAGTTAGTGTGACAACTTTGGTATCTTTCTTATAGAAGAAGGATGCTGAAGAAAGCTAACTGCAGCAGCACTGTACTCTGAAGCTAGAGGACAGGGAAGTGTCCTATCTTCCCTCCTACATCCTGGAGTTGGATGGAAAGCTCTTAATGTGTGTAGTTCCTAGTGGGGAAAGACGTTTTCATTTCAGTGGTATTGGCTGTTCTTGGCTTTAAAGACCAAGTGACTTCTCTAATCTTCTCACTGGAGGCTGAAAGGACGGAAGCAAGGCCCAAAGCTCTCCCAAAGCAGCCTTCCTTTGCAGTTACTCTGTCTCAGACGCCAGAGCTGAGTCATTTTGCATGCTCTTTTTTTATTAGGCACATTAAATAAAAGGCAAAGAACACTTAGAGCTGACTCATTATATCTGTTCCATTGCCAGGACCTAAGGTAAAAGAATTCTTCCCTTTCGAAGGAATATTTGCTTTGAATTAAGAAGAAATGTTATTTATATCTGACCTGTTTTCTCTAGATTTTGGTGGTTTCCAGGACAACACACTCTGGTTTTCTAAGAGGGAACAAGGGGAAGTGCTGACTCATCTTTTTTTTTGCCACTCCCTTCCCTGGTTGTCTTTTAAGAAGAGCATCTATTCTCTGCCTGCTTTGTAACTTGAGGCCAACTTTTGATCAGTGTCTCAAGTAACCACCAGATGGCAATAAAACCCAACTTGAGCCTAGAATGGATTAAATCTATAATCAACGTCAATGGATGAAATCTACAATCAACTCAAAAATTTGTATGTAGTTAGGCAAGATTGATTGAGTCTAGTTACTTATTTGGAAACCAATTCTCTACCTCTGTAGAAGAGCCTGTGGAGAGATGTGGCCAAAAGTAGTTAAGGAGGTAAACAGCAGATAGTCATCAAATTCTGCAGCAAGGTGTCCCCCCCAGAGCCCAGTTAGCACAACCACAGGATGACCCTAGAATTCTCTGTGATGCACATATTTGGGAGCTGACCAGACCCACTGTCACTTTTGCTAGCCAGAACTCTCTCAGGGTCCAAGTACATTTGAACATAATACTTTAAATATAACTTGAGAGAGGAATCCTACAACTAGACATATTGGAGTTCTGGAATAAAACAACCAACAAAGACATGCCAACATTTTACTTACATACATATACAATAAAGATGGGCTTTATTGACAATAAAACAAATCGAATAGAATTAAAGGAGGAGAAATAGGGATAGAGAATTTACCTGGGAATCATTGGTTGACACGTTGTACCAAATGATGGATGCCCAAGCATTAGGCAACTGACTGACATTGGAAATCATCACCACAGGTAATGAGCTGGTCTGGTTTAAAAAAAAAAAAGCATAGTTATTACAGGTAGCTACACTTTAAATCGATTTTACACTTGACCCTCTTCTCTCTCCCCAGAGCCATCTCAAGGCAATCCCACTACTCCAATCCTGGTGTCTATACTACCCTCATCACTAAAATGGTGTGTGAAGGCACTGGAACTTTCTGAGCATATATGAGTTAAGGGTGTAGGAAGGAAAGAAACTATAGAAACAGGAATCCTTTCAAAAGTGCTTGGTCAGTCAGCTTCTCCAATATCTTCCTTGACGTTGTATAAATATTTATACTTTCTTATATCACATACTGCCTTAAATGCAATAAATTAGAGCTTGTATTGATTTAGCAACTATCCTCTTAATAAGTTACATTAAGGAATCTAATTTTAAATATTTCTCTGGAATGGATCAATATGGTCAAATTATGATCTAACATCTAATTAATATACCAGACATAGGAGTTTTATTATACAAGATGAAGAGGTAAGCAATTTTGGAATACAAAACATTATGGGAGATAGAGTTGTCTGGTTTGTAGTGGTAGAACTCAACTTAGTATTATTGGTACTGTAGTTTTCAACTTTAAGGAATAAACACACTTTCACAGACTAGTCTGGGAAACTAAGCAACTTTCATTCGTCCCTTCCCAATAACAAAGGTTAGGTAACTGTAGGTAGTGAAAGAACCATTTGACGAACTTAATAGCTCATGGCAACAGAAGTTCAGGGGAAAGAGATGAGGAAGGAATCCATAGAAGACTTTGTAACTATATTTATGTTCATTAAGATAACAGTAAAGGCAGAACTCTAAAATAATACACCCTACAAATAGGATCGATCATACTCAGGATGTGTGAAATTGTGTTTGTTCATTCACGTACTCATTCATTCATTTATTCAACAAATGTTGATCATCTGTTATGTGGTGGGCATTGTACTAGGCACTGGAAATGAGGCATGATATCCTGCCTTCAAGGAGCTCATAGACAATCATGTTCAATTTAATTCCCAAAGTTTCTTTACTTCTTCTTTGACTTCAATGGTGAATGTTGTAAGAGGATCAAAACCACATACTGTTAATGCTCCTATCATTTATCTTTACTCATCATATTAGAAAATCCTTCTTTCTGAGGGATTTTTATGTACAAGTTAAATTTTTGAAAAGATATATGACATGGTTCAGGATATTTATTTCTCTTTAGGCTTTCCACTGAGTATCCATGACACAGAAAATATATATGTATATTGAATTCATAATGCCCATGAGATTTTATCATTCATATTTAATCAGAATAGTATAGGTTGTCTAATTAGTTAATATTTGCCGTATTGATTTTCTAAATTAAAGCAAAAATAATGAATAGGGATGTACTAATACCTAGAAAAGACTGAGCTTTCATTTATAAATGCTGACCAATTCCTGAAAATGTTATTAGTAAATAGCAGATGTTTCTTGAAATACCCACCTCCAAATCTACAGTCATGCCATAGAGACAAATCTGTGTTTCAAAGGTTATGGAATGAAGCTCCTCAGTCACCATGTGACAGCCCTAGGGGAGAAAGAAATAAGTTTTTATCTTACAAATGCAAACTTGCCATCTATGAAAATCTATAAAAATCAATAAATTCTCAGAGTATATGCCCCCAAATATTCCCTAGAATGGAATATTTTTTCTTATTATTTTGAAAGTTAGTTAGGTTACATATAGAGTTTGACAAATCTTCATTTCCAAACAGAATAATTTTTTTAAAAATTTATTGGGCTGACAATTGTTAATGAAATTTCATAATTTCAGGTGTACAATTCTGTATTACATCATCTATAAATCCCATTGTGTGTTCACCACCCGGAGTCAGTTCTCCTTCCATCACCATATATTTGATCCCCCTTCCCCTCATCTCTCATCCCCCACCCCCCTTAACCTCTGGTAACCACTAAACTATTGTCATAAACAGAATAATTTTAACAATATAATTTCTGGCTTTTATAATTCCAGTATATTTTCATCACTTGAAATTCAGACAAATCATTCTTTATTTTCTAATTTTGGGAAATCAATCCTTTTGGCTTACCAACTAGTAATAAAAGCAAGTCATATGTGTGTAGATATAACAGAAACAACTTGGTGTCACAATGAATTTGTTAAAAAGAAAGCAAGATTTCCTTTGAGTTAAATATGGTGGGTAGAAAACCTACCTGTATTTTCCTCTACTCCCTCCAGAAAGTTCAACACAGAACAGCTGGAATTTTGTTTACTTTCAAATATAAAGTAAAACTATAACCAAGATCTCCTAGTGAGAGGTAGGGAAGTGTGGAGTGAGGATGGCAATAAGGTGCCATGTGCCTCAGAGCCAGAGGCCTGATGCAGTGAGCCCCTGAGGCTAGAGAATGAAGAGGGCTGAATTGGAGAAATTATGAGCTCCAGCATGCAGGAGATTCCACCTCTCCCCAACCCTTGTTGGGGACAGGAGGTTTACTCTCTGGAGCTAATGAATCAGAGGAACTAAAGAGGCTCTCTGCATTTTGGATACAAGGTCAAGCTGAGGGCAGAGGTGAAGTGCTGTGTTAAAGAGAAGAAGACCTTGTAAAAATGTACAGGGAAGCTCATGCCCTTCCTGTTTGACATCTCTAGGAAAGATATCCAAGAAGTGGACTAGAACTAGGGAAACAACTTGTAGATACTGCCTTTGGGGGTCCCCCAATGAGATAGCCATCCTAATAATCACTCTTAAGTCTATAATTCCCACCATGCACAATTAATGAAATATACATATTTCATTAAAGAGTTCTTAAAGATGTTTAAACTTTTAAAATTAATATTCTTACAGATATAACAAATATCTTACACCAGTGAAACAAAGACAACATGTTATTAAAAGAAACATTCAGAAAACAATAATGAAGAATTAGAAATATAATAAGAGAAATAGGCAAATCAGTAGAAGAACTGGAAATGGGATGAAGGAAATGATCTGGAAAGTAAAACAAAAAAAAGAAAACCCCGAAGAAATGAAAAATAAGATAGGAAAATATAACACAGAATTAATACACAACCCCCCGCAACAAACTAGCAGAAGTTCTAGAAAGAGAACAGATAAAATGGAATAGAGGAAGTATCAAAGGCATAGTCCAATGGTAACTCTTATACACTGCTGATGGGAGTTGGTACAATCCCTTTGGAAAATAATTTCTCAATATCTAATTAAGTAGAAGATGCACTCCCTAGGGTGATTGTAAAAGGACGTTTGAAAACAAACCAAAAAAATTCCAAACAAAAAGCAATTGAGCAGTAGAATCAGAGGTCAATCAACTCAGATTGGAGCAACAGATGGAGGGTTCCGAGGGATGTTGCCAAGAAAAAAGAAAAAGAAATTCAGATTGACATGTTTGACCAAATTGTGAGGAGTTTTTAAGTAACGAAGGAAAGGGGCTATAATAATGACAAGTATATAAAACAAACTGATCAAATACAAAAAATCGAGGCAACTAATAAATACAGGGACGACTAAAAGTAATACAAGAATGGAAATACAATCATATTATTATATGGCTCAGCTGTGAACAATTTTTTATAATCATACTAATGTAAACATTGAACATATTAAGTAAACCAAAATATGTCATGTAATGACATTGTGAAGATGGGGGAAATTTATATGTATGGGGAGAGCTGCTATAAAAGAACCATAGCTTAACCATTTATGGAAAAAATTCAGGAATTAAATGTACAAAATTTTTTAAAAAGTGGAGAAATATCAGTATGCTATGAGCATGATATTTATAGCTCAGAAAATGATCACCCTGGGGAGAGGGCTTGCAGTGGAAAGGAGTGGAACAGAAATTGCTGTTTTTCCCAGATGAAATTTACCTTGTTATGTGCTTAGGACCAGCAGCATTGTCATCATCTAAGAGCTTGTGAGAAAAACAGGATCTCTGGCCTCATCCCAGGCCTTCTGAATCAGAAGAACCTTGGGTGTAATTTATGAGAAAATTATTCTTAATGTGGTGTATCCACATTGTGTTTAGTCTCAAAAAGGATGTGAAAATTTTGGAGATGGTATAGGAAGCATAAACAATTTTAAAAAATCAGTCCTGTGGGAAAATGTAAACAGTGGAATTATTTGACTAGAAAAGGGTGGAAAGGGAGATTCAATATTGAATATGTGTTCATAACAAGTTAGAATCTATTTGTACTAAATTTCAAATAATAAAAATAGTTCTAATATGATGACATGAATAACAATTACATGTGGAAGGTTTTATTGACAATGAGGAATGTTAAATTTAGGATTTGTTACTGAGAAGTTAATAGAGAATTAAAAATTCCTCTCTCCCTTGGGTTAGATCATTGTGGTACGTTACATTCCTGCAGGTAGTTAGATTCACTCAAGTAAGATTGCTTCTTACTGGGTTAGTACAAAGTTATGCTAATGAAAGTTCTTGAAAATCCCTTAGCCCACCCCTAACATTATTCCCAGTACATTCAACACATCAAATAGCCCTCCCACCCTCATTCCCCCACTCCCATGTTTAAATGCAAACATACATACATACATACATACATACATACATACATACATAACTGTTTCTTTGGTTGATCATGAAATAAAGTAGTCAGCTTGTGTTTAGGCACCAAGTTAAACAAAAAACACATTTTTTAAACAATAGAAAATCTCACTGCCTTATAGAGGGTTACACCAAGCAAAGCACAAACAAATGGAGAATCCACAATGTCAGGTTCACTGATGGGTGCCTTTCACATTCTGACTGAATTCAATGGCAGGATGATAAAAGCCTATGCAGAACAGTTGAGAGGCCTGAGGCAAGCACACAGATGGAGATCCACATGCCATATGTCTAAATATTTAACCATTATAAATCAAGTTAACAAACTGTTAAAATATGGCCAAGCCTTGACAGCTAAGCTTACAATACACATGACCTGATCGGCCAGGTTTTAACTTCTCAAAGTCCCGCTGGAACATTGTGGCCTGGGGAAAGTGTGGCCATCCTGGACCATTGCCCACTGCCCTCTTTTCCACCTCTGTGAGGGGCCTTGCATGACTAGTGTGTCTGCTAGGCTTCCGTGCTTGTGCCTAGAAATGTTTGCATTAATGGTGACTCCTATGCCTGGGAGAGTAAACCTGGAGAAGAGGCCCACACAGGACCTGGAAAGAGTCTTGAAGTCTTTGGGGCTGGGAATTCTGCAGTCTTGGACTCTAGGTAAATACACTGCTTTGACCCCACAGAAATCTTTCTCCACAGAAATCTTTTTCTGCAGATTGGTTTGGCTGGAAGACAGTCAAACTGAGCCTTCCCCCCCCCCCTTTATTCCGCCTCTGCTCCCCCTCTCCTGTTCAAACTGTTGTTTCTCAGTCTAGTTGTGTAGGACACAGCTCCCTGGCCCATACTGGTATTATGAGCCTTGCACTACCCGGGGCGGCTGCCAGCCACTTACGCTCCAGGGAGAACCGTTGTCCACAATCTTAGCTGTAGAGGGCACAGCTCACTGGCCCATGTGGGAATTGAATGGGAGAACTAGGCATTAGGAGCATGACACTCCAACCACCTGAGCCACCCGGCCAGCCCCCAAACAGAGACTTTTTGAGTATGCAGTCCCATCTCTCCCTGATTCTAGCCTCTATAGGATAATTTATGTGATTAAATGCAGTAGTACATATGATATGAACATTCATTATGGGTAATTGCCACAGATCTTTGGGTCATGGCACCTGTGTGTTCACCATCAAAAGTGTGAGAAAGCGGGCTGCCGGTTGGCTCAGTTGGTTAGAGCGCAGTGCTTATAACACCAATGTCATCTGTTTGAGTTCCACATGGGCCAGTGAGCTGCGCCCTACACAACTAAAGTAAAAACAAAAAATGGCTTGACTTGGAGCTGAGCTGCTGGTGGGTGGCTGGTTGGCTCAGTTAGTTAGAGTGCAGTTCTCATAACACCAAGGTCACCAGTTTGATTGAGAAAGCCGGACTCCACCCCAGGGCAATGACACTCAGGGTTGTCCACTAATTTTGGAAAAAGACTTCATGCTCTAGATATGATTTTACTGATCTGGAATGTGGGTGGTGGGAGACCTCAGTGATTCAAACTAATTTCTAATGTTTACTTAAAACCCCTGATGCAATTGTGTGGTACATTTAGAATGAGATCCAACAGGGAAGCTAACATACAATACACATGACTGGAGAAAAGGCAGCTCTGACAAAAGGAAGCATCATTAACTTTCAAAGCTTGCATGGCCATCACTCACAGACTTTATTACTCTATCAGTGCAGTGTAAGCCAGAGACACTATTCAATTTCACATTCCCAGGATTCATTCCTTACAGATTGAGAAAATATCATAGGTAAGATGTACCATTAATGACTATATTAAAAGCCATTCCAATCATTTGGGATGATTATGGATTGAAAATATCCCTGTTTATGACACTTATATGACACTGAATATTATAACTGGATTGACTGTATTGTACTTCTAAAGAAAAGTACCCATTGGATAATCTGCTAAGAAACTGGAAAATTGGCTGAACAAAGTTGAGCAGGGCTCCATCTGGAAAAAAAAATACACAACCTAATGAAAGGTAGGGGAAAATGCCACCATATTCTTTTTTGTTTCCTCTGCTCACTGCCTAATAGTATGTATACCTTGGGAACCTAGAATGTGTTAACAAGTGGTTATGGCTTTTGACTTGAAGGGAAACCTCTGATAAGTAAATATGACTGGGATAAGGATGACTTTCATTTAAATTTCTTGACTATCTTTTTACAGGCCATAATCTACAATAATATTGTACATGGAAAACTATGCGGAATAGAACACAATTACAATACTCCATTCACTTGCTGAATATTTATTGAGTACCTATCATGGGCTAGACACTGAGTTAGATATTGGGAAACAGTAAGAGGGGAAATAATGATACAATCACAGAGAGATGAATCTCAATCACAGGATCATAGGAAATGAATGTAAAATGACAGTTCCTAGCCCATAAAATAAGGGGACTGTACGGAAGGTGTGGCCTAAAAAGTCCACATTGTTAGTGTAATTCTTGTATTGATGTCTCTCTTAAAAAAGCATTGCAACTACTTAAATTAGTTCAGAAGGAAATCAACTTCCTGTGAAAATGCTTGGGCTAGTTGGAGTGTGAGTAGTGTATCTGTGTTTGAAACACTGAACCTTGAAAGAACATCTGTTTGGCTATTTTGTTAAATGAAACTCAAGTCACTCAGGCTTTACTAATAGCTTCTTTGTGCTCCGTGACTTCCCACCACATAAACAAAATTACCTAACACCTCAGTTTGTGGCTAAAACTGTCATCAGTTGAAGCCTGCTGACAAAGAGCAAACTCGAGAGACTGCATTTCCAGCTTCCCTGTTCAAACAGTTTCCACATTTCAATAATCATTCTGTAGCTGGACCCCTCCAGATAAGGACCTCTAGGAAAGTGTGCTCCCAGGGGACGTTTATTTTATAGAGACAGACTTCAAAGTTTGTCCTCTTGCTAGGAGATAGAATTATTTCTTCATAGTGACTCTTCCAAGGAAAGAACAAAGGTGGGAGAAAGGCAGAAACGACTAACCTTGATTTTGTGACAGCATATCTACAGATTCCTCAAGGGGTGTTGTGAAATTCCGAAGCAAATTCTTAAAGTTAAATTTATTTTGTAAAAAAATGTAAAGACCCTACCCTGTGTTGCACTTATGAGGGTCACAGAATCTTAGTCAAAGGAGCTTTAGAGATTTTCTAGTCCAATGGTTTTAAAATGATTTTTAACCTTGACTTATTCTTGAAAGGAAATTTCCCGCCTGGGTTCCAATCTGTAAAATATGTGTATATGAAACAAAGCTGTCTTGACTGAAACAGGGATGGGGGATCCAGACCAACCCCCAATCCAAAGGAGCCTCTAAGGCACCTCTTTGGGGTCTTCTGGGAATGGTGTGGGGCTAATGCAACTTCCTCCCTTCACCCAATCCTACAGCCAGGAGCCCCTGTACATCCTGACAGGTCACCGGTGTGTTTTTTTTTTAATTTAAAAAGACAATTTTTTTTTATTGGCGAATATAGAGGAACAATGTGTTTTTCCAGGACTCATCAGCTCCAAGTCAAGTCGTTTTCAATCTAATTGTGGAGGACACAGCTCACTGGCCCATGTGGGAATTGAACTGGCAACATTGGTGTTATGAGCACTGTGTTCCAACCAACTGAGCCAACCGGCCGCCCCCGATAGGTCACCTTTTGGATAATCTGAGAGTCAAACAGCCATGGAGTGCTGCAATTCTAAGGAGATTTGGAATGGTGACTTTAGGGAAATATCATTCTTGACATCTTGGGATATTCTGAATCATTTCATAAGTATCCCACCCAAATTCTCACAATCACAAAAGCAGAAAAGTAGAACTGAGGACCCAAGGTTGTATGTGGGGCAGAGGGGGGTGGGGAACAGAGAGGGGTGGATAGGAACCTGAGACATGCGATTCCCACAAAAGGGTCATACAAACATGGTATTCCGAGCTTTCAGGGACCTGGGGCCGTAACAGAGATGTGCTCAGGAGCCCTTGAAAGGGAGGGTCTGCAGCCAAACAGTTTGGTGGGTGAGGATAAGATAATTTGTCCTAGGTCAGATACCACCTTTGGAGCTATTTCCCCACCTGTGTAAATACCTGCTCTTTTCAGAGGGGGCAGTCTGGGGGGGGGATCAAGAATTGCCGTAATAGACATCTGCATAGCACATTGCAGTTGACTCACATACACCATCTCATTTGGTCCTCCCAACAACCCTGTGAAGAGCAGGTTAGCATGATCCCCATTATATAGATAAGGAAACTGGGAGTGAGAGAGGGGAAGTGGCCTAAGCAAGGTCGTCTGCCTGTAAGACGCAGAGCCCAACACCAGGCTATTTTCACTACCCCACTACTGCGCACAGGAGATCAGGGAGAGGTCAAGAACATCGTCTGAGGAAGCATTCTTTTAAATTCCTTCTAAACTTTGTAAGGATTCTGGTGCAAGGTAGATACATGATTTCTCAGTGGGTGAGTTTAATAGCACCAGCAGCTGGAGCAGAGAGGAAAAGATGACATACTACCTGCAAACCCTCAAAGATCTCTCTCATAGGAATCCCAGCACGTGGAGGGGGCACGATGAGGTAAAAGGGTGGGAGAGGGTCAAAGAGGAGTGCCAACCAGCGTGGCTTCTTCCAGGGAACGTTTGATGATTCCAGAGGCAACAAGGCATAGTGGCCAAGAGCATGGGCATGACAGCCACGGTTTGAGTCTTGGCCTGACCCCTCTGTGTTGCAGTTTCCCTAAGTGAAATAAGTAATGTACTAATAGGATCTACTTCATAGCAAAGTTACAAGAGTTACATAAATCAATGTCTGTGAAGCTCTCAGACAATACCCAGTATATAGTAAATGCCACATGAGGATTTGTTAAATAAATTCTTGTCAGGCTGTGAACTCCTGATGCAGGTACTCACAGATAAGCAACAAGCTACTATTTGAAATTCAAAAATGAGGCTGTCATATCTTAGCTTCCCGTTTTCCTGAAAATTTGGTTACTACAATCCCTATCCTCATCATGTTATTAAACCCATGTGGGAACAAAGCCCCAAAAAACAGTTTCCAGGCTCTCGGCCTCACATAGAAAGGTGCTGGCTCGAGTAGTAAATGGCCATTAACTGTCATCAGATGGCCAGCAGCTGTGGCTAGTTGGCCGTCAGCTGTAACCAGTGAGCCATTGGCCACTAATATAACTGCTGTGGCTACCCTAGCAGAGAATGGAGGCTAGCAAGAGCGGATTGCAGAGAGGCGGATGCCGCCGGTGAGAATATAGTGATATGACTCCCCTACTTATGGCTCCGTGGGTGTTCCTTTTTGGCCTCACCATGTCCTGCGTTCTTATGTGGGGAGCGGGACAGGAGACCCCGCCGTACGCCCCGCATGACAAATGGTGCAGCGAGCAGGGTGCCCTGCGTGACACCCCACAATATCACCAGGTAACCCCCAGCTCTTTCCTGACTTTCCTTTGGACCCTTCCACTGCCTGGCCAAGCCCCTGATTCCTTGGTTCATCTTGCTGAGCCCACTTTTATATATTTTGTGACTTTTCAATTGTTCATGTAACACATAAAACAACATTCAAGTCTGTGGTTTGTTTTAAACATAACTAAAAGTCATGTTAAAATTCTATCAACAGGGGGAGCTCAAAGAATAGCTTAAAATAAAATTGTCCTGATCTGGCAAACTTGAAAAAAAGGGAAGAAATAGAATCATTCCGATATGACTGCACAATTTTGCTATTAATTGGGAAATAAGAGGAAATAAATTCAAATTAATATAAGTAGACAGTGTTAATATGACTGGTTAGTTTTTCTATAGTAGAAGATTATTTACTTAGATTTCCATCTAAGATTTCCAAGTAAAGTTTTTGATTTTTCATTCATGAGTATGACAATGTCCTGAAGAACTGAGCTATTTAGATTTATTCCCATTTTATTTGTTTTATTTAAAAAAGTTCAGAAGTATTGTGCTTAATCTGTTCAGACTTAGTAACTACTATTCATAGATGTCATGCAGCATGAAATGTTCTTTGCAACTCTGGCCAAAATTCCAGTGAGATGGGTAAAATGGGCTAATGTGCTAATGTTTCAATTAGAAAATTTGTAAAACCTTTATGGATTTCTATAATGTAGGAAGAATAATTCCCACTTCTTTGGTTTATTAGAATATCCTTAATCTCAAAATCTCCTTTCATGTGATATGTGGCTTACAGAGACCTGTTTGAAGCTCTGTCCTAAGCCTTTCCTCCCTGGGAGAAAAGCTTAGCTCATCGTTGGTAGAGCTGTGATATTTGGCAAATGATCTTTAAGACATGATTAAGGGAATGAAGAATTCTTGGAAGGAAAAATGTGGAGCATTAAACCTGTTGTGATGGATCTGTGTGGTTTTGTGGGGTGGGTTCTATTGATCGGAGTTGAATGCTGGACTTATAAAGTGCTTTTTTTCTGCCAAATAATTCAAAGACATTTTTCACAGGAGCTGTGAGGTATAAGGCCAGGAGATTGGATCCATACGAACCAACGCGCTTTGTAAGGGCGTTGTGAAGATGGCCTCATATGCAGCATCTCTGAGCCGAGAGCATTGGGCGTCACTAGCCGGATCTCTTAGAGGAAAATAATGCAATATTTTTCCAAGAGGTCATTTGCTAGGGTCTTATTTCAGTCACTGTCAGAATGGACTCAAACCCAGGTTTTCTAATCCTAAACATGTAGAGCATAGACATATGCCCTAGCATTTAGGCAAACTAAATCGATGATCTCCAAGTCCAGGATTTGACCACTGTGTCATTTACTGACTCAAATGTGAACACTTGGACTGCATCCATTTGTTCTTTAACTCAATTCATCCAGTGAAACGCAAACCTTAGATATAAGAGCAAAGTAATTGATACCATAAAATAATAGGACTGTTTTTCACCTGTGTTTTTCACATAATATGTTATGATGTTCGAGACTTCTTATCCTCTGTAAGAAAGGAGTGATTTAAAGATATTTTGTAATAATGGAGGATTGACTAAAGAAACTATGGAACACCTGTAAAATGCAATACAATGCATTTAAATCATGTTCTCCAAGAGAATTGAAGGTTATGGAAAGGTGTTCACCTTACATTGTTATGCGAAAAAAACCAGGTTATGAAACTGTGTGTGTGTGTGTGTGTGTATTAAAGTAATGTATACATAGATAAAAGTCTAGAATGATGTGAACAAAAATGTTTATAGTTGTTTTCTTAGGAGAGTGTTATACACAATTTCTATTTCCTCCTTTTTAAAACAAAATTTCTTATACTGTCTGCAATTATCAAGCTTTATTTGTAATCAGAGAAATATGAATTTGACTTTATATAAAAATATAAATAGGACAGTTTAAGAGCTTTGTGAAAATAAGATATTACAGAATTATTTCCTAAAACAATTATGTTGGAGAGAAAATTCCTACCTCATTTCCTTTGCTTCCAGCACTGGACTTCATTTCCTTTGGTTGCTTTATAAAAGAAAAGAATAGACAGAGAAGTATTATCAATTAAATATCAAGTTGGTTGTGCATATTATGGTGATTTTCTTGGCCACAATTTTGACAGTAACCCAGATGTCTTCTAATTCATGGAAACCTGACAGAGCTGCCCACATTCAACAGAAAGGAGCTTCCTGTTTCACCTCATGATAAAGTTTAGAACTTTAATTGAGATAAGTGAGCAATTTGGCATAACATTAAGACAATATTTTGGAAAAAGGAAATCATGCAGGGATGTTTTAGAATTTAGTTAGCACTCCTTGTACCTGGAAAGTATTATCTGAGCTAAGCTGTGAAGATACCCAGTCCCCGTGAAACCCAGTCTAACCCAGAAGAGAGGAAAGTAAATGATAGGGCAGGGTGCCAAATGGCAAAGTAAGTATTAGATAGCATTAGAGGAGAAGGCTAACTGACACAAAAATGTTCATGATATGTATTATTTAGTTTAAAAAAGCAGAACGTTATATAGTATATACAATCTGATCCCACTTTTAAAAAGTATATATAGAGATATATATATATATATATATATATATAAGAAAAAAGAATGAAAACAAAAATAAGGATGTTAATAGTGTTACCTCAAGGTGGTGAGATTGCGAGTGATTTTTAATTTTAAAAATTTTGCTTGTCTGATTTTCTACCTTTACTTTTGTATTAAAAAGTGATTAAAGTTATTAGAAGATAATATATATGAAAATGGTTTGTGACTAGAAGAACACTGCAAAATCTAAGGAATAAAGAGCTAGCCACTTTTTAGTGGCTGGAATAAAGAGCTAGCCACTTTTTAGTATGTTCCTTGTCCCTCCTTTTCCATGTGACTTTTTTGGAAGACAGACATCTCTAGTTCAGGGCCTCTTACTGCTGCTTTACTTATTAGCAAACATTGCCTGCCCATTATTAAAAATTCCTTGAGGATAGGAACTAAACCTGAGCCAAAAAAGTGCTTGTTATAAGAATGTGTAATAAATGACTCCTCATTACATTTAATTTATTTAGCAGTCTCACCTGGTAGGGATTCAGTTAAAAAGAAATGTACTCTTCAATACTGAAGACCAAACAAACAAACAAAAACAACCAGCATTAATTTGTGTATGCAGATATCTTTCTGGTAATGTAAACTTTATAACTTAGAAAAAAAATAGATCTTTTGAGGCTAATTCAGTGATGTCCCAACATTCAGGTGAGGTACTTTTTAAGTGTTGACAAACCAGATGAGTAACATGTTTCCGGCAATTAAAGCAGTAGCGTGTTTGGGAATCTAAGAACTATGCAAAGAATTAGAAAGAAAGCAGGATGAGAACTCTAGGTTAAGAGGAAGTGGTAAAAACAAGAAGCAACAGGATGAGGCTGGGTCAGAAGCTTTCCAGACATGCCAAGACAAACTGTGTACAACTGTTATACCCAGGAACATCCTATTTACCCCCAAGCTAATTCTCCTAAAATGAAAGTGTCTTTAGCCAGACATGTTGTTATTAAATATCATTTCTTGGAGAGATTTTTAAAAAATGAGACCAGGAATGTCTATCCATTATAAGACGGATCACCTACCATTATCATCAAACTATATTGACCAATGACTATATACATGTAGGTACTACATCACCACTGTTAAGAACTCAGACCTTCTGAGTTTAGGCTCAGTGTTCTTTCTACCATTTTTAATTCTTCAGTGATAGCATGTTTTATTCTCAATATGGCCCTTAACCTCACATAAGAAACACTAAGGAACAATATACATTGAGTTATAAGGTCCACTAGTAAAGATGCGCCTGATTTGAAAAAAAAAAAAAAAGCTTATATAATTTTACTGTTTAATTTACTCACCAAATGTCGAAATTCTACCGAGAGACTCCCATTAGAAGATTCTTCAATGGACATGGCTTTGACATGAGTTCCACAGAGGACAAATCTTCGATTGCTAGAGAAGAAATCTTAGTTATTTACATGGTCTCAGGTAATATATATTTATGGTATTAGCAAAAAAATTCTAAAGTAAATGTCTTACCTTAGAGTTGAAACATTCCTGTAAAACCAAGAGAATTATTTAAAATGAGCTATTTAATAGTAAAACCTTTCTATGATATTTGAGAGAATAGGATATACAATTTCAATTAAGAGTTTATAGTTAAATTTTAAAATAAGTCTTCGTTGGAGTTCTGTTAAATGTTTGAACTTCAAAGTCAAATATTTGAATCACATCAATATGTAATATTAGAGAACTGAATTTAGAAGTTTGAAGTTATTTTATAAAATAAGGACAATTAAAAAAAAGTCTTATACTTTCATGTTTCAAAATGAAATTTGATACTTACTTGTCAATTGATGCTTTCACTTTTACCTGATAGTTTAGTTCTGGCAATTTTATTAGTAGTCTGGAAAGACACATAAATAAAGAATCAAATATAAAAATTAAAAGTGCTAAAAACCTTTTTACATTTAAAGTTTTAAATATATTTATAGCATATACATATGAATCAAATTATATTATCTCCAGTTATATGTTAGTGTGTTTTTAAAATGTCCAATTCCATATTACTAATACTGACATCAGCCACATAATATCATATTGACAAACATTTGGGAAGTGTTTCCATATTGCTTCAGTTGATGTGTGTTGGGTAATACATTGGCTAGGTCAGAAAAATAGCTATATATTTTGGCTGAAGCCCAAATTTGGGTTAAATGTATACATTTAAAAAAAGTAATTTGCAAGTCTATTAATATAGCCCCATTTTATTATCATATTATAAAAATACATTCTGTAAGCTTAGTAAAACTAAATGCTTTGATGATAACTCTTTTATGGTAAAAAATACTGAGAGAGACTAGGCTTCTGGTAGAATATGGAAAATTCCCATTTAAATGCATTTACAATCTTTAAAGATGCTATATTTAAGTAGCAGCAAAGATGTTCATCATTTTAAAAGACCTAAATTCAAACAAACAAGTGATTAAAGGTCAAAATAATAATTTTTTAAATTTCTTCTTCTATTGTAAGCCCTTCGTTTTTTCTTTTGCTTTTCCCAACTCCTCTAAACTGTACCTTCTGATATAACCTCTCTGTAGGTTCAGTCCAGTTTCAGAGATACTCATCAATCACTCACTCAATCATTTACTCATGCACTCATCCCAAACTTTGTTCATTCACTCAGCATATCCTAAGCTCTTCAATACATCCAGTACATCCCTAGGTATTGGGATACTGGCATAGTGAACATTGTGGAAGGTGAAGTGTGGACATGGCTATACATAAAAGGGAAAAGTCCAGCCAAATAGATGGAATATAGAGAATGGTGATAAGCAACTAGTTGGTGTTAGAGAAATATAATCATAGTAATAGAAAGCCCAAGCAAAAAGGTGGGTAGAATGTAGCAAAAGTTCCTTAAAAGTCCTGTACAAAGCACAGGATTGGTTTTAGGGTTTGGAATATATGTGTGTAGTTGTTGGTAGTGAGCAGTGAGGAAGTCATATGAAATAAGGCAAGATGTTTTCCCTCTCTGCCTACCTCTCTATCGTACTTCAGGAAGGATCTGATTCACTGTAAGATGTAACAAATAAAGGGAGTCCCATGTCACCGCTCCCTTTGAAATAGAAGGATGCAATGTTATGGTAGAGAGGGGTTTAAGGGAAAATCTTGAATACTAATTAAAGGATCATCTATTAAGATAGTGAGGAACAGGGTACAGAGAAGAAAAATGGGGACTCAACAGTCAGGCAGAAGAAAGGGCAAAACACCCAAATGGGGGATTAATGGTCTTTGCCTCTTGCAATTAGTTCAAACAACACGCAAGGTGGTACCCATTCAAGTAACTCTTTCACTCAGAACTCTTTTCTGAGAAATCCCTACTCATATCTCTTTTTGTCCCAGAGAGCATCTTAGATTTAGCATATCATCTATGGGGGTATCTTGTAGAAAAGTAGGATGTCCACCACCCCTCTATCCTATTTCTCTTTAGTGTTACTATCTTCTGGGTTACATAGAGATGTGGGGATGAAGAATAAACAACTTTTGAAAATCATGAAATTTTAAAAGGGAACCTGGCCTCTGCCTTTTGTTTTTGTTTTTTAAGTCTTGGTGCAAAATTCACACAAAGGAAATAATCAAGAATTTCAAATAGGGTTTTGGAAATGCAAACTGTAGACCTCTCCTTTAAAAATGGAGTTCTGCAGTGATGGATGTTAACTAAATTTATTGTGATAATCATTTTGCAACTTATGCTTTTACTATTAATAGCTCATGTATATCAAGTCATCATACTGTACATTTAAAACTTACACAATATTGTATGTCAATTATACCTCAAAACAACAAAAAATAAAATAAAGGGGCCGGCCCGGTGGCTCAGGCGGTTACAGTTCCATGCTCCTAACTCCGAAGGCTGCCAGTTCGATTCTCATACGGGCCAGTGGGCTCTCAACCACAAGGTTGCCAGTTCGATTCCTCGAGTCCCACAAGGGATGGTGGGCTCTGCACCCTGCAACTAAGATTGAACATGGCACCTTGAGGTGAGCTGCCGCTGAGCTCCCAGATGGCTCAGTTGGTTGGAGTGCATCCTCTCAACCACAAAGTTGCTGGTTCAACTCCCGCAAGGGATGGTGGGCTGTGCCCCCTGCAACTAGCAACGGCAACTCGATCTGGAGCTGAGCTGCGCCCTCCACAACTAAGACTGAAAGGACAACAACTTGAAGCTGAACGGCACCCTCCACAACTAAGATTGAAAGGACAACTTGACTTGGAAAAAAAGTCCTGGAAGTACTCACTGTTCCCCAATAAAGTCCTGTGCCCCTTCCCCAATAAGATAAAAATAAAATAAAGTAAAATAAAAATGGAGTTCTAATAGTGACAGGGGTCAGGGCCTATATCATGGGATCCTAAATCACCATCTACCACAGCACATTTGCCTCTTGTACTCTGGAATTCAGATTTTCAGAGGTGAACTCAGTGATTAATAATATAAAATTTTGGGCCCTGAAGATTGATCTCAAACTCTTTAAGTGTCATTAGGGAAAACTATACATTTTGGTTGCTCATGCCAATAAAAAGGATCAAGTACATAGATAAAGCAAAAATAACACAAAAATCGTGCATCTTTAACTGAGGTACATAGTAAGTATATACTGAAAAACATACTGCTGAGCATTTTTGCAGAAAATCTAATAAACTAGTTGTTGGGTAATCATGGGGGAAGAACGTGCCACTGTATTTCCTGGATAGGATGTTTAAAAACTTCCATAATCTGTCCCTACTCTGTCTTCGCAATTCTTTCTTCCTGCTCCCCATGTTTAGAAAACAGATCCAGGAAGTCATTATTTCTATAGTCTTACTCTCCTGCAATCCTGCTCTTCTTCCCCTCTCTGCTCTTCCCTTAAGGTCTTTCCTCACAGTGACCACGAGCTATTCGCCAGTCTCTTCAGTCTTCTCTCAAGTCGACTTTTTCAGCAATTAATCCCATGTTGCCCAGTGCTGTGATTTCATACTTTCATAACATCCCTCATGTCTTCATCTTCTTTGTCATACTCTTTACAAGCAGGGCCCTCATTTTAACATTGTTGTGCATGTTTACCACAGCTTAGAACTGGGCATGCAGGAGGCATTCAATAAAGAAGAGTTGAACGAAGGTCACAATGAGAGAAATTAGCCTTAATTATGCATGTCTGTGGCTCCATAAACATATGAAATGTTAGAACACATTCTGCCTACCTTAGCTTTACAGTGAACTGAATGAGAGTTTTAAGTACCATCGGCCTCTGAGGGTGGGTTGGCATGCATGGCTGTCGTTCAACCACAAATGAGCTAGATTAAAAGGAAATAAAGCTTGTCATTTGAAAACACTGAAAATATTGACAGGCTGAAAACCACAGAGGAACAGGATGCTGTCCTATTATAAGGTCCAAATTTCCTACACTTAGAAGACAGTCAAACCTCCATTAAGCTCAAATCTTTCCAAAGACTTCTAATAAATAATTACCAGGAGATGGGGAAATGCCTAGAGAGTGCCCCTAAGTAACAACAATAATTAATTCCTGATTGTAGCAATTGAGTCAAGAATAAAAGCCCCAGTCTATTTTTAAAATACTAAACATAAAATAGAAAGTTAATTTTATGCCATTTTTGAACTAGATATTAGGATTTCTGGTACATACTAGTCTCCACCCTTCGTTCCTTGGATATGTACTTAAGAAATCCTTGAAATCTTCTTTTCTAAAATGTTGAAAAATGAAATTTAGGTGGGTGATGTGCTTGGCTCATGGAAAACTAAGTCAAGTTGCGGAGGGAAGTTTTGTTGAATAGTGAAGAATAGAAACGTTTTTGGAACTCTCTGGAGTTCTATTCACATCACCCTGAGGTTCGTTGTTTACTTCGCTACCACCCTCTCACCTTAACACCAAAACCCCAGCCAGGCTGGGTGTCCCTGCAACTCCACAAGACTGAGGCTACCATGAGGCATTTAAATAGATAACACTTACTTTTTAAAGAGGTTGTAGACCAAGAAGGTGACTCTTTCCAGCAGATGTGGTCTTTGCATCGGGATGGGATCACCTTCATATGTCATTTTGGTAGACTGCTCCTCTAATTTCTCCAATTGCCTTTTGAGTTGGAACAGACTTTCTGCCAATAATGTAAAGCTATTGAACAGCAAATGAAAATCGCAGATAGTTTTTCCACTTAATCTACCATTTTAACTATTAAAATTTTTAACATACTAACTATTAAAATATTAAACTAATTAATCATTTAATTCCATAAAAGGTTAATGACAGTTCTTTGTTTTTTCCTTAATCCATTTTTCTCTAAAATGCACAATACAATGTTAAATATTTTCAAGGTTTTCTAATTTATACCTTCAGTTACAGGCAAGAAATTCCTTTTTAATCATCTTTTGTTTAAAAGGCTATTAAACATACATAGGTTAAGAATCTGGTACTCACTAAAAGACAAAGAAAGAGCAAATTTAAAACTTTAAAAATACATGATGTGAAAAATGTTATGTGTAAAAATACTGAAGAAGAAAACCAATATGAAATGGACTCCCTCCCCTCATATATGTTTTTTTATAAGCCCTAGATGTTAGCCAAAAATTATCCATGGAGATCTCTGGAGAAAGGTATCTGCTTGGAATTTCACTCATTATGTGGTGATTTCACCTCGGAAATGGAGGTGGGAGCTTGGGCCAGAAGTCTAGAGAGGAGGAAGATTGAAATGGACACTGAAGGAACCTCCAGCTATAGAGGAGGCAAAATGTCTCAACAGACTTGATAAGTCCATTTGGCCCTGACAGCAGCTCTTTCTACTAAAAAGGTTATTCCCCACATAACACTGTGGACAGAACTGTCAACGCCCCACTGAATTTGATACGAGCGCCACTATCTACTAAGTTCTTTATTGCTCCCTTTGTTGTTTATCTTGTTTTCATAATAACAGAGTACAGTGAGGTTAGAAAATCAATGTATCTCCCCAAGGAAAATCAATATGTTTTAAAAAGAGCCCAATCCCTTACTTTTTTTTGAGACGTATGCGTGGCAGAGCAGAGCTTTTAGTGCAAGTGTCCCCAGTGACTACATATGTTTATTGTATTGAATTATTCCCTTTGAAAACAAATTTAGATTTCAGCTGAGTATTTTTCTTCTTTTTCATTACACTTTCTAATTTTTTCAATCAGAAAGTTCTATTTTTGCATTGATGAACATTTTTTTCTCTAATACAAAGGACTGTGTCCATATAGAATTGTATGTGTGCATACACAGAGAGGAGATGCCATGCTGTATTAGCCATTTGAGATTTTTCATTTAAATACAAAAATAAATTGCTTTGTTGACAACACAAACTGATATTTAATTCTGACAAGTTAAGGCACACATTTAAAAATTGAGATATCTTTTTTCGAGCTTTTGAAGCTAGTACTTCTTATAGAAAGCCTATATATTGCTGGTTTCAAAAATTCATGAGTCTTACAAGATTGGTGTATGAGAAAATTAAGCAATTCTTATGCATTCTATGGATTTCTAGAGATGCTTTCATTTTCTCCTGAAAGGAATAAAAATTAAGAACATGTATACAATTACATCTATGTTTTCAAATATAGAGTTGCCCCCTGCTTATAAACCATCAATAAGCTGAATGAACTGAAGTTCTGGTCTAAGCCTGCATTCTCTGGCTGAACAACACTGAAGTTTTGTACTTCCTGTGGTTTTCACTAGAAACTAAAGTCAATGCGTTTTACCAGTTTTGAAGCTGGTCAAGCCCATTATGAAGTGGACCTCCAATGCAGGCAATTTGCTGCCGCCTCTTCCAGTCCTGCAGTTCTTCCATTAGCATGCTGTTCATTAACAAGTCCGTTTCATTTACTATTTGTGTCATCTTACTGAGGGCTTCCTAAAAACAAAGATGACTACTGAAAAGATTTTCATGAGACACAACCAAAGTCATTCACAATTCAACCTATGAAACAATTTACCTGACTTGGGAGGTAAAGGCTTGGTTAAAACTTGGACCAAATATTTCATCAAATACTACCACAGCCTTTTCAAACAATTCAATTATTGCAATCAAATAAAGTCATGAAGAAAAAAGCATGACTACAGTTAATATTCTCTTAATAGCTCATAGAATCATTTAGTATATATGTTGAATTTATAACTCCTGTAACAATATCGAACAAACCTTGTAGTCAGTCATAAAGCCACATATCTGCTTTTTAAAAAGGCATTTATAAATTGAATTTATATTCTTATATTTTTATACATTTATTATAAAATGTATCGATTAAAATTTGAGCCTTTCTGTGTTAGTTTTTATTGATACTTGGGTTTTAGGAGGCATAGTGAATGAAGGATAACTTTTAAAGGCATAGGAATTAGAAGATGTGAATTTCTCCCCTGGCTTTGTTGTAAATATGCAAATTTAGATAAACCATTTAACTTTGCTAGAATTTGGTCTTCTGATCTGTACAATCCAGAGTCTAGACCAAATTATTTCCAAAGTTCCTTCTCTCCTTAACATCTTATTTCTAAAGTTGAATAAGATGGTATGCATAAAACATCTAGTACAGATTTATTATGCATTAAACATTAAGTTTATCTTGGATTAACCAGCTGTATGTTTAAAATCTGATATATAACTGTTTAATTTTATGATTTAGGGTAAAATAAATTTTAAACTTATTTGTGCTCACACAAATTCCTGCATACAAAATGGAGCCGAACTTTTGAAAATATTGATTTATCAGTGACTGGTTAAATTTCAACAGCATTTATTTTCAACATAAGGTAGAAAAGTTAAATAGAGATGTTTCCCCTCTTTTAAAATATTTCATTGAGCCAGAAAAAAAGGTCTCCCTCTCCTTGGGAGGAGGTTAGATTGAATATATTCAGTTGTCAATAAACTATTCTGAAATCTAGGAAATTACTTAGCACAATGTCATTTTCAGCATAGAGACTGGAACATTTATTCTCCCAAGAAAATTTTGGTAGTCGTCAAGTAATATTTTAATTATACATATGTAGTAGAACCCATCTCAGCATATTAAGTACAGCAACTAAAACAGTTATATCTGAAATAACGGCAATAAAAATCGGGTAAAATGTTCACCTTGGTGTTAATGATTGCTACAGTAAATGTACCACATAAGCAAGATAAATAGACTCTAGATCTAGAGTTCCAGTTCTGTAAACTTAGAAACATGGCAAACAATATGGTACTTTTCCTGGAAACATTGCCGTTTATTCATTCAGCGTGAATGTAACGAATGAAATCTAAGAGCTTGATTCTTTTCAGTAGGACTAGATGTAAGAAAAGGGGAAAAACAGGCCAAAGCCCAAGTTAAAGTTCTTCATTAACCTTTCTCTTGAAGTCGAGGCTGTTGAGCATTTCTTGCAGAGTCAAAACTTCCTGACTCATTAGGGCATTGTTCTTGTCACCCTGATCTGTGAAGGAAAAGAGATCAGATTTAGAGTCCTCTCCAAGACGAAGTTCTCTGTCCTGAAAGCAAAGTCTGTTGCAGTCACCCTCCTAAGATCTTAAGATGCAAATGCCTAAATGAGGCCATTAGATATGAGGTGGCTATAAGTCTATTTATTTGTCCAGGAAGTATTACATCCAAACAAAAGCAAGCCAGAGAAGAGCTCTCTATTTTAAAGACTTTGAGAGTAGACCATTCTTCACACCAAGTTCCTTTTGGAAGTGGGGAGAGAGGAGGTAAAAAAGCTTTTGTAATGGATTCCTTATTAGATACCTCTACATTGACAATAACCCTGGTTGGTTGGCATAAATAGAAAAGGAATGGGGCCTCTCTTTGTGTCCATCATCAAATCATAGTTGACTCCTCCTGCTGCCTTCATCCACCCCTCCTTCTCCACCTTACACCCAGGAGTTAGGAAACTGCCTGGTAGAGTTACAATTTTATCTACTTGGTCTCATGAACTAATAATAAAGAATAAATTCCTTGCTTGCCCTTTTTTCTTTGCAAAATGTGCTAGCCTCACAGTAAAGCTAGAAGTGGGAAAGAGTTGCAAATTAAAAAACAAAAAGCAACTCTGACTAAAAACAAAACAAAACAAAAAGCTTATCCTCTTAAACGGGAGATGTGCAATAAAAATTGTACTATTTAATTTGAACACTGAACTTTATTGGTATATAGCAAGTGATGGTTCCCATCAACCACTCATGTCTATGAAAAGTGAAGATTGGGAATGCTGATCTGACTTGTGTAACTGTGAAAAAGATGCCCCAGAGCAACATTGTGCCACATTTCTCTACAAAATAACCCTCATCTCCAAGGAGTTATTCTGGGTTGTTTTAATTCCTAAATTCACTAACTCCTAGATCCCACATGTGGCAAAATCTTGCTTATATAGCATTTGACCAACTCAAAACTTCATTAGCTAATACTTTCCAGTCTTCACTAACAAGGATATAACTTGTTTCCCATGATCGTTCATTTAATTTCACTTATAACCAACAAAATACTTGTTGATTTAAGTGATAAAATGATTATTTTTATTCTTCATAATGCTCATGGAGTACTGAAAGATATTAAAGTAACTCTAATTGTAATATTTTAAGGTGAAAAGAATTTTATTGTTTAATGTAGTTTGTTATACTCTAATTCTTAAAATTGATAGTGCACATATGAAATTTGGGATGAAGCTTCTTTCAATGAACTGTAGTACTTGATCAGATTTGCAGTTCTAAACCTTTTTAGAATTGGATCCCTTTGATAATCTGATGAAACCCATGTTTGTGCCATATCTTCTGAAGGAAAAACCTACACATAGTTTGAACATTTTATATAACATTTCATGAGAGTCAAGACATCTTGAAGATAAAAAAATAAAAGATATCCGGAAGATGTCAGAAGAACATGTCATTCCTCACCTATGCCAGGAAAAACAAATTTCTTAATATCCTCTCTTAAATCTTAGATGAAAAGTTAAGTATTTGATCAAAGTCATCCATACTGCCTTCCAGATAAATTTTAATAGCTAACATTTCAATAGTTAAAGATGATTCTGTAAATTAAATTTTTATATTCAATTTTTTAAAAAATTATTTAAAAATAATTTTAGAATTTCAAAAAGTTGCCAAAACAATAGTTTCCATGTATTCTTCCTGTCTTACATAAGCATAGTACAATGATCAAAGCCAGTAAATTAACATTGATACAATTCTATTAACTAATCTAGACCTAATTAGAATTTCTCCAATCGTCCCACTAATTGCAACACACTTTAAACGATCCATTATTACTGTAAATCTTTTTTTACTACTTGTAAATCTTAAACCTAGCAAATAGTCTCATTCTTTCCTTCAATTTCTTAAAAAAACATTTAATTGTAAACAACTTCAATGTTTAATCATGAAGATAGTCAAGTAAATTGCAGTCAAATAAATTGTCCTTATATTTTGTCATTTATACAATTATTGAAATTATATTTTGAAGATTTTTTATGATATGGGAAAATACCAAAAATAAGACTTTAAAATGCAACACACAAAACTATGTACAAAATGATCTCGATATTTTTCAAATAAATAGACATTATGTATTTGAACATATAGGAAAAAGGCTGGAAGGAAATATACTAACTTTTGACAGTGTTTATCGGTAGACAGAGGAATTTTGTGTGATTTTTAATTTTTTATTGCTTTTGTCTATTTTCCAAATTTCCTACAGTGAATCACATTTGTACTTTATAATTTTTAAAAATTATATTAAAAAATCACCTAGGGATGATATTAGTAATTTCCTGATCATATTAGGCAATTATTATTATTCTTCATAGTTGTAATAATGATATTTCACTTCTATAGGAGAATGTTCTTAGATTGGGGAGCTGCATGCCAAAATAGGGGTGATTTCTTACCATTTACTTAGAATTAGTTGGTAAAAAAATATATTTATACGAAAAAGGAAAAAAGGAGGAAGTGAAATAAATACTCCTCTCCTGAATCCTCCTTTCAAAAAAAATAAAAAACTCACTTAGGAAAGCAGATCAATTTATCAATTCTGTCAGTAAAGAAGAAACCCTAGTCGTGTTGCTTTTATGTCCCTATGTAGAATTCTAGATGAAACAAAAACTTACCCATCGTCTGAATTGTTTTATACCTATAGTCAAATTCATCTTGCAGGTCTTCTAAATATTTGGTGTCTTGTTCTGTCATCTTTTTACAAAAGAAAACATACTGACTTAGTTGTTTCAATTAAGCGTATCAACAAAACATCATCAATATTTCAAAATACACTGTTTGTGCTTCCCGTTTCCAGTAATATCCTAGACTAACTGTATAGAACCTACATTTCTAAAGAGCTAATTCCCATGAAAGTTGAGTAACACTGGAAGAACCAGACTGAATTTTCTCTTCCACTTTCTCTTCGTGATTGGAAATCTTTCAGCATTATGCCTTTCATTTTTCAATTAGTTCCAAATGCTACTAATAGCTTTTTTTTTTAACCTGAGAATATAGATACTTTTCCCTTTTAGTTCCATATAATTCTGTATTAATGTACCAATTATCATTTTGCTTAAAGTCTCCATTCTAATCAGCTGCAGTTTATGACAATCCTGTATAATTTTTTTCTTCCTTTCTACTTCTTAGAAAAAAAAAATCTGTGCTTCTTTCTTGTCTCCTGTTTGTTTCTGTCTGAGATTTTCACTTTTTTCTTCTCTAAACCTGCTGATGTTTTTCTGTTCAGGCATAATAGGTATTAAGTGTCAAGATCTGGGCTAGATACTTCTCATATTACCTCATGCAGCCTTCACAACAATCCTATGATGGTGGTTATCCTCACTTTTACAGATGAAGAAGCAAAGGTTCAGAGACATGAGGTAACTTACTTACCTGAGGTCACAGAGCTTCCCAGTGATAGAGTCTGATGGGGAAGCCCCAATCTCTAGTAATTGAAGTTAAAAATCTCCCCTAAAAGAAATCTTTTCTAACATAAACACAGTGTGTGTGTGTGTGTGTGTGTGAGACATTTATCTTATTAAGAAATTGTCCTATGATTTCTCTATGCATTAACTTTGGGTACATAGGAGAAAGGTGCACAGGTAGTTGGATGGGGATAATAGTTAGCTTTCTAGGTACCTGTAAGATCACTCACCTGCACGCTATTTTTAATGGCAGCCACTTTGTGCTCCACCTTCCTCTGCCTTTCTGAAACTGAAGAACTTTGTAAGGATTTCTCCAGAGGTCCCTGAAAAAAGAATGTCTTGAAATTTCAGTGATGTTGATAAAAAGGTTTATGATGAAGGCAATATACTTCGTAGTATATGTGGTATACTTTGAACTGAGGTTTGGATCAATATGACATGAAACAATCTATAGCCATTAAAAATCATGCTGTAGAAAAATATTTAATGACATATAAGTCATATTAAATTGTTAAGAAATTGAGAAAATATGTATACATACAGAAGGTGCCAAAAAATGTATACACATTGTAAGAAAGAAAAAAACTATATTAAAATTGTAATACCCAATATATACCAATAACAAAAGATGAATACAAGTCATGTGTATAATTTTTTTGGCACAGCTGGTATTTATACTATAAGGATATATATATGTATATATATATATGCATGTATATATATACATATATGTGTGTGTATATATATATGTGTGTATATATATATACATATATATGTGTGTATATGTATACATATATATATATATATCCTTATAGTATAATACCAGCTGTGCCAAAAAAATTATACACATGACTTGTATTCATCTTTTGTTATTGGTATATATTGGGTATTACAATTTTAATATAGTTTTTTTCTTTCTTACAATGTGTATACATTTTTTGGCACCTTCTGTATGTATACATATTTTCTCAATTTCTTAACAATTTAATATGACTTATATGTCATTAAATATTTTTCTACAGCATGATTTTTAATGGCTATAGATTGTTTCATGTCATATTGATCCAAACCTCAGTTCAAAGTATACCACATATACTACGAAGTATATTACATGTATACACACACATATATATATATATATACATATATATAGTGAAATTACAGATGATTTTATGGTTTAAATTTTTTTTCCTAATTTTCTATAATAGACCTACATTACTTTTGAAATTCTGTAAAAGTAATATATGTACTTTAAAAATTAGCATAGTGAAACTACATTAAGTTAGACTTAAATTCAGAATTAGGGATGATGAATCTGCCAGGATGAGATTTATTTTTACACTAGAACAAAGGGAGTTTACTAAAGAATATGTAAAAATGCTAGCCTACTTAAATAGAAAGGCTAACCAGCTTCTCCAAGCACCATTTCTTGGCCACTCTAATAGTCTGGCATTGAGTGTGCTCCTTAGATGTAAAGTTACCCAGATATTTAGAAATGAGAGTTACTGATGTCGGCAATCCCTTTGCCTTACACTTGGGTAGGGAGCCAAGGTTAGAAAGGTTGATGACTTGGCTAAGATCCACAGCAAATCAGTGGAGGAACCTCAAGTGAGACCCATTTCCTTGACTGGCAATCAAGTGTTCTTTCAATTACACCACATTCTTCAGATTGTAAAGCTTTTGAAATATTCCCTCTCTCTGATTTTGGTCTCCTTTATTTGTCTATTTATTGAAATTTACAAACCAGTGCTTCTTTTGTGGTAGTGGCGGAGTATTTGCAGAGTGATTTTGATGAGCATCTACTCAAATAAACTAATGTTTCTAATTTAACTGATATCTAACATTTGAAGGGGAACACACACACACACACACAAATGATAAGAGATAAGAGGGATACAAGAAAGGATAGTTGAGAATATATATGAGCATATATTAGTAGTAGCTTCTTAATATTATCCCACAAGCACTGAATCAAACTATGTTTACTTTAGAAACTTACTATGCTATAGATTTTAAATTAAATAAAAAATGCCATCCTTCTTCTTCATCTAAAAAATAAGAATAGCAAATTGTTAAAACTTCATACTTCTCCCAAAACAACCATAACCTGACAATAACTAAACCTGAAAATGTTTAATAGTTAAAAAAAATACTTTTCTTGGACCTTCAAAAATCAATATTGTGGTGTGATTTATTAAATTATGGAAGACATCATTTGGAAAATTGATTACTTACATACTCTTCTTTTTATAAGGATTAAATGAAAATGTATTCATTAAGGATTTCATTTATTCCTCTACTTTGATGGACATTCAGAATAGTGGGATAAAATATGGAAGGGCAAATTACATTCAAGTAATCAATAAGCTAGTATTTATGGAGTTTCTATAAGGTAAAATTCCTTCTTGATGAGTAGCTTGGACTTCTGGGGTAGGAAATCAGGCGTACGGAAGGGTTCTGAAGATCAATCCCTGAGGATAAACATGCCAAGAGAAGCAGAGTCCAAACAGTCGTTAGGAATTCAGGTAAGAGGTGGTTCCTATGTTCCTGAACCAATATTGTAAGAACATGGACCAGAGTGTGACCAGTGGAAATAGAAAAGAAAGTACAGATAGGATTCGAGAAAAAAAACCTCTGGCAAGACTTGGAAATTATTTCAATAGGCAGTGGAGAAAAGGATCACTCAAAGATGATCCCTAGACCTTGGTTACAAGGGACTGGAAGGATGATGACACCATCAACAGGTAGAAGACGCTGGTTCGAAAGAAAGCAAGAATTTCTGTTTCAGAAAAATGGAGTGCAAGGTGATAACAAGATCAAAGTTCAGAAAATATTACCTGAATGGGCATGTTGGCTGCAGCTAATATTCTCCTCTCTTCCCTTAAACAATTTGAAATAACCACAGCTACATGCATTGGATTTCCATGAAATTTTCCCTAAAGAAAAAGTGAGCAAAAACAACATTAAAACCTAAATATACACATTATAAGGAAATATCACTATTTGCACATTTAAAATAATCTAGTAAGTATAAAAAATTATTTAGGATTTATTCCAGTAATCTATTAGATAGCGACAGAAACTTACATTGTGAATGTAGAATCCTATGTGGCTTATTGCTCAGTCTTTAAAAATCATTTTAAATAATTAAAATAGTTCTTGAGCACCTCTGTAGGAAAAGCCCTGCACACACACACACACACATACACGCAGGCGGATCAGTTTATTTTAGGCTTAGAATAGATTTCAGGTAAATGAGTTACTTCCTTATAAATTATCATGAACCAGGATGGTCCCAGCTGGTCACTTGTTAACTCTGTGCTTCATGATATGTGTAAAACATTTCTTTTGGTCCCTATTTGGTGTTGTTCATGTCGACTGTCACACATTTCAGCAACAATATTTTATGACATCTAAGCATATACTTTTTTTATCACCAATACAAATGCTGCAGATATTGTAAATTGACAGCTCGTGGACGTAACTCAGCTATTAGGTATGTTCTATAAGTGAAAATATTGCGATCCCTTCAGAGGGAGCATGTTACTACACACAGTTGCCCTGTGTCCACTACTGAGTGTCCCAAGCACTCACTTACCTCACCTGCCAGGCCCCTGTCGGTGTCTGTGTTTTTGGTTTACAAGACTAATTCCCATAACACCATCATTTTAGTCATAGCATTAAACTTTTTTGTTATTAGACTTTTTCCAAGGCAGGACCAACAGGAAGCACAATAAATGTAGACAAATGCATTTATTTAGTTTCCTCCTACCCTCCCCTCTGAAGGAGTTGCTAATTATTCATGAAATGTCCAAAAGATCAACAGCAGAAAAAATAAAACAACAATCCACAAAGTGGAAAATTAACAATTAAATAAAGGTAGATTATACAGACCAGTAAACCAAAGGGTCTTTCTAAAATAGAAATGAGGTTATTGGTTGTAAATATTTTTATGACCTTGACTGCTGCCACAATTTTGTTAGCTGAATCACGTTAATTAGTACTTCTATTTGCAAAACTAGGGTAAACACCAAGTGTCTGAGTTCCTGCTCTTCTATATTCTACAGCTTTCAAAACTCTCACCCCCGCCCTTAATCAGAAACCTCAAAAGAAAAAAAAATGAATTGACAGAAACTCATAAGGTAAAGAAATTTAAATGATCCTATTTAAAAACAGGGATACCAAATTTCTGATTTCTGCATGCTGACAATTTCAGATTCTTTTTACTTAAAATTTGTTCCTGTTAATTTTCCCATTCATTATTTTTTTCCATATGCCTTCCATTCAACTCCCCATGGAAAGCTTTATTTTCTTATGTTGCCTTTATTTAAAAAATAGTTCATTGATAAAAATAAAGCATTTCTTCTAGGACTAATTTGGAGGCTCCCTTATTTATATAAATTTGAAACTTTCCCCATCCAAGATCAGGAGTTTCTCCAAGACCCCAAGGATCACCATTATTTATGTTTGTTTTTTTTCACTGTTATAGGAGTTCTTTGTTGTTGATCATTCAGATACTATCAACATTTCTCAGCTCTACTGTATACACTTTTTCATTTTCCTTTCCTACTTGAATTATTTTACCTTCCCTTTCAGATTTACTTTCTCCCCATGTTTGTAAGGTTAAATCATTTTATCCTCTTTATGAATAAACAGTTACTTGTTTGCATCAAGACTATCTTTGCATTTTCCTTTTGTATTTTTTCTAACTTAGTCCCTTACTTATATGTGTAAGACAAAAACATCTTATGGAAAATGGATCACTATAGATTCAAAACCAAATTAGCACTTTTTATTTATGTAATTATCAAAGATGCACTCATGTCCACTTTTCAGTAGTTACCACATATGGACCTCAAAAATAAAAATAACAAAATAAAATCAAAAACAAAAACACCCCTAAATGTGTGTTGGTGGAAGGAAAGAAGTGAAAACCAGAGAAAGAGAAACTGTCTACTTTCTATTGTGTGTCTGTCTCTCTTATGTATAACTATTGCATATATTCTCTACTTTCTGGCTTGTCTTTTCATTATCTCATAGTGTCAATGAATAGAAGTCTTTAATTTTAATGAAGTCAAATTTATTAATTCTTTCCTTTATGGTTAGTGCTTTTTATGATTTAAGAAATCTTTCCCTAGCCTTCAGTCATGGAGGTTTTTCCTGTACCATCTTTTTAGTCTTTATAGTTTTGCCTTTAATTTTAATTATCTTGGAGCTTGTTAATAATGAGAGGTCCCTTTCACTGTTTTCTAAATGGATACTCAGTTCCAACAATATTTACTAAACATTTGGTTCTTCTGCTGCCGCTCTGCTGGGCCAACTGTCATAAATCAAGTATCCACATATGGATGGGTTTGCTTCTGGACCCCATTCCATCTTATGATTCTGTCTACCTCTGCTTTATCAACAAACTGTCTTAATTACTAGAGCTTCAAAATAGGCTTGATGTCATGGAGAATAGGTTTTGTTTTCATTTCCATATAAATTTTAGAACCAGCTTGTCAAGCTACACAACACACACAACCATATTGAGAATTTGAATGGCACTAAATTTTTAGATACATTTGAAAGACTTGGTATCTTTATAATTGTGTTCTAATTCATTTATTTCTGTGTTTTTAATGTCTCTATTAAGCATTATAATTTTTCACAGAGATCTTACACATTTTTGATAGGTTCATTTCTACGTAGTTGGTAGTTTTGATAATGGAATACATGGTATCTTTCTTAATAGTTTTTGCTGATATATAGAAATATATTTGACTTTTATACATTGATTTTGAATTTAGCAACTTTGTTAAATTCTTCTTTACCCTAATAATGTATTTATAATATCTCTTATCATTCTAAAAAATAATTCGTAGATTCTTTTGGATTTTTTGCATATGCAAATCATAATATGTATAATATTGTATAAATATTGATACAATTTTTCTTCCTTTTCAATCATCTAATTTCCATCAAGATTTTACTTCCATCCTTAAGATTTATTTAGAAATGTATTGATTAATTTCTAAACATAAAGATTTTCTATTTATTCTGTTTTTTTTTTACTAATTTTTTAATAGATTTCAAAATTTTGATCAGAATTGATATTCTGAATGATTTCAATCACTTAAAATTTGTTGAGGCTTACTTTGTGGCCCAGCATATGGACTGTTTGTAGATGTTATTAACCCAAGCTTGCCAATTATCCTTGCTGATTTTTTGCTTGATTAGTTTGATCAGTTATTGAAATAGTTAAAATCTAATTTGTGAATTTTCTCTTTGTGGTTCTGTCAAAACCATTCAGATTTGTTATATGTTACTAGTGAGTCAAAGCCTTTCATTACTATGAACTGACCTTTATCTCTTATAATGTTTTTTACCTTTAAGCAAAAATGCAAAGTTTGAATTTTATCACTTAAAATTTTTTATCTCTTAGAATTTTTATTTTATCCTACTGAAGGAATTCTTTTGATTTATTTCAACACATAAATATTTAAAATCACATATCAGTATTATGCATATAAAAGTATAAATATACGTGAAATAAATTGGTTGATGTATTCCTAAACTTCATATATTTAGAATTCGATTTTTCTTATCTTAGATTCATTGGCATCCATATTTTTCAACAAAATAATAATGTGCCCTGAACCATCAAGAATGTCAATGATATAGCATTTCTTTAAAGTATGCACAACTATCGTCTCCATTCTGTAAGTTTTGATTTTGGCACTTTTCTGATCTTGTCAAAAATTCTCAACAGAAAGTTTTTAGACAAGAACCAGGACTCACATTTCTTCTGCGATAGTCCTTAAATGGTTTGTTGTCTGAAGCATTGAGGGGTTATAATGATCTAATCATGCTGTCATCATTAACAACCACATCACTACACTTTTAGGTGAAATTATTATTTACCTGTTCAGATACATGTCCATAAAATCATTGAGAACTAGAATATATAATAGGTTCCCAGGTATCTATTCCAGAGCACTTCTAACCAGTCTTCTATCAGTTTAACCATCACCCATACTATTTTGCCTCTCCACTCCCAAGAATGAAGAAGTTCTCATTCTGAAACATTGTTTTACCGTTTAAATTAAATATGGTAGTAACTTCAGCAATTAGAAGTTAGGCATAAGATTACAATGATACACTGCTTTTCATTACCCAAACTCATACTCTTGATCCCTTTAAAGGTCCTTTTGCATTGACAGTATAATTTGAAGTCTTGTCAAAGAAAGCCAATCCCCCTTTCTATTTGATTAAACACATATTTTAATTTTTGTTCAATGGTATCACGTTGGAGGTTAAGTTCATTCTGTTCAAAATCAGCAAGAAGTCTCTGATAAATAGATGTTTTATATCTCAATGATAGCCCTGTGCAATGCATGATTTGTTTACTCCAGCCTTCTATTTTTTTGAGATTTCCTTCACCAATTGTGAGGAATTTGATAGTTTCTCTTGCCGTTGTTGCTTTTTGTACAATAGGCAATCCCTTTGCATGAATCTCAGTAATGAAATGTTATAAACTTCTACTTGTGGGCATCTTTCTTCCTTTCTTACATCTTGTAAAGCTCTATATTGTCGATTTCCAAGAAAATGTGGAATTTAGGGTCATCCGTCTAGTGACAAATAAACTTATACCTTGATGATTTGTTCCCATCCCATTCTGCATACATAATAACTATTTGCTTCAATCCTGAATCATAGTGTACAGTGACAGTACTTTTAAACAGCAATTAATCTCAACAGTGTATATAAGTCAATGGAAGTGACAACGACATGAATAGCTGTGACAATGACATTGTGATTGCCACCTGACAATAGCAATTAAGAGATGCTATCGATTATAAGATGTAATTTGATTTCAGAAATGTTAAATGTGGAAAAAAGGTGTCTTGGAACCAATGGATATGCTGGTTTATTCTTTTTGCTACTTTTTGCTAAAATCATTGACTTTCCTTCAAATTCCTCTTCTCCTGTCCTGTCATCTAATTTCTAAATTTGACTTGTCACTAAAGAGTGACTAGTTCATCTGCTCTTTTTCTCCCAGATGATCTGATGAATACCAGTCAGAGGTAAATGACCTGAAAACGTTTGTTTAAAATAATCTCCTTCACTCAGGTGGCACAGAATCTGAGATTTCACAACTAGACAGTCACTCCTTTGAGTTATTTTCTCAAGGATCCCCTTTAAAATGCAAATGCACAAGGAGGAGTTAACTCTACATTTAATTTCTTCTACATTGTGAAAGATTTGTCAAATGCTATTCTCTGGCTGCAGTGAACTGGCAACTCCAGGATAAAAGTAATGAGTCCCAGGACAAATAAATAGAGAAGTTTCAGGAAGGCCTTGAAAGGGTGACAGTAGTAACCAAAGGGGATATAAGATTCTGAATAAACACATAACCAACAATTGTTCTGAGCTTGGGTTTCTCCAGAAGCGAACCTTGAGACAAGGATTTTAGTGCAAGAAGTATAATTGGGAGTTGATCCCAAAAAACAGTCATGGGAATGCGTAAGTGAGACAAGGAAGAGAAGAAATCCAATAAAGTGTGTGTTATCAAGCCATTGGTTAAGATGGTTAGGAAGCCAGTGTAGACATATGACTTAGAATTATCTACCCAAGGGCTTTGGGAACTGGAGTATTTTTACACCAGCTCTTGTCGTCATTAACCCTGAAGCAAAAAGATTCAGATCCTGGCACTTATAAGTCCACTTGGCTAAAATGATGAGGATGTGGTCAGGGCACCCCCACCTCTCTATACCAGACCTTTCCTAACCTTAATTTTAGGTATTTTTTACTTCTCTCTTTTTTTAACTACTTACAATCATACTGTACTCAAATGTTGATATTTCTTCTTTTGTAGTATTTCTGGGATATGAAGCAGTTGTCTCCAATTACAGAGCAAAATATTTTCATTCCAATTTTTACTGGCAATCTACAATTTACTGCACACTTCTAGTTGCCAACTAGCTCTCTCCCTTTTTATTATCCCAAATAATGCTGTTAAATCATTTTTATCCTAGACCCTTACCAGTATCAAACACACTGGCCAGTTTCTACATGACAACAGTCTCAGCTTCAGCCTCTTATTATTTCCTTCTCTTTGCCCCGAGCACACACATTTTCTTAATGATTTTTACCTAATGTTTCCTCATAAGAATCATAAGGATATGTCTACTACGGGGAAAAAAAAACCCCAGCAAGTTGAAGAAGAGCTGATCTAGTTGTTTTAAGGCTGATTTAGATATAGAATGATCAGTCTAACAGATTTAAAAAGCAATTATCTTTCTGGATGATAATTAAAACAACAATGAGATACCACTACATATCTATCATAAAGGCTAAAATTCAAAACACTGACAACACCAAATGCTGGTGAGAATGCACAACAACAGGAAATTTCAAATGGTACAGCCATTTTGGAAGAGAGTTCGGCAGTTGCTTAAAAAGTTAAAAATATTCTTACCACACAATCTGACAATCATGTTCTTAGGTATTTACCCAAATGAATTAAAAACGTGTGTCTACAAAAAAACCAGCATACAAACGCTTACAGCAATTTTAGTCATAATTATTAAAACTTGGAAGCAACAAAGATGTCCTGCAATGGGTGACTATGTAACCTGTGCTGTATCTATATGATGGAATATTATTCAGTGATAAAAAGAAATGAACTATCAAGCTACACAAACATATGGAGGAAACTTAAAAAAGATGTTGCTAAGTGAAAGAAGCCAATCTGAAAAGGCTACGTACTGTAAGACTATGTACTGTAAAACTACGGAGACAGTAAAAAGATCAGTGATTGCCAAGAGTTGGGGGGGAAGAAGAGAAGGGTAAATAGGTGGAGTTAGGGCAGTGAAACTTGTCTGCGTGATACTGTAATGGTGGGCACGTGACATTATGCATTTGTTAAAACCCGTAGAACAGTGCAACAAAAGAGTAAACCCTAATGTAAACTATGGAACTTCATTTAATAATAATATATTATTGGCTCATCAATGGTAACTAATGTACCACAATAATGCAAGATGTTAATAATACCATGTTTCCCCAAAAATAAGACCTAGCCGGATCATCAGCTCTAATGCGTCTTTTGGAGCAAAAATTAATATAAAACCCAATGTTATTTTACTATAAGACTGGGTCTATAATATAATATAATATAATGTTATATAATATAATATGTATGTATTATATATATACATATAATATAATGTATATATAATATAATATAATGTAATGTAATGTCTATAACATAATATAATGTAATGTAATGTAATGTAATGTAATGTAATATGATACGATACGATACGATACAATACAATATAATATGATATACCAGGTCTTATATTAATTTTTATTCCAAAAGATGCATTAGAGCTGATGGTCCAGCTAGGTCTTATTTTCGGGGAAACATGGTAGGGAAAATGTTGGTGGGGTGAGGGGAGAGGCTAAGAAAGTATATGGGAACTCTCTGTACTTTCCACTCAATTTTTCTACAAACCTAAGACTGCTCTAAAAAATCAAGCCTATTTTTTTAAATTACCTTACTAAAGTCACAGTTCTTACATATCCTTATGCTGTTCCTTTTGCCAGGAATGAACAAAATCAAATGAATAGAGTTGCCTGCCTCTCTTGTTTAGTTAGCATTAAATTCTCTCATCACCCTAAGGTTTTCTTGATAAAAGAGAAGTGGAGTATAGATTGTCAATGGATAAAAATGATTAATGCCCCATTTCTATTTATACTGCTAATAAAACATTCATTTCAAGACAAAGTGGCTAAAACTTAACTGCAAATTAACTTTAAATTAAATTAACATTAACTTTAAGTTAAAAGAAGATACTCCTTAAAGTCATCAAGTATGTCTTCTACAAACTAAGTATATTTCCTAAACCATGTTCTACGTCTGCGAAGGCTTAATTCATCCTAGACAACTGCTCTGTGAAGCAGCTGGAGAGCTTCCTGTGTAAAGTCAGAGGACTTGGCGTGCAGTTGTTACTAGCTGTGTGACCTTAGGCAAGTCACCTTTTAACTCTCATTACTTTAATTGCCCTTCATTAGTCAGTTGGGATAATACTACTTGTCATTCATCATAGAGTCATTGTGAGGAGCATGCCAGACAATTGAGAAAGAGTTTTGTAACGTGTAAAGCACTCTATAAATATAAGAAGTTTGCTCTATTGCCTCTTCGGGTGTTAGGAGAATTTAAAGCTCATAAATGGTAAATTGATAAAAACAGAAGATAAAAATCTTCCTATTAGTTTCACAGAAATGACCAAAACTGATTATAAAGCCAATGAAGACTGAGCTGTGTTCCAGGAAATATATTTATATAAATATAAAAGAAACTCCAGAAAAAATAAGATATGTGTTAGGGGTTTTCAAAACATTAAACAGTGGGGACTTTCCTGGCATTTCTTTAGGACTAACCCGCATAGGCTCACAAATACACTAAAAGCTAGTGCTGAATAAAAAATTAACCCACACAGCTAGCAATTAAAAATAATAACACAGTCTTTTCATTTGAGCATAATTCATATTATTTTTGGAAGAAAATAATTAACACTACACTTTCTACACATAGAAAAAGGCCTGGGAGGGCACATATCAACATCTCATTAATGACTATGCTTGGGGAAATGGGATTGGGGCGTGGAGTGGACATTTTCACATTTACCTCAATTCTTTGGTATTCTTAGACTTTTAAAAATAATTAAGCATGTGTTACTCTTAAGATTAAAGCTAAACAAGAAGTGGTAAATCACACATATAACACTCCATATCAGCTCTTTCTCTTTGCTTGATTTATGCAAAGGTGTTTGTAAAAGATGTTGGCCTTGAAAATTTGTCACTCAGGTTAAACGAGAAAAAAAAGAGAATTGGAGTCTAGTTAGATCTTTATGATGAGTAAAAGTCAATGCTCTTAGGGAATTCATAGACTTGTAATTAAGAGTTAAATGAATTGCTTAATTCAATATGACAGGAAGAGAACAAGATAGACGCTAACAAATTCTACTTAACATTTATATGCTTGAACATAATAATAGACCCTGCCATTTACTGAATACCTATGATATGCAGAGCGCTTTATAAGCTTTAGACTTCAAAGCACATATTAAGAAGCCCAGGGTTACATATTTGTGAAAAGTCACAGAACGGAGAAGTTAAGAAGGAATTCTTCAAATCCAGGTATGTCTCATCTTACAAACTATAAAATTTTCAAATCACTACTGTTTTTAAAAAAAAAGCATCCTTTTTTATTTAACTGGACTCCTTGAGCCACAACTGCATTTAACTTTATTTTCTGTGGATATTATCTTTACAATATTTTCTATGATAAATCTGCTCAAGGACTAACCATTCTTTATGGAATTTCAAGATAGCTGCAGTGGTTAAACAAGCAAACAGAAAATGACCACGTGGTTGATTACAAAATTATTAAATCACTTTTCTTGTGATGATTTAGGTCTTAATACCTCTGGCGGTTATACTTGCTGTTGGTAAAGGCAATCTGCCATGGACCCTGGGTATTCCTGCATGATCTTGGTAGATATGCCAAGAATATAAGGCCCTGACCATTCTTGTCTCATTTTTCGGGTTTGTATATAAGGCAAGCAACCTTAAGTGATGAGGTAACATCTCCCCCAGCTAAAGAGCAGGTTTGCTTTCCCGAGCTATAAAAGCATGAATTCTTCATGTTCAGTGTTCATCTCCTGTAACACAGCCCTCCGGGTATGCAGACACGGTGTCACGGGTATACTCAGGTGTCAGCCCTGTAAGACTTGGGGGAAACGGGGAACCAACGCAAATGGGCATGAAGCTCCAACTACTGATCTTGCTATAAATAAATAAAGTCTTTGTCTCTGATCCAGTAGTCTCATGTCTTTTTCTGGCACTTATGAAACAATAACAAGCTCACTTGTTAACTTGAAAGGAGAGTAAAATCCCTGCACACTTCTCTATACCTATTTGTGTTGTAAAATTTATCACATAGCATTTCCATTATTTATTTCTATGTCTGATTCCCCACCTAGACTCTGCATTTTTCATAAGCAGGAATTGGTCTTCTTCAAGATTGTTCTTAAGTAGCTGTCACCTGATAGGAACCTCACTAGTGCTTGCTGAATGATCAATTGGGAGGATGAGTAAATTACAATGATCCCCTCCTGAGAGAAAAAACATATTATTCAATCTCTGTGGCGATAAAGACCTCTGTCATTAAATCCTTCTGGAGTTTTTATTAATCACTTGTCCCTAGTAGCCAAGAAGATATGAAACTAGAGTCTTGAGATTAGTTGGAAGAGGACAACAAGGTATGAAATACTCCTAGAAATAGCAACTTTGCTTCTCAAAGACCCTGTTGACCAGTATCTTTGATAGTGAGGCTTCCTGGGGGAGACTTGAATCCTGAGGATGGTCCCCCCTGCCGCTCCCACCCCAATGGTGAAGATGCTCTGAGTCTTCTGCTGTAAAACACATCTTTTACTGATGGTAAAAGTATCAGTGTTCTTCGCTTATGTCTGGTAGGATACTTTAGTCACACTATCACTCTTACTCTCGTGATAACAAGGATACATCATCGTAATTAAAGAGTATTTAGACAGGAGTATAAAGACAAGAAAATGGAATATTAAGTATAAATTTTGGCAAAGAAAGTATCTCTCCTGTTGATGGTATACCTGTATATCTAGAAAAAACAAGAGCGTCTAATAAAATAATTCTGGAGTAAATAAATAATATGACTTTTTTTTTTTACACTGGCAATAACCATTTAGAATTGGAAATAGAGAAAATGGTACATTCAGAATAAGAAAAATAAGTTTTAAAATTTAGGAATAAATTTAACAAGAAAGGTACAAGTCTTACAAGAATTAAACTAGGGTCATATTAAAGACTTTAAATAAGATCTGAGAGGGATTAAATTAAAAATATAACATAGACTAAACATAATATAGAACTCTAGGGTATGGGACTTAGTGTTATAAAAATGTAAACTGTCCCAAAATGAATACATTTATTTAATGCAATTGAAGTTAGACTCCCAAGAGTTGCTTTTGGAGGGTTTGGGTTGAAGGAAAGAAGCAATAAAATTCATATGGAAGAAATTTTGCACAACAATTAAGAAAATTTCAAAGGCAAATTAATATTACAGTAGTTGAAGTATGTCAGAGAATTTTCTAAGTGTTCTGTGTTTTGCTTCCTTTAATCTTCACAACCGTTTGAGATAAATACTATCATCCTGACTTTACAGATGGGTAAACTGAGATAGAGAGATGTTAAGTAACTTGAAGCCAGGATTCAATTTGACTCTAGAGTGTATGCTTTGAACAAATTATCCACCAGGTCATTGTCTCCAAGTTGGAAGGAGGAGGACTTGCCATACAAGATAATGAAATATACTATAAAGTATAATGTATTTATAAAGCATAAATATAGCACAAACTACACACTATAATCAATAGTATTGACATATAACTAGATTAGCAGAACATAACAGAGTGGTAGAAAATTATCATATAGAAAATTAACATATGAAAAAGTAGTATTTTAGTTTGGTGGGAAAAGAAATTATTATTTTAAAAAATCTTGCTGGTATAATTGTCTACCAATCCAGAAGAAAAAGTTGGATTTCTATGTAAAGAATTCTATGTAGGTTCAAGACTTAAATTTTTTAAAGTTTAGAATAAGTTCAGGAAAATGTGTATAATGTAAGGGTTGGGGAACTTTAAACCAAGGCAATAACCCCAGAAACTGCACAAAAAAGATGGATTTTCACTACATTAAAATATTTTTTCCATGGAAAAAGGTGTCACAAAGCCAAAAGACATATAATAGGTTGAGGAAAATATTAGGAACTCATATAAAATGTAGCTACTTACTACAAAAACATTTTGTAAAAACTAATATTTTTAACATTATAAGGAAGAACCCTTTGAAATTGATGAGAAGCCCAATAGAAGATGAATAGGAAATTGACAAAAGAGCACATCCAAATAATCAATAAAGGACAGAAAGAATGTCCAGCCTCACAAATAGTCAGATAAAAGCAAATTTAAATAGAGAGAGACATTATTTCCCAACAATCAGATAGGCAAAAAGGAAAAACAACGAAAACACCTATTGCTGATGGAGACATGGGGAATACAGTCCTCATACACATCGCTGATGAAAATGTGAATTTTGCAACCTATTTGGAAAACAATCTGATAAATCTACTACATTAAAACAGTTATGTCTTTGATTAGTAAGTCCATGTCTAGGAACTTATCCTATAAAAACAAAAGCAAGCCCATGAGAAGGCACATACAAGGTTGTTTGTTATAACACTGTCTATGGTGGTAGAGAAAAATTGGATGTAAAGTGTTTGTTCACCTAAGGGGAAATGACCCAATAAATTGTGGCACATCCACTCTGTAAACCATTTGCTACCATTAAAATCAAGAGATTTCTGTGATGCAATATTTGGTACGCAGAGAAATGAGTAACAAAACTTCATTTTTTTTGTAAATGACAAAATCCTGACTTCCCCATTTGTAGAATTCCATAATACACTCATGGGGAGAAATCATTCATTTTCCCATTTTATTTAACTAATCAGATATAGATATGGAAGAGTTTACATTGGTTATTAACACTGATATCTTTGGGGGTGATGGCGTGGATGGAGGTAAGGAAAACGAAGGGGAAAAAAGGAGTTTGGAATAAAAAAGTAGAATGTAATATCTAATTTATGGTAAATTATAAATGAGTGTTTATGGAGTAAAAGCATGAAAAGATAGTGATCAAAATGTTAATGGTGGCTATCTTATTTTCACGGAATTTCAGGGGATTTTTAGTTTCTTAGACTTTTCATTATTAATTGGGTTTTTACAAAAATTTGCATTATTAAGGAATCGGAAAAATATTAAAAAGCTATTTTTATCATAACAAAAATTCCATTAGTAAAAACATTTTTATTAATTTACATATTGTGCAAAAATTAGAAAATTACAACTCCTAAAGCAAGAAATGGAAAAATCATTCCAACGTGAATAGATAAAACCATTCTCTGAAGACTGTTGACATTTATGAGCAACCTTCAAAGTGTCCCTGTACATTTTCCATTGAACAAAAATCTGAAATCTATCTGAACTGTAACGGAAGTACTAATATCATCCAGTTACTAAGAGGAATGGAAACTGAAGGATCACTAATAGCTCATAAATAATAGGAGGTGAGTGTCCAAATGACCTATTTACTTAACTGTCATGAGTCCAGGTCCCAGAGCCAGTTTAAAACTGTGAATCCTAATGTTGATTTATAGATACCCAGAGTGACACATATAAGTAGTCTTTAGGCTGCCCTAAAATGCAAGGCACACTAGCATGTTTATATGTAAAGTGACTTCTTCTCTCAGTGCCACTCTAGAAAAGACACTAACTAAGTGAAATTTGTTCCTCAGGTGCCAGAATCTTTTAAGCTGACCAGCTCTGGCTTCCATGACTATTTCTATTTTCAACTTCCACCAAAATGTATTTTTCGCATTCCTTCAGTTCCTTGCTCATTTAGAGCTAATTAATCAGATGCAGTCACCTCTAACTCCTATCATCTCAGATGAAAAATCCTATTAAACTGTATGGGATTATATATCTTATTACCTCAGGGCCTTGATCACTTGACATGCTGACCCAGTTGCATTTAAACAAGAGCTTTGTGGAGACATAGTTTCACCAGAAAAATGCACTGGAAAGTCCTCAGGATTTGAGGTCAGAAGTCAAGGTTTTAACCCAGCCTTGCCATTAACTATGACATTAGGAAAAAAAAAAAAAAAGCCATTATACCTCTCTGAGCCTTGATGTCCTCCACAATAAAATGCGTACACTGTCTTTTTCTCCTAGTTGTGAGAATCAAGTGGGATGTTCATAAGATCGCAATCATTAAACAAAGGTCAAGTATGTTTTTCTCGGATTGCAGAGGCAAAAATATTCTTTGAAAAATAATTTTACATGTAAAGATCACTAAGAAAATAAAAATCACCCATAATCACACAATCTAGAGATAACTGATGTTAACATTTTGATGTTCCCATTTATTTTCTCCGTGTATATATTTATATATAAAAATTTTTAACAGCCATTGAATGGTTATTTTAGCCCTAGTCTGATTTATTTAATAAATTCTCCACTGTTGGCACTTAGATTATTTGCAATTTTCACCATAAATATTCTGTGATATATGCTTGGTTAAATCAACCTCATTAAATTATAATATTTAGATCTTGTTCATTTGTGTTTTGCCTACGTGATGTGTCAAAAAATGAGAAAAGTAATATTAAAGTGTCCCACCACTACTTGATTTCTTTCATTTCTTCTTTTATTTATAATTTTTACCTTATATTTTTATTGATCCATGAATGTTGTATGATCATGAGAAATGATCTCTTATTGTAATAAAATATTTGTCCTGATTATAGCTTTTGGACTGGAATTTGATATTGTCTAACAACCTCATAACCATCATGAGGATTAAATGAGATGTTACATACCCTTAGCACTAAATAAATGTCATCTATTATATCTTATTTCTATTTTACTATTATGTTATTATAACATAATATATAGTGACCATACTTTCTTTTTATCTGCACTTGCCCGATACATCTTTGCCCAACCTTACACTTTTAAATCTTCTAATATTTCATTTTAGGGGTTGCTTAAAACATTGTATCATCAAATTTTGTTTTGAATTTTAAGTGAAAAATCTTATTTTAACAAAAGAACTTAATCTGCTTGCATTCATTACCGTATTTAATATATTTGGTCTTACGTTGTCTTCTGATTTTCTATTTCCTCTGCTTGTTTTTTGTGATATACTGCATACATCTTTTCTTTCATCTTCCACCATTTTGGAAGATATACATACAGTTTGACATGCTCATAGCGGTTACCATTGAATTTGTCAAAAGTACTTTTGCATGCCCAGTGGTTCACAACATTGTTTTCACCACAATCACTTGATGGATAACCTCACATTCACTGCATACTCTTCTCAATGTAGACTGCTGCATTGATAGAATGGGCTCTGGGTTGTGCACAATTCCCAGTTTCACCACACCTAATTCTTCCATTTTCACTTGCACCAATCCACAGGATGCCATGATTTCATGACATTGCCATTGAATCCTCATTTTCAGTGTCCAGAGTAAAAGTTACGTTTTTTAAATTCCCAGGTTAAAATAAGGAATTTAGCATGCTTTCTCATTAAATATCTCAAATATACATCCAAATAGTTTGGAAACTATTCTTTTAGTATCTATTTTGAATTGTTCTTTTTGTTCCCTTTGTTTTGGTCTCTTTACCAATTGTATGTGTGTTGGCCATCTGTCTCTGATTTCCATGTGCCATTTTCCTGCAATTTACTACAATTGTGCCCTTCAGTGTGCCTCCCACATCACCTATTTTTTCTCCATTGTATCAATACTATCCTTTCCTGTGTCCAACATATATTTAATTCTATTCCTGTGACTCTCTTTCCCCTCCTTAGAATCCTTTCCTATCTTAGTTACAATTGCCCTCTTTCCATATTATCCTTTTTAATTTTCCATTTCAACCTATTTGTCTCTTTTAGATTTCTGCTCCTATTTTATACACATGGTTTCCTGATATATATATATATATATATATAAACATAAATGATAGGCTGTGAGAAAATAGTTTTCAAAATCTAATATTGTAATGGATAACTAGCTGGAATCCAATCCTCTCACCACTTCTACCACTACCATCCTTGTTTAGTCTAGTTAAACATGGCAGACAGAGTGATTTTGTTAAAATCTAAGTTGGTTCATGTCACTCTTCTCACAGAAACTTTCAGTGGTTTCTCATTTACAAATAAAAGCCAAAGTCTTTACACTGTCCTAACTAAGCCAAAGTCATGAGTGGATAGCTCATACATTACGCATCATGTTCATGCTGACCTGTTCTTTTTAAAAAGGGGATGGTCCTTACAGCTACTAACTCCTCTCTTCCAGTTGATTATAAGTACACTGGATTGTTTGAAATAACATTCTTTATCTTTTAGATTACAAATATAATTCATATCCACTGTATGAAATATGTAAAAGAGGACAAGTATACATAAAAAATTAAAATTATACTTAATTTTACCCTATAATGATAAGCATCGATAACTTTTTTATGTATTTATTTCCAGGTTTTTAAAATTATTTTTTCCTAAAATATACAGTATGATATCAAATTGAGATGCAAGTGCATATTCAATAGTTTTTACTTAGTAAATAACACATCAGGATTATTTTTCTATGTCATTAGTTTTCAAAAACATAATGCCAAATTTTATATATATATATATATATATATATATATATATATATATATATATATATATATATACTATTGAATTATCTAGCTAGGGCACAATCTATGGAGATATTTCCCTGTTATGGACATCTAGGTTGTTCCTGATTTTTAAATATAGTATGTAAGTATCCTTGTAATAGTTATAAACTGAAAATAAATAACCCCTTACTTCTAGATTGAGATAGTATTGGCATCAGCATAGAGGGCTTGTGATGGTCTGGGATTTGATACAGGTGTGTCACTGGGATTTGCTGTGAGGACTGAAGGAGAAAAAGCAGGAGAAAGACTCTCGATCAGCTTTTCTTTTTTTTTCAATTATACTTACGATCATCTCTTCGATCAGCTTTTCTGTTACTGAGGAATTTTTGTCAGAACATTATGGACTCAATTGAATCATCAGTAACATTAAGAGTTGGATTAAATGGTGTCAGAATTCCAGCTCTCCTAATTTTTGTTTTGCTATCAACCTGTCTCAAGCCAAAAATAATTAGTCATCCATAAGAACACAGATATTACAAAAGAACTCATAATGCCCAGGGTCTCATTTGTGCTTTTCTGTCATTGTTGGCAAATAAATCAATTGGTACTGGGAACTCTTCCAAGTTGTCAGAGCAGGAGACAAATCAAAACATATGCCTAATTCCGTTTAAGTTTCACAGTTTAGTGGCTGCTTAAAAAAAATTAAAATGTGTTCGATTCAAGGAGATTTCTGGGCAAAAAATGTATATGAGTCAACAAGTCATTTTAGGAAAAGCAAACATACACCTTTTTGAGGGGCAGAACAAGACTGCATCTCCATGACAGAATGCCTGCAATCAGCATTAGAATTAGGCCACATCCCATTAGAAGTATTACAGTTTGTGTAGAAATCTCATTTTTCTGAGGGAGCTTTCCTGGAATCCTCTAGGTAAGAAAGACATTGTAAAGCAAATTATACAAGGCTGTTGCTGTCTGAAGAGGTGACATGTTTGGTGCTTGATGATACATCTAGAGTGTTAGTCAAGTGATATTGGATTTGATAGGTAGACTTATTGAATTCAAATACTTCTATAGATTTAACATCATTAGTAGAAACTTGTGATTGCATGAAATGAAACATACATGTTTCTTATGCAATGTCCAGTAAGGTCAGCATGATGAAAAATGTTTAAGAGCTTTAGAGATTAGCCTTCTTGTTCCGTGAGATCTTTGGTATATAGTCAACCTTTTATCACCAGGGCCAAACCTAGTGTGTTAACCTCAATATGTACTGAAAGCATGTTTATGGGCTGAAAAACCACTAAATCATCATTATTTCTTCTTTATAATTTTCCTGCCTGTCACCAGTCTTAAAGAAAAATGCAAAAAAACAAAAAACAAAAAAGAAACATGCCATTTACAATCAGTTCTGGGTAGGATAATATTTATAAAATCACATCTATTTAGGTCTGAGTGCTAAGCTCTTTACATGAATTATGTCATCCAGTCCTCATAACAGCCTATGATACAGGCACAGCACTATTACTCTCCCTCTTTGAGACAAAAGCTATGGAGGAGGAGGTGCAGAGGGATTAAGTAAATCACCAAAAGTCACTTAGGGAGTAAATCAGAGCCAGGCAGGATTCAACCCAAGTAGTTTTATTCATGAATGCATGTGCACTTAAACATTATGCTAATACTTTTAAATTCTGTTTCCACTTTTTAGTTTTGATGTGTTTTTTTTTAATTATTATTTTCAAGGTCAGTACATGTAGCTTCAGTTTACCCAGGCTAAGTGGAAATGTTCAAGGCAAAATTTCTTTGTTTTTTAATTAGTATTATTACCATCCCTTCCTGCTGTTCTAATGTATGGTCACAGGAAAAGAATCTCAATAATAGCTCCAGTTTTTCAGCAAGAATTTATTATATGGGGAAGTCCCAAATTTTCTATAGGCTGAAGGGCCTCAATTTCTATAGAATGTTTCTTTCTTGATTAATGCCCACATTTTACAAAAAGGGGTTAATTTCTCTGGAAACTATTGATCCTTGAAAACTATTACTGTAATTTATGAAGCATACCAAGGATGAAATGAAGAGATTATCCATTGTTTAAGTTATAGAGAGGTAAACAAACTAAAGGAACTTATTTAGAAACAAGTAGAACACAAAACTATAAATGTAATGATAGAAACAGTATTGTTCTTTGTAGATGAATACCCTTTCGGAAACACATACTTTTTTACTTACACACAGTGATGCTTTGAGAAACAGATTTAGAAACTGACTTTGGAGTGTTCAGGACAAATAAGTCAAATACGAAATTAAGAGGAGGGAGCAGTAGGGGAAGAAAAAAGGGACAGGTGAAATATTGGTTATTTCACTTTCATTCATGCATGCAAGTTATACAACGCTAAGCAAATGAATTTTGCATACTTAAAAAAGGAAACATTTTTGTCATCATCAGTAAAACAGGGGTAATGAGTAGGTTAAAAAGAGAAAAGTCTGCACCCTGGGACCGTGATTCTGTGGTCGGGCCTGACAGGTTTAACTAAAACCAGCCAAAAGGTCACAGCTCACACAAGCACTATTTACTGATGGAAACTCCCTTAAAATTCTAAGACACTAGGTATGTACCCTTAAAATTTTGATAAAGATTCACTAACAAAATTGTTTTTCTTAATTGAATTTTCCATGCCTACTAAACTACCTGAAAAATAAAACTACATGCATGACAAATCTTTTTCCATTTGGCAAAAACAGAAACCTCTTGGTTTCTTATGGAAAAAAAATCACAAAATATTAGCTTTATTTACTTTCCTATTTATGAAAGACACTCTCCACCTATCTGAACCGTTCACACACTGTCAAGTATTAGCAATGCAGTAGTGTGTTTCTGCTACTGAGAAAAGGAGCATTTTTTAGATGCTTGTTGAGCAATGGTGTACCGGGTGGGAACTGAGCACTTTCTCTGATTTCCTGTTGTTCTCACGGCACCCCTTGGAAGGCAGGTGGAACTATTCCCATTTTACAGATAAAGAACAGAGACTGAAAGGAAATTCTATTAGTTTTGAATTGGTTGAAAATCCTTTCAGCTTTTTATAGAAACTTATAATACATGATTAAGCATTTTTTTAAAGAGAAGGAGGGATGCCAGCGTGGAGTTTTCCATGTATATAGCTAAGAAGAGGAGGATTCCTTCAGGTATTCATTCAACAAAGATCTATTGAACACCTACTAAGTGCACCTTCTTTGTCTGTCCTCCTTCCCATCTCATTTGGTCCTCTTCCAAATAGTTTGGTAAGATAGATATGATGAATTACTAGTTCACTGATAGGAGAACTGAGCATTCTCCGATTGAAGTGGCTTCCCTGGGGCTATTTACCTTGTTGAGGGAGACTTGGAACTCCAACCAGGTTTCACTGCCTCTCCAGAAGTCTTTCTAAATAGTGGAGGGAGAAGTTTAAACATGTTTGCCACTCTTCTTTAATTTTTAAGTTGCATCGGACTCCTCTTACTCCAAGGATTCTTAAAATGTTGAGAACATTTTATTTCTCAGTCCTGTTATTTCCCATGTCCCACTCCCTCTCTCAACAACCCCACTGTTGATTTTATGTGGTCACTTAGAGTTCGGTCCCCGGCTTTCTTTCTTGGCCTCCTATTTCTGTGAGAAAAAGCGGAGCGGAAGAGAGCACAGATGATTCGGTGCGTGCAGCACACTTATGCTTCCCATAGAACAAACTGTTAGTGGAAAACGGCCTAACTGCAGGCCCAGAAACGTTGTTTAAGCAAACTTACTGATTTTGGAAACAACTTGGCCATTTTCTCTTTCTAACTTAACATGGTCATGTTTCTAAGCATTTAAAGTCTCACAAGGATGTCTGGATGGACTCCCTGGAAATACATTTGGATTTCTCACAAGGGCAGGGTATTTGGTTTACTAATCACTGCAGAGTGCGCCAACACTCTAGCTATGCTAAACGGCTCTTAATAAGCTGTTACATTTCCCAGGGGGCCCCATTCACAGACAAACCCCACAATAAGCAAACCCCTGGTTTCCAATATGAGCTGTCACCTCCCACCCAGGAGCCAACCACTGCACCATCAGCAAGATCCTGTGGCAAATACCAGCCACACAAGCACCTCAGTCGCCCAGGGAGACACGCTTTCATGCCTCTCACGAGAACAAGGCCACAAAACAATCTCTCCCATTCCTCAGTCTGTACAACCATGGATTTGGTTTGTTCCAGTGCTAGGAACAAAGATCTTCTTTGGGTCTTTATTCAACACATATTCCATTGTCAGCTATGTGCCTGGCTCTGTGAAAGGTGTTGAGAAGAAATACGAAAAGTGCTAAAACAGGAATGGGTAAAAACAAAGCCCTTATATTCCCAGGGAATCTAGAGAGGTCTTCAGAGAAAAAGACTTGGGATATTTATAAATATTTTCTATGTGCCACATGCTCTCAGATGCCTTCTTACTTAAAGTGCAATCCAACCCCTCAAGAGAGCTATTGTTCTTGTTTTACAAACAGGGAAACCGGCTCAGGGAACCAGATCCCAGCCTATCTGACATCCATGGGTTTTTCTGCCACTCCATCTGGAGCAGGTGTTACCTGTCTTTCTTTAAAGTGTTTTCTCCTGGTATTAATGTATCGAAAGTGGGAGAATTTATTGGCCATTTATAACTATACCAACCAAGGAAAAGATGTATGAACTTAACTTCAACTGATACACTTGAAGTGCTATTTCACTGAGTGAGTTTCTGTAGTTTCCAGCAGCACATTGAATTAATTTAATTTTAAACGTAATATTTCAAATGTAGAACTTAATATAGAGAATATGAAAATACTTTAGGGCCGGCCGGGTGGCTCAAGTGGTTAGAGCTCCATGCTCCTGACTCTGAAGGCTGCCGGTTCGATTCCCACATGGGCCAGTGGGCTCTCAACCACAAGGTTGCCAGTTCAATTCCTCGAGTCCCACAAGGGATGGTGGGCTCCGCCCCCTGCAACTAAGATTGAACAGGCACCTTGAGCTGAGCTACCTCCCGGATGGCTCAGTTGGTTGGAGCGCGTCCTCTCAACCACAAGGTTGCCGGTTTGACTCCCACAAGAGATGGTGGGCTGTGCCCCCTGCAACTAACAACGGCAACTGGACATGGAGCTGAGCTGCGCCCTCCACAACTAAGACTGAAAGGACAACAACTTGACTTGGAAAAAATCCTGGAAGTACACACTGTTCCCCAATAAAGTTCTGTTCCCCTTCCCTAATAAAAACTATAAAAAAAATAATCAGCTCATTAAAAAAATAATAATAGTTATGCTAAATGAAGGAAGCCAGTAAAAAGCAGTGCATAAGTACAATTCTATTTACATTAAAAATACAAACTAATTTTCAGTGAACAAAAGCAGATCAGTGATTGCCTGGGGATGGGCCCAGTGCAGGGAAGGGTGGAAGGGAGAGATTAAAAAGGGACCCAAGGAAACTTTTAGGGCTGATGGATATGTTTATTATCTTGATTATGGTAATGGTTTCATGGGTAGACACCTATGCTAAAACTTGTTAAATTGAATACTTTAAATATGTGTTCATTGTATGTCATTATATCTTAAAGTCATTAAAATTATCATAAACTATTTTTTTATAGAAATATTAAGACAAAATTTGAAGAAATTACCTACATGTGTATAATATTTGGGACATAGGCTCTAGATTTAGAAAAACTGAGATTGTATCTTAGTTCTCTCACCTCCTAGCTGTGTGTGACCTTTCTAAGCCTGGGTTCTCTCATCTGTAAAATGGGGAAATAACAGTAACTACCACACAGGATTGTTGTGAAGATTAAATGAGCTAATGACAGTAGTTAGCACAGTGTAGCCAGCATATACCAACATTCACTGTAATTCTAAGGTGTATATCTGCATATATATGAATATATATGGATACATGTATGCATATATGTTTTTTACATAAGCTGATAATGTGGCACAATCTATGTAGAGTATAGGATAGTGAGGAATCCAAAGGAAACAATGAGTCAATCAGTGACAAATGAAATTTTGTGATTACTGTTATTACTTTCCCAAACATCATCTAATTGTTAACAACTGTGTAAGGTAAGTCTTATTATTAGCCCCATTCTGCAACTAAGAAAACTGCATCAGAAGGAAGGTAAGGTCAACCAGCTAATGAATGGTAGAACTGGAAGTGGAACACAGACACTCCAGCTTCAGGTCTCAGCTCTTTGGAGGAACCATAGGAAGAAAATTCAAGGTCCTGTCTCAAAAGTAGCTAATAATTAATTCTGTGACTCAGCTTAAACACACAATTTCTAGTCCTATAGTAGAACAAATATGATGGAAAAGAATCTCTCTACCATGCACCTCACTGCCAATTCACTGTGCTCCTGCCCATGAAGGGCATTCCTGGAACTCTCAGTGGCTCTGTACCATGTTCCCACAATGCAAGTGGTGTGCCAAGGATGCCCAAAATCCCTTGTCCAGGCTCTGTGTCTACCCTCTCCCATTGTTTTCCTGCCTCTGTGCCTTTGCACACATGATTTTGTCCACCTGTAACACGTGTCCACAGCTCTGTTTATGAAGATCCTGCCAGTGTTGGCAGGCATTAATGACACCACTCATTCACTCATTCATTCTACAAATTTGCCTTGAACAATAATTATTGCCTGGCACTGATCTGGGTGCAGAGAAAAACTACAGCAAATAAGCATCATTTCCTCCATCTTTCCCTCTTTGAATCTGACTTGCTTTCTTAGCATAGATAGTGTAGTTTTTCTTTTACCCTTGAGAGCTATATGGTAGGGCCATGGTACATGGCTTGAGACATGGGAAAAACTCTTATTCAAAATGTATTAATTTAAGAGAAAGGAAAGTGTTGAATTTGATCTAATTAAAAAAAAGTATTTGATGTAAATAATGTTCAGAAACTCACACAAGGGAGCCAGACTTTAATAAGGCTGTATTGGTTTAAGAAACTTTAGGAAATTTTGGCCTCACTGGGAGATGTAGGAAGACAACTAGGGGCTACCAACACCAACTTTTGCCTTTTGTTGTCATTTGGAAGAGGGATTAAGTAGGTTAAAGATAAAACTCAGAGAGTGCTTCAAATTGGAGTTTCAGCAAAAGGATTAGGGAAATAGAATAGAGGAAAAATAATTACAAAAATCAGTATAATGAAAACCTGTGGACATTTTTATTTTAAAAGTAACTTTTACACAGAGCAAGTTCTCCAAAGAGCAGCATAGAATGCTATAAAATGCTATAGGTTTTTATAATAGAGAAAGTGATTTATATAGAAAAACTATTTCATACGTATTTTTGACATGCCTCTCCAGTCTGCTCAAAACTACCACAGGCAGTAGGTTCCCCAAGAGTTTATAGCTGATCAAATCTAATGTTTAAAATACACTGTTTCTTAAGAAAGCTGTGGTCTGAGCCAAGGTGTGATCTACAGGAAGCTGCTATAATTTAGTCTGGGTCACAGCTGTTTTACAACTTGGGTAGATTTTAGACTTAGTTTATCTAGCTGAATGGCAATAGAGACAGGAGAGGAATTATCAATGAAAATAATGAAAAACTGAAGTCTTAAGTGTTGCTGTATTTAATACTAAACGGCTAATATAATTTTTAAAGCTGAGTAAGACACAAAACTTAACAAAAATTTATAGCCTGAAGTCTTACCTAAGTTATGGTAATGAGACCATATATCAAGAGAATGTTCCTTTCCCTAAAAATGGTTATTTGTTACATATATATTCATTATCTCTAAGGTCTTTTCCATACCTAAAATGGTATTTTTCTAAGATGCTTATATATATAGTATAATAAACAGAAAATGTACATTCTGTGCGTAGTATAGAGTAGTGGGGAAACAAAAGAAGAAACAATATATAAAAAGGAAGCATTTAAAAATAGTTTCTCTCTTACTGTTGTATTCTCACCTCCTCCATAAAGTTTAACAGGAAGTCACAACTCTCAGTTGCATAATTCGTGTTTTCCATTCCCTGCATAGTTTTCAGCTGAGCATTTATTAGAAATATGAAGTCAGTTCTAGCGAGAACACCACCACGATACATGTTATCACATGTGACATCACTTTTGTCGCAGTTAAAGCACTGGGACTCTCCTACCAAAATATTCACCTGCCATAGGCGCCCCTTAGGTGCTACAGAGATTAGGGTTTCCCTTTGGAGTGTGGAGACAGTGAATACGAAGACGGAAGAGGATGGAGATCTGCTTCCAATTCAGCTTAGCAGCCACATAGTGTTTTGTTGCATCCGTGGGAAGGTATGTTCCCACCTCCACAGGCAAAATTTCATATGCCTTTGTTTCTCTGTTGTCACCATTGTTACTGTTATAGTTTGTTCTCAGAACTGATGTACTAATGTACATTAGTTTGTGTACTTAAAGGGGCAAATTCGTTGATTTCCCCCCTCTATATTCTGCATTTTGATTTTCTTTTCTTTTCTTTTTTTTACAGGCATGGAAATGCATTACTTCTATAAACAGAAAAAAATATTGGTTACCGGTTTTTCAATTCCACCAATACTTATGGAACATCTGCTATATGTCAGAGATTATGACAGGGCTTGGGGATCCATAGTTGGTTGAAATGTAATTGCACCTACAGGTCAAGTTATCAAAAATTTGTTCACTAAGGGCCCATTTATCAAAGTGATTCCTGGCCTTTTGTTTTTAAAAACTCACAATCTATTAGCAAACACAGATATGTTAGCAGCCATGAGATGCCTGCTTTACTAGTGATATGAAAAAAACGATTGTTCAAAGCTCAGAGAACAATTCTTCTTTGGGGGTAGTGATAGAGTCAGTGAGAAAGTGTGATTTGATCTGAGCTCTGAAGGAGTCAGATTTAATCTTTGTTGTGTCCTCTAGGTTTTCTTCAGATAGGATGTCAGGAAGGATATTTTTTAAAGACCAATCTGAAGTTGTCCTTTTTCTTATGTGCTTTTGCCTTGTGCCTATAAGAATTCTTAAAAGCATTTATTTGCACATAGCTTCTTCACTCCCACAGGACTCACTGAAGCAAAAAGAGCAACTCCATTCTCCCAGCTATTGGTCTACTGGAGAAGCCATTTCCTAGTTTTGCATATAAAGGCCTGAAGTTGGACAGGCTCACAAGTTCGGACCTCCAATTGCCTCTGGAGCTGCTGTTTGTATATTGGGTTCTCCCCTCCTTCTAAATGGTGCCCCCCTAGCTGGTGGTCATATGTTGCTGCAGGATGTCAGTCAGGTTCATAACCAATACTGACTTAAGTGGTCAAGAAATTGGATGTTTTTCCACGGAGGAAGGGCCAGGGCTCACAGGCAGGTAGGAGGTTAAAGAAAACTAAGGTAGCCGTTAGTCTATCTGATGACTTGTGACTTACACTAAAGCAACATAAGCAGTCTCACACCAGGACACACAGCTTCGTAAGAGGGATCACCACTTGTCCCTCTGCCTGGTACATTGGTGCAAGGCATAACCTGTCAACCATGCCTTGAAAACTCTACTGGTTAGAAAATATCTGCATTGGTCATGTGCTTAATGCTACTTCATCAGACTCCCCAAAAGCCAATGGGCCATTTCTTTTCTTTTTTTTTTTTTTTTTGTTGAGAGCCCACTGGCCCATGTGGGAATTGAACCGGCAGCCTTCGGAGTTAGGAGCATGGAGCTCTAACCGCCTGAGCCACCGGGCCAGCCCCCAATGGGCCATTTCTATTGTGTCTCATTAGGTCCTTAGTCATCTGTGCACAGTTGGACAATGCTGCTCCCACTACAGCAAAAGGTCAGTAGCTTAAAGCTCCACATTTCCAATGCAGATCTTAGGCTGTGTTTAGCAATCTTTTGGTCCAGGCTGGCACATACCTCAGTCCTCAGAAATACTGACTTCCTATCAACACACAGATAGTGAAGAAGTTCTTCATAAATTACGTTTCTTCTTATATATGTTACATCAAGAATATAGTAATCAACATACATCAATTCTTGGGGTCCAAAAATGTATTTTGATTTTTAAATACTAGGGTCTTTGTTACCTACTCAAGCAGGGAATACAGGAAAAGTTTAGATAAGACTGTGTCTATCACGTAAGTACTGCTTAATTCTTGCAGGAGTCAAGGATTAGTCAATGGGAAATTTGAAATAAACCTTATGGTCATAGCAAAAATTTTGCATACTGTTGGATTGTCAGAAAAACTACATTTCCCAATATACAAGACTTTGGTAAGGGCCGTGACTGACACAGTGGAAATCTTGATGACTTCCTTCAATGTGAAAGATCACATTCACCTTTTGTCCACTGGTCCTAACAAGGAGGGATGGTTCGATAAATCAATGCTTTTAGACCTATGATCTGGTACCACCTTCTCTATAGGATCGTACCACCTACTACAATTCCAACCTGGACTTATGTCCTAATCAGCTGGTCTTGTTACTGTAAAATTACTTTGCAATCTAACATGTAGATAAAGAAGAATCAGTTTTATCATAATGAAAAATAGCCTAATGAAAGTTGAGAAAAATTAATTCAGGTTAGAAAGAAATACCCATGAGTAGCCTACAAAAATATCTTTTAATAAAATAAGTGTAGATATACAATAAATTAGAAAGAATAACCTCACAGATTGGAAAAGTGGTTTTTTTAAATAAAAAACACACATATTGCATTTAATTTAGACAAGTGGCACATTTTGGGGATGGCCTGTACTAGTTAACCTTGTTAGTTAAAGGAAGACAATTTGAAACCTGCTCTCAGACTCAACTCCAGTGTAATTTCTTGCAATGTTTTAGTTGTTTAATTTCTGTCTACTTGGGTAGATTACACATATGACAAGGGCAATATTCCCAACATTAGCAGTGTTCCTGGCAGACAGCCTCATCAATGCATACTTGTTGAATGAATGGATTAGTGAAAATAAATTTAGTCAGACACATTTCTCACAAATGACAACAAATTTGAGGGACATAATAAATAAATATTTGGGGATCTGAGTCCAAGAGGGCAGAGTAGATAAACACTGTGCTTCCTCCCTTCCATGAACACCTTAAAATTACAACTAAATTACAGAGCAATTAACCTGGAGAACCAAATGAAGTCTGGCTGAACAGAAGGTTTATAACTAAGGATATAAAGAAAAAGCCACGTTGAGACTGGTAAGAGGGGGCAGAGACATGGAACTGGCTAACCCCAAACCTCTGCGTGGTGGTTGAGAACAGGGAAGGCTATCTCAGCCAGAGTTCCTCCTGGAGGAGCGAGAGACCCCAGCCCTACACAGAGCACTCCAGCCTGGAGTACTGGTGCTGCTGAGAAGAAGAGCCCCCACAATATCTGGTTGTGGAAAACAGTGGAGATTCCAACCATCCTGATGGGACAGAAGGCTGAGGGAAACCCAGATGTCCTCTTAAACAGCCCGCACACAGACTCATGCGCTCGTAGGCACTCACCTTGGGCTCTGGCAGAGGAACAGTTACTTGGGGGGTGTCAGAGGCATTTAGCAGGCAGACTGAGGTTTATGGCTTCTGTGCAAGAGGTGGAAGACAGTGGTCATTTTCCCTATGATGGGGCTTCCTCCCAGACAACTGGCAGGCAGGAGCCATCTCTCCTGTTTTGAGCCTGTCCCCTATGCTTAAGGTCAAATCTGAATTTGATTGGTCTGGTGAGCTCCACTGCTCCATCCTGCTGAACCAATGGGACTCTGCCCCACTCAATTCCCTCAACACTGGAGGCATTGTCTCCAGAGCAGCCAGCCTGCTCACATTGCACACTTTCTTGGGAAACTATTGGGGTCTGGGGGCTTCAGGTGGGTGGTTACGTGCCTCAGTGTGCTGAGACTTTTGCTGAGTAGCTCCAGGCTGAGCACTGGCACCAAACTAAAATTTACATTAACCTGGTGACCATAACTCTTCCTACTTTAGTGATTCCCTGAGTCCCTGCCTCACCCAACTTTTTACCACAGGAGGCTTTATCAGTGGCTGAACCTTAAGGGAGCTGGAAGGAGGCAGCAGGCCTTGGGGTGTCATGGCTTTTTGTGAAGCCATGTATGTGTACTGTGACACAGTACAGTGTCAAGTGGATGCTGGACTTACCATGGTGATCACTTCTTTAGGTCTATAAATGTTGACTAACTATGGTGTACATCTGAAACTAATATAATATTGTATGGTAACTTTTTAAATAAAAATCTTTTAAAAATACATAGATCAGTTAAAAACAAATCTTTGGGAATCTATCACTTCTACTAGAAAAGCAACTGAAAAATCCCCACATTTTAAAGTAGCAAAGAATAATGAAATACATATATGAGGTCTACACATGAGTTTGTTTGTTTGTTTTGCATTACTTTGGGCAATGCATCTTAATCTTAGCTACACATTCTATTCACCTGGGGAGTTGTGAGGGAAAAAATCCCAATTAAAGCAGAATCTCTGAGGTGGGGCTGAGCCTGGCTAGTTTTAAATGTATCTCTGATGATTGTAATAAGCAGACATTGTTGAGAACACTGACAGAGAGGCACTCCTTCCCAAATGTGTCTCATTATAAAATCACAGGATCGCTCAGTCCACAATCAGCCCTGAGTGGTATCAAACGTTTTTAGTCTTTGCCAGTTTGGAAAACAAAAAGTGGTCTCTGGCAGTTTTTTTTGTTTATTTGTTTGGCTTGGTTTGGTTTTTTATTTTGTTTTTAACAGAGAAGCATTCATTTCTAATTCTTTAAAGCTGTCTGACACTAAATTTCACCTTCTATAGAGTTGCCATTGTTTCTAATTTAGTGTCAACCTAAGAGTAATTTATTGCAGGATTATTTTCCAGACTATCCTGGGGCATTTCTTCTTGTCTTGAAATAATACTTCTACAACTTTCATTAGACTATATCTTTATTACTATAAGTTGATTCTCATCTATCTAAAGTGTGATTAAGTGTTAGGATGAGTTGTTTGGACACTAAGGGCTGTGGGAGTGCAGAGAAGGGAGAAATCTATGAGGATTTTAATGACATGTAAGGAGGACTTGGATTAGAACTTGATGGATGGTGGGAGAAAAGGGGAAATGTGTCTTGGGCAGACAGTACGGCAAATCATGAGCAAAGGTTTTATTCTAGGGATATGAAACACCCATATCCTAAATCCACCAATGCTTATTCTTTGTCTCATGCTCCTGCGTGGGATGTATTTCTCCTTTGTAAACTCTCTTAGTCCAACTTCTATCAATATTACCAAACCCCATATGACCTGCTGAATCAGAATTAGATGTGGGGGCTAGAAATCTACATTTTTAACAGTTCTCCAAGTGATTTTTATAATGAGACATTAATTTAGGGGAATTAATCTATCTACATAATTCAAGAAGATAGATAGGACAGAATGTCTCCGAAAGAGAACCAAAAATGCAACAAACTAGCACTTCTGTTGACATAAATCAGATACACCATTTTTCATTTACCTAACTGGCAAAGATTAAAACACTTTGCACCACTGTGTTGATGATGGAATGGGCTTTTACACACTGGTGGTAAGAATGTGAATTGGCACATTACTAACGAACAATTCGGCAATTCTTATCGAAAGCCTTAACATTTTTCATACGCTTTGACATAGTAATTACACTTTTAGAAATTTATCCTAAGGCTGTGGTCTCAACCTTGGCAATTTGTTAGAATCATTTGTGATGCTTCTATTAGCTACAGATTTCGAGGCCCTACTCCCTGGAGATTCTGATTCTGTAGATTTGGGGCAAGGTCTGGGAATCTCAGTTTTGAAAATAGTGATGTAATTTGGGCTTATTGTTTTAATCTCAAGTAATAGAAAAGTTAAAAATTGGTGAAATCCCATCCTCCACTTTCTCCTCTCACTCCCTGTGGGTAATCACACTGGACATGTTTTTTTTGTATTTTTTCATTTAATAACGTGTATTACAGTCATCCCTCCATTTCAGTATATTCAGATCTAATATTTTAATAGTTATATAGCTTACATGGAAATAATTCAATTTACTTAAACACTGTGGACATTTAAAGATGGACGTTTAAGATCATATTCACATTTTTATTATTATAAATAACAAAGAAAAATAAACATTCTTGTATGGATATCCTCTTTACCTGCACAAGAATTTCTGTAGGATAAATATCCAGATATGGAATTGCTGAGTCACATCAAACTTTGATATTGACAAATTGTTTTCCAAAATGGTTTTACCAAATGTAGCAGACATACCTAACTATCCACCAAAATTTCAGCTTCCTGTCTGACAGGATGTCCTTGAAAGAGGGAACTGGCAGCCCATCCAGAGATTACATTTCCTAGCATTTCTTGCATGGTGTGAGAGGCATGTAACTAGTTCTTGCGAGGCAGATGCAGTGTGTCATTTTTAGGCCAGCAAATCTCAGAGGTGGCTCTGACTTCATACTCATTCTCTTTATCTCCTATCTGTCTTCAAAGACATCCACGCCCCTTTGGAAAAGATGAACCACACTATGGAAGGAACTTGGATCCCTGAATCATAATGAAAAGGAAAACCACCCACTTATCTACAGAATAACCAACATTAGATTTTTATGTGCATGATAAATAAAATCCTATTGTTGGATATTTTATTTAATACTGTAACCAGTATAATCTTCATTAATATACCAGTTTACACTTATGTCACAGTAGATGTCTATATTAAAAACAATTCTACAAGAGATTTTGATGTATGAAGTTAAGACCCACTGTCCCAACAGAATAATCACAAATATGAATAAAGTTTTAACAATAGGTATGTGTTCTTCACTTGATTATATTAGTGAAAAGTTGGAAAACGTTATAAATGTCCAATTAATAGGCAAATACAAATGATGCTAAAAAAGAATATTTAATGGCATGGAATGCCATCCCAATCAACTATGGTTGGTTGATTATTTAAGTGAATGTATTAAGCTTAGGGAGGAGGTTATAAGACAATATCAAATTTTTAAATAAGTTAAAAATATATATGAGTAGAAATATTGGCACGAAATATACTATAATATTAACAATGGTTATCAATTAAAGATGAAATTACAGATCTATTTCTCCCGTATACTTACCTATGTTTTCTAAATTTTCTTTATTGGATATCCATCCCCTTTGGAATAAGAAAGTTCTTTAAAAATTGGTGGGTATGACATTAAACTACATACCAAAAAGATATAACCTACAGGAACTCAGAGATAAACCACCTTTATGGCTCTGGATTTGTGTGGTTTGAGGCTTAATAACTTATGAAAGTTTGCTACCTCTGAGAGGAGACCTGAAACCAAAGTGGTTCACATGCTCATTAAAAGGCCTTATACAGAACAGTTTACCAACTAGTACACATTTACTAATCGATTAGCAAGGTTGGAGATTAGGACCTATGGATAGAGCTAAAAAGAGTTCTAGAAATGGGAAATTAATAGTCCCAAAAATACACTTTCTGTCTTCTAATGCATAGAGAACTATTTTTAAAAAAATAAGAACCAGATGTTCTTCCATTCACTGATAAGTTTGTTTGTTCACTGACAAGTGAACGATAAGAAAATGGGATTAATTTATAGCAGAGTAACAAAAGAAGGCATTTCCTGATGACCATGTTTGTAAGATTTTGGAAAGGCTATGAAGTCTGTTCATGCAATAACCTTCCCTAGAGATTTTAAATAACAGGAAACAGATAGAGGTGGTTCAGTTGTGGTTTAGAAAAAAGGAACCCTCATACACTTGCTGGGAACGCAGACTGGTGCAGCCACTATGGAAGGCAGTGTGGAGGTTCCTCAAATAATTAAAAATAGAATTACCACATGACCCAGCAATCCCTCTCCTGGGTATCTAACCCAAAAATCTGAAAACATTTATCCATAAAGATATATGTGCTCCAATGTTCATTGAAGCTTTATTTATGATGGCGAAGACACAGAAACAACCAAAGTGTCCTTCAATAGATGTTTAGATAAAGAAGGTGTGGTGTATATACACAATGGAATACTATTCTGCCATAGGAAAAGATGAAATAGTGCTATTTCTGACATGGATGGACCTTGAGATTATTATGTTAAGCGAAATAAATCAGACAGGAAAAGTTGACAACCATATGATTTCATTGATATATGTTATAAAACTGAAAACAACAAAGGAACAAGACAAAAAATAAACAAAAACTCATAGACATGGACAATAGTTTAGTGGTTACCAGAGGGTAAGGAGGACGGGGGTAGTACATGAGGGTGAATGGGATCAAATATATGGTAATGGAAGGAGAACAGACTCTGGGTGGTAAACACACAATATGATATATAGATGATGTATTACAGAATTGTACACCTGAAACCTATTTAACTGTACTTACAATTGTCACCCCAATAAACTTTAATTAAAACCAAAAAATGGATGAGACATCCTGAGGGGCCCTTCTCTGTCTTTTGCCTGGTTATAGATTAGAATGTAGGAGTGGAGACTGAGTGGTGTGAGATAGCAATTACAGCAGTTAAAAATGATAATTATAGTACTTACAAATGACAAAAGCTAGATGTGAGGTTTTAAATTTCATTTTGCTTATAAAGATGTAGTGGAGTAAAAACTGGGAACTAGGGCCAGGCCAGTGACTCAGGCGGTTGGAGCTCCGTGCTCCTAATGCCAGAGGCTGCCAGTTTGATTCCCACACGGGCCAGTGGGCTCTCAAACACAAGGTTGCCAGTTCAACTCCTCAACTCCCGCAAGGGATGGTGGGCTCCGCTTCCTGCAACTAAGATTGAACATGGCACCTTGAGCTGAGCTGCTGCTGAGCTCCTGGATGGCTCAGTTGGTTGGAGTGCGGGCTCTCAACCACAAGGTTGCCACTTCGACTCCCGCAACGGATGGTGGGCTTCTCCCTCTGCACTAACAACAGCAACTGGACCTGGAGCTGAGCTGCACCCTCCATAACTAAGATTAAAAGGACAAAGTGCTGGAAGTATACACTGTTCCCCAGTAAAGTCCTATTTCCCTACCCCAATGAAAAAATCTTAAAAAAAAAACTGAAAGTAAGTGCCCATTTCTAGAGGACTGGTTAAATTATGGTATGTCCATAAGATGTGAAAGACTTATATAAAAACACTGTAAAACATTGCCGAGAGAAATTAAAGACCTAAATAAATGAATGTTTCCTGTGGTTACCGGAAGCTGGGAGGTGGGGGAAAGTGGGGAGTTGTTGGCCAAAGGGTACAAAGTTGCAGCTATGGAGGATGAATAAGCCTAGAAATTTACTGTACATAATTAATACTATAGTTAATACTGTAGTGAATACTGGAGATATACTGAGAGTAGATTTCAGATGCTATTATCACACATAAAAAAACGGCAACTATATGAGGAGATGATATGTCAATGAGCTTGACTGTAGTAATCATTTCATTATGTACATGTACATCAAATCATTTTCTACACCTTAAATATATACAATTTTAAAAATATATATTAAATATATAAAAGAAAAAATCTAAGTTGTGTTTTAGTATCTTATTTGGTAAGCACTGCTTTAGAAAATAAGAGATAACATTTCCAAATTATTTTATAATGTGAGTATAATATTGATATTAAAACCAGACAAGGACTGTAAAAGAAAAGAATATATTTGCCAATAGATGCAAAATCCTATATAAAATAGCAAATAATTAGGCAGTATGTAAAAATCAAAGTTTATCTAAGGAACATAACAATGGTTCACTGTAAGAAATCTATGCCATATTCCTTAAGTATGGATTAAAAGAGTTAAGTATATAATTACCTTAATACTCATAGATGCCGAAAAATTATTTGATAAAATGTAATATTCAAGATTATAAGGGAATTTCCTTAACACCATAAAACTACAGCAAGCATTACCTTACTAAAATATTTCACCAGCTATGACTGCTTTACTTCAATAATATAATAAAATTCCTAGCTGATAAGAGAAGAAAAAGAAATAAGAAGCACAAACCTTGGAAAACAACAATGAAACTTTCCTTATTTGTAGATGATATCATTGCATAGAGAAAACAAAAGAGAGTTTGCACAAGTTAGAATTAATAATAGAGTTCTGGAAGCTTTGTTTTCAAACATCAGTAGTATTCTATGGACTAGCAATAAACATATAGATAATGTAATAGCAAAAAGATACCATTCAAAATATCAATAAAATGTGAAAAATTATCTAGGGATAAATCTAAAGAAAGCTGTGCTATACGTTTATGGAGAAAGGCTTAAAAATAGCACTGAAGGACATAGAAGGCCTGAGTAAATGTTGTGACGTACCATGTATATTGATGGAAAGATTCAACATCAAGTCTTCTTAAACTAACATATAAATTTAATCCTAATAAAAATTCCAACAGAAATATTCATAAACATAAAACACTGATCCTAAAATTTACATGAAAAAAAAGGGATGAAAATAACCCAGAAAATTTTGAAAAACTAAGTGGGTTGTTTGGCCCTATCAAATATCATGAATTATCGTATAGTTTAGCAATTTGACAGTGTGATATTGATGCAAATGAGTAGACAAGTAGATCAAAGAAATAAGATAGCAAGACTTAAAACTAGATCTATGCATATAGGAAAATTGACATATGATGAATATAAGAAAAATGGACACATTACAAATTAGTGGGGAATATGCTGGATTATTTAATAAATGGTGCTGGAATAATTGGCTATTTATATAGAAAATAAAACAAAATTATATCCCTAGTCTACACAAAAGTACCTTATATTAAGCCATGAGAAATTGTTCCATTTGAAGAATAATCAGAGAAATCCACTAATAATGATATATCTATTTCTCAACTATAAGATGGTAAAAATTAAGTCTGAAAACAGCAAGTATCAATAAGGAGGCACTAAAACCAGAACACTTATACACTGCTGGCTAAAATATAAATTTATTAAACTGCTTTGGAGAGCCATGTGGTAGTATCTATTATACAAATGTAGACAATGTTCATATGCCAGCAATTCCCCTCCTAGGCATAACCGAGAACAGTGTTTTAAAAACTACAGGTTTTGACCCATTAACAGATAATAAAATCAATGTAGTGGGCAATGAACAGAATGAAAGGTGGAAGGGAGGGAAAGGAAAGAGAAGGGGGGAAAATAGCAAAATGCATCACAGGATGGAAGGTATAGTCAAAGTTGTCCTTTGTAAAAAAAAAAAAAAATGGATGTTTCATGTTCATGGATTGGAAGACCCAATATTATTAAGATGTCATATTTTCCCAAAATGATCTATAGATTCAATACAATTCCAATGAAAATCCCAGAAGTTTTATTTGTAGAAATCAATAATTCTGAAGAAGAGCAAAGTTTGTGGACTATTACTACGATACATCAGGACTGAATGGCAAATGCATGGTAATTAGCTCAAATGTGGTCTTGATTTAAGAGAGATAAATAGACTAACATAACAGAGACCCACATAAAAACAAGTCACCTGATTTATGACAAAAATGTCACTGCAATACAATGAAAAATGGATGCTCATTTAAATCAATGATCCTGGGTCAACTGGATATTTATATGGAAAAAGTCTACCTTGACCCCTACACATCACACCAGACACAAAAATCAATTCAATATGGATTATGGTCCTAAATGTGAAAGGTTAAAAGAATAAAAATCTCAGAGGAAATCTAGAAGAACGTTTTTATGATCCAGGGCAAGGAAAGATTTCTTAAACAGAACACAAAGTAACAATGAAAATAAGATTGAAAAATTGGTCCTCATTAAAATTAAGAACTTTTGTTTATCTAAAAAAGACACTAGAGGAGACTGAAAAGGCAAGCCGTATTGTGGAAGAAGATATTTGTAATAGATATATCTGACAAAGGACTTATTCAGAATATATAAAGCATGACATATCAATAAAACAAAGGCAGACAAAACATTTAAAATGTGCAAAATAATAGTCGCTTTTAAAAGAGGATATCAAAATGGCCACCAATCATAAGATTCTCAGTATTATTAATCACTAGAAGAACTCAATTAAAATTACAATAAGATACCACTATAGGCACACTAAAATGGCTAAAATAAAAAGACTGACAATAGCATGTTTGCTGAGTGAACTCTGATACACTTCTGTGGCAGAGAACGTTGTCACTACAACCACTATGGAAAGCTGTGTGGCAGCATATCCTAAATCCAAACGTCTATTACTGAATTCTACTTCAGAAAATATACTCAAAAGAAATGAGTACATATATCTACTAAAAGATACAAACAAGAATGTTTGTAACAGCTATATTTATAATGTGCAAAAACTGGAAATTGTTTCCATCCACAGGAGAATGAACAAATAAATCGTGGTATATTCATACGGTGGAATACTACGCTGTAATTTAAAAAAAATCAAAACTATAGCAACAAACAACAAAATGGATAAACCTGATCATGTAGAGTGAAAAAAGTTTAAAAAAGAATTATGTAAAGGTTTGTTCATATGAAGTTTAAAACAGCCAAAACAAATCTATAAAGATTCGTGAGTGGTGTTGACTGGGAGAAGCAAGGAAGAGTTTTTTTGGGTGCAAAAAAACATTCTACATCTTGATCTGGTGGTAGTTATATGGATTACATAAAATAATAATAACAATCCATTGAGCTGTACAATTAAGATTTGTGTACTATATGTATATTAGGTATCAATAAAAAGGTTTTTTAAAAAGTGATTCACTTTCCTCTAAGTGCATTGTAGTAAAACATCTACTAGACCCCAATCTACATGTTTCAGTTTGTATATGAAAAGGGACAGCAGATGCCGCCCTCCTATGGAATTTCTAAGTGAATCTCTAACAATTATTTTGTGTTGTATAGTGTGAGGAAGTTTGAAATCTTTTGTAATCCTGGAGCTCAAAGAGTCAGAGTACTTAGCTCCTAAGGAGTTGGTATTGGTTCAGAAAGACCACCTTCCCCTTCCCAGGTGAAGGTAGTTCTAGGACATTTGTCTTTGGCTTCCTTTCACTTCAGTCCTTACTCCTCTCCCAAGTTAGCACATTTTCTTCAGGCTTCCAGAAGGTTAGTGTCTCCTTTTTTCCCTCTGAATAGTTTTCTCAGTTCTTCCTGTTTCCTTCTTTCATCAAGCCTGACCGCTTATATGTGCCATAGTTCTAAAAACACTTCTTCCCAAAGCCAATTCCCTTTATCCTTAGAAATTGCTGATTCTCCCAAGAAAATTTTATAATCTAAATTGTGCTATATGCATTCTAAACTGCATTTGCAATAATGACATGACATTTGCTCAATTTAGTTGGGGATACTTAATTACAATAAGGCAGTATCCACATTTCAATGTCAGCTTAACTCATTTTATTAAACAAGACACTGAGCCCCTCCTACATGCTGGGCTCTGTGTTAAGCACTGAGGATGAAAAGATGCGTTTCCAAAGAATTCACAGTCTTGCGGAGGAGACAGGCAAATATATAGGCATATTTGTTCCAGTAACTTCCCATTAACTTTCTACTGCACTCCACTCAGAATTCATCAAACTCATCTTTTTATCCCACTTCCCTCTCCAAATCTAATCTTCATTATGCATTAATATCCACGTAATAATCCAAACTAAAACCATTTCTTATTTCTCACTCTCGCCCACAGTTCATATCTATTTACTCATTTACATGTCAATTCTTTTAACCAAATTATCTCACCACTCCAACACATTTATTTCATCCCCATTGTCATTGCCTAGCTCAGCATCCTATTTCCTTTCCCTTGAATTATAGCAATGATATTTAAACAGGTCTTCACACCTCCATTTTCACCTCTGCCACGGTATCCTCCACATTATTGTCACGAAGTCTGTCTCTGTCTCCACCTCTGTCTCTGGGGAGACTTTTTATTGTTCAGGGAAAGAAACACAAGAATCTAAAGGAGGCAATATGGTGAGCTGATGGTGTGTTGAGCTACAGGGAACCAATGAGATATTAATTTCTTTTCCAAAATAAATCCTGACAGAGATGAGATAAGTTATGAAAACTTGGTAAGTATAAAAGAAAGTTAGCTGTTTTTTTACAAGTTTCATATAGCACTGCTTATTTTCTTATTCCCACGTCTTTCTACTAAGGTGGAGATCACAGACTAAATAATCGAAAATAGACAAGTTCTTGACTCCATAGAGACACAGAAAGTCTTCTCGTTTTTTAGTCACCAATATTGTTCTTGGTTACCTGTACCACTTTAGCACCTTATGTGTACCCAGGAGCCCACTCGGCAGCTGGGAGTGAGATCCCTCCATTCTTGACCAAAGTAGCCAATCAGAAGGTTGTGGTAACAGAGTGCTGAAGATCAATCAGACTGGCATCCACTTCAAGGAGAATCAGGATTCAGACAAAGGACAAATCATTACAGACTTAAATAAACTGTTAGAGAAGATTTACTAAAGAGGGAGAGCAAACCCGGCAGGCAGGAGACAATAAAGGCTTGAGGGAATATGCACAAAATTATTCCTGAAAAAAATTTCAGGTGGGTGAGACCTTGAGATGATCATACTGGATTTCCAGTTTCGTGTCATGTGCACTGGACAAGGAACTGCACTGCATACCATCCGCCTTCAGCAGGCTGTCCCAAATGGCAGGCTGTCCCAAATTGCGTAGCAAACAACATCTTGACAACTAATTCACATTTCATCTTAAATGAGACCACATGCAGGTCTCTGAGCCTGGAAAATATGAGCGCTGTGATATTGGCATCAGGTAATTATCTCAGAGGAAAACAGATTTTGGAGGTGTAACCTGGGGACTTGAGGAAATAACTGAGGAGTGAATGACAAACTGGCTGCGGCCCACCTGCAGCAAAATGACCAGAAAGATTGAACCCTCCATTCAGCTCTTTCAGAGTTAACACAAAGTAGCTACAGCAAGCCGTAGGTTGAGGTCACCTCTTCGCTTCCGTTTGTGTGTGGTGTTCAGAAGGGAAGAAGAGGAGTGAACTGAGAAAATAGCCTGAGTTCGAGGATAAGATCTAGTAGATCAGAGTGGCTCATTTGTTCAAGTAACTATTTTTCTTCCCTGGTATTGCAAAAATGTGTTTCGCACCTTCCACCTTGTCATGTTTAAAATCTTACTTCACCTGATACTCAGAAACAACAACAGGATTTTTACAGACGGGCTAAGAAGGAACCCACCCCTTGCCCAAATTTTAGGAGCTTTCCACTCCAACATGTATTTTTGTTCAGGCAAACCCAAATGACATCTGAGAGGGCCCAAAGTGCAGAGGATAGAACACATGAAGGTTGGTTACACTTGCATGCATCTCCTCACCCATCGAGTTTAAAACTCTAAGAGTCATTATCCTGGTCAGTGAGAACTGTTCTGTAGGTGGTGGGATTACTAACCACAGATTCACACCAAAACCCTGAATACAGCCTTCTATTAAGTTGGTGCAAAAGTAACTGCGGTTTAAAAGGTTAAAAAAAAAAAAAAATTTGCAAAAACCGCAATTACTTTTGCACCACCCTAATAATTAGTGGAGATTTTTTTTTCTATTATTAGACAAGTTTGGTGATGCCTGTTTCTCCTTACTTTCCCAAAACTAATTTTTGAGGAACAGATACAGAAGTTCCTACAAGTTAAAAATAAAAACATAGAAGGTGTGAACTTTTTAGACTGTAAGCTTTATGACTTCTCCAATTGCATCCCTAGTGCTTAAAATGAGATTGATAACATAGTAAGGACTCATTAAACATTTGCCCACTAAATAATATTTGCTATGTGATATTTATAAAATACTTAGTACAAAGAGACACAGAAAGCATGAAGATGAAGAGATGGATTCATTTGCCAGTTAGTAAATAATAACAAAAAGAAAGCCTTACAATATAATATCAAGATGAAAAAATAGAAAGTGGATCAAAGAAGGATGTTTTATATTGATTCTTTAAAAAAAAACTTGTCATCAGTATTGTTTTGTACCTATGCTCCTCACAAAATAGGGACAAATATATAAAGCAAAAACTTCTAGAAGTTTAGGAGAGTTGATAAATCCACAGTAATAGAAAAAGACTTCGATATGTTGCTCTCAAAAATCAATGGAATTTTCTAACAGGTCTCTCTGATTCCTTCTTGACTAACAAAAGTTATATCAGCCAGAGTGAGCTTTTGAAAACAAATCAGTTCATGTCACACCCCTGCTCACATTTCTCAATGGCTTCCCGTCACACTCAGCATTAGATGCAGATTGCTTACCAGGCCCTCAAGCTTCTTTAAAAGACAGCCCCTGCTCACCTCTTTGATCTCATCACCTTTTTATTATTTCATGTTTTAGATGCATCCTTGTAAAAACCGCAATTTGTCTTATGACTGCTGATATTTGTCCATTTAATAGATATCAATCGGAATTTTTATCTATCTTATTTTGTGCTTTAAATTTTTAATACACTCTATTTTCACTTGTAGTGGTACTTCTGAAATTTTACCGTTTATGCTTAAACATGTGTTTAATTTCCTTTAGTACTTCCCTCTATGAGGGGATCGCTGTGGTGAACCTTCAAATTTATATAATAATTAACTGTGTATAGAATTTTAAGTTGATGGATATTATATTCCAGCTCAGTGAAGAAATTATTCTACTCTTTTGTTGCTTGTTAGCTGTTTCAAATTTGGTTTTCAGTTTATCTCTTATTTCTGCGTAAGTAATATGTTTGTTCTCTCTTGTTGCTTGTAGGATCTTTTCTTTCTTTGTGTAGTTTCTTTTTATTTATCATGCTTGGGACCTGTATTTCTAGAATGTAAAAATGTAGGACAGCCACCATGTCAGCTCCTACTTACAATTCTATCTTATAGTGAAAAAAATTTTTTGACTATAAAAAAATTCCCTTTAATTTGTCATAAGTTTCTCTGTGCATTTAAAAGTATATTATATTTTATCTAGCATTTCTATGTATTTTCAGTGGGACAATTTTTACATTTATCTAGCTAGAAATAGAAGTCAAAATTTGAACTATAGACTATGTAGATATGAACAAGGAAAGCACTACATACTAAAATAAATAAAAATTATCTTAAAAAAATGTATAGAGTTAAATTCATTTGTAAGAACAAAAGAAAAATAAACGAAGTAAGCACTTGAATAAAGAAGTTAGAAAAAGAACAAACAATTAAACGGAAGAAATAAGATGGATACACCACCAGATTGGTGCACAATATATGTCCATAACATGTAGGGCAAGGATATGGATAGAGCCGGAACTCTTACGCTACTGGGGAACGGTAAACTGGTATAAACATTTAGGGAACACAATTTTGGCATTATCCAGTACAATTAAAGATGTATACATCACCATGATTGAGCAATTCCACTCCAGGTGCATATCCTAGAGAATTTCGTGCTATTTACACCAAGGAACACACACAAGACTTTTCAGACCAACCTTGTTTGAAACAGCAAAGAAATACTGGCAATAATCCAAGTGCCCATCAACAGTAAAATGGATAAACTGTGATATAGTCACACAATGAAATGTTATGTAGCAATGAAACTGAACAAATTGCTATATGCATCAACATGGATGAATCTCAGGAACTATGTTGAATGAAGACAGCAAGCTGTAAAGAATAAATATAGTACGATCCCATTTATGTGAGATTCCATAACTTGCAAGCCTATATACTATATTGTCTAGGGATATCAGTATATGTGGTAAAACTGTAACAAAAATGGGAGAGACTAATAAAAGCAAAATTTAGATTAGTGGTTTCTCTGGGTGGGGACAGAACAGAGTGGAGTTAGAGAAGGGACAAAGGAGACTTCAAAAATTCTGGTAGCTCCTGGGTATAAAATATCAGTAGCAGCCTGCGTTCCAGCCTTCTATCTGCACATATATATATATATATATATATATATATATATATATATATACACATATATATGTATATATATATGGATTATGGAATAACACTCATCAAATATTAATATAATTATAACTAGGCAGATTTCTGTATTGCTGTATTCTGTATTGCATGTTTCTGTATTGCTACAATTTTTATTATGAATGTGCACCTATTTATTGTTTTTTTAAATAGTCATTCTATCTGAGGGAGAAAGACAGAGAGAAAGGTTGTTATAGACCAAATATTTGTGTCCCCTCAAATTCATGTGTTGAAATCCTAACCATTAATGTGATGGTATTAGGAGGTAGAGTTTCTGGGAGGTAATTGGGTCATGAGGCTCATGAGGGCAGAGCTCTCATGAATGAGAGTGTCCTTATAAGAGAGACCCCAGAGAGTTCCCCTCCCCCTTCTGCCATGTGAGATCATAGTGAAAAGGCAGTCATTCATGAACCAGGAAGCTGAATCAGACACCAAATCTGCCAGTGCTTTGATCTTGGACTTCCCAGCCTCCAGAACTGTGAGAAATAAATGTCTTTGTTTAAAATCCACCTAATCAGTTTTATCTTTGTTATAGCAGCCCAAACAGACTGAGACATAGAGAGGAAGGTGAACAAGGAAAAAAGTTTGCAATAGGTAGTCCAAGAACAAAGATCCAGCAATCAAGGTCTTAGGTATTTACTTACCCCAATGGGTTGAAAACTCATGCCGACACAAAAATCTTCACCTACATGTTAACATCAGCTTTATTCATTATAGCCAAAAATGCATAAACAAATTATAATACAGTATTCTCCACTTTTCCTCAAGGGATAAGTTCTAAGATCCTTGGTGGATGCCTGAAACAGTAGGTAGTACTGAACTCTACATATACAGATGCTCCTTGACTTACGATGCAGTTATGTCCCAATAAAGCAATTGTAAGATGAAAATATCATAAGTCAGAAAAGCATTTAAAACTCCTAACCTACCAAGTATCATAGCTTAGTCTAGCCTAACTTAAACATGCCCAGAACATTTCCATTGGCCTACAGTTAGGCAAAATCATCTAACACAATGAATACACTGTAGAGAATTGGTTGTTTACACTTGATCACCTGGCTAACTGCCACTGCCCAGCATCACAAGAGAGTATTATACCGCAAATTGCTTGCCTGGAAAAAGATCAAAATTCACAGTACAGTTTCTATTGAATGCATTACACTATACCCTCAAAAAATCCTAAATCGGGCATGTCTCTACTATGTTTTTCCTTTACATACATATCTATGATAAAGTTTAACTTATAAATTAGGTACAGTAAGAGATTAACAACTAATAATAAAATAGAACAATGATAATATACTATAATGAAAGTTATGTAAAGGTGGTCTCTATCACACAAAATATCTTATAGTGCTGTTCTCACCTTTTCACTTAAAGGAAGCACTTTGTGGTTTCTCTTTGGCACACCCAAATTGCCTGTATGACTGCTCTTGTACTTTGTCCATTATTAAGTAAAATAAGCGTTACTGAAACACAGCACTGCAACACAGTGACAGTAGATCTGATAACCAAGATGGCTACTGAGTGACTAATGGATGGGCAGCATACTCAGCGAGGAGACACTGGACAAAGGGAGGATTCATATTAGGGGCAGGATGGAGCAACACAGCATGAGATTTCGTTATGCTACTCAGAATGGTGGGCACACAATTTTAAAGTTATGAATTGTTTATTTCTGGAATTTTCTATGTAATATTTTTGGACTGCGGTTGACAGCAAGTAACTGAAACCACATAAAGTGACACTGTGGATAAAGGAGTACCACTGTAATGCATCTGAACAGGTTCAACAATTGTCACAAATGTACTACACCAATGCAACATGTGAATAATAGGGGAAAGGGAGGAGAGGGGTTGGAGAGGGAGTGTATGGGAACTTTTTGTACTTTCTGCTCAATTGTTCTGTAAACCTAAAACTGCTCTAAAAAACATAAAATCGTGTGTGTGTGAGAGTGTGTGTGTGTGTGTGTGTGTGTGTGTGTTTAAGATCTAAGAACAAAGGGAAGCATTCTTGAAATATCTGGGGTAGATATTTATTTTTTAGCAAAACCTAACATAGCTCTTACCACATACTTTTGGCCACAGAGTGTAAATATCTTGCTTTGGGACACACAGAAAGTAAGTCTCAAAGCCAGAATTCAGCCTGATACAGTCCTTGTTCCTGGTCTTGACTGGAGACTGCCTCCCATTAAAGGGGCTAAGACTAGCTGGATATCAGTATTCACTGGTTCCCATCTTAATGCTTGCCTTTACTCTTGGTTCAGTGGTTTTGTTTAACTTGTCTTTTATAACAAGCCATTTTAAATTCTTATCAGAAGTAGATGCTATATAAAATAGTAAATTTAAATATTGAAACTGCTCTATAAAGAACTAAAATAAATCTACCTTATACCTGGCTTAGTTCCCCGGTACCATATTATTTGCTCTTTTTTCTTATAATAGTTAAAATAGATTGTATTTAAAATTCTAGAGGATGAAATGCTTAAACCAGATAAGCACCGTATCAACAATCTTTCCATAGGTTTTTTTCCTCCTTTTGGGGCTGCGAGGGAATCATGTTTTATCAAAAAGACTTGTCTTATTAAAAAAAGTAACGGGAACATGATAGACTAAAAAGAAACATGAAATACAGGGTTGTTTAGGTGTAAAACCATAGTTGACATGTTCTTTATCTCTATTTTCTACTATGTTCTGAATTAATATATAAATACCCAGTAAGCATAGTTTATAAAACAAAATATGCAGAAGCACAAGAAAGAAACAGCAAGTACGGGCCTGCCGGGTGGCTCAGGTGGTTGAATCGCCGTGGTCCTAATGCAGAGGTCATTGGTTCAATTCCCACATGGGCCAATGAGCTGCGGCCTCTACAGCTAAGATTGTCAACAACGGATTGTAAACAACGGCTGGGAGCTGGGCTGCAGTGAGCAGCGGGAGGTCGGGGCAGGCTACCGTGTGCTGCCAGGAGCGACCCGGGTGTGCATGTGGGGGTGGGGGGGGGACAGGGGGTTACGCAAGGCTCATAATACCAGAATGGCCTACACAACTAGACTGAGAAGCAATGGCTTGAACCCGAGTGGGATAGGGGGATGCGGAAGAAGAGGGGCGGGGGGAGAGAAACAGCAAGTGCTTTTGTCAATTCAAAATATCTCAACCAACCAAACTGTTTTTTGAGCTCCCTGTTTATAGTAGAACCACACTGGGTAGTAGAAGGAAGAGGGAGGTCACAAAAGGAGGTCAGGCTTTTACCCTCAAAGAGCTTGTGACCTGCTTAGACATATCCAGCACTGACGAGATGCTGGTTTTCTTACAACCAGTGCTCTGTGAAGGATCAGAAAAAGGGCTAACATGCAGGTGTTAGCCTTGCAGCCCCGGGAACGCCACAGTGCCTCCAGGAGTGAATGGGAAGTGGATTGGAGAAAGAGGGATGGCAGAGCATGCCTGGCTATGGGACAGTCATGAATTAGGCTCAGAGTCAAACAGTGATCTTGGTGTGTTTGGAAATAAGGAGTAGGTTTATTTTTCTGGGACAGGGGTGTTGAGCAGCTCAGGGCAGTTTGTTGGTAAAAGCCTACAGAGGCCAGATGCTGAAGGACCAGTGACATAAGCACAAGAGTTCGTGCTTGAGCTGAAATGTGACTGCGAGTTATTGAGGGTTCTTGAGCTCCCTCGCAATCTGATACCTACACAGAAAAAAAAAAAAAAAAGATGGCCTGTACACTGACTCTTGATTTATACCAGGCAGGTCCTGCTATTTTCCCTATCAACAAGAACCATTTCCTGAAAGCCTTTTTTTTTTCTTGCCAGAATAAAAGCTCCAATCTTCCTTACAATTTCAAAAGGCAAATAAATACCAATCATTCTCATTTACACTAAAAGATATGGGAATTCAGAAAGATTAAGTAATATTCCCAAGGTCACATTTTGAGAGTCAGAATTTTCAAAGACCATGCATCATCCATTTTTACCCATCTATGCCCCTCTAGCAAAATACAGAACCTTTGTTTCTAGGCCAGAGGTCATCAAACATTCCTATAAAGGGCAAGATAAATATGCCTGATACACACACACACACACACACACACAATCACATAAACGTATTTTTATTTTAGGCTTTGGGGGCCATACAGTCTCTGTTACAACCACTCAACTCTGTGGTTGTAGGTCAAAAGCAGCCAAAATCAGTGTGCTATGAGAATGGCCATGTTCCACTAAAATACAGAAATTTGAATTTCATATAATTTTCATGTCACAGGTGTATTTATGTTTTTTTATGTTTTCAACCACTTAAAAATGTAAAAGCTGTTCTTAGTCATGGGCCATCCAAAAACAGGCAATGGCCACATTTGACTTGCAGGAAGCAGTATGCCAACCCTTGTGTTAGGTTTATTGAGAAGAGTGTTAAGCTGATGAAGCCAAAGTTAAATGTCTTATCGCCATCAGAGATAGTTTGCTTTATGCTGTGAAAGATCCCGTTTTGTTGGCAACAAGCTATTTTTTTACCCCCAGCCAAGTATCCTGCAAATTTGTACAGGATGACAAGGGCAAAGACGGCTCAGGTCAACCCAAACAGTAAGAAAAAAGACAATATATTTGCCTCTCTCAAAATTGTTAGTAACTTCAAGCACATTTGTTTTATAGTCTCGGTAAAATTTTCTAAAAATATATTCATTGTAAGTTTGGGATTCTGAGAAGACCTCACTGAGAAACGGTACTTGTAATTTTCATGTTATTTAATATGTTGTATAGGCACGCAGTAAATATTACAGCAGTCCATGTTCAGATTGTGCTACGTCAACACTTCTGGGCTTAGCTCAGCAGTACCCTGCTCTTAATTATTTAGATCCCTGATTCACTCACTTTATTCATTCATCCTTTTAATCAATGAATATTACATATCTACCCTATATCCAGCCTCCTGGTGGGTGCTGGGAATTCAAAGCTGAATGTTAAAATCCTTGTCTCAAGGAACTCACAGTTTGGCGGAGAATACAAATACACAGAAATAACACTAATGTAGAATATATTAAATGCTATGGTACAGATGTGTTTCCAGGTGCTGTGGGAACGCAAAGATGGGCTTTGCCTGTGTGAACCTTTGGAATAAAGCTCTAGAGTACACCAAAGAATGTTTCTGAAAGAGGTGAGATAACCAAATCTGGAAGGTACATACAACCATGATGCTTCCAACTATGAATGAGAATAATTCTAACTCTAAATTGTTACATAAAAGACAAAAGCAAGGGAGGACTGGGGAATAGCCACAATATTATTATCTTTTAAATCCCGGCATTGTCAAATTCTATCATAACTCAAATAGTCATATGTAAATCACACATACCCTCCCACTTACAGCACACTTAGATTCAAAAGTTCATGAAAAACAAACATTGGGTAATAAAATAAAATTGGGCACAAAATTTAAAATGGTAAGGCAATTCAGACTTTACACTCTTAGATCTCATTTGAAAATAACATAAGGGCACATATTTGATTTTTTTTTTTTACTAAATTTAAGACTCATAAATACAAATATTTTGAAAAACTAGAATGCATTCTCACCTGAAGGACTTTCCTAATTCTTTTCAGATTATGTATCAAGAGCAGGTTTTTCTCTTTGGAAACACGACCTAACTGGTCATCCAGTTGTATTAACAAGTTTTGAAGAAGAATTGTTGCCATAGTTTCATTGTTAGAAGCCGCCTCCCTAAAAAACAAAAGTGTTATTACACAGCAGGAAACAACTTAGTAAAATGTCTATTTTTCTATCACACTAATTTTAAAATGATAAATCTATTCCACAGTAATAAGCGTTTAACGGCTTTTAAAAAATTGTACTTCTTGCTGGAAAAATAATTGTATACATGAAAATATATCCATAGCATTAATCACTAGGGAAATTCAAATCAAAACACAAGAAGATACTACTTCACATCAATTAGGATACAATTATTTAAAACACAAAATAAGTATTAACATGTTGAAAAACTGGGTCTCTTGTATGTTGTTGATAGGAATGAAAAATGATGCAGCCACTGTGGAAAACAGGATGGAGGTTTCTCAAACTATAAACACAGAATTACATACAGCAATTCCACTCCTGGGTAGATACCCAAAAGACTTGAAAGCAGGGGCCTGAACAGACATTTGTACGCCAACGTTCATAGCAGCTTTATTTACAATAGCTGAAAGGTAGAAACAACTCAAATGTCTATTGATGGAAAAATGGATAAATAAAATGTTATATATATACATATATATACATACACATATATACATATATATACACACACACAGAATATACAATAGAATTATTATTCAGCCTTAAAAAGGAAAAACTTCTGATACAGGCTACATGATGAGTTTTAAAAATATATACATATGCTAAGGGATATATATATATATATATATATATATATATATATCCCATATATATATATATATATATATATATGCTAATATATATATGCTAAGTCAGTCACTAAAGGACAAATATTTTGTGCTTACACTTATATGAAGTACCTAGAGTAGTTAAATTCATACAGACAGAAATTAGAATGGTGGCTGCCAGGGGCTGGGATGGGGAGAACGGAGAGTTATTGTTTAATAAGTATAAAGTTTCAGTTTTGGAAGATGAAAAAGTTCTGCAGATGAATGATGGTGATGGAAGCACAATGTGAATGCACTTAATGGAACTAAACTGTATGCTTACAAGTGGTTAAAATGGTAAAGGTTATATTAGTATACTTTACCACAGTAAAAAAGTTAGATGACTTGTTTAAAGCAAAACATAAATAAATTGTTTCTAGTTGTACAAGGTGAATAGAGTTAAAAAGAATGTTTGTAAAACATACTAATAAAAATATTTATTTACACTGAGTCTGTGATGGAGAATTAATATAAACAGTAGACTTCCCTCTTGAATTTTTAATATTTAAAAATTGCTGGGGTTTTGACTTACAGAAAAACAAAGCTTAAAACTTAGATTTCTGGATGAAACCAGAAAGGACAATGATTCTCCTCCTTGGAAAAACCTTTCCAAAATTTTGAAGAAGTATTTTTATCTTAAAAGAATGTACCTATTGAGTCAAAAGTGGGCCATAGAATAAATCCATAGGGATAAAGTATAAAGGATTTTAGCATCAACCTCTAGGAGAAACAAAATAATATTTGATCTTACCAGTCCTGATTTTCAATCCATTGGGCCAGCAGATGTCGAATTTCCATAGGAAAATTGTCATCATAGAACTGATCTACTTGCTCCAAATATTTGATTTCTAACTGTTGGACTTGATTCCACTGAGACATGCTGTAAAACAAGGGGTAAACTTAAGGTTTAAAAGTAATGTTAATAACTGTGGTGCCTCTTATTCTTTTTTTAGATTTCAAATAAAGGCAGTATTTTCCATTAGTTAAATAACTGAAGGAAAATTACTTTTCTTTTATGGTCACTCAATTAAAACAGAAAAGAAAAAATGCTTTCAAAGCCAAAGATAAAGCAATTCTAAACTTTTCCATAAATCATCCCTAATGAAGGAAACAGGATACTCCCTCTACACCCAAACCACCTCCTTTTTGCTCTAACAGGAACTCCTATTCCCCCGTTTTCCAGGAAGCTTTCACTTCTCCTCAACACCCCTCTCCCCACCCCACCCCCATTAATCTACACGCATTTGTATTCACAACAAGCTCCTCCCATGTCCCTTTCTCCCTCCACACTGTTAGACTTTGAGCAATTTAAAGGCAAAGAACATACTTAGCTATACCTCCTAAGACTCTCCTATGGCTTTAGAAGTGAGGAATACCTGATAAAAGCTTCTTTTATATGAAATTGCCCAATCCTTTTTTCTTCATTTCAGATGTGTCTGACTTCTAGAGTCAGTCTTATGTTTCTAGAGTTTTAGTCTAATTTGGTCTTAGCTTTATGAAGAGTTTCATGTATGCATTTTTGTGGGCTCTAACTCTTTCAGTTCAAAACATTTCTCAACCAATACATATTTTTTATTTGTTTTTGTGATGATTCACTATAGCTGGGCAAAGCTTTTAAAGTCAACTTTTAAGGAGTCTCTGATGTACGCCTGATAGTGGTTAAACCCTCAAGTGACTTGAGGAAGAAATCACACTTGATATGTATTTGACAGCCTGTCATAAAACAAAAAGTATGTGTTTCCCCACATAACCCCATTCTGGCCAATTTTGAAGCTTTAGACATATTTCCTAACTCGGGGAAATGAACACGACATTTCCTTGAAGTTACAGTATTTTACTGTTTCAAAAGTCAAATTTTTCATTGTTTTGTCAGCAATTCTAGATCAAAGAACAAATTTTTATATGATTAATCACCGAAGTATTTCAGCCTATCTTGAAGATAAGTTAAGGTTTCCTTTTCTCTACAGAACACCATGATAATAAATTTCACATATTTCAGGTTTCAAATGGAACCATTTGGGGGCAACTTTTCCCTCATCTAAATGTATAGAAGAAAATTAATGCCAATGTTTTGCTAAAAGAAAGCAACTGGGAAAAGAAATAATGTCTCATTTGCATATCACTTTATATTTATGAACCTTTACACATGACAATTCTGGGCACATTGTAAGTACTCATTAAGTGTCTATTAAATCAATGAGTGGTACTCCTGATGTTGTTGTGAATAAGGTAAATGGATAGTATTACCCCAACTTTAAAAATGAAAAAAACCTGAGGGTCAGAAATGACTCCTCAATGCACAGCTTTAAAGATTGACCAGAGGTCTCCTGACACCAAATGCATCTCTTTTTCCAGATAGTGGGTGTATATATGTTCCACACAAAATTGGAACATTTGTTCCCATGCCGCTATGAACATTGTCCTTCTATAGCCCATCAATTTATTCTAGTTAATGACAAGAGAACATGAGCTGAAAATCGCATTGCAATTCTAATTGCTACTATTATTAAATCTGCTATGATTTGGATAAAAATCTGTTTTTTAACAAAAGAATTAAGTCAAGTGAACCTATCCTAAAGTTAGATAGATCACTCTTAGGACCCAAGTTTAATTTTCAGAGCGCTGAACTCAAGGCTGAGAAGAGGAAGCACAAGGTGTATAGTCCTAGGACATTCTCCGTTGCAGCCTCTAGAAATGTCTCCAGACTTCCTCCAGCACATTTCTATACTTTCACTCTTGAAGGGTTAATTCTCCAGTCCCAAGAAAACTATGGAACATTTGTTTTGAAAACTGAGTGCCTGTCTATTCTCTTTGAACGCCTGGTCCCAGAAGATCTATATAAAAGGGCATTTTGTTTTTGTCCCACTGGTGGGTAGCTGATGGTGCTTTGTGGGCTCTGTGGCCTAGAGCTTGCAAAGGAGATGATCTGCTCTAAAACATCACTTGCTCTCATCAAAGCCAGAATCACTGGTTATATTAACTCTGGACTTTTTTTCTGAAACCCAAGTACGCCGTCCAATGTCAGACACCGTAACTCAGAGAAGCTGGCTAAGAAAGTGAAGAGGGGCTCACTTTTTAGCACTCGGCGAGGACACACTTCCACATCAGCTACAACTGTCCCACCGTTCAGATTCCCGGCGGCACAGCACACACGCGAATCTCCTGTTCAGAGACCTGCACTGGAGTGCATCTTTGAATCACGGAGTTGGAGGCTTCTTTTCAAAATCACCTAACCTCAGACAAGTCAAAAGAAAGTAACTGTCAAAACACCAAGTGAACAGCAAAGCCTCAGCAGCAGCCTGCAGAAGCATTTCCTGGCCCGTTCTTCTCCGAAAAAGCAATATGAAGGTGTGATCTGCCTGCTTACCTGGCTCCCTCAGCCTAGGTCCCAGGCGGTGCTCAAGTCCAAAGCCAGAATCTCCCCTCACACTCCCCGGGACAAAGCCTCTGATGCCATCATCAGTAGAGGATTTGCATTTCTCCTCCCACTTGAGGCTTTCCTGTGCGTCAGTGTTAGCGTCTCTGGGACTTTACTTGGGTCAGTTCCCACCCACTCTCTATTCTAGAAATGCTAAGAGCAGAAACAGGCTGAAGCCCCTGTGCAAGAGGCCCTCTCCTTTCAACTCCATCAGTCACCTGCAGCTGCAGGTGACCCAAGAGGGTTAGGAGGAGGTGGGTGGGTGGGCACACTCATTTTCATCAGTGATTTCCCCAGACAATCTGGGACCCCCTGCAGACTTACTTATCTGGAGCTAAATTCCTAGCATCCTGCCTTCCTCCTTTCAGAGCCACTCACCCTGGTGAGCCAGTCCCAAGGATGAAAGGGGTGGGTAGCCAGGATCAAAACACCAAGTTCATAGACCTTACTCTGGTCCAATTCCAGCAGGTTCTGATCCCTAGGAGAAGGACAGCCTCACCCAAAGGTTTGGCCCAGCCCCTGTGAAAGCCACCGAAAGCCTGCCCCTATTGGCCCAGCAGTCTCCTTCTCTCCCCAGTAGCCCTATTCCTGGTTGCTGTGGTATGCTTTTTTTCCCTTTGTGACATGTGCCTGATCTAGAATCACAGAGCTGGAGGGAGCCTTGGTCTCATCTGGTTCTAACTCTTCTTTCATATCTGGAGAGACTGAGGCCTAGAGAGGTAACCAAACTTACTCAATGAGTTAGCCGCTGAGACTAGGTAAGAGTCCAGATATTTCAACTCCCTTCTTAGTGGTCTTTTCATTTCATCTCCTCAGAGCTAGATTGTTAACCCCCTGACACACAGCTAGAGTTCCATGAAAATAAAGACAAAAATAAAGGGAGATAGCTTGAAAGATAGAAACAATGATTAAATCTGCTTATGTACATGCCTAGAGCAATACTGCATACCAAGGTAAACAGCTTGCTTCGTCACTCGCCCTGACCAGGCATCACACATCTACAGCCTCAGGATTCTCCGGGCCTCCCAGGTGACATTACTATTATGTGCTTAAATGTACCCCTTTCCCTCCCTCAGGAAAAAAATCAATCAATCAACCACAAAGTCATACTTGGGACTTCACTCCAAGTTCACTAGTCAGATGAGCCTGGACCTGGCTTGCACCCTACGCCTTTTCCAGGAGCTCTTCCCTACATGCAGAAAGGCCTTAATTCACACTATTCCATAAGTTATGGGGAAAAGTCCAGTTTTCTGCTGGGGAACTGGTCACTCTCTATATGAAAAAGACCAAATTCTTGGTACTGCAAGCTCTGTACCATTTGTTCCCAAGTTATCCAGGAAACTTAAGTCCCCTATAGGAGCTCACAGTCCAACACAGACCAGCCTCTTCTGCTCCCTAGACTAACCTCTCCTCTCGTATTTCAGTTTTAATGTTCCCTTCATCTGCATTTTCTTCCCCTAACTTGTCTACTTATTGAAATTGTATCCTTCTCCGGGAAGAAAGTTCACTGATGACCCCAACCATAGCAACTTTTCCCTGCTCTGAATTCTCATCATACCTCCCGTCCAAACTGGCACTGTTCAAGGCAAACAAAATACACACCACATATATTAAGTTTTCTAGTAGCCACATTTAAAAAGGTAAAAAAAAAAAAGTGAAATTAATTTTAATACTATCAGTAATCCAAAACGTGCAGAATATTAACATTTCAGCATATATGTCAATACAAGTTATTACTACGATACCTGCATTTCTTATTTCATACTAAATCCCTGAAGTCTGGTGCGTATTTGACACTTCTGGGCTGTCTCAGTGTGGACCAGCCACATTGCAAGTGCTCACTAGCCACATGTGGCCAGTGGCAAGCCTATTGGATGGCACCACTCATTTAGCACTTTTCACTTCCTGCCTCATTGTTAGTCATACTGGTTTTGTGTGTCTTATCATCATTGTACTCAACTACTGAGTGTCTGCTATATAAAGCAGAGAATGTTTTCCCTTCTTCCTTTTAAGAATCTCATCTTGGGGCTCCCCCAGCAGTTCTCAAACTGTTTGGTCTCATGACATCTTTATATTCATAAAAACTTTGGACAACTCCAAAGGAGTTTTGTATGTTACTATTCTGTATTAAATTTTTATTTATTGTATCAAAAATTAAACATAAGAAAAAATTAAAATAGATTCATTGAAAATTATAATCATAAACCTATTATGTGTTAAAAATATTTTTATGAAAAACAAGTATGTTTTCCAACAGACAAAAATTAAAGAGTGGCATTGATCTACATTTTTGAAAAATCTCTTTCATGTCTGGCTTGAGAGAAGACAACTGGATTATTACATCTGCTTCTGCATTTGATCTGTTGCAAAACATTGTTGTGGTTGATGTACTTGAAGAAAATCTGGACTCACACGGAAACTTAATTGGAAAAGGGAAAAGCATTTTAATAGCCTTTTCAGATACTGTGGGTATACTTCTTTGATGCCACACCCAAATTTAAGAAGTGAATAGTTTCTTAAGGGTCAGTTGTCCTGTGGAATGTAAAATCATGTCAGCAAACTTTACATACATAGTACTGTTACCAAATCCACTGGTATGTCTTGTGTTTTGAATGGAACTTTTACCCACACATGATTTTGTAATATCACACAATGGTCATTTGGAAAATACTGGTCCACTGAATTAGGCAGCTCTTCCAAAGGCTGACACATTCCATCATTCAATATAAAAAAAAAATCCCATTAGTTAATAGCACCACTGATCTCATTAGACAAGTATTTTTAAGTATTGGGAAACTGTTAAGTTCATAGGAAGGACACAAATTTTCCAAATTCTAATTTTTGCTAGAAAGCTCCAAATTTATTATTGAAAACAGATATTGTGGATTATTTCCCGTGTTCATGTTCAGGAAAATGTCTTCCAAATACCCACATCTGAATAACTATAGTTTGTCAGTGATTTTTTCAAGTAAAAACAGTGTTCTGCGAAAAAAAAGCGGCCAGTTTGGTGGGCAACTCAGTCATACAAGTGCTTTTGCTTTAGGCGATCATCATACATTAATAAGTGTACTTCCCATTTCATCACGCTGAATATTACGGAGACAGGTATTCAAGGTCTCAGATTTAATAATATTAATTTTGCTGCTGCATCAAAAACGTTTTTAAGTCAAGCTGGCATTTTACAGATGTTCAGTGTGTGGCGTTGAAGAATACAATGACTACTCAGATAACTTAGCATCACTGTCTCCGTTCATGCACCAACACTATCCACCTCTGCTGTGGTATCATCAGTGCAAATATCAACAAAGTGAAAAGGCAAAACTATTATAAAAATAATTTTAACTCTGCAGACACTCTTAAAATTTCTTGAGGACCAACCCAAGGATCTGCAGACAACACTTTTGAAATCTCTGCTCTATCCACCATATCCTATCCGCTGAAATCAGTTTATCCAAAAGTACATATCATGAGGGATTATCCACCTAAATGAACAATTTTTTTCTTGGTTAAACCATCTGCCTTAAACCTTTTTCTCCCTTTCTATTTCATTAACTGAGCTAAGCTTCTAAGAAAGGTCTCTCTGTGTCCACTTTGCTTCTCTTTCTGAGAATCCAGTCTAAATAGTGAGGTCCTCAATTTCTTGGCCATATACTGGCTTTGGCCTCATCAATTCCTCAAAGCCAAGAAAGGAAAAAAAAAAACAACAAAGCAAAACAAACAAAAACACCCCAAAGTGCATTTCTAAACTCAAAGGCTGCTACAATTCCTCTCTCCCCTACAACGAAGTGATCCCTCTATTGCCCTGGTTATTTATGTCTTGCTCCTAATTTTGTTTTCTTTTGGGGGGGGTAGGGGGCTTCATATAGACTTGCAGAAATATAGATTCTAAATCTGATTTTGCCTTTTTAAGCTACTTAACTCTCTGAGCCCTACACTCCCTGTAAAAATGAAGATATTACATCCCACATGAAATTTCTGGGAAGATTCAAACATCTAGTATATAAGATAAGGAGAAGTGCTCAATAATAACTGTTATTAATGGGATACTAATAACCAGATTGTAAGGCTTTGGAGGTCCCTAGGTTTACCCTTCACCTTCGTACAGAAAGGGTTTTCGACAGAGATGAAGAGAGGTAAAGTGAAGTAAGCAGGTTCACACCTGTACTTCGGAGGCAGAGAGTATTCAAAGTCAGTTCTTCCGACTGTGCTTTCCCCACGATTCTAAGTAGAGCTGCTTATTTTGGAGGTAGTGAGAGAGGAAGAGGAGGGGATAGATATCACTTTCCCTCCAGCAGAGTGGTATAGCCAGGGATTATTTGGAACAAGACAGTCTGATGTGGGCCTTATCAGCTCATCTGTGCGCAGGTCCTCAGGCTTCATCAGAATAGAAACAATGTCTTCTTGTACAGAGAAAGGATTTAGTATCTAAAGTTAGTTTTCTCAAATCCAGTTTCCAATGACAGTGCTCCCTCTACTGCCACTTCAGAAGTACTGTAATTTACAAACCAGCGTTCTTTCCAAATAATAGCACTTTTTCAGCTCTAACTCCATGCTAGACAAGGTGCTAAGAACTTCACATGCAGTGTTTTACCTAATCCTCACTACACACCATAGGATTAAGTATCATTGTTATCTCCAGTTGACAGACAAGGAAACTAGGCTTGATGAGCCTAGAGGACTTGGTTAGTGTTAATCAGATGGTAAGGTACAGATTCAGGGATCAAATTCAAGAATGTCTGACTCCAGAAACAATGCTTGAAACCAATTCAGCTTCATTAAAAGTTTTATCTGCTCTTACTAGAAAACCAATAAATGCTCAGAGAGCGATGGAAAAAGTAAGTTTAAGAATCTAAACACAAATTCGAAAATAGAGAAGTTCATTGCATACTGTATTGGTTAGAGATGACAGATAGGTCTCATAATTAAGTTCACGAACTCATCCTAGAAAAAGTGCTACATACCTCATTGCTGAATATCACTATGGTCACCTTCGAAGTACTCCCCTTGGGAAGCTATGCCCCAACACCAGTGCCTAGTCCACCTTTCAAAACAATTTTGGAACTCTTTTTCTGGAATGGCCATCAGAGCTGTCATCGTATTACCCTTGATGTCCTGAATGTCATCAAAATGACTTCCTTTCAATATTTCCTTTATCTTTGGGTAAAGAAAAAAGTTATTGGGGGCAAGATGAGGTGAGTAGGGAGGGTGTTCTAATACAGTTATTTGTTTACTGGCTAAAAACTCCCTCACAGACAGTGCCGTGTGAGCTGGTGCATTGTCGTGATGCAAGAGCCATGAATTGTTAGTGAAAAGTTGAGGTCATCTAACTTTTTCACGCAGCCTTTTTAGCACTTCCAAATAGTAAACTTGGTTAACCTTTTGTCCAACTGGTACAAATTCATAATGAATAATCCCTCTGATATCAAAAAAGGTGAGCAACATCGTTGCAACAAATTCGTGAACTTAATTGTCAGACTTCGTATACTGATTCTCCAGCTTGCCCTCAGAGCATACAGACAATTACTCATGCATTTAAAAGTTCCCAATGTATCATGATGGTAGACATATTCCCAACAGCATTCCAAAACATTAATTTGGTTGTATAGTATTTTCTTCTTTATACTGTACCTAGGTAACTATTTTTGCCTGAACAACGAATTAGAAAATAAGGTTTGACAGCAGGCTAGGGTACTTGAATTGTAGCCTCTTCAAAAAAAAAAAAAAATCTGTCTGATCAGTTAAACAGCCGTTAACCACCCTATTCTATTTTACGTTATTCTCTGTCTCTGAACTGAATTTTTAAAGGGTCAGGACTACATGTTATTTTTCTTTGTGTTTGTGTTCAGCTCAGTGCCTGGCACAGAGCTGGTATTCAAGCACTGTTTACTGAACAGATGGAATAGTGGATGGAGAGCTAGCTCCATGACCATCGTCTGTCCAGGCCCTTCATTCCCACCAAGGTTGTCGCTATGTTTGGTAATTATAATACTATATAACACTATTTCATATTTGTAAGTTTATACATAGTTATATAAACTGATATAATGATTTAATGTACATCAATTCTATCTGAACACCAAGGTGAAGAGAGTAGAAGAAGTCTTTCAATTTCTTTCTTTTCTCAGTCTCTCTTTCTCTCAGATATTTTAGAGAGAAATTATGTTTACTTAGGAAAAGCCATTGGTTAAACATTTGAGTTGGTATTTGATAAAGTGAAAAAGACAGCTAATGGACTCCATTTAAAGACATAAAAAGAACTTGGGAGAGTGGAGCAGATAGGTGAGAAAAGAAGAAAGGAAGAGAAAGGCGATACAAAGGGAGTTGAAGAAGGTGAGTGAATGAGAGGAAAGAAAAGATGTCACAAAACTTGCCCCCAAAAAGGGGGGTCAGTGAAAATTTTCTAGTGGTGGGGTCTAATAAGCCACCTAATTATCTATATCAAGTTATTTTTTGTCTCTGTTGTCTACCTCCTCCATTCCCCAGGCTTCATGAATGAACAATATGGTTTTTGTTGCAGTGGTATTGAAGGAAATGAAAAAAGGGAGTATTAAAAAGAAGAGTGGTGTATCTTTCCATTTATTTAAGTCTTCTTTTATTTCTTTTATTAGTGTTTTGTGTTCAAATCCTGCACATTTTTGTTACCTTTATGCCAAATTACTTCTGGGTTTTTTGGGTGTGTGAGATGATAAGTGGTATTTTTTAAATTTCAAATTGTAGTTGTTCATTGAAATTAACTTTTGTATATTGACAGTGCATTCTGTGACTTTGCTAAACTCCCTTATTAGTTCCAGTAGCGTTTTTGAAGATTCTTTGTGATTGTCAGCATATACAATCACATAATCTGTGAATAAAGACTGTTTGATTTCTTCCCTTCTGATCTGTACCCTTTTATCTTGCCTAATTGCACTAGCTAGGACTTCCAGTGCCGGGGAGGATGAGTGATTAGAGGACATTCTTGCCCTTTTCCTCAGCTTCAGAGGAAGGCATTCAGTTCAGTTTCTTGCCATTAAGCATAATGTTAGCTGTAAATTGTTCATACATATACTTCATTAGGCTAAGGAGGTTTACTTCTATTTCTAGTGTTTTTTTTAAAGAATATTTACTCACTCTTTTCTAATGCCACGTTTCCCCAAAAATAAGACCGGGTCTTATATTAATTTTTGCTCCATTAGGGATTATTTTCCCGGGATGTCTTATTTTTTCATGTACAACAATCTATATTCAAATACAGTCATGTCATCTTCTTCTGGAACATCGTCATAATTTACTAAATGCATCCGTCTGACTGATGATCTTAACTGGGACTTATTTTGGGGGTAGGTCTTATTTTGGGGGAAACAGTGTTTTTCCCCCCAACTTTGGTAGTTCCTTTACACACATGCACTAAACAGTACTCAGCTGAAGAATCAAGGGGAGCCCCTGCAGTCTCCTTTCTGGTGCCCTGCCCTGTAAATTCTAGCCAGTTTGGGCTCCCCAAACTCTCAACTTTGTCTCCTTATTTCAGAGAGACTTCCAGGCTGTGTTTGAGTTCACTCCTTCTGTGCTACAGCCTGGAAACTTTCTCCAGAAAATCAACTGGGACAATAATAAAGATTGCCTTATTTCTTCACATCTCTTGAGGATCATTCTCTTGCATTGCCTGTCCAACAATGTCTGAAAACCATTGTTTCATATATTTTTTCAAAAGTTGTTTTTTCAAAAGTTGTTGAAAGTAGGTGAGTAAATCCACCCCTGATATGGTTGCCAGATTTTGCAAAACAAGACTGTCACTTAAATCTGAATGACAGACCAACAATGAATGCTTTTTTTAGTATATGTGTAACCCGTAGTTATTGTGTAAGTATGTCTGAAATTTAAATATAATGGGGTTTCTTGGATTTCACCTGGTAACCTTAATCCTTGTTAATCTGTCATGTCCAAATCAGAAGTCCCCAGAGACTCCTTTAGGTGCTGGAGCTGTATACTTGCTTGGAAATTCATTCAATTCAGTCTGAAATATTTACTGAGCTCCTACATTGTGCGCATCATAATGAGAATAATTTAGGGAGGAATCTCCTTAAGGAAATATCAAATTGGCTGTGAAGACAAAGTAAGCACACAAAACTAAGAAGTGCCCAGTTTAACTACAATGTTTAGCATAAGTGCCACAGGAAGATGGAAGAGTTAAAAACCAAAATAAGCTGAAGTAGTCCAAAAATCCAGGAGATATAGTTAAAACAACAACAAAAAGTGAATGATGAAAGAACCGTATTCAGGCAGAAGGAAAGAAAATAATATTCAGCTTGCCTAGACACAGACAACAGAAGGGTGGTTACTAGAGGAGAAGGGGGTTAGGGAGAGGATGAAGAGGGTAAAGGAGTCAAATATAGGTGATGGAGGGAGACTAGACTTTGAGTGGTGAGCACACAATGCAATACACAAATGATGTATAGAATTGTACACTTGAAACTTATATAATGTTATTAACTAGTGTCACACTCAAAAAGTTTAATAAATGAAAAAATAAGGTTAAGACACTGATGCAAGACTAAGATTGGCATCCCTCTGGACAGCAAGGAAAATAACCTGACCAATGAATGCTATGAAAGAGTCATTATAAACAAGGTCAGTTCGTATCAAAGATTCTGACATGGTCGTTCAGTTTGTTCACTGCACAAGGGTGACAGGTTGGGAAGATGAATCTAAACTGAGATCTAAACTGCTCCAATTCCCAAGATATGAGTGTTGATACAGGGTCACATCCAACCAAAGGAAGGGATGCTGTTTTCTAACTCTAAGATACTTTGTAGGACATCTGAGGTCCTGGGTGGGAGCTTCAGTGTCTTCCTTGTGGGTAGTCACAGTATAATGAATTACTTCTGTACCCGTTACCCAGATGCTTCAGGTGGAAGTCACTATGGGAAGAGATGGGTGGAGATGTTAGAAGGTGTGTCATCTCTGAGCCGTGAGCCTTTCTCTACTACTGTGGAAAAAAGAGTGCGAAGGGACAGAATGACATTTGGTTTTATGGTTCGAGGAAGCAAAGTGAGGGCTTGGGATAAGTATTTTGATAAAACCACTCCGAAGTTCAGCACAAGCACCCAGGAGCTTGTATAACATAAATCCATTTAATGAAGAAAGACCCTAAATCCAGCACAGTGAACACAAAGGCCTCCTGGGGCAGGCAGAAGATTGGCTCATGAAGAACCTAACGCTACCTGAAAATATTTTTCTCCTGAAAATCTTTCAGGAAAAGCTGCAAATCTGTATATTTCAAGGAAAAATTGAGTTTCTAATGTTGGTATGATTCAAAACAAATTTAACAACACGGACACCCTACAAAAACACAGTGTAGATTTACACTGTTCTAAGCAAGTAATACACGTCTGTAGGTGTGAATGCTACTAATGTGCCTTCTGTGTTCTAAAGCAATATTTCCCAGCCCTAATCATTCTACACACTATCCACATCGTCTAAGGTGGGTCCCACAAAAAAGAGAGAGAATGGGAAGATGTGAACCAAGGCAAATATTCCCCTACAGAGAAAGATGGATGAATGTAAGTATTTTGGAAGACATGAACTTGTTAAATCTGACAAGCTCAGGAGACCGAAAATAACCACAGAGGATGGTCTGAATATAAAATTTCTAACTAAAAATGGGTCATGGCCAGTTGTCACATCCTTGGCCTAGCTTCCTTGACAAAGGTCAATCTTTACCTTAAGTGAGCCTGTCTATTGTCTTTTTGAATCTTAGATAACATGGCCTTGGAATGTCAGATAACATGGCCTTTTTCCGGACCAGAGCAGGAAACTACAGAATCCTTCATTGTTATTCTTGTCCTCTGATTACCATCTCTATGTGCTGTAAAAAGCAAATTATTTTTAACTATCCTGTACCCACCTATGTAAAAGAAGTACCTGTCTCTCCGATTTACTTTTATCCAACCCCAGAGCTTTCCCCATTTTACTTTCTCCCATATCCTTAATCTACCACCAATGGATTTCATGTAAACTTCTTCCTTTGAGTCTGTGTATAAATTGCAAACCGCCATTTTGCAGAACATTTTCTCAATCTGTTGGCTTTTTTGCTTCACGGCAATTGTTGTCACTGGCTCAAATAAACTCATATAAGCTTTTTCATAGGCTGGATGTTTTTACATCGACAAACTGAAACAGCTATTTTCTCTCCTCTTCTTATTTATCAGTTTGGTCTTTAAAAAAAATGTGTCAACCAAATTCAGATTTAACTAATTGTATCAATCGTTTCATATTTACTTGTATCACCAAAATTTCAGACTATCTAGGGACCATGAGGGTGATTATAACAGATCTTTACAGAAAAAGGCACTGTCGCCTCTTTACCAGCTTGGAATTCCTTGCTGCAAGCAAATAAATTAACTCAAATTAAAATAAAATTAAATAAAAAAATAAATAAAAATCTCCAAAGAGAATAACCACTGTAACAAATACCTGATTTGTGAGGGGGGAAAAAAACTGTCACTAGCAGACTATGACATTCTTCCATATATGTGAAATACCAGTGACTAGATCTAAAACCAAACTAAACTAAAGGAAACTAAACTAAATTAGGTGCTTTCACAGACGGCGAACTTATGTCTGTATTTCCACTGCATGTGAAAATAATGAACTAAATCTTAAAAATTAAGGTTTGCTATTTTCTTTCTCTTAAGAATTGTTTGACTTCACAAGTACGTTTGGCTATAGACTACATTGATCTTTTTGTTTGAACCACCAAGTTCTTAGTTTTATGCTGTATTAGAGCAATAGGAGAAAAGTCTAATACACAATTAAGAATACAGTTTTTAATGGAAGAGTGTTATTTTAAGGACAGCCAGTCTTACTACATAAATCTTTCAGTTTTCAAATTGTAAAGGTTTTCTTTTTCTCAGCCAGTTTGCAGACTAGAATATTAAACAAGCACCAGAGGGCACTATTCTCACAGGGAAACACACTCACAGACTGATGAAAAATGGAGGCTTCTAAGCCGTCTATAAAAGAGTTCCATTCACATTTTAATGAGATGAGTATTATTCTCTATGCTTTTATCATCTATGATAGTATAATGGCCTTGTCCCTGAGACATCACAGGGTTTACAGAATTAGTAAATTAGACCCACCAACTTGTTCTATGTCTGTGGCAAGTGTACTGGATAACACTTCACACCAGCATGGATGTGGGGGAAAAGGGGAAGGGTATGAACAATACTTAGGCCAAAGTACTGTGGGGATTCATTCTTGGCTTTGCTTAACCCGAATAACTGAAAGGAGACATTGTGAAATCCATACCTAGAGATCTGAGCTAGGAATTTGATCAATTTAGATAAAATTTTGGTTTGTACTTTATTTATTTACGTTTCTTTACACAGAGTGGTAATGCTCAGAGATTGGGGCTTTCTTGCCTCTTCATAACATTAACCAACCACTCCCTAAAGATATATCATCTGTGTAAAAATGGTATATTTAGCAAATGCACCTTCAAGACAAGTCCCCTGGCTGTCCCTTCCAAATAAGTTGCCACACTTAAGTCCTTTATGTATGGAAATTCTAAAGCCACTTCTGCTTGTTGGTTGTTGGTTAGTTGGTTTTTCTAGAGAACTTTCTCTAATAATCCAATTTACTTCTCATAAAAAGGCAAGGCCTCTACATTCACTTCTTAATTGCTACAAGGAGTAGAAAAATCCACAAGGCAATTACAAGGACAGAAATCATCTTTATCAAGTACTGCTGTGACATAAAAGCTTAATTAATAAAAATCATATTCATTCTCAGAAATCACTAAAATTCATGGTAACGCACCAAAGAACTTTCTATTCAAATTCCCTTTTCGATGACATTAAGTCTGCACATTCTCTCAGTGTGGAGAAGCTTGTCATGTTTGGCCATATCAGAAGCAGCCAGTTAATCAGATGTAACATGAAACTTGGACATGATCGCATAGTGGTAACTTGTACTGTAAGTGTATTGTCCTCTTGCCCACACTCTACAATACTACCCCATTGTAAACAAGATGTCTGGCTTAACTGGGATATCCTCTAAAAATATTTAAACTAAAACAGAAGCTGACATCATAAGGGAAGGCTGTATTCCCTGTGTTTGTATTTCTAACTTCCTATGCCATTCCCAGAGAAAGTCACTGGATGTTGCTTAATAATGATAACAATGGATTACATACAGTGGTTGGCAAAGGTAGGAAAAACGATTAGATCATCCAGTCAACTCATCTTTCCAGCAAAGGGCAGAATCCCCAGATAGGGAATCTAACACTTCATTTAAGGCAAAGGTCCAAGTAGTAAGAACTACACTGACTCCGTTGTCTTGTCTAGCAATACTGACAGAGCACCAAATCTGTTTGAGTTGGCTGCACTCATGCCCTACTTAATTCCTTAAACAGGAGCTTCCAACACAGTGCTGCTCTTTTCTGTGGTAAAGATAACCAATGCGGTAAATGTTATCTGGTGGAAGGTAATTAACTCTTGTAAATGATGCCTGCGCCAAAGTCAAGGTCAGGTTACCACAGAGAACACCTTGAAGAGACAAGGCCAACACAGGGAGCAAGTCCTAGAGAGTCCCCCTGTCTGGAGAGTCTTTCACCGTGGCTGTGTACTGCATTGTGTAAACTCTGGCTCAGAAAGCGCTATTGTTTCGGGTTTATTTATTCACCCGATTGAATTTATTCAATAGCGCAGTTGAAATGTTTGGTTTTTCACTCCTAGGTTTTGGTCTTTATATTAACTGGAGAGTCTACCTTGTTCCTGGATATAGTTTCTTCTCAAGTTCAACTATATGGCTAATTCAAATTCTCAAAGTGGATTTTATACTCCCTAGGAGTGAGAGACTAGAACTATCCAGACTGGCTGTCAGATTCTCACTCCACTTTGGGCTTTGTTGTGAAGAACGCAGAACTCTCAATCCAGAAACACTTTATTCCCCATGGTGAGCCATGCCCTCGGACTCATGGTGGAACCCCGAATGGCCAGTCACGGCAGTCAATCTCTCTGACTCTCTGTTCTGGACTGTGCGTGGTAAGAACCATGTCAATTTGGAACTTTCAGTGGCTGTTCACCTATCTAAGGAAGATGTCATTGAACAAAGCCAACAGGTATCCATGGACCTGCGCATATCTAAAGTCCTATATCCCTGGACTTCCCAGTTAACCTAGAAAATAAATTCCTTTTTTCCCCCCCTTAAGCAGCTTAGAGTTTAATTTCAATCAGAGCAGCCAGTTATAGCCTGATTGAAAGAGTATCAAAATAGTACCACACTATGACCTAGAAAAAAGGAGAGAGCTCCAGAACGAGAACAAGAGACTGACAGTACATTGTTTATAAAGAAGCTATATTCAAACTTGTAATGACACTGACTTATTTCACAGAGAACTTGCTGAATTGGTTGAAGTTTTCCAGGGTTATATCTGTTATTCTTTAACATTTCATGGAGGATTGAGGACGTGCCAGCACACTGGGAAAAAGGCCGACCTAAAATGGTTATGTAATAAAAGGGGAAAAAGTTGAGTTCTGAAAATTAAAGACCTGTAAGCTCAACTTGTATAGCAAGGGGAAAAAATTGCCACAGTGAAAAACATGAATGGAACAAGATACTGACTTTATACATACTACATTTTCCCCCAGATCAGTCTAATATTTTAAACTATTGACAAATAATAAGTAAATTATACCTGTGTGTCAGAGTTGGGACCAGTGAGGCAAAGCATACAGCCAAGCCAGAGAAGCCACAACCAGACTGGGGTCTCAAGGGAGATAGAGACCAGAGCTGGAGACAGTTTATACCAGGGGTCTAAAACCAAGGGGATTGAGATAATCTAAGATGTTATGCCATTGTCTGTCACTTAAAAATTTAACTTTCAAGCATGAGTCAATGAAGATCATTTGGTTCCTTTGAGAGTACATTGCTCACCATTCAAAGAGCTGTTACTAGATGACTGCTTCCCACATTATTATTTCTTCGTTCTTCATTCATTTACTCATTCATTCACCAAACACTTATTAAATGCCTTGTTTTTGCAAAGCATCTTACTAGGTATAAAGAAAATAAAAATGATAAATTGTTGGTTGGGTTTTTCTCCAATGAGAATAGCTGCATCAGGGAGCAGTTATGATCTAATCAGTACTGACGTTTTCCATTAAAAAAACTTTTTTTTTCCAAAGGACTAATAGTTAAGGTGTAACTAAGTCCTGATTAGTTTTTTCCATTACTTAAATATTTGGTATATGCTAGAACAAAATTTCAAAGAAGAATTGATGTCTTAAACTGTTCTTTTAATCATGACTTGGCTTCTTCTTTATTTTTTTTAAGTTTAAAGTATCATTCCAGCCTTGCTTATAGATCCCCAATTTCCTAAAGTGCTTTTTTACAGTACTGTTTTATATAGTTTCAATATATTGCTAACCAGTACTATCTTTTATCTACAACTTTGTTTTTGTTAAGGTCAGAAGCAAAACAAACATAAAACAAAACATATGGAGAAGAGATTATTTCATTCTTTTCAGTGTTCACTTCTTTTTACTTCCTTATAAATCAGTAAAGTTGAAAGCATGTTTCTACATCGCTCCCATTTTCTGTGGCTTTCCATTATTATTTTTTCAAACTAACTCATTAAATAAGCTTCATTTAAAGATCTCTGACAAACTTCTATATCTTAAATGAACTCTCACTTATCATTTACGAATTTAATGTAAAACATCCAATTTGAAAACTTTTTAAACAATCACTACAGAATTTTCTTATACCTATAGGCAGGTATCTATAAGATGAGTCAGAAAGTGATTTATTTATTCATCTATTAAGTCAGTAAATTACTGAAAACCCACAGTGAATAATGAGCTGTAGCGAGTTAAAACCAAGTGAGATACTGTGTGCAAGACACATTTTTGCTGTCAAATTTGTTCCCAATTGCTGGAAGAGACAACTCCTAGTACTGAAAATAAGTACCTCAATATGAAGTAATTTGTGATTCATATTAGGTAATTTGAATACACTAAGTAAGACTGGATGGAGAAGATGGACCCTAAAGGGTGGGTTGACTTTTGATAACAACTGAGAGAAGATATTATAAGTGAGTAAAGATTCGACAGGAAAATGCAATGGGTTCAGAGAAGGCAAAGTGAGGCGCTTTGGCACTTCTATTCATATTGACAAATAAAAGTGGATAAAGCTGGTGACTATTCAAAGTGTTGTGATGTTTTGAATGTGAGGCTCATAAATTTGGAGCATTTCTACGACCCGTTGGCTTCATTCTCAGCCACTCCAACACATTCTCAAAACTGCTGCCAAAGTGATCCTCGTAAAAGGTAAAGTTAACATATAACTCTTCTGTTGAAGATTTCTCAGTGGATTTTAGAGGGGTGGGGGTCCCTAAGCCCACTCAAGTACAGGTGTCGGTGAGTCTATTCACAACTGAGCACCAAGACAAATGTTCCCTGTGGCTGAGCTTGGCCTGGTGGGTTGCCAGTGGCCCCGCCTGGCCTTATACATAGCTGGGTAAACAACACCCCTCTGTAGTACAAGCAAAAGTCTGAGACAGAGGTGAAGAAATACTACCTGGCGACCCATCACGCCATGGCAAACAGGCTAGGAGGTGCGTTTGGGGACTAATCGAATTCTTGGGCTACGTACACAATGGACCTGGGTGTTAGAGCCTCACTGAACTCAAACAAACCTTCACATAATTGTGTCAAATTCACATTGTAAATGCATTCGATTTCAGTAAAACTACACCCATTGTATTAAATTTATGTTGTTAATTTGAATTTTATAGTTTACATTTTCACATAAATTTAACTTTTCTAATTTGTGTTGCATATGATGGAAAGTAGGGATGGATATATTCCTAAGGAATTTTTACCTAAATCATATTACGGTAAAATTTTATGTGTGTACTTAAGTAATATTATGATCAAAATAATTTAAGTAAACACTGAATTTCACACACATTTTTTTTTTTTTTTACTTTAAGAGTTGTGTGTATTACCCAAGTAGGGGGTAGCATTCTCTCATTTAGTTTTAAAATCATTCCTGCAAGATAGTTATTATCCCCATATTACGGATGATGAAACTGAGGGTCAGAGGGTTCAATAACTTATGCAAGATCAAACAGCAGTTAAGGAGTGTAGTTGAGATTTTAACCCAGTTCTGTTTGATACAAATTCCTCTGTGTACGTAGATTGAAAAGTCATCTTCACAGACATGAGAGTATTATAGAATTTGTGAATGAGAGTTCTAAGTCATAGAAGCAGAGAAGTACATGGGCCCAGACTCATCCACAATACCTATTTCCAGACTGCATCAGCACAAGAGAAAACTATGGATTATGTTCTTATTAAAGCAAGGAATTATATTCGATGACTTCTTCCTCTTCTCTCACATCCTTAAATCTATGATCCCTTACCAGATTTGTACTGCTCCCTCAATATCTCAGCTCCAAGAGCCAAGTTGAAACAGTAAGGAGTTCTTACACATTTTGAAGGAAATGTTTTTTACAGTGATAGGTGCATGTTTCCCCAAAACACCTACAGCAAGCTTCAAATACCATTCCCACTGTTGCTTTTTACTGGCCTCGCCGCTTTCAAAAACAAATCACTGCAGCAACAAAAACCAACAAAATGTGGCTCTAGTCTGCTTGAAGTCTAAGCCAGAATTGCACTTGGTTTCCCAGGCCAAAGTGGGAGATGCAGTGAGCTGCGTTATGAGCCTTCACAGTGCTAAAGAACAATGGAGTGGAGAGCTTCAAAATTGAAACCATACATTTGGTAGGAAACAGCTCCAACTGGTGCTTGATTACTACCTAGGCATTCTGCTTCTAACAAGATTTGGACAAACACAGGAAACCCTGCAGGCATGGATGAAGAAACGTTTTCCCTCGCAGGACGAAAAAGGGCAGCATCCGATGCTGTTAGGATCACCGTGATTCTGAACAGCAGCAAAAGACAGGCCTTGGAGGTGGGGAGACGGGGTTCTCATTTTTATGGTCTCACATGGAGCCCTTTTCTTTTCTCGGAATCCTTTTCAGAGGGAGAGGCTGTGTAGAATTTTCCTGAATGTAATGAACGTCAGCACATTCCCAGCGAGACCACGCATTCCATTCTTATCGACTGAAACTGACCTCTCGGCCCCAGCATGTTTTTGTTCATCGCTATGACTAATTTCAAGTTCACAGTGATGCAGGTTTCTAGATGAATTGCACAGTCCACTCCAGACGGCAAATATGTACCTCTGCAATCTCCTCACCCTTATGGAGAGGTCATGCGCTAGCTTACAAGAATGACGATTTTGAACACAGTTGGCTTACACTCAAATCTACATCCTGCAAAATGCTCTGCTCAGACTTGCCTCTCTCCTTTCAGTTGGCAGAGATTACCCCTTCCTACTCATTTTCTGTCTAATACCAAGTGACTCAAGTGGGAGTCATGACCAAAATGAAAGCTATTAGCACATAATTCAAGATTTTAAAGTATTTTTTTCAGCCAATGGAAATGACCAGGACTCATGAGAGTCCTCAAAATGATGTTGAAGAGGCTCCTGAGTCATGCTTCTCCACTAAAGGTTTCCAAGTTAATTGTTCACACATACGACTGAGCTTCTAGTGAGCAAAAATCTTATCCCATCCATCATCAGTGTCAAAGGAAACAAAATATACAAAATAAAGGCTGGTCAGAAATTGCTGTTTGTAAGTGGATGTCTGTATCAGCATTGTTGCTTCGACATTGGTTGAACTCAGATTCCATCGCCCCGACCTCCCCCAAAACTTTGTTGGAATCTAAGTAGTTCAGGTCATAGAGAATGAGTTAATCCATGTTTCTATCTTCTCCCTTTTCAAGATTGAGTTTTCTTATTGAGACATTTTCTTAGAATTCAAAGCAAAAGGGAAAGGAATTATTCTTGTGTACATCTAGGCAATCCAAATACTCATTCGGACAAAAGGCTGCTGTACCCCATTTGCTCTTTTTTGCATTTCTGAACTGTGACCTCCAGGAGACTCTGCTGAGGTTTCCGTGGAGCTCTGCGAAAACTGTTTGGAACCTCCAGTGGATATGTGGATGTAAAAGTGGCTGAAGACAAGACACTGAAAATCCAGGAGCAGAGTGTGGGGTACAGAATCCTACACAGGGCTGGCCTATCCATCCAGTGATGCCTCGGCTCTCAAATTATTGCTCCTTTGTTACTTGCAGTGCGTCTGGGGCCCTGGGAATTTAGAGATAAGACAGTCCTTCTCATTGAGGAGCTCATGGTCTAATCAAGAAGGTAGAAGCTTTGTAATAAGTTAACACTGCCTGAAGGAGGTGAAAAAACATCACTGAGGTGGTTTTTCAGCTAGGTTTTGAAGGCTGGATAAGAGATTGCCAAAAAACAAAAGAGAAGGTTGAGAGAACCGCTTTTACAAAGGTAAGGGCCAGATCTGCTGTGGTAGGAGTGTGGGATCTGAAGGAGAGTAAATGTTGTAATGAGGCCAGGCAGGTTGGGCCAGATCAGGAGGGCCTGTTGTTTCATAAACCAAAGGATGAGGTGGTGTGATTGGCATCAGTGTTGGGAATAGACTGGGGTAGGAGTATTTTAGAGGAGAGAGACCAGATGTGAGGTTTTTGCCATAGTCTCAGCAACTGCTGATGAAGGCTGGGCCTAAGGTACTGACAGCCAGATTAGAGAAAAAAGAGTCACATTTCAAAGACGTTTTCTGAGGTGGAATTGACGTGGATGATGAGTGAGAAGTTCACAGAGGTTTCTAGGCTGGTAGTAGCAATTCTGAAAGAAGCTTTCTCTCTCTCTCTCTCTCTCTCTTTCTCTCTCTCTCTCTCTCTCTCTTTCTCTCTCTCTCTCTCTCTCTCTCTCTCTCACACACACACACACACACACACACACACACACACACACACACCACATTCTATCAGTTCTGTTTCTCTGGAGAACCATAATATACTACTAATATACAATTTAAGTCATCTCTTCCAAATAATTAGTTTTACAATTACCAGAAATAATAAAAAAAGTCTTACTAGAATATAATAATCTTTAGAAGTTTACAGTGATTTTCCAGCATTGTCCTATAAATTTGCAATAACCACTTTTCATTCCATAAATATCTGTTGAGTTCTTTTACACCTCATCACACACTTATATATTTTGAATACAAATCTAACTTTCTACGTGGCAGAAACTGTGGGGGTACTGGGTAGGGAGATTCTTGATAATGCCCAGCTTAGGTCAATGAATCTTGACTTGTTACATAGACTGAATTTTTCTTGACACTTTGGGTTCATTGTCTGTCTTTTCTGAATCCCAACGATAGCCCTTTCTATGGTCACCTGAATCTCAATCCAGTGGCTTACCAGTATAGAATTTCCAACGATAAAATTCTTTTTTTTAATTAAAGTTTATTGGGGTGACAATTGTTAGTAAAGTTACATAGATTTCAGGTGTACAACTCTGTATTACATCATTTAGAAACCACATTGTGTGTTCACCACCCAGAGTCAGTTCTCATTCCATCACCATATATTTGATCCCCTTTACCCTCATCTACCACCCCCCTCCTTTCCTCCTCTTCTTCAATCCAAATATAAACAGACTGATATGCATTTGTACTCCTCTTGAAATCTCCCCAGTTTGCTCTTCTGGGTTCTTCTGAGAGGTAAAGTTTAAATTTTCTTCCTTTTACCCTGTACCACTGTTGCATGTATGCTGCATATGTAGACATATGCTCGCACGCATACACACACACACACACATCAAAAAATCCTGAACATTTGAGGTTTTTTTAACACAAATAAAAGTGCAAAGGTCTGCTTCAGTCCACATCTTGGTTCTGAGGTGTCTGATCCAGTTGACACAGGTCTATTCTCCCCTCAATGTCTCTGCATTTCTTGGAGGAACCTAACAAGCAAGCCTTAGCCTTGCTGCACATCAAGAACGTTTTAGATTTATAGTCAGTTAATATTCTCAGGACAGCTCGTGCAGGCACTTCTTGCTGTTCCTAGAACCAATGTTGAAATCAAGAAGTGGCTCTCGAATCGCTCCTCCTTCTGCCCCCTCCCCTGACTTCAGTGTGTCCCTAGTTACACTTTATCATGCTTACTGCTTGGACTGGTGTCACAGAAACACCTTGATTCTTCCCTTGATGATGGGAAACATCATGGCAGAGTCTGAGAGTGGGCATCATGTTGGCAATATGACAGTTGTCCTTTCACAGGCAGCCTAAGGAAGAGGGAGGGGAGGGCTGTCGTGATCCTTCCTTTGGGCTACCCAGATCTGATATCCCGACTTTATTATCCATATGATAATTAAGAGTTCTTACTTTTTCCAAAATGGGAAGCATAAGTCCAGTCTGAGGTAATGGTCAGTTGTAATCTGTGTGGTGACACAGACCTTCATCCCTGAAAGGTTTCAGCCCTTCATTGCTTTTGTCTTTTCAAATCATTTTTGATGCAGTTGCCCTTTAACAGATATTGTTGGACACAGAAGAACCAAGAGAAGCCCCACTAAATCCCTCGGTTCTAGACATACACCTCTTTGTAGCAGCAACCCTCTCTTCTCAAGGGAATCATTATCCATCATTCCTGCCAGTAAAGTATCTCCCCTGTTCTGGCTTGCTGATTCCCTAGCATATGGTGCCCAAAGAGGCCAGGTGGTAGTTGTAGTGCCCAGTTCAGTGGAACAGGTGACAAACAAATTCCTGGGAGCTAGACCTCTAATCTAGCAGAGACTGTTTGTGAAGATGAGAATCTCAGATTCTGTAAGTGAGTCACTTGGAGTTATGGTGGAGCAGGGTAAATCCTATATCATAGAGGATATATGTTTATATCTATCTGCCTGTCTGTCTGTCTGTCTGTCTATCTATTTATCATCTATCTAATCAATCAAACCATAAAGGACAGCACCCCAACCCCACAAGATGTCCCTTTGCTGGCACTTTAGATGAGACTTCCACAAGCCATTCCACTGTTCTATAAAGCTAGTTGCTTTTGAATGATAAAATCCATTTTGAACCTAGGGAATTCTATAGCCACAAGCCTGCTATTGCACTTCCTTTGCTATAAAGTCCTTTACTCTGAGGAAATGTCTTATGTACAATGTTAGTAGATCAGACATTCTGTAGCTCCTTAGATGGCGGTGTTGGCAGAGGTACTGTGGGCAAGAAAGGCAAACCCGTCTTCCAGAGCATCAATTTAGGTAAGTATGAACCACTGCCCTTTCTAAGGTGCAAGGACTCTGATGTAACTGACCTGCCACCAGCTGGCTGGCAGGTCTTTCCAAGACTGAGGCCGTATCAAAGGCTCAGAATCAGGGGTGGCTTGTTGGTTCAGTAGTTAGAGTGCAGTGCTCCTAACACCAAAAGTCACTGGTTCGATTCCCACATAGGCCAGTGAGGTGCACCCTCCACAACTAGATTGAAAACAATGACTTGACTTGGAGCTGATGGGTCCTGGAAAAACACACTGTTCCATAGTATCCAGCAATAAAAAAAAAAAAAAGAAGGCTCAGAATCAGTCTCTGATCATGGCAGGAAGGAAATTCAGCAGCTGTGGTACCTAAATCAGCCTTAGTAAGAGGGAGTCCATGTTTTTTGATCCACACTTAGTTTCCATCCACCATAGTTTCATGGCCCCATTGCACAAGCACCAGGATGGCTCAGTGAGAAGCTGACATTCATTGTCTACTTGGTTGAGCTTTGTTTGAGATTGTTATTCCCTTGGGGGTAGTAATATGTGATAAAAGATCTGCATGCATTGATTCTTTCCATTCCCATTATTCTGTGTGTTAGACATCCTTATCTCATGTCTTGGCTCCTTCTATGTACTGACCATTTGCTCACATTAGTTTCCAGTGCTCAGCAGTCAGTATATATCCTTTCTTTAGGCCACTTCTCCTTTAACATGAAGTGGATAACCAAGTGTATTGCTCTTAATTCTGCCCAATTGGAGGATTTCTCTTACCCACTTTTCCTTCAGGGTCAGTCTTGAGTGGGGCTTTCATGCAGCAGCAGTTCATTTCTGGTTAGAACCAACATACTGTACCACCCTTTTATGAACAAGCCCTAAGGCCTTGCTCCCTCTCTGTCAGTTGGCCATAAGGAATCCCCTATGAGTCCATAGGTGTGTGTTAAAGGACAGGTACTAGTACAACAGAGATAAGGGAAATGAGCTCAGGTTACCTGTCCAGGTAACTTACTCAGATGTTCTGGACTGACTTCAGTTCAATCCTGAATGTACCCCTTATGTTAGGTAATATTAGATTGGTGCAGAAGTCATTGCGGTTTTTGCAATTATTTTTAACCTTTTTAAACCCCAATTATTTTGCACCAACCAATAGATTGTTGTCATACCCACTGGCCCTATGACTTGGTAGATCTGATAACACTCAGCTTGTGATGAGCAGCTCTTTTCACAGTTACTTGGTGTTCCGTGATGAGAACTAAATTTTGATTAGTGACCAGCGTCATGTTATTTTTTTCAAATAGGGACTTGTTCTCTGCCACAAAAGATAAGGCCTTGCTCCAGAATCCTAAGGGTCTGTGCTATTATTCTTCTAAGAGATGTTTCAGAAGTTCTACACAACATTCTTACGCGCAGATACCTTTAGAAACTTCAAATAGATGAGTCACATGGTTTGAGGAGAGGGGCAGCTTTTACTGCAGACTGGACTTGCTACAGATTTCTTTCTTCCTCTAGGCCACATTTGAAACTGGATTTTCTATAAAAAGATATAGATAGGTAAAGTGATAAAGAGAGAACCCAATATTCTAGCTGGCTGTCTATCCGTCCATGTCACTCCTAGGAAGGCCATGATCCGATCCCCGTCACCAGCTATCCCTGCGGATCAAAGCAACACCCTGACCAGGCTGTTCTGAGATGTTACCACGATTGTCATCCTGGAGGCATCAGGGCAGATCTTGAGAAGAACAAGTATCCTCTCACCGGGCTTCAGAGGTTATTGCATTGTCTCAGGGCAAGTAGTTTTTCTCCCCTGGGAGATAAAAAGGGCTGTTTTTGGAAGCTGGGAGGGGCAGGGACATTTGGACATTTATGATGATCAGGCTTGTCCAGTCAAATAGCCCCATTCCAGGTCTCGGGTCCCTACTCTTTCCCTATCAGCACCCTTATGTTGACAATAGGAGCACTTTGATGCTGCGCATTTTGTCTCCTTTGGAGGTTTGCCACCCTACACATGCAATCCTGGACGCGATTTTTCTTTCTTGTCTGCCTTGCAGCTGTAGGAGACAAGAGGTTTTTAAAAGCTTCATAGCGGCCCTCTGGCTTTCATAGCACACTTTAAGTGGGCAGTTAGCTTCCCTGAACCTGTTCCTTTTTGCAAATCTTCCAATACTATCAAAAGCAGATACCCTGTCAGACCCTAAAAATTCTTTCTCCTTTACTAATCAAGTACAGCCACTTGAAATGCCACTACCTTGCCTTTGACGTACTGTCACATGCCAGTTAAGCCCAGGTGAATGCTTTAGCAACTGTGACATCACTGCATGCCGGGGATGGATTAGGGACACCCAGTTTACCCCCCCAAAAATGGGGATGAAAAGTTCTATCCTGAAGGTCTGCTTTCTAAGAGCAGTCCCTACACCATGTCTTAGCCTGGGTTCCTTAAAAAACAGAACCTGAGGCAACATTTTATATGTTAACACTTTTTTGTAGGGTGGAATTCCAGGCAAAAAGAGAAGAGAGGCAGGGAACAAGGAGGAATAAACATAAGGTGCAGGACCATGCCAGCCTGAGCTTCTCCACCAACACAAGTCTTAAAAAGACATCTCCAGAGAGACCGTATGAAAATAATTGCATCTTGGAACAGTCTGCCAGAGACAAAGAACGACCAGCTTATGTGCAGGTGATCTCTCATTTCTTGTCTGCCATTGGTCAAAGTTCGCCTCGTTGTGGCAACTTGCCCTGAAGTTGCAGCGAATTGCATCAACATACCTTCACTGGAACTTTGAAGGCCCAATCCAGGTAGCAGTGTGATCACAGTGGTCTGTGTTCCTTAGCTGGCCATGTCTGTTGAAGCTTCTCAGTCTGTGGTGATGACCCCCCAGCAGCAGCGAGGCCTTATGACTGTAACGGTGGGGGTGCTGCTGCTAGGACCTGCCTGGTTAGGGAAGAAGGCTCATAGCCAAAGTCAGGCTTTGGAAAACAGGCTAGGATGAGTAGATCTGGGTGGCACATAAACTAAACCTGGTATATTCATTTTCTCTTAAAGGAAATAAAGCTTGACGTTAAAGGTAAGTCTACTTCTTGAAGGTGCAGCAAGTTGGTGCTCTGCCACCCTTAATGAGAACCTTTCCTCATTTCAGAATTTCATAGACTCAGGACCGGAAAGGTCTGTGCAAATCATTTGGGTCAGCCTCCATATTTTTCAGATGAGAACCATGCACTTTAGAAAGCTTAAGCGACAGTCTCAAATAAAAAGGAAAGTGAGACTGCCTGCCTCCATTCCCGGCGTCCTTCCACAATATCCCACTGATAAGGTCGGTGAAGGTGGGGGTGGTTAGTTGGCATCCCACTTGTGCCCTTATCAAAGTCTTTTGAAGGTGTTGGTTTAGTGAGGTAACGTCTAGAAGCTGTTTTAAGAACATTGAAGGAAAGATGTTATGTAATTTTGAAGTACTATTGTTGGTTTTGGAACAAATATTCTTTAAAGAATCCTAGAATGCCTTGTTAGGAAACCAAAATGAATGTTACAAACATCAACATTTCCAAAGGCAACATCTCATCTTTGGAAATGAAAGAGAGTATAATACAGAACAGGAAGTGAAGTCAACAAAGGTGAGTGTGTCAGATCAAGTTATTGCTTCCCTTTAATTCTAAATCAATTATGGTAAACAACTCGTATGCATCGCTGCAGAGGTCGCCCTCCAGTGTTCTGAATGTTCACACCGAAGTCAAACATAGCACTCTGTGCCCTTTTTAGCACAGTCTGTACCTAGAGCAGAAACCCCTCATTCCTTAAAAATAATGTCATTTCGAGCAAATCCGGTTGCTGTGCCGTTGGCGGATACATTGACTGCAGTGACACCTGGAGATTCTTTCCCTTGACACCTGTACTAATGGTCTAAAGACCTAAACTCAACCTCTGACAGCTTCGGCTTCTGGAGCTACCCTGCTATACTAGGATATACCAATCTCCTTCCATGTTATGCTCCAAACAATATCCTAGGAAACTTCTTGTTTTCATTTCCTGTCTGAGAAAATGTTTTAAAAATAATTCTGGTTTGCTAAAATCTGTTTCCTATCATGTCTTAAATTATCCTGGCACCAATTTGTTTGACTATCTGCCCCTGCTCTGTGGGAGGAAACAGATGAACTGGCTTCAAATTTCCACAAGTAGATGCCAACCGCAATGTGCCCTGGCGCTGCTTCAGGATGCCTTTTGCCAAGGGCAGAGTTTCACTTCTGATTTCATAGCAAATCAAACCCTGAATGAGAAGACAGCTATAGACAGAAGGGAAAACAGCATCTCTTTAAACTGTCAGCTCTTCTCCTTATATCCATTTCCACCACAGAAGGATCCATTGATATGTAACAAGAAAAATACAGATTGAACTCAGTGAAGTGTGAAGAAAAGCACAGGTAGTTTCCAGGCAAGACTGTCACGTCATCAGTGCAAGCAGAGGATTTAAACTAGTGTTTCTACCATAGAAAGAATGCTCACTTCCAGGGCCTGCCAGGTGCTACTCTAGGTGCTAAAAACCTCTCCAGGGTAGGAGGTAAGAGCGCACTTACTTTCGTGCATGTAGAGTTTCTTATTTTACCCCTATTACCCTCCTCTTGCACCATGACACTGAAGACTGAGAAATATATAATCATGCACTTTTTTGTTGTTGTTTTCTGAATTATGCAGGGAGTGAATTCTACTTTGGAGGCTTTCTAAAAGGGTCTAATACCTGCTGTCCACTAAAACCCATTACAGGCTTGCACAAGAGGAGCCAAAAAGTAAGCCTTTACGTAGTGAAGGATTCTGAGCAATGGCTGCAGAATTGGACCCTCTGGGAGTGTGCTTTTTTTGGCTTTTTCTCTCCTTCTTTTTATATTAAGGAAGCTTGTTGAATGCCCATGCTTCACAGACCTGGAAGGTACAGTAAAGCCTGCAGCAGTCCAGCAGGGGCAATCTCCAAGTTTTGATAGATGTTGGAGGATTTTCTGCCTTTCCTTGAATAAACACCCTTAGTAGAGCAATCTGAGTACAGCACTAGTGATGTGCCTGGTGTGTCTCTGAGAATAGAATGGATATGGTAATCTATCGTCTCTAAGTGCACACGGAGGGTCTCAGCCTCCTCCATGAATACAGATGTGGAAGAATCACCAAAACATGGGGCAGGAGCGTACCTGGGCACTGTGTACTATGAACATAGATGAAATATGTCTTATGTACTTTGTCGTATGTACAAATGAAAAACCATAAGATAGCATCATAATCAGGATATTGACATTGATACAGTCTCCTGACCTTATTTATCTGTATAAGAATTGTATTGTTAACAAAATATAAATTCTCTAAAGAATATATTCTAAGAAACAAAGCCTCAGATATTTCTGAAAACAGATACTAGAGAGCATTAATTATAGTACTAACATGGCAAAAACTAAAAATAAATTACAGAGTATCTCTTAAAGGTATATTATTCCAATTATTGTTGGGTGGTGGGATTAAAAGCAATCTTTATTTTATATTCCTTAATTTTATTTCTGTTTTTCATCTTTTCTACAATTCATTATTACCTCTATGATAACAACGAAAAATGTTTAACAGAAGAAAAGAAGAAGAAAATGTTCCTGTGGGTACAATATGGACACATCCTGAGAGTAAACATACAAATATCAAGATTGGTCAGAATTACTTTTAAAAGAGATTGGTTTAATTTGCTGACATGTGTTAGTTTGGCTGTTACTCCATCAACAGAGTATAGATATGCATACATATATTTTTAATTGAGATAATTATAGATTCACACACAGCCATAAGAAATAAGGCCGAGAGATCCCTTGTACACTTCTCAGTTTCCACCAATGGTAACGTTTTGCTAAACTATAGCGTAATATCACAATTGGGATATTGACATCGATACAACCTACGTATCTTATTCATATTTTAGTACAAATAAAGCTTCTATGAACATTTGTATGTAGGTTTTTGTGTGGCCATATATTTTCATTTTTCTGGAATGGATACCCAAAAAGCGTAATCATGATAGTTCATGCTTAGTTTTATAAGAAACTTTCAAATTGTGTTCCGAAGTGACTATCATTGTACAATCTCAATAGCAATGTATGAATTATCCAATTTCTCTACATTCTCCCAGCATTTGGTATTGCTTTATTTAGTCATTGTGATAGGTGTGTAGTGATATCTCATTGTGGTTTCAATGTGTACTAATAGCCCATGATGTTGAGTATCTTTTCCTGTGCTTATTTACTATCTGTATATCCTCTTTGGTGTAATGCCTGTTAACGTATTTTTGCTCCTTTTCTAATTAGATTGTTTAACTTTTGAGTTTTGAGAACTCTTTACATATTGTAGATATTAGTCCTCTGCCATGTACGTGATTTGCAAATATTTTCTCCCAATATGTAGCTTGTCTTTTCATCCTCTTCACACAGCCTCCCACAGAACAAAAGTTTTTAATTTTATGAGGTCCAATTTGTTGATTTTTCCTTTTATGGATTGGGTTTCGGGTGCCATGTTTAAGAACTCTACCTGGTCTCAGGTCCCAAAGACTTCCTACTATGTTTTTTACTAAAAGTTTTATAGTTTCATATTTTACATTGACCTCTATGATGCATTTTGAGTTATTTTTTTAATGAAGTGTGAGATTTAGACCAAGGCTCATTCTTTTTTTCTTTTTTTCTATGATGTTCAATTTCTCCAGCACCATTTGTTTAAAAACCTATTCTGAATTGCTTTTGCACCTGTCGAGTGGAGAGGCCTGCGGGGTCTCAGCTCCTGCTCCCCACACAAGAATGCAGGATATGATGAGGCCAAAAAGGAACACCCACAGAGCCATAGGTAGGGGAGTCATATGACTATAGTCTTGCTGGCAGCTGGGTTGGAGACACAGGAAGCAGGAGCCACACTGTCCGCAACCTGCCATCCTAACTGCAATCCGTGCTTGCCAGCCACCACCTTCTTGCTAGCCTCCATTTCCTTTTAGCGTAGCCACAGCAGTTATATTAGTGGCCAATGGCTCACTGGTTACAGCTGACGGCCAACTAGCCACAGCTGATGGCCATCCAATCACAGTTGATGGCCATTTACTACCTGAGCCAGCACCTTTCCACATGAGGCCGAGAGCCTGGAGACTGCACTCCTTGCTCTGTCCCCACACTCCACCCCTATAGGTTCTCGCCTCACAATCTATGCAACAAGCGTCTTCTGCAAGGTGCGCTGTGCGAGGAGCCTGGAGGTGAATGCAATATCCTGGACACAGCCAGGCTCGCTGGGCTCAGCCAGGGCTCTCAGGGTGCCACCAGTCTCTCTGATCCTCTCAGGGTACCGTGCTGGAACAACAGAGACTCACAGTCAAGGTGCTTACATATTCTCAATGGTGGCCGGTTGGGACACAAAAGCAAACATCCGCCAGTTCCACTACATGGTTGTACGTTCCCAAGCAAACAGTCAAGCGGTCCATTAAATTAGGGATGGAAGGCAATTCCCCATAGTCCATAGTCATTCGCCAGGGCTGTCCTGGGGTTGAGGGACGACCTAGACCTCACCTGTATCTCCCATGGAGGACTCAGCAAGCCTTTCCTCCTGGGACAAGTCCCACATCCAAGCTAACTCAGCAAGCACTTCCCAGCACACAGGGCCGCAATGACCTTCACTTTCTCCGGCCTATGTTGGCCATCAGCTGTAGCCATTAAGCCATTGGCCACTGATATAACTGCCGCGGCTACGGATGGGAGCCGAGGAGAGTGAAGGAGGAGACTGAAGGAGAGTGAGGAGAGTCGAGGAGAGTTCGTCGGTTGGCAGCAAAGCGGACAGCAGGTCGCACGTCGTGTAAACCCAGCCTCCAGTGAGACCATAGTGGTATGACTCCCCTACCTATGGCTCCGTGGGTGTTCCTTTTTGGCCTCACCATGTCCTGTGTTCTTATGTGGGGAGTGGGAGCAGAGACCCCGCAGGCCGCCCCGCCGGACACCCCGCACGACAGGAGGTTCCCCCCAGAGGAGCAAGACATCCCAGTGCCACACCAGGCTCCCCAGCCCAGGGTTCTAGTGCCAGGGAGAGAAGTCTCAATAATTTCTGGTTGTGAAAACTATCAGAGATTGTGGTTAAATGAGACAGAGGGTGGCTGCACTCCCAAGCACTCCTCTTTGAGGGCCCACGCATGTACTTATTTGCTGATGGACTCCTCGCTCTGAAATCCAGCGCGGGGGCAGCAGCTCAAAAGGTGAAAGGGACATATGGGGAGTTGTCTAGCCTCAGGGTGAGGGCTGGTGGGGCAGCTTTCTACCAGACAGAGGAGCTGGCGGAAGCCATCGTTTCTTTGTTTAGCCCTCCCCATTTCCAGCATGCAGACGCAGGCAGCTGTCATATCTGGGTCTCTATCAACCTAGCTATCACCATGCGTTTGCCCCATCCTGATTCCCTGAGACCCTATCCCACCCAACTTTCAGGCCTACCCAGCCCACTTCCAGTGGCTTTTTTGTACAAACCGCCTGCTTTGGCTCATGCTGCAGACTTTCCTAAAGTCTGTCAAAAGTTCACAAAACCCAAACAAGCAGCATCTGGCTTTGGCCTGTCCCGTACCCCTGGCTGAGCACCCCGAAGCCTGGCTCTAGTGGCAGCTGGCCTGGGTTCATGGCTTGACCTCTCAAGGCATCTCCAAGCACAGCATGCGCAGTGGCCTTCTGTGGATTGCTTTGAGGTTTATGCCAGGTGGCCCCAGACTGTAGTGAATTTGGTCTGCAGTGTGTCCCCTCCCAGGTGGCTCTGGGGCTGGTATGCCCAGTGGCCAGCTTTGTACCAAGCTGGATCATCACCTAGAATCCTCCCCAACCATAGTTACTTTCACCTTTTCTCTCTTTACCTTCTTCTTGGAGATTTAACTCTTTTTAACCAAAATAATCTACAATATGGATGGGTGCATACAACAAGCACTTAAAGATTTCTTAATATTAAGGGAATGAATCACACCTCTCTTCTTCTCTGGAAGACACTTATGCCATCCTGTCCTTTGACATTTCTTTATGGGAGCCTCTTGCTTCCCTGTTCATGTATTTCATAGGAGAGGTGGGAAAAACTCTCATTCTCTGTCTGTCTGTCTCTCTTTCCATCTTCATGTCTTCCTCTTCTTCATTGTATTTTAATTATATTTCTTCACATCTTCCTTTCAGCATGGGTAATGCATTATAATTTTTTGTGGTTTGAAATATTTACGAGGACTGAAGTACACGTTTCCATCACAGGTCCTTGAAATTTTAGCTTCTTAGACTACATGATAAATCATTTCCACATGCAACTCAAATTAATTCTCAAACTTTTAGCAGTAGTAATAGCACTTGTTTATTTAATCAATTAACAAATATTTACTATCTACCTACTATATGGGCGATCCAGTGCTTACAGTGGAAGCTATCAGCACTGCAATCTTCTGAGCACTTTTAGTTTATCCCAATCCAGGCCAGTCTCATTGTCCTGAGCAGCCCATATGGAGGTCAGTGAAGACACACAAAGACCCAATCACTTATGGGATACTTCACATGAAGTGTACGACAAGAGCTCACCGGAAAAAAGCCTTGTGACCTTGGGCCTTTTCTTCTTGACCACATAGGACTGGTTTTGCTGAATCTTGCTGAATCAGTTAGAATAACCTGGGTTACATATGAATAACAAATAAGCCCCCAATTTTTGTTGGTTGAAAATAACAAAGTCTTGTCTTTCCCTTCAATCTACATGTCCTCTTCAGGTAAGTGGGGATGGGAGAACAGAGCTTTATATCAATAGTCAGCATACTTTTCCTTAGAGGGTCATTTGGTAAACATTTTAGGTTTTCAAGCTACATAGTCTCGATTGCAACAACTCAATTGTAACTTGAAAGCAAGCATGCATGGGTATGGCTGTATTCCAATAAAACTTTACCCAGGCACTGTAGTTTACTGATCCCCGCTCTACATCATCCCCACTCTGAGGCTTAGACTGGTGGAATGCCACACATCATGGTGGCAGGAGGAAAAAGGATCATGGAGAATCATGCACCAGCTCTGACATGCTTCACCTGGAAGTAGCCTGTATTGCTTGCACTTCCATTTTATTGACTATAGAAAATCATATGGCCACATTTAAGTTCAGTAGATGGAAGTGGGAAGTAGTCCTTCTGTGGGCCTAGAAGCGGAGAACCAGAAACTCTAACAAGCAGTATTAGTTATTGCATCATTCTTTTATTCCTCTCTTTTGATGGTTGTATTTTGCTGAACGTTACGTTAGTAGTTAAGGAAATGAGTTATAAAGCTGTGGTTTACTCTATGTTCTCATGCGTGTATTACTCAGCTTCTCGATAAACTGGGCCTCTTTCCCCCATTTTCCTGCTTTTCTTCTGCAGCCTCTAGTCTTATTATTACTCAGCAATGAGAGCATTAAAGAGCCAAAGGGAAAGTGACATATAAAATGCAAATTCACCACAAATGGCGTTCCTGGACCTCATACCACCACCTAGGAAAGTTTCTTTCCTGGACCTCATACTACCACCTAAGAAAGTCTCTTCTGAGGGCCCATTGTCAGGCTCGGGGTTGCATACATTTGCATATCATTGATTATTATTTAATTTACACAATCTATACTAAGTAACCATTCATTCTTTGGAGCATCACCTGGCCTATGTTGGATAGCTCTGTATATTAGAAGTGTGTGTGTGTGGTGGGGTGTGTGTGTGTGTGTGTGTGTGTGTGTGTGTGTGTGTGTGTGTGTAGGCATGAATATTAGAAAATCAATTTGGTGAGCTTCTCCATAGCTTCATTTATATCTCATTACCATCTTCTTTTCTTCTATTTCTTCTTTACATTTTATCTCCATTTCTTCCTAATGAACCCTGATATTTTTGGAGAGTCAAAGTTAGGTTGGAGGAAGCTGGAATTAAGGATAATTTTGTGGTTAAATTTCCCTTGCCTATGTGCCTAATCATACCTTCTTCCAAATTTCTTATTTGTTCATGTACCCATTCAACTTCTAAATGAATACCTACTATTTGCCAGGCCCTCTGCTAGATGAGTAATAGGGATATAACTGAATAATAGCAATAAAGTCTTTGCCCTTATGGAGCTGAAAACTTTTGTAGAAAAAAATGGTGATAATTCATTAAACACCTAAAAAATCCTGGAAGTTGCGGATTATAAGGGTGCATGTGGTATAGCCATCTATCTCCTGGAGGTTAAAGCATTAGAGGGCAGAGTTCCTGTTACTCTGTGTAAATGCAGGCACTATTAAGGGGTTTTATTCACATGCTTTTTTTTTTGTTTCCATTGTATATACTACTGCTATCTTGAGCTCTGTTTGGAGAATGGCAAATAGCCAACAAGTTCTCAGTAGATTTCCCATTTGTAATAGGTTTGTCATTTATCTGAGTTTGGCTTAAAGATCAAATTGCCTTTAGGCCTACTTCTGCTCCTTTCCAGAAAGAGTTGGCTCTTTCTCCACCCACTTGGGAAAAGCACTCCTCAGGTGAGAATTTCATACCATTTGAATGGAACTAAAACTTTCCAGGAAATAAAGGGAGCAGAAAGGCATAACTTCTATCTTTATTTTGTTGCCTCCAAGGCTTAAGATTGAGATTTTATGTTCGCTATCATTTTGTGGTTCTCTTTCATTGTAATTTTTTATTTTGTGGGTAAAAAAATGTATATCTAGTTGGAATGCTGACCAAATAAAATGAATACAATATTTAAATGTACAGATATTTTAAGAAAATACTTTTTACATAATATCAGCACAAAGTTCAAACCAACAGACCTTATACAGTGACAACTCATTTATTCTGCAACCTGGAAAATTTGCTATTCCATATTACAGAATTTCCAAAACACTTACTCTTTTTGTTTGCTCTTTTGTGAACACAATTTTTAAAAAGTAGCTAAGGTATTTTGAATTAAAATATTTCTATGATATTTCCTGTCTCTTAATTCAAAAATAATTCATTCTTTACTTGATGACTCCAGGCATAATTATTAATTCGGATGATTCTAATTTTCTGTAGCATATTGATACTCGTGGACCTTACCTAAGAGGTGTAGGACAATTGATCTTAATAGGTATTACTAGAATACTATAGTTTAAAAGTATGCACATGAAAACCTATTATAGACTTGGTTGATTGTTTTCTGGTTTTTTTGGTGTCTCCTTCATTATTAGGGGTGTCAGATATCCCTTTTCCCAGGTATCATGTATCTTCTTCTAGTAATAACCACAAAATTAACAATTTATTACTTTAGATTTATGTTGTGCATATTGATTAGAATAAACTTGGATGCACATAACATTCAGAACAAAACTAACAGCAGCTAAAACAAGATAGTAGCTTATTTGTGACTCGTGCACGAGAATTCCATAGATAGGCAGTCCACAATGAGTATGGTACACCTTGAATTTCCTAGGGATTCAGGCCCCTTCTAATTCTCCACTGCAACATCCTGAGGACACATCCCTTAGAGTCACAGTCCAAGATGGCTCCAAGAGCCACTGTACCAGGGCTCCAGCCTGCAGATTGGAAAGTAGGACGGCAGAAGAGCCCCACCTTTATGGGAAACTTCCAGGATGTTTCCCACAAGACAATATTTCTGCTTGTATTTCATTGGTCAAAAGTTTGTTATACTTATAGTTGTAAGAAAACTGGAAATACAGTTTTTATCTGAGTGCATGACTTCCCTAAACAAACTTGAGTTTCTGATACTAGGTAGAAATGGAAGGGATGCTGGGATCAATCATTAACAGCCTTTGCATACTTGTATTCCTATATCAAAAATCCAAACTTAATAGAAAATTGTGTAGAGATTTTGAATAATGTGAGTTTCTCCTATGAAGTAAAATGAATGGCATTTAATGCATGGACTTAGGTATCTTATTATTACAAAGCCTTTGAAAATGTTTCCAGATTCTTAGCTGAGTTTTGGATAATTGAATTTGCTATATATACAGCATTTGAGCAACTGAGGTGCTATTGTGGCTGAAGTGAATATTTACATATAAAAGCATTTTGTAGAATTCAAGAAATTTTGGTTTTCCATGCCATACAGATGCATTCCAAATGTGGGAGTTTCACGTCAAAGTATGTGCTTCAAGTATGTGCAAGAATTGTGTGTGGCCTGAACCATTTGGATTGGATCCTTGCATTTGGTTACATCTACTCCCCTTGTCATTGTTTCTCAATTCACAGAATTTATGCCAGGACTTACTAGAGATAATTTCTTCCCCTTGCGTAATTCCTAGAGTATAACCAAAATCTGATATTTAGGTTGTTTCTGACATTTTGTCTCTGAATCTATTCTTTGCAGTGTTTGAAACCTTGAATTAAAGAAGGTGAAATACTCATGAAAATAGAATGCCAATTTGTGTGTTTGTTTGATACATGCGTATTTGTGTTTGGCAAGGATCATTGTGAGCATTATTTCTTTGGTTCCCTGATATTTGGTTTAAAATCAAAAATGACATTTGCATAAGCTAGAAGTGTGTCTGATTTAGAACTGGGTTTTGTGCCCCCATGCCCTTGAAGGACTTCGTTCTCTGGGTAACTCTCATGGTAGGACACATACTCTTCTGATGAATTGTATAGGCTGGATTTTAATTGCCCTAATCTACCTATGCCCACAAATGTGACTTTTGTCTATGAAGCAAATGTGGAAACAGCCTTTAGCTCATTGCTGGGCTGATGAGCAGCTGCTATGTGCTAATATAGCTGCAGTGGTTGTTTACAACCACCCTACCAAGTGCTAGATATTTTAAATACCTCCCCCAGTAAGGATTAGATAGATCTTCCTAGTTATACGAGGGATTCCCCACTGCAAGATTTCCAGCCATCCTAGGAGGAAGTCCACCCCACACACCATCTCCTGTACCTCAAGCTGTCCACCGGAGCAGGGGTCTGGCAATTCTCAGCCAAGCCTGAGGAGACAGGTGCCCGAACTGGGACAGATGATGCAGAGTTATTTGTCTTCCACATTTGACGTAATGACCATTGTGTACTCTTTTTACTTCAGCATCTCAGCCATTTCTGGCCTCAACATGTTCACATGAAGTTTTAGCAGTGGGAATATATGTTTTTTATATACAGCATTAAAAGTAAAAGGCGAAATAACAAAATGGCATAGGCATTTTCCTTCTGCACCTTCTGCAGGCATCCAATTTCACTGTGCATTCTGCCTGGACTCTCACGCATTACTGCAGGATAAAAATCTGCTAAGTGCTGGGAGGTACGTACGGAAATGACTAAGATCCAGTCCCTGCCCTTAGGTGCTTACAATCCTGTGATGAGATAGAGAGGAGCCATGATCATGATGATGATGATGGAGGAGCGTGACCTGATCCAGTCCCTTCTGTGGAGGAACTTGAGTCAAAGTGGGGAGAGAAGAGAAAGGATGGGTGTCTTAGTCTGCTCAGGCTGCCATAACAAAATACCATAGATTGGGTGGCTTGAACAACAGACATTTATTTTTTCATAATTCTGGAGGCTAGAAGTACAAGATCAAGGTTTAGGTCAACGCATTTTTGGCAAGCTCTTCCTGGTTTGCAGACAGCTAGCTGCCTTCTTGCTTGTTTTCAAATGGTGTTTACTCAGTCTATGACTTGGGAGGATCAAGCTAGAAAGCTGTCCGGTGTTTCTTCTTTTAAGGGTGCTAATCCTATCAGGCCCTTATCACTTAATTTAATGTTATTTACTTCCTTACCTCAAAAACAATCATGCTTGGGGGTTAGGGCTTCAACATATGAGTTTGGGGAGATCCAAACATTCAGTCCCAAATAATGGGTTTGAAATGAAACACCTGGAATAGACAACGAGTCTCCCAAATTTCATTCTTGTTGTCTGGAAGATTTACTGGAACACCAATGACTTATTCCCTTGAATAATGCCCTTGAATTATTCCCGTTGACATGACTCCTCACCTTCTAGCTTGGATCCTCAGTCTCAGAAGCCACTTCCATTTGGAGGGATGGATGATGCCAGTGATGGATGGGATTTTTGAGTGAGTGAGTGAGTGAGTGAGTGAGTGAATGCCGGAATTGTGTCTCGTGGGACCAAAGAATGGAAACGCGGACCAAGGAGAGGTGAGGAGTTTTTTTTTTAAAGAGGATAGTTTATTGAAAGCAAAGAGTTAGAGCTCCTGAGCAGGAGGGGGTCCTGAAAGGGGTGCCCAGTGACTGAGGCAAAAGCTCTTACTTTTATACCTTCCCTTGCCTGTTTGGGGAAGGGGACTGGCACCTTCTTATGGAATTCGTTTACCAGGTTTGTTCTGTTAGCCCATCCTGAAGGGATTAGCAAAATAACCCATTCCTATCTATCAAACCTGTTCTGTTTGTCAGGCCAAAAGGAATTTTATGATTAACTTCAAGGCGCTGTTACATTTTGTCCTGGAGCGAAGGAGTGATTTCAAATCCTGGAGTTTCAGGATATGGCTGTCTTTGTTTATTCCACACGGGACTGTTTTATCTGTCTAACAACATGTTAACTAACCTGTCTCATTAGAAGTCCTCCACGGAGCTGGAGAAAATACCTGAGTGGGGAGTTAGAGTGGCGGCCTCCTGATAGTCCTTCAGACTGCAGTTAAGAATGGCCACATATCCAGAGCTAAAACCAAGGCAGACTCTGGACTCAGGTAAAAGCATTTGAAATTGAAATTTCTCCAGACAATACATAGTACAGTACATGGTTGCTCTAGGATGTGTGCAGGAGAACTCTGTAAAGGTTAAGAAGTAAAGGGAAAAGGAATCTAGCTGAGGAGTCTAACTTTTATCCATGGCTCTAAAACGGAGCTGGGGTTCACATGTATATATGTAGGCCATGCATGCTCACCCAAAGAACTCCTTTTGTGCCACACCTGGCCCTCAACACTGCTATCAGGACCTCCCAGCTGGATTTTCCATGTCTGTCTCTGTGCGTGTGAACAGATAATGTGGACGTTTCTTGTTCTCCCCATCCCTCCCTTCATGGGTCACCCAGAGCCAGCACCTGCAAGCAAGAGAAGCAGGTATGGTCAGGGGAAGCAGCGGACTGAACTTTGAGCTCCAAGGCATGTGTTGTAAAGTTTTCTAGGTCCCTCTTTCTGGGGAGAGATTGCTCAGGTTTCTATAATTCCAGAAAAGCTGTAGCCCTTTCCCGAGTTCCGCCCTGTAGCATAGCCCCAGAGGTTGCAATTCATAGCAAAGTTTACATAAATGGTGCCCGCGGTTTGTGCAGTGCACTGCCTAAAGGGCAGGTCGGCGTAACTCTTCCTCTACCCAGTGATTCCTAGTCCCAAAGGAATCAGTTAACTGTGCCATCATCTCTGGCAATAGCAGGAATGGAAACAGGGCCAAAAATGACAGGGCCAAGGTTTCTTCATGTGCTTGTGCAAAGGTGTTTGATTTTTCATACCATGTTTTTGCCCTAGTACATACCTTAATATTGGAAGTGACGTACTTTCATGGATCTCCACTCATCAAATTTTTTAGCTTTGCAAGAGACAATTTGCCTAAGAAACATAATTATGTATTCTGGGTATTTAAATGTTGCTTTCACTTCCTTGAACATCTAAATCACCTCTGGGGAAAACAGGTTAATAATTCTATTTACAAGACTGACTTGATCTAGTCTTCGGTGGACCCAACATATGAAAAGTTATTTAAATTAGGGCTCGAAAGTACATGATGTCCCTGAAGTTTTCAAAGTAGGAGAAAGATTTTTCCTTAATTATTTAAAATCTAACAGCGGATGATGTATGCTAATATTTGAGAATGTCTAAACCATTGGTTCTCAAAATGTGGTTCCTGGAAGAGCATTACCAAGGAACTTGTTAGAAATGCAAATTCTCAGCTCCTGCTCCAGACCTGCTGAATGGGGGGTAGGGCCCAGCAACCGGCTGTAACAAAACTTCCTAGTGAATCTGATGCTTGCTCACGTTTTAGAAACAGTGTTCTAGGTCTCAAAAAGTGATCCTCAGTCTTGGATGTAAGAATCCCCTGGGGAGCTCTTAAAAAATCTGATGCCCACGTCACAGCCCAGACAAACCAGAAACTCTGGAGGGGCAAATCAGGCCTTTGTTCCCTAGGTGATTACAATGTTCATCCAAGATAAAGAACCACTGCTTTAGGAGCAATAATTCTCCAATTTTGTCATGTGTAAAAATGACCTAGAGTACTTGTTAAATGTGTAGATTCAGTAGATTTTGATTCAGTAGCTCCACACTGAGGCCTCCAGGAATTTATATTTTTAGCCAATCATCCAGGTTATGCTATTGCAGAAGGTCCCTGGACCACTTTATAAGGAACACAACTTAAGAGTTAGAATTGCTTAAAGAATATTGAGGGGGCGGCCGGTTGGCTCAGTTGGTTAGAGAGCGGTGCTCATAACACCAACATCGCAAGTTCGCTTCCCACATGGGCCAGTGAGCTGCGCCCTCCACAACTAGATTGAAAATAGCGACTTGGAGCTGATGGGTCCTGGAAAAACACACTGTTTCCCAATATTCCGCAATTTAAAAAAGAAAGAAAGAAAGAAAAGCATATCGAGGAAGGGCTGTGATTACTGGTGGGAATTAAGAAGCCATAGCTCTGAAGATTTAAAGTTGTAGGCCAAAGGAATTCAACAGATGATTGCACAGAGAGGATGGGAAATGGAGCTGCAGAGAAGTGTGAGACTGTTTCATTATGATGTCCTGGTCAACCATTGCTGTGATTGATCTTGGCAGCTCATGAGATTTCTTAGTGAGCAAAATAATGACATCAGGAGACTGACTAAATAACCTCTTAAATTACATGGTACTGTGTTGGGAGCTAGCACATCCTAACAAAGTGAATTTACAACCCAGGAGCAGAGCAACGGCATGAAAATAACACAGATTTTGGAGCCCAGCAGACTTGGCTTTGAATGTGGATATCACCACTTGCTATCTACGTGACCCTGGGCAAGTTACTCATCTTTCTGACTCTGTGTTCTGATCTGTCAAATGAGGATATTGATACCTCTGTCACTGGGTCATTATGAAGACTAACATGAAAGGCACTTGGCACCCACTAGCCTCATAACAAAGGGTAGCTATTGTTGTTCTGCTAACCATTTATCTCCTCAGAGTTTGTTTTCTAATTTATTGTACCAAGTGTTGTCCAGTAGTTTTGACATCCTGAGAAATTCCTCCAGCTCCTCTGTATTGACTCACAGATTTCACAACAAGCAGAGACATGAAAACCTGTCATTGTCTTTAAAACTAAATGAAAGTAACTAAAAATGGATAGTCTAGGGAATGTTTTTTGTTAAGTCCTGTGCTTAACTAAGTCCTCCAAACTATTCTCCTTGAGTCTGTTGAGCAAACTTATATCTATAGCAATTTCACTGGTAAAAAAGTTAACTTGGGAGGAAAGAGTTTACTTTTCCAGCTGTGTTCTAATTGCATGATTAGAACGAGCATACGCGTACCTACATTTTTTTTTTTTACTGTGGTAACGTCAAGGGTTGATGCTACTAGAGAGAATTTTAAGTGATGCATACTATGTTTCCTTATTCAAGAAAGCTTTTTCTAGCTTTCTTCTGATAAACCTACAAAAATAAAAGATATATTTTACAAACATTACAAATATTTTACAAAACATTTTTTACAAAAATTTTACAAGTTGTATATTTTACAAATATTACAAATATTTTACAAAAAATATTTTACAAAAAAAAATACAAAAATATATTTTTAATGTGATAAAGGAAGACATTAAGAATTAAAGTTGGGAAAGAATTCAAGCAGATACCCAGTTTATTTTTTGTTTCATACAGAAAAGTCTAGCCCGACCCTCATGATGGCCTGAGGCAGATGGAGGCTTCTACCAACCTAACTTCTTACGTCAGCAAGAAATCCCTCTGCATTCCTCCTGGTGCAGGATAAACTCGGTTCCTCTGGTGAGTTGGGGATGGAGAGCCGCTGGATATCACGCCCATCATAATTACCCATCATACACTTGAAGATGACAACTGAGTCTTCCTCTATCCTCTTTTTTTTTTTTTCCAGGAAAAAAATCCACTTCCTTACAACTTGTGTCCTAGGCTCTGTTTTCCAATCTTTTAACCACGCTCTTTGTTGTGTGTCCTGGCCATGTTCCCTGCTTCTCTTCTCAGTGGTGGCTCTTGGGACTGGACCTGGTCCATGAACGAGGACCTGACAGTGTTGACAGGAATAGGAAAGCCCCTCTGTTTCCACACTCACTAGTGAGCCAAGAAAGTAGTTAAGTCATCACTGTGCACTTCCCGCACATTGTTCTAGAAGGTGTGGAAAACTTTGCTGTCCACAGGGCCAGGCAGGGACATAATGGGACAGGAGAGGATGGTGTCTAGTGAGAGCATGCAGCTAGAGCCAAAGAGGACAGCCCAGCTTGGCACCAGGGGTCTCTTGCCCTGAGGCCCATGATCGCCAGGTCTTCTTTTTAAAAAGTTTTAATTAACTATTTAAAATTGAGATATAAGTGACATATAACATATTAGTTTCAGGTATACAACATAATGATTTGATATTTCTACACGTTGCGAAATGGTCACCCCAGTAAGTCTAGTTAACCCCACCACTATACATACTTAACAAAACCGTTGGTTTTTTTTCTTGTGACGAGAACTTTTTAGATCTACTCTCTTAGCAACTTCCAAATATGCAATACACTATTATGAACTATAGTCACCATGTTGTATGTTACATCCCCATGACTTATTTGTTTTATAACTGGAAGTCTGTACCTTTTGACCCCTTTACCTATTTTGTGCACCTCACTGTTGTTTTTGTCTGTTTTTGATTAATTTCTGCTCTTGTTTTTATTATTTCCTTCCTTGTGCTTACTTTGGGCTTAATTTACTCTTCTATTTCTAGTTTCTTAAAATAGATGCTTAGATCATGGATTTAAGACTTTTCTCTTTTTTAATATAAGCTTTTAATGCTACACATTTTCCTTTAAATACTTCTTTAACTGTGCCTCACAAGTTTTGATGTTATGCCATCATTTGAATTCAGGTAATATTTTCTAATTCATTTGTGTCTTTTCCTTTGATGCATAAATTATTTAGAAGTATGTTGTTTAGTTTCCAAATATTCTGGATTTCCCAAATATTTTTCTGTTATTGATTCCTAATTTAATCCTATTGCTGCCAAAGAACATACTTTTTATGATTTCATTCATTTTAAACTATGACTTAATTCATTTTAAAGCTGAGACTTTTTTGTGGCCCAGAATATTATCTTTCTTGGTGAATGCACACTTAGAAAGAATGGGTATTTTACTGTTTGGGCATATATTGTTCAATAGCAAATTGTTTGGTGGTGTAGTTCAGGTCCTTTATATTTTTACTGATTTTTGTCTACCTGTCAGTTCTATCAATTACTGAGAGTGCTATCATAATCTAGAAAAGAAGTGATGAGAAACTAGATTAGGGCAACAGAAAGAGGAAAAGATCGAAAAGTCTATTTCAAAGACAGATTGCTGAAACGAAGGGATCATTTAAAAGAAATGTATAGTAAGAGATTCTTTAGAAATCTGTGCCCTGTGATATTTCGAATACTAGAAATGCAAAACTGTTTGTTTAGTTTATTAATATAAGTAGTTTGTATTTTGACCCTTGGTGTTCTGGAGTTTCCCTATGGTTTCCAGGGAACAGGGAAAAGCAAACGTATATGCCTTCTTCCTAGAAGGTCTGTTCTGTGACCTTTAAAGATAAGTAAATAAAAGCCATGTACTTTTGAGTCATGTTGAAGGTGTGGTACTTTATGATCCTACCAAGCCGCCGAACCAACACTCAGATCTTGTTTTTTTAACTCCAAAAAAAGACCTTAGATAATAATGTCTTGAATATACTTTTTAAATTCAGCATACTCAGATTTTCCCCATATTTGTTTTTAAACAAAAATCTCACCATCTTTTTGTAATTTGTCCATACAACATTGCTATTGTTTTCAGAGTAACTTTGGAAAAGCCCAACAATTTGGGCAATATTTGCAAATTGCCGTTAATTTAAGGCTGTCTGCAGTAGGGGAGATTTTTAACTTTAAAATAAGAAGTAGAGTTAGCCAGTTTTATTGAGACTAGAGCAATTAACTTGTAATTTGTGGTTGGCTCAAAACAGCCACTCACTAGAAGGGGAGTCTGGGTACTCCCCAAGTCCTCACGCTGACCTCCATTAGGCAATTTGAACAAAGCAGAATGGCTTGGAAGAAATATTCTCCAGCCAGGAGGCCACTGTGCCCTACCAATTAGACTTGGAAACTGGTTCAACTTGCTGGGTCAGAAAACAATCACACAGCAGGAGCTTAAAAAAATACAAAGTGATTACTTGTGAAAATGCAGGTTAATTTAAGTCATCTTCTGAGAGTCAATAGCCCCTCCCACCTCTCTAGACACTTACTTGAGCAATTTCTTTAGTTTGAACCAGACGGATTGCTCAACAAACTATTTGACAGACTAAGAAATTCAGTTATTGGGAGACAACATATCTTGGATTTTTAGGTATGTTCATCAGTGGTGAAGTTCGAATAGGCCCCAGTGGTTCTTCTTCTTGGCTGTGGCCTCTTAGACTATTTAATTTAATTAAGCTAACATTAATTTGGTGCCTATTATATAACAGTTCTGTACTAGGCACCCTGCTAATGTTGTGTTACTTTCCCAATGGATTAGGCAACTTGAGAAGATCTCAAATAGGTTATAACAGGGTCCCCCACCTTATTCTGAGAAGATACTATTGGTCTCCAAAAAATTGAACAGATTAGGGAAAGGAGCTAAGGTGGTGGGTCACTATGAATGGAGAACCTGAGGGGAGTGGCTCTTGTTCCATCCTCTCAGTGAATATTCTGACAAACTTGAGGCAGGGAGCCTCACGAAGAGAGGGATGTGATGGTTTGGGGATTTGGGGAGGTGCGATCTTAGGATCTACTCTTTCTTGCTGGATGAAGACCTGTGACTTAATCCTAACAAGATTGGATACATTCAGGATTTTGTGGCCACCTTCATAGGTTGACACGCATTCCTTTTGCATCCCTGTTCACCCCGCCATTAATTTTGTTTGACTGTGTACTTCTCTACTCTGAAGTATTCCTCCCTGAATGGGAGAGTTTTGCTTTATTTTTATTTTTCACCTCCTGATGATTGATGTTTAAGAAAGAAAAGGTAAGGCAAAAAGCAGATAGATAAGCTGACAAAATACAATTTATATGTTTATATCAGAACAAAAAGCTGGTTATGAGTTATCATTATTTGATACCGAAAGTAATACAGATATAATTAAAGTCTTTCAACCCAATATTGTATCCAAGGAGATCTTTTCAGAACGTCAGGCAGTATTTATCTCATAAAAGCAACTCCCCGGTTTATGAAACTGATTTATATGACAGCTATTATAATCGTGTTGTCTGGACCCAGGGGCCAGAAACACTATCCCAAATTGAACTTCTCAACACCCTTGGCATGGAATGAGTATGCATACAGAGAGGGAATAATATCTTCCATTTGCATAGTGCTTTTTTTCTCTTTCAACACACTTTCACATCTATAGTTGTTTTGCTTCCTAAAATTCATCGTAATTTTTTGTTTCTAATGATCATTTGGCCACCGTTCTATAGACTTAGTTCAAACTTATTGAACTAAGTTTAATTAAGAATCTTAAAGTCAGAAAGGACATTTGGTGATCTTTGAATATGGGCCCAGGACTCTGAGATCTTCCAGAGTTCTTCCTTAAATTCAACTACCCCTTGGAAGGGTTATTTTACTGGATAACAGCTTAATATGTAATTGTTCACATCTTAGCATGGCTTGGCAGTTACCTGAAAACAAAAAGAGGAATTTTAAGGTGGTGACAGAAGTTAATTAGAAGAGGAAGATGCCGCCAGGAGGAGAGGGAGTGATCACTAAGGCTGACAAATGCCACCTCTCTAACTCCAACCTCAACCTTCCACATAAAAGTGAATTAAGCGCCTCCACTACCTGCTGGCAGGGGCCCTGCACTCTCCTGACAGAGCACATATCATACTCGTTTTATTTGCTCAGTCAACCTACTAATTCTGTCCCTAGACTCTTAAGTTTTTTGGGGGTTAGGGATTCTTGTCCTTCATCATTGCTTCCCAGGCTTTCTAAGCATATAGTAAAGACTCAGGAAGTACTTATAGTGAATGAAAACATTAATCCATAATTTTATGCCTAGTTGTAATAGTTAAGCTTCTCTCTTATGCCATCCTTATTTTCAAAAGGAATGACTCTGGAGCATGCCAGATATTGAAATGTTTATCTTTGTCTTAATCTTCTAGAAGAGAAAAGTATCTAATTTGTCTGTGGGATATTAAAAATAACAGGTAACACCTACTGAATGTTTATTGTGTGCTAGATACTGTTCTATCACTTTATACAGATAATTTATTTTATTCTTACCACAACCCTCTGAGGAAAATGCGACTATCATCATCGTTTTAAAAATAAAGAAACTGAGGCACAGAATTTAAGTCTACTTGCATATAGATTTTGCCTTTCATATTATGAAAAAGAAAAAAGCGATGAATGACAACGACAAAAATATTTCTTCTATTTGTTTTGATCAAACTTCAGTGTAGACTCAGAAAAATAAAACAATAAAATAAAAAAAACAAAAGAGGAATTCCTCCCTAACATAGTGCCTACGTATATCATTGCATAGCAATATTAACAAGTTCCTAAAATCTACATGAATGCGGAGCTATGTTAAAGACAAATATTAAGAATGATCCAAGAGAGGTTACAACGAGAAGATATCCTTCTTGCAAACTGGGAAGAGAGACCTCACCAGACACCAGATCTGCCAGCACCTTGATCTAGGACTTCCCAAACTCCAGGCTGTGAGAAATCAAAATTTTTTTTTGTAAGGATCCAAGGCAGCACAAAATCTACGTCCACCAGGTGGCGCTAGTGCCTCCAAATGACGGGCCTGGGTGAGACCACTTCTGTCAGTGCTGCCCGCACCCTTAGCCAAAAAGATTGAATACAGCTTTATATTCAGGGCTAGCTGAGGCACTGACAGACACTCTGCTACTTTTGTATAAGAGGAGGAAATTTCTCAGGTGCATAGTCACGGTGGTGTGGTGAGTGGATGGACACAGGTTGGTTTCAAATCCAAATTCAAATGCAAGTTTCTTCACATCCTAGCCCTACCAGTTACTACTATTATAGTTGTAGGACTTTAGGCAAGTTATTTTTTCTGTGTTCCAGCATCCTCACCCGTGAAATGGGGGCTGTCGTTGTGCCTACCTCATTCTGCATAACCTGTAGTAACATTGTTCTTCTCAAAGAAGGTACAAAGAAATGTTCTACGAAATGGAATTAATAATATGACCTTTCAGTAGCTGGGCATTCAAATTCAATCAACGCTTTTCTTGGTTCAGAACACACCTTCAAGGAGATGAATTTGAGTTTCAGTTTTAAATGCTAATGTGAAGCTGTGACTACCAACTAGATGTAAGATGGTCATTAGAAAGAGGAATATAGATTTAGCATCTCCAATGAGCTAGTCCCTTCCCTAGGTACTGCTGCTGCAAAGATGACCAAGGTAAGTACTACCCTCATCCTCATGAAGCTTATACTAGCAGGGAATATAAACATTAAACAAATAATGACATAAAAGTAAACAATTACAAATGTGCAAAGTACTAGGTCTTACAGGAATGTAAAACAGGTGGATCTAACTTAGTGAAAGCACCTATATGTGCGGAGCTGAAAATAAAGTTTGTGGTTGTTCCTATAGTTTTAGGGGTTATTGGCGTAGAGCTATAAATGGAAACTATAGTGAGAACTTCTAAGGAGAAAGTGAAGTGTGAGAAAAGATGTTCCGAGACAGCACTCTAGGGAACCCCACCATCTTCTAAGTCAGTAGAGATTCGGAATCTATAATAAGTAATGAAAACAGAAGTGTCAGAGGTACAGGAGGAAACCCAGAAGGCCCAGTTCCACTCCCCCCAAAATAATTATGAAGTAAGCTACTGAGAAATCAGGGAAGCTGAGGACTAAAAGCATGTTCTTTGGATTTGGGGACAAAGAGATCACAGGCGACTTTTGTGGGATCGGTTTCTATGGCAGGCTGAAGGCTGAAGCCAAATTGCAGTGAGTTGCAGAGGTAAATGTGAGATAAGGAAACAGTGATAATATACACTGTGGGGACAGAGCCCCAAAAAGCAGTTTCTAGGCTCTCAGCCTCACATAGAAAGGTGCTGGCTCAGGTAGTAAACGGCCATCAACTGTGATTGGATGACCATCAGCTATGGCTAGTTGGCCGTCAGCTGTAACCTGTAAGCCATTGGCCACTAATATAACTGCTGTGGCTACGCTAGCAGGAAAACGGGGCCTAGCAAGAGCGGATTGCAGAGAGGCGGATGCTGCTGGTGAGAATATAGTGATATGATTCCCCTACCTATGGCTCCGTGGGTGTTCCTTTGTGGCCTTACCGTGTCCTGCGTTCTTATGTGGGGAGCGGGAGCTGAGACCCCACCTGTCACCCCACACAACAAATGGCGCAGCGAGCAGGGTCCCCCGCATGACATACACTAAAAACATTTTCTAGAAATTTGGCTGGGAAGTGAGGTGCAGGGAGGAATTTTTTTAAATGGGGGAAACATGAGCAAATTTAAATGCTGATACTACAAAGTCGAGAGAGAGAGAGAGAGAGAGAGAGAGAGAGAGAGAGAGAGAGAGAGAGAGAGGGAGATTAAAACTATGGGCAAGAGAAAGATTCCTAACAAGTAGGGGATAGATCCAGGACACGGGACGAAGGACAGCTTCCCCATGAGAAGGACAAGAGTGAGACAAACACACGAAGTTTGTAGTATTAGGAGCAGGAAGTTGGTGTAGTTCCTATGTAATGCTTGTGGTTGTCTCTGAAATACAAGGGCTGCCATCTGCTGACACTCAGGAAGGGTGAGGTGGGCGCAGAGGGAAGATGTGAGGTAGTCCAAGTGCAAAGTAAACAAGATGAGAACTCAACTGAGATTGGTGACCATTGTCTTATAGTGACACAAATAGGAGAAGGGGTGTGATATTTTGCAGCAACATTCATGGCCCAGACGTTACACAGAGATGGTGAATTGTTGAATTCATTCCCTCACAAATTTTTATTGTGCGTCTGCTCTGTGCCATACCATCTGCTATGTGCTGGGTTCTGTGGAGCAGATATCATACAAGGAATATTAGGATAAGTTACTTTTGGACATTAATAAGGGTGACTTAAATGATAGGCTACCAAATCCTATAGCTATGTAGGGGAGCAAAGTCTCTTCCTCTGGCCGTTTAGGTTCAGTGGCTGGGCCAAAGAATCAAACTGACAAAAGACAGATTCACAGGGGAAGAGCATACAAGTTTTATTTTGGTGTTAATATTTTCACATGGAATGGGAGCCTTCACAGAAAAGAAATGAAGACCCAAGAAGCTGATAGGCCAGAGAGCTTATATATCATTTCAACAAAGAACAATAAATTGTGGAGATGGGACAAAACAAAGGAAAAGAGGATTTGGGCTAAGGGCAGTAAATTGTGAGAAAGTCACTAGGAAAAATACAAGGGAACTAATGAAAGATGGGGGTTATTTTAGTAAGTCTGTTTGTACAGATTCATCTCATCTCCAGTAATAAGAATGTTCTCGTTTTCCTGGTACAGAGAAGGCATCTTTCTCACAGGAACTTTATGTCCTGGTTTTAGGTGGAAAGAAGGAAGTCAGAGAGTTAATGAACCTGCTGTTTCTTAAGTTTCTTTCTGCTCAAAATAATCAATAAGCCAAAATGACATTTGGGGCTTGTCATGTTCTAATTGCCTGAAGCTAAATAAGGAGAAAAGTGAAGGAAAGAGAGAACTGATGAATTTGTAAACAGTAGAGAGAATGCCACTGCAGGTCTCAATAAAATGAAAGGGTGGATGTTCTGGGGATTTGCTACTATCACGGAAGAATAGGAGGTTGTGACCAGAGACTAAGATTTCTGAGTTACTGATATGAAATGTTGATGTGGCTCTAAGAATTGGTGCCTGAGGTGAATGAGACATGATGTCACAGCAGCCCGAGTGATCGTTTTGAAATTCAAATTTGAACGTGTTACACTTACACACAAAAACTTGGTTGCTCTTAGGAAAAAGATTTTTAAAAATTCTTAACATGGTCTGTAAGGTCCTGCTCACTCCTTCCAGCTTCATTTCATGATCCTCTTCCCAGCCACTCTGGTCTTCAACCTCAGGGCTTCTGAACTGTTTCCTTGGCCTGAAATGCTATCCCCTTGCCCAACCCTCAAAAGCTTTATCAAGTTATTCCTACTCAACCTCCACTATTTAGGTATCAGCTTAATGTCACTGCCTCAAAAAGAGCCTTCTTTGCCCTCAGACCAGTTCCTTAAACTTTTCCTTCATAGCATTATTATAAGTTACATTTGTATTATCTTTAAAAAACTATTTTTGTGTCCCCCCACAAATAATAAACCCAACGAGAGTAGCAACCATGCATGCTTTTGCTTCTTATTGTATCCCAGTAACCAGCACTCTGCCTAGTACATATTAGATGCTTAACAAATAGTTGTTAAATGAGTGGATAAATAAAGAGGTTAAGTGACTTGCCCAAAGTCATTGATTGGACTTGCTAAGAATAACAATATTAATATTTATAAAATGCGTTCATTAAATTTTGTATCTTTGGGACATTTGCATGTATGTCACAATAGGTGAATGACAGCAACAGACATGACTGATGACAAAGAATATAAAAACTTAAAGAGACAATGACATAGAATAGGAGTTAGCACTGCATGGAGGTTTGATACCCAGAAGTCTCCTCTGGGGTTTCTTGTGCAGAATGAGGGTTGTGACAGGGCAGATGGTCTTTGCATAGTCACAGGAGGCTTTATTCTATTCTGTTCTCTCCTCCTGCCTGACCATTGTGGTAATTGTACCTTCCTACATGCCTGTCCACCAGGAGCAAGTAGTGTGTGCAAAATAACCCCCACACAGCCCTGTGTACCGACTGCCAGACTGAAGAGAAGTTCAGTCTCTCAGGAGCATCCATCAGCAGGCCTCTGGCTTGTTTGAGACCTAGACCTGCCCATCTCTTCCCTTATTATCTTGAACTTTCATTTAAACAATTGGTAGCAGGATACTTTGACCTATTACCTGAGGATTTTGTTCCTGTATTTTCTTGTAATCTTACAGCCCTTCTGCCATTTTGCAGTCAGAGCACAGGCTACCCACTGGGTCAGAAAAAAAAGAATTATATTCCTGACTTGTGTCCAAATGTATAAAAGCTACAGGGAACAAGGCATTCTCAGGTGAAGTTAATGAATTTGAGAGAATACACAATGATGCAGGAACAAGATTTTCTGCCCCAAAGGATTGTTTGATGAGTCCAAAGTGATAAGTTTCCCTGAATGTCAGAGGAGAAACAAAGCACATGAGCTATGAGTTTGTTCCTAGGGCAAAAAAGACATGCTCCCCACTCTTGGATTGGAGACAATAGATATCCCAGGCATGTAGAGGTAACTGCACCTAGTTGCAGGTAGAGCTTGAGGAAATTTCAAGATGTCAGAATAGACACGGCTGTGGAGTTTGTGTCAATTCACGGGCCTGAGGCAGCCTCACAGAGCACCTGCAGCCCAATTTGGTGTGGCTCTGAGGAGTGATTCCAGTTTGTTCATGAAGAGCACAGAACTGCTGATGGCCCTTGGACAGCGTCCAGGCCCCACACCCCACCAAGCGACATGCATGGGCCTCAGAAAGAGTTTTGGTAGCAAGAATACCCTTAAGGGGCTGTTGAATGGGAACAAGGGGCTGTTGAATGGGAACAAGGTCCATTCAAGCAGCCATCTTGAGAACCCCAATCCCCAAGGGCCAGATGAGACAATAGATCTCAATGAATGTCAGTTGGGACCCTTGCCTATTCTCTATTCTTTTTCCCATCATCTTGGCCCCTCAGACATAGAGCTGATATCATGGACAAGAAGAGAGACGGTCTTTGAATTGTCTAGTATTATGCTTCTGCCGTTTGGAAGAATAAGGACCTAATAACAATTGTAGACATTCACTATATTCTATATTAAAGAAATGTACCTTTTTTATTATTGAGAAATAAAACATTTCTTGCACACTTTAGTTTGTTAACACAGATGCGTATTCTGCACACATAGTGCTAGTTATCTTTTCCTGCATTAGTGTCTGGTCTCCACAGCTGGATGGAAAGATATTCAATGCTGAGAGGAGCCCCTTTTGCCCTCTTTTCTTCCTACTGAGCACCTTGCACATAACAGGTCCCTTTGTTGAGAGAAAACCTATGGAGCAGAATGTGCATAGTTGTTTTGCTTACACACTCTTTGCTGGAGGAGATCAGTTGAAGACTCCCTCAGCTCCGACTTCATTTGTACGTTGTATAGCTTGCCCCAAGCCCTCATCTTCACATTAAGAGATAAATATTTGTGAAGAACCTGACAAGCCTTTCCATCTCCCTCTTCCTGGGGACACAGTCCTCGTCATTAAGGAACGTGTTATTGGAGATGTAGATGACATGTAGCTGAGTGAACCGAACATGCATTGACTTTAGGGCAACACCGGGGAGGGTCTGTTGCCTGTTATTTCAAACACGCCTATAATCTAATACCCAAAGTGACAAATATTTATTCGAGAAAACTTGTAATATTTAGAAGCAAACAGATTGATTACTCCCATAAACTCGCAACCTCTAAAATTAGAAGTAGTTAGTGTTAACATTTTGGTATGTATCATCACTAATACATTATAATATGTTATAAAAGAACAACTCCATGTGTCATGATCTACTGGAGTTTGTTATTTAAAGAAATCCCTGATATGAGAGAGAGAGAGAGAGAGAGAGAGAGAGAGAGAGAGAGAGAGAGAGAGAGAGATTTTTTGCTTTCTCCTAAAAAGGGGATGATGGTATTGAGAGTTTCAGGGACCAAATATATTCAATGACAAATATAGTAGTACATTGGTGAAAGACATCTTAAAATGTGTCGCAGATGAGAAGAAGTTGAAAATTAGGTTTCTGGTAGCTGGGTGGGGTGGGAAACTAAATAAAATGTGTACTTGAATCTAATCCATGACATAGCCATGAAAATAGCTGTGTTGTTAACTCAAATGTCATCTCCTCCGTTGTGTCATCTCATATCTTTCCTGGGGCAGAGTTAGCCCGCTAGTCCCTCTGTGCTCCCAAATGTTTTTACTACCTACTTTTAATAATATATTCATTATTTTAATGAAAAGAATATATACTATTATTTCTATATTATGTTTTAGGGAGGTAGTATAGTGTTGTGGTTAAGAACGCAGAGTTTAGATTTAAACAGCCAGCCTTACGATTTGCTAGCTATGTAACCTGGGACAAGCTATTTAGCCTCTTTGAATATGGGAATGCTAGCACCTGTGTCCTCTTCTGTAAATGGGAATAATAACACCTACATCACAGAATTGTTGTGAAAGACAAGAAGAGCAATACTTGCATCATGCTGACCCACCCCAAAACACAGTCAATACACAATGGGTATAATTATTTTTATTACAGAACTTGCCATGTTGCATTGCAATTCCCGGTTTAGGAGTGCTTTCCTCTCTAGACTGTAAACACCTAGACAGAAAAGGCTCTGCATCCTGACCTGTTTCATCCAATCTCTCTCCCTCTTAGCAGAGTAGTTCATAAACAGAAACCAATCTATAGGTGTTTGGTGGAAGACAAATAGCTATGGAAAGTGCTAGATCAAATGCTTTTACCCCAGGAGTCCAGTGTCTTTACAGAAATTTTTAAAACAAACGCTAACTGCAAATCATTAACTCTTATAATCAATATTTAACAGGGTCATTTCCGCTTTTAACACAAGCTAACATTTAATGAGCACTTACTATGTGGCAGGTTTTATCCTGGTACTTTGACCATCCTGTGAGGTAGATACTATATTTTCTTTAACAGATGAGGAAACGGAGGCCCAGAGAGCATGCTGTGAACTCTGTGATTTCTGAGATTTTGGGAGGCTCCCCAGAGGAATCTTCTGGCTCTCCATCCTTCTATTTGAGTACCAAGGCAGGAGGTGAGGAAAAGAAGACAGCACATATTTTTCTTTCTCTTTAGTAAAACATTTTATTTATTTTGCAATCTCTTTTCTCTTCTGGAAAAACAAACAAAAGAAATTCTTGCTTCATTCATGATTTTACCCCCGCTGAGGTCTAGGGCAGGCTTTCTCCCCTGCGGAGTCCTGTTCAAGAATGCAAATGAAGGTTACAGCCCTCTGCTGAGAGTCCCATGGAGTAATTATTTTCTTAAGAGGGTTTTGAAATAGACTTTCAATATATTAGAATAATAATAACAACAACTCATCTCCCATCTGTGTGTATGAAAACGATAAAATCACCTGTAAAACCATAAAACTAGCTAAATAACCTTGAGAGTAGAGGGCATTCAGACTTTTTTTTTAAAAAGCAGCTTGTTCTCAAAGAGACTATTTTATCCCCTACTATCCGTGCTGTTAAGTTAATGAAGTTCATCAATTATTCGTTCATGTCGTCTACGTGAACGAAAGATATCTTTTAAAAATAAGAAGAACCTTGGAATTATTTTACTTCAAGGAAGCTGATTGGAATCTTTCCAGATTCCACATTTGTTCCTATTGACCAGAAGTCTTCTGACTTGGGAAAATATTTTTATTTCTCTCCCCCCTTTCTAAATGTCCTACAAAGACCTGTGTGAGGATGGGAAACATTTTCTGAATCCCAACGGAGTCCTGCATTTGCTTGAAAGAGAAAGCTGAACTGAGTGCTGAGAGGAGCCACTCAACAAGGGAATGAAGATGTCTCAGAATAATTGTTTCAATCATTCTATACACACTTTCTTCATTCATAGTAACACTTACCGTAGGCTAGATAAAATGTGATTCTGGAGAGCATCATATTATTATTCCTTCACATACATCATAAAAGATGCAAAAAATGTCACATTTAAAAGAACAACTCCATGGTGCCTAGCATATTTATTTTTTTTAAACTTTCTTTTCATTCACTTCCAGAATTAGACACAGAAAGAGCAGAGGCCACTACATTAGATGGAGATTCATTGTTATTCTTCTCTAAGGAAATAAATTAAAAGGCAGGGGGAGGGGAGAACAGCTAGGTCCCTGAAATTGGAATTTTGCCTCATTTTTGCATAATAATAACCTAACACATGTTAAGTAGAAAAACTAATTCCATCTAATGAAACCATCTTCTGATGTACTAATAAGAATTCACATGTGAAATATGTAGCAACATTTTAAACCAATTTAATCCTAAAAGTAGTTGGTGTCTATGCAGCAGTACTTTCTGTTGTGAAGCAGGCAGCCCTTCCTTGGAAAAACACTTTGAAAAATACTATCGTTGTGGAAATTTGTCCTGGAATTGAGGATGGGATTGCTTCCATCTTCAACTCTTGGAGGGAGATAATATTCTGAATGGATGAAATGAGAAGTGTAGTGTATTAAGAGTGGCCGGTCATGCCTTCACTCAACATCCATAGTAGGTACTCGTTAAACGCTTACTCAATAAGTGATGAGTGTTAGAGAATGCTACTAGTTGTTTGGGGTCATAAAAGTTGTCATTTGGAACAGTTCAGAAGCAATGAGTCTCACTTAATTTCACCAGGTGTGAGCCTGTTTCTTCCTTCCTTCCTTCATCTACCCATGCCTGCCACGTCTCTGGATCTGTCCTTGGGGCTGGGAACACAGCAATGAACAGTACAGACATTGTTCTTATAGAGGTGACATCTTAAAAGATGGAGAGGAAAACAAACAAAAAGTCCATAAACCAGTCAATAACCTCAGGTAGTACAAGGCTCTGGCCGTGTGTGCATCGAGGTTAGGACATGCCTGGTTATGAGAAGCAACACAGAGGGCCTCTCTTTGGAGCGTCTGTCCCTGTCCCCTGCCTCGGAGGCTGATTTGCTCACCCTTCGTCATCTGAAGCTCTCAGTTAAAAAACAGAATTCAGAAGAGGGCCACTGCATTGGGGGAAAAAGAAAACAACTTGGGCTAATAAACACATCTTTTATGACTTCTCTTTAAAAATTGTCATTTAGGCATATTAAGCTTCAGTTCACTTGGCTGCACCTGCTGTCAGAATAACCAGTCTACTTAAAGTGAGCTGATTTCCTTGAGAACAACGGGTATATGATTGATTCCATAGAACAGTGATTATAATACCGATCTCTTGTCTTCCCTCACTGCCCCCCCACTCACCTTTTATTACCATACCACCCTCCCCCCTGTTTTGCCTTATATAATTGAGTAAAAAGCAGGAGCTGTAGCCTACATTTTCACCAAGTCTAGCTTACATCATCCTCCTATACTCATTTCCATTTCATTTGTAGCTCTGTAAAAAGGGAGCTATGACTCTCTAACGTTCCAATTTAAAGTAGTCGTAATTTGCTTTTTATGTATGAGATTTTTTTCTACCATGCAGAAGGAGGGAGCTTAAATCTAGTTTCATCTATTGCCAGTGATTCTGGTTTAGGCAAAGCCTTAAAAGTATCTGTAAGTGGGGGAGATCCCTAACCAAGAGATTGTTTGATTTCCAGCATCACATTTTAACCGTCTAGGCTGTTGAATTAGAATTCTCACCTATGACTCTGATGCTTGGATATTTTATTGCACAGGTAGGGTTGAATCTATTTTTCACATGGGTCCATTGTTGTCATGTGTGAACCACTGTTACCTTTGCTATGAACCGGGGTGACTGGGTCCTGAAGAACAGGCATGGAATGGAGCCAGGCCAGCAGGGCTTTGGGACAGCTTATCCCCTCGTCACCCCCCTGAGCAGGACCATGCAGAGCTGGGTATCAGTAGGGAAGCCAAGCAGCTCTAAGGGAGCAAGCCCAGATGTTCCAATTCCATGCCAGGAGAATGGGAGAAATGCTATCAAAGTACCTCCAAGTACAAGCCCAGGTCCCATGGCATAAGTGTGGCAGGACTGGCAACGCCTGGAGTGAGAAACTTCTGATCAGAGGGGAGGAGGCTCTTGTGGAAGAAGTCTGTGGATTAAAAACCAGGACAGAATATCAAATGTTACTTACAGTCTAAAGCTGTGCCCCCAAATTAAAAGAAGACCTTCCCACAATGATCATGTGGAAAGAAGCCCCCCCCGACACTCACTGAAGAGCATTGTTGTTATGGCTCCTAAAATGAATAATATGCTCTGAAGAGACAACAAAATGAATTGTAACGTTGCACCAAATATTGGTGAATGTATTTACCTGTCAACCAAAGATTCCTCTCATTTCTTGAGTTCCAGGGTTACACGATGTATTTGTTACCTATTGCTGCATAAAAAAATTATCCCGGCTTAAAACAACAAACTACGTCACACAGCTTTTGAGGGTCAGGAATCAAGGAGTGGCTTGTCTGGATTGTTCTGTCTCGGGGTGTCTCTCATGAGGCTGCAGCTGAGGTCTGGGCCGGGGAGAGCAGTCACCTGAGTGCTTGATGGAATGCTTCCAGGATGGCTCCCTCACACGGCGGGCGGCTGGTAGGAGGCCTCTATTCCTCACCACCTGGGCCTCTCCAAAAGCTGCCCAAATGTCCTCACTTCATGGTAGCTATCTTCTCCTGGGGCAAGTGACCCAAGAACAAGGCAGAAGCCACCATTCCTTTTATTATTGATCACTAAGACACGCACCATCACTTCTGCCACATTCTACTCATTAGAAGTGAGTCATTAAGTTGAGCCCACAGTCAAGCAGGGAGTGCAAATTAGGTTCTACCTTTTGGGGGAAGGGCTGTTCAAGAACTTTAAACTCTTACACCTAGTAGTCTTCTAGGACGTAGGAAATGTACCGTGTTTCCCCGAAAACAAGACCGGGTCTTATATTAAGGTTTGCTCCAAAAGACACATTAGGGCTTATGTTCAGGGGATGTCATCCTGAAAAATCATGCTAGGGCTTGTTTTCCAGTTAGGTCTTATTTTCGGGAAAACAAGGTAGTATACTCAAGACTGGCTATAAGCTTTGTGGTACCCAGTGCAAAACAAAAATGCAGAACCACTTGTTTAAGGATTATTAAGAATTTCAAGACAAGGACAGCAGGAGATTAAACCATGTGTCAGCTCCATCTAGATGTCAGGTTGCACTAGAAAGGGCGCTACTACTGCAGGGGTCACACACCCATGAAAGACAGTCCTGAGTATAGTGGTTAAGAGCATGGGTTTTGAAATTAAGAGTTTGAATCCCAGCCCCAGTTGTGTAGCTCTTCTTAGGGAAATTACTTAATCTCTCTGAACCTCAACTTTCATTTCTCTAAAATGGCATGATTAATTTAACTGCCACTTAGGGATTTTGTGAGCATTAAGTGAAGTAAATACAGTGCTTGCCTTATAGTAGGCATTTGGAAACTTATAATAACTACTTTCTAAAGGACCTTTGGGGGTAAAGAGAAAATAATCACTGAGCTGATAACTCAGATTGATTATTTATTTAGCTGAGGGTCACAAACTCCTTAAAATAAGAACAGTATCTCGTGCTCTCTGGAGTACCAACTCTTTCTTACCTAGCATGGACCCATAGAAATGGTTTTTATCGACACCTTAGAAATGGTTTCCATGCACTACTTTCTATTAATAACTCAGTTGATGAGACTGAATATTAAATGGAAAATTTCCCATGCAATATTCTCTTTGAGTGGCTCAGAAAACAAAAGCAAACTAAAATTATTCCTGGATGAGGTCTTAATACTGGCAAATGATTTTATAAGACACTATAGAGTTTCAGGCGGCCTTTCTGCTTCTTTTCTTATGCAGCTGAGCAGGGCCCAATGAAGCAGACATCAATCAAATGGAGTTTGTGCAAACTCCAGTCCACAGCTCAGGTAGGCTGTGCTATGGTTGGTGATCCCGCTACCCTGCTTTGGGGGTTTCATTTCACACCCATCTGGCCTTCTTCAAAAACCGTCAACTGTTTCCACATGGACCTTCTTCTATTAAGCTCTTAACCAAATATATTGTTGGACCAAGACATCTTTGCTCATTTGACAAAAATTGCAGGTGGCAGCCCATGAAGTGGAGTGCATAGAATCCAGGAATACAGTCTTGAACTGCTACTGAATGGTGCCTGAAAGAGTTGACGCAGATCCCAGGGGTGCCTCTCTTGCAGCTTCTAAAAAGATTCTCTCATCAAGGAGGTGCCAGGTATTTATCTGCATGAGTAGATAAAGAGGAAACATTAACAAAAATAGTCTGAATTGGATTCTTTTCACAAACACATTAACACTATCAAATAAACAAGCTAGGTGTAAGAGTGAAGAGACTCCCCTCTCGCCCCCCCTTCCACCCCCACTTAACTACAGGCAGAACTTTGTTCTTAGCAATAGTCTTCTATTTCTCAAGGAACTTCTTTATTTATTCCCCAATCCAAAATTAGTTCCTTAATTTGAAACAGCCATAAACAAATATTACTAAAGAAATCCCTTGGGCTCTCTTCTCCCACACCCTCTCCCCCCACACACATATTTTCTGCTTGCTTTGTTTGTTCTCAGTTGTTTTTGCCTTTATGCTCCACAAAAGGACCTGCAGTAGTATGGCTTTCTAAAATCCCTTCATAAGTCTCTTGAAAGATATTTAAATTCCATTTTGACAGGAAAGAATTAAATTCACATTAATTTCAATCAATTATGTATTAAGTCCAAACGAACTTCAATAACATCAAAGTATGGATTTTTGTACTCTACTGGTTTCTGAGGTCACTGGCAGCTCTATAATTCTTCTGTTGGCCTGATCTAGCTACCACGGTACCGTGAATATAAATGGAGCCTCTGATCTGAGCAGCGGCTAGCCAACTTGGAGAGCGATCCCTCCCCTTTTCTTCTATTTCTTCCTGACTTCCAATCTTGCCACACCCTTTTCCTTTCCTGCTTTTCTTCCTTTGACTTCCCTTCCTATCTCCACATCAACAAAGAATTCTATAGCCATGTGGTTTTCATCTTTAGACTCATCTCATCGCCATCTTCTCTAAAGAGGAATGTGCTGATTATTTGCCTGATTACTCTGGCCGTTCCTTTGTTCTGCTCTGTGTCATAGGGGACTGCATTTTCCAGCTTCCTTGCTTTCTGGCTTCCACATAGACTGAGCCAATGGAAGACATAGGTGGAAGATTGGGGGTTGGGAGGAGGTGAGAGGCAGGGAGTTTCTCCTCTTTTCCTTCTGTTGAGCAATTTCTCTGCCAGTGGCTGCTGCTACTCCACAATTCCAGCTGCTGTTAAATAGCCCCTCCCTTCATGGTCTCAGTGTCTGCCAGTAATCCTTCCGCTGTGCTTCTAATTTCTCTCAGATGATCCCATATTCCAGGCTCTGATAACAACATCTTCTTCCTGAATCCTTCCAGCCCCGGAGGGTGGGGTAGTGGTGGTGAGGAGAGTAGGGGGTTAATGGCTTCTGATTGTTGTTTATCTTTGGGTTTGGCCCACCATCCTTAACTCCTTGGTTCTGGTTCTTCCATCATGTATATAACAAGTTCCTGTATTAAATTCCCGCTGAAACACCTATAGTGATGTCTGTTCTCTTTACTGAGCCCTGACAGAAATAGGGGGCTCAAGATTATACCAACAATTAACAGGAGCTTCTGGGTTAGAGCTGCTGAGCACAGAGTGCCTGTGCTTACTTAGAGAAGGCATGGCAACTGTGCAACCCTTTCCACGTACCTTGTCCTATGCATCTCCTCCATTGGGCTGTTCCTGAGGTAGATCTTTTTCTAACACACTGGTAATCTAAAATCAACTAAAGAAATTATGACCTCAGGGGCTGGCCCGGTGGCTCAGGCGGTTGGAGCTCCGTGCTCCTAAAGCCGAAGGCTGCCAGTTCAATTCCCACATGGGCCAGTGGACTCTCAACCACAAGGCTGCGGTTCGATTCCTTGACTCCCGCAAGGGATGGTGGGCTCTGCCCCCTGCAACTAAGATTGAACATGGCACCTTGAGCTGAGCTGCCGCTGAGCTCCCAGATGCCTTAGTTGCTTGGAGTGCATCCTCTCAACCACAAGGTTGCCAGTTCGACTCCTGCAGGAGATGGTGGGCTGTGCCCCCTGCAACTAACAACGGCAACTGGACCTGGAGCTGAGCTGCACCCTCCACAACTAAGACTGAAAGGACAACAATTTGACCTGGAAAAAGTCCTGGAAGTACACACTGTTCCCCAATAAAGTCCCATTCCCCTTCTCCAATATAATCTTTTTTTAAAAAAAAGAAATTATGACCTCCTCGGAACCTCTCAAATGTCAATTCTTATGATATCTTCATAAGCTGAATTCAGATGACAAGTCCTCAGAAAATGGCAGCACCATAAGATGAAATGAGCCTCGGTTCCTAAATCACCATGTGGAGGAGGGCAGCCTACTGAACAGTGACACCATTTTCAAACTGGCACATGCATAAGAAAGAACTATTATTGCATTTGTGCCATTACATATTTGGATGGTTATATGTTACAAAACCTTATACTTTATTAGAGGAGAATATGACTTTTAGGTGAAGAGCTAATACTCAAGTAATAGCTTAAATCTTGAAAGTGTAATGTACATAAGTAATACTCATATAATAAATATACAAATTTTAATTGATTTTTGGACTGATGAGATTATCATATTTATGCATGGTAATGGGATCTTCCTTTGTATAATGGAATCAGCCATGTAAACATGTTTGGACTAATGTGTTAGTAGTCCTGCCAATGTTGAAAAAGAGACACAAGATTCCTGGGCACTAGGGGTTAATCATAATTTTAATGTAGTAAAACAACAACAGTGAAAAAAAACAACTGAAAAAACAGAAAACAAAAATGACCAGGAACAACAACAAACCAAAATCTCAGATCAAGAGTTTTCCAAAGTGGAATGCTGCTATGCATGACCTTATTCTGTGTTCCTTTTGGATTTTTATATTCATACATTTTATACACACGGTAAAGCTTATAAAACTAACAGCTATGTGGACAAAAAGGGAATTCTATGAAAAGCAATCTCACTGGGTGATCTGATCATAAATTCCTAACTGGGCTGGTTATGGAAGGTGTTCACTCCCCAGGCATATAACTTCTTTAGTTGTATACATATCTTTGTCCGTTGTTTCTATGAATCTAGGTTAACACACTTTTGAAATGCCTCTTTTCAGACCCCTCCTGCTAAAGTGTGACCACCTTCAAGAGAGCACATACTCTTATTAACTACCCTGTAATGCAATCTTTGCCTTGCTTTCTCCCACCTTCATGTAATCTTCCTATGTTTCCCCCTTAATTCCAAACGCATAAAAGGAGCTGCATACTGTCATTTCTTGGGAGCATTTATCTCAGTCTTTTGAGATATATTAATAGCTTTTAGGTATACCCTCTGTTTGGCTCAGATTAATTTTTATAAATAAATTCTCTGCAGATTTAGACATTTATGTCGACAGTTAACAAAACCCAGCATCAAAGGTAAGTTTGGGGTGCACATGAGGGGTGCACTGGGGAAAGAGATGGAGTATCTTTTCCTCTACCTACCAGGGGCACACTGTTGCTTGTACTTTCCTAAACATGGAGCGGATTCTCTGCCTTTACTTATTAGCATGCGCTTTACAGCAAAATGTTCTGTGAGATTTGTGAGTGACTTTCTTTCCCATTCCCATCTGAGTGGGCGTGTCCTCTCGGCTTTGCACCACTGCCTCAGGATTCCAATCTAGTGGTTTTGATCATTACTGTGTTCAATAAGCTTGAATCTCATCTGACAGCAACACATCTTTATGAATCTGGGAAACATTGCTATAAAGCAGTGGCTTGTGACACTCTGTGAGTCAAAGGCCTCTTGGGAGAATCCTAGGAGTGGTCAGAGTCCTTTTCCCAGAGAAATAGGCATATTGGCCATGATTGTGAGTGAGCATGTGTATTTACATGTGTGTATGTTCTGAATCCAGATTAAGAATCTCCTACCCCCTGACCTTGCCACATGGTCCTTTGTCGTATGTTATTCTTCCATCCATATCTAGGATGCCCTGGGTATTCTCTATGTATATAACTATAGTTTTATAAAATAACTTATTTTCTTTCCACTCACCTCCTTTTAGATGATAGATTTAACTTCAAAATGCAAAATCTGTCAGACACTAGTTGGAGAGATTTGTCCTTATTTTTGACTGATCCTAAGGTAGATAGTTCTGTCTTACTTTTGTTAAAAGATTTATCTACAGTGATATTAAATGTTTCTGTACATAAAACAGTAATTTCCTCCTGCTGTTTTGAGATCTCTCTCTTTCTTATTGGCACCACATGAGATAAAGTTCCGTGGGACAGAGATTTATGGAGTGTTATTGTTGAATGTATGTGTATGTTGCTTTCCTGTGGTGAAAGACCCATGACAAAAGACTTCCGTTTTGGGATTGATTTGGGGCCTAGTGTAACATGTATCCTGTAATAAGTCACAGCAGATGCTGCCTAGTCAGTCCCTACCTATCCCTTGTGGATTCCAGGGTGGATAATTTTGCTCATTCTTTTGGCCTTTGCTATGGTTTGTCAGGGACTGGACTCATGTTCATAACTCTGAGAAGTGCTCAGCTGTGAAACAAGAACTGAAAAGATGAAATGCAATCGATCCTGAGCCATTGTGATCTTTCAATCCCATGTAAGCACGACATAAATATTTAAAGTGGCCCAATAAATCTTTTTGAGTTTAAAGGTTCATAGATTAAAAATATTTATGGATTGACTTGGGCAGAAAGACTAGGAAAAACGTGTACTGGCTCTGAAGTAGTGCTAGGAACCATTACAGAACATTAGTGATAAGCTGAGTGGGGTCAGTCTAGTGTATCTGTTTTTACAGAAATGAGAATTCTTGAGCATCAGGGTATGAGAGTGTAGACCGGAAGTATAGGAGATGCCAGTTCCAAGATTGCTTAAAAAAAAAAAAAAAGGCTTTCTTTTAAACATTTGTTGTTATTTGTTGTATTTGAAGTTATTAGAAGAGGATATCATACTAAAATTCTTGAGGCTTGCTGTAAGAGGAAAGGGGTAATATTTCAAACTGAGTGATAAGAGCTATTCAGGCCCATGAAAGAAAATACTGAAAACACTTTGTTTTAATTCAGTCATTCATGCATGCATGCAACAAGCATTCATTATATTCCAGCCTACTATTTTCCAGCACCTCTGTTAAACATAGGAATAAGGAAATTAATGAGACATGATTCTGCCCTCAAGATTGTCTCAGAATAATGAGAGAGACTGATAAACTGCTGATTTGATCATGGTGTGATATATTCTATGACAGAGGAGCAGAGTGTTATTAGAGAATTGAAGAAGCACTCTTTTCTTGTTTTAGGGGCTCAGGAAACCTTCTTAGAAGAGGTGATGTTTTCCAGAATGAGAAGTTGTTGGCCAGGAGAAAAAGGAGGAAGAGGCATCTCAGGCAGCAGAGACAGCAGATGCAAAGACTAAGGTAGAGAGTCCTCAGAGATCAGAAACTGGAATGACTTGTTCAACAGTCCTGCATGGTGGGGAGGGGGCTGAGCTGGAGGGGGGATGAGCTGGAGCACAAGCCACACCTATGCCATGCTAGCAAAGGGTATCCTGAAGGCTTTAGGATAAGAAGGCAGGGGCAATGGTATGAAGAAAACAGCATGAATACTTGAGGAAGCTTGAAGGTAACAATAACAATAGACCTCCCAGAGAAATGGACTTCAGAAGATGATAGGAATTCTAGAATGATGTTTACTTCTGGCTTGGGCAACTGGATTGATGGTGGTGCTATGCACCGTGATAAGGATAAAGGACAAGGAATGGGTTGAGATTGAGGAGAGATGATGATTTCTTTTTTCATGTTGTGTCTGCGGTACTTGTGAGTTTCCATTCTGAATATATTGAGTTTAAGGTAGATGTTCAGTAGACACATGAATATATGGAATTTGAGCTTAAAAGATACAAATTTGGGAGTCATCTATAGTTCAAACCTTGGGTGTGGGTGAAATTAGAGAGAAGAGAGGGTTGATAATAGAAACTGAGGTAACATCAACATTTAAGGGAAAGGTAGAGAAAAAGGAATGCTAAATCATAGAGAAAAAGCAGAGCATGAGGAGGAAAACAAGAGAGGGTAGCAAACAGAAGCAAACAAAGAGTGGTTCAAGAAGACAGCAGGGTGTCATGTGGTAGAAGAATCAAGTGATAGGAGGAGGTAAAACTGCCTTTAAGATGTGACAACTGATTAGTACTGAAAACTGAGGACATTGGCAAGATCAGTTTTAATGCAGTCATAGGAGCAAAGGATTGAGGCATGAAAAGGAGATGTGAAAGTAGACAGGAACCATCTACTAAGCTTTCCAAAACTTGACTGGTTGGAGAGAGTTTTAAGACCCACATTCCTTTTTCAGAAAACATAAGAATGCAACCTTATTACCTCAAAATTCTGATCAGATAGAGCCCCCTTCTACCAGAGGATAATTCAATTTTCTGAGTATTTCCACCCACCAAGTAGATTTTTTTCTAACTTTACTTACAATTTTTTCCCCCTAAAAACATATTTACAGTATAGTATAAAACATCATCCACTTCTCAGGACATTGATATGCCCTACCACCCATTGAGGTTACTAATGCAGATTTCACCTGGGTACTTCAGCATAGTGATAAGGGTTGGGGTTACAACCTTTAAATTCCAGGGGTACTATCACAAGTGAGGAGTCATGGATGAACTGTTACTGAATAGAAACCAGGTAGAACTATGGTGTCTGCAATAGCAATTAGCCTAAGAAACAGCTAGTAGTTGGGAATTTGAAGATTCCATATATAAATTCTCCCATGTATGTAGTGGGTCAGCCATTTTTAAGGTCTCTAACAGACACGTTCCCCCACCCACTGCCCCCATCTCTATCAGCTCTATCTAAAAACCTTGACTTAATTCTTTCTTTTGCCTTAAGGCAAGGTTATCACATTGGCAGAAGAATCGTGTATGCATTGCCTTTGGCAGATAGTGTCTTCACAGCAGTAATTCTCCTTTGAGGTGGCCATCATAGCCAACCCTGAGGCTGGCAATGGAGGGACTTCTCCCAGCTGTCCTACTCACCTGTTCAAGCCTGCCACCCACTGCCCTACTACCTATGCGTCCAAGACTTCATGAAATGGAAAGAAGGTCCTCTTCCATTAAAGAACGTGCAATAAGGAAATCCAAGAACCTTGCATTCAAAGCAAATGCAGTCTGTGGGTCCTTAGCACAAACTCTCACTCAGCCAGGAGCTGGTTTTCAGATTTGCAAGTTTCTAACATATCTTGATGGAAAAGATCACCAAGTACTGAAATGTTGTGATGGAAAGGTATTACAAAAAAATATGCAAATAATATTTGTTTTTTTTACTAGGACAAATTCAGAAGAACAAATAAAAAAAATTTACAGGGCACATGTTTTGTCTAAGATAAAAATAGCTTTACTATTTTTTCTTGATTATAAAAATAATACGTGTTTGTTATTATAAAAACTTGAACACGATTTGTATGAAGAAAAAGTAAATATAACTTGAAATCCCAAAGCCCATAGGGGGCCTGAGTTTAAAAGACAACTCAAATAGTTGCTTTAATATTTGACATTTTTTTGACTAGAAAAATGTCAATGAGTGTCTTTTAGCTACTAAATTTTTGAATATTTGAAATTTGATATATAAAAGTTTGAAACGGAGAATAAAGGCAGCTTTCTAATCTTTTACTCAGAATTGAAATCCTGGACTGCACTGCAGCATTTGAAGCCTACGTATCACTGATCTCAAAATGGCTGTGGCAGCATATGAAAGGCTGGATGGGGTGGTGAGGCTTGGCGGAACCTGGGAGCAGCAGCAGAGCCCTCATTGCCTATGGGACTTGGAGGACCTTATAAAGGAAAAGGGAATTACAATATATCCACGGGAAGGTGTCAAAGACCTGAAGCTAGACCCTACTACATTCTGGCAAATCTCAGACCCTGACTGGCACGCTCACCCTACCACCCTAGTGATGGGGCCCCCACGAGACTGAGTAGACACTCGATAAATATTTCTTGATGTAGTTCAGGTTTCATCTACTTTGCTGTTTGGCCATGGGGTAGTGGTGTCTGACTACAGGCACTAGAATGGAAAGGAGTCCCCAAGGTGGAGCCTCTTCTTTGGCCCAGAACCTAGAGGAATTGCAGCACCAATCAACATCACCCAGACAAGGAAGAGCTCATGTGCCAGGACATAAAGAGATTGTTTTCCCCATGTCCAGGCTACATCTGGGTGGTGGTAACTGCTTTAGGCTGATAAAAATTCATAAAGGAAACTGAGAAGTTATAAAACATGCCTTCCAATTTCATGGAACTCTGGACTTGCAGAAGCCTGCAGGACCACTCAGGCAGTAGATAAGAGTTTTGAGGCGAATTCAGAAGAGTAAGAATTTTTGAAGCAATTTATAGAGCCAATGCTCCTGAGAGGAAAACACGTGAGGCCCTTGAGCTGTGTCATGACCATCTTAGGTCTGACTCAAGATTGAGGGAGAATGTACCCTTGAAACTAATATAATATTGTATGTTAGCTATATTTTTAATACAAATCTTTAAAAAAAAAAAGGTTGCGGGAGAACTTGTAAAGCATCAACTTGCTGGGAGGAGGTTTGGGGCAGGTGAGGTTAGAGCCTGGGAAGAGTCCCCCAGAGAGTCTAAGACATAAGCATCTACTCCCTTCTCTTAGCCATATTGATGTAGATCGATTTCAGGAAAAACACCCACATTTGGTGTATCTGATGGGAAAGGAGGTTATGCATCTTTTCAATGATGCTTGCTTTGGGAGTTGGGTTGCTTTTTCAATGCCCGAGCTCACATAGTCTGCTTCTTCCTCTGCGTGAGGTGAGCTGTGCTGTGGTGCTGCTCTCTTTCAAGTTTTTCCAGGTTTATTCAGACGTGAAGTAGATCAACACTGTGAACCCATCAGCAAGGAACACGCTTTTGTTCTGCATTGCTGTGGAAAGTCTTTAAAATTGCTCCGAGATCCCTCTGGAAATAATGACTGCAATTATAGGCCATTTCAATTTACCTAAAATAATAATTTATGAAATTCATTCATTAGTTCAACAGTATTAATGGGTACCTTATATGTTTCTAGGCTCTGGTGACACAACAGTGAGCCAAAGAGACAAAAATCCTGCCCTCGTGGAGCTTCTTATCCTATACAGAAAATATCAAGGTTAAGAATCCTGCTGAAACAATGAGCAAACTTGCTATTAAGACTTGGTTTGTATTTTCAACTGAATTTTGGTTTATTTAGTCAATAGTCCTTAAGCTTGGATTATATCCCATCTTGGTTTTTAATAAATTAAAAAGTTTTGAGTTAAACGATTATTTCTCTATCAGCATTTTCATATGCTAATACCTGTGATGAATGTATACACCAGAAACAAATAAATGGACATTTAATTTTAGGAAGTGAAGCAGAAACAGAATATTCTTCATCCGTTAGCTAAACTGTTCTGCATTTGGTATAGACAGCCAGTATTTATTCCTTTCGCCATAATACTTGCTTTACCTTACAGTCCTTCTCAAGTCTCCTCAGCAACGAGATGACAAGCTCCCCAGTTATCATAAGAAAAATGAAAATGCTTTTTAGAAGAGATTGGAAAAATGTCTAATCATTTTTTAGATTGATGTATTGCGTAACAGCAAGATTTTGCCATAATGGTACTAACTTGCTACAGCTTGAGAAGAAATAAAAAGACAATTATTTTACTAGTTGAAATGACAAAATGCTAAATTATAAAATGTCGGGGGGGTGGAAATTCAAGTAATTTGAATCTCCTGGCAATGGGTGTATAATTTATTGGAGGGATTAGACTTGTAGACAAATGCATTTTGTGGAGGAAAAAAAATTACACTTGAGTTTCACTGCCCAATTTTAGTGCTCAATTACATGGTTATATTCTTATAAAGAATAGTTGTTTCTGATTTTCATATAGTCTAGTACCAATAAAAAACCCTATTTGTGAGCTCTTCGAATTCCTCTTTTTCAAATCTTCAAAACGATTCAGTGAATTTTCCTGCTTGGGAGAAAGTCCATCAATCTTCTTACCCTCTAATATTCTTGTTTTCATTTACCTACAGTTGAAAAAAAATTTATATTTATTTTTTATTGAGGAATAATTGACATATATTATATTAGTTTCAGGTATATAACGTAATGATTCGATGTTTGTATACATTGTAAAATGATTACCACAGAAGGTCTTGTAAAGATCTGTATACATCTGTATACATAAACATCTAGTATACATAGTAGTTACAATTTTTTGTTGTTGTGGTGAGAACTTTCAAGATCCACTCTCCTAGTTATTTTCTATCTGCAATACATATTTTTAAATGCTTAGTGTTTAAGAGTTGTATTTTTGTTGCTGAGTCCTGGATGCTGAAAATGCTATTGAAATATTTTTTTATAATACTAATTTGAATTTCAAGTACTTTAAGCATTAATCAGTTATTTCCAAAGCACTATTTGAGCACATAAAAAAGATTTTCTTTTGCATGAAACTATTTAAGAAATATGAATCTTCAGGGCTTACTACATTTTGAGCACTAAACTAGGATATATATACTAAAGAAATAAGACAACACAGCCCTCAGTATCTGCGGGTTCTGCCTCCAGGGATTCAACCAACTGCTTATTCAAAATATTTGGAAAAAAAATTATGTTGTTGCTGACGTGTACCATAATTGCATCTGTACTGAAGATGTACAGACTTTTTTTTCTTGTCACTATTCCCTAAATAATACAGTATAACAACTATTTACAGAGCATTTACATTAAATTAGGTATTATAAATAATCTAGAAATGATTTAAAGTATACTGGAGGATTTGTGTAGGTTATATGCAAATTCTGTGCCATTTTACGTAAGGAACTTGATATCTAAGGATTTTGTTATCTGAGATGGGTCCTGGAACCAATCCCTTTAGACTCTGAAGGATGACTGGACTTGTTTTCAGAGACAAAAGAAAAAAGAGCTCTTGGATTATGTGCTGACACATGTTAGAGGGAGTATTAAATGTAGCCTTGAGGTAAGAGATTGGGCCCTGAAGCTAGACAGACTAGATTCATATCCTGGCTCTGTTGTTACTGCATAACCGTAGGTAAGTAACTATTCTGTCTCAGTTTCATCATCAGTAAAATGGGATCATACAGTAATAATAACCTACCTCATTGGGCTGTTGTGAGGGTTAAATGAATTAACATACATAAAGCATTTAGAACACTTTTCTAGAACAGAGTAAGCTCTCCAACACTGCTCTTACTGTCATGGACTGATGTTTCAAACATCAGTAGTAAAGAATTACTCCTTTAATCCAGAGATCTGCCATTTAGCTGGAGAGGCCAAACGCTAGAAAGATTTCATAGCCGGGACCAAATTAACAGGTTTCTGAGAGGATGTGGCATCAAGATGTTATCATAGTAAAGAAAGCAGAATCCAATTCAAGAAGATGGTCAGGAAAAGATGAGAACTGAGTCTGGTTATCAAAGGATAAGCAAAATAGGGAAAAATTAAGTGTTTGGGTGGGTACTGTGTTTCCCTGAAAATAAGACCTAGCTGGACCATCAGCTCTAATGCTTCTTTTGGAGTAAAAATTAATATAAGACCTGGTATTATATTATATAATTATATATATATTATATTATATTACATTATATAATATAATATATCATACCCGGTCTTATATTAAAATAATTTTTGCTCCAAAAGACAAATCAGAGCTGATGGTCCGACTAGGTTGTATTTTTGGGGAAACACGGTAGCAGAGAAGAGAAAAAAGGCAGAAACAAAGACTCAGATTTTTTAGAACTAGAAGTCCCTTAACACACTCAGTGATACACAAGCAAGGACAGAGAACATGAGGCTTCAGGATAAAATTCTAAAGCTAGCTGCAGACAGCACCAGTGAGAAAATCTAAAATTATGACTTCCAGCCCACTATTTTGCTTGCTATACCAAAATGAGGCAGAAGCAGGTCATGTGGTCCCTTCATGGTCTTTTTCCTAATATTGAATTCTTTTTAAAAAGGGCTCAAGTGAAACAACTAAGGAAAAAAAAACACCCCTCCTACACATTTAGTGGTAATCCTCTTCCTGGGACACACACAAATATGCTTTTTATTTCTGTATTTTCCCCCAAGGATGGCAGGATTTCCATTGTTTCCGTTTAAATCATTACATGGTTTCCTTGAGGTAAAGCACACTTCTTACATTCTTTTACTCCTGTAGTTTGGTAATTTATGTTTTTCACCCTCAAATCTTAATAACAGTCTTTCTGCCTCTTCATATATTCTACTTCTTCCAAACAGACTGAGGGAAAAGTAAAATATGCTTTTGTAGTTGGTGGATTTATTATCTATTCTTGACAATAATTAGAAAAACTGTAATCTGCTTCTCTTAAATTTAAAAGTTGTTGATTGATTGACTTTTCAAAAGATTTGCCAGGAAGGTAAAAGTATTTAAAAACCGCCTGGTATGTTCTCAGAAGTTTGGATTTTGAGATTTATGAAAACTAGGTTAATGGTATTTTTAAAAGAGAAGCATAGCCTTGCTCTAGAAGTATTTTTGGCTTTCTAGTAGCTTCTCGGCTATTTTCTCAGTGTTCATTATGATAGGATGAGTTCAATGGTTTCTAATATTTTCTTTTCTGAACTTGATGAAAAACAGGGAGGAAGCCTCAAGTGTCCCCCTATGCTAGGTCCTTCTAGAGGCAGAATTGTTTCAACATAACTAAATTCCCTATCTCTTTCTTGGGACAAGAGCTGCACATCCTGCCTAAGAACAGCTCTCTCAATAGTCCTACTCAGCACATACTTGTCACAAGTGTACTTTTTACTAAAACTTGGCCTTCTTCCAAGATCAAAAGGTTATAGAATTCCCCCACTTTTTCAAACCATTTGTTTACATTTTGTATTTGTGAACCTGCCATTTGAATTTTTGCTATTTTTGAAAAGTTGGAGTAGACAGCAGAGGTCGTAGGCTCCCTTACTGCCAAACTACTGTAAGCAGTCATTTGGAGCCTAGTATCAAATGGGCAAAATGGAAAAGCGAGTCCAAAACGTGTCATCAGGTAGCAGGTCCATATGTTGTCTGTTGTGAAGGCTGGGATCTCCAGGGAGTTCACTGGGCTAGATTATCAATGTCTGACGTAGTGTGCTTGATTGTGGTGAGAACTGTGGAGTCAGACTGCCTGGGTTCAAATGCTCTGCCACTGTTCCCAGTGTCTATTGCCATGTCACCACCATCCCGAAGATAATCTCCTATTGTTATCTCTCCTGTTTCTGGGCACTGATTAGGTTCAGCTAGGTTTTCCCTCTAGGTCTCTCATATAGTATGCTCAGTCAGTGACTGGGGCTGGAGTCATCTCAAAGGCTTGCTAACGCACGTGTCTGCCAGTTCATCTCTGGTTTAGGCTGGGTCCTCAGCTGGCACCAACAGCTGGAACACATATACATGACCTTCCAGATGGCCTGAGTTTTCTTACAGCATAGCAGCTGGGTTCCAAATGTGAGTGTCCTAAGAGAGCCATCGAAAAGCTATAGGTCCTTTTACAATCTAGAATCAGAAGTGATGTAGCATCAGTTCTTCTCCATTCCATTTATTAGAATCAAGTCATTAAGTCCAGCCCACATTCAAGAGGAAGGTAACTAGACTCATTCCTTAAGGGGAGGAGTGTTAAAGAATTGGTAGACATGTCTTGAAACCACCGTAGCCACTTATTAGCTTGAAGACTTCTCTGTTCTTTGCTTTTCTGGTCTGTAAAACAAGAACAATGGGAGTAACTCACCTTCCGGGATTTTGTGAAGATTAAGCAAGAAAAACAAAAAACAAAAGCAGTACCTGGTACTCAATGTCTTAGCTTAGACCTTTATCCTGCTTTCTGCATATCTGAATTGATGCTTGTCAGTGTCATCCATGATGAGATAGTTCCAAGCAGATACAGTCGGGAATTACCACCTTTCCAAACTCTACTGGTGGCATTTGACAAATCCCAGTGCCTGTGGGAACAGAGTTACTATAAATGGTTTGAATTCTTTGGTTCACCTTATTTTAGTGACAGTTTCCAGATATAGGTCAGTCCATTTAAACCTGGCCCCATTTATGGCAATTTAGTTCATTATAGGGTAAAGTAGTTAGAACCATGAGTAATAATTACTGTGCCTACATTGCTTTTAACACCTTAGTCAAGTAATCCTCAACTCACCCAGTGAGTAAGTTTGGAGGAGCACCCTTCCCTCCTCACTGATGAGGAAACCAGAACCTGGGTCAGGTGGCTTGTTCTAAATTCTACAAACAGGCAAGAGATCCGCTGGAGTGAGGAGCTGGGGGTACAGATTTGCTGGCCCCTCCAACATGCCTAAATAATATGCAGATTTAAAAATTTTTTTTTAAATTTTAAAATAAAAAAACGCAGATTACTACCCCATCATTGATCATTACCCAGTGTCAATTAACATGCTATATGCAGATATATATTTGAAATTTACTTTAAACTTTTATTTTCTGCAACAGAATTAATTGGTCAGTGTCTACTTAGCATGTGAGACTAAGTGGGTTAATAGATATTAAAATCATTGTAAGTAAAAGCACACTTTGCCATTCAATACATATTTTTTCTCTTTCGGTCAAATTAATATTTTGTTATTTTGGGGTACCCAAACTTTTTTTTAAATTACAGTTTATTGGGCAAAACTTTTTTATCTAGAAGAAGAAGCAAAATTGAGAACACTCCCACTCTGTATTTGCTCCCAGGTTGGCTTCTAGTTGTCATTTCCCCGCCCCCGACCCGCGCCCCAGTTATTACATTTCACGTTTGATGTTAGTGAATCCGGGAGTAAAAAAGGTAGAAGGACCGTGCCTGCCGTGGGGGCTGGGACGGCCGCCTCTTCTCTCTTTTCCATTTCTGTCCCATTTAGGGTTGCCCCGGGTGCGGAGGCTGCCGCCCGCCCTCACCGGGGGGCGCTATGCCGCCAGCACCGGGAAGCCGGAGGTGAGTTGGTAGGGAGGCGGTGGCTCTCGGTCCCGCGGGCGCGCCGAGGGGCGAATCCCAGGCTGCGAGGTCGCCGCCCCCGCCCCTCGGCCAGCCCCTCCGCCTTCCCGGGAGAGGGGAGTGGCCGGCGCCGCGCGCCGCAGCCGAGCACTCCGCAGCCGAGCACTCCGCAGCCGATCGCGCTCTGGAGCTCCAGCCGCGGCGCGTAGAGGTGGTGCCGGAGCGCGAGGCGCGCCAAGGGACCGTAGCCGTGGGACAGCGCCCACCCGGCAGCCTCCCCAGAGCAGCTGCCGCGGGAGCCCCGCAGCTTCGCGGAGGGCCCGCATCCCGGATCGCCCCCGGAGAGGGAGAACGACGAGGCGGCTGAGCGGTGCCCGGCAAGGTAGCGTGAGCGCCTTCCCTCTCCCCTGCCCTCCCGCTGGGTCCGGCCGCGGCCCTCGAGGGGCTGCGAAGCACACGCCCCGCGCCTTTGTGCCGGGGGTCCCCGTGGGCCGGCCGCGACCCGCCGGACTCGGGTCTGCGGGGTCTGCGGCTTTCCCCTCGGGGCGAGGCGGCGCTGCGGCGGGAACCCGAGCACGCCGGACATCGCGCAGAGTGGTCGCGCCCGCAGTTGCTTCGGGGGACGGTGGGAGAGAGGAGGGCTGGTAAACTAAGTTGCTCTTACTTTGCCCTATTGCCGTCGTACCTGTGGGCAAAGTGAAATCCAGATCTTCCTCGTGTTCACCCACATCCCGTCCATCTCTCTGGCCCACAGCTGTTTCCTGGCCCCCTGGTTCTGTGGAAGGACACGGGGTAGCCTCCTCCGGGAAGGAAAGCGGAGGGAGAACAATGGGGCGTGGGGTTCAGGTGCGGCGTGCCCCGGCAGCGGCGGGGGAGAAGGGGCCGGGACCCGCTGGGGCTTCCTGCGCGTGCAGCTGCGCTGCTCTCCTTTGTTCCGCCGCTGCGGAGGGGGTGGCCGGGGTCTGGTTTCCTGTCCCGGACGGGATTGATTCACAGTCCCCGAGAGGGAAGGGGAGGGGAGGGGGCGGGGCTGGAGTGGGAACCAGATTAGCAACGGGAATCTTGGAGGGTGCTGGGGTCGGGAAGTCGGGAGAGGAGGATTACAAACACACAGTATTTTGTGCCAGGGCCGTGTGGGTTTCTGGGGCTCATTTGTAAGGCTTTGTTCAGGCTGCGGCTGAACGTTTATTGCTGCAACAAGTTGTGTGCTTCTCTGAGTTCTAGGTGCTGCCGAATGTTAGTTTGGTGGAATCAAATCTTGTTAGTTACAGTGCAACAGTACCTTTTGGGTGGGTGTGTGTTAATCAGGGTGTTAAGTGTGTATGTGCGTGCCTGTGGATCTGTGTGTGTAGCTAATAGATACTGGCTTGAATGGGGAGGAGGCAAATTTTATGTAGAATCCATTTTGACATAAAATAATTTCCTCCATTGTAATATAGCATAACAGTTTTTCAAGAATGTTTGGGGAGAAACCATCAGAAAATTAGACACTGCTAAAGAAATGAATCAGATTATGTAACAGTGAATTGAAAATCCCTTTTACAGTCTTTCCCAGAAAACACACCACACATGCACCAACTTAGGTTTTGAGTTGAGAGGAGGCAGGGCTTTGTGCTTGCTTTCACTCCCCCAGTGTGTGTCATCTGGAATAAGAAAGTGAACACTTACATATTGGTGAATTGGAATTTTTTTACGGGGGAGGTACAATTAAATGAAGTATACTGCGCATTTGTTAAGTGACCCTTTCCTAGTTTGGAATCAAGAAACCCAGGAAGATTGGCTGACCTGGGGAGGGAGCTATGGAGGGACTGAATGAGAGTGTTTTTGAATGGGGTATTCCAAGCAAAACTGTTTTGGAAGGAGGCTGACATTTCCAGGCATTCATGGTTTGTGCCTATGGGACACTGGTTGAAGGATCCAAAGTCGGACTGAAGGTTAGAATTACGGTGGTGATAATTTAGGAGACATTCAGTTATAGTAGTCTGGCTGCAGGCAGGGCTGGGAAATGACCCAGGACTGCCTCTTTGACAAGCCTGAGGGCCCATGGTTAAACCACTCCATCGGCCATTCATTTTAGGATGAACCAAGTCTGAAAGCCACTTAAGCTTAGAAGGCAAATTAGGTGCTTACTCTGGGGGAAAAAAATGTTTCCTTGCCCACTAAATGGTAATGGAAAAGAGCTGCCCAAGCTACTGCTGGAGGGTTTGTCCTTTTCATGGGGGATGTGGTCAGATTTTCAGGCTAGGCTGAAAAGCAGTGGAACTTGTCCTCAGGAGCCATTATGATGTGAAGTTGAAGTGGGGTGTTGCCCAACCAGCAAGCTGGCAAAACATTTTGCCATGGGCAGTGAACAGAGGGAGACTTCTTGGTTATTGTCTTGCCATTTTGGACTCTTCATTTATGTTGTGAATTGTTTTGTAAAATATAGCATAATTGGATTCCTCCCAAATACTCATTGGAATATATACATTAACCAAATGGAAAGGATAAGACTGTTACTGCTATTAGAGACACGGATGTGTGATCCTCTTAACTAGTTTGTCTCTGGCATAGGCTGTCTAATGGATGCCCTCTCGTGTGATGGGGCTGGATACAGGCTGCATCCCCTTCATGGGATGGGATGAATCATCACTTTGTCAAGCCTGGAGTTAAAAGACTAACTCTCTCTGGTTGCTGCACAATTATGCAAAGCAATTAGGAGCTTCTGATACCAGTGGGGAAGGAGTGGGGGCTGGGTGTGGTATTTGGCTGGGAAAGGGTCCTTAGAGTGTAGGATCCATGTGTTTAGCATTTGTCCTCCTTTTGGGTGAGATTTTCCTCTCTTTCTCTCCCCTTGTACTGTTTTCAATAGCTGGACGTTTGGATTTTAATTAAATGCCCTAACAATAGTTGTTGCTATCATTCAGTAAGTGTTTATTATGTACAAAGAGTTTTACAGACATCACTCTGTGAATCCTTAAAACTTGATGGAGTGGATTTTCTCTCCACTTTACAGTTGAAACTGAGGTCTGGGGAGTTTAGTAATGTGCCTCTTACACCCTACCTGTGTAGGTAACTAACTAGAAAGTGGTGGAGGTGAGATTTGAATTCCCATCTCTGAGTCCAAGGTACATACTCTTTTAAGTATACACTGTACGGTATGATATCTTTTAATAATAGGAATAACAACGATTTGATTACCTATTTGATTAACGCATTGCAGATTTCAAATCCCTTTCACATATATTATCACAGTTGATTCTTTTAAAACCTCTGAAATGGGTTTGGGAGACCAGACTAGTGACATCACAACTCCTCCAACTGTACTGTCAGAAAGCTTTGTGTTGTTTATGGCCTGTATGAATTAGCTTTATGTGAATGAAATTTTATTTTTAAAAAATTAGGCTGCCAACATTTAAAAATAAGTTCTTTTTCGGAAACATGTAAAAGTGGTGGAATGGAGGAGATCTTACATAATATTCAAACATTTTGTATTTGTTGAAATTCATTTAGCTCTTTTTATCTTTCAGCCTTTATTAAAACACCACACTGCTTCTTTACTGAGACCTAATGCCAGTGTCTTTTTAGAAGAGAAATAAGGAGGGAAGGAATGTGATTATAAAGAGGAAATGGGACAGCAGAATTGGAAACATACACAGCAGCAGGCTGTAGATTTTCCCAGCAGATGCTTTTTGTCCTGGCAGTCGCCTTTTACAGGAGACATTCTTTTTTTAGGGAAGTGTCAAGGGTCTTTCTTTATAATATCCTCTGAGATCATCAAATTTCTGAGCTCTGTGGGAACACACATTCCATAGGATTGCTGTGCTCATCCTTCCCCCACAGAGGGGTAGTGAATGAGCTTGGGTGTCAGTGTGAAAATGGAATGGAAGGTGTGTCCTTTTTTGGGTGGAATAAAGGGCAATGCTGGACAGGAGGCTCTGACCCAAGAGTGACCATCACGTACAGGGGCAGAATGGATTATAACCCATGGCATCATTAATTGTTTATGGATTTCTCACGATGCTCCTGTGCAGAGGGAAAAGTCAATATTGTTTTTTTGTTTGTTTGTTTTGTTTGTTTCTAAGATAAGACTTTGAAGACTGGAAGTTCTACTTTTACTTGTTTAATTTTAATTTCAGGCTAGGACACCATTTACGGTCTTCAGGGGTGTGGTGTAGGTGCGGTAACGTATGTCTCATGTCATTAAAAGTCCCCTCCATTGGATAGAGAGGATGCAGCACATGGTCTACCGAGTCTAACGGAGCACCTTCCAACTTCCCCACTGAGAAGGAGGAAGGATGCTCACCAGCATTGTGCTCTCAGAACCTCGCATGGATTTCTTTTCAGTTGTCAGAACCTTCTTCATCAGTTCATATTTTATTAAGCACACACAGTCAATACATTAAAAAGCAATAAAGGAAATGCATTGTGCTTCAAACGATGGAGCAGGGCAGATTGGTGTGCCCAGAGAGTGGGTGTTGCTGAAATGAAGAAAGTGACACCTGTGGTGACTAAGGCCATGCAAACACATACTGCTGAGACAAAAGTGGAAAACAAACAAAAGCAGGAGGCTGAGAAGAAACCAAACACAGTGCCCGCTCCTTCCTCATCCTCAGCTACATTATGACCAACCTCTGATGGTGTAGAAGGGATCAGATCTCTAACGGCTGGATTGTTTGGGATGCTACGGAGCTTCATCCTGATGTTTCTGATGCTCAAGGAGAGAACGGAGGGAGCCTTCTTTAGACTCTGAAGATGTGTAAAGGACCATTCCGTGGGAGAAGGTGTTGAATAATGTGGTTGGTCCTGGAGTATGGCAAATCCTTGGTGATCTGCTTTCTTTCCTCCACACCTGCCAGCATTCCATCATCCTGTGTTCAGCATGGTTGTAGATTCAGCCCCACTGAGGCTGTTCATAGACTTCAGGCATATTTGCACTGGGACTAGAAATGGCAAGTCCCCAAAGAATGAATCATTCATATTTTATATGACATTCATGCTACTGTCGATTAAGTATTGGGTGCTTGCATTGTGTCAGGCCGCTTCCGGGATACTTTTCATAGCTTGGTTTATTTCATCCTCATTCCTGTCCTTCAGTAGGAGATGTCTGTAGATGAGGGAATTGAGAAACTTGCCCCGTCATTGGTAGAGATCAAATCCAAGTCTGTGTGCTTTCAGAACAACACACAGCCTCGTGGTGCAGTGTTCTTTGAGGCTTTGAACCACTTTTAGGGAATTAGTTTTAAGGAGTTGGAGAGCCCCCCCTGACGGTCGCCTTCCCTCCTGACTGGCTTCCTTTGTCACCCAGAATCAGGGTTTCTGTGGGTGTCCTTGGCTAGTCCAGAGTTGGGAGAGTTGGTTGAAGTGCTTCTTAGTTTCTCCTCCTTTTCTGGGTCTTGTTCTTGGCTCTCCCATTCTGTATTATTCCCCTTCCCCCAGATGAGGGAGACTTTGGTGAAAGAAGATGTGGCCTACAAGTGAGAGACTTAGGACGCAGTCCCCACCTGGTGGTCCTTCTTTCCCTCTCCTGCCACGTCTTTCTCTGCAGGCATCACATGGCCGTATGGGCGTTTTCAGGGTTTGTGTGATCTCCGGTCTTCTGTCCACCCGAGTGGGGTATACTGCAGGGCATCCAGTTGGAGCTCAGAGTCTGATGTATGGGTGTGAAATGGTGCGAGCGGCATTGCAGGGCTGGCACTTAGGAAATGAGACTTTGGGCAAGGCAGAGAAGAAAGGAGGTGGTATGGGTTTATATACTTTTTCAAGATAGGCACTTTAAGGAATTGAGGCCTGGAGAAGAGTGAAAATTGACGTTCTTCCTTTGCTTATCAGATAACTCTGAGCTTCTAAAAATACCAGGTGCCTGGGCTTTCCTTGATAGGTGAGAGGCCAAGAGGAGACCTGGTCCTTGGGTCCCTGTCTTCCCGGGACTTTTCAACCAGTCCCGTGTGGACTCAAGATGCTTTGAAATTACACAGACGGCTTCCTTTTGCTGTGTTAAAAATACAATTCAGAACTGTACGTTACTAGTTTTTAATTTTGTTAAAAAATAAGCCTTCAGTATCCTTAAAGAGATTTTAGAAAACTTAATTGAAAGGACAATGGAGCAGACTATCAATTACTGACTTTGTTGTAGTGTGTGCGCACATGCACCTCATTGGCCTACTCATGTCACAGGTTTCATAAAAGCGTTCTTCATATACTTAAAAAAAAAAAAAAAAAGACAAAAGAACCCAAAACCTTAATTGCAAAATTCCTGCTGGCCCCACTTACATCTTCCAGTGTACAGCTCTCTCCTTTCTCAGTGCGACTTCCTTTTAAATTAGGTATTATTAGACCCCGAGGTGTTACTCACAATGTTCAGATTGGAAATATGCTCGGTTCCTAGCTGATCATATTTTCCCCCTTCAAAGTGCTTCAAAAGGATCGTCACTGTTTTATTCACATTAGGGTCCAGCCTAAATGCTTTTAGGAAAAGCTTAATTTGTGTAAATGTTGGGCTTATGCCAGTTTGCATGGTTAGTTATTTTGCAGTCCTCTAATGTTCTGCTTACAGTTACAGCAGAATGACACAGTTTTGAACTACCCCTGATGTGATGAGCCATCGAGGAAAAAGTTCTCACTTGCCTGAAATCTTCAGGGTGTTGAGAAGGGTTCATAAAAATATATGAACTGCCACATTGGGTCTGACTCAGGAATCTGCTTTCTGCAGAAGCAGAATACTTAGTATTCTGTGACATTGGGGGAGAGGGCCAGAGTTAGATTTGAGATAGCTTTATAGGTTTCGGGGCATCTCTTAAACATCCATAATGGCACAATCTTTTAAAAACCTGTCATCCATATATTTAAATTCATATATTCAAATTCTTGAATTGTTTGTTTTTATCTTATATTCTATTCCTTTCACACCTTTAAAGGTAGAACTTGATTATATTGTTATTTTGATTTCAAATGCCCCATTTTGGGGATGGTAGAATGTCAGGGTGAAAGGGCCATAATGTTCACTGCTGTAACCCTTTCACTGTATTTGAGAGCTGCTCAGGATCATAAAGCTAATTGGACAGATGGATCTGGGTACTTGGCCCCAAGGCTTTTAACTTTTTGCTCAGTTTTTTTTCTAGGGGAATATCTCTCTCTCCCCAGAGCCATCTAAATCCAAACTCGGTGTCCATTATCTAACAGTTGATCCTCTTTTGACTTCATTGTTTGTACTAGTTGTGCTACCCTGTTTTCCCGAAAATAAAACCTAGCTGGACAATCAGCTCTAATGCTTCTTTTGGAGCAAAAATTAATATAAGACCTGGTATCGTATCGTATTGTATCGTATCGTATATTATGTAAGACCCGGTCTTATAGTAAAATAAGACCGGGTCTTATATTAATTTTTGCTCCAAAAGATGCATTAGAGCTGATTGCCCGACTAAGTCTTATTTTCAGGGAAATACATTTCTATCATTATCTTCAGTTTTTATTTCAGAAGCACCACCTACTTCTGTATTTTCGGTGACCTTTATATCCATCCAGTCAGTTGCTGTGTTTGGTTGGTTGTTGCGTTTTATTTTCAAATCCTTAAGCCTCTATTCTGGTTCCGACCTTTACAGGGCTGGGTACTAGAATGTAGCATTTCCCAAAGTGGGTTCCATTAAAAGTTAGTAGGTTGGAAAACAAAACAAAACAAAACAGAAATACCCTTAAAGTTAACAGATGTTAATATAAAAAAGGTTTGCTTGGGCGAGAAGGTGTTGGTTAAATAATATTTTAAATAAGTTTCATAGCAGAAGGACTTTGCATGGCCTCTTGTTTGTGACTGTCCTGGGACTCCGAGAGGGAGATACAGTATGCACATGTCCCAACTTATGTGACCATTCGACTACTTTTTGGGGGGATAATTATGTAGATCATACTGCTGAGTCACTTCATTGTACTATTTCTAGATCCCTTACTGACTTTTTATGGGAATATGTATTCTGTGTGAGTTCATTCTCAAATAGGTCGTATTGCTTTTTTACCTCTTTGATCTGGATCTTTCTTTCATCCTGGAAACCCATCTCCACCTGTCACACCTCCACATCTTTTAACAACCCAGTTTTGTTCCCATCTTCTCTGTCAATCTTACCCAGATTCTTGCTCTTCTGAACTTACAAAATAGCACTTACAGTTTCACCAGTTAAAAAAAGAGAAAATATTTGAAGTAGTCAAAATATTGTCACGTTGCACACCTATACTAGTTAAATTACTGAAATTCACACAAAAGGCCATTTTCAGTATTTGTTGTCGGTTGATGCATCACAACGCGTGTCACATTCTTCTCTCTCCCTTCACCCAGATTAACTTGCAAAACATTTCTTCAAACATATGGCTTGTATGTATGTATTTATTTGTTTTTAAAATTTTGTGTTCTTGGAATTGCACTGCATTTGTATAGAAATTCTGGGAGAATTGATCAAGTTCACATTTAAACTTGTGTTTGCTCCTGGAGCCTGAATTCGGGTGGCTTTTCTAATAGAGCATGAAACAAAAACCTGTAATGGATGTCACAATTAACTTTACTTTTAAAATTGTATGCAATACTTTTAGAAGTAAGGAGGGATGACTTGCAGTTCTTTAATGCATTCATTTTTTTCACTCGTCACATGTTCGCGTGCCTAGTACATGCCAGGCACTGTAGTAGGCTCTGAGTCTTTAATGTGGTTTCTGCTCTCATGGAGCATCGAGGGTAGAGAAACATTGCCGAAATTAGCACAGATATTTATGATGTATTTATGAATTGTGATAGCTGCTATGAAGAAAAAGGACAGGAGGCTGTGAGAATAAGAAAGGTGGGGAGAGGAGACTCAGGGAGGGCCTGTCTGAGGAAATGGACACTGATGAAGCTGCCTGACGGATGAGTTGGTGCTAGAGGAAGAGAAGGGTAGAAGAGCTTTCCAGACAGTGAAAAACGGGCTCAGAAGCCCTGAGGTGGGGCTCTGCTCTTAATGCTAGACTGATGGAAATTTTAATAATCAATGACTTAGATCAAGTTATTACTTCTTACAAATCATTATAATACTGGTATTTAAGTGTTTAAGTTATGATATATGAAAATATTTATTTTTGGTCAGTATATTCCCCTTCCTCCTCAAATAAAACTGCCTGAGTTAAGAGAGCTGTCTCTATCATGTGACCTGAACAGGACAGGACTACTGCCCATCTCCTAATCCCTGCTCTACTGTCTGAGTACTGCCATTGCCCCGAGTTCTGACGGCTGCTGGACACATCAGTGTTCTGGCCTCTGCATTATTGGTCTGGGCCTTGCTCCCAGGTGGGAGAAGCCCCCTTTTCCTTTGTTGGAGAGGTCCTGAGCCATCAGCGCTCTCTCCCTTCTCTCTGTGGCACCTTCTCCAGACACTCACTGAGGGCTCCAGTGTGGCCAGGGTGGGTAGAGGGGTCCAGTTTGAGTTACACACACCTCAGTCCTCTTAGAATCACTGTTTGTTTGTTTTTTTTTTTTTTTTTTTAAAGATTTTATTGGGGAAGGGGAACAGGACTTTATTGGGGAACAGTGTGTACTTCCAGGGCTTTTTCCAAGTCAAGTTGTTGCCCTTTCAGTCTTAGTTGTGGAGGGCGCAGCTCAGCTCCAGGTCCAGTTGCTGTTTTCTAGTTGTAGGGGGCACAGCCCACCATCCCTTGCGGAAGTCGAACCGGCAACCTTGTGGTTGAGAGGACGAGCCCCAACCAACTGAGCCATCCGGGAGCTCAGCAGCAGCTCAGCTCAAGGTGCCGTGTTCAATCTTAGTTGCAGGGCGCGCTGCCCACCATCCCTTGTGGGATTCGAGGAATTGAACTGACACCCTTGTGGTTGAGAGGCCACTGGCCCATGTGGGAATTGAACTGGCAGCCTTTGGCATTAAGAGCATGGAGCTCTAAGCGCCTGAGCGGGCCGGCACCTGAATCACTGTTGTTTGGTCAAGGATTTGCACCTGGGGCAAGTGCATCTGAGCTTGGATCTCTCTTACATGGTGTTAAGTGCTTGCTTCCATGGGAGGTAGTGTAGTGTGATGGTTATGGGCTGGGCTCTGGAGGAAGTACTGGTTTTGAAACTTGACTCTTTTGCTCGGTAGCCCATTACCTTGGGCGTGGAACTTAATCTGGCTCTGCTTCCTGTCTCTCATCTGCAAAATGCAGGTAACAGAACCTTCTTCTTTGGGCTGCAGTAGGGATTAAATGCGTGAACATGTAAGTGCCTAGAATCGTGTTAAGTGCAGTGCAAGCGCTCAGTGTAAAAATGGTATTTGCTATTTGTTCCTGAAAATATATTCTAGGGGTTCTTCCTTCCCACTGCCAGATACTCAGATCTGTTCAAATCTAAGCAGTGCATATAATTTATGATTTGATATACGGCTCCAGTTACTCCTGAAAAAATAGGTAGGAAGAAAGATGGCAAAGAAATAAATCAGAATGTTAACCATGATTGTGTTAGTATAGTAGATTGGGGTGACTTTTACTTTTATTCCTGTTATTTTCCACATTTTCTGTAATCTGGTTATGTTACAAACATAATAAAATCTTAATGAAAAAAGGCCAGGCTGGCTGTTGCCCAAGTTGTTCACTAAAGTGGGGCAGAAGAGAGTGGGACCCCTGGGATCTGCCTGCTCTAATTGCATTCACAGGTGGAGTACTTTCCCTTTTATGCTTATAGTTGCAGAAATGCAACAGTATTTAAAAGTCTTCAGCAGAAGTATACCAAAAAAGTTTGAGGATAGGGATGTGATTGTGAAACTCTTTTTTTCTTTGAGTGTTTGTTTTTCTATCATTATTTTCTCTTTTTGTTTCTTTCTGAGCTCTCTGAGTTGACCCCTGGCCATCTGTTCCTCAGTCTCTTTTGGTTTCCTCTTACTCCACTCCTTCTTGAAACCCCTTCCTTTCAATACCCCATCTTTCTCCTTGCTGTATTGCGGAAATGATGCACACACTTCTTCAGTTCAAAGTGAAGAATATTTTATTTCTTATTTTTAATCGTAAAAATAAATGTAGCTTTCACCTTCAAAAATATAAATTAAGTTGCCTTTTATTTACTCACACTTAGAATGAATGAATGAATGACCAGATTTACTAACTCAATAAACTTTGGGGGTTTGTAGCCACTTAAAAGCACCACGAATTGTAGGACATTGGGAAGCTGAAAGGAAGGGAAGATTGAGTGAATGCTGAAGTTGAATTTTCCTCTTTCCCTATATTCTGTGTTGGTTATCTGTGTTGGTACCATCTTGTTATGTGCCATAATTTTTAAACTTTTCCAAATTGGAAGAACGGAATTCTGGAAAATTACCAAAATATGTTTTTTATAAAGAAAACTTTGCCAAATCTGACACATTTCCTCAGAAACCCATTGATTTTAATTACTTTTTTAAAAGTTCAGTGAGCCTTCCTTTCATGCGCCTCCTCTAGTATAATTCTGAGTGGAGAAATGGGCTTTTCAGCTAAGTTTGTTTTATGTATAGGAATTTACTCTTAAGCAGGGGCATTCTGTAAGTATCAAAATGATACTGACATAGATTTCAAGGAAAGTGTGACAGAGATCTTGCCTGGCGTCAGTAGAAGAGCCGTTTACTTGAGGAATATTGCTAATTTCAATGAGATTTCACAGTTAAATATAAAATCTAGTTGAGGGGTTTAAATAAAGTGATGCCTTCCTGTACCTTATTCCACAATTTGTAATGTTTTACATCTCACATCACAAGTGCCTGATTTGAATGTAGCAAATATTTAGTATGAATGTTCTTTCTCTGCTGTAAGGAAGTCTAGTGCCATTACAATAAAATCTGGATTTATAGAGTAGGTATACTTAGAATTTAGCATTTCCTTTTCAAAAGGATGCATCATAGGAATTCTTTAAATTAGAAACAATATTCCGTATTTTGCCGTGTATAATGCACACTTTTTGCCCAAATTTGTGAGGGAAAAATAAGAATGCGCATTATGCATGGGTAGTAATAATTACGCATCTACATAAATGTTTTTAATTATTTTATTTATGCTTATGAGTTAAAAGTGTAGAAATCAATAACAATATCTGTATGCAAAATAATACCCTGGAATACCATAATTGGTTTGGTTAAACTTACAACAACAAAGAGTTCTTGGCCTTCTATGCTGCGTAAATATCATAAATTTGTTACCAGTACATAAAATTTCTTGTACCTTGTATCTATTCTTGTGTTTTGTAATTATTTGTTACATAAAATTTCTTGTACCATAATGTGTTAAAAAATAAGTGCTAAAATTCCTTTCTAATACAAGTACCTAAATGGAAACAAAATTTTGAATTAAACATTTAAAACAAAAGATTTTTTCCCCCTGAACGTTTGGGCCAAAAACATGGGCGTGCATTATACATGGGAACCCATTATACACAGTAAAATATGGTATACATCACTTTTGAGTCAGGCAGTGGTTGCAGATGTTCTGTGTACCCTACGCTTCTTACCAGGTTTCATCATAGACCTACGGATGTAAGCATGACCTTGCATGACATTTGTGGATGTTGCCTGTTTCATTTCATGCACCAGTATGTGGAGGAGGAGAAATTGGTTGGGTTTAGCTGAGACATGCCAAGGGTTGGGCATGAGTGTTGAAGAAATAATGGTACAATTGTCAGCCCAACCTTAATACTCGCCATTTGTCCCCAATTTAAAAAACAGACAAAAAAAAAAAAAAAACACAGACAAACGTTGGTAAAATGTTAAAGGAAACTTGTACCATTTTACATAATCGAGAAGTAACCTAGAGACCGTTTCATGGACTCTAGAAGGCATAGTTGACAACTTCTCTCCTCCTTGGATGGAGAAAATGCCCTTCCTTACCTAGCCGTCAGTGAGCCTGTCATGCATTTGATATAGAGGCGGCTTCACGTTCTGTGATTCCACTTCCAGCTTTACACTTGTGCTCTTGGCAGCAGCGTGTGCGTGCTGTTCTTTTCTTACCAGTACAGTTAATAACCGCGGCAGATGTTGGGAGCCTAGTTCCACAATCGTGCAGCTGTTTATGTGTCTGGTTGGATTTCTTGAAAGAATTAATCAATTTTTAGGATCTCATGCTGAGATCCTATAAGGCCTACACATATGACAGGATTTAGAGGGAAACTTACAGGAGTTTGCATTGGATGTTGCAACAGATGTAGCATGCAGGTGAAATGGCAGCTAAAAGGAATTCTGTAGTAAAGCTTCTCATTTATCCTAAAACCAAACAACTCAGAAAGTCCAAGATTACTAGCACTCTTTTGGATATTTTGTAGTAGAGAATCATCTTAAGAACATTACAGAGTTTGGAAAATGGAGCTGAAAAAGACACTTCTTGAGCCAACTACTTTAAAATACCAATTATAGTCATTTTTGAATATTCCTTTCCAAGCTTTTTATACGTATAGTTTAAAATGACTGTAATCAGAACATATATATATTTTCTATATTGCTGCATACTTTTTGAAATATATTTTTTTTTTTTTTTTTTTTTTTTGAGAGCCCACTGGCCCATGTGGGAATCGAACCGGCAGCCTTCAGAGTTAGGAGTTTGGAGCTCTAACCGCCTGCGCCACCGGGCCGGCCCTGAAATATATTTTATAGTTCTGTATTATTCCATTGAGTTTTGTAATTTCCCTAAAGGTCCCTTTATGATTGGGCGTTTGGGTTGCCTCTGCCAGTTTGCTATTGTAAATAAGACTATGATGAACATTTTTGCACATACAACCTTTTCCATGTTTTGGATGATTTTCTGACAATACATATTGAGAAGGAGGCTACTGGGCCAGAGATGGTTGTGAACATTTTGATATACCCCTCTTTGATCAGGGGGTGGACATGGTGCCTGGATTGGTGGGTCAGGGCAAGTTGGAGCCTGGGATGACTCCCAAGCTTCTGGCCCTAGTGTGGTTGGGAAAGGCTGGCACAGCCAGGCTTGAAGGGGACAGGTTCCTTGAAGGGGACGGGTTCCTTGAATGGGATGGGTTCCTTGAAAGGGAAGGGTTCCTTGAAAGTGACTGGTTCCGGTTGGGATGTGGGGCCTTCAGGCAGTGGGTGAGGCTCAGCAGACCATTGACATGCAGGGTCTGGAGCTGAGGGACAAGCCAGGGCCTGAGTTTAGTGATGGAACCACCAGCATCCAGGTATGGTTAGAGCTGTGGGTATTGTTAGTTTAGGGTTGCCTAGAGGGTTGAGTGAGAAGAGAGGAAGGTGGATAATAGAATGCCAGGGAGTGTTACTTTGTGACAAGGAGAGGAGGAAGGAAAAGCTACTGAGGAACATAAGAAGTCATGGGAGTGGGAAGTGGACATGGAAGAAATGACCCCTTGGAAGCCAGGGCAGGAAAGAGTTTCAGGGAAGGAGCGCAGGGGGCAACAAACAGGTGGTGACATTTTATTTGAGGCTGTTTCTATGGCATGTGCTGAGCAAACTGTGGGTGCCTAGCAAGGTGGCAACTGTCAAAGGTAAGCTCTGTCAGAAACCCGAGCTGTGGAGGAAGACGGAAGTAGGTAGTTGCTGGAAGGGGTTGTCGATGGTGTATTGGTCTGCTAGGGCTGCCATAACACTGCCACACCCACAGGGAGGCTTACACAACAAAAGTTGCTTTTCTCAGGATTCTGGAGGCTGGAAGTTCAAGATCAGGGTATTGGTAGGTTTGTTTTCTTCAGAGGCATCTCTTCTTGGGGTGTAGGCCACCTTCTTGCTGTGTCCTCATAATGGTCGTTTTGGATTGGGACCCACTGAGACGGCTTCATTTGAACTTAATCACTTCTGTGACGGCCCTATCCAAATACAGTCACATTCTGAGATACTGGGAGTTAGGGTTTCAACATGAATTTTGGGGGGCACAGTGAATTTGGGGGGTGCACAGTTCAGCCCCCACCACATGGATTCTAAGCCTGATGACCCACCTGTCTCCTCCCTCCTTGCCCCGTGCTCCCTCATCCTTTACACTGTTGACCATCTGTTCCTCCTGTCCCACGCTTGTCCCTTGGCTTTGGTGATCAGTGCTATTCTGGTCTCACCCCTCATCTCCTCCTGGTCTCCTGGTGTCCAGGTTCTGTAGGGGCTGGGCCTTGGCTCTCCTCTCTTCCTGGAATCACTTCTACCTGTTACACATCTTCAGCTCCTTTTCAACTATAACTCAATTTCATGTTACACAGTATTCATTCTCCCAGGCATAAAATTTGTGTCAGATTAACTATGTAGTGAATTTTATTTGATGAGAAGATGAAACCGTTTTGTAATCCTGTTCTCATGGTTGCTCATCTCATAGTTAACAAACAAACAGCACAGCGGGGTCAATGATTTAGGTCAGTCCAGTAAAATTTATATTTGAGTTCACTTCCTATTTCACAAATTGTTTTTCTCCCTAGAGTTTGGTTTTGGGTTTCTTTCTTTTTAAGAACCTACGTTGGTTAAAGTAAGACTGAATGCGTAGCTATCCCGGTAGAGTCCGGGGGCAGAATTATTTTGGTGGGTATGGTATCACTGCCTTTTTCCTCCAGGTGTGGGGTGTTTATTGTTTGTTGTTTGAGTTAAAACTATGTAGAGGTTAAGGTTATCCTATTTGATGCTGAGGAGGGAGCCTTTACATGCATGGTGTTGGTAAAAGGGTCAGGGGTCGACTTGTGAGTTGTTATAAAGTATGGTTGGTGGTTTTGGGGTCTCTGGTGTATATGTACTTACATGGTGTTTCTCACAACAGTCTGATGAAGTATATCAACATGATGTCTCCATAGAAGTTCATATATTTTTTTTTTTTTACCCCACCCCAAAAGAAGTTCATATTTTTATTGAAGAGGCTGACTATCAGATTTCTGGAAGTATATAAGTGACAGATAGAGTTACTGTTTGGCTACCTTAAATAGAAGCACCCAGATTTTGCGGGGCAACCTTGAGAGGAACATTATGTTTGTCAACAGTTTTAAAGAGGTATGTAATTTTAAAGTATGAAACTCAAATTTAGTTTTTAATAGTAACTTACGTGTTTATTCTTTCTATCTTTAAGAGGCAGCTTATTGGAATGACATGTGACCTTGTACTCTTGACTGGTTGTGGGTTTGCAGTATTATTTTTGTGTTTTCTTAAATGACTTAAGCACTTCTGACTGTACATTTGGGACAGAATAAATATGGTAGTTGGATATAGTTTTGAAAAACCAACCAGAGTTTTAACCTGGTAATATGATAGTACTAATTCACTCCTATAATTGTCTAGGCTCACAGCTTTGAAAAACAGTGCAGCTCTTAGTCTCCTCCAGACGTGTTCTTTTCCTATGCAAAATAGATCAGCTGATGCCCGTAAGACACTAAATGCTCAGAGTTAGAGAGGTACCCTACCCTGTAGTGTGCCCTTGAGCTTGTGGTCCTACCAGTGGAGATAGATGCTTATCCAGACTCAACTGTGTTTATTCCCAAACCTGTTTATGCCAGTTGCACTTACTATATTTAATATAATGGTTTTAAATACATATGCAAAAAGCATTGTTGTTGCTATCAAAATTCATTGGAGTGTTTTGGAAACTACTCGATTACGGTAAGTTTCTAAAAATGATGACACTTCATTTAGGAGTGGCTGAGAAAACTGGAACGGATTTGGGGAATCATAAAATAAAAGTATCTGCACTAATATTGTCAGTCATTCCAGATGGTGTAAGTTGTGACTGTGTAAAACTGAGAATCTTAGTGCCTCGAAGCGATATTCTGCACCCACATTGTGTGTCCATTGTAGTCAGGTGGGGGCTCTGCTTCCCGTTGCTGACGTCCTCACCTGGGGACACAGTGATGGAGCAGCACCCCCTGGAGCACTGCTGATCCCTGACTAGAGGGAAGGGCTGCTGCGAAGCCTATGTGGCCCTGTGTCTGCATTCAGCAAGGCGAGGCTGTGTCATCTTTCCAGAGAGAGGCGTATTGAGCATTTGTCGGGAATAGCACAGACCATCCCACATTGCTTCCCAGGTGTCTTTACCACCACACTGTTCTGGAAAGAAATTAGACTTGGAGGATGATGACATGAGTATGGTTTGTAAATGAAAGACCCCTGGGTACGACATATACTTAAAGAAATGATCTCAGCACTATAGCAAAAGATTGGCAAATGTATGTTTATAGGATTTAATTTTAAAAATTATGTGTAGGTATTGGTTGTGTTTTTTTTTTTTATGACTTTCAACTGTAACTGGCTTCTTGAAAAATCAACCAAACTGTCAATCTTTCTGCATTTGGATGAGAGAGCTTGCATTCTGCCTAATCACTGTCTTCTGAATATATTTTGTACTTCTCGCTTTAAAGTTCCTTCCTGCTTAACCCTTTCCTCCTAATCATCCTCAAAAAGTCAAGGACACGTGGCACAAATGCTTTGGCCATCCTTTTCTGATCCCCTTATATCCTAGTAATAGTTTCACCTTTAAACATAACCATCAGTCTCCGTGTTCCTCTGTTTGAGGTGACTCACGTGCCCACGTGAGTGCTTGTTTTATTGCTCTTAAGTACTTTCTGTCCCCAGCTAGATTGCTAATGCCTGGGTGCTTAAGCAGTACATGCATCTCGCATTCTTCCCTCTCCCAGTGCCTGTGTGTATACCAGGCTCACAGGTCAGAGACGTAGGCTGTGAATACAACAGAGGACTGTGTGGTTAATCATATAATACAGTTCTGGGTGGAAGCTTGAGGCCGCTCGTCCCTAGTTAGCCACAGGATATTGACCTACTTTTCCCTTCTTATCTGTGTGCAAAATATTTGTTGTACTTTGTGTGTTCTCCCTGTCACAACGAATGTTTGTCTCTCCCTTTCTCGTGAACCGAGTGCTAAAGTGCTAGTTAAATCAGTGGACAAGTAAAGTTGGTAAGCAGTTTTAATTTCTAAACTAGGGGGCTTTATAATCGTGACATTTAAAGAGATCGCTGTAATTTTTATATCGCTCTCTATCTCTACTCTACTATTGAGAGACATGATTAAGGGTGTGATTAAAAATTTTAAGTTTTTAGTATATGTGCTGCCGAAGCGAGCACACAAAAAAAATTTTAAGTTTTTATACCTCTTAATTTGATGATTTACAATGTAATGATGTGGTATTTTGAAAACCTGTTTGTTTTTGATAAACTACTTGTAGACGGAAATTAACTTTTCTTCATCAGGCATGTACAGTGTAGTTCAATATTGAATATTTTATTTCTTACTAAAACTTCACTTGGGAAAATTTATTGTATGGTTCTATACATAGTCAAATTTATTAACTTTAAAAATTGATTTTTACAGGTTGTGTACTATATTCAAGGGGGAAAATGAGTGTATGTGTGTGTGTGTGTGTGTGTGTGTGTGTGTGTGAAGGGAAGCATTTGTATGTATATATCCTTCTATAAATATATGAAATAATTGCTGTAGCCTACAGAACTTTTGGATGTTAGCAGAATTATTCAAATTTAGTTAACATTTGTAAATTTAAATTTAGTAGACAAATTTTTGTAAACATTTTAGTTGGTGACTTAAAAGGTTTATTTAGCGATGGCATGCCTTATAAGTGATTTGCTGTATAGTGTATCTTTTAGTTCTTCATAAATACTTGAGAATATATTTAGAGATATTTATATCTTACATAAGATATGGTACATTTGATTTTAAATTCAATAATGCTTCTAATATTAGAAAAATTAGGAAAATTAGGAAAAAAGTGACCCAGAAAAATACTTCCAAATTCTAATGATTGTTGATTTAGTCAGCGTAAATGAAGTAACCCACTGTGTTTTAGCTATTTTTTTTTAAATTCTTTTTAAATGAGAAACTCGTGTTGCCTTCTCAGTTTACATTATCAGTATTTTTTTGTTTGAATATCTTAGCTAGTTTTGTTTGATCAATTCTCAAGTAATACACATTCGTAAAATCCTAATGTAAATGTGTAAACATCTCTGATTACATAGTGTATTAGACCTGATTTTAGTGGCTGACTGCTTGAGGAAGCTTCTGAATTTTTGTTATTCTAAAGAATTTTTCTTAACCACAAGTAGAAAGGCATTACTGAAGATCCACTGTTAATGCGTATTTTTCTCATCTTTTCCTCTATGGGTTTCTTCATTTTGTAATTCCAGATCCCTTTTTGCTTTCATAACTGGATGAATTTATCAAAATAGCCAATGCCATTTTGCAACTGACCATGTCGTTGTAAACACAGCAGCAAACAGAGTCACATGTGTCTCAGTACCTTTACTTCTCCATCGTCTCGTGGATTCTGTGCATTTCTGTCAGTGCTGTGTATGGTTAGACCCTTAATACATTATTTTTTTTCCCCTGGTGAGGTCAGAATAAAGAGAGCTGCTTTCCTTTACCTCTGAGTAAATGGCATTGGGAAAGATTCTTGTGGACTGGCATTTTTGGTTTTTAACATTCTTTACAACCAGACCTAAGATGCACGTTCACCCAAAATGAAGGAATTAAGTCTTTCCAGAGTTGAGCTTTTCATGTTGAATCAACGTGATGGAAGCTGGGACAGGATCTTAGGAGATGATGCATTCAATCCCTTTGTGGGGCAACTGAGACTCAGAGCTGGTAATGTGCCCAAAGTCTCCCTCTGAGCCAGCTGCCGAGCTGAGTCTGCAACTTGGATCTTTTGGCTTCTGGAGCCACCGTGGTGGTCATGCTAACCTCTGTGGTCTGGTGCAGAATGCAACAGCTGATGTTTCCCTGTGAGACATAACTTGCTTCCTTACCCCAGAGGACAAAAAGAGTGCACTAAATTCAGTATATTTCTCTGCACTATCACTGAAAAGAGCCTGAGAGATGGAAAGGTGCCTTTCTAAAAGAAGGTACTTCTGCCCTGGTGTACCCCGGGCTCTTTTATGTGAACGTCGTCGTTCAGCCAGTTGTTTTCAAAAACCAATCCAGTGGGGCCCCCCAAACTGATGGGTACAAGAAACCCTATGTGAGTGCCCACCAGGTGCAAATCACTGTACTTTTAATCATGAGGGAGTACCTTGAGTGATTGGAGGGTTTGATCAAGTGTAAAGGGAACAGAAAGAATGACGCTACAAGCAGGGGAAAAGGGCAAGGGTCAGGAGGGCTTTGGTCAGGATATTAGTATATGGCACGAGATTGGGACTCTCTGATTCACAAGTCAATTCATTTGAAAGGGAAGTTGGTTTTCCCCTGGTGGCTGTATTCTATTTAATGATCACCAATCGAATCTGGTGTCTGTGCACTGGCCAGGAATAGTCAGAGCTGTCGGGTGTTATAGTCGAGTGGTTTTATGTTCATCAAGGGGTTCCAGGGTCTCGGGTTTGCCAATCTAAACACATTCGACTTCATGGAATTTTTAAAAATCTGTCTTGAGGGAACAAATTGAGAAGTCTATGGGTTATAATTAGCACGTTCCACATCCCAATTAACAGCTGAGTTTGTGTTTCTGGCTATAACGTGGTTTATAGTTTTTGGCTACCTTGTCCCGTAGGAACTCATAGGCCTTTTCAGACGTTAGCTCATTAAATAATTCTCCTAACATCCAGAATGAGTAGGATAGTGGGACCATTGGTTTCCCCCTAAAACTAGAACTGCTTGCTGTTCTTTCTAGACCTTCTAGGATTTTGGCTGGTGAAAGGTGCCAAGCCTGTGGGGGGGTGGAGCTGGCGGGGAGGTGGAGAGGGAGGGCTGGGGGTGGCTTTCAGACCCAGTCTTGGGGGTAGGTGTCATTCTCTGAAGTTGTTCTGCACTTTGGCTGTTGTTCCTGCCATGACTCAGCAAAGCCTCCTCCAGGAAGTGATGGTGGGTCGGTGATGTTGGCTGCATTTCCTCCTCAGGGTACTGAACCCCATGGAATGTCTGTTGCAAATGAAACAACTCTAGGTTATCTACCTGGACACCTGCCGGAAGACAACTCTCACAAGAAGAGTCGGGGAGCTCTGCAGGATCAGAAGCAGAAATGGCACTGGGAAGGGCTGAGCATCTAGTGAGAACCTGCTGTGAGTTAGGGCTTTGCTCTCTCCGCCAGCCTGCACAATAGTCCTAATAATGGAATGGATGTTGTCATCCCTGAGTTTTTACATCAGAAATTCGCGTTCCAGAGAGAATTCTCTTGGAATCGAGCCTGGGCCTGTGATCCAAGTCCTGTGCTGGGACAGAACAAAAGGGAATTCTCAGCTGTGGTAAACTCTTGCTGCAAAATTTCTGTAGCAAGTTGCTCTTTCCCAATGTAGAAGTAAAGCTTCTCCTTAAACTGGGGATATTTGTGAAGAGTTTGGCAACTTAGGAATTAGATTGAAGGGCGTGTATATAATATAATAAGTGTGAAAAACCACTCGCAGACTAGTCTCGAAAGCTTCCTCCTTGCCCTGGTTCTTCCAGAAACCAGATGTGCAACACCTCAGGTCCATTTCTCTTTGTCTTAAAGGTTTTGCCTGGGTTCCTAAGACATTTTGGTCGTGCATCAGATCAGAAAGGATAGTTTGCAGCTTGTAATCCAAAACCTTCAATGTTGTCATAGCAGCCACAGTTATTTTTGACTCAAAAATCCTTCTAATTAGTCTAGATAATGTATTTGTCATTTCTACAGTTAGAAAAAACAATTGTTTTTACCTGTCACTTTATGAATTGTGAAGTCCTAGACGCTGTCTTTTAAATCGTTAATAATTGGTCTGTGCCTGGGATTGAAGGCAGTTTAGCTCCTGCTCGATGGGCTAGCCTTTCCATAGCCAGACAGAAGCAAACCTTGGTATCGACACCTGGTGGTTCTTGGCCCCTCTCTGCCTATGCAGAGACCCTTTGGGGTGATAACCAGAATGTTAAATTAATTACCCTTTCTATTCACAGGACTTTGTAAAATTGGAGTCTGCTTTATGGTTTATGGGTTTCCATTTGCTTTTAACTGTTTGTTTTTCACTCCCAGTTCAAATGTTTTCCATTTTGTCATTGCCTGATAATTTAATGTCCTGTGTATTATCCAGAGTTTGAACACAAGCCAACAACTTACTGTATGGAAATTGCCCAGTAGTTGGGCCCATTTTTCCCCCCCCCAATCAAAGATTCTAACAAAAGGCATCCTACCAGCAGTCCATTAAATACTCTTAACAAAAGGCTTTAGAGGAGTGGGGTGTAATGCTCAGTATGTAGTAACTTTAATTGTGGAATAAAGGATTGGACAGTCAGATAACTATACTTTGTGAAGTAAATGCCATGGCTTCTCTAAGGAAGTGTGTTGATGGGAACAAAAATCAGCATCACCAGAGCCTTTTCACAAATGCATGGCAAGGTCCACTTGTTATGCACTGGGAGCCCTGAAAAGCACCCCTTGGGGTTCTATGTGGCCCACCAGCCCCATCTCCTTTGAAAACCATGCTGTTTGAGTAAATTGTCCTAAAGAATACAGTGCTCATTCCACTTGCCCGTTAGGTTGATAAATACGGAGAAGGTGTCTTGCCCTTTGATTTCTAACCTGACTCTTTCCTGATCTTTCATGTTCTTGGTGTATCATCTAAGGCGTTCTAATTGTTCTTTGCCACTTGTGACCTGGATAGGAAGGGTGGAGAGGATGGAAACAGTACTGCAAGGAAGAATGGGTCGTGTCTCTGTAAGGGGCCTCCATTCATTTGCTCTCCACACCAGAGTCCTGTGTGCCTGGCAGTGGGGTCTTTGCACATGGAGAACTCAAACCTTCTCCAGGGGAGGAGGAGACAAGCAAACTAACAGTTGTACTGGAGGTGTACTGGCTTGCTCAGAGCATGCTGCCCTCAAGAAGTGGCTACTCACACTGGTTTATGTCAGGGGGATTCATTTAGGATAAGAAGCTCGGCTGAACCTCTTGAGGACCTATAACTAGAACCCCTCTCAGGGTCTAAAGCAGCTTTTCTGTCTGCCCCATGAGGTTTGTCGTCGCTGCTTCTCTCTGCCCATGTGCTTCGTGCTTCTCCTCAGACTGGCTTCCTCGGCTAGCGCCCGGCAAGGCTTCCTTGAATGATACACCCTGTCCCCTGGATGTTCATGAGCTTCCTGGCCCAGTGCACAGACAGCCCTCTGACTATAGTCTCTGGGTCCTAATTTCAGATCTTTGTAAGCAGTTAGCGATGGCCTGGTTGGAGGAGCTGTTGGAAGCTTTGGCATATTTGTGTATCATGTGAGGTTTGCCTTAGGGTGGGGGCACTTTGCCAGGGAGAGATGAGACTGAGGAAGAAGGCTATCGAGTCAGGTTGTGCAGTTATGTGATCTCCGATAAGGAATTTTTATTGTGGTAAAGTATATGTGACATCACATTTGCCGTACCATTTTAACTTTTTTAAATGTACACTTAAGTGGCATTAAGTACATTCAGATTATCGTGCAACCATCACCACCATCTCTCTCCTGAACTTTTTCATCTTCTTAAAGTGAAACTCTGTACCCATTAAACAACTTCCTATTCCCTTCTCCTCTAGGCCCCTATGACCACCATTCTACCGTGTTTCCCCAAAAATAAGACCTCAGTTAAGATCGTCAGCCAGACGGACGCATTTAGTACATTATGACGATGTTCCAGAAGAAGGTGACATGACTGTATTTGAAGAAATGTAGATTGTTGTACTTGAAAAAATAAGACATCCCCTGAAAATATGCCCTAATGTGTCTTTTGGAGCAAAAATGAATATAAGACCTGGTCTTATTTTCGGGGAAACATGGTATGTCTTTATGAATTTGATTATTCTAGTACCTCATACAAATGGGGTCATACATATTTGTCCTTTTGTGACTGGCTTATTTCAGTTAGCATATTGTCTGAGTTTCTTCCATGTTGTAGCATGTGTCAGAATTTCCTTTTTAAGGTCGACTAATATTCCATAGTGTATGTATATCACATTTTGTTTATCCATTCATTCATTGATGGATTTTTCAGTTGCTTCTGCCTTTTGACCATTGTGAATAATGCTGCTTTGAACACAGGTGTACAAATACCTGCTTGAATTCTTGCTTTCATGCCCTAAAGTAGAATTACTGGGTCATGAAAAATCTGTTTCTTTTTTTTCTTTCTTTCTTTCTTTTTTTTTTGAGGATCTGCTAAGGGATTTGATTATTGGCTTAAAGACACTGGAGAGAGAGTTACTGAAGGATTTGAGGCTTACCTGATCAGACTGTGATTTAGAAAGGCAACTTGGGTAGTGTGGTCCAGGGATGGAGAGGGGGCGAGGGAGAGGGCTGGCCGAGGCTGCGGTGGCCAGACAAGGCAGAGACCACTCTGAAAGCTGTTGCTTCCCTGGCGAGACATGATGAAAGCTGAGCTAGGGCAGTCTCTGGAGAAGGGATGGAAGTGGGAGTGATTAAGGTGGTACAATCAATGAGAAAGATTGGCGGTGGGAGGAGGAAATGAGAGACAGGTAGAGGCCAAGGATGAGAAAATGGGTCACTTGTGACTTTTTGGAATTTAGGGGGAATAACAAGGTTGTTGTTTTATTTTTTATTTATTGTATTTTGGTATGGGGTGATAAATGATGTAAGTTTTGAACATGTATTCAGATGTTAGACACAGCCATGTAGTAGAGATGATTGGTAGGCAGGATGATTGGTTGATAATATGGGTTGCTAATTTGGGGGAGGAGGTAAGGTAAGGAATAAAGGGGCAGATGGCCATGCAGTTTGGCTGAATTTAAAAGTGTTGAGGATAGTGTTGGTGTAACCACACAGTCTCACAGCTCTGGATCTATTTCCTTTCCCTACCTTGAGGCAGAAATATATACATCAAAATTCATAAATCCAGAAATCACGGCCAGTTCATTGGTGAATAAAAATCAGGTTTCTTAAGGAGTAATGAATTCAAAAGGACTTAAAGTATGAGTGTGTTGAATTTGGCTTACGTTCTTTATACTTATCTGCATTTTCTGATCTTTTTTCCTGTAGTGAACACATATTGCGTTTCATCATTAAAAAGATCATTTGAAATTTCAAAAATTGCTTATTTTCTTATCTTGACTCTCTGTCTGGACTGTGATCTCCAAGGCGGTGGACTGGGGCGGGGGAAGTACAATGGTGATTCACAGTGTGTCCCTAGCACTTAACACAATATCAGAGACTAGGAGGGCTCATTGGAAATGATGGTTGAATGAATTGAACGGAAATTTAATCTAACTGCTCTCTGAGATGAGATTCCGTGCTATTTTAAAAGATGTAGGAAGGAAATTCCAGTTTTTCTCAGTCACTTAGCTCATTATATTAGGTACTGAACCACATCCTATAGACTTGGCCCCTCTTTTGCCTTTGTTTTGCCACCAGGATTTGCTGAGATTTATTTTGTGCATGAAGTCTTGCCACATGGGCCCTGTTTTCTTACTTAAATGTGTTTCTTATGTTATTCTTAAAAGCATTAGTGATCTTTTGGGGAGCCAAATAGCTCAATTCTGTTTTCCTGTCCTTTGTTGATAATATTATGTTTTTAGAGGAAAGGTTCCAAGTGACTTACAGCTGCAGTCATTATTCTGCCTTCTGGTCAGGAAGGGGCCTACCGAAGAACCAACTAATCCATGAACCAACTAATCCACCCACCCTTGGCAGCTGTGAGAATGTGCATTATTGAATGACTCATTTGTCAATTGTAAATTTGCATACTTGTTTTCCCTTCGTATTTCTCTGAATGCGTACTGTGTGCTAGAGGCTGTGGGCTGTGCCTTTGGGGAAATAAAGATGAATAAGGTGTGACTCTTGACACCAAGGAGCTGATTCTGTAGAATAGAGGCTACCATGCATACATGACGACCATACAAGGAGGTTAATGAGTGGAACTGGAGTCAGACAAGAGCAATTGTTAGTATGCTAAGAAGACCCTGAAAGTTCTCCTCTGATGTGTAGTGCTAATGACCTTACAATAGCTGTGTAAATGTCTTCATTTACAATTACCAAACCAATAGATAATCTGTTTTCATTAAGCTTTCCTACAAGAGTGGGTTTTTTTTTATAGCTTTGCTTTAAAAATTCCTTCAAATTTAAAATTCTATTAACTTGTTAATATTAAGCCTTATAATCATTGCATCCTCAGCGCTGATTTGTGCGTGTTCTTTCAAATTCTACAGTAAAACTGTTTCAACTTAAAAATGCACATCTGTTCTCATCTGTTGTGCTCTGAGAACTGTGAATTACACGGGAGACCATCAGATACTATATTTCAGATTATCCCACATCTCTTACTAATATTAAATTACTGATTAATTTGGAATAGCTTTTCAGTGTTGCTGTTTCAATATCAAATAGTATAATGATCATGCACTTCATATGGATGTGCTTGTCTGGTCTCTTGGGAGGGGCTTTTGGCTTAGGGAATGTTGGTCTTGACATTCCTGAGCACAGATGACGTTTAACACGGTAGGTGGCTTGTTAATTTAAGGTTGGTGACTGGGGTAGACTACTTATGTTTAAATGTTAGGTTGCAGATGACCATTTTAAGATGGTATAGGATGTTTATGCTGCATTTTTTTTTGGATTTAGAGGATTGTTTGAAATAATGATTTCAGTATTTAAATGGTATTTTTTACACAGCAAAAGATGTGAGTGAATGAATTGGTGTACATTGAAGTGTAAGTAATTTTGGAAGTTTTTGAGATAGAGTAGGTGGAGGAAAAAATGGTTGCTATCATATATATATATATACGATATATATATACATACATCGTATATATATATATATATCGTGTATATATATATATATATATATATATATATATATGATAAATTTTTTGTTTTTTGGCGGGAAAGAGCTGAGACAGCCATAGTCTCACTTGGCATCAGTTGGTGGGCTGGTGGCTGGACTAACTCAGCACCTGCAGATAAAGAGACCCTGCTTCCAGGCTCCTCTGTGGTTCCTTCCATCTCCCCCAGAGTATTTTGTCTTCATTTCACCAAGGTTGGCAGAAAGAGTTCAGGTTTGACATCATAATGAAGATCTCACAGTGGTATAGTACTGTGTGTTGGGCACTGTACTTAGTGTCATGTCGGTTAGGGATCGTGGTTGTTTGCAGTGCAGGCATGATGTAGAGACTCAGAACTGCAGAGAGGTTGGCAGACCAGGAAGGACACAGGCTTGGAAGATAGGGAGGAACCAAGGAAAGGCTGGAGGACTGGGCAGCAGGATCCCTAGCAGAGGCCATGCTGCAGGAACCACCTGGTCTTCATGCCGCTGCTGATGAGTATACTCTCCAGGCTGTCACCACCAGCTTTCATTTCATAGTCACCAGGGCTCCAAGTCCCCGGAGGATGTGATTGGCAGTGCGTAAGCCATGTTGCTTGGGGTGGCGAGAGAGCAGATTTGTCTCTTTAGAATTCTGTAGTGGGAGTTGGGCACTGCTCACTAGATTACTTGTTATCACAAGGTAACTGGGGAATCCTTAACAGCGAGATCAGGTGCAAATAGGAACAGGACTGTATACTGGGTAGTGTCTCCTTAAAGAAAAAAAAAAGGCAATTGTCTACTATGGCTCTCCCCTTTGGCTTCCCACCATTCACATACACCTTTCTTACCATACTTATGCTTACAAAAATAAAATGCCCCAGCCAACATAATGCAACTCGCCCTGTATGGCTGAAAACATAGTCACCCCGTATTCAGAGGTTCTGTTTTTCAAGAAGATCTCCTCTGTTCATTGTTTTCTGTGGCCACATCTAGAGCATTGGGGAAGATGGCTTTGTCAGGGGCTGCGATGTTTTAGCAGTTGTTTTTTTCTTGTTCTTATGCATTGGAGGACTTGGGGTTGATTGTTTTAAGGATCAAGCAATTGTAAGACACTCACTGTCAGCCAGACTTCATTGGTAGTATAGCTCCTTTAAAAATGTTGTTGGCTTTTTCTTTTTTAAAACAATTTATTGGGGAATATTGTGGAACAGTGTGTTTTTCCAGGGCCCATCAGCTCCAAGTCGTTGTTCTTCATTCTAGTTGTGGAGGGCACAGCTCAGCTCCAAGTCCGGTCACGTTTTCAATTTTCAGTTGCAGGGGTTGCAGCCCACCATCCCATGCGGGAATTGAACCGGCAACCTTATTGTTGAGAGCTAGCGCTCTAACCAACTGAGCCATCTGGCCACCCCTGTTGTTGGCTTTTAAGGTTTATTTGCTTCCATGGAGGAGTCACCAAAACTGGAGATAACTGCCAACTCCTAAGGTTTTGTACCTAGAACTTGGTCTGAGAACTTGTCTCCTGGCAATTGGACCCGTTCTTGGTTCTCTGAGAGTGTCTTAGCTCTTGGTTAATAGAATCTACCTGGGAACAGTTATGAAGCGTAAGAAGCAATAGGGTGGGTGATACCTCACCTGTGCTACATCTTTACGGTTGGTGGCAGTGCTATTCCTTTCTCAGGCCATATAGAGGCAACATCGTTGGTGCTTGGGATAAGTCACATCTCACACCTCCTGGCAGGACTCTTCTTAGCACCATATGTCTCCCCTCTGGCTTTCAGACAGGCCAGTTTCACGCATGCTTGTCTTTTTCTTGTTGATCCTTAAAAGGTAGCCAACACATACTCTGGTATCTGAATTGTTTTTCGAATTCTTTAAAGTTGCAGGCACAAGGTCTACGTCTTAAAACACAAGAGGCCATGGTTTAATCAGCTGTTTTATTACTAAGAATCAAAAATAATCATCTTGCCAGTCTAAGATAGTAGGTCCTCTTGCTCTCCACTTAAAACGCTGTACATCCTCGTATCAGCTTCTATTATTAGGTAAGGTGCTTTCTGTTGCAAAGAATAAACAATTAACTCAAACAACTTAAACAGTATAGTGAATTGACTTCCTTGACTAAAAACTTGAGGGCTGTCGGGCGGGCTTCAAGTGCAGTTTGAGCCAGAGATTTGTGATGTTATCAGGGTTCTGCGGCAAGTGTTCTCTTCTCAGATACTTGCCCATTCACCTCCATGTGGTGTTTTCATCCTCAGACCAGCCCCCTTGTGAAAGCAGACATGGTCACAGTAGCTCCACGTATCATGTCTGTAAATCCTGCCCATCCAGATGTAGACAGAACCTTTGTCCTAATGTATCAAGCCTCAGGCTCCATTATATGACCAGCTCTGAATCAGTTACAGTGGCTGGGAGATGGAAATGTATTGCTTCCCTTAGTGTATGTCGATCATGTGCTACATTCCTGGAGAAAGGGGTATGATTGGCTTCCCTAGAACAACATGGATTCCCATGGGAGTCTTGGGAAGGGTGAAGGTAGACATGTACGTGTCCAACAAGAAGTATCTTCAGTGCTATACATGTATTCTCATTTAATTTTTCCATGGGAATCTTCTGATAGTTTATGGAAATCTTGAGTTAGCAAGTGATTCTGACATTTGTTTTTGTGGTAAGCATTACTCTTTCAGAGAAAAAAAACCCCACAAATCAGTTGCTTTTGCTGGAGCAGTATACCAACTAATTTCATTGAGATGTCAAAGAGAACCAAACGAAGGCTGGAGATAGTAGTCACAATAAGGGAAATCAGTACATTTATAGGAAGATAGAGAAGTACCTGTACACGGTTTTCTCAGTGTCCCATTTTTAGCAGAATGATGGAGGGTGTTACCTGTTGCCTCTGGTCAGATGCTAAAAAGAAAAACACAATGAAACAGAACTGTTTGAATGACTAAAAGAATGGCGGTATCACCTTTTTAGTTGGTTTACTTTATTATTGTATTTTGGTTTGCAAAAGTTATGTTTTCAGTTTTTCACTTGTCAGTTGCTTATAACTCAACATTTATTTTGTTCCCCTACCTTAGGGTTATAAAGTTGAGATAGAAGTGTAAAAATTAGAACCCACACACACTTGCGTGAAATTTATATTTGAAAAGATGGTGAAGCAGGTTTAATGACGGAGAAAGATTGGATGCTTAATTATTGTTACCTGCAGCAAACTGTTGTCTTTCTGCATCTGTTTCCATAAATAGACTTTTAGATACAGGAATCCACCCCTGGGCAAAGAGTTCCCATTCAGTCTCTTTGCTTAATTTAAATTGCTGGTTTGAGATGCTTATTTTTGAAACCCATCTCAGGTTGACTTCCCCCTAATCCCTAAGCCTTCTTCCCTCATCTGCCAAATTATATGTAATGAATCGCAGCTAAGAGTGCTTTTGGCATTTCTGGAGTCTGAGAACTTGAAATTTGATTTAAATGTTAATTTATTGTGACAAAGGTTGGGCACTCAGGTTCCTTTTCCTGCAAGTCTTTCCATGGACTTGGCCTTTCCCTGGACTTGGCATGAGACCAGCTGTCTCTCTGGCTTCTGCTGCATTTCTAGAGAATGGCAAGTGCCCTTACCCCTACCTATTTCGTTTTAAAACAGTATGGCCTAGTTCAATACTCACGAAACCACTATTGTTAGGTTTTAGCAATACCTGGGGCTATTTATTTCAGGTGTAGTTGGCATGAAACTAAAAAAAAGCCACAAAAAAACAACAACAACAAAACCCACAAAAAACAAAAAACAGAACAAAGCACCTTATACTAACAAAAGTTAGCTCTATTTTTATTCTTTTGAATATTAAATACTTACTGCTTTTATTTGTTTATGGGAGAGCTCTGCTTCTTCTGGTCTCTCTTTTTTGGCTTTTGAGTACACACTTAAAATTTTTTTTAAAATAGCATCAAAAATAAATTACGTGTTTGTGAATTTGTATAACTCATTAGTAATGAATAATAAAGAAAATGTAATTCCCATCCTTTTCCAGTCCTTTTAGAAAGAGCCTAACTAAATGTAGTTTCTGTTGCCTCTCAGAGACCTACTGAATATTCTAGACTAGAATAGGAGGACATTTATTTAAATTGCTAACTTTTAAGGAAGTAGATCAACTGCTATAAGATAACATATGCCTGGGTGACTCCTTAAAGGAAAGAATTAAATGTACATTTTCCTTATTATTAGGAGTATGAATATACATTGCATGTTAATTTGATTTTGCTGTTTCAGTGGTGTGTCTGTTGGAATGAGAATTAAGAACATTGAAGGTCACTCTTGGCATGTTATATTAGATAGGCCACCTTTGATTTACAAGTGGGTTATGTACTTTCTAAGTCAGTTTTTATACCTCAATGTAAATTTCCCCCATAGGCGCAATGTTATAAGTGGCGATTGAGTTCTTTAACACAAAAGGTAATGCACTGGAAAGTAACCATAAGAAAAGTTTCTTAATCTCTGAGCTTCCGTATCTTAAAATGAAGGTAATGATAACCTACCTCATAGAGTTAATGTGAGGATTGAATTAATTAATGCATGTAAAGTTCTTGTTATAGTGTCTGATACGTGACAAGTACTCAGTAAATGTTAGCATTGCTTTTTAAATGTTTCCTGGGAAAATGCATTCTGAATGTCATCATGGAATACTGGGGAACGTCATCTTGGGGAAAGCAGGTTTATATAGGTTCGAGTCCTGGTAGAAAGGGGGTAGTTTGGGTCTCTTGCTTGAGTTTTGCAGCTTCTGACTGGGGAAACGGGATGCTCTAAAGAGGAAAACGGAGACCCTGCCTCTCTAATGATTCTGTCTATAGATGGACCTTGCCTGGGATGATGGACTGGGAAGGAGGTTCATTTGTGGCAGCAGGTTGGCAAACGGGGCTTCTCGCGGCATGGCAGTGACTGTAGCCACCTTAGAGGCTTCTGACATAGGTTGTAGGGAGGGGAGGTTATGACATTTGTGAGGCAGGTGAGGGCCATTTGGAGCTACCAGTGTTTCATTTCTCCAGTGGTGCTAAGAACCCATCTGAAATAATTTTGCTTATTTAAATGGACCCTTTCCCCTCTTTCCTATAGCTGGAGACTATGGCCAAAATGGAGGTGAAAACGTCACTTCTGGACAATATGATTGGAGTTGGAGATATGGTTCTTTTAGAACCTCTCAATGAGGAGACCTTTATCAACAACCTCAAGAAGCGCTTTGACCATAATGAAATATACGTGAGTATACACTAAAGGTCATCTGTGGCATTTAGACTGTGTATTTTGCAGTAAAGAGCTGGCTTCTCTTCCTGAAACTCTTCTCTCTCTCTCTATCTCTTTTTTTTTTTTTGTATATCAGAGTTCAGAGGTATTTGTTTATACCTTTAGGAAGAATTTTGTGTTTGCTCATTTGGCACATGAGTAATAGCAATTAGAGTCCAGCGAGTCTACTTTCCATATGGTGTTTGTAGAGTGCCGACTGTGTGCAGAGTATTGCATGAGATGTTGGAGGCATTCTACAGCAAGTAGAAGAATGCTTAATTCCTGACTTCTGAGGACCATGTATTTTGGTCCTCAGGGGGAGGGGGAGTTTTTAAATCCATAGGCGTTTTCTTGGTTGCCTTTATAAGATTAGCAGTCTAACCTTTGAGGAGCTGCTCATTAAAATGCAAGGCAGCGAACTGTCAGAAAATACACGAACCTTCTTAACAGTTGTAGTTAGTAGAGACAGGAGCAGATTACCAGATAAAAATATGTGCTTGGTCTCTGGAGATGTAGGAAGAGTCATGTCCTGCTATACAAAAGTATAATGTCATATAAAAAAAGAAAACATATAAGTATATACAATAATAGGAGACATTTTATGTTGTAAAACTTCTTTGTAAAGGATTTCACCAGGTTCCTTAAATATATACAAAACACAAGTAAAAATATATGTATATGCCGCTTTTCAGGAATTTGCATCTGTTCAGGTAGAGGTGTGTTGTTAATTAAACCAAGGAAATGGGGTATTTGGTTCCCTGTACCAGTGGCTGAGAAGGAAACAGGATGGAGTGGATGGAAGTGTGTACTTTTAATCGATTCTGCCTCACTTCTGAGTTCTTTTCCCCCCTTTTTATACTGCATCTGTGCCTGGAGATGAATGAGGTTATTGGGATATATCTCATATTTTTCTATTAATATAGGAACAGTAGGAGGAAATATAAATAAATAAAAGGAGAGGTCATAACTGATACAAGTAGGATCAATTATAACTTTTGTGAAACTAACATATTTTTAAAAATTATATGCAAAGCCATATTAATATATGTCCCATATAGCTTTCCCTGCCAGATAGCCAGTCATGTCTCAAGGATAATTTTTGGATAATTTCTTAATGAAATAATAGTCATCATCTGGGAATTGAACTTTTCATCTTTCTTGATTTGTATTGTTGGAGGCCGGAGGAGGTTGACAGTAACATGAGATTTGTGGATACTGCTCTTGGGAGATTAATTTGATAATTTGATAAGAAACTACGTTCAGAGATGTAGTTATGCAAAATGCTGATGCAAATGGAAAAGGTGTAAAATGCTGCTGCAGAGCAGGGAAGAGGTACTGTTTGGCTTGGCAATGATGCCCGGTGTCACCTTCCCTCAAAGCACAGCAGTTCAGCCTTCAGGTGGGAAAAACTTACGGTTCTGCAGCTTTAATTGAAAGTATGGTCTGATAACAAATAAAAGACAGACTTTAAACATTGGTCTCTGAGATAGAGATAGGAGGAACCAATTATATTGTAACTAATGCTGTTGATCGTTTTTCTTTTTGGCTCTCAGAAGCACAATTCACTTTTAGATGAATTGAAAATAGGATGGAGAGTAGGACATTACCTGCATTCAAATACCTGATTTGTTGTACTCACTAAAAATAAAACAATCCCCCTTTTAACAAAATGCCAAGTGTTAACATTCATGAGTCTTTAGCAGACAAAATGTCTGGGTTTCAGCTGTACATAATTTTCTTCTCTATTTTTGGAATGTCCTTTCTGGTATAAAACAAAGGCAGAAAATGGCTTTCTGCTTTCAGATATGCATATAAATTAAAAGTTTTCCATGATACTTTGGTACTATCATTTCCATAAGATGTGTGCTTCCATTTTGTAACTTTAAACACACATCATATTTGAGGGTTGGGCATTCTCTATTTTAAGAAAAAAAAAAAGAGAAAAAAAAAGCAGGTTATAGAATGTGTGTAGTATGATCCTATTTTTTTAAAAATTTTTATTGGGGAATATCGGGGAACAGTGTGTTTTTCTAGGATCCATCTGTTCCAAGTCAAGTTGTTGTTCTTCAATCTAGTTATGGAGGGCGCAGCTCAGCTCCAAGTCCAGTCAACATTTTCAATCTTAGTTGCAGAGGATGCAGCCCATCATCCCATGTGGGAGTTGAACCCACAACTTTGCTGCTAAGAGCTCGCATTCTAACCGACTGATCCATCTGGCTGCCCCGATCCTATTTTTTTTTTAATGGAGGGTTTATGTATTATATATTTGTATGTATATAGAGAAAGGCATGCTAACTTTGGGTACCACAGTGGGATGGGATAGAATGGGATGGGATGGGAAGTAGGGACAGGGCAAGGTTATTCCTTAGACATCTTTATTATAAGATTTGCTAAGTCAAACATGTATGGTTTCTATAATTAAAAAAATACTGTACAATAAATTTGATTACCACAACTCTGCTACCCCACACGTCATGTATACCACCCTTGGGAAATCTGTTTCTGGTTCTTATTCTTATAACATTCCTGCTTTACTTTTGTTCATGGATTGTAAAATTGTTTTGTCTGATGCCAAAGGCTAAGTTAATATGACATGCAATATTTTACTGTCTAGTACTTCACTTTGTTTTTTTAAAATTCTTTCCCAGATAGTGAAGGTGCATTTAAAAAAAAAATCTCCTTTGTAGTCTCATAGTTTTGTTTTATTCTATAACAGTGGGTGACAGTCCATGAGGATTCCTCATGCAAACACGTTGAACAGTCATATGTTCAGAAGCCATGGTTGACAAAGGGGCCAGTGAACGGAAGGACCCTTGGCTCAGACTTTTGAACTTTGGCTAAATCCTTGGCCTTAGCAGCCTTCTGCGTGAACCAATTCCAGGTCAGGGGACCCTATCCTTCCATCCTACCATCCATCACCACCCTTCTCCCCCATATCTGGAGATAAGAAATCACCCCTACCTTCACAGAGCTCTCACAAGGGATTGCTTTGCTTCTAGATGGGAGTTCTCAACTCTCTAGAGAATGAATAACCCCTAGTGGATCTCTAGACAGCTGAACCTGGAAGTAGAATCCCTTGTGATCTTAAACCTGAAGCTCTGCATGGGCCACTTGAGTCACATACCCTCTTCACACTACTGCTATGGTCAGGTGACTGCAGTGAGCTGACTGTCTCAGGACAACGATGTCTACTCCTAGGATTAGGGTCAGGTTAGCTTTTTCCCAAGTAGATGGGCTGTGTGGAAGGGGGTGGATACCCAACCAAAGGCATCTATCCCCATGCTAGAAGAGGAAAAGGGAAATGGATGAGGTCACCCGCAGGAGGCCCCTCACAGGCTTCGTAGGGGATTTCGTAATGAAGCGGCTTTACTGATACTGATATCACCTTAGAGGATATCTGCCCTGGGAAGCATTTATCGTTTGAGTTCTCGGTTTCAAGTGCACCCAAAGGCATACTTCTCTCCTGGAGAACTAATGGCGGAGAAGAGTAAATAGGTGCCTCAGAGACTCTGGGGCATAGTTGAAGTTCATTCACTTTAGGGAAATTTTGTTGACATCTTTGCTTCCAAAGTAATTCAATTTTATTCTATTATGTAAGGCATATGTTTTTTGTTTTTGTTTTTTAAATCTAATATGCTCTTTGCAGTCCTTCTTTGAGTAAGAAGTGTTTTTAGTGTTGACAAGTAGAGGTAGTTTATTTTCTATCTGAATTATCAGGCTGGAGATCATCTAGATATAGAGGTCTGAATTCATCCAATTTTCAGAGCTTATGTTAAACTCGTTGTAGTTGTAAGTGGACTGTTTTGACAGTCTAGTAAAAATTGTCTTAATTTTTAGAAGTTGGTACTAGAATTAGCACCTCCATAAAGATGGGGCCAGGTACTTTTACGAAAGATCCTCCTGGAGCCAGGAATATCCATTTTCACGTCGAGGTGGGTTCACATACTTGTTCACCCACACTGAGTTGCTTCATAACCTGGGCACAGTCTCTAATTTGGGACAGTTCCAGATGTTGACTTGCTCTTTTCAGTAAGGGCTGTGGTTCAGTTGGAGATGCAGGAGGGTCAGGTGAGAATCAACAGGGAATGGTGGCCTGATGGAGTAACATGCAGGGTCAGGACTCTGTTTGCTTTTATTCCTCCCTCTTGGCAGCGTGCAGTTCAAGCTGGGACCAGCTGCAGGACGTGCTGTTCAGTCTGGCAGCCTCTGTGTGGGGTCAGTGGTGGGAAATGCTGGTGGTGACGTTCCCGAGTGAATGCTGCTTTTCGGTATGCTTTCTGTCCTTCGGGAGACCTTCTTCCGGCCTCCCTCCCCCCGCCTCAGCCAGATAGAACTGTGGCAGGATTTTATGTAGACTTGTCATGTAGGTGACCCAGACAGACATGGTGCTGTTTTTAGGGTGACTGGTCAGGGCTGTGGTTCTGTTCAGGAACAGGAAAGCTGCAATTTAGGCAAGAGTAAGGCCCAGGGCAAATTTGGAAACAAAAGAACCAAGGTAACAAAGAAGTATTTTTTGTGCTGACAAGTAGATTTAGTTTGTTTTCTATCTGAATTGTCAGGTTGGGGATCATCCAGATATAGCGGTCCGAATTAGTCCAATTTTAGGGTCTTAAGTTAAACTAATTGTAGGTGTAAGAGCGACTGTTTTGAAAGTCTGGTAAAAATTGTCTTAAATTTTAGAAGTTAATACTCGAGTTAGGATCCCCATAAGGATGTGATTAGATGCTTTTATGAATGATACTCAAATATAAGTACGTATAATATATTTGGTTTAATATATTGAAAAGTAAATGAAAAGAATGCTATTGAGCATTTATGTATTTATTTGAAGTTTCAAAAAGCTTTTCATACAGCCACATGAAAATTCCTACCTTATGGGTATAACATATATCCCTGGGAATTTTGTGTTAATGCTGTATTCGTTTTCTCTTGCTGCATAAATAAATTGGCCCAGATGTAGCAACTTAACATACATTTATCATCTCACTGTTTATGTGGCTGGGGAGCTCGGGCATGGCTCATCTGGGCCCTCTGCTCACGGTTTGTTTTTCACCAGGTCATCGGGGCGTCCACCAGGACTGCAGTCTCATTGAAGACACAGTCCTTTTCTAAGCTCTTGGTGTCGTTGGCCAAGAGCTGGAGCCCCTGCTGGCAGGGGCTGGAATTCAGACATCCAATTTAGTGCTATTCATGCTACCCAGGCATTATCCAATTTTTTTTTTCTTTTTAAAATTTCCTTTAAAAAGTCCTTCGTTTTTATTTTTTTTCATTACGAAAGTAACATGCTTTTGGAAAAAAAATTCAGGTAGTACAGGCATACCTAACATAAAAATGTAATTTTCTTAACCTCAGTATCCCAGTCCCATTTCCAGAAGTAATAGTAGTTAATAGAGCAGTGGGTAATCAGATTATGTAAGTTTGATCAAAAATTATTTTTTTTTTGTTCTAGAGCTGGAAGTAAGGGGGTCCTCCTTCATCAAGATGGATGGACCTTTCCCCAGAGAACCCAGATCCAACCAAATTTGAGTGGAATGAGAACTATCTTTAATGCCACCTCCCATCCACCTAGACCAAATGGGGAAAGGAGGAAGGGGTCCCTGACTTGGTGAAATGAAACACCTAGACTTGTGTATGAGTGGTTCACCGTGAGCAGACTCAGCCTGCTCAGCTCATTGAGAAGGTGGAGCATTAAGGAAACACAAGAACAAATTGTGTGTGTTTTTAAGAGTGTAGCTTTGGTGTTTGGAATGGAGACTGCATTAGCAGGCTAGATAAAACTGGTGAAAACAGCAAATCACAAGGCTGAAGAGAAATGTTGTGTCTAATTTCTGAGCACAGTCTATTTCTTGGACAGTTTTATAATACTTTTCAAAAACAATCATTTTTGGTATTAACTTGCCATTTTTTACCCATCCAAGCTCGCTTGAAACCTTTGATGATTGGAAAATTTCTTCCTCTTAGAACTTGCAAAATGGACACAGAATTTATCTGTTATTTTTCGAGTGTAGCTGTTTCATCTTGCAGGCACTATATAGTTCTTGAAATATTTGTATACTATTTATAATATATTAATTTAAGTGCTCTCGTTGAAATCACTGTGAAGTTCGATTTGGAGGAAAATAAGGCCCGATCTTGGGTCTCTGAAAGTGTCGTCACCTTTTGGTGGCAGTGTGGTGCGTACTAAGAGTAAGAAGCAAAGACCTGAGCTCTTGTCCTGGCTCTGCCACTTACTGTCTGTGAGACCTGGGATAGGTGCCTCATCTCCTCCGTGATTGCTTTCTTATGGGAAAAATGGTAAATGATGACAACTAACATTCATTAAGTCCTTATTGGTGCAATATCCTATTCTACACACTTCACATGTATTTTTTCGTTTGAGTTTTACTAGAGTTCTATGCACTGTAGGTTTTCATCTTATCTTCATTTTACATATGAGGGAACTGAGGCTCAGAAAGGCTAAATATAATAACTTGTCCGAGGTAACACAGTGAGTAGGTGATGGAGCTAAAATGCACACCCAGGAAGTCCGGCCCCAGAGTTCGTCTTTCAGTAATACTCCTGACTTACTACGGTTGCTGTGAGCGTCGATGATACCACTAATACGGAAGCATTCTCAGTCTACAAAGTGCTGTTCAAAATAATTGAGTATGACGTTGAAGAATGTGTAGGTTGGGAACAAGACAGTCTCAACAACCCAGACAAATAATTGAAATGATAATCAGCATTCCTGCTGTGTGTTAAGCATTCAGTAATGCAGTGACATAAATCGGTGTGACATGGAACAAGCGTGTTCAGTTCTAAAGTCATAGGTGCTCATTTGTCACATTAGAGGTAACAGCCATTAAGATGGTGTTTTCCCCTCTGGAAGGTGGGAGAAAACATTGGGAGGAGATTGTTTTTTCATCATGTTTCCTGAATGGCAGGTGATTGACAGCTGCACATGGTCCTTCACCTTTGTGAGCACAGGTAGAAGAGGAGGGGAAGCAACTCAGCACAAGGGACATGTGGCCAATTTTACCCTCTTTACACATGCATCTATTTCTGCTGTTATAGCTGTAGTAGAGATAAATATAGTAATTATTGATGGTAATCCTAATTTCTAAAGAGAGGCTATTTTGTTTCAAACTGTTTTGGAGGAGGGGTGAAGGCGAGATACAGTATGGCATATTGGGAAAGGCATGGACTTTTGGCAGATAGACCTAAGGTTGACTCTTAGCTACTCACAACCACTGTGGCCATTTTAAGTAACTGAGGGTCAGTTCTCTCATCCATGAAAAAAATCATGATGCGTAGCATCTTAGCCTGGTACTTGGCACATAGTAGGAAGGGAGTACCTGGGACGTCCATGACCATCTGAAAAATTTGGAAACCCAGAATGACTTTTCTTCAAGGTTTCAGATACGGAGGTTTTCTGTAATTAGATTCTCTCTCTTCCCTTCCCCAAACTCTCTTTTTCCTTCCCTCTTTCCTTTCTTTTTTTCCCTACCCTTTCCCTCTTTGGTATTCATTGTGCAGATTTCATTTTTGTTGTATTACTACTTTCAATTAGCCACATAATATTATTTTTAAGTCTTCAGGTCAGTAGTATACCTGTGACACAAGACCACTCTGTACCTTAGTTACGAGTTTTACTAGGTTTGGAGTATGGTACCTGTTGTCTCATTACAGAGTTTATCTCAGTGAGGATACGGTAGTCTTGTGTTATCCTGCTCTAAAATAAAGACTGCCTGAAGTGATATTTTTAGCCACTATTTCTGCGTGGCATAGAACTCATATATAGTTCTTTAATTCATAGTCTGAAACGACTTGCAGCGCCGGAACGGTTATAATGTGATGGTAGTTTAGGCATGTCTCCAACTAGACTGACTGTGACCATGCCTGACTCGCATGCGGCCTCCTTGGCAGCCATGGTTTCCATGCTCTCCTGGCCTATGCGTGGGCTCCTGAGCTAAGGCCAGTGACTTATGGCACAGCAGAGTTAGAAAGAATGGGGCTTGATTCTTTGCTCAAACTTTGAATTGAGAAATACTGACACACAAAAAATAAAAGATCAATGGAAGCAGATACTGGCAGTCACGACTGCTGTGAGGCCATGATCAGCCACGTGCAAGCAGAAATTATGGATAAAAGTCTGTGCCATAGACCAGCCCTGGAGTAGAGAGTGAGAAAACCAGTCAGTAGTAGACCCAGAAGAAGCAGACACATGAGCAGGGGATGAGCCCATTGATAACTGGAACTGGTGGGGAAGTCTTCACAAACCTGTGTTGCCTTGGTCTGTAATGCTTCCTTGCACCCATACTCACTGTTATAGCTCAGTGATAGGTAACTTTGAGGATCCTTGGGTGTGTTCTTATTACAGTGAAACCTTCAGTACTTGATGTAATTTGAGAGCATCTCTGCTGAGCAGCTGGAAGAGCTTGACCAAATCACACTTCTCTGTTCTAGCGTCATATTAACAGATTGTGGTGTAGAGTTTTGGCAGGAAACTACCTGTACTGCTAATTGTGATACCTTGGGCAAGTGTGTAAAACCTTCGAATGCCTTCAGTTTCTTCCCCTGTAAAATAGGCTATTATTAGTGTTTGTTGTGTGTGTGTGTGTTTGTGTGTGTGTATACATGTATCGCATATGTATCACAAATATCTTCTTAAAACTGAAGATATGCAGTGTACACACTGTATTACATTGCTTCCGGTGTAAGACCTTGGTAGAAGCCTCAGCTGGTTCTTGACCTTATATTTGTAAATTTTACTTACGCAGTTTCTCACAATTTTGAACCTGTGTTTTTTTTTTAAAAAAACAACCAAAGAGTTTGGTTGACTAAACTGTCTTTAAAATCCAATTAAGACAAAAAGTCCTCTTCAGAGGAATTTGGGAAATCTTACAGGTAGATAATTAAAAACACTGTGACACCTAATGTCTTGATGTCTTGTCAAATTCCCAGGATCTGAGACCCAAAGAACAGGGTACATTTTTCCTCCTAAAGTGAACAGCATGTTGTCATTTCTGAAGGCTCCAGCAGTTCATCTTGTATAACCATTTCCTCGTTATCCTAGGCTTTTAATAGTAGCTTCGTTAAGACATATGTCATGTGCTCCCCTGGTAATTCATCACTTCCTTGTATACGAAGACCATGTTGTCGGGCTCTGGTATTAAAGGATGCCTCACTGAGTTTAGGTGAGATACTAACAGGTTACAGGCTCTCGAATCCTGGTTTGGCTATTTCCTGTGGCCAATAGCGTCCAGTTGAGCCAAACTGTGAGTTTCTATAATCACAATAGGTAATATTTACGGACTTCTTACTGTGTTTCATGCTGTAACACACAATTTCATTTACTCCTCAATTAGATGAGGGAGGAACCTGTGTCATCCTCCTTGTCCAAATGAAGCTGGGGCTTGGAGAAGTTTATGTGTCCAGGTTCACAGAAAACTGAAAAACTTTGCCTGATAACTTGGAGCCAAGGTTTATACAATATTTCAGATACACTGTGTTTCCCCACAAATAAGACCTAACCACAAATAAGCCCTAGCATGATTTTTCAGGATGACATCCCTTGAACATAAGCCCTAATGTGTCTTTTGGAGCAAAAATTAATATAAGACTGGGTCTTATTATATAAGATCCGGACCCGGTCTTACATTAGTTTTGCTCCAAAAGACGTATTAGAGCTGATTGTCCGGTTAGGTCTTATTTTCGGTGAAACACGGTAGAAGATCATTCCCCTCCTCCGCCTTGTTTATTCCCGGTGGTATAAGGATTTCTCCATTTCTCACAGCCACATAGGAGACTTCCGGCCAACTGAGCAGCTTTCCATTACACAGAGGTGAAGATGCCACTTGAAGGCATTGTATGTATAACGCATTTCCTGTGAATCGGAGTCCTTCTTGGCCATTTTTTGTCAAAGCTTGCTCAGCCTATCAGACAGCATGGATTTGTGTACTCTGACGAAGAGAACAGATTTTTGGCTCCTTGTCCTCATTCCAGTGTCTTAGACAATGGGGTCATGGCACTTCTTTGTGCTCCATTGTTATGGACATTAAGGTGGAGAATTCATATCTATCTCGTGGGGATTTAGGAGGAATTTAGTAAAAAGGTGTATGTGAAGTGTATATAAAATGCCAGCACTTTAATAGGCTTGGGGAATGAGTTTTTAAGGAGCTGCAGAGCCTATAAACAAGTAACATTCATTCTGAAGAAAATAAGGAAGCGGCAGGTAGGCAGACGGGATGCCTACCTAGTTAGAGCCTCAGCAAAGCAGGGCTTTAAAAATATATTGGAAGAATTTGATACTTGAAAAGAAGCATTGGAGTAGCCATCATGGTGAAAACAAGTCATAAGATTTCCTTACGTTTTTTATGGTTTAGTTATAATTTTATTTTCAATTTCATATGGGGAATTGAAATGTAAAACTACAGAGTTTTAGGGCTTCTAAAGACCTTGATGTTACCCTGATAGGAAAGATGTGAAACTCTCCTGAGTTTTTGGTGTATGTATACTAATGTTTCATTTCCCTGGCATTGTGGAAGAAAGTATATACAGTTCTACATAATTGAGACTCATAAAATACTAAAATTGTGCTTCACTATTTCACTTGCAAAAAGCATTGCATATAGCCTTGTCATCAAAAACAGAATGCTCTCTCTCATTTCGGCCCTTGATTGTTACGCTGTGTTCTGACTCGATGCTCAGGGCCAGCTGAGCTGAACTGTTGGCTCTTACTCTAAGTAGCTTTTCATTTCTATACTTTGAAATTATTTTGATCACTCCTTACTCCTTTTCTTTCTGTTTGCTTCTCTTTTTCTTTCCCTTGTGTCTTCCCTTTTCCATGACTGGCCATCGTTTTCTCCCCTTAGGGTGAGAGTTCTAATCTTGGTATATCCACTGTATGCAGACTTTTATCTTTTATGTGCTTATTATATGTGTTTTTTTTCTGGAGAGATGTTCATAGCTTTCATTGTCATCTCAAAGGGATCAATGACTGAAAAGCCGTTAAGAACTGCTCTATAGCAGTATTTTTTAATCTGCAAGATTCACCTCTTTAGTAGGTGATGAAAACCATTTAGTGGGTTAGGACAAGCAAATTAAAAAACAAAAATTGTAATGAATAGAATTCAACAAAGATATCAGTGCATTGCATGTGATTAAGGGTATTTATGGTTTTGTGAAATATAATTTCATATATGTATTTATGTGTATATAAATAGACGCTCAAGTACACATACTTGGTGGTGGTGAAAATTTTGTTTCTTGCAATGAGTCATAGTCAAATATTTGAAATATACTGTGAGAGAATGGCCCCAGTTTACAGATGTTGCTGCTGTTTTTCTCTGTAGTGTGCCGAAATACCATGTGCCAAGTTTATTAGAACTGTGGCCAAAATGAAAGTCGGCTAAAAGTATTTTCATTTTGCAATGTTTACAGAATTACTTACATAGGAATATTTGAAGGGGAAAGAAAGATAGAAGATGGGCCAACAGCGACACTAGCATGATTGCTGCATTTGAGAGTCAAACCCAGTCCTGGGAGTCCTGAAGGCAAAGGCCATTAGCAACGATTTTCAACTCTGGTTATACATGACTATCTCAGGAGACTTTAGAAGATACGAATTGAAGATACGAATAGATACGGTAGAATGCCTTGCCTCTCCCTAGACCACTGAAATAGAATCTCTGACGATGGGGTTCTGGAAGAACTTTCTTATAGAATAAAATTTATGGTCCTTGAATTATGTACAGAGGGTGCCAAAAAAATGTATACACATTTTAAGAAAGGAGAAAACTATTAATATCATAATACTCAGTATCAAAAGATGAATACAAGTCACGTTTGACTTCTGCAATTACAAGAGGTGCTCAAAGTGATTACCACAGCGTCCAGACACTTCTGATTATGGTGAACTATTGCTTGAGCAACGTTGACCAAAGTGTCCACTTGTATACATTTTTTTGGCATCTCCAGTATATATCAGAGGATTTTCTTCTGGGTTCTGAATTGTGATCTGGAAAGTGGAAGTTCATGTCTTCCAGAAAAGACTTTAGTTTTCACTGTAATCACAGTAGGAATACTCAAGTATTATTCACAAGGCGTCTGTTCTGGAATGCTGGAGATAAGTGAAATATGAAGACAGGATTGTTTTGACTTCGGAATGTGTGTACATTCTTGATTTAGTATCTGCCCTTGAGAAGTAAAAGATAAACTTGCTAATTGAATGTGCCATTTATATATAGAAAGGTAGAGTTTACGCTTCCTCTTCCCTTTTTCTTTTCTTCTTCTTCCCTTGACTTCCTTCCCCCTCCCTGCCTAGAAATCAGAGGCTGGGCAGTGGGAGAGAGGGAGCTTTCTTTTGTCATGGTGGTGGTGTACACATGCCTGAGAACTTGGGGTGCTGAGGGATGGGAGTGTTATGGGAGTTTCGGTTCTTCTTGCCAATGCAGTGAAGAAACAAAGGTCAACACGCTGATTAGACTGGAAGCAGGGTTCATTAGTGATACATTCTCAGGGAAGAGAAGGGGCCTAGCCAAGATGAGAGAGAGAGAGAGAGAGAGAGAGAGAGAGAGAGAGAGAGAGAGAGAGAGAGAGAGAGAGAGAGAGAGAGATATCTAGGCCCATTGTCCCAGGAATTATAGTTTGCTTGGTGGGGCGAGGAAGTTACATATTGATTGGGGGGGATGTGGGGGGGTGTGCGGGGGGAGTGGTGCACACTCCCACCACTCCCACCACTTTGGGGGGAAGGGGTGCACACTCCCACACTCCTACCACTTTGGGGGGGAAGGGGTGACCTCCTAAGATGGGTGGAGGTCTGTTGACCACCTTGTTCTAGACCACCTCTTCGTCCTCTTGTTTTGTAAAAACATAATATGGCTAGAGGCAGTTAATCAAAGCTATTTATGAGCTTTTTCTGTAGGTACTGTGGACACCCTCCCACCCCTCCTCCTTCTCTTACATTTTCTAATTTCTACCTAACAAGAGCATGGAGGTACTGAGCTAGGAAGTGGTAAGGATGGTTAGGAGGTTGGTTACAGGATAGATAGGAGTAAATAAGTATACTGAGCAATATCTATATACATACATACATACATACATACATACATACATACATACCTATGTACATACATTGAGGGTAAGGAGAGCCAGACTTGTCTCTGGAGAAGGTAGCTAGAACCTAATTGGTAGGTGGTCTTAGCCATTATGTGGAAGGGGTCCTTTTTGATGTGATCAGCCAACTGGAAGAACATCCTCTGGAGACTAGTAGGAGTTTCTCTGACTCCTTTGGGTCTTAAGGGCCAGGTTCAAGATGAGCATGGCCACAGAAATGGGCTGGTTGGAATGAGCTAAGATGCTGGAGGCCTTTTGTGGCTCTCTTGGTACTGGCACCGTCCGAGCTCCAGAGTAGATCGCTGGTGCTGGACATAATACAACACTGATCTCTTATTTCCAGTCGAGTAAGTGAGTGGAACTCTAGGGGGCAAGAGGTGGGTCCTTTTTGCTTTTCCCTTTTATAAAAGTTTACAATACTTTTCTTCCTTTTTTTTCTCCTTGGCATGTTCAGAATAAAAAGGACACATAATGACCAGGCTTTTCAATGCACATACTTGACTTGAAGAAGCTGTGTGTCTTATATCCAATTTCTTCTTTTTTTTTTAATGTCCAATTTCATAATTCCAAGGGTTATTTAAGGAGTTAGTTTACCATAGTTTTGAGAGCATGATGCAATAAAAAATCGCCAACTTTAAATAATATACAGTGGCTTGTTAAAAAACAAAATCAAATGTATCACTTAGAAGTCTAAATGTTAATTGATGTAAAAATGAACTGTCTGGTCACTCTTGTTTTGATCCCCGAAAAGAAGGTTGAATATGGAACTGCAATTACTTGAATGTAGCTAGCTGCCCAGCCAATCAGCTGCTGTCGGGGATGGTTTGAATCTCAAAGGAAGGAGGGTTGTGACTACGGACATTTGAGTTATCCTCTTGGCACATGTGGGAATATTTAAATCTTTGACTAACACACATAGGACCTTCAAGGAAGAAACCCATGCAACAGCAAGGGCAGGTATCATAACAGAGGACAAACCTCTTAGGAGTTCAAGAGTAGAACTTACGTATCTGAAGCATTTGCACAAAGTGGAACGGAGAGATAGCACAGTTTTCTTTTTGCTTATTTAGATTGATAAAGCTTGTTCTGCCTGGCCCCTTTTCTGACTTGCTGAGCTGTGTTGGTGTATCAGTAGCTATTACTGTGTAACACTCTCCCTCCAACCCCCCCCAAAATTAATGGCTTAGAACGACACCATTTATTTGCGCCCAGCTTTGGGGTAGCAATTTAGGCGGAGTTCAGTTTGGTGTGTCTTCTGCTGGTGTCATCTGGGGTCATGCATGTAGCTTTAGGCATCTGCGGGGCTTATTGGGGCTGGCTGGCTGGTTGAGAGTGGCCTCACTCATACATCTGCTAGTTATTAGGCTCTTTAATTTAGGGCGACTGGGCTTTCTTTCCATGTGATCTCTCCAACAGGCTAGCCCAAGCTTATTCACATCATGGCTTCCAGTTGCAGCCATAAAAACAGGAGCACATCTTACTGCACAAATTCTTTTCAAGCCTCTCTCCTTATGTGTCTCATCTTATAATGTCCATTTGGTCCTATCAAGTCACATAGACAAGTCTAGATTGAAGGGGTGGAGAAATAAACGACCTCTTAATAGAAAGAATGGCAAAGTCACATTTCAAAGTGGTATGCATACAGGGATGGAAGGAATTTCCCCAGCCATCTTTGCAAACAATCTACCACAATAGGACAAGGAACCTGAGGGGAAAGCATATAGTTTTAAGGGTTTGTTCAGTGGCAACGCATGGCATGCAGGTTTTAATAAAATATTAGACACTGGATGCAGTGTACTTGGCATGCTATTTTGAGAGAAGAATAATTGTATGAGAGTCAGTGGTTTGTACCATCCCATTTCTTAGGAATGCATAGGCCCTGTGCAAATCAGTCATTCGGTTAACAAATATTTATGAGACCTCATTATTGGGCCAGACCTGTTCTAGGTGATAGGGAAATAGCTGAGGGGAAAAAGCACACACAATTCAGTATGTATAAAAGTCACAAGTAACAAAGAGAAACTTTTAACTTGGTGTGGCTTTTGATTTTCAGTTTGAGACAGCAGGGTTTGCTCTCTATACAAGAATGCCACAGAAGCAGATTTTTATCAAGAATTTAGCTACTGTGAAGTTTGGTTTTAAAGAGCAACTTGATAATTCATTTCTCAGTTAACAACAAATATTTTGATTATTTTATTCAATAAATTACCTAAAAAGGGAAATTCATGTACTTTTCTACTAAAGAAGGATTATCTTTTAATCAACAGATACTAAAGGAATAACCAATGATTGTATTTCTATATCTACCAATGTAACGAATTCTAGTAAATTAGTTAGAAGGAATTTAATTACTCATCTCTAGCATTTCCCATCTACTTGCCCAGGTGGGTTGGAGTGTGGAGAAACCTTGAAAAAGTCTTGTCTAAATGGGATAAGTTAGGAAACTTGGAGTCATCTCTTGTCAGGCCAAATTCATGGGGTCCTAGTGATAGCATGCTGGAAACAAATGCAAAAAAATTGTGAGAACTGAGTTTTCTTTCACAACAGCAGTCTTGTCTACTCTTGATAAGATTATGTTCTCATTGGATGAAAGTGTGTATAAAAATGACCTGTTCAGTTTTCTGGGTTGGGGGAAAAGTTCTTTTATAATTAAAATAATCGATCCATGTTAAAAAAAATCAGTGGAACATTGTCTGCTGTTCTACTTTCTATTCTAATTTTTTAGAAAGACCGATAATTTTGAATCCAATGATACAAAAAAAATTTTCTTAAAAAAATTTCTTTAAAAAAATTTTTCTTAAAGAATATTTGTATTACGTAACATTTTTGTTAGCATCTTCCCCTGCATCCATCTTTATGATGTTGGAACTGAAAGGAAAAATGGAGCTGCTAAGATGAGTTACAGTTAAGTGACTTTTGCTTGTGGCATTGTGCTAGTCTTTATACAGTATGAACTAAACCTACACTACTCCTGCTGCCCAGGAATTTAGGATCAAAATGGAAAGGAAGATAAATAGTGTTCTGGTTTGTAACGCGAGAGGATTTGTGTCTGCTAAAATATAGTGTTGATGCCCCTGAAAGTACATTTAAATTCTACATTAAATTTAAATTTGACATTAAATGTACTCTCCTTCAGAAAGTACATTTAAATTCTGGTATTACAGTACCTTAGATGTAACATGCAATTATATTGTTTGAATGCCCAAGGGATAAATGGCTCTAATATTGAGTTGTATGTGGTCTGAACCCATTGTAGAGATTGACAGGCTTGCATAAGGGCAGTGCACCTATTTATTTGACAGATATAAGTGTGGGCAGGGAGGAGGGGAAGCTCGGGGTTACTATAAACTGAAACAGGAAGATGAAGATGAGAGACGGAAACACCCAGTTGTAAATGGAGTCAGGAAAAGCATACTCTTGCTCACACTTAGTGGTTGGTGATGAAATTTTGGGCAAATATGACAGGGCTTTAGTGAACTCTTATCCAGGATCATAAATTAATCTTGAGATTTATTTTGAAAAGTATTTTCAATGTATAAGTCTTTGCTTTCATTTATCAGCAAAATGAATAAACATTATTGTCCATGTCTTCAGAGATGTAAATAAAGCATTCTTGAAAAGTATAAAATAAATGGTCAAGTAGAACGAAGGTTGTTTTTTTAAAGGATGAAATCATGCGTCACTAAGACTTAAGATGTTAAATACATTCTGTGTACTAATGGGTATTTTTACTCTTTCTTTTGCAGACATACATTGGAAGTGTGGTTATATCTGTTAACCCTTACCGGTCATTGGCAATTTATTCACCAGAGAAAGTGGAAGATTACAGGAATAGAAATTTTTATGAACTGAGCCCTCACATGTAAGTACGCTATTAAAGCATTAAGTTTTCCTTTCCCTCCAGAGATGCTTAGTTGACAGATGTGTCCAGCTGTTTTCTTTGAGTCGTAGGAAAATGTTTCAGTCATTTTTTTCTAATTAGATGAAGGAATGTAGAAGCTAACTGTCATGGCTTATTTTAAATTTTAAAAAGGCAGAACACTTCATTTGGCGTCAGGCTCTTTATGTTCTGAAATATTTGGGTTCAGTATGTAAAATATTTTCTGTTAAAAATTCTGTGTAAGTAGCAGCTGCTGCTAATTATTTTTGCAAATAAAACAGGAATGTGCGTTGTTTATTATTATAAAGAGCCTAAGCAGCGTTTTCATACTCTTGTTGAGTTAAAGATCCCAAGTATTGGGTTGTGTAATGGCTTTTTGAGCAAAAGGAGTAAACAATACCTTGAGTTTATAATCTTCTCAGACATTGTTCACCACATGTGTGCATGAGGCCAGTGATTTCACCTTCTTTAAACTTAGTCACTTGTTTGATTTTTCTGAAGAAGGTCACTTGTTAGTGTAAATAATTTTTGTAAATAATGACTTAAAATAATTGCAGAGTGCTGAAGTTGAGTAACCCTGAACTAAAGTGAAAGAACTTGCAAAGTTTTGGTTGTGTCTTAGCAGAAAATCATTTTCTCTGTATGATTGAAGATGGGCTCTATTAATTTTGATAGAAAATAAAATCGAATAATTAAAGAACATATATACCACTGTCCAGATGTTTATTTCAATTTCTCTTCAACATGCAGCATATAGTGACATTTTTGGGCTATTTGGAATCACATTTAAATAATTTGTGAAAATGTTGAGAACCATATGATTTCACTCATGTGGGCTATAAAACTGAAAGCAACAAAGGAACAAGACAAAGAAACAAAAACTCATAGACACAGACTACAGTTTAGTGGTTACCAGAGGGTAAGGGGGGAGGAGAGGTGGTAGAAGAGGGTAAAGGGGGTCAAATATATGGTGATGGAAGGAGAATTGACATTGGTGAACTCACAATGCAATATATAGACGATCTGTTACAGAATTATATACTTGAAACCTACACAATTGTCCTAACCAGTGTCACCTCAATACATTTAATAAAAAGTAAATAAAATGACATGAACACTTGGCCAAAAAATAAGAAATTTGTGAAAATGGTTATTAAAAACTAAACACTATATTTTGCCAATCAAACAGATTCTGATTATTTAGTTTACTTCTAGAAGTAGATTTTGCAAGTGACTGTTTCATTTTGCCTTAACAAATATATAACCTGAAATTTGTTTTATAAAGTTATCCTTATAAAGTCCTTGCAATGAAATTCTTTATTTGATACCTGAATATTTATTTTATTTATTTATTTATTTATTTATTTATTTTAGATTAATATTGGTTATTTTCAGTTATTTATTACTGAAATTTTGTTTGAGTGTGTTACTTCTCCCATAAAAGAGGGCCAGGAAAGTGTTGATCAATAAGCTGTAGAATAGATTCTTTAAAAAGATCGAAAACCTTATTTTGATTTTGTCTTACATTTTACATGAATACAAAGCAACGCTTTTTTTTTTTTTATTAGTGTCAGGTGTACAAGACAAGGTAATACTTAGACGTTCGTCATTTATATCCCTCACACTGTGAACCCCCCCTCCCTGAATATTTATTTTAAATTGTAGGCTTGAAACTTCGTAAAATAAAATGCTTGGATCAACTCTGTCAGAATCCCCTAGTAGCTTAGGAAAAATCTAGTTTCCTAGGCCTTACCTCTGACAGGCCAAGAATCTACATTTTTTTACAAGCTTTCCAGGTGATTCTCATGTACATGCAAGTATGAGAACATGTTGTTTTAGTTGTATATTTACAAATGTTTGCATTTCCTTAACTGCTTACCACATACGTTGATCTTTTACAATAGTAGTATTAATAATAATGATAATAATAGTGATGGCTTGTATTTATTGAGTACTTACTATGTGTGGCTACAGCTCTAAGTACTTTATATGTATCATAAACTCATTTTATTCTCTAAATAATCCTGTGAGGTAGGTCCTATTACAAATGGGGAAATTGTCACAGAAAGACATGTGATTTATCCAGAGCCACACAGCTCGTGGCTGGGGACCTGGGGTGTAAAAACAGTCGTTTCTGTGCCTCTCCGCTAGAAATGGGTTCCTCCATTTTCATGTCAGGGCCTCTTACTGTGCACTTCCATCCCGCTACCCTTGGGTGGCCTGTATTCCTGCACCCTGGGCCCTCCAAGATAACCTAAGCTATGCCTCAGTTTACCTTCAGAGACTGTGTGCCATTCTTCCATTTGCACCTTAAATCTCCACTTTGGGGATATTTAGATATATAATAGATGTCTATTCCAGAACATAGAAGTTCATGCTCTGGAATATCAGTTTTTCACCCTCCACCCCCCAGAGATTCCTATAAGAGGCTGCATGACACTGCTATCTTAGTTCACTCTCCTTACTTCCAAGGAAAACCACCACAGCCAGCAATAAAATAAAATAAATTCCCAATGTGCTTAGGGTAAAGATAAAACCTTTTTACTATGGTCTACAAAAACTGTGTGTGGGGTGTGTGCCAGGTATAGCTTTACCTAATGAATCTGAATTTCCTAGATCCTTATCATGCCCTCTCCCCACCTCATTGCGTTTTTTGAGCCCACACCACACTTCTTCCTGCTACATCATCTTTGCATATTCCGTGCCTTCTGCCTGGAATGCTTTTCCCTCCTTTTTTCCCCAAGGCAACTCAAGTTCTTCCTTTAGATCTCAGATTGCATTAGACCTCCTCAGGGGACAACTGTCCCTCTCCCCTTCCCTGCCTAGGTCAGATCGATTGTTCTTGTCACAGTTAAAATCGAACATTTTGTTAGGGGATTATTTGATTCAGGGGATTATTTGATTCGTGTCAGCTTCACCTACCATGCCAGTTTTTGCACACCAAAATATTCTAAGCATCTGGAAGTAAGTGTTCAGAGTATATTGAACAGGACTTGGGTTTCAGACCCAAGAGTGACTTTTCTTGCCTTTGAGTTAGCAGAACCACTCATGTAATCTTACATACCATCTTTCTTACTGTGTGTTTGATCGTGTTTTGGTGTCATCCTCTTTAATGAGATAGAAACTTCCATAGTTTATGGACTTTATTCTACACATCTCATGATCTCTCAGTTCTTCGAACAGCTCAGTAACTGTAGAACCAAAGAGGCTTTAAATATTTTTTCATTACATTTTACTGGTTGTTATCTTTTCTCTGACAATTCAGTGAAATCAAACTATTCTTGCTAGGGTATTTGCAGAGTTTATTTAAAACTTCATGCAGTATAATGAGGATTCTTTCTCATTTTTATGAAAAAGCAAACAGAATATTATTTTTATGGTGCTCTTCAACACTGAGTGTTCAGGTTCAATTTATTCATGATGTAGAGCACTTACCATCTAATTATATCAAGTAGCTACTGGAGGGAACGTGCCACTAGAAGGAAGAGTGGTGGCCCCTGCCAACAATCCCTCCTGGTGGTCATAGCCCAGGAACGAACTGAAATGTGTCCTAGATTAAGATAGAATGTGGTGGCTTGTTGGCATTACAAGCACAATTGGAAGCAGTCAGTCTTTCCATTTTAGGAAATTAAAAACCCTGCAACAAATTTTAAAAACTGAGAAAAATGGCTTAAGGCTTTGCAAAATTTCTGGCTATGCTCACCTAAAAATGGGAAAGTAATTGATGGGGGATTTGAATAGCGCTCATGTGAGTTGTCTAGACATCAGCCCTCTGTCCTACGGAACCTCTGACTCCTAATTTTGTGCCATACTGGATTTGCAGGACCACATGCTGTTGGCCATACAATGGTGTTGCTAGAATGCTTGTGGGTTTGGAGTCCTGGTTTTGTTCCATTCAAGGTGAACCAGATAAATGTCACAAAGAACATTTCTGATTATATCTCAAAATGTACACGTGCTATGGTTGGGTGCCCAGAGTTTAGAATAAGGGTCTAGAAGACCCAGGTGTTGTCCCTTTTGTCTTATATTCTTTTCTACAGCAGAGTTGACATTCTGTGAATAAAATTTTACTTATTTTGAGAACTCTTATGACAGCTAGATCCTGAATTCTCAGAGAAGTTGTTTGTATAACTGGGTATGAAAGTGCTTTCTTAGGGAGTAAGAGAGAAAGGGTGTAGGGGGAGAGAGAAATGATATGATGTCATGTCACATCACTGAGACTTTTGTTATTTATCTATTTGACTTTAGGAATAGTTGAGCCTCAAATTGATCCGTACCTCCCAGAAAACCACTTGCAGAAAAGCGTTTTGTGCTTTCCCATCTGGCAGTCTTTCTACTTATTGCTTTAGAAAAGTTACTTATTTACTAAGCAGATATTGAGAGCTTACCATATGCCAGTCTCTCTTTTAGGTCCTGGGTTACAGCAGTGAACAAAGCAGGTAAATTTCTTGTCTTCTTGAGGGAGACAATTCTCAACCTTAAGTTTACAGAAACCAGTATTGTTCACATTATCAGGAGGGAAAGGGGTTTGGCAAAGGGAGGGAAGCTTTTATGAAAGACAAAGGGATTTAAATAGTATTCTTAGAAGCGCCTTCGAGCCATATTCTCTCAGGTAGTTTAAGTCAATCCCTGATAGGTTATGGTCTGGAAGTCTTTGCATCAGATTAGGTCTGTCTACGTGTATAACTTGTGTAGGGAGGGATCTGAGCTCTGGCCTACTCTCCAGTTTAGATACCTTAAATTAACATGTCAAATCTAATGCCACTATCTTGAAAGTAGTTTAAATTTCCTTTTTCCTTTTCTGCATGACTGTCACAGGTCAAAATAAGTAGAAGGCAGTCATCGTGTTTGCCTTCAGCCTTGGCGGATATTTGGTTGTGTCCGGAAAATCATGGTTAGAAAACTTCTTGCTTTAGAGAGACTGGTTTCATGTTAGCAGTGCAGTGGGGATGTGGTGAAGGACAGCTGTTGCATTGTAAGCTTTCTGAGACTGCGTCTGTGGGGGAAGCATTTCTGGGCCTAGTGCATATCCAGCTTTTATAAAGCTTCATGAACTGAATTTACCGCCTCTTAAACGGTTATTCTCAGTCTATTGCATTATTGGGGCTATTTTGAAAACTGTTTCTTTCGGAATACGCACTTTTGGCAAAAACAGTCCACAGCCAATTTCTCTTTCAGATTACATACCTTTTAAAATTAAAGTTGGAAGGTTGACTCTGTGCCACCATAATGTTTTTATCACGAAAATCATTGTGATTTAAGAATATATTTATTAACGAAAAGTGTTTTTGTATGTCTGAGAAGTTTCATATCCTCATTTCTAGATCCCTAGTTAGAATTTATATCACTTCTTACAAAATGCACACCTCAGACTTGAAAGAAATTTATTTTGAAAAGGCTGTTTGTAAAGCCAAGCCCATATTTATACCAGCATACATGATTATTTCAATGATATATAATCTTAAAGGGAAAAGTTTGATTCTTAGTAAAATAGGTTGTTGCTTCCTGCCAGAAAGAAATGTTACAGGTCTTTGGCAGGCCCAGAGAAATTCTACAAATCTGGAAGAGATCCATTTCATCCAAAGGAGTGGCACTGAGGCCTTGGTCCTGAAAAGACTAAGTTTCATCACTGACAATGAGAACTATACTTGGAACCCAGCCAGGGAGCTCTGACCAGAGAGGGTACGTTTAGGGTGGATGGGGAAGGGTACCCCCTTTGTGGTTGAAATAAAACTCACTGCCCTGGTCTGTTGTTGGGACTTGCTTGGTTGTTGGGTCAGTAGGACTGGGTAGGTGGGGCAAAGGGAGCCGTGGGGAGTTGTCTAAACAGGGGCCGTGCAATACTGGTCCTGAGTCAGTCTGAGGAAATCAGCAAAGCCAGGGATTATAGAAACAAAGTTCAGTAAAGTGCAGGGGGCCCAGGCTTAGGAGATGGGGGAACCAGGAGTGGGAACTGGGGCTGTCATGAGCCAGACATCCATGCAAAGGGGAAAAGGCCCTGGGTATCAGCTGCAGGAAGGGGGCTTTCTGTCCCCACTGTTAGGGAGGCGCCTTCCTCCCTGCTCCACCGCGGCTCGGCGATCCCAGGTCTCCACGTGGAAGTGGTTGTTCATTCATTTGATCAATATTATCAAGCATCTGCAATGTGTGTGAGGTGCTGGGGATACAAAGATGAATTTGTCCTTAAGGATTCACAGCCTGGTATGGGAGACAGCCAATAAATAAATGACTATGGAAGGGAATGAGTGAACAGCCATGGAAAAGGTGAGAGATGTGGAATGATCACGTTCTGGTTTGCCCTGGACAGCCCTGATCATTCCTATTGTATCCGTATAATTACTAACAGTGCCCCCTTGTACTCGCAGAACTGTCTGAGGGTGGGTCCCCAGGGGATCAGGTGCTGTGGGCGTGTCATAGAGGTGTTCAGCCCTGCCTGAGGAGATGGATGGGACAGTGGGGGTCTGGAAGGATGAGTTTTCCACATAGATAAGGAAATTCTAGGTCCAGGAAATAATTTTCCCATCAGTGGAAACAGTCTCACTTCAGTCATTGAGCATACGTTACTTGAGTGCCTGCCATGTGCTGGGTGCTAGGACAGGTACTGGGCCAAAATCTCGGCCCTATTGGATTTACATTCTGGCAGGGAGAGAGACCGTAAACAAGAGAAGTAATTAAAGTAAATGGTGTTGCAGATGCAAGTAGAGTGCTTGAGCTACCCACACTTCTACCCATTTGATTACAGATTTGGGGGTTTCCACAACCCTCCTGTTTAGCTTCAGTAATTTGCTAGACTGACTCATAGAACTCAGGAAAACACTTCATGTACATTTACTGGTTTCTTATAAAGGACACAACTCGGGAACAGCCAAATGGAAGACACGTGTAGGACAGTTTGGGGGAGAAGAGGTGCAGAGTTTCCATGCCCTCTGTGGGCGTGCCAACTTCCCAGCCCATAATTTTCCCATCAGTGCCTTCACGAACCCAGCAGCTCCCAGTGTTTCCTTGTTCAGAGTCTTTATAACCTGATCTGCAGCACCGCTTTGCCTTCCTGGCAGTGGGGAGGTGGGGCTGAAAGTTCCCACCCTCTAATTATGCATGTGGTCTTTCTGGTGACTAGCCCCCATTCAAAAACTATCTAAGGGTCCCACCTTGAGTCACTTCACTCACATAAAGTCAGGTTTGGGTGAAAGGGGCTTGTTATGAATAAGAAAAGACATCCTGATTGCTCAGGAAATTCCAAGGTTTTTAGGAGCTTTGTGCCAGGAACCAGAGACAAAGACCAAATACATTTCTTACTATACCACTGATTCCGACATGTGCATATATCATTCTTAAGAAGGCATAGAAAGTTGTGAAATAACTTGAATGGTAGCTTCCTGAAGCCAAGTTAATGTTAGAGGTTCGATATGGTGTCCTAGAAACCTGAATTAGTGGGCCTCCCTTTTCCAAGAAATGTCTGAAGGGTAGTTCTGTTCACTAAACGCTGAGTGTTATAAAGACTCAGCTGTCCAGCTCCCCTCTCCTCCACATGTGCCCTGTATCCCATCCAGTGCTTCTTGTGTCCTTAAGGACGTCACTCTGTGATTCTCCCCTCTCTACTGTATTACCAACTTTTTCTTCTCTCCCTTCCATTGCACCAACATATATAGTATAATTCTCTTAATTCCACATCTCCTAACTATTGCACCATTTGTTTCCCTTACCATGAACTTCTTTGAAAAAGTTGCATATACCTTTTGTCTCTAGTGTATCTCCTTTTCTTTAGTATTAAACTCACTCTACTCAGACTTTAATCTCCCTACTCCACTAAAACTGTTCTTCTCAAGGTCATCTGTGATCTCCCTGGTATCAAATCCAATAGTTGATTTTGATTCCTCTCTTCCTTTAATTATCAGGAACGTTTGACAGTGTGACCAATTCCTTCCTGACACCCTTTTTAATATTTGGCTTTCTGGCCTCACATTTCCCTGCTGGCTGCTCCATCTGTGGCCTCCTCAGAACATGCCCCCTTCCTCGCTGCCTCTGAATGCTGGCGGGTCCGAGGGCTCGGCTCGGAGGCCTTCTCTTTTCTCTCTGTAGGCCCAATTTTATCTGGGCTTTGAGGCCCTCTGCGTGCTGATGCCCCCAGATTTCGTTCTCCAGATGGAGCTCTGGCCTGAGCTCCGGGTGACTCAGCCACGGTCAACTCTTCAGGGTTTTCCTGGGTGTCGAAGAAGCATCTCAGACATTCGTATGCTTCAAAGCAGACTTGGGATTGCCCGCTCCCTCTCCACTTTCTTATCTCTGTCAATGGCAACACCGTCCTTTGGCTGCTCATGTCACAAATCTCATCTTCCTTTTCTCTCCCACCTTACATTTAACCCACCATCTGGTGGTGTTGGCTCTGCCTTTCTGTATCCCAATCTCATCACCTCCACTGCCACTGTACTTGTCCAAAGCACTGTCACCTTTTGCTTAGATGATTGTGGCAGCCTCCTAACTAGTCTCCTTTCTCTGCTATTGTCTCCTCCGCCCACGCCTTACCCTCCACCCCTATCATCTTTTCTCCATGACTGTCATGGCTGCTGGCTAAAGTGAGCTTTCTTAAAGATGCCCATCAGATTGTTTTTCTTTGCTGCTCAAAAGCCTGTAGTGTATGGGCTCCAGGTGATGTGCGCTCTGGCCACATGGCTGCATGTATTATTTCTCACACCCTAGCTCCAGCCACACTGGCCTCCTGGCTGCTCCTAAAATGCCAAACGTTCTGCATCACTCTTCCCCCATCTTGGAGCTAACTTGTCCTCTCACTTCAGTTAGGAAACACCTTAACTGGTAGTGATTACACTACCTGACATAGCAGTCCCCACCCAGTCACTCAGCATCCCCTTACGTGCCTTTATTTTTTTTCATTAATCACTATCTGATATTTTTTTATGTCTTTCTTGTTTGTCTCCTGTACTGGAAAGTCATCTCCATAAAAGCAGGGGCTTGTTTATTTCATACATCCCTGTGTCCACAGCAATTAAAACAATGTCTGGGACTTAGCAGGCAGTCCATAAATGTTTGTTGAGTGAGCAAGTGAATGGATGAATGAATGAATTTGGGGGGGGCGTACTATTTGTTAGAAACTATGTGTCGAAGACACACATGGTCTTTGTCTTCAAGAATCTTTAGGCTAATACGGAAGAGAAGGGAATGCTTACATAAACTGGTCATTTAAATATAATGGCACATTTGCAATGACAGGGAATAAGTTAGAAGCACAAGAAATTGGTGGGTTCAGAGATTCGGAAGATACCCCTTGTTGAGTCTTGAGGAAGCAATCTTAGAAATAGGTGGCTGCGGTAATGTAATAACTAGCTATATAGAAGATAAAGCAAAAGACCAGTTTTGGTTATGGCACAGTCAAGCCGAGTGTTAGGAAGGGGTAAAGGTGTTTGAGGGGTATGTAAACCTTTTTCTTTTCTTTTAAATAAAACATTCAAATACCAGTCTACTTGAATCCCTGGGAGGATTGAAGGATTATGAAGGTTATTCTAAAGTAATCCGAGGAAAGTTTAGGATGAGGGCATTCCTTAAAATTACAAGCTTATGTGTCTGGAAAAATTGTCTATCTTGCACTTTCAGTCCCCAACTGGAAAACATTTTGGGACTTGTTAAATATGCCTGAATGTGTGTGTATAAATGCAGTGTTTTAATGAATGAGTAGTGAATGACTGAATGTTGAAATAACTTATAAATGTAAACAGATGTTATGACAGAACCTCTAGTTGCTATTGGTGATGAATCATAATGTTATTCAGAAGGAGGAACATTTGATACGGAGTATACTGATTTTTAGCCATTATTGACTTCTACGAAGAATGCTCTATCCTTTGGCTATGATGCCCTCCCCGTGGGATATTAGTGTTCAGTGTCTGGATGCTTGAGTGATCTGCTTGAGATCTGAAAAGAATATCCTCAATTATGTTAGGGACATTCTAAACTTTACAGATGGTTTAGCCTAATTTCACAAAAATTGAGCAATAGAGGAATAAGTTACAATGTATACATTTTCTATTAATCTTTTTCCTTTAGTCTACATTAACAGCAAAAAATTAGAAAGTACCTGGAGGGAGGGAACATTTGGCTGGTTTGCACCAGGGATCTTTTATCTTTGGGAAATACTTGGAGGCACACTCTTAGGTTGCCTGCTTAAGACCTTAGATTGCCACCGGCAGGGCCCATTTGCACTTTTATCGTCTATACTTTCTTGAAGCATGTGTTCCTAAGGGCTCTTGAATTTTTCTTTAGGAATGGCTAGTTTTTAAGCCATTGCTTTGATTGCTTTCAAAAGACATATTCTCACACTCGATACCCTACCTTACATTCTGTCTGACAGTGTTGCCGCTTCTTCCATCTGTATTTATACCTGCCTTTTCCATCATTAATGGCGGATTCTTACACATAACTTGCTTGTGTGACTAGCATTATGGGTAAAACCAAGGATATTCAGAATAGCAGAATCCCATCTGAGGTCAGAGAAATGTATGAAAGAAAAATGTTATTGAAGTATAAAGATGTTAAGATATAAATTATGAAAAATGAATGCATGCCGCAATTTAAAATAACATGATATGGGTGAGTCATTGCTATCTGGTTACTCATTACCTGGAACGTGGATATCAGGAAGGAGGAAGTGTAGAAATGTGTATGGGTGTTTGTTGGGCATTGTTCCTAAAACAAATAGAAAATGATGTATAATACTTTGAACATTTGCTTCCTTTTCATAGTGTAACATAATTTTCATTATAAACAGTATCTTATCTACGATGGTGATATGCCGTGGGAATGTTATAACTTCTTACAGGCATAGATCTGGTAGCATAAATGAATCTTAAAACCTGAAAATCCTTGTGACTGTTTTTATATTCAGGGACTTCAGTGTTTTTAAAACTGGTGGCTGTGTATATCTTGCACTGGTGTTGCATAGAACTTACAAAATTAAATTAGTCCTACGTGAAACTTTTGTCTGTGAAAAAAATTTGAATAGGTTTGTAGCTAGTGATCAGTTAGATGTAAACTCTACTTCACCCGGCCTCTTGCCTATTCCACTGTTTTTTCTTTTATTTCTCCTTCTTTCCAGGTACCTTGGCCTCATATTCTGTTACACTTACTCCATTCTCTTCCATATAGTCAAACCCTACTCATTTTTCAAACTGCACCAGGGATATATCTGTATTTTGAAGTCTCTTCTCAAAAGACCACTTGGTGGTCCTACCACATATTTTCTACAGCATGCATTATGTTACAGTTATATGGCACTGTATTGTCTACTACCTTGTATATTTTATTATTTCATATTTAAGTATTGGACTTATACAAGAGTAAGCATCTTTTGAGCAGGGACGATGTATTATACTTTGTTGCCTCAAAATCAGTGGTCTTAAAATCATTCAGTACGTTTGCTTATCTATTGTTAAGTTCAAGTAATACCATCCTAATATATTGTATACATACATTATAACACACACACAAGAATAGGCTCTTTTTAAAAATTGATGAATAAAGACATATAAACAGAAGTTCTAATATTTTAGATCCATACTTCAGGGGCTTATCTTTGACGTGCCCTGGGATGCCCACACCTCCCTTGGAGGCCTAGAGTTAGGTCCATGTTAGGGACTCGGGGAATACTTATTTTTAGCCTTCAACTATTTTGTGCTGGTTGCTAACAAATTTTCTAACTGTCATAAATGAAATTCAAGATTATAGTCTAAGTATGTTTGAGATCTCGTTGGGGAAATATATGGATGTATTAGTCAGAATCAGGTAGGTGATACTCGGGCAAGCAACAAGCCTTCACGTCTCAAAACATAACGCAACGAAGGTTTGTTTCTCACTGATGCCACAGTCTGAAACAGTCTGAAACAGGTCAGATGGCTTTCCTCAGAGGTTCTCCTCCAAGTGGTGACTTCTATCCAAGCTGCTTCTATCTTGTAGTTATAACCACTGGAACCCATGGCTTTTAAGGCTGCTGTGGAAGGTGAAGAGAGAGCAAGGTCAGGCTTTATTCATTGGCCATTGCGCAGTCACCTGGGCCCAATCTAACTGCAAAGGAACCTGGGAAATACAGTCTTCCCATGTGCCCAGGAAGGGGGGAAATGAAATGGGATTTATTCAGTATGTCACATGGCCTGCTGTTTGCTAGGATCACCTGTTCATTTCAGTAGGGTTGTTACTATTTGATAATTCAACTCATGGATACCATGTAAAGCAAGCTTCTGCACGAATTGAAACAGGAGGTCGGTCGTATAATTTAGAAAGAAAATAAGTCCTCTTAAAGTACTTCTAAATATCCTTTTCCTTGTGATGACGAGAATCATGGTGCATTTCTACATTTTCATTTAAATCTTACTGGACTGCATTTGAAACTACAAAAGAAAAATTGGGGACTCATTTTTCATGTTTCCGTTATTATTCCTTTTCTTTCACACTGCTGTTCAGCACAGACTAGTGGCTTATTGGTTTATTATGAACAAAGACTTTTAGTAGTGTCACATTTTGTTGCTATTCTTTATAGAAGTAGTTAATAAGAAGAATATTTGAAGATATGTCTAAATGCTCTCATAGTTTATGGCAATAGGGCTATTTTTGGTCCAATTCCTATATTATTGATTTTTGGAGAAACAACGTATTTATTGAGAGTTTTAGAAAATGAGATGCTAATGTCATCTATTAGTTCACATATTCATCTACTGGGAATTGTGACAAAATGATTCTAACCAGCTTTGAAACTTAAGCTGATGCAATGTTAATTTTCTGGGGTTCAACTCTTTCCAGATGGGTGGTGAATAAATAAAAATAAATTTCTTCTAAACTGGGGTGTTTAAGGACAACTTTAGTTAAATTCGTTTTCCAAATAAGGATGTCATCAAAGATGGAAGGTGAAAAAATACTAAATTTTAGAAATGATTATAGAATTTTGATGTTACATCTGACCACTAAATTTTAATTTTAAGGCAATAATATTTATTTCCATGGTGGGAAAAACCAAAGCCCACTCTTCTATCTCCAATAAATGATGTTACTCTGTGTTCTCATCTTATGTAATGTGGACAGTATATTACTTTTGAATTTTACTTCCACATTTATACCAGTCATTCTCTTGTTAATTTTTGGTCATGATCAAGTACTTCGCAAAAAAGCTTACAGTATGTAATCTACATACTTTTCTTACAACCTCTTAATCGGGAAGAATATACGTGTTTTTTGATAAACAGATATAAAAAGCAAGTTCCTATTTATACATCTCTTATGAATTTATTGAAAAGCTAATTATCTTCTTATATGTATGAATCTTATTTTACCTGCAATACATTATCTCCTTTTGGGAACACACGAAGTTTCCTATTTTCTTCGAATGGTACAAGAATACCAAATTGAGTATCTTGCTCCTTGTCACTATTAATATTTGTAGGTTGATGTACCCAAAGGTCTGATTAAAAATCATTGTCAACCAAATTTTGCAGACATTAGATAGAGCATTAAAGTAGCATAGATAGTTAAAATAGAGCATTATCTCTCTCTCTTCCTCCTTCTTCACCTCTTCACCTGCTCCCTCTCCACATGTCCTTCTCTCTTACCTTCTTCAAGTCTTTGCTGAAATGTCACGTTGGTGGGTTCTTTCACCGTTATCCTTTCTAACAGTTGCAGCCTGCTCCCCTTTTCTGTTCTGCCCAGCACTCACCATTCCTCTCACCTGCTTTCTCTCTTTTCACCGCCTTCCAGCATACTATACTTAGTTTCTTTCTTGCCTGTCTTCCCCTCCGTTGCACCCATAGAACGGCAGGTTCACATTCACTGCTCATTCTCGGTGCCTATACAGTGGCTGTCACATGACAAACAGTCTGTAGTGTCAGTTAAATGGATTAAATAGATCTTCAATCACATGTTCAAAAATATCTGATGTTCTAGGAATTCATGAAGATTAAGCCAAATTGTAAAGACTTTGCTTGGGTATCTTAGCCTGATATTTAGTGACCTCTGCAAACAAAAAGGAAAAATTTCAAATTGTAATTGTATAATGTAATTTTTAAAATATAGGAAACTTCTTTAAATATTCATAATAGAAAACAGTAAAGTTATTCAAATATGAGATGTGTAATGGTAATGTGACTGCTAAATATTTACAAATTAACTTGTACTTTCAATAGAATTATGTATTGGTGGGTATTTAAGCTGTGAACGTCAACAAAGAATTTGTGAATGGGAAATACTTAATTCTAAAGTTCTTTTCAACTCTAAAATTCTATGAATATATGATCCTCCTGTTTAAGAAATGTGTGGTATATTTTAGGAAAACATTCATGAGAAACATTCCGTTAATGTTAGTGAATGACAGGTTTGCTTCAGTTGTCTAGAACAACTAGGAAACGGTGTATGTGGGGCCATGCTTTAGGTTTTCTGAGTTCAGTCTACATAAGAATAATTGAAGATTAGTTAACATCTAGATTTGAAGCATGGTTTTGTCCTTTTCCAATTTCATTGTCAACTGGGCGCTCATGACGGAAACTCTTCTTATCAACCTGGAGATGTACCTGAGAGGCTTTACTAACATGAAAAAGAAGGCAAATAGTTTTCAATTTTCTTTACAGAGAAAACGCTCAAGAAATGTCTTAACTCTGAGTCGCTGCTGACCAAATTTTGGTTTATTTACATTGGAGACCTTAGTGAGTAGAACAATACATTTCATGAGCACATGTCTCTTTTTCAGTAACTTCACAAAAGCCTGTAAGGGAAGACCTCTTAGAATTGGCGTGAAAGGAGAATAAAATATTGGATTTTTGAGAAGAGGCTGGGTGATGGATTAGGTGATAAAGCATGGAATTGGGACTACACAAATAAATACAGAATCCATGCCAACTGTCATGCATTCAGAGTTCTTATTTTTCATAACATGAGGCACGGCAGTAGCCTTTCAAAGTTACTCTTGATTTGATGTTGTTTTAATTTTAAAATTATAGTCTTTTTATTCTGGAAAACCTGTATCTATCAGTTTGCAAGCTAAAACGTTTTCTGGATTTGTGACTAGAATGTTACAGTTTTAAATGAATAAATGAAAAATTTCTGGGAAATTGCTTGTGTTCCTTAGATAGATACCTACATACCTACCTATCCACCCCCCACCCCCCAAAAAGGAAAATGAAAACAAAGAAGAGCTGTACATGTATGCATGGATTTTCGTCACACCAATTGCATTAAGTTTTTTATAGTTCAAAAATGTGTAAGGAATATGAAGAGGAGCTAATTATTATATTGCCTCACATTGAAAATTGACTGGAGGCAGCTTACTCTTTTACAGGCAATATAAAATGAATAGATTTTTAAAAGTCCAAGCAAAGGAAACAAAAGTAAAGGAGACGAAAGCAAAAGTTAATACCATGATGTCCTCTATGGTTAGTGAACTTGGGTTTTTTATTTCCTTGCAGTAGAAACAAAAGGGGAAATATGATCAGTCACAGCATTATTTTTGCACAGAAGATCAAAGCATTTGAGTTGCTCAAGGGAAGCAGTTTTCCTTACCAGTTAGGTTTAAAAGAGATTTCTCTTATGGGACTTAGGATGTGAAGGATGTCATCTTGAGCAGCAACTCTCCAAATTTCCCTGCAGAAGACAGTGAATTTTATATAGCTGCTTCGTATGCCACCTCACTAAGTGGAAGCAGAGGACATAACACCAAAGCACAGTTAGGAAAAGTAAGTTTCATGGGCTCCATAGAACCATCATAGAATTCTGTCACAATCTGTAGAGTTTGAGGGTGGGAAGAACGAGGCATCAGCCAGCTCCCTAGGTGATTCCAATGTGCACCCAAGGTTGAGACCCACTGGTGCTATACTACCTGGCTTATTGATGGTTTGACTTGATCGAGAAATACAGGGAACAGAGAGATTGCAGTTTCTCCTTCAGGTGATACTCGGGTGTATGTTCCTTTTTTTTCTGTTTTCTCATAATTGGGCTTTGAATTAAAGGTGGGCTGCAGACAATTGGAGGTTGGATTCCCTAGAAAGGGCCTAGAGTATACATACTCTTCATCAGTAAAAGAGCCTTAATTTCAAAACCCACTGAGAAATAGGTTGGGCTGTCATTGTTCTATGAGGAAGTAAGACTTGTTTGAATAGATGGCCCTCACCTTTCTGTAGAGATGTGGGCCATGAGTCATGGCAAATAGAAGATTCTCTACACTGGAACTAGTTTATGATGGTGAGTCATCACTATGTAGGTTGTAGGGTGGTGGTCCCAGTCTTTTGGCCTGGACAGTTAGTGCACAGATTGGTTTTTTCTTAATCAATATGTATCTAAAGTAAGCAAATTTGGAGAGAGCAGTCAAGTGTGCAGTGCGCTTTCTTTCTTTTTTTTTAAACTAAGCAACAAAGTTAGGAACCATAGAATATTTTTAGGAATTGGGATTCTCTATTTTAACAATTGTTTATACAAATTGCAGAGAAGTCTTTCTCCAATAAGTGTTCACAGTTCTGAAAACTCCTGAGATATGTGGCTTTGTTCCAAATCTTTATAGATTTTCTTCTGTCACTAAGCCTATTACTGTTGGCATATAGAAAACTCCATCGAGGGTCATTTGGCATCATTCTAGGACATGTCACTAAATTGACTGGATTCAATAGCATGTGTTCAGTGGCAAGAAAGACACATGGAAGAGAAACAGGTTTATTAACCAGTTTTTTTAGGCCATCTCCTAACCAGTTTAAGTTATAAAGATTTAATGTGGACTCTTTGAAGGTTTATTGGTTTATTCATCTAGCAAAAATTTTGAGTGTCCCACTTCTGCAAATTCTAGTGATTTTCTTGGTGCAGAAAATCTCCTCTGAAGATCAATTCTAGGACAGTGAAACTCTATGCCTTCTTCCAGAGAGGAGGAGGTAGTTTGCTGGGGGTGGGAGTCAGAAGAGGACTGGGATAGGTGACTCTTAAGAGGCCACAGTGGAGGATGAGCCTTGAACTTGAGGGCCTGGAGAGCAGAGGCAACCTCATTTTTGTCAGGACACTTTCACCAGCCAGCTCTCTAGAAATGACTCTAATTGGTTTTACCTCTTAGTTCAAGAACTAGCAAGATCCTAAAGTGTTACTAGGGCAAATAGAATCACATGTTGACTGCCTTTCCTAAAGCAGATGATTTTAGGTGGTCATTTGCCCATGTTTTCAAATAGAATCTGTATAGACCAGCATTAGAGAGAATTGCTAAATACTAAGAAGTAACCTAAATGAAGAATGTTAGCTAGAGAGTGTAAAGTGGAGTCCCATTTCTCTTTAACTTTCTTTATTTTAAATCTAGAGCCCTTTCTTTGTAAACATATGAATGTGCATTTACATACGCATACTTGAATAGCATTTGTTTTGATTTCTCCTTTACTTGTTTTTTTATAAATAGTTGGTAAATGAACATAGACTTTGAAAGTGCCACACATTAATTTTGTCAGTCTTTCATGAATAGGAGGCAAGACTGCATGAGAATTCATTCCACAAATTGATTCTGAGCATATCCTGTGTCAGGCACTGAGATGGTGGGTCATTATTCCTGCTCTCAAGGTAGAGAAACTGTAAGCAAAAAAGTCTTCAAAAATTAGAATACCACATGTGACGGTTATACTAGATGTATAAATGGGATTTTATGGGTATATAGGCAAGGAATTTCTAGAACGAGGGGAATCATCGCAGGCTTTCCAAGAGAAGGTGTTCGGTGTGTACAATGGGCAGAAGGGCAGTGGCAGGGAGATGAGCCAGGGGAGATAGCCTAGTTCCTGGGAAAGACCTTGCTTGCTTTCTAATCTATAGCACACCAGTAAGAAATAAAGCTTTTAGAGATTGGATTCTGTGTGAGTGACCTGCCTGATTTTGACCTCTCTGGGTAACCAGAAACCAGTCTTTATTTACGTGAATTTTGAGCTTAAATATTCTGTAAAAGAATGTATACCGGCCCTGTGCATAGTTCTCAAGGGCCCAGTTACCTGTCCCAGAGCACCTCGGGGCATGATCTGTTCTCTTCTGGGGTTTCTTGTCCTACGCTGCTGACCTGGGAGGATCGTTGCTGGCTTTCAGGACTTTGTTCTTAGTTTCTCAAAGTTTGGTCTTTAAGGATAAAATCTTTATTAGATGACTACCACCCCCCCCCCCCCCAATCCCACCAGGCATTTTCCTAACTGCCAGCTCGAAGATCTGAGTGTTTCTCTTAAATATATATGTGATCTGTGTATATGACATGTGAGCAGTCATATTCTCGTGGCCAACACGCAGACTTCTGGACATGGCTTAAAAGAACTTGAAAGCAGATGTTTGAGTGCTCCATATTTGGGCTCATTTTGGAGCTGTGCTTTCTGTGCGATGGCATGATATGAGTTGTTTCCGACCCTTTTGTATCACGGCACTTTGCGAAGCAGTGTGAAATCTTCCTCTAGCAGTTAGCTGTAGCTCAAAGCATTGCTGTTTGTTTCATTATCCCCTGCCTAAGGTCCTGGGCCAAACTCTTGCCAGAGTGTTGGAGAGCCATGGAAGCTTGCCAAGGAAGGAGTGACTTGTTTGTATTTCAGAAGAAGGAGCATTGCAGGGAAGCCAGCCGCTGTCCCAGTGGCATATGGTATTTTTGGTTTACCCATTCTTATGTGGCCACTTTGAAGCCATTGTTTAAAGGCGGCATTTTAAAAAAATCACATAAAATATGAAAATAGTAACCAAATACTGTGCAGAACAGACCTGCTGGCACCTTGAGCCCCCTTCCCGGGTGGGGATCAGGACTGGGATTGGCAGTGAGAACCGCTGGAGGACACACCCAGGTCAGGAGTAGTCATCCTGTTTTGACCACAGTAGGTCCTCTCTGAGAGGGCTGTCGGTCACTCCAAGCCTGGAGCCTGCTCATTTTCCGAGCGGGCTTCTATCTTGATGGTCTCACTTGCAATCCTCTGATGTCTTCAGTCACTGAGTTTCTTTTTCACATTAAGACATGAAGTGGCTGTGTAATAACAGAAATCATTTGTTTTCTGTTTAGAAATCCAGAGGAAAGCCTTCTGCGTTTTCTGTCTTGAATTTGCAAACCCTATTTGCATAGGTACTTATTAAACCCTGGTGTGTGGGGAGGGGGAAGGAGCGTCTGGGCCACATTAGGATCACTTCTGTTAGTCCAGACTCCCTAGGAAATCCTCAGACATGCTTCTAACACTTCTCTGGTGCCTAAGCAAAAGAATGGCTTACACTTAAAATCAGAGGCTGCATAGGACCGTAGTTTGGGAGGATAGGAATGATACAACCATGCTTTGCGTTTTAACAAATTTGGGGGAGGGCAGCTGGTTGGCTCCGTTGGTTAGAGCGCAGTGCTCATAACACCAACATCGCCAGTTTGATTCCCCCACGGGCCAGTGAGCTGCGCCTTCCACAGCTAGATTGAAAATAGCGACTTGGAGCTGATGGGTCCTGGAAAAACACACTGTTCCCCAATATTCCCCAATAAAAATTAAAAACAAAGAAACAAAAAACCAACCAAAAACAAATTTTTTGGAAAACACTTCATTACAGAAATACATAACATCAAGGTGTTAAATCTGGCTGCAGTGAGGACAGGAATAAGAATGGAGAAAGAGTCATGGTAATGAAAAATGCCCTATTTTGACAGCATTGTATTAAGAAGGCTTGAGAAAGTGTCCTGTGTGGATATAGAAAACTGCTTTAAGGGTTCCTGGAGCTCAGGTCAGAAATGAGGAAGTTGTCTAAGGCAATAAAAACAGGTGATGGAGAAGCAAGGAAGGGATGGATGTGAAAGGTTTTGGGTGCCTGAAAGGAAGACGCAAAATTTTAATTCAAAAGTATTTTTCTTCTGGTACCAGTATTCCTTTCATGCTTTAGGGAAAGTTTTTTTTGTTTGTTTTGTTTTTGTTGCTTTTTAGTTTTTTTTTTTAAGCCCCATAGACTAAATGACAAGTCATCAAATGACTAAATTATTATCTAGTTAGATAGTACATGATTTCTCTCAGCGGAGCGCCTGCGGGAATGGATGGTTGCCTTTGTAGTCTGCCTGACACTTGCCCTCTGGCCCGTAGAATGTTGATTAAATTAACGAATACGGAATTCTCTTAAAATTACTTCCAAAATGGTTCCTCCCTTACAGTATCATGATAGAATTTAGCTAATAATCAGGAAGTATTATTATTATGATGATGCCAATTCACATTCCTCTTTCCACAATTATATATGCAACCCCAGACATTCCATTGTATGTACACAGTGGTCTGTGTAGGTAGAGATATGCCTGTATCTTTTTATAACCAGGCATCTTATTAATATTTGTTTACTTCATTGAATTTTTGATCCACTCTATGAAATGGTGGCATATCTCTCTTTAAAATGTGAATAGGTTTGTGACCTTGATTCTGTAAGGTAAACATGCCAACTTAGCCTCAGCTGGTCTTTCAGGCCTTCATTGAGTGCCTGCTCTGTTTCAGACACTGTGCAGTGTGCTTTATAAATACTCTCTGCACAGGCCCTGTAAGCCTGGAAGCACAGATCAAAGCTTGAAGCAGTTGATAACCTTCTACTACTGCCCACTCCCTCGCCTTTGTGCATTTTTTTTTTTTTAATGAACCAAACCAGTGTGTACCTGGGGTTCCCACACTCAGATGCCATCTACACCCAATACCTTCTGTGACAACCACAGCTAGATTTCTCTGCACTTCTTCAGGACACAGCGCCATACAGGGTCCCCAGCCTAGTGACTTCTATTGTGAATGAGCGTCCTTGTGTCTCTCCCTTCTACTGGAGGGAAGCTGAGACCCCACTTCATTGCATTCTGTGTACATAGCAGGCACTTAGGGGCTATCAAAGTCAAAAGTGCTTTACATATGAGTGTTTTAAACATGAAATGCTCACTTTGGGATGTGGTTGTGCAGTAGCTTGGATCAGAATGTGTGTTTCAAAGTTAAACAAAGATAAAAACCCCAAAGTTGCATACGAGGTGGTACTTTTAAAGGCTTTAAATCTGTAAGAGGCAACATCTATCTGAAAAATCCCTTAGCATTTTGAGAACTTGAAATCATTCTTTTTAGTTTAATGAGTAAAATAAGTCCTAAGGATCACGAGGAACCTTGTCTTCGGAGTAACCTCTCTTGGGATAGGTGTGTCTAGGATTTAGTTACCCTTAATAAAATCATAAAAACTGACTATGAAATTAATTGAAATGAGCTATTTTGCCAAAAAAAAAAATAAATAGTTGTGCTGGGTATTTGTTTAATTGTATTCACTTTGAGCAGAAAGGTCTATTCTTATAGAGTGTAACACGGTGTAATTATTTTTTTGAGTCGAGTAATAAAAGATGACTGTTAGTATTGTTGAAAGAGATACTAAAAATATTTTATGGGCCTATTGAATTTGAATTAAGAGTCCGATTGTATATTTGTTCTTTTTCCCAAATCAGGTGTTTTGTTAATTTCTGGATAGGGGAAATAACATAATTTCCTCCTTGCTCTCTGTGTCCACCCAACCTCTGTCCTTGCATATTCCTTGGGGGTTCAGAGTTTGCAGCTTTCCATGACATGCTTCTCTCAGGAAAAGTCATTTTTTCCTTTTCTAAATGTGTTTAGGAGGTTGGTAATGTGTTAACTACCTTCTCACGTTCCCTTTATTGGGGGAACTTAAGTGTCTTCCCTGTTAGATTTTAAGCTCCTAGAGGACAAATTCTCTTAACCCTTGTCCTCATAACCCACACAATGAGTACAATGCCTCTTATCTCATGGGTGCCTATGAGCTCCTTGGGGATCCAGTCCTTGTGGATGTTCTCTAGCCTCCACACTCTCTTCCAGTTTTGTTATTAGGGGATTGATTCAAGACAGTTGAACTATTCACACTCCAAGTCCCTGTAACAGCAAAGACAGATAAGGTGGAATTAGCCTCTTTGCTGGTTTTGACTGGTTGCCAAGCCCAAGGCAGGATGCTGCCCCTGTGGAGGGCTTTCTCCGGTGGTATTTCTTGTTCAGAACACCGATTTCAGAAGGAAGTTTTCAGCAGCTGCAGGATTGTGCTACTACATTCCCAGAGAGCAGCTTCTAGGCCCCGAAGGCAGATGTTTCCGCCTTGCTGCTTTCAGATCAAGTCCTGTCCTTTTCCTTCCTGGAATCATTTAGTCTGGCTAAGCCTCTTATCTACTTCCTAATGCATATCTCCAATACCTGGCTTCTGCAATCCACCTTTGGAAAAGAGTCCTCTCTTGACCAACTCCACCTTTGTATCTCTCAGTTTTCAGTAGTAGAAGGAAGGTGTTTATACTTTGTCAGGTGACTCTCATCCGCTGGCCTAGGACTGGGTAGACTGGACGAAACTCCATTATAATTTTGATGATTAGGCCCTTGGGGTTGGAAGAATTTGGGTGTGTCCCAAAGCTGCTTCTTCACAAAAGGATTATAAATAAGATTTCGAAAACATTGAAAGATTATCCCTTAAGTGCCCTTGGCTGTGTGTTTTGCATTACAATCCCTAACTACATGTGACTTTTTGAAATAAAGAGCTTTGTTTGTAAATTCTAATACTGTAACTGTAAGAATTTCTTAACTAATTACACTAGGATTTCTTTTGTTCCTTAAGACATTATAACACAGGTGAGCCACTTTATATACACAGAACATTCAGATATGGGATTCTTGTCCCCTTAGCGGTTACATTTGACCGTTAAGATTAAAAATCTTTTGAAGTGACCCATTAAAAAATAATGAGAGACTGGTGTACATTGAGGTTGACTCAGACGAACTATGAAATTTCACAAAAATACTGTGGAGCCTGTTTTTAGAAAACCAATGCAATTTTAAAGGAAAAATAAACTTGTTGTCATGTTCTATTTTAAAGCCTGCTTTTGAGCTTTATTTGATATTTTACCATTGTCACTTCAGAACAGATGTCTTAAAATGATTCATCTCTGATGAGATTATTTCTTTTTGTGGCTAATAGAAACAAACCTTTTCAATTATGCAGCCAAAAGAAAGCAGTGCAGCTACTTACAGGTAGGATATAAGGATGTACATCGGGTGGCCTGTTAGCTCAGTTGGTTACAGCATGGTGCTAATAACACCAAGGTTGCCAGTTGGATCCCCGCATGGGCCACTGAGCTGTGCCCTGCCATGGTATAGCATCCTTCTTATATTGAGATAGTAATTAGGCACCTCTTTGACGTTAGATGTATAAAGAGAAAAGTACAATGCAGGTTTTTTTTTTCCTTTTTGACCAATTGTTTTACACGATATATCTTTTTCTGCTTATTTCCTTTCAGCCTACCTATGTCTTTATGTTTTAAGTGTGACTCCCGCAAGCAGAGTATAATTGGGTTTTGCTTTTATATCCATTCTAACATTCTTGGCCTTTTAATTGGTGTATTTGGTCCATTAACATTTAATGTAATTATCGATGTGGTTGACTTGAGGTCTACCACTTAATAATTTTCCATTTGTCTCCTCTGTGTTTGTTTTTCTTTTCCTGCCTTCAGTTGGATTACTTGAATATTTTTTTAGAATTCCATTTTAATTGTTCAATTTATTTTTGTTGCTCTTTGTGTTCTTATCTTAGTGGTTGTTCTAGGTAGTATAATATACATTCTTAACTTTTCAGGGCCCACATAGAGTTAGTATTGTATCACTTCATGTAAAATAGAGTAACTTGCAACCATTTAGGTCTATTTACCTCTCATCTCCCATCTCCCTCCAATTCTGTTCTTTGTTTTCATATTCTTTCCTTTGTACTTTATAGAGCACATTTTGCCCGTTGCTACTTATTTTGAAGAGAGGCTTACTTTTGTTTTCTATCTTTTGTTCTAAAGCTTAGATTGTTAGGAATGCTTACTAATGTTGTGTCTGAAGAGATAACTGTCGGGTTGCAAATGTATTGATTTACCATGTTTATCTTGACATTGGACACAAATGCAATAAAAATGTCCAGGACAAAAAGTTATAGTCATTTGTAATAAATAACTATAAAGACTTACTTTTCCTGATGTTTTCCCTTCAGATGTGAGAGGATGAATGTCTGGTGGAAGGGCACAACACTAATTTATCAAGGTGATATGTTTCAAGTGGGTGAACGTTTTCTGAATTAAATATCAGACAATTATACACACATCTACAATAGTATTTTGCAAGGAAGGCCAACATGGTGCCTCTCCTTAAACGCAAGCAAACAAACAAACAAACAACCCCCCCTGGAGCTTACCATGCAAAGCATGCCACACATGTCTTTTCTCCTTTTCTTTCTCTTCTATTTCCTTCTTGTGGACTATGTCAGCCCTTGATCAAGTTCAGTATGAAGTTAGAAATTGGTGGAACAGTTGGAGGTTAGGAATTTTTAAAAAACACATACTTTTTGTTACTTAGTTTTAGAAACACAGTTTTTAGTGCTTAACCAGAGTTGGAAAGGAAATAAATAGTTGAGATTTGTAGATCTCGATTGTAGATGAGAATTTTGAGACTGATCTATTTTAAGAGGGTTAAATTCCGAAGCAAAATTTCCCTTGTGTGACTTGAAAGTATTCTAGGATCAGGATTGAGTGAAAGGGGATAGTTGTTTGAGAATTTTTGAAGAAAAAATCATGCGATAAAAAAGTAGAAACAGTTATCTAAGTTTAGGAAAGTTTCCTGAGACAAATTTTGTTCTGTTAAAAACTTTGCTAATGGAGATGACAAACTAAACGTCTTCAGAATGGATTGGGCTGTTTTAGAGATGATTTCTCATAGAACTCATTAGGGGAGAGCCAGAGAGACTGAAAAATAATAGTATGCTTGGAAGAACAGAAGCTTTAGGTGGTGGTGGTGATGTATTTGGTGCTAGAGCATCTTTTCTGCTTTGCATTCAACTTAGAAAGAAACTTAGAAACTTAGGTGAAATAAACTTAGAAAGAAAATGGCAGGGTGGAGGGCATGGAGTTTTGGGAAAGCAGCCCTGTCGCTACCCTGAAAGCAGACCGTGAAAGCAGAGCCACTGTGGAGATTAACATTCTGAACAGAAATAAGATGGAAGAGGAACGTAAATACCAGCTAGATAATTTTGAACATGCAACCCAACATTCCGCCCTGACAGAAAATAACAGATGAGCCCCAAACCAAACTTCTAAAACCTAAAAGCAATAGGTACAGCTGTTTGGAAACATGCAGTGAACATAACTTGGTGTTGGGAAAGTTTGGCTCTCCATGAACAGCCGTTGAGCTGATCTGGAAATGAAGCGGAGACTTGCATTCAAACGTCAGGCCTTGTCTATTCTTAGAGCTCAACTAGAGGACAGAAGAAGTGGATAAAACCAGGCTCTTGATGTGGTGAGATAAAAACCATGCTTGCCCCTTACGTTATCGTCATTATATGATCTTTCATTTTTGTGTGTGGTAAATAACAATGCTGACATGCTCACAAAATAACGTGAAGCATATGGGTCACAACTGTTTTTAAGTAAAAACTTCTCTAAAGATTTATTTAGGTTCCCTAATTATAGAGTGGTTTGGAAGACTGGCAAGTGGTTTCAGTTTGTAGTTATAAATGTTGGCCTTGGTGATGAGTACGTGCTAATGTTGCCAGAGAAAAAGAGAACGAGATTGGGATGGGGCCTTCTTGCTTCGGGGACTACCCTTTGTCATTTTTTGAAAAAGTGAAGTCAGGATCTGTGTTTATATGAAATAAGTACCTATGTTTGAGATGGGTGTGCCAGTAGCCAAGCCAGTTTTCCTAGTGTTTAAGTAAGTTAGGTGGTAAATTTTCCTTGCAATTTGAAATCAGGGCTCTCTAGAATCCTGAAAGAACAACTGTTCCCTTTGGCCTTTATCTTATATTCAATACACTCTATGTTAGATGAATCAAGCCCAGTTTTGGGGACAGCAGTTTATCATTTCTGTTTGGACAGACAAGGAAAAAGTGTGTTCAACTTAGGTGTTTTGAGATGAAGTAAACCCATGGCAGGGCCGTGGTGATCTTCTGAAGCCGCGTGTGTGTTCACATATACATGCACACACCAAATCATAATGGTTATTCGTGTTAGAAGTAATTTTGCATCATTTGGGATCTAGTAAGAGTGGAATACATTGGGCGAAATTGTAGTCCTAGGGAGCAAGGAAAAGGCCTGAATTAACCAACCCCAGAAGAGGTCCGCGAATATGTATGGTTGGATAGTTCATTCGTGTTTATTCTAATGTGCTTTCCTGTGTTTCTTGACAATGATGATTATGATAGTGGCACTTCTGAACTATTGTCTGGAGGTGGAAAGAGTGGGAGGGGAGGAAGGCTAATAAGAAATCTAAGCAATGCTTTCCTTCCCTGCATGAAGGTCATAGAAGAAATGGATTTCTTGTTTACCGTTGTTCATGGAGCTCACTCCAGTAGTGACTTTGTCAGTACTTGGAGAGAGTCCACTCACTTATTCGTTCATAATTTGGTATTGGTGATGTCTTATGTTTGTAGACCTGTGGATGACACAAATATAAATTAGGTAGAAAGAAAAGCTGCGCTCCAGAAGAGCTTACACTTTGGTAGAGGATCAGAGGTGTGCATAACTATTAATAATTATAATGTAGAAGTATTTCAGACATTTTTGCAGTGCTTTATCACTTTTAAAGTGCTTTTATGCACTTTTATTTACTCGAAGCTCAAGTATGTGGCTCCATTCTCCATTTTGTACAGGAAGAAACCGAAGTTTAGCCAAAATGAATGAGGACTTGCTCTAGATCATTAGGTGGTATAAGCGGTGGTTTTAGAGCCCAGGGAATCCCACGCAGGGTGACTTTTGCCTCCACATTCACTGTGTTTTTCCACTGTCACTGGTGTACAGTGGTGCACAGGGGGGACGCTAGTTTCCACCTGGGGACTGGAGAACACGGGAGAAAGATGAGGCCACTGAATGAATGACCTGGCGGGGTGAGCATAGCACTGGTTATGTAGGGAATGGCTGAAAGTGATTTGAAGGAGAGGAAGACGAGCTGGGCAGGAAGAGATCAGTATACACTCTACCATTCTAAACAAGCTAAAACAACCTGTTACTCTGAAAAAGTCCCTTGTCCTAGATAGTTTCATTATCTTTTTTCTTGTATTTATTCATTCATTTAACAAATGCATTTGGGGTACATTATTATGTACAAGGCATTGGATTAATCAACGTGAGGGTTATAAGACTCGGGGTGGCTTTACTTCAGGGTCTCATCGCAGTCTATGTGAAAGACAACATGCCAAGTAATCATAGGAGAATGAATATTTCTGGGTTCAAGTTCTGAGTGTCCAGCGAAAGAGATCATGGGCATATCATATCGCCTCTTAGTCTCAGTTGGATCATTTTTCTTTAAGGAATCTAACATTTACTTCACAAAACTGTTTTCAGGATTAAATTTGATGATGAATATGAGAACACTTTACTCAACTCCTGGCATATTGAAGGTGCTCAGTAAATTGTCTATATTAACGGCTCCCCACACTTTCTGAAGGACCGCTAAAGTCCTTGATTGAGAGGCCCCATGTGGTTTGGTTGGCCAAATTTAAACTCTTCCTAGATCCCAGCCCTTCACCAGTCGCCCTGCCTCCAGATTGAATCTCTCTCATGTGTACCTTTGTAGCCCTGTGAGCTATCCAAATGCAGAGCTGGTGTAGTCCAGTGGTCAAGAGCAGGGGTGGGTCAGTTCTGACTGCTCTGTCACACTGGCAGTGTACCTCACTTTGTGCCCCAGTTTCATCATCCATAAATGGAATTAGTAATAGTTTATTCTTAATAGTTTTGTTGTTGTATTTAAAATGATTAACTTAAAAGGGCTTGGGGGCAGTGTTGATACAAAGTGCTGCTATTTTTAACTCTAATTACTATCTGATTACCATCTCACAGTGCCACTCCCCTGTTTCTAGGCCTGCAGTATGGCTCCCTATCATCTTCATTTTTCTCTTTGGAGTCTGCCCATTTATCTCATCACTCATCTCTCTCTTACTTATGTTTGCCTTCTAGTAACACAGAACTGCTCTTAACCCCTTAACCCACTTCTAGGATTTTTTTGGCTATAGTTTTCACCTAAAAGCCCTTTGTCTTGCTAATGCATTCTCTAGGACTGGTTTTTCCACCTTCTAAGATTCTTGAGGTCCCTATCTAGTTGTGTAATGTTTTGCACATCGTCTTTATCATTGCCGTTACCTTGCTGGGTTGCCATTTTCTGTTTGTATCTCTCTCCCCTGCTTTTGACTGAGAGCTCATGAGAGAAGGGCTGAGTTTTAATTGACTTTGCATTCTCAGCATGTTCTTGACACAAGGTAGACTCTCAGTAAGTATTTGCTGATAAATGAATTAGAAGAGGAACTTTACCCGTATTAAATACATTATCATGTTGTTAAAATTATTTTTCAGTTAGCTAGAGGGAGCAAAATTCATCCTATTTGTAAATTTTGAGGAGGGGTAGGTCAACCTGAAGACTGGCCTGGCCTTACCTGATAGGAGGCCCCTTGTCATCATAGGGCACAGCGAGGGCCTGGGATTGGACAAGAACCATGGCAAACCCACAGTACCATTTGCCTCTGGTGGACTTTACAGTTTCAGTCATCTCTTTGCAAAGGCAGAAGTTCTATATTTAGCCGAGTGATAGTAATATCAAATATTTGGTATTTGATAGCATTTTTTCTAATGGCTGAAAAGATTTTTTTTCTCACTATTTTGAAACTATTGTATTGTTCTGAAAAACGTCAACATTATCTGGTTGTGGATGTGTGATGTAACATTTTTTCTTGTTGGTTCTCTGAATTGCCTAGATTTTAGTAAAATGAGCCGTAAATATGTAGCATGTGCATTAAATAAAGTCTATCTCTAGAGTACAATAAATCAATACCATTTTGGTTGATTGCAAATGCATGGGAAAAGGTAACATGGGCCCCAAAGACTGTATGGTTTATTTACTTTAAGAACTTAAAGGAAATAAAATGTGATGTCTCAGTTTTCTGTCTAAAGCATATCTGTGGTCCTTTAGGGGTCTATAGTTTCATTTGATAAACACACAATAGTGTTTTGTATTTGTTTGTCTTGTTTGTTTGTTGCTTTTAGTTTTATATCCCACATATGAGTGAAATCATATAGTTCTCGACTTTATCTGCCTAACTTACTTCGCTTAGTATGATAATCTCAGGATCCATCCATGTTGTCACAAATGGCAGTATTTCATCTTTTCTTACGGCCGAGTAATATTCCATTGTATATATGTACCACAAACAAAAACTCATAGACACAGACAACAGTGTAGTGGTTGCCAGAGGAGAGGTGGTAGAGGAGGCTAAAGGGGGACAAATATGTGGTGATGGAAAGAGAATTGACTTTGAGTGGTGAATATACAATGCCATATATAGATGATCTATTATAGAATTGTACACTTGAAACCTTTATCATTTAACTAACCAGTGATACGCCAATACATTTAAAAAAAGAAATGAAATCCCGTCTGTGCCCCCTGCCCCACCACACACCCAAAAAACAACAAAAAAGAAAAATCCACGTAACAGTGAGCTGCATTTTAAGGCCTTTTTTTTCCCCCACCATGCCCTGCAGCTTTGCCCTGTCAGATGAAGCGTACAGATCCCTGCGAGATCAAGATAAAGACCAGTGTATTCTCATTACCGGGGAAAGCGGAGCAGGAAAAACAGGTAAGGCCACCACTGGACAACCTCACTTTTCTCCACGAGAAGGTAAATGTTGCACGGAATGACGCGTGACCATAGCACAGAGGGCATGTGTGGCTCATTAGCATGAAACTACTCAGGGCCACTGAGGGCTCCTTCACGGGAGGCTACTGATTAGGATCACAGAATGTTCTCTGGGAAAGACTTAACTCATCTCTCATATGAAGAAACAGGTAAATTGTCACAGACTTCTAACCAATGTGGGAGTCTATTTCTGGATTCTAGACCTTTCCAGTCCAGTCCCTGGGGTCTTCATTCTTACCTTTCTCCTGGGACACCGAGGCCTGTGAGGTCTCACTATTTCCCTAAGGAATGCCAAATTATTTGGGCTTTGGGAGGCCATAACCACAGCTCCTCTGAGGGAAGGCACCAGGAAAATGCTGAATTTCACTCTAGAGAAGTTTTCCTCTGAAACTTAAAGAATTGAGATTTCTATATATATTTTTAGATGGGCTGGCCACCTCCTTATTAAACAAACCCCCAAATGGAGGGATTATGCTTGCTCTTGTGCTTTGAATGGAACAATTTGTATGATTGATGGTCTTGAGTGAGAAAGTGGTTGTACACATGATGCCCAGCTACCTGGAAAAGATTCAAAAGGGTTGCACTCCCTGAGTCCAAACTTTATATAGGGTAAAACTGCTATTGTCAGTGGGTTTCTTTGGAACTGATGTGTCCACGAAGGAGGAAGATGGTATTTTCATAACCATTTCATCTGTAAAATGTTCTTTTTTTTTTAATGAAAGTGTAGTTGGCAGACAATAGCATATTACTTTCAGGTATACAACATAGTGATTCTACATTTATATATCTTACGATGTGATCACTTCAGTATGTCTAGTAACCATCTGTTACCACACACAGTAATTATGTTATTACTGACTATATTCCCTATGCTGTACATTACATCCCTGTGACTTATTTACAAAATGTTCTTGTTTTATAGGTAAGACTCTGATAATTGGTAATTTCTTCTCGTTTGCCAAAATGAAATTTAAGTGTTTCCACTTTGCTTGGCTATTTAGTTGTCAGATTAATAACTTTTGATTTCCCAATAATCAAGAGAAGAATACCCCTCCCATGGATATTTCAGTCGACTGTCTGAATCCATTTTGTTCCTGAGCCCTCTGTAAAATTTGTGCCTTTAAAGTTTCACTATCTGCTTTGGAATGGTCTTTCCTTCTACACTAGTTCCTTCCTGCACTTTGTTTAGGAGTATCTCCTCCCTAAATGGATAAATAGCCCCCAAAATGTAGCTAAAGAAAAAATGGTTGGATAAGCGTGTCCAGCTCCCTTCCTAGAGCCTTTTGGAGACATAGTACGCTGTTTCTTTGGAAGGTTGTACACGTTCTAGTATCTGGATGGGCAGAAGTAGAGGGAAAAAAACTGGTAGGTAAGAAACTAAAGTAACAGAAAGTATAGTCGCATATATTTGGAAGCGATTTGAGTTATAGACCGTCTAGAATAGGGTCCTACCAAGGGACAGCCAGACTCCTTTTGTCGTGATGGAGGGCGCACTGCTTTGTAAGGCAGCCTACTGAATTTTTCATATAGATTTGGCTAACAAAAGTTCTTCCTTGCCTAGCGTTGAATTCTGCCTCTACCCGTGATTCTTATCTCTGCAATCTGGAACCTTACCAAATTAGTCTATCGTTTCTTCTACTGCACAATCACTTAGTTATTTGAAGTAATCTGTCCCATCTTCCTAGGGCTAAAAAAATCCCTTGTCTCAAAAATTTTTCATGTGATAAACATTCACTGATTCATTCATCAAGGAAATAATTCCCAAGTACCTATTAGGTGAAAGGTACTGTACGAGGTACTAGTGATACATCAGTGAGCCAGACACCATTTCTGTCTTTATCAAGTTTATAGTTTAGTAGAGAAGATAAACACTAGCTCTACACTATATATGTATATGCATTTACATGTATGCATGTATACATACAATTTATATGCAAAACATTAAGTGTGGTGAAGGAAAAGTACAGGGTGCTTATAAGAACGTATAACAGGGGGATCAAATCTTATTCATATATCTCTCATTATCATGGTCATATTATTCTGGAATCATCCCAATTTCATTTTTCTCTTTACCCTCCTACCCAAACTTCCTAATCTCAATGCATGGGACCACTAGTCAACCTAGTTTCTCAAGCTAGAAGTATAAGACCCATCCTTGATTTTTTTTTTTCCCTTTCTTATGTCTCCCACATGAAATCCATTTCCTAATCCTGTCAGTCCTACCTCTAGAATAAATCTCTTGCTAAGATGTTTCTTTTCTTTGTGTCCATATGGAGATTCTAGTCCAACCTACCAACCATTATTTCCCTCGAGGGCTATTTGTAGCTATATCTAGCTGGTCTCTCCCTTTTCCTTTACGCTGCCTATAATCCGTTTTCAGAGACACTAGAATGCTCTGTAAACATGAAAACTGGGTGATAACTTTGGCATTATTGATATATAATTGATATAACTTTGTGTAAGTTTAAGGTGTACAATGTGATGATTTGATAATACGTGTATGTATATATTGTGAAATACCACAACAAGGGTAATTAACACATCCTTCACCTCACATAGTTATCTCTGTGTGTATGTGAGTACTTTTTTTTTTTTCCATTTAAGTTTATTGGGGTGAATTGTTAGTAAAGGTATATAGGTTTCTGGTATACAATTCTGTATTACATCATCTATAAATCCCATTGTGTGTTCACCACCCAGAGTCAGTTCTTCTTCCATCACCGCTTTTAAGATTTACTCTTAGCAACTTTTAATTATATACAAAATAAAAGCCAAACTTAGTAGGCTTGTTATATAAGGTTCTGCGTGATTTAGTTTCTACCTATTTCTTCCCCTTCCCCTTATGCTGTTCTTACCTTCAATAATTGCCGCTCATGTTACTTTTCATTAAGAGTCTTAACTTTCTAGTGTATGTAGACAGTGTTTTATTGTTTAGAGTTTTCCATCATTCATCTGACTCTCTGGGTATAGGCTCTTACCTGTATTTCCTCAGACATTTGTGATATCTTTGGCTATTCAGAACTCTTTTTCCCAGTAGGAACTTTCAGAAGATGTTGGTGTCTTGGGAGAAAGTTTTTGCCCCTATTCTTGTCACTGACCAGTTCTTATGAACCAGAATTAATGTTTAGAAGCAGTATAGCTTTTTGATTGTTTCCCACTTGACCAATGAAAATGGTAACCAGGCAAGTTAAAAACTATGTCCCTTGACAAAAGACTTTTGTATGGGTGTTGTATCTCATGCCACCTACCCCTACCCCAATCCTTTTGACTGTATCTGCAAGCCTATTCACTTCACATACCTTTTTTTTCCCCACTTAACATGGGGGGAGGAAGAGATGAAAATATTCCTAAGCCTATTAATTTTTTTAGGTTTTTACTCATTCTTCATCATAAGTAAAGATACTATTTTGGAGGGTCTGATTGTATCAATTTGTTCCTAAGTGAGTCATCAGAAGTAGGTTATGGTCACTGGTATGATTAGTCTTGGCCAGTTCCTCATCTCCTCTTGGAACATGCATTCCAAGAAAACAGCATATCCACTAATTAGCCATATCAGTATATGACCTCTCCTTCTCAGAGAGTGCAAACAGCATTGCTTCCTCAGGAACGAGATTCCATCTCCTGGAGGGCTCATGTATTTCCTTACTGAAAAACTGAGTGGAAGTTGCTGGTACTGTTTTACAGCATTTGCGTCCATTCTTTTCTGAGAAAAAACAAAAACAAAACCACCTCATTCCTCTGGTAGAAATCTGTAGTATGGAGTTTATTCTTTCTGTAGTTTACTCTTCTCTTGATATTTCTCTACTTAATAACTTGTCCTGTTGGTTTCAATGTCCTATTCACCACTTGAAATCCTTTTCTCTCTACTATCTTCCCCGGATTTAGTCCTTCTTAGGATCCCTTTGCCCTCTGTCATAAGCTGGAGAATGGATGCTTCTCAGGGCTGTCCCCTTTTCCTCCAGTGGGCCATTCTGTTTACAGTATCCAAGGTTTGGTGCTGCTTCAGGCAGGAAACTAGAGGAGGATCCCATCGACACCCTGGAGCAGCGCTTCTCAAACCTTCCACTGTGAAGCACCAGGTTCCCTTCCTTCCCCAAATCTGTTAACAGGCAGATACCAGAAAAATGAAACAAAAGAAGACATAAGGAGTTCAATCTCTAATTTTTGTTTTAGTTTCAGCAGACTAAATAAACTATGAAATTGCTACAAAAATTTCTAAAAGTCTACTCTTCCGTGTAGAATGGTAACAGTCCACCGACCAACCAGCTTTGAGTAGTGCCAGTGCTCGGACCATTCCTTGAGTATCACTGCCTATAGGTCATTTGAAGTATTTGTCTTTTGTCTGAGGTACTGTGATTCCCAGATCTGGCGATGCTACAAGTTGTCCATCGTCATCGGGAGGTGGATACTACTCCTGAGAGCTGCTGTTTTTAAATATGTACTCAACTGTACTCTTTGGTAGCTGCTAAGCCCTTCCTTTTCATTTGTAGATCCCAACAGCATCTCCTTCTCTGTCCCCACAGACATTGAGTGTTTTGCTCACTTGTTCCTATCTTTTTCTGCTTTTCTTTCATTTTTGAAAACTGTGTACAAAAATTGTTTCAAATTTTATTATGGTTTTAATTGTATTCGACCATAAATTTGAGTATTACATAGAATTTATGTGTTCTTTAATGTCTTTTTTATATGGAGGTTACTCATGGTAGCATAAAATGATGGACATTGCTATACAACTGGCAGCAGTATAGTGTGAGGGTTTTAGAGAGAGGGTTTAATCTCATTTCTGTGGGGAAGAGGTAGGCCAGGCCATTTTGAGACGTCACATTGTCTTATTCACCAAAATTGTTTTTGAGTACATGTAGTTATTAAAAATTTTGTATTTATAAATAAGTGAAAGAGAATGAGAACTAACATTTATTGAGGGCCCAAAATGTGCTTGGTGCTTTACATATAGTATCTCTTTTCAATAAGAATCTTTACTTACTAGCTTATTCAGAATCACCATGTGGTATCAGAGGACTTATTTTATAAGAAGTAATTAATTAAACTAGGTTGTAAGCCCCCCTTGGCAGGTGATGATGTTACTGGTCTTAAACATTGGAGACCCTTTTACGCTGCATGTTTATATAACGTGGGCACCCAGGGAGAGGTGAGAACTCTTTGAGTTCTTTGGGGGCTAAATAAAAAATTCATCATGCCTCACAATAGTGCCCAAGTGTTTCTAGGCAGTGAACTCAACAGTTTACTGCTGTGAATGCAAACAGATTTGTAACCATTCAAGCCCTGATGAGGGCAGGAAGGCAGAACATGAGGGAACCATCATAACTACATTTTTCCAAGGACATCAGAATAAATCTGTGGGCCTGAGAAGATGATCCTCATGTAAGAAAACATTATAAATTATTTGGTTTCTAATTTTACAGTTACATCAGTTTCTAGGAACTCTTCAGCCGTCTGCTTAAAGAGTTATGAAGCCTGTGTTACTCATTGAGACCTTTAGGTCTGAACCCCAAGCGACCTTGTATGACTTTACATCTGCGATAGACCTCTGACTCTGTCAGTGACAGAGATGTCATTGACTCACCTTAGTATAAGCATTAGTGACATGCACAGGTTTTGATGTCTTGGTTGTAAGCCCCATCCTTTTATCCTCATGGTTGCAAAAGGCTTCCATTCAGATGTTTGTTTTTCCTTTCTCATTCACCTACTGCTATTTCACAATACTTTCTTTCATAAAAATTACTATTATAATTATATGATTATGTAATAATTACGTAATATATATATATATATATATATATATCATTCACAACCTAGAAGAAGGTATCAGAGAATACAGAGTTAAATTAGTTATTCTTAATAGGAATTTAAAAACCCCAAGATCATACACTATCTTCTATAACCCCTTTCCTTTTTTGTGGAAACGAATTCTGATCTAGATATTCTGTTCTAGTGGTATTTCGTCACAGGCCATTTGTCTATTAGTGCAAACTATCTGTTAAATCCTAGAGGTTTTACCATTTTCTAGTGAGAAGAGATTTTGATTTCAAAGACTTCACATTTTGTTTGTCTTACTCTTGATGAATTTTAGGATTGAAGTTACATTCAAACATGTATAGAAATTTACATATGTAAAGTGTGTATGAGTTAGAGAAAATGATGAATTAAGAATTGATTTAAGCAATGCCGTTACATTTTGTCTTTTTCTTTTCTTTTCTTTTTTGACATTGCATCCCCATGACTTATTTTATACCTGGAAATTTGTTCTTTTTAATCCTCTTCCCCTTTGCCAATTTTAAATGCCAGTGTTCTTATGTCTAAAATGGCAGTGCTTTTCAAAATGTTGAGTACACGTGAAGAATATACTTTTTTGTTTAAAATAGAACCATTTTATATTTTTACAATATACATGAAAGACATTGTCATTGAGAATATGATTATTGGATTAATGTATTCACAGTCTTTTCAAAAGTATTGTTTTGAAAAATGCTTACAATTTTATGCTGTGATTGTCAAGGTCATATGTAGTTGGTCCTTACAATAGTCAGCATAATTCAAAAACTCGGCTGGGGAATATGGAGGATGATAAGTTACTGATTCTTCTCAGAAATATATTTTTCATTCGTAGATGTTATTACATAATATTTTTATTTGGATAAATATCTAATCATTTGAATAAAGGTCCAAAGTTATTTGAACTTTAGTACAGAAGAACCAAAAGGAAATAAAGCAGAAAGCTTTATGAGATAAGTGTTATTTCCTGTTTCCAGCATGGTGAAATATCATGAAAACAGTCCTTTAAACTATGTTGGGCTTTGCAATTTACCCTTACTGCTTTATTTATTTCTTTAAAGAAGTAAATATCTCGTGAACTACTTAAGTTAAAGATCAAGTACGTCAGGAAAATAAGAGTTGTCTCTTTTAGACAACGAGACTTTGTTTGAAGAAGATTGCTCTTAATCCTGACTTCCAAAAATAAATTATTAAAATGAGCCCAGGATAAGAATTCCTCAACATAGTTAAGAATCTGAACACTAAAACTTTATAAGAGCTTAGAAGTAAGTATCCTTGAACTATATTTAAAAATTACATCTGAATTTGAATTAGTTAAGTAAATTGTAAAGTTAGTAAAAGTGATTCCTAATTTCAATGCAAGTCAACCCATTTTTATATCTCAGTAGATACTGTAGGTTTATATACAGTTTAACAGCCAGATGATGTAAGTCAAATCCAAAGTCTAAAAGATGTGCTCCTAGTGCCATTTTAAAATGGAATTGACCCTGAGAGGACTTCATTCCATTTCATGCTGTCCATTAACCAGTCTCTGAGAGGCCAAATTAATTCTAGCAGCCACCGGAGAGTTCTGATTCTTGATTGATTTCAGCACCCTACCCCCAGCCCTGCCAATGCATTTTGTACCTCGAGTCTATCCTGGACCAGAAAAAGATTTCCAGAGAATTAGGTGTGGTCATGATCTAAAGTTTGAGGCTTGAGGCTACAATAAGTTCTTTAATCACTGCAATAAACAAATAGCTTGCCCTGGATTTTTAATACTTTTTGTCATTTTACCTAAAAGAAAAATTACCCTTTCATCTAAACTCTGTGTGTGTGTGTGTGTGTGTGTGTGTGTGTGTGTGTGTGTATTTGCTACTATGTGGAACAGTTAGCGTATTTTTGCCTATAAATGCTTTCAGTCTTCTAATAATATAATGGGTAGAAAGAGAGGCCAAAAATTCATGTCAAAAAGGAAGAATATACATAATATATGTGAGGGTATAGGTGGGGATGGGGAGCAAAAAATGCTGCTGAGAATACAGGGCGAAGAGAAAGAAAGCCTAGAGGTGAGTTGCTTCAGAGGCCAACTGCAGAGTTGGAATGTGAGGGTGATTCAGAAGAGTTGGCCCAGAGGTGAAGGCCAGATACCACAAGATGTCAGGAATTGGCAGGGAGGGCAGCCTCTCCTGAACTTGTAGGCCAGGAAGCCTAGAAAGAAAATACCCTGAAGTGACTCGAAGAAGAGTTTCAGTTTGGACTGGTGGGTAGAGGGAAATGTGGCACCAAGAAGTCAAATAAAAAGTAATATCACATAAACTCTTTGTCCATAACTGAAGCCAGTTCAGCCTGAACTGAGCAATAGGAGTATGTACATATAATCTACCAGCTTTTATATAAACCCTGAGAGCAATGGAAAGTGTAGTTCGGGAACTTTATACAATGGAGGTATTAAGGGACATTGCCCTTTGGACATCGCAAAGATGAAAAGATTGAAACGGTATAAATCAGCCATCACAGACCAATAGAGAGTGTATTTGGACCATTGCATTACCCAGAAAGCAAATTGAAGGAAGACCTGACTCCAACCATTGAAGGAAGCGCCCATCCTCCTGGGGACCACAGTTCCCAGGGCTCCATGAGATCATTTACTGTCTTTATACCTTATTTGTTTGTACTCCAGAAACAGTCATTGTAGGCTTTGAGAACTTTATGTGACCCGCATAGATTTTTGGTGCCCATTGGCTCCTGTTAGTCACTTTTTGATTGCTCAAAGGCCCTAAAGTAGGTGTTGGGCAGTGTGCCCAAGGTGGCATTCCAGTTGTTCATTTATGATTTCTTCATCGGTGGGGAATAGGGCTGGAAGCCACCTGCAGGTCTCCGCGAGAGAAGTGGCAGTGTTGAGATTTACCCCTTATACGCAAAGGCAGAGTTGCTGTCACTTACACCTGGGGAAGGCACTCCTGCTCTTGGTGCCACCAGTGCAGAGACCTGAGAGAAAGCACTATTTGGTGAGATTGGTTTCCTTACCTACACTGCTCAAATGAAGGCAGATGTTTTATTCAGCCAACGTTTAATAGTGGAACATTTCCCAGATCCTCGTTCTGGAATATTAGAACTAGGACAGCTCAACGTGAAAGATTCCATGGCAAATACGTTTGGGAAATGCAGCATTCTAGATCCTTTCTCAGAGTTCCTCAGTGCACATGGTCGTCCGAGAAGCCTTTTAAAAAGGAAACCTGTTTTACTTCATCTAACTCACTGTGCATCCCAAATTCATTTAACTTTAGACCTCATTTTTTCCTGAATACTTATTAATATTCCTTGGAACTCAGTATTAAAAGGATTAGGTTTTAGAAGGCAGTTGCTGAGAGGGGACACAAACTGCTGATAGACACAGAAAGGATGAAACTACCAAAAACAAATTTTGTCCAACTTGGAGCTAAGAATTTTTTGTATGAGCTAAGAAATCATTGTGTGCCTCAGGTAGCCTACTTCTTTTAGCATCTTACCTTTCAGAGTTACTAGTAAAGCCTGTGTAAACAACAGTGCCCTCAAAGGGCTACATTTCTTGTTATCAAATCCTGACATTAGCTGCTAAGTGGTTTTTATTTTATTTTTTATTTATTTAGCTGCAAAGTTTTTTAATTGAGTTGAAGAATAATTAATTTAGTCTAATTGTGAGCACACCAGTTTGATAGAAAATATTTTTGAGGACAATTCTTTTAAAATTTAAAAATATATTTGGTAAAAATACCCAGGCTACCAAGTTATTTTTGGCTTGAGTCATCTGTGTATAATATTGTAATTGTATATAAATGATGGCTTTAAGAAGATAGTTCTCTTGAGATTTTGTTGGCTATGTTACTTAGCAAGTTTTTTTAGCAACTGGTGATAACCTTTAAGCACAATTCCTATTACTGTGTTTCCCTGAAAATAAGACTTAGCCAGGCCATCGGCTCTAATGCGTCTTTTGGAGCAAAAATTAATATTAGACCCAGTATTATATTACATTATATTATATTACATGACATTATATTATATATTATATTATTATAAGACCGGGTCTTATATTAATTTTTGCTCCAAAAGACGCATTAGAGCTGATGGTCCGGCTAGGTCTTATTTTCGGGGAAATGCAGTTTATCTGAATTAATGACATGTCATTGAGTAGAAAAGACAAGTATTTTAAAAGATTTCCAAAACATTATTTACTCTCAGGTATACAGGCATTTGAAAACACTGTTAGTGGATGTTCTACCTACTTCACAATTTCCTTCCTCCAAAAATAAAAATAAAATTAAAAATTTCTGCTGCATTTATTAATATGGCTTGTTTTATCCACAGAGGCCAGCAAGCTTGTTATGTCCTACGTAGCAGCTGTTTGTGGAAAAGGAGCAGAAGTTAATCAAGTCAAAGAACAGCTTTTACAGTCCAACCCAGTCTTGGAAGGTAGGCTTTCTGTGTACATTGGGTCGGTGCGACTTGAACACTAGATGCAGATACGTGGTGTGCTGGGAGGTGGCCAGGGAGGGAAGAGGAAGGAAGAGATTCAGGCCCAGACCTGCCAAGCAAATGAGCTGTATCCTAAGGACTCTTGGCTTTAGTGCTTAAAGGAGGGAACAGTTTGCTCATATAAAAGCAGCTTTCCCACTTAAATTATTTTTTCCCTTTCAGTTTTTATTTGAATCACTTAAATTTTGCTTATAAGTAAACAACTAATACTTGCATTTGACTTAATGGCTAAGAAAAACTTGGTTGAAAAGAGCAATGTGAGTGAGTGTAGTGCTATTTTATTAACATCATTCAGGATAAACCATATGGCTGCCTATTTCTGTTGTCAGGGAAACCAAGGTTATGCCAGAGAAACATTTAAGAGCCAGTGTTTTCAGGACCACAGAAAGCCTAAACCTGACTGTAGAGCTCAAATTCTATGGTTGGCCACCATCTGTATTAGCTCTGGCTGCCATAACAAAATACCATAGACTGGGTGGCTTAAATAACAGAAATTTATTATCTCACACTTCTGGAGGCTCCGAAGTCCAAGATCAAGGTTCTGGCAAGGTAGTTTTTTCTTCTGAGTCCTCTTGGCTTGGAGGCAGCTGCCATCTCGCTGCTGTGTGCTCACATGACCTCTTTGTGCATGGTGGCGGCGGTGGTGGTGGTGGTGGTGGTGGTGGTGGGAGCTAGGCCGGCTCATGACCTCATCTAACTCTGCCAGCCAAAGGCCCCCTCTTCAAATAGCATCACATTGGGGTTAGGGTTTTAACCTATGAATTTGTGGAGGGGAGCACAAACATTCAGTCCATAATACCATCAGGAAAAAAAAGCCGGAGGTGAGTCCCGAATGCCACTGGGGTTGGCATAAACCGTCACTAGAAACCATCCTATATTTTGGAAACTAACTCAAAGTCTTTCCTTATTGATGACAAGCCCTCAACGTGGCTTTATATTGTAAGCATGTCTTTATTGTCATTTAACACAGTTGCTGGGATAGAGTAGGGTTTCTCAACGTCAGCATTATTGACATTTTGGCTGGATACGTCTTTGCTGTGGAGGGCTGGTTTGTGCCCTGTAGGATGTTTGACAGCATCCCTGCCCTGACCGATGAGGTGCTAGTAGTACCCCTGTCCTGGGTTGTTACCATTGAAAATGTCTCTGGATATTGCCATATGTCCTTGTGGGGTCAAAACCACCCGTGATGAGAATCTGTGGTCTAGAAGAATAGTTTGGTTCAACCCTTTATTCGGATTTCATGGTAGGTCAAGATTTAACATGGATTAAAGCAGAACTACTTTGGGGTGGGGGGATATCCCCCAATGTGGAAGGACAGAAGCCTTTGTCACTTAGGCCTAGCCTCTTCCTTACACTTTACTACAGGAAGTTGCCATGCACCTTTATCTCCCAGCGAGTGAAATAAGTCATGAAAATAATTTTGTGAAAAGCAAAGGCTGAAACATCTAGGAGTTGTTATTGATCTTTTTTCCCCTTTCAGTACCTGCACGAATAAAGAAGCTGCTGTAAAAGTGTCCTATCTTCCTGTTATTGTTTTAGGGTTTAACTTTTCGTTTGCTATCTTTTGCTTTTAAGTTAAGGTGCTGTCCATGTGTTGTATTTCTGCATATGTTTATTTTAAGAATGCTGTGATCCTGAGGAGAAGCCCTGTGGAATGCTATAGCTTGCATCTGTGATTAGAATCTGTCCTTTTATTCCATGGTATTTGAAGCCAGGCCCCAGTACAGGAAATGGCAGAAATGTCTGCTGTGGGCTTGCACTATCTTTTATGGGAATGCTTTACTTTTTAACTAGAGCTGCTACTGTAAATGAACATTTAGAACAATGAACTTAAAAAAAAACAACAATTGAGGAATGTGTCTCAAGTGTTCTATAATGGAACACTTGTTTTTGATTCTGTGGCTCACAATAAAAGACTTGAGTGTTTAGAGCTGTGTTTAGTAATGTGCAACTCAGATTTGTTTGATGAAAAGATGGTTTATGGCTTGCAAATGGCGCCTGAGTAAAGTTTTTTTGAAGCAATTCCTTTACTTGCGCTTGACCTTCAAGCCACAATAAACTGTCTTTCATGTATCAGCATCTCGAGCTGGGTTTGGGGGCCGGTCAAGTTAGTTAACTTGGCAACCCTACGTGTTACTCTACATGTTCATACCCACTAGGAAGGATTAGCCTGTGAAAACATGAAAAATGTCATGGTCTTCATGATAACTAGGTCAACACTCACCATTTTCAAGATTGCATTTATTCAAGCCTTTTAATCTGGTGGGGGACATGGGATGACAATGTGAATCACTTCCGCAAGCATCCTGTTTTGAGTATTTCCCGTGTGCAGTTTTCCTCACTCAATATAGCATCTCAGTATATTTTCTATTAAAGAGAGAATTTGGTGCCAGGGGCCTACCAAACCATACCCATTCCAAGAGGAGTATCTGATATAATACAAATAACTTTCCCTGTGTAGGTTTTATGTTAAGTAAGCAGGAGCCAACTGTTTGTTTTTTCTTTAATCAAAAGCATAAGAAAACCGGCTAATGTGAGATACAACAATCACGTTTGGCAGCCAAATATCCAAAGTGAACTTCGACTTAAACACACCCTAGCATGCTTGATCTGGTGATTGCTTTCAAAACTTGGACCAGCTCTTAGCCCTTAGTTATCATTTGAGCTCTTGTTACTCTAATCTTATTCTCTCCATTTAATTTAAAGGCTTCCAGGGCTTTGATGCCTGGCCTCTTAATCTAAAGATTCATTTCTCTTCACCACATCATCACGTCTCTTCAGTCCTTGCTACCTGTAGTGTGGTCCAGGAATCCCAGGAACAGCTGTGGGGTGGGTGTGACGGGGCATTGGTAGAAATGCAGAATTTCTTGCGCATCCCTAGACTCAGTGACCAAACGCCTGCATTTCAACAAGATCCTCAGGTGATTGGTTTGTACATTAAAATTCAAGGAGCCTCGCTGAGCTTCTGAAGCATCAAACAGGGATCTCCTCTGCTTATACAGACTTACATTTATTCGACTTAATCCTCTGCTACCCTGGCCCAGATTAATTTGCTCCTACTTTGTGCACAAGCTTGGTGAAATGATGCTTTTACCTTTTAATAGACTATGAACTACCTGTGGTGAACAGGAACACTGTGCCTGGGCAGCATCAACCCATGGTTCTTATGTGCCCTCACTTAACACGTTCCCCTGTGGGAGATCCTGGCTCTGCAGCAGCAGAGATAGGAAGGAACACACTTGGATTTTGCATTATGGGCCAGTTCCATTTTCCTTATATTCTGGAAAATTTCACTTAGATCTGACGAACATGAGCTAATAAAAGTATGTAGCATTTTTAGCCTATTGGAAATGACTTTAGCTTTCAAATCTCTTACTCTTTGTGTTATATATTTACCATATTTTGCTGTGTATAATGCACACTTTTTTGCCCAAATTTGTGAGGGGAAAAATAAGGATGCGCATTACGCATGGTTAGTACTAATTTTGTATCTATATAAATGTTTTTAATTCTTTTATTTATGCTTATGAGTTAAAAATGTAATTCTAGAAATCAATAACGATACCTGTATGCAAAATAATACCCTGTAATACAGTAATCAGTTTTGTTGAATTTACGACAGACTTGCAACGATGAAGAATTCTTAGCCTTTTATGATGCATAAATATCACAAATTTGTTACCGTACATAACATTTCTTGTACCCTGTATCTGTTGTGTTTTGTAATTATTTGTTATATAAAATTTCTTGTATCATAATATGCTAAAAAATAAATGCTAAAATTCCTTTATAATACAAAAAAAAGTGCCTAAATATAAATAAATAAAAATTTGAATTGAAAAATTGAAACGAAAGCTTTTTTTTCCCCCTGAAAGTTAGGGCCAAAAGCGTGGATACGCATTATACACAGGAGTGCATTATACTCAGCAAAATATGGTAATCACATTTAAATAGCTTTACTTAAAATTATTAAACAGTTTAAAGTTTCTCGGGTCTTATTCTATCTGGAAACCTTATCAAGTTTCACAAAACCTTTGGTAACATTTAGTTGTAGTTATCTCTGAAATAATCTTACTCGCTGATGATAATGTTTGGAAAGCATGGAAGGCTTACTTACTAGCCATTCAGTTAACTACTGTCAAAACAGTTGAAAGGTCTTGAATTAAACAAGGTTAAGTTTACAGTCATACTTGAAAAAAAATCCATGAATCATAGGAATGACTCTTTTTCTATGAACTTATAATAAGACATGGAAGCTTTAGTGTAGTTTTGTTAAGTATGTTTCTGTGGAAATTTTGGACAGAAATGTCATTGCTACAACTTGTATTTTCTAGGAATTATAGATGTCAGATATTACATTAGCTTTATCTCTCTGCTCAAAATTATTTTTTTTGTCAATTTTAACCATGCATCTGTTTCTTTCTTACTAGCATTTGGAAATGCCAAGACTGTAAGGAATGACAACTCCTCTAGATTTGTAAGTATTTGTATAAGCATAAGTGTTAACACTAATATTTAGCTCATGTATGTTAAACAACTAGTAGATGTTTAATATTTCTTAATACACACATTTAAAAAAGAATACCATTGCTATTGAGACACTGAAAGTTTTATAAGGAATTCATTTTTTGCTTTCTGGAATTTTCCTTTTTAATTCTTGCAATGACAAACTCTTTGTTTTTCATCATCTATCATAAAATTCCATGAGTAATTTAAATGAGGCTATTTAGAATAACTCTTTACTTATCTGAGTTTTGGTATTTAGAAATTGTAATTAAGAGTCAGAAATTAAGTAGAAGGAAGAAGAAGCTGGGTGTCAAGTTTGTATGCTCTACAGATTTTGTCCGTTAGGCAGTGGGACCAGAATGGATACAGGTGTATTCTAACACTTTGGAAAAGTAAAATTATGAGGTTTAGCAATGGCACCTAATGGGGAGAGGGAGAGAGGACTGAATAGTAAAAACTGAAGGTAATTGTTGTTTGGAGTTTGATTGAGTTGGAAAGTGTGAATTCCACTGATAGAAACCTTTCCAGCCCATCTCTCCAGCGTGTACTTACATATATGCCCTCAGGGATTTCTAGCTGGCCTGCACTCTGTCATGCCTCTGGTCTTTACAGGGACACAGACACTGCCTGGAGGAAGCTGGGGGAAACGTGTTGAGTATGATGGTGGCATTCTGAAATTGATCCCTTTTTTCTATAGTTTAACCAATTTTATAAATTTTATTATAAAAGATCATTTACTTTATAAACTCTCATACACATTTCTCGGGACCATTTTTGATAATCTTTTATGCTTTCCTGCCACAGACACTTCCTGCCCTTTCTTTTCCCTTCCTCTTTTAGCCCATTTTGGATTTTCTTCATTAGAGATACGCAGTCTTAAGGCAAGAGAATGACCTCTGAGGGAGATAGTTTTGATAGCTTGGAAAGTGGAAGGTTTCTAATTCCAAGGCTGCAAATTTTTTCCATTGGATTAGCCCCGTCAGTTGTTATAACTGATTTGAGCCATGCCTTTTCCTGTTGTGGTCATCAGGCTAATCTAATTACATAAATAGAATTAGAAGCAAAGTATGGGCAGATAGAAGTAATTCCAATAGATCAAGCTGCTTTATGGAGATTTTATTTTTACTGTTTGCAAATTACACACACACTTGACAGAAAATATTTGCAAATGTATTTAGTCTTAGACTACGAAAGTAGAAGGAAACCATACTTCTTAAAGAGTCATTCCTACTGTGTGACATTTGAAATCTAGTCAAAGGCTTGGCAGGTAATAGAGCTTATTAAGTAACTTCAGAGAAATCCTATTATAACAGAGATATTAGGATATGAGATTAATACTAGATTATAGGCTAAATCATTTCATGCCCTGTTTTTTAGTAATTTCTCTGCTTTGTGGTCTCTGACTTGACCAGTAACATACTCAAATCCATATTATAATTTTACAGGACTACTGTGTTCCAAGTTATATGTAATAGTGGTTTATGACTCCAGGGGAATTGCATTTCCCTTGACAGTGTTTGATGGGTTATCCCAGGATGAACTTCACTGAGAAATCTGGTAGACCTTGTGATGGTCTAGTTAGGCATGCTTGCTGTGGTTGACATTTTAGACCATTGTTCCATGGAGGTACTTCACGGTGTTTCTCATACCACCTCTATTTTTACATATTGAGCTTCCATTAAGAAAGAGGTGCACTGTTTTTTGCAAACAAACTTTTGAAGGCTTTGGAAATCATTGCTCAACCAAGGATATCAGAGGAAGAGAGTTCTTTGTTGAACACGTACTACTCGTGTGTGCCAAGAGCCAAGTTAGGCACTGGACAGTGTAGGAGAGAACCTATAGGGTCGGGAAAGTTTCATTACCAAACATCTCATTCGGTAGGAATGAAAAACCCACACAAAATTCATTTGTTTAAAACATTTTTTTTTTATACATAGTTAAACATAGGTCTCCCTGCATCTCCTCTTGCAGCCTACTATCCACTCTACCAGCAGCTGGAGTGACCTTTATAAACTTAAGTTCCATCACTGTCTTGCTGAAAGTCCTCAGTGGCTCCCCCTTAAACCTGGAATACAGGACAGGCTCCCCGGGAGGCCCTGCATGCGTGGGGGGCCTTTTCTACCCTTGTCTACCCTTATTCAGTCTCAGCCACACAGGCCTGTGTGACTGTCAAGCATATCACACACTTTCTAGCCTTAGCCTTTTGCCGTTGCCCATGCTCTATCCACAGATCTTTGCATGGACGCATGTTGTTTTATTTAGATCTCACCTCAGATGTCACTTCCATGATGCTTTTTCTGGACTCTGTGACTTCTTCCTGTTTTTATGTTTTCCAGGCATTCATTAGTCTCTGGGATTATTATATTCATGTCTCCTGCTTACGTGACCATTGACCTTAGAGCCATGGGAGCAAGAACCTCATTCTTGTTCCTATAGGGCCTCAGTCATGGCGCCCAGTGCCTGGCACAGTAGTAGACACTCAAAACATTTATTGATGAATGAATACCTATTTTGAAGAAGCTTACTGACTAGTTAGAAGAAGTGGACATGTTTTCTAAAAGTAATTATAACACAACACGTGAAAGAGTAAGTTCCCCATGAAAGGTACAGAGTAAGTTTTCATAAGTTCAGAATAGAGAAGCTGGAGGAGTCTGGGACAGCAGAGAATAGCTGAGTGGGCCCATATGATTCAAATGTGTCAAAATTGAGTGGAGAGCAGGTGGAGCTGGCAATACAGCATGAGGAAACTGAGGAGATAACCGGTATGGACCTGAACTTGTCAGAGTTATTGGCTATAGACCAGAAGGTCTGTGAAAGGAGCTGTGGGCCGAACGGTTGGAAAGATGGGTTAAGGCCTCAACTGGAGGGCTTGGAGTATCAAGTTCAGGGTCTCGGGCTTTATTTGTAGGCAATGGAAAGCCACTGGTTATTTTTGAGTAGACTAGTGACACGATCAGAACCAAGCTTTTTGGCAGTAGTCAAGATGTGGCTGGATGGGAAGAGTGCCATACCAATATCAGCGGAATCCTCAGTGTTGTCCGATAGTTTTTCCTTAGTCAGCTTCCTTTTTCATTTTCCACAGTGGTTATTCTACTCTCTTCAAACCTCTTATCCTTTACTCTCAGCTGATGATATGCCTGCTTCACAGAAATCATCACCACTACCACCATCTTCTTCCTCCTCCTCATCTAAGCCCTTTTTTGTGCCTCAGCTGTCCCTGTATCTGTGTACACAGCCTCCTGTCATACTGGGAGATTTTCAACTCCTGTCTCACACTATTCCTAATCCCTCTAACCTATGCTAGACCCTATTGCCTCCTAATTCCAGGGACCACCTTCCATCAAAATCATCCCCTTTCATCCGGTTAACCTTTCACTCTCTTGTGAAGTTACCTTTTCTTCCCTGCTTTGTAGGTGCTTCACCTGCTTTGTCCCCACCATCTTGAAGAATATCACTCACTATCCACTCAGTTGCCTGAGCTAGATTCCTGGATTTTTTAATTCTTGTCCCCCTTCTCTCTAGCCTTGTATGTTCAACCAGGACCTGTCATTGTGACTCTGGGTAACTCTCAACTCTGTTTACTTTTCCCTTTTTCTACTCCTGCTTAAAGCCACCAACATTCTCTCCTGATTGCTGCCACCTCCTGTGAGCTTCATGTGGTCTTGCTCCTTGCTAGTCCATTCCACACTAGTTAGAGTGATCTTGTAAAGAGGCAAGTCTGCTATGGGCATACTTGTTTAGGAATCCTTAATGACTTGACTTGGCTGTCAAGAAATGTCTCGGTGTCATGATGTACTCTAACTTCTCTCACCATCCTCATAGATGCCAATTCTTATGTCTGCTCCTTCCTGTTCTCCCACCTCCTGGCCTGCCCGACTTCTGATACTTTGCATTTAAGCTAGGGCAGACTTCCTCTTCTCCCCGTGTCCCTTTTCTTTGTGCATAGCACTATGACCCACTGTAGGATGTATCCCCATACACAGTAACGTCTTGTTTACCTGTCTCCTTTTCCCCACCTAGGCTTTACGTTTTTGAGGGCAGGTCCTGTGTCCTGTTTTCCCTTGTTTGACTACTTGAGTATCTAGGAAGAGGTTTGGTAGGCCTTTACTTAAGAATAAGTGAAGACTTTAAAAGGCCAGATGACCCATGATAATGAAGAAGGAGAAGGAGAAAGAGCATGCATGAGCTAATAAAAAGGCACAAATTGCATTGTTGACTGAGTGCCATGTGATCATGTTTCTTCTCCCTTACCATTATTTTGAAAATAGAAAAGAGTTAAAGTAATTCTTTGGGAGAATTATTTACAAACCATCTATCTGACTACTACTAAGGTAGAACATGAAACAAAACTAGACTACTTATTAGATCAACACACCCTTTTCCAAACAAAAAACAGCTGTCAAGGCTATTCTGTTATACTTGTTACTCTTTAACTAAACAACTACAGGCCAAATCTTTAAAAATTACAGTATGAAACTCCATGTGTTTCTCTGTGTTTAATATAGCATCTATAAAGTGTAATACGAACCTGGTTATATACTGCTGTGTAATCTAGGTTAAAAGCCTAAGAGAGTAATACCAATCAGTGTTTGATTCTGAACTGTTCACTCCACATAGCCATGTATTTAATTTGAGTAGACACAAAAACAGTACTTGAAGTGTTCCACTGTCCAGTATGATTCGAGTTTCTAGCCATGGCTCAAAACATATTTTGCCTATAAAAATGATATAATTTATCTTCCCAACGAGTGCATATGCAAGAGATACTTATTTACCTCAGTTTTATTCTCAAATTGAATATACATACCTTTCAGAATTTGAAATACATATCTGAAATGGAAAAGTTACGTGATGGCTGAGAATGTTCTTGAATTAGCAGTGGGATATGTTAGCTTTCAGCTAATGTGGTATTTAATATGAATTATTCATGGAGGCATTGTTTTGCGTCATGGTTATATAAACTGTCTTTCTTAATTACATTTAAACAAATATATAAAGGGCTCAGTATGCTAGTCTCTAAGAAGATAATGCTGACTGAATATTTTGAGGTGAACTTGAAAACTCACTAAATCTTTCTTTGGCAGGGCAAATATATGGATATTGAATTTGATTTTAAAGGCGATCCACTGGGAGGAGTGATTAGTAACTGTGAGTATTTTACCTGAATTCTTTTAAAGAAGTTCAAAATAGTAAAACGTGTGTTTATAATAGAATTTTTTAGATATTTGGGTCTTCAAGAGATGGATATAAGAATACGTTTTCTTAGATTTTTAACCTATCATTTCAGGTTGTCTTATATAATTTAATTTTTAAATCTTTTTAAAAGAATACTTAATCTTTACTTTTGACAACTTTTTAGGAGTCTGCTAAAGAAATAGGTATTAGTCCCTCTGTATTTTATACTCTATAGATCTTTAAGCCAATTCAGTAATGAAAAAGATCCTCCAATGCTTATTTTCGTTAACAAAATTATTTTATGACTAAAAACAAAATATAAATAGTTGATTTTAATTTAATAATTTTGGGGGGTAACATTTATCCAACATAATGAGTAGACCTCTAGTCAAGTTTTTTTATGAGACATTTTTTTTTGTCCTTCCATTTATTTAAATCATTGAGTGTAATAGACCCATTAGGTAGAAATGCAGATTTATTAGCCTCCTTTAGTCATGATTTATGATTATAGAAGTGAAACATTCTCTGTCAAAAGTGAAGAAACAATATCAGGTGAGGTTTGCTTAACAGCACAGGTTAAGAGTTTTCTAAAGTGGTCATAATGGTCAGTATCTATTATAAATGTGGCCCTGCCATCAGTGCTTTGTGGCAGCCGTACGTGCGGTGCTGCCCTGATGATGTCTGCTCGTGCTGGTTTTGTAGTTGATTAGTTTGAAACAGTTAAGATGATGACTCAGGGTTTGTGCACCTCCTATTGGAGCCATGACCTGGTTGTCCTCTTGAGTCCTCTAGTTTTTTTGAGGGCCACACTTTTGAACCTCCCATTACCTCAGGCTCCTCACCACCCTGTGGTGCTATTGGGATTGTTAGCCTGAAAATGAACTAAGTTTAGACCCTATAAACAAAATGACAAATGACTCAGATATCCAAAGCAATGCTCATTATGTTGGTGATCGCAGTGGCATTCCTTCTTCAAATGAACTTTAAAGCTGAACCCCAAATATGAAACAGGTAACTAAAGTAAGACCTGATCTGGTTTAACAGGAGATGATGGATAGCCAGCACCCCTGGGCCCCTAGGTAGCCTGTGAGATCTTCCTGATGAAATTTAGAACCAGAGGAATACCACTTGAAAGTTAGTGTTTTAAGTAATTTGGGCGAACTACGCAGCCGATTTAAAAAAAGAAAAAAGAAAAGAAAATTACTATTCATAGAGTAATTACATAGAAAATTACTATTCATAGAGTAAACTTCTAGAGCTAGTTTCCTCATCTTTGAAACAGTGGGATTAAATTGGATAAATTTGATGGCTCTTCCCATTTTCACCATTTTGTTGTTTTTAAATAGTTTAATTTTGCATTTTAGTTTGCCTGACTACACATTTTATGTGCCATGCGTTGGGATTATCCATATTTAAAAAAGTGTGTTTATTCGAGAAACATCTTAAAAAACAAATTTTTAATATGAAATGAAATTGGCTAGGATAGTGCTACTTAGGTTAAAGGTTTTTATATGTCAAATACAGAAGCAAAAGTACCTGTGCAAACCATAGATGACGTAACCGAAAGCAGATGATTATAACCACACCAAGCTTACGCAAGCTCCCTTCACAATGTATGGCAGCTCTTGAGAGCTGTATAGGAAAACGTATACCTCAGATTTCATTTTTAAGACCACCATTTTAAAGAATTGTTTATTTTTATTCTGAAGATGTTCGTAAATCTTTAGCATTTACTTTTTATAAGACAAATTAACTAGTTACCCTGTTTCCCCGAAAATAAGACCTAGCCAGACAATCAGACCTAATGCATCTTTGGAGCAAAAATTAATATAAGACCCGGTATTATATCATATTATATCATATTATTATACCTAGTCTTATAGTAAAGTAAGACTGGGTTTTATATTAATTTTTGCTCCAAAAGATGCATTAAGCTGATTGTCCGGTTAGGTCTTATTTTGGGGGAAACACGGTATTAATTTAATAATACACTATCATTTTAAATGAGGGCAAGTTTACTGTTTTCATTATAGAACTTATATCTAAACATTCTGAAAGGATTGACTCAGTATTACTTTTGGAGGATTCTAGGAAAATATGTAAGGATTACTTTATTAAAAGTACTGGAAAATAACTTAGGTTTTACATTTGAAGTTTGAGCTCCAAACAAATGTCTTCCTACCCTCTAATTCTTTCAGTATCCATGGAGAATAAATATTAAACAGTCAGTTATTTTCCAATTAAGATTACTGTATCATCATGAATGGGTTTCATATGGTGTTTGTTACCATTTGTTCCCACAATGAAGTTATATTGAAATTTGTGGTAGTGGGAACACCCTGGTATTTTTGAGTATCCTTTGCTTTGGAGAGGAAAGTACTACATTAGTGGCAAGAGCAGGAAATTTCACCCTGCATAGATAGAGGACTGACTCATAGGTACTCACTGGGACTTGCTGTCTGCTGGCTTAAGGGGGTGTAAAGCAATGGATAGACCCACTCTTGTTCTTTCCAAGCTGCCAAAAGTTAGCGTCTGGTAGCCTAGAAAAGGACACAAGATTTGCCATTTTGTAGGAAGCATATTTTGCTTCCTTTTCCAGCAGCCACCTAGTAAAAGTACAGATCGTTAGCTATAATTATTATCCTGAAACAGACACAAGATCACTTGAGCCAATTGTGTACTCAGGAAGTGGAAAAGAAAGCCCAATGTCTTACTCTCTTTCTAAAAGAGGTATGCTATCAAACTTGTCTTGAACTCACTTGAAAGTTAATAATATCCTCGAGGTTAGTACCATTAGGAGAGAAGTGTTTAAAAAATAGAAAGTGGCAAACATTTGCTGCATTTGAGAAGATAAAATATGAAAGCACATCCAGATGTTTGGTTGATGTGAGATAATATTTTTCCTACTTTGTTAATGCTTGTTGGTCTTACACAATTTATACGTTTTTTTGAGGATTTTGGATCTAATGTTATGCATTAGAAACTTTTGGAAACCTGGTGGGTTTTATTAATAGTCACAGGCACTTTCTTACAGCTGTGCCTCTTGGTGACAATTTAGACTGGAGAAAATGTGGTACAAGTCCCAAGAAAATGTTGTACAAGGCCCAGGTCTCCTAAAAGTAGAATAGTGTGCACACATATCTATTATGAAAAAGCCTCATGATTTCAGGAGTGCATATACCTGTGGAAACTGTAAGGACAGGAGATATAGCTGTCCTTTTCATGGTAGTTTATCAAGAGGCTAGTGTAATATCTGACACACAGTAGGTGCTCAGTAAATGCTAGAGTTAAGGATGGAATTGGTTAAATATAGGCAGGCCCTATCTTTTTCTGCTTTATTATTGGGGGCATATCCATGAGCCTACATATACAACTCGGACTCGTTTTTCATTTGGTTTAAACAAAAAAGACAGCAAGTTACTTAATTCTCTGTGTCTCCTTTCTTTTATCTTTGAAATGGGATAATAATAGTACTAATTTCATAGGATTGTGATAAGGTGTAAAATATTTGTTAACATCTGAAACACTTGTAACAGTGCCTGGCACATAGTAAGCACTCAATAAATGTTTGCTTTTTTTCATTATTATAATCTTATTTGTTTATTGCCTCTAGCTCCTAGCCACATATATGCCCTCTAAGGACAGACTTGGTTTGTCTGGTTCACTGCTGAATGACAGCAACGAAAACAGTATCTGACACTATTTGAATTAATAATCACATAAGAACACAAGATACAAGTACAGCTGTGACATAGAAAAATGTATTGAGGAATAAAGCTTCTACTTTATTGGATAATTTTAATTGACTATCCTTTTTTACGCAAAATGTTTTATGATGCTATAATTGACATGCAACATGATATTAATTTCCGGTGTGCAGCATAATGGTTCAGTATTTGTATATGTTGCTAAATAATCACCACTAGAAGCACTGCCGTGGAGGTGGAGGGAAGGGAACATTGTAATGTCATGGCACGCCAGATGTTTTAGATGCCTCAGTACATGTAACCTGCAAATCGTTGGAGATCTGTGAGATCTGGGCTGTGAGAGAGCCCTGTGGTGAACGTTCACATCTGCTGTCTTTCCCATATGCTCAGTGAATGATTTGTATGAAGACGTGGGCCCCATCTTTTTTCCTTTAACATCTGTCATTAATGAAACTTCTTAGTTGCCAATCTTGAAGGTCATGTTGTTTGTTTCCAGAAAAGTATAGAGTTGATTTTAGAATATTTCTCCAACATAGGAGCAAACCTAAGTTCATAGAATTTTCCACTGATACTACTACCGTAATGACTCACTGGGGACTGGACATTTTTTTCTTTAGGGATGATTATCCAAGACAACATAGAAAAAAGAGATATAAATTGTAGTTATTCAGATTGTAGACCCATAATTATTTCTAAATGTATCATTTTGCTTTAAATGAAAGGGCATACATCGATCAGCCTAAATGCCACCCCAATACCGCTTTTCATAATGTTTACTTCTGAGTAGTGGGAGAGGAGCACAGAGTCTCTGGGAGTCTGTCATTGTTCGGCCTCATGGGCGTTCATGGTCATTGTGGCTTGACTGGCAAAGGAAAACCAGCCGATACTTCCTTAAGCCTTAATCAAGAGCTTAGACCAGTTCTTCTTTTCCAAAAGGGAGATTATACATAAAATAAAGAATCTTTGATCATACTCTCTAATCTGTCACCTGCTGTTTCAAAGTAATGTGATTTTTTTTTTCCTCCTTCCAAACCTCTACTTGTTCTGCTACTCCTCTGCCTATTAAAATACTTCCTTCTCCAGCAGGTGCAAATGTGGACATTTTACTTCTTTCATATCTTGTGCATTGAGAGGTTGTCCTGTGACATACACAGGCAGTTGTACGCGTCACGGACTAGCTGGTGAATTAGTCAAGACTAAGAAAGCCCCTAAAAGATGTCCTGGTTCTATGAATATGTAGCCAGGTGACAGTGGCATGGTGGAGTTGGTGGCAAAGTTCTGATTCCAGAGTTTCCCTGTCTTTGCCCATTGATCCCCCCCCCCCATAGAATGACTTAATAGGTTTATCTCTTCCCCTAAAACTTAAATTTATATTACATTTAATGTGAACTTAAATTGATATCTTGAGAAGGGAATGTAGCTGCATTGGAATACAATCAGCCCTCTGTATCCATGGATTCTGCATCTACCAACCACGGATCGAAACCAACTACAGATCTAAAACATATGTATGCTTTGTACTGTGCCATTTTATGTAAGGGACTTGAGCATCCGCAGATTTTGCTATTTGCGGGCGTCCTGGAACCAATCCTCCACAGGTACCAAGGGGTGACTGTATATAGAGACTCTTATACTCTTTCTCTACTAAATAGTATTTGGCACGTCTTGCACTTCTCTTACTAGCAGAGGCTTACTAGCAGAGGCGCAGTCAGTGTTGGCAGAACCATCTAAATCAGAGGAGAAGGCTGTACCAGTGTTTTGGTTTGATTTAATTCAGGGGTACATTTCAGTAAATTAAAATGGTCAGGTGGTGAGTCCTTACAGTAAGTTAAATTTATCTTCTGTGCTTTGAGTAATTATTTGATATGGCTTCATACTGTTATGTTAGTGTGTGCACATAAAAAAGTAGAATAGGGTATGGTTTTAAACACTACTAAATTATTTTGGGGCATTTTCTCTGACTGCTTTTCTACCTGGAAGCTCGTAACTCATGAAAAAAGTCATAAATAGGCCATGGGGTAATAGACTAAGCATTTTGGGCGGTAAAACCTTCAACTCCTTTGTAAAAATAGGTTCCTCGTTTTACGATTGAGTTACTTAGTTGAAGTGATATAGATTATGTAAAGTACAGATTTCCAAGTGTTTATGGAGTTTGCATCTTTTTGCTGGAAAATTAAAAAGAGCATAAGCATGGCATCTTAGTCACCTAAAGCTTTGAATTCTGGCTCTATGTATGGCTTAGTAAAAGCATGTGAGCCTCATTTTCTCATCTTTAATATAGGATTGTAAAACCAGCTACAGGAAAGGTGTTAGGGTTGAACATGGTAACAAATGAGAAACACCAAATGCACAGAGGAACGTCAGTGCAAGCTCCCTTTCTACCCTCTCCCCAGCACCTTTCCTTTTAAACACAGATCGCGTTATGTTTCATATTTGAATATGATAGTAATCACTGATCATATCAGTGAGTGTGGTTCAAGAGAAGTACATTGGCCAACATTCCTTTCCACACTCTGCACAAGGGAATATTATTCTTTAACTTGGTAGCTGTTATCTGCTGAATCTCAAAGCTATCGCTGTTTTTTTGTTTTTTTTTTTAATTAATTTTATTGGGGTGACAATTGTTAGTAAATTTACATAGATTTCAGGTGTACAATTCTGTATTACATCGTCTATAAATCCCATTGTGTGTTCACCACCCAGAGTCAGTTCTCCTTCCATCACCATATATTTGATCCCCTTTACCCTCATCACCCACCCCCCACCCCCTTACCCTCTGGTAACCACTAAATTATTGTCTGTGTCTATGAGTTTTTGTTTCTCATTTGTTTGTCTTGTTCTTTTTGGTTTATATACCACATATCAGTGAAATCATAGGGTTCTCTGCTTTTTCTGTCTGACTTGTTTCACTTAGCATTATTCTCTCGAGATCCATCCATGTTGTCACAAATGTTCCTATATCATCTTTCCTTAACGCCGAATAGTATTCCATTGTGTATATGTACCACAACTTCTTTATCCATTCATCTATCGAAGGACATTTTGGTTGTTTCCATGTCTTGGCCACCGTAAACAAAGCTGCAATGAACATTGGAGTACACGTGTCTCTGTAGAGAAATGCTTTTATATTTTTGGGGTAGATACCCAGGAGAGCGATTGCTGGGTCATATGGTAATTCTATTCGTAATTTCTTGAGGAACCTCCACACTGCCTTCCATAGCGGCTGCACCAGTCTGCATTCCCACCAACAGTGTATGAGAGTTCCTTTTTCTCCACAGCCTCTCCAACACTTGTTACTATTTGTTTTGTTGATGAAAGCCATTCTGACTGGGGTGAGGTGATATCTCATTGTGGTTTTCATTTGCATTTCTCTGATGATTAGCGATGTTGAGCATTTTTTCATATGTCTATTTGCCATTTGTATATCCTCTTTGGAGAAATGTCTCTTCAGGTCCTCTGTCCATTTTTCAATTGGGTTGTTTGTTTTTTTGTTGTTGAGTTTCATGAGTTCCTTGTATATTTTGGATATTAGCCCCTTATCAGAGGAACTGTTTGCGAAAATCTTCTCCCATTCAGTTGGTTGCCTCATTATTTTGTCAATAGTTTCTTTTGCTGTGCAGAAGCTTTTCAGTTTCATATAATCCCATTTGTTTATTTTAGTTTTTACTTCCATTGCCTTTGGAGTCAAATTCATAAAATGCTCTTTGAACCCAAGGTCCATAAGTTTAGTACCTATGTTTTCTTCAATGCAGTTTATTGTGTCAGGTCTTATGCTTAAGTCTTTGATCCATTTTGAATTAATTTTGGTACATGGTGACAGATAGCAGTCCAGTTTCATTCTTTTGCACGTAGCTATCCAATTCTGCCAGCACCATTTATTGAAGAGGCTGTCTTTCCTCCATTGTATGTTTTTAGCTTCTTTGTCAAAAATTATCTGTCCATATTTATGTGGTTTTATTTCTGGGTTCTCAATTCTATTCCATTGGTCTATGTGTCTGTTTTTCCGCCAATACCAAGCTGTTTTGATTATTGTAGCCCTGTAGTACAAGGAAAAATCAGGGAGTGTGATACCTCCAGTATTGTTCTTTTTTTTTAATATTGCTTTGGCTATTCGGGGTCTTTTGTGGTTCCAAACAAATCTGATGATTTTTTGTTCTATTTCTTTAAAAAATGCCATTGGGATTTTAATGGGGATTGCATTAAATCTGTATATGGCTTTGGGTAGTATGGCCATTTTAACTATGTTGATTCTTCCAATCCATGAGCACGGAATGTCTTTCCATTTCTTTGTGTCTTCTTCAATTTCTTTCAAAAATGTCTTATAGTTTTCAGCATATAAATCCTTCACATCCTTGGTTAAGTTTATTCCTAGGTATTTTATTCTTTTTGCTGCAATTGCAAAAGGAATTGTTTTTTCTATCTCTTTTTCTGAGATTTCATTGTTGGTATATAGGAAAGCAATGGACTTTTGTACGTTGATTTTGTAGCCAGCAACTTTACTGTATTCATTGATTGTTTCTAATAGCTTTTTGGTGGAGTCTTTAGGGTTTTCTATGTATAGCATCATGTCATCTGCAAAGAGTGACAATTTAACTTCTTCATTCCCAATTTGGATGCCTTTTATTTCTTTCTCTTGCCTGATAGCTCTGGCGAGGACTTCCAACACTATGTTGAAAAGCAGAGGTGATAGGGGACAACCTTGTCGTGTTCCTGAACGTAGAGCAAAGGGCTTCAGCTTTTCACCATTAATTATGAGGTTAGCTGAGGGCTTGTCGTATATGGCCTTTATTATGTTGAGGTATTTTCCTTCTATACCAATTTTAGTAAGTGTTTTAATCATAAATGGATGTTGTATCTTATCAAATGCTTTTTCTGCATCAATTGATAGAATCATATGATTTTTGTCCTTTATTTTGTTTATGTGATGTATCACATTGATGGATTTGCGAATGTTGAACCATCCTTGTGCCCCGGGGATGAACCCCACTTGGTCGTGATGAATAATCTTTTTAATGCATTGTTGTATTCGATTTGCTAGAATTTTGTTTAGGATTTTAGCATCTGTATTCATCAGAGATATAGGTCTGTAGTTTTCTTTTTTTGTGTTGTCCTTACCAGGTTTTGGTATCAGGGTAATGTTGGCCTCATAAAATGAGTTAGGGAGTACTGACTCTTCTTCAATTTTTTGGAAGAGTTTGAGCAGGATTGGTATTAGATCCTCTTTGAAGGTTTGGTAGAATTCACTGGTGAAGCCATCTGGTCCAGGACTTTTGATTTTGGGAAGGTTTTTGATGACTGATTCAATTTCGTTCCTGGTGATCGGCCTGTTAAGATTTTCCAGTTCTTCATGATTCAGCCTTGGAAGGCTATATGTTTCTAAGAACTTGTCCATTTCTTCTAAGTTATTAAATTTGGTGGCATATAGTCCTTCATAGTATTCTTGGATAATCCTTTGTATTTCTGTGGTGTCCGTGATAACTTCCCCTTTTTCATTTCTGATTTTGTTAATAGTGTCTTCTCTCTTTTTATCTTAGTGAGTCTAGCCAAGGGTTTGTCGATTTTGTTAATCTTTTCAAAGAACCAGCTTTTTGTCACATTAATTTTTTCTATTGTCTTTTTGTTCTCTATTTCATTTAGTTCTGCTCTGATTTTTGTTATTTCCTTTCTTCTGCTGACCTTGGGTTTCGCTTGTTCTTCTTTTTCTAGTTTTTTAAGGTGTAACATGAGGTTATTTATTTGGGATTTTTCTTGTTTCTTGAGATAGGCCTGTAATGATATAAATTTCCCTCTTAAAACTGCTTTCGCGGCATCCCAAAAATTTTGGTAGGATGTATTTTCATTGTCATTTGTTTCTATGTATCTTTTGAGCTCTCCTCTAATTTCTTCTTTGACCCAGTCGTTCTTTAAAAGTATGTTGTTTAATCTCCATGTATTTGTGTTTTTTCCTGCTTTCTTTTTGCAGTTGATATCCAATTTCAAAGCTTTGTGATCAGAGAATATGCTTGGTATGATTTCAATCTTCTTAAATTTGCTGAGGCTGATTTTGTGTCCCAATATATGGTCTATCCTTGAGAAGGTTCCATGTACACTAGAAAAGAATGTATAGTCTGATGTTTTAGGATGAAGTGCTCTATATATGTCAATTATGTCCAATTCATCTAATGTGTCATTTAGGGCTGCGATTTCGTTATTTATCTTCTGTTTGGATGATCTATCCATAGCTGTCAATGATGTATTTAAGTCCCCTAGTATAATTGTGTTTTGGTCAATTTCTCCCTTTAGTTCTGTTAGTAGTTGCTTGGTATATTTCGGTGCTCCCTGATTGGGGGCATAAATATTGATGACTGTTATGTCTTCTTGTTGTATAGTCCCCTTTACCATTATGAAATGTCCATCTTTGTCTCTTGTTATCTTTTTCACCCTGAAGTCTGTTTCATCGGAAATCATTATGGCTACACCTGATTTTTTCTGGGTACCATTTGCTTGAAGTGTCAATTTCCACCCTTTCACTTTGAGTCTATGCTTGTCCTTGTAGCTGAGATGTGTCTCTTGTAGGCAGCATATGGTTGGGTTCAGTTTTTTGATCCAATCTGCTACTCTGTGTCTCTTTATTGGTGAGTTCAATCCATTTACATTCAGGGTGATTATTGATATGTGAGGATTTCCTGTCATTCTGTCTTTAGTTTTCTGGTAAGGCTGTGTCTCCATTGTTTCTTTGCCTTTTTGTTGTTGTCTGTTATTTCTGTGTGGTAGTATTCTATGATGTTTCCCTCTGTTTCTTCTTTTATTACAGTATATATTTCAGATTTGGATGTTTTTTGAGTGGTTACCCTTGAGTTTATGTAAAAGAAAGTTTGATATTTAGAGTATTCCAGTTTCTTCAGTACGCTTACTTTCTCTATTCCCATATTCCAGTTCAGGCCTTTACGCTCCCCCTTTTTATGTTTCGGTTGCCACAAGTTGTCCCTGTTGATGGTGGTCTAATAGCCTCCTTTAGTATTTCTTGTAGTGCAGGTCGTGTATTAGAAAATTCCCTCAGCTTCTGGATGTCTGGAAAGGTCTTTATTCCTCCTTCATATCTAAAGGAGATCTTTGCTGGATATATTATTCTTGGCTCATGATTTCTCTCTTTCAATAGTTTGAATATTTGGTTCCATTCCCTCCTAGCTTGTAGAGTTTCTGCTGAAAAATCTGATGATAATCTAATGGGCTTTCCTTTGTAAGTTACCGTCTTCTTTTCCCTGGCTGCCTTGAGGATTCTTTCTTTATCATTGATTTTAGACAGCTTCAATACAATGTGCCTTGGTGAAGGCCTGTTGGGATTGAGGTAATTAGGTGTTCTATTTGCTTCTTGGATTCGAGGATCCAGTTCTGTCCATAAGTTTGGGAAGTTCTCATCGACAATTTGTTTGAATATATTCTCTGTTCCCTTCCCTCTTTCTTCTCCTTCTGGTATACCCATTATTCTTATATTGCTCTTTCTGATGGAGTCAGAAAGTTCTTGTAGAGTTCTTTCATTTCTTTTAAGTCTCAAGTCTCTTTCTTCTTCCCTCTGTGTAAATTCCAGGTTCCTATCTTCGATGTCACTGATTCTTTCCTCCATCTGGTCAACTCTACTACCTAAGCTGGATATTTTATTGTTAATTTCTTCTATTGAGTTCTTAATCTCCAGAAATTCTATTTGGTTCTTTTTCAAGATTTCAATCTCTTTTGTAAAATGCTCATGGTGTTCTTTGATTGTGTTTCTGAGTTCATTAAACTGCTTTTCTGTGTTTTCTTGCATCTCATTCAGTTTTTTCAGAATTGCGATCTTGAATTCTCTGTCATTTAAATCACAAAGGTCCATATCTCTAAGTTCCTTTTCTGGAGACTTTTCACTTTCTTTCTGAGCTATCTTGTTGCCTTGGTTATTCATGGCAATCACTGATTTACTATTTCTCTTCCTAGACATCTACAGGAGTGTCTTCTGCAACAGGTTGATAGGTATGCGAAGAGCTTTTGGAGTTCCAAAGCTCTTTCTGCACCAGATTCAGAGCCCGTTTGTTTCAGCAGTTCTGTTTACTCCTGCAGGGATCCGCCCAGATAGGTGGGGCCAGGGGCGGGGTGAGTTGTGAGAGGTGGCCCAGAGCAATGGCAGCGACCACCACCACAGCCAGTCCTGCTTCCACAGCTCCCTCCCCTTTGCCGGAACTAGTTGAGCTGCGAATCTGTGTCTGCGGTCCACAGTTCTCAGAGCAGCAAATATTCTGTCCTTTGATCCGACACTGCTACTTTATCGCTTCTAGCACCGGGCAGGTGGGGGCGGGGCGAGCTCTGGGAGGGTAGGGAGGGGGCGGCTAGTCTCCGTGCCTAGGGCTTCCCTAGGGCTTCCGTTCTCCGCTCGGCAGTGAGGGCTTAAACCACCGATTTCAGCCCTCTTCCCTCAGTCTTTGCTCCGAGGTCTGCCGTGAGCGAGCGTTGGGTTCAGCGGTTTTGTATGCTGCCCCCTCAGCCCTGTGGGCCGTAAGCGGAGCCCTAGCAGTCCGAGTCCTTCCCTCTCCCGCAGTTGCGGAAGATCCGGGCGCAGCGGGCTCCGAGCACTGAGCTAGGTCTGTGTCCTGACTATCGCTGTTTTTAAACTCTCCATTTTCTACGAGCACTTGTTCAAAAAGTGACAAACATTAGGCTGGCCAATGTGTTGCTGTTGGACACTGTGGTCCTATCTTATGCTTTGAAGGTATCCTTCTGTGTCATGAAGTACCAGGCTGGCTTGTTGAACGTGATTGGCTCCAATCAATTGTCATTATTACTGTGTTACCCCGAAAATAAGACCTAGCCAGACAATCAGCTCCAATGCATCTTTTGGAGCAAAAATTAGTGTGAGACCTGGTCTTATATAAGACCTGGTATTATATTATGTTATGTTACGTTATTTCATATTATACCCGGTCTTATTATATTATATTAATTATATTATATCTGGTATCATATATCATATCATATCATACCTGGTCAGATTATATTATATTATACCCAGTGTCATATCATATCATATCATATCATATCATATCATATCATATCATATCATATCATATCATCAATCATATCATTATCCGATCTTATAGTTAAGTAAAACCGAGCCTTATATTAATTTTTGCTCCAAAAGATGCATTAGAGCCGATTGTCTGGCTAGGTCTTATTTTTGGGGGAACATGGTATTAAGGTGTCACTGTTAGGTGGAAGGGCAGCAGGCTGCCAAGGCTTGTGAGGTGTGGTAGGGTTCTTAGCACTATGGGAAGAGCCTGGCGTTTGTGGGTTTTGACAGGTGAAGGACACCCGGGCCCTATGCCTAACCCACCCCCACCTCATGCTCTCTCATAAGAGCCTTGGCATCCCACCTTGGAAAGAACTGCTACTGTTGGTTTGGGTGGTAGGAGTACTCCTGAGCCCGGGGGAATCTTGCAGGCCTAGAGGAAGGTCTTCATGTTTGCATTCAGTGCTGGCTCATCTGCAAATAGTTCCTGGCACATAGTGGTTGAGCAGTAAGTAAGTTGATTGAAAGAATCTGTGCACGACTGAAGTAAACTAGCGTTTGTTCGTATTTTTCCTGTAATCAAGTTGCTCTCTTCTAGGCTTGAGGAATTTCCTATAAGGATTAGCTTCTCAGTGAACAATCAACCCATGCCCTGTGGGTTCTTTCTTCTAAAACTGTGCCAGTGCTCTTAGGACCTCATGAAAGCTTGGCCACATGATTAGGAAAATCATACTGTATTTTTATCCTTACCTGTTCACTGTCTTCTGCTCTGTATGTCAGTATTTACTAATTCATTGATTGAAATGGTCAGTCCTTACAGATGATGAATATTACATAATCTTTCTTTTCTAAATTTTGTCTCACTTGTGCTTTCAATTTCTGTTTTCTTTCTTTTTGCTAAATTATTTGAGGGCATTGGCAGTGATCCAAATCAAATGAGAGCTGGAGATGAAAATTAAAACTCTGCAGCATCCTGTTCCTAATAATTTTTGTATTTACATATTTTTGTTCTCTTTTTAGTCAGCTTGATTAATGTTTCCTTACAAACTCTCTCTTCATTCTTACAAATGACCTCATGTATTTGGAGTGCCCTAGGGACTTCTATTCATCCCGTCTACACTCTAACTCTACCTAGGCTCCTCATCAGATGCTGGTGTGGATTCCAGAAATACAAATTCAGAAGTTCAATGACCATTTCCAGAGAAATCCGTAAGTGAGTCATTCTCTCATTTACGGATTTGTTGGATAATGTTTAGATTTCAATCTGATTGGAAATCAAATGTGTCTGTTCTCTAAAATTAGTGCTCAATAATGGGATCACTGATTCAGAATTTTATAACTAAGTTTGACCTTTGCCCCAAGAATCCAGTCGCTCTTTTATATCACTGGTCAAGGATAAGCCGGACTCCAAGCAGGATTATTTTCTGCTATTGTACTTTGCCATCTCTCACGTACTGCCACAATAGTTCATTTTTGTTTGCCTGGCTTCTCTTCCCTTCCCTTCCCTTCCCTTCCCTTCCCTTCCCTTCCCTTCCCTTCCCTTCCCTTCCCTTCCCTTCCCTCCTCCCCTCCCCTCCCCGCCGTTTCCCCCTCCCCTCTCCCTCCTCTTCTCTTCTCTCCTTTTCTCTTTCTTCTTTTTCTTTTTTCTTCCCTTTCCTTCCTTTTCCTTCCCTCATTCCCCCTCTCTCTCTCTCTCTCTTTCTCTCTCTCTCTCTCTTTCTCTCTCTCTCTTTCTTGTTTGAAAACTTGATTATATAGACATCCAACTTATGTCATGAAAAATTGTCTGAAATCAATGAAAGTATCCTGTCAAATCACACCAAGTTCCTTTAAATGAGAACCACTTTCATTCTCTAAGACTTCAAGATATCAAAAAAATCTGCTTCAGTTATTCCAGGTAGTAGGGCATGTGGATATAAGATGGAGTCTGTACTTGGGTCAGATGCTATGATTTTAAATTCTTCTTAAACTCTTGGACTCGCAGTTTTTCATCTGTTATAATATTGAGTCAGATGCTGTTATTTTAAATCCTGCTTAAACTCTTGGACTCTCAGGTTTTCATCTGTTAAATAATACCTTATAAAATGGTTGGGAGTATTCAATGAAATAAGTCTATAAAGCACCTGGCACACAATAAGATCTCAAAAATACTAACTTTTTATTTAGTGGATTCATAAAGCTGCATTTCATCACTTGGTATGTAACGCTACATTTTGAAGAACTTAATGTCATCATTTATTATATAAAATCAAGAGAATGTCAGTATAAAACTATGTTGTCTTTAATCAGCTTGTCAAATGTGTTGTTGAACTTACTTTGCCTATTCACTGTTGTTTAAAAAGGACCTGATTTGTTTAATTTGGTCATTTTAGTTAGAGTTAGCTTTTTCCTGAAAAAGAAATGTATCTTCTGTTATTATTTTGCTAATACAAAGCAAAATGAAAATGAAAACGTGAAAGGGGAGAAAAAAGAACCATGGTGAATTTAAAAGCAAAATTAATACTATAGTATGATTTGATTCTTTTTCTTTTTAGATCTTTTAGAGAAATCTCGAGTTGTTAAGCAGCCAAGGGGTGAAAGAAACTTCCATGTTTTCTATCAGCTGCTCTCTGGTGCCTCTGAAGAGCTCCTCAGTAAGTCCCTGTCTTTATGTATTAATCTTTAAGTGTCACAGCATTTCCAAAGCATTCTTTTTAAAAGTGTCCCATATGCTTTTCCCTTCTTCTTAAAAATTTTCCATGACTCTGGTTGAAGTGAAGAACGTGGTGTACTTTCTTTTATCATACCCCAGCATTTGTTTGATATATATCTCTGTACCTCACCAGATACTGTACCTTATGTCTGAGATGGTTTACTAAAAGACCTAGATGTTGGGAGAGGGGCTACTCATGAAGTGAAAAAAAACTTGGAGAGAGGAAATTATCCGGGAACAGTAGATGACTACAATCATAAAAAAAAACCAAATTGTTCAGCGAAGATTTAAAAATTGTGGGAAGACATTTGCAACTGATACTAGAGTTAAAAATATGACCTTTGAATATTTTAGAGAATATATAAGTACATAAGTACAGTATCCAATAGCAATGGCCAAGTGATAAAAAAGTTTTCAACAAATAGTTGGAAAGCTATGGAAAGTCAACAATACTTGGGGAAAAATATCATCCTCACTAATAATCAATAAATGACCTTAAAATAATTCTGAAGTGTTCCATATATATATATATATATATATATATATATATATATATATATACATATATATATAAAAAACTGTGTTTTCCCCAAAAATAAGACCTAGCCAGCCAGTCAACTCTAATGCATCTTTTGGAGCAAAAATTATGTTATAGTAATAGAAGACTGGGTCTTCTATACTATACTATACTACCGGGTCTTATGTAATATAAGACCCAGTATATAGCATATTAATATAGTATATACTATATTAATATACTATAGTATATTATAGTATATTATAGTATAATGTAATATAAGACCCAGTCTTATATTATAGTAAAATAAGACCGTGTCTTATATTAATTTTTGCTCCAAAAAACGCATTAGAGCTGATTGTCCGACTAAGTCTTATTTTATTTTCGGTGAAACACGGTAGTGAAACTTACAAAAAAGGACAAAGCTGGTATAGTTGTCAGGCATTGATATACTTCAGCCTTGTGGGTGTCACTTCAAAGTGAGGCCTCCTTCCTGGGAGACTAATTAGCAACCTAAAATAAGTCATAAAATGATCAGCGCCTACTGCCCAGGCACACCACTTTTTGGAATATATCCCAATGAAATAATTCAAAAGAACCCCAAAAACATTTTGTATGAAGACATTTATCACTGACCATTTTTTATTATTATAAACTGGTGAGAACGCAAATTTCCAGTGGTGGGGGAATTACTAGACAGGCATCATATTATAATGAAATAGTGCATTGAAGATATTTTATATTATAAAAATATGAAAATGGCCTTACTGTTTTGAAAACCGTAATAAAGGTGATTTTAGAAAAATGCTATTGTTGGTATTTGGGCCTCAGTTTTGTTCTGTTGATACAAGACAGAATGTGAAAGTCATTTTATCTGAAGGGATATAGAAATGGGAACTTAAAGATAATTAGATTTATTGAAGTGGCTTATCAGTTTTTGTGTGTGATTCAATAGATAAACTTAAACTCGAGCGAGATTTCAGCAGATACAACTACCTGAGTCTGGACTCGGCCAAAGTTAATGGAGTGGATGACGCAGCAAATTTCAGAACTGTTAGGGTAAGATGTAATCTTTGTGTTGCTCTTTAAAATGGGTAACCCTATATCACCAATTGGAATTGGTAACAAATCTGAGTTTTCTTTAATGTATAACTCATGCTTTCTAAGGTTTTAGAATTATGCAAGAATTTATTGTATTTTTATTAGTTTGGTGGGTTGTTATTTATTTATTTATTTTTTTACTAGCTCAAAAATTATACAATATTGTGAAGGCCATGTTGTACTGGAGCTTGCGATTTTACTATTTGTCAAAAGGAGCTTTCTTATTATATTATCTTGGAGTTTGACTCTTTTAACATTGCTGAAATTCTGAATGTTTTTTCATAGCCAAAGCTCAGTAGTTAATTTTCAAGTGTGAAAACTTGACTTAACATGTCCTAGGATCATGTGAAATCAAAACTGTTTTTGAGACAGAAAGTTGTTTTTTTACAGTTTTTGAAAAATTGTGAATTCACCTGAATAATTAACATTTTATGTTCATTGGAAAAAATATTATAATTTATATTCTTTTTACATCCTGTTTATGTTGCACTTTGAAAATTACTCCTATTAGGACATGATATGGTAACTGTTATTTACTTCCAAATGAGACAGTTGTGGTGGTAGGAAGGGGCTGAGGAGTAGGTCAGATTACAGATGAAACAAGACTGGCATCAGTCAATCTTTGAGGGTGAATGGAACTGACTTCAGGTTCTGTTCTTTTGCTCTTTCTAGTTTTTTATGTTTGAAATTCTAGGTAGCCTAGTCATAAACAAACAAACAAACAAATAGGGCTATTCTCAAAAAGAAAGCATTTCTTAGAGTATGTCATTTTTTAAAACTGTGTAAACATCCTCATATGTGAGGCCTGTTGATTCTAGGACATAATTTTAAGACTTGAGTTCAAGATTAATTCTAGAACTACTTTGCCTGGCAAATTTTTTGTACTCAGTAACAATTTATGACTGAACAAATGTTATTTGTTACCCATAGTGCCTTGGATCAGGCACTTCACTTTACAAACCACTGTTTTTCTCATATGTAAAATAAACAAGATACTTTTGGGTTGGTTTTTTGTTTTGTTTTGTTTTTAATAGGAGGTTTTTAAATTTGTGGTTTTTTAATTGTGAAACCTTTTTGTTTGGTTTTATTTCTAGCAGTAGAACCCCGGCACACACACACACACACACACACACACACACACACACACACACACACACACACACACGGCAAGAACCCAAGGTTCAGCTCTCAGCCTCTTCTTCTGTCTTCTTCTTTACATTCCCCCACCCCCTACCTTTTCCCTTTGCCACAGCACAGTGCATGTACTGTACTGTAGGGCTTCTAAAATCACAGCTTGAAAACACTGAACAAAGACTGAGCCCCACGTGGGTGATACATCAGGTCTGTTAATCAGTTTGTTTTTCGGAAAGTTTATTTTGGGATACTTTGTCTTTTTGTTGTTCTTGCTGGTTTTTCAGAAACAAATCTGTTGTATGATTCATTAAAACAATTATAATAAAGAACTACAAAAAGAAAATAGGTGAGTTTTTTTTTTTTCTTCCTCAGAATGCCATGCAGATTGTGGGTTTTATGGATCATGAGGCTGAGTCTGTCTTGGAGGTGGTGGCCGCAGTGTTGAAACTGGGGAACATTGAGTTCAAACCTGAATCTCGAGTGAATGGTTTAGATGAAAGCAAAATCAAAGATAAAAATGGTAAGACGGCGGAGAATCGACTTTGTTTAGCAAACTTGCTTTGTACTTCTGCCCCAAATTTTTAATCTGGAAAGTAAAACTTGCTTTTCATTGGTTTGAAAAAGGTAGATGAGGGTAAAGGGGATCAAATATATGGTGATGGAAGGAGAACTGATTCTGAGTGGTGAACACACAATGTGATATGTAGATGATGTATCACAGAATTGTACACCTGAAATCTATGTAACTTTACTAACAATTGTCTCCCCAATAAACTTAAGTAAATAAATAAGTAAACAAGTAAGTAAGTAAATAAATAAATAAAAGAAAAAGCTTTCTAGTGAAACTGAACAGAAACATAATTATAGCTAAGTTTTAAGTCTTTTGATTTATTCATTTTATACTGTTTGGTTTGAATGTGATTTAGAAAGAACACCCTAAGCCTTGAAAATGATTATTAGCACCACATATGCAGTCACTTTTTGTGTCCATTCCGCCCAACAGAGTTAAAAGAAATTTGTGAGTTGACTGGCATTGACCAGTCAGTTCTAGAACGAGCATTCAGTTTCCGAACAGTTGAGGCCAAGCAGGAGAAAGTTTCAACTACACTGAACGTGGCTCAGGTGGGTGAAACATAATGTCCAGAAGTGAGTTTTTAAAAAGTTTTTCATAGTTTTATGTCATTGGAAACAAACAATTTATTTTGCAGGCTAATATCTTAACTCCAATTCTGTATTCCAGGCATCTTTCTAGGCCCCGGGGGCACAGCTTTAAGTAAACTAACCACATAAACATCCCTTCCGTCTTGGAGCTTAAGATTTTGGCCAAAGGAGCCAGACAATAGCCAGTAAACGTAGTAAATAAATAAATTGGTATAGCAAGCTAGCAGATGGTGAGTGCAATAGACAAACAGAATAAATACCCATAAGTAGAGTGTAGTAACAGAGCCATCGTGCTGGGGGTGGGGAAATTGGGGCTGAGTGAGGTGGGAAATAACTAGAGATTTTTGAGCATGGGTGGCATGCTCTACCTTGTATTTTAAGGGATCATTCCGGCTGCAACGTGGAGAGCGGAGAGTAGGGGAAGGAGTAAAAGCAGGGTGTCTTGGTCAGTTTGGGCTGCTATCACAGAATACCATAGATTGGGTGGCTTAAACAGAAAACATTTATTTCTCGCAGTTCTGGAAGCTGGTCTGAGATCAGGGTGCCCGCATAGTTGGGTTCTTGGTGAGGGCCCTCTTCCTGGTTTTTAAATGTCCACCCTCTCGCTGTATCTTTCTCAAATGGCAGAGAGACAAAGAGCCAGAGCATGAGTTTCGGTGTCTTGTTCTCTTAGACACCGGTCTAAGAAGGGCACCGGTCCTGTCATGGGAGCTTCACCCTCAGGACCACAGCTAAACCTCATTGCCCGCAAAAGTCCCTACCTCCAGATAGCATCACATGGGATTGGGGCTTCAACATATGGTTTTGCAGGGGACACAAAAATTCAATTCATAGCATGGGAGCTGAGAGGAGCTGTTTGCTAACCCAGAGGTGATGGGGGCTTGAACCAGGTGGTGTGAGAAGTGATCACATTTGGATATATTTTGAAGGTAGAGACACCAAGACCTGTTGATGGCTTGTTATGTGGTATTGTTACCGAACTCAAGGGGTTCACCCCTTGGGGTGTTCTATTCTGGTTGTCCTAAGGTAGTTTTATTTACATGGAGCAAGTAAGGAGACAAGGGATTTACATCCAAACCTGTTCGTGTACACTTAGCCATTGTTTGTATATACTATTTGGTTAATTGTAAGTTGATTTCTTATTGGCATTTGGTTTAATTTATCCAGATTTTGTTAATTACCTGTTGATTAATTTTTCCAGGGGGCTAAACTTGTCATTTTGAGTTCAGGTCAAGCTCATCACGTTAGAGCTACATCTGCAAAATGCTGTGTTACATTTTCACATTTAGCAAGAATAGCATTTAGTACAAACGCCCCAGACCTTGCCGCCCTTGTCCTATCTAACACTATGAGAAAACGAGTCAAGGATGACTCATGGTGTCTTTGGCCCAAGCATCTAGAAAAATGGAATTTCCACTTAATGATTTGAAGAAGACAATGGGAGAAGCCAGCTTGTAGTTAAATGGCCACGTTGGCCTCTCTGCTTTCCTTGTTATACCCTCTTCATCCTCCACACTGAGGGCAATGAAGTCTTTCTAAGATACAAATCTGAGATGCTTACTTCTTCTCTCCTTTGGTTCAAGATAAATGGATGGATGGATGCATGTATACCTAGGCAGCTTCTGGAGATCCTGCCAATGTAAACCCTTTATTCTGTGGCTTAAACGTTTCCCCACTAGTCAATGCTGATCTGAACTAGAATTAAATGACTTATTCAGGACTTTTCCCACTCGGGCCTACTTTGTCCAACTGTATTTTCCTCCTCCTTGTACATAGCCTTAAGCATCTGTAGGACAGTAGAGTGGATTTAGTCTTTCTGCCACTCTGAACTAGTCTTTCCTACTAATCCAAGAATGCCTACATGTGTTTAGCTTTCTTTAAATGTTTATTTCTTATTTTAGGCGAGCTGTTTTGGCTATGGAAGAGACTATAACTTTATGTATACGTAACTGGTTTGTAACAGTCTTTTTCTAGTTATAACTGTTGTGTGTCCTTCTTCCTACATTTCTACTCCTGCTGTAATTTCTGTCCACGTCAGTCTTACTAGTTCAAAGTCAAATGGTAGTGACTTAGTTAATCAAGAAAAACATGTTGAGAGCTGGCTCAGTACAAGCCCTCGTGTAGACTGTAAGTAAGGACATAGAAGATTAAGGAAGACTTCATGGAAAAGATGGTTTCTGAGCCAGTCTTGAAGGATTTAGATGTATAAAGAGTGGACTAAAGGGCATTTCAGAAAGAAAAGTGAGGTGACTCACAGCAATATGGCTGCAAAGGTTAAGTTTGGAGTCAGAGAGGAGCACCCACAGCAGTAGTTCACAAACTTACCCGAGTGCATGAGAGCCACCTGGAGCGTTTGTTAAAAATGGTTTGCAGGTCGCACCTCCAGAGAGCTTGATTCAGTAGGTCTCAGGTAAGATGGAAGAATTTTGCATTTCTAACAAGTTCAGAGGTGATGCTGCTGCTGCTGGGCCAGGAACCACATTTCGAGAACCACTGTATTGAAGGTCACACCGAGTTCAGACGTGTTCACTAGCCAGAGTGGGAGTCGTTAAGTATATAGTGATGTGTTGAAAAAAACCTCTGTTGTTTAAGAAAGCCCTTTAGAAATATCCATGTGTGGAATATATATGGATATGTTTTGGTCTGTTTTTATTGTGTGTTTTACTCTTGCTTTTAAATCATTCTTTATAGAAACAAGGCCCAGGTGCCTCTTACTTTATAAGCTTGCGTCACCTTGCATCACTGTGGAAAACTTTTCTACATTCTTAAAAGAATTTGGCTTGAGATCCTTGATTATTCAGCTCCTTATTTATTTATTTTTAAGGTAGGGTTCAGAGTATTTGCTTCCAGTGATCTTATTGCCTAGAAGGTTTTGATGCCAGTGAGAAGTGATTTGTTTTATTAACTTTTCCTCATAGCTTCAATTCTTGGGCCCCATTATCATCTTTATTGCCTCATGCCTCATTTTCCCGAAGGCATTTAGATTTTCCCCGAGATACGGTGATTAATATTGAAATAATGGTAACTGAAGACAAAGTTATCATTCAGCTCCCATCACATGCTCTTTCCTTGACTTCCAAGGCCCTCTGTAATCTGACTCTACACAGCTTATCTCAGTTTATTCCCTGCTAGTTCTGTAAATGCCATGCTTATTTTTACCGGGTGCCCTTGCTCCTGCTTGTCCCTCACCCCACCTATCACTGCTCATTCCTTCTGCATCGCTAAAGGGTACTAATCTAGGGAGCACCTCCTCCAGGGAGCCTTCCTTGATCACATAGGCCCCCTAATTCTCCCTTCTCTGAACTCCCTTTTTCTCCTGCATTTTGGCACTGCCTCAGATTCTTTCATTCGTGTTGGTTTGATATTCCCTACTCCACTGTAAGTTCCTGGAGGGTGGGCCCTGTGTCCGTGCTTCTCTGTGTCTCTACCTTGCCTAGCATGTACTTTTCTGGGCCACACCTGAGGCAGGTCACGTTTGTCCCAGGTCCCATCTGGGAGTTCCTCAGTGAGCTTCACTCAGGTGTAGAAATGCATAGATTTTCATATTGTGGTGAGACTCTGGGATGGTGAATCAGCACACTCGGTGTCTTCCCTTGTTTCTACACACCTTATTGGTGATCCTTAAATGAGAAAAAAATTCCTGCACTGACTTTGGAGGATATTAATGTGGAGCTTAAATGGCATGAGTCAGGCTCAAGAAGTCGGGGGTGGCAAATTGGCAGCCCCTGGCGCCAGGTACAGCTCAACAGGCATATTTTATCTGACTAAAGGGTAGTTCTCTTTGTTTTGTTTGCTTACTTTCTTTTTAAGTTTTGAATTTCCGTGCCTTTAATCTGGAATACATCCTCCAGCTCATTCTGATCCCACTATTTCCCATTCATTTGTATCAAAGCAGTCCCTGGAAGCATTTGAGTTTGAGACTCCTGGAATAAATATTTGTTTGAAGGAAGCAAAGAAGGTTAATATTGGCTGTGAATACACTTTAAATTATATAAAGCAGTTTAACCAAAATAAATTGTCGCTATTAGTTCAGTTGCATATTGAAATGGTGGTTTGTTGGAAGGAGGTAGCATACAACTAAAAAAACTGGATGGCATTACGATGAAAAAGGGTCTGTTTACAAATATATAATATTTTGACATTAGGTGGTATTTGGAGATAACTGGAATGTATGAGAAGAAAGGAAAAAGAATTAAGAAAATTATATAGGCTTATGAGAAAGTAGTGCAAGAAGAGAGTACAAAAATCATAATATAAATACATGTATAGACTTACTATGTTCTAGGTACTTAAGTTACCTTTTTCAAGAAAGCAAAAACTAGAAGAAAGGGGACTGGAGAAAGGGTATACATCTAAATTTAGGCTTCTTTGTCTGTTTTAGCATTTTATGTTCATTTTCTGCTGTGGAATCACTCCCACCACCACCACCCTAGCACTGCATTGTGTAGTTGGGTTTATTTTTTTGCCAACTTCTAGGTTGATATTATAGCCCTGATTGGAGTAGTTGCCTAAGACTTAGGAGGAAGGTCTGGGATTAGTATGGAAATGTAACATGAAGGGAAAAGTTGCTGTCTTTTCAGCTGCAGTTTGTTGCCAGGTGCTTGAATGTGTTATTAAAGTTGTTACACTTCATTTAGGAAGCAATGTGGAAAAAGAATTTCCACATAACCTAATAAATTGTATTCTTTATAAAATGAAAGTCTAATGGTTTACTTTAATAATAATACCCAACTTTCTACTTTTAAGCAACAGAACACACATAAGGCCAGAGTGTTAAAAAAAACAACAAAGTAAAAAACAGCAAAACCTCTAGCTTCCCTCTCCTGAGGCTGCTGACATCCATCTTTAGTCTCCCCGGGAGCACTGGGACTCACACAGTCCTCATCCAGTGTGTGGCATTTGGTTCTCCCAACCAAATCTTTCTTCAGCCTTTGGATTCTCAGTCAAGGTCCTAGAGACATTTATGTCTTCTAGAGCTACTTTGTCAAGTAGCTCTGAACAGCTTTCAAATAAATAAATAAACAAATCGACAGGTTTTATTTTTATTACATAATGTGTCATTACACTACTTATTATGGAAGATTTTTAAAAAAATACTCAAAATTGAACAAAGTCGTTTTAATGTGTTTCCTTTGAATTTGCTTTCCTATGTGTAGTGGTTAAAAAAAATAGTTGTCATTGTGATAGTTATACAATTTTTTATTTTCACAAACCATAGCAAGCGTTTTTCACTTCATTACCCAATTTTCTGTGATGACTGTGGAACTTCCCTTTCAATGGGTGTTTATTTATTTATTTTACCATTCCCTTTTTGTTGGATTTCTAAATGGTCTCTAATTTTTCTCTGTTCCGTAACACTGAGATGAATATCGCTGCGGAGAAAGCTTTTACAATATTTAGATTTAGTTTTGAAAAAAGTATAATAACTGGGTATAAACAATTTGCCTAATTTTCTTAATGGTTTGACTGTTTATCCATAGTATAATGAAAACGGGGTCTGAAAAGAAATTTGAAATAAAAGATTTAAATATTTTTTTAAATCTTATTTTATTGAAATTAAGCATTGTGATAATTGTGGGTATTGAGTTTTTCTTTTTCTTTATAGGCGTATTATGCCCGTGATGCTCTGGCTAAAAACCTCTACAGCAGGTTGTTTTCATGGTTGGTAAATCGAATCAATGAAAGCATTAAGGTACTGAATCTTTATACCCAAATAAGTCAGTTATAATAAATGATATTTAAAATATATGCATTAAGTTAAAAGATATTTTAATTTTATAATCAGATCATTGGTTACCACTTATAAAGATTGTTCTTTGAAAAGAATATGCCATGTATAGGATTGAAATTTATCAGGGCTTCTATCTATTTTGTTTTGCCATGTGTGTCATAAGAAATCTCACTGGTAAATAGTCTTTGCAGAGTTACTTTGAGCATCAGCATCTTAAGTCCTGGTTGTGGCTCATCTACTAACTCGTACACACTGGCAAAAAAAGGTCACTTCACCTCTCTAGCGACTGGTATGTCCTTCAATAAAATGAGGGTATTGGACTAGGTGATTTTTGAAAGACCCTACCTATTGTAAGAGTCAGTGATCTTTTTCTATAGTTAAGCATTCACTAATGCCTTCTTTAAATAAATCATCTGTTATTAAAATTTCTGAAAGATTCCATACCAGTATCTTATATGTTTAAAAACCCTAATTTACAGTTATTCTAGTTATGAACACAATTAACTTGTAATGCATGTTTATGGTTTTTGGTATGCTTTTAGTGTCATTTTTCATGCCTAAATTAACCCACCAATTTGAAACTTCCTTTAAGGCACAAACAAAAGTGAGAAAGAAGGTCATGGGTGTTTTGGACATTTATGGCTTTGAAATTTTTGAGGTAAGGTGTTTTCTATTTTTTTTGTATTATCTTTATTAATGTAGAACAGTTGGAAATTAAATCTTACATTTTCTAGACAACATTTAGTATAATTAATAGAATTTTGCATCTACAAATAACCTTTGTACAGATGTCTCAAAATTTGTGTGTGTATATTTTAAGTGCCAAGAGCCAGCATTTTGGATATAATGCTGTTTAAAAAGAACTTCTTGCATCGGTACTTGACTTTTGAAATTGCAAATTCAAAATTCTTACTGTGAAATTTCTAGCAAGGTATATGGATATAAGGTCTGTAGTCATTCATTCATTTGTAGGTTGTTTGGAAAGTGAGGCAGGACGGTGCTGTGAAAAAAACCAGGAACAGTAGACAGTGGGAGGGATATTGGCCATGGCCTCACCAGAGCTCACTTCATCTCTGGGGGACTCAGAGGGTCTAGATTAGATGATTTGTTGGATCTCATCCAGCTGTGATCTGATGATGTGAATTTTGCTACAAAGGTTGAAATAATTTCTGCTGACGTTCATAATGAATTTTTTAAAAAGACTCTGTCCTTATTACAAATTAAATATTTAAACATTTTATACTATATTAGAATTTCCTGTTTATCCTCTTGCTAACTGTGACATTGAGAAGACTTTTTAAGGACTTTTAAAACACTTAGTGTCACTTTGAGGAGTGGTGGTTTAGTTTGGTTCAGAAAAATAACAAGTAGATTGGCTTCTCCTTTATTTTTTTCCCTCCCCCACAAATGATGATTTGTGATTTCTTTTAAATAACCAGTCCTTGCCCAGAATGATTACCCAAAGATTTTACATATTCCAAATTATCAGGCTCACAGAATCACAGAAATAACATCAAACCAGTCTCTGCAGCTAAACCAGGGCTTTCCAGCAAATGTCTTTTTCTTATAACATTCATTTATTTTTGTAGTAGTGCATTTTCCCTGCTTGACCGTGTTCCCTATTTAATAGTTAGTAGTAAATAATTATTGAGGGCTGACTGTATGCAAGCACTATGGTAAGTGTTGTGTTATTATCTGATGTAATTTTCACAACAACTTCATGAAGTAGCTGCTAGTATTATTCCCATTTTACGGATGAAGAAGTGAGGTTTTGAAGGTCAAGTTAACTCCCGGAAGGTTACATGGCTACCACGTGGCAGACTCAGGATTTAAACCGCAGGCCTCCTAATAAATACTAAAAGGTCTCCTACAGGTCCTTTCCCTCACTTTTCTCCCCAAACTCAGGGTCCTCAATATCTGGAAGTAAGGGGAAAAACCCCAAATGTTGTGAGAAGTTTCTGACTCCCCCTGTTTTCTGTGCCATTGTCATCACTCCAAGCTCCCAGCCAGCATGGGAGCCCTCCCAGAGTTCCTCTGTACTGGACGCAGAGAGTAGGGCACTCGTGCTGTGCACTGGCTGTCATCCCCTACGCTGTGCCCCAGGTCACTGCTCTTCAGCTCAATGTCTGCTTATATTGGTCCCCTGTTAGCAGACTCTGCAAAGGAAAGCTTCTGGTCCCTTGGTAAAAGGGAAGAATCTGAGGTTTGTGAGTTGGGAGAATTGCTTGCGTGTACACAGAAGTCACGGTGCCAAAATTAATTTCGTTCTAGCCAAGACGTCAGGTTACTGTCACTAAATGGGCAGCAAGTCAAAGTCATTCTTTGCAGCTTGCAGGACGAGATTTTTTACCTGGCATATTGTTAGTGTAAATTTAGATGGTTTCATGAATAGGGTAAACGCAGAGATTGCCTTGGAAAGTTAGAAGAAAAAGATATACAATGACATTTCTAAAATCAAAGAAACGGATTTTATTTTGTTTTTATTTTGACAGAAAAAACGATTTGTTGATCCTTAAGCCAATGGGCAGGTGCTTAATGTCGTATCACAATACATGGAAACATGTTTTATAGAGTAACCGGATTATGATGGGACATTGGCTTGACTTCATCATCCAGTGTGGCCTAAGATCTAATTAGCTGTGGGAAAAGAGGCCCTCACAGCACTCAGGAACTTGGGTTAAACCTCATGAGCAATTTTGACCATGAATAAGTGAGGGAGCCATTTCTCATGTATTTATTCAGTGCCGAATATGAACCAGATTCCAGTTGTAAACATGTCTGAGATGTTCCTTATCTACATGGAGCTCACTGTCTTGGCTCTACGATTGAGGGTCTATTGCCAGCTGAGGATATATCCTATCTGGTAGGAAAGTCTCAGGAAGACAGATTCTTTTTTAAAAGTGTGTCTGCTATAGACCTCATCAGAGCAGAACTTGGATGTTCTCGTTGGAAATATCCTATAACTTGGCGCTGGGTAAAATACCCTTTAGCAATCCAAGAATATTTCACTTATGGTTAATTCAAGTTTCTCTCGAAGCCCGTCTTTCTGCATACTTGTGTGCTTTCATTCTGTAAGTTATATCACCACTTTTCTCAATGCTGTTACAACTATGGACTGTTCATGAAAATGCATGCATGACGTTTTTCTTCAGAGGAATACCTCCGTTCCGTAGTTCTTGAACTTAGCTGCACATTGGAATCACCTGGGGAGCTTTTGAAATTTCAGATATCCGGGCGGCACCACAGACCAATATATCCTAATCTCTGGGCGTGGGGCCCCAGCAGCACAGCAATATTTTAAAGCTCCCATGTGATTTCAGTGTACAGTCAAGGTTGAGGCCAACTGTTCCTGTAAACAGTCATCTCCAGAGTGAACTGTAAATTCCAGACATATGTGTGTTCTTGTTGTTTGACCTCTGCTCAAAATGCCCTGTAAAACATCCAGCCTCACCTACAGTTCATTTCACATAAACTTAATCTGTATAATATAATGTTCCTAAAACCAAACAGGTCACATTTTTACTCTTTAAACAGAACTTTCCGGCAAGGCCAAATCCAACCAGTCACGTGTCTATAGCAAATCTTATCATGTCCATAAATTCAGTAGAAGTTAGTTTTCTCCATGCAGTAAGTGCTTTGGCTTCCCCCCTTCCCCAGTTCCTTGAGAGGATTAACATTTGTTTTTCATTATAATGAATTGTTCTTCATTTTCCTGTCAAAATCTTCTCAGATTCATCTTCCAAACCTTGATTTTTAAAAAAATCTATTATTTATTTTATAAATAAACTTATTTCAGGAGATGTCAGAATAGAGATTTGGTGGGGCACTTTTAAGTGCCCTTTGCTACAGAATCAGAAAGATATTTTTTCTTTTAATGTATTCATATACGTATATGCCCAGGTGTCATCTTGCATGTTCTTGGATTTTCAACAAAATTAAAACACATACACTTCAGGAAGCCCATAGGGTTGAACACTAGGAAGCCAGGGAATTAAGGACTTAAAATACCACAAACTGAAGTACAGGGGCTCAGAGTATGACTTAGGAAGAAGTAAGTATTCAAAATCCATATCAATGGAAAAATGAAAATTTCTGTGATATTGTCTACCCAAATAAAAATAAACTGATGGAATACAGAGAGACTCTGTTTCTGATCTTCAGTGAAAAGTGACTGCAGGAATTAAGGGTTCTGCTATTTAGAACACCCTGGGTGTCACTTTAAAAGTTGGACAGTTAACGTCTAGAATTTTTTTTTTTTTTTTTTTTTTTTAGCATTTCTAATTCTGCCTCATGACCCCATTGACAGTTCCTATGAAAACATTTTTCAGCTGAGCTGGTGGAAACCTTTCATTCACTTTGGTCCGTCTTTAAACGGAAGAGGGAAACTGATGCATTAAACCATGGGATGATGACACATGGAGTTGACTGCAAACGTTCCAGTGCCAGCTGGGTGAATGAATAGCTCAGCCTTGCTGGCCGCATGTGTTCTCATGTCAGTTTAGAAAACAGATTAGTGGAACATTGACACTAAACATAAGGTGAAGTGAAATAAAAGTCACAGAGGAGGAAAACCTAGCTATAAATCCTTGTAGAACATAAGTCCAGTTTTATAAATGAAGAGAATGATAAGCTAAACACTCCCATTCTACACAATTAAGTTTGGATGTACTTATAACTGAAAACGTAGCCTTTTACCCCTGAGAAATAGTTATAGCATCGGTATAAAATAACAAATGCCATTCTTTAAAATAATAAAATTAAATTCAAAACAGTGCCGAGCAATCTAAATTGCTTCAACTTTTTTCTAAGTACTTATCTGATTGACAGGCATTAAAATGGGCAGGTAGTTTAATGGGGAAATTATTAGTCTCCTGTAGACCAAAACAGGTCTGCAATGGATAAGTATTTCACTTTTTGTACAATTGCGCTAGTGTCATACAAAGTGCTAGTTATTTTCAACCAGGCATTCCTTATTTTGCTCTTAGGAACCTCATTGGCAGTGGCCCATGTATAGTAAGGATATGACAGTCTAGATGCAATGACTGTTTCAAATAAAACAATCTAAGGGTTGGGCAAGAGTCAGTGTAGCCTGGTAAGTCCGTCTCATGATTAGAGGATTTCTTTTCTAAACTGTATTAAAAAGAAAATGGATTCTGGTTACAGAAACACCTTCTTTTCCAATTTCCATCATTGTTCTTCCTTTAACATTTTAAATCAAAGTCTATTTAAAAATATTTAAGAAGAACACTGTAATGCTGTTTTTCTTTAAATTTACCATATTTGAGTATGTACCTAGAAGAAAAATGTTCTACTATATTTAAAAGGAAATTTTGTAAAACTTGAGGCAGCCATTCAATTTCCTAAATGTCTAAAAAGGACAATATTTAATGTTAAATATTTTCCTCTTATTTGGGGAGTTTTTAAAAGTATTTTCTAAACAAAGCAGTTCTTGATTTCAGGCCCATTGCTTGACATTGTGATTTTTAAAAATGAATTGTTAAGTACATCTTTTTTTTTTTTTTAATAGGAACACTTATTATTATTGGGGACTGCCCCAAGGCGCTCCAGTAAATCTTTTCTAGGACCAATAGCGCATTTTAAAGCAGTAATAGAGTCCAACTCCTCTAAAACAGTGATGTTATACTCAAAGTTCTAGAACTTATAAATGTACTGTTTCATACATTACACAAGAGATTTCATTGTGCGTAATATACCGAACCCCCTGCCGAACTTGATATATCCAAAATTTGGTCTCAGATGAAAGTGTTGAACTCTAAGAAATATCAGTTAAATATGTAATCAACAGTACTTTTTGCTTGAGTAAGTCATGGTGTTTGTGTTTGAACTGCCCTCCCCAGAATATTCCTACCCAGAATATTCATCTGCAAGATCCTCCCAATCCCACCATCCCAATGACGGACGCGATAAAGCTGTCTCCTTTATTTTACATCTTCCTTTCAATATTTATTGCTTTTAAAGTGTGCAAGATTTAAATATCTGTCTTAAAGAGAGTATAATAAGATAGCATAAGTCTCCTCTATAAGTGAGAATATACAAATGTAGTGACAGGCCAGTATTTTTTGATCCATCTTTCAAAATCATTGTAAGTGGAAAGTTTATGATGGACACTTAGGAGTATAAACTTATTTATGAACTCTACTGGGAGTATGATTTTTTTTTTTCCTTTTTGATGTTGAAAGGGTGGGCTCACACTCCAGAATTCTTGAAAGAAGCCCTAGAGTTAGAAATTTTGGTGTGTTATATACTTCTAAATATAGTAAGTGCTTACTACCCAGTCGTAAATGCAGTGTAAAACAATACAGAACCCCAGAGACCTTGCTGTTTACCTGTGTTTTCTATAGCAGTCTAGTGGGGGTGGGAGTGATTCGGAACTTTATTCAAGGGGATTGTGTAATGGAAAATTCTGGATGTCCTTGTTTGAAGATGTTCCCAAAAGCTTTAGTTTTATCCCTCAGTCTTCAGGGATAAATACGGGTGAGACAGTAGAGAAAAATTCCATGCATGGAACATGGGTAAAAAACTAGAGAAAGAGGAGGTGAATCATTCATGGGAGCAAGCTCCTGCCTACTTCCTCGTTTGGAGATTTTGATTCATGAGACTGACACGTGGGAGAGAAGGCCCCCCCCACCCCCAACTCAGTGATTGCCAACCACCCTTACAGTTCTTGATAACCAAAAAAGTGTCAAAATATCTAATGCTTTGGGGCCTTTATATTCATGTGATTGTTCCTAGACTCAGTTTAGCTATTTTATAAAGGGGAGAGGGAAAACCTGGTGATACTTGATGCCTGTATAAATGGAGAAATGCATGAGACCTGTGCAAGTTGCAGCTAGGGGAACTGTTAACAGGTTGTCCCTTAGTTTTTTGCAAATTATTTTTAATGATTTACGAAATCCCATTTCCCAAAAAATTTGGGCAATGTCAACAATTTAAAGTCAGATCACCAGAAATATGATTGCCTGCATTTTCAGCAATAATGATTGCTCTGGCGGTTCATGACATGTTTTGGAGGCTGTGAGGTATGTTTGCAACAGATGCGGAGCTATTTCTGTAGGAAAGTAAGCTGGTTTCTGCCTTGATGATTGTGCTATTCTGTTTTTGTTTTTCTTCTTTAAGCAGCAAGAAAAGGTCAGAGAGTCAAGTTTTTGTTCTTCAGCCATCTCCAGACACTTTTTTTTTTTTTTTTTACACCACTTTGTTTGTGTTTAAAGGGGCGACACAGCACGTATAACACAGGGTTGGGTCACTGGTGGGAAAGAGGAGGTGCTCTGAATCTTGCTGAATCTCTTCACTCTTTCTGTGACCTGCCAACTGCCTCTGTCCCTGACTATTTGGGTGGCTGTGTCGTACCCATTTTATTTTTCCTGGTAATTTAGAATTAGAAGCTTTAGATTTTCAAGCCTTAGGACTTCAAGCAAGTTACATGGTATATTATTATTTCAGTCAAACTGTTTTTATCCTGAAGAGGTCTCACCTACCAGAACCACAATTCAGATACCATATATAGGTATTGTGGTCCTGTCTTTTGAATTGATTGGAAATGTGTGGTGATCTAAAGTGTTATGCCAATCAGAAATATAGCCTGAATGGTAAAAATCTGTCATTTGCATCAATAAATAACTATCAATAAGTGTTTACTTTTAGAAGTTTATTGCAAATTAAGAACTGACTGCATTTTGTGTAATCTGTCCCTTTTTGCACCAGAATGCAGTAAGTATGAACTGTTTGCAGTGACGGTCTGTTGCATGCTCCTATGTTAATTGCTTCTCCAGCTGTGTGAATTTTGCAGTAAATGGCCGTTGATTAACTGTGTGGATATGAAATACAGAATTCATACAGGGATTTTTAAAAATTGAGGGGAAATTTAATTTAGCTCTAACTTGCTCCTTAAGTTGTATTGTAATCGTGAAGCTTTGCCTCTGATTTCTAATCTGCTTGTGTGTACTTCGTAGTCCTGTTCTAGAAGTGTACTCGAAACTGTTCATTGCCACATAATGTGTCTAAGGACACTAGTTGCTCTCTCCTTCCTTCTCCTCGATAGTTGTCATTTGAAGATTTAGCATAGTTTTGTTTAAATACCAACATGGGCACAAACTTATTAAAAAACAGAAAGGATTTGCTCCATGAAGTTGTTAAAAAACACAAAGATATGCTCATATGAACCATTAAAATATTAGTTTTATTTATAAGTTTTTTCATTTGTGGTAGTAGCATTACATAAGGATATATTTTACTAAACCAAGAACCTCAGACTTTCTCGCCTATGAAGTGGCCTTATGCTGATTATTATAATAATAAGGCATCTATAGACTTGTAATCAAAACTGTTAAGTTGTAAGGATTGGAGCACATGGTTTTTAAAATTTTTATGTGAAAATGAGTACTGAGGAATGTTCTTTGTGTCCCAGACTCTATTTGTTGGAAGTATTGAACATATTCCCTTTAGTAAGAACTTTCAGGATGAAGAAAAACTTTAACCTTGAATACGTTTAATGTTAAAAGATCAGTCAGTGATAGTGCATATGTGTCATTTATGGTTTAGAGTGAAACTTTCCTATGATTAGTTAATTCATCACTGGTGATTAGAACTTCATAGCTGACTTCCAGGGAAGAATGTGTTCAGATGCTGCATTGTAAGTAACATTTAAAAATTTGTCCTAGGTAGCACCAAAGTTGATTTTGAAAGATGACGTTTCAAAAAAAACCCCAAAACTATGACTTTTTTGCTTTCATCATTTATGGAGAGATTAGAAGGCCAGTAGTTCTGTGTATTCACAGGGAGGGGTGAGCTTCATTCCGCTGTCATGTGCAGACCCTCATAGCTCATTTAGTATTAGTCCAGGACTAGCCACATCAGTGGAAAAAGAGAGGTTTATCAGTGGTGGGGTCACACCATCTTTTGCTCCCAGTGTCACCGTTTCTCTCTCTCTCTCTCTCTCTGTCTCTCTCTTTCTCTGCAAAGAGGAGGGATAGAGATGAAAATAACTAGTTTTATTAGCAGTTCTACCTCTTCCTGGATGATGTGGTTCTTGGTGAAGTCTCTTCATTCAACAGACATGCATTTTATGCCCTCAGTATGTACAGCAATACGTTAAGCGCTGTGGATTGTTCAGAAGTGATTTAGGCATGGATCTTCAGAGTTCATAGGAGATAACTCCAATATGAAGGAGAAACTACTGAGAATCATAAGAGTAATAAATGTGTGAGTCTTCTAAAAAGAGAGAGATTGAGTCTCCATTTTGTAGGTGTGTCATTCATTCATTCATTCACTCATCAAACACATATTGAGTACTTACTTGGTGTGATGTGCTATGCTCACATTGGTGAATAAGAGGCGGATAGTCCACCCTTCCCTTAGAAATGTACAGTCTAGCTAGACAGATAAGTATGAAACTAACCAATCCATGTGTACACACATATACACACATTTAGTGTGATTGTTTTTTTAAAGTGTTTGTATGTGAGAGAATGAAAGAACTGACCCTTGGTGAGGGAATAAGAGGTCAGGTCAGGAAGACTTTCTTGAGCTCCAAAGTTATATCTGAGAATAGAAGATTGAGAACTTGGGTAGCAGAGACTATTAATTTCACTGTTCTTTTTTTCCCTGAACCTCCAGGGGAAAATGTATTTATTTGTATTTTTTACTATGTGTGGGTTGCTTCTCTGTCAACTAAAATTCTTCATCCTTCAAATACTGCATAACTTGTGTATACTTCATTCATTCACTTATGTCATGAATCATTTCGTGAGTGCCTGCAGTGTGCAAGCCTCTGTCCCAGGAGCTTTGTGCTGGGCCACAGTTAAATTTGAGAGACAGTGTGTGACATTTCTCGTGGATTGAGATATTAGATGAGTGTCATTGTTATAGGAAAGCTAATAACATGGTTTATAAGGCTATCTTTATTTTTCTCCATACAGGACAACAGCTTTGAGCAGTTCATTATTAATTATTGTAATGAAAAGCTGCAACAAATCTTCATTGAGCTTACTCTCAAAGAGGAGCAGGAGGAGTATATACGGGAGGTAATAAATGAAATATAGTTTTGTAAAAATGTTCCTTTTTTACTCATAATACAAACTCTGGATTCAGAAGGGTATGTAAACATGACCCTAAAATTAGATTTCTCTAAGTTTAGCCATATTATGTCTTTTAAGAATTTGTTTGGTATGACATCTAAGCTAACTGGGATTTCTTTGCTTCTGTACTGCTAGTGCCCTGAACAGTCATGGCACACAGTGGGCGCTCAATAAATATCAGTTGACTTTGACCAACTCGAGTCTTACTGGATTCTAGTGCAATGATGTGAAATAATCATGTGTTAAGACAATAATCTCAGAGGAATGGACAAATAGCTGTGGTACATCCATACAAGGGCATACTACGCAGAATAAAAAGATACACACAGTTATGTGAATGAGGCTCAAATGTGTTATGCCAAATGAAAGCAGTCAGACTCAAAAGGCTACATATTGTATGATTGCATTTATATGTTGTCTTTTAGAAAATGCAAAGCAATAGAGGCAAAGCAATAAAGACGGAGATCCATGGTGGCCAGGGGATAAGGGTCATGAAAGAATATAACTGCAGAGGAGTAGCACGAGGGGATTTGGGGGGCTGATTGTGGTAGTAGTTACATGATACTATACATTTGCCACAACTTGGAGAACTGTACACCAAAAAAGTCAATATTGCCGTATATAAATTTGAAAATATTTTTAGACTTTGTTCAATCTTGGGAAGCATTGAGTTCCTAAAAATTTATAATAAAAATAGGTAATATTTGTTGAGTGCTTACTATATACTGGGTATTGTACTAGTACTACCTTCTAGTCTCACTTAATGTAATTGAAAAATAATCATAAGTAATGTTTACCAAACCCTTTCATCCTTAATTTTAAAACGCATACTTGGTGGTCACCCTTTCATTTTTTTAAATAGTCAATGTTTTCCTAAGTATAAAATTGTTTGTTTCAAAAAAAGGGAAATTTATTTTCATTTTTGTTTCTTTTTTTATTTGCCTTAATATTTTAGTAGTGATATTACATATTTTTCTTCATTTTTATAGTGTCACATTAAGTCATTAAGAACACCGAATCCTCTCTTTTTCTGGTTTCTCAATGTAGGTTTTTCTAATGTGATTGTTATCCCCAGTGACATAGTAAAATAACCCATTTACTTGAAAGCTAAATCATAAATATTTTGTTTTTCTTTTAGAATGACCATTATACTTTAGAAATTTTTATACTTGTCTGACACCTTTTGGTAACATAAACATCTTAAAAGGCAGATTAATTATCTTCCTATTATCATAAAAAAAAATGCCCAAACTTTGGTCTGTAACTTAAAACAGTTTGTACGATTGTCTGAAACACTTTTGAGAGTACATAGAAGATCTCTAGCTTGCAATAGGAATTATTTTTTTTCCCCTTAGAAGAAAATGTTTACACTTATGGGCAGAGTATAAGCAGATACAGAATGATTTCAGGTAGCCCCACAGATTTGCCTTTGTAGCTAGCATTACAACCAGTGGATAGATTCTTGTGTCTTTCCTTCTGTTGAAAGTATTTTGTCTTAGCACTGTACTGTTTTTACACATGAAATAGTTAACCGTTTTTATATGTGAAATATATACAACATTGGATTGACTCTAAAATTAATTTTTTCCTTGTGATTACAAATTAAGAACAGAAAAATGTAGGCCATAGATTCTTAGGATCAAGTTCTGACTTATTTCCTTATAAACATTGTAAATATACACAGAGTAATATTGACCAAACGGCCTGTTGAGTAAATGTTTGGCCCAGGGCCAATCAAGTGCATGGGAAATAGCCACAGATGGGAGAGTGGAATGGGAGGCAGTCTCAGAAGAGGTCAAGGGCATTTGTTTCAATCAGATCATGTCAGTGGTGGACTGCTGCCCTAAGAAAGTTTTGGGAACGATTAGAGGACATTTGCAACACTGAGTTTACACGGGAAATATTGAGAAAGCAAGTGAAATCCAGTAGTAAGATGGGCAAAGGCTATTTTATGGATGGTTGTATTTTGGCATCATCGTATGGAATTTGATTTGTTCTGTTTTGTTTTTCAGGACATAGAATGGACTCACATTGACTACTTCAATAATGCTATCATTTGTGACCTAATAGAAAATGTGAGTATTGGGTACAGTTTTCTAAAGAATTTCTTAGTAATATAATTCACTACTTACGAATGATCTCACTGGCTTCAATGTGAAGCTTTAGTGTTCTCACTATTTTAACACTTTTCTTTAGGAAACTGCAGAGTTCTGGAGGCTTTGTTATAGTCCTAAGGGATCATACACAGTTCTTGAACACGTTCATAGACAGCTGGACATATGGATACTTAGCATGGGTTCCCCTATGCTCATCCCGTTGCCATATCACAGAGCCCATTCATGATGTTCACATGCCATGGTTGTTTACATGCCATGCCTTTAGACACACCAGTCTTTCCTCTGTGTTGGGAGCCCAGGTCCGTCCACAGCTCCTGGGAATGTGAACACTGATCGGAAGAGGCTCAGAGTAGTCATAAAGATTTTTGCCAAATCAAAACATCCATTTCATTTCGAAAACTCTAGCAACCTCTTAACATACTGTTCAATCACGGTTATTATCAAAAAGATAATTTTTGTCAAGGGCATGGATAAAAGGGAACCCTTGTTCATTGTTGCTGGGAACGTCAATTGGTGCAACGGCTATGGAAAACACTATGGAGTTTCCTCAAAAAATTAAAAATAGAACAATCATAAGATCCAGCAATTCCACTTCTGGGTATTTCTCCCAAAGAAATGGAATCGGGATCCTGAAGAGATATCTGCAATCCCATGTTCATTGCAGCATTATGCACAATAGCCAAGATATTGAAACAACCTAAGTCTTCATCTACAGATGATTGATTAAAGAAGATGTGATATAAATATATGAATATTATTCAGCAGTAAGAAAGAAGGAAGTCCTGCCATTTACAACAACACGGACAGACCTTGAGGGCATTATGTTAAGTGAGACAAGCCAGACAGAGAAAGAGAAATACTATATGATGTTCTAATATGTGGAATCTGAAAAAAGCCAAACTCATAGAAACAGTAGGTTGGTGGTTGCCAGGGTCTGGGGAGGATGGGGAAATAGGGAACATGGGTTAAAGGCTGTAAACTTCCAGTTTTATATAAGAGGGTTCAGTTCTGGTGATGTAATAAATAGCATGGTGACTGCAGTTAAAAATGCTGTATTGAAAGTTGCTAAGAGAGGAGCTCTTGAATGATCTCACAAGAGAGAAATGGTAGTTTTATTAGTGATAGAAATGTTAGCTAACTGCTATGGCCACGTTGGTAATCATTTTGTAATATGTGCATCGGATCAACAAATTGTACACCTTAAACTTAAGGTTGTATGTCAGTTATATCTCAGTAAAGCCGGACAGATTTTTATTAACAATTTTTAAAAACATGCTATTCAAGTTAAGATAAAGAAGGATAAAGGGAAAACCTCAGGTAGAACCCCAAGAATGGTTCAGGTGTAGACCTAGCACTGGTTCAGAAAACGAATGTGGGGACATTGCATGTGTGACTGCAGGTGGCCATGAGCCATGAGATTTATCAGGAGACCCAAGTATATGTGTATGAGTGTGAAAAGACTTAAAGTGTGAAAATGTATAACTTTTAGTAAGCTTTCTCAATCTAAGATTTTTATTTCTACATCATATTCTGTAGTTTACTGTATTTGAATTGATTGCAGGAAAACTGATTCATGTGCTTTAGGATTATTGACAACCCTGGCCTTGTTAACAGTAATTTGAAACAATGAGTAAACTTCTTGATCCTATAGTCTTTAGCTGTCAGTGGTAGGTGAGTGCTATGTTTCAGGAATGCAGTTACAGTCTCCAAATGTCCAGAAAAATCACTTTCTATTCATCTTTAACATGTCCTTTTGGAAATTATGTAGTTAAACAAGATATTTTTCTCTCAATATTCAAGAAATTCTTGAAATCTGTATTTTTGATTAAATTGAACATTAAAAACAATATTCTAAAGCATTACTATTTTCAATTAAAAAGTAAATTTTTTTTTTTGAAAAATCTGAACAGTGTTGGAATGTGAACACTACTATTCTACTTAACTCAAAACTCCAATGTAAAATCCAGAAAATCAGTAGATTTTCCTGAGAATTTTTTTCTGGTAAATTTCGTGAACCAGGGAATATCCTGGGGGAAATTTAACTTTCAGAAGTTACGACTAGCATTTTTCCCTTCATAAATATAACGTTGCACTTAATTGTTTCCCTTTAAGAAGGGACACAAAGAACAGTGGTCATACCCTTAATTTAACTAGTTTATCTCAGCCAAAAATCCCCTTGCATATAGATGTAAGAAACTTATGTTCATGTAAGAGCTTGAGTACTTAAAGGAAATGTTTCCTTCCAGTATCACCTAACAATAATGTTTATTCTGGAGCTGTTATGAACACATTTGATTCCTGAGAGTCCACACTTCCCCTTGGTTTTGTGTGGAATGAATCAATTCTGGTCAGAGGATGTTATGGCCTTGTACAGAGAAGGGGAGAGGACTTTGCCCTGGTGGAAGTGGGTGGGGTTGATGGTCAGTGCAGTAGATTGTTCTCTTTGGAATGGAGACACGTGGGCCCATAAGGGCAATTGAAGGAACAGCAGCCTTTATTTAGAAAAGTAGAAGATTCTTGAATTTTGATTCAGTTTAATGGGCCTGACTATTCTTGGGATAAATATGATCACAGGGTCTGAATAGCAAACAAATTGTCACTCATGTTTAACATTCATTTTATATGGAGGAATTTTATTCTAAACAGATACTTTTGAGACACAGCTTGATTGTATTGGTCGTTAAAAGCAGCATCCCAAATCACATTTTTTTTCCCTAGAAAGTAAACTTTATTTTGAACACAAGAACATCTGAAACCAATTTCCTTCTCAAGCTATGAACCGAATAATGGCCTTGGAAAACCGTGCTTTGTGATTTATGACCACATGTTATAGACTATATTGTCTCATGAGTTTCTGACTTTCAGATTTGGTTTTGAATCTTTGAGGTCTAACTTGCCTTTTTTTTTTTTAACAATATGAGTTTCAGCAATTAACCAGCTAAGGTGGCTGAGGTGACTCCTAAGTCCTATTCTATTGGGGGGAGCGCACCAGGGGATGGGAGAGATCAGTACAGTGGTCCCACTTCCCACACACGCACACCTGGGACACTTTGGAAAAGGGCTGACTTCTGTGGCTTTTTGTTATTTGTTTTGATTCTCAGCTTTTTGTTGTAACTGAACGGAATTTTCTTGTGACTAAGTTGATTGTGTTTGATGCTGTAATTAGGAATAACTATTAAAACAATACAGTGAGGAAGGAAGGAAACCTTTTTATTACCGTTCTCCTAGAACACGAATGGAATCCTGGCCATGCTGGATGAAGAGTGCTTGAGGCCTGGCACAGTTACCGATGAGACCTTCTTAGAAAAGCTGAACCAAGTCTGTGCCACCCACCAGCACTTTGAGAGCAGGATGAGCAAGTGCTCTCGGTTCCTCAATGACACGTCCCTGCCTCACAGCTGTTTCAGAATTCAGCATTACGCTGGCAAGGTATGAGGGAGTTGTGAGCACCCATTTGGTCCTGTAGGGTTATGCCTTCTAGGAAACTGTGCCTCAGAGATGGCATTCTGACCACTGCCAACTTGTGAGGATAAACTGAGCTGCTAAAATCGTGGAATCAAGGGAATATAGTCAATAATACTGTAATAACTATATATTGGTGAATGCTAGACTTATGGGAGGATCACTTCATGAGTTATATAAATGTCTAACCACTATGTGTTATACCTGAAACTAATACATTGAATATCAACTGTAACTGAAAAAAAGAAAAAAAAAAAGTTTTTTTAAATAGTAAAATCAGTTAAGGTTCAATAGAAAGAGAATCTGGATCATGTTAAGCAAAATCTTATTAATATCCATAGCTGAAAGGAAAGCCAGTGAACTTGATAAAAGAGTTTGAATGTATTTTAAAAAATTGATTTTACTATTTTCAATCTCTAAGCTATCCTATAAAAAAGATCTATCAACACTAATAAAGGGGATTTGACAATAAAAATTTTGAGTTACTAAAGACTTACAATAAAATTTTAAAAGCACAGACCATTTAAGCAAAAATAGTAAATTCTTAGATTGAGATTTTGAAATGACTGGGGAAAATATCTACTTTTTTTTTTTTTTTTTTTTTTACAAAAGCACTTAATTCGTTAGCTAAATGTTTGGGAGAATTAACTTTAAGTTACTTAATATATAAAGACAATGTTAAAAACAATTTTGACAATTGATTAATTTTTAGAATCCTAAAAGATTATGGATTGGAGGTAATACCTCTTTTCTTATACATAAGGTTGCAAACTTAAAAGGAAAAAAAATTCTCAACTGTGTATTTATATTTAGTAAAAACGAAATAAGTATATACTCTCTAAATTACCTTTAATTTCACAATTTTGGAACGTTATATTTCATTATTTTTTTCATTAGCCTATATTATTAAAACATACTTTTCTGGTTAATTTTGCTGCTAGCTTGGGATGTCTTTGAAAATTCGGTGTTAATCTTTCCTTTATTTGCCCCTGTCTACTTTTAAACCGACTAGAACTGGCACATATGAACTAAAAAGTAAAACCTCAAAAATTTGCTCAAACACCAAAAAAACAGAAAATCCTTTGAAAATGTTATGCTAACATTTTTGGAGTTTATTCTTGCTGATCCTGAAGGGTAATAGAATTTATTTTGAATTCTTCTGTGATTTACACAGATGGAATTTAAACTTGGAGGCTAATTTAGTATTACAGTGTGACTAATGTGTTGGGGATATGATGGAAAAAGAAGAGGCTGCAATATAGATAGACCTGGAATGTTTTTAACAGCCGTTTGATGTTCTAGCTTGCAGTATGTCAGTCACTGAGTCTCGTGTGTTGCTCATAGGTGCTGTACCAGGTGGAAGGATTTGTTGACAAAAACAATGACCTTCTCTATCGAGACCTGTCCCAAGCCATGTGGAAAGCCGGCCACGCCCTTATCAAGTCTTTGTTCCCTGAAGGGAACCCCACCAAGATCAACCTGAAAAGGCCTCCTACAGCCGGCTCACAGTTCAAGGCATCTGTGGCCACTCTGATGAAAAACCTGCAGACCAAGAATCCAAACTACATTAGGTATTTCTGGCACAAAAATTTTGACTGTTTGAATGTGAAGGCACTCTCAAGGAAGATCATTTTTCTGTGTCTAAAATGATCTTAACTCTGAGTGTAGCACAAACAGAGGATAACTAAAGTACTTCAAGCTCAAATAATATGGTATTTTGGGTTTGCTTAAAAAATATTCCAGTGCCCCCCCGCCCCAATAAGGAATTTTTAAAAGGCAGGAAAAGTGTGGCAGGGTATAGGAATAAATACTTAATGAAATTGGGTTATTGGCACATAGGAGTTTGCAACTTTTTATATATTTTTTTAAATGACAAGAAACAAAACGGGAATTTTTTTCTGTCAAGGTGTTACATAAAACTTTTGTTGGATTCATTTCAGATTCTTGTTATATTAACTTAAAGCACTGAAGCAAATGAGGCTTTAGTATAATTCTGGTGTTAGGAAATATGTGCTTCTTTCTTTCCTATGAGACTTATGGGTCCAGAGAACGCAATGATTTCTAAAACAATGTGAATTTTTTTCGAAGTAATAGAAAGGACTCCTTAAAAAGTGTCTCATCTCTTTTTTTTCTGCTTCTAGGGCTTCTTAGATCTTCAAATTCAGTAAAGACCAACTAGGATTAAGGCTATATGTGTATTTGGTGAACTAGATAATATAAGGTGTGTGTCTAACAGGTTAGATTTCATAATAGCATCATACACACCCACACATTCTATAGTTGTCTTTGAAAATTCAGTTATGAGGAAACTAGGGTGAGGAACACTTTTGTATTTAGCATGTTTACCTAATATTATATTAATAACAAATATACATAGGCAGAATCCCCTGGTTGATTACAATCAGGTTAGAACATGTATTAGGTAAAAATCTTAGTTTCGAAAGAAGATAATCCAGGAAACTATGATCAGTTGCTTTTCTTACTCTCAATTGAATGGATGTCCTTTTTTTTTCAGTTTTTTAAAAAAAATTCTATTAAGGTATAATTTACATGAAATGATAGGCACAGATCCTAGGTGAATGGCTCAATTATTTTTTTCACCATTGTGTACACTTAGGTAACCACCACGTAGGTCAAGACAGAACATTCATTCCATCACCCCGGAAAGTTCCTTAGTTCCCCTTTCCTTTTAGTGGTTTTAATGTGTTTCTAAGAAGTATTAATAAACTCCAAGATTGCGAATATATTATCATATTTTTTTAGAATCTTGAAAGTTTCAGGTTTCATATTAAGGTCTATAGTTATTCTGTTACTCCAGCACCTTATGTTAAAAAAAAAAAAAAAATTTCCATTTTTTTATTCATTTGCCTGAGGCTTTTACTGAAAATCAATTGAGTATATGTGTAGGAGTTTAGGTCTAAACTCACTAGTCTGTTCCATTCATCTGTTTGTCTATCCTTAAGCCAAAGAGTGGACATTATTTTTATGAACATAAAAGGAAAAGCATATAAAACATTAAGGCCAAACTCGGTAAGACTTAATTGTCCACTTATTATATATGTATGTAGAATTTATTTGACAGTCGTAGCTAGGCAAACAACCATCAATATTTAACAATGTATTAGGATATAGAGATTGTTGGGACAAGATCCAAAAATAACTATGGCTTAAACAAGATTGACATTTATGTCTTATGTAACTTCTAAGTGTGAAGACTCTAGGGCTAATAGAGCAGCTGCTTCTGTTTTGTGGCTTTGCAGTTTCCAGGGAGTTTCCCTCATCCACGTGGTCAAAGATGGTTCTCTACCATGTCAAAATTCCCAGGAGCAGTTAGCAGAAGAGCAAAGGGAGGGCAAGTCCCTATCCTTTTAAGGACTCATCCAGAAGTGTCATACATTACTTTTGCTCTGAGCCTAGTGGCCAGAATTTTTGTCACATGGCCACACCTACTTGCAAAGGAGGCTGGGAAATATAGTCTTCTCTTAGGCAGCAAAGGAGGGAGATACAGGGATATAAGGAGACAGCAGTGATTTTAACTTTATTTAAAAAGAATAAAGTTATGAAACTTTATAAAAGTTTTGTAAAAACTTTTAGTTTAGAAAACTTTTAGTTTAAAAAGTTTAAAAACATAAAGTATATACCTTTTTATTTAGGTATACAATATACATACAATACAGTAAAGTGCATGAATCTTAATTGTACAGCTTATTGAATTTTTATGTATACACCTGTGTAACCCCATCCAGACCAAGATATAAAACATTTCCATCATTCCAGAAGGTTCCCTTGTGCCTCTTCCCTGTTGATCTCTACCCCTACCTCTACCCAGAGGTAACAGCAATACTGATTTCTAACCATAGATTAATTTTGCTTGAACTTCATATAAATGGAATCATAAAATATGTATTTTATGTCAGACTTCTTTCATTCAACAAAAAATGAGTGATATTCTACCATGTTATTGGGGTTTCTGTATGTAGTGTTGTATTATTAATTTAGGTTTTTGTAAAACAATTTGAAATAATTTCAAAAGGAATGACTAGATTTCTCAAGGATAATAAATATCTCACCACAAAAATAATTATATATGATACTTTGTAAAACCTGGACAAGTAATACCCATAAGAAACAGAGTTTAATGCCTAAAATCTTTGTACTCTTTTAGATGTATCAAACCGAATGATAAAAAGGCAGCCCACATCTTCAATGAGGCTCTAGTATGTCATCAGATCAGGTACCTGGGTCTTTTGGAGAATGTCCGAGTGAGGAGGGCAGGCTACGCCTTCAGGCAGGCCTATGAACCTTGCCTAGAAAGATACAAAATGCTTTGTAAACAAACATGGCCTCATTGGAAAGGACCAGCAAGGTAAGAAATGCATTGGTCATATTTAATAATGAAGTTTTCAAGCATACAAATAACATGCTTTTGTTTTCTTTTGTTTTTTAAATATATGCTGTTAAGCGAAGAAATTCTATGAAAAATTGCATTTAATCTCTCACCCTCTTCCATCAGGATATTATTTTGTGCTAATTCTTGATTAATTATAGAAGTCTTAATTTTCTTTAAGGTCAAAACAGGGCTTATCAAATCCACATTTGGAACTTGTATGTTAATAGAATTTTTAAAATAAGTCAAATTAGGAGGGGATTTGTAACTGGTAAGTATATTTGTGTAGAATCATAGAAGGGTATAAACTTAGAGGCATCTTGAATCACTGCTGTCAGGTTTTTGCTTTTCTCTCAGCCTTTCGTCCCCCCGGCCCCTCCTGGGGAATTAACCCCAGAGTCAGTGGCTGGCGGTGAGGTCCCACTCTTTGCCCAGGTCTGCACCAATTGAGAACTAGATACAGAAGGAGATAGGGTCCAAAGTGTCAGTGTTGTTGCTAGGAAAGCTGGATTGGGGCATATGGCTGAACCTGGGGCCATATGGCTTTCAGCTCATCTGCCCTGAATCATACTCAGCCATCTAGTCCCAGACTGTGTGCTGAACCACTGCAGGCCCATCCCATGGAGCAGCCTCTGTGAGCTCGCCACATATTGAGAGAAGTTGTGTGCTGGCGGGTGGGTGTGCTGCCCAAGAGAAATCAGGCCTTGCCTGTGTAGTGACCTTCCTTCTGCTTTCACCAGTCAAAGAAGGCACGCTTTTTCTGCTGGTTGTAGAAGCTCTCCTGACTACTCCAGGAAAGCCAACGTGCCAATTTTATGGGCCTAGGCAGGAACTTGGGGTTTTATTATTTCACTATACTGGTGTTACCTTCACATTATTACTGGACCTGGCCTTTCACAGAAACATCAGCAGTATTAGATACCCTGTGTTACAAGAAGGTAAACTCCAGACACATGGTGTGGTCTCCGATGCATAATTCAATACCCAAATAATGTAAATTCTGGGTACTGTTTCAGTTCCCTCTGCTAATTTTCAGGGTATTATGGTTAACATGTGCCATAGTACATTGAGCCTGTAGTCACCCCCTGCCTGGCACTTAATCCACACGTTGGTGTGGTAAAGTGAAGTTTAAAGACTCATGTTGAAACCAGGGTCCAGGATGGAGAGAGGTCAGAGCCAAGACCAGGCCTTGCTTCCGCTATCTAAAGCCCATGTTTCATTGCACCCCCATTGGTCTGGCAGTTAGCCTATTTCTCAAGCTCTGCACACAGTCTGAGGGGCAGGAACAATGTTTAAAATGTTTTTAAGAATTAAATAGGTGAGTTCAAAATAGATCTGAGTTTCTTGCATACCCTCCTGGCCCTGATTAGTTAAGGGTATACTTGATACAAGTATTGCTTCTGCTAATGAAATCAAGAAATTGTCTTTAATACATTTTTCTTAGAATATGTCATTTCGGAACCCACATTTACTCTTTCAGCATTTACTGGATTTGGTCTAATTTGTGGAATTCAGTCTTAATAATTCTTTGATAAAAGGATACTTACTGAAAGAGCAGTTACACTTGGAAGTGAAGCTATTTTTTGATATCACTGAGAACCTGATATCATGATTTAAGATAAGATAAACTATTTTTGTAACTCAGAAAACTCATTGTTTTTATTGATTTTTTAGGGCTGGTGTGGAGGTTCTGTTTAATGAATTAGAGATTCCTGTGGAAGAATACTCTTTTGGTAGATCAAAGATATTCATCCGAAACCCAAGAACAGTATGTAATCGAAACCTTTACACTGTGAACTTATAATCATATAGGCAAGTTCTTAAGGATGTTTGTAACATTACCTGAGATGCTACCAAGAAAGCTACATTCTCTGATTTATTTGCAAATGTCCAAGAGAGGATGGGCAACTAAGCGGTAATGGAAGAACGTGTATTTTTAATGAAACATTGAAGTCTTTGATAAGTTGTACAAGAAAGAAATCATAAAGAAACTGTTCGTACAATAGTAAAACCTCCCTAATTCATAGGAATTGGAGGTAAATTCAATCTGTCTTTGTACTATCTGAATTACACAATAATTTAAGGAAAGATAACCCTATTATGTAGAGGTACATGAAGGCACTCAAATTAAAACTTTAACAGTTAAAAAGAACACTTAAAATTCTATTTAGCAGAACTCCAAGGGAGTCTTTTTATAAATGAATAAGCTAGAATGAAGTAGTAATGAAAGGGTCTCCCTTTCATTAATAATTGCGTCCTTATACCATGTTTCCCCAAAAGTAAGACCTAGCCAGACAATCAGCTCTAATGCGTCTTTTGGAGCAAAAATTAATATAAGACCCTTTCTTATTTTACTGTAATATAAGACTGGGTCTTATATAATATAATATATAATATAGCATAACACAATATAACATAACATCACATATAATATATAAGACCGGGTATAATATAATATAATATAATATCATATAATAAACACCATGTCTTATATAAGACTGGGTCTTATATTAATTTTTGCTCCAAAAGATGCGTTAGAGTTGCTTGTCCGGCTAGGTCTTATTTTTGGGGAAACATAGTGTGAAGGTGAACCTAAGCTTAGTTCAGCTCTTCTCTGATTTATCATAAGTGCTGAATCACAGAATCTAAATTGTGGATTTTATATGAATTAATCAAAATAGTTTTCGTGTGGGCTGTTGCCCAGATTATCTATAATAATTAAGACAGTTATTCATATTTTTTTCTCATTGTGGTTGACGCCAACATCATGACATTTTTCCTCCTCAGAATGTCTTTTAAAATCTTGTATGCCATGAGTAATTGGTGGAATTTTGATAAACCCTCCTATCATTTCTTGTTAGTTATTCAAATTAGAAGACTTGAGGAAGCAAAGGCTTGAGGACTTGGCCACTCTCATTCAGAAGATTTATCGGGGATGGAAATGCCGCACACACTTCCTGCTAATGAGAAAAAGCCAAATTGTGATTGCTGCCTGGTACAGGAGATACGCTGTAAGTCCTCATCTTTTTAAATCTGTAATAACAATGCTCACTTGCAAACATTTGTTATGTACTTACTGTGAATGTCATTTTTACATATTTAATTCTCCCAATAGTCTTATGAAATGGGTGCTCTTATGGTCCCTTTTCTAGAGATAAGAAAACTAAGGCATGAACTGTTATGTAACTTGCCCACAATCACACAGCTGCCAAGTGGCAGAGATGGGATTTGAATCCAGGACAACTTTAGAGCTCGAATTCAGTATTCCACATTGTCTTCCACTGATATAGATATCATGGGAAATCTACATCTTGAATTTGGTCATCAGACTGAAGGTCCTTTAACCCTTTGACTATGGTAGGGTCAATTTTCCCAAATACTTGGTTGTTCTCCATTTATTATAGCAACACTGAAAATGGCTCTAATTCCAGAAAGCTAATGCCATATTTTAGTAGAATTGGGGGTTTGGTTGAAGGGTTGGATTTTCTTTGGTCCTCTGACATTTGGCCCTATTAATTATGGGAAAAGATTCAGTAAATAAAGTATGTCTACATAATTGATATGGAATTTCTTTTTGGATTTTCCTTTCTCACTTCATTATATGTTTCTTCAGAGGCATGCCACAGATTTGAGAGCATCCTGAAGGTTTATCTGTAGACTAGCTTGAACTTGGGTTGTGTTCTCACAAAAGGAATTTTAGTGAGAACACTGCTTCCAAATGCTTTTTCACTAGAATGAGCTGGAAGATGAATTCAATTTGTAGTCAAATCTCTTTTATAGTATTCTTTCTCTTTTTCAGCTATCGGGAGTTTTGGTATGAGGCACTGTGTTATGAGGACATAATTCATGCTGACCTATTCTCATGTAATAATAGATTTTAGTGTTTATTTCCAAGTTTTAGAAATTAATGAGATTCTTAAATGACTATGCTAAAGAACAATTGATTGGTCTTTAAAATTAGAGTATCTTTAAAATTGCTTCCTCTAGTTAAGAGTATAACCAACAATAGAAGTGCTAAAATATGAACCTGTCCAGCCACGTTAATGATAAATTTATTTATATGTATTCTGCAAAGGCACAGAGGACTGTTATCACCTAGCCTGGCTGCACATGGCAATGGTACTTGGCTCTTTTGCAGATTCATAATGTTCTATTTTCTGTTTGCCTGAGAAAGGGGAGACCAATAAATAATCAGTTCTCAAGGAGTCGTTTTTATCATTTCTCTTTTTGAGATCATTAAGAACATCCAATTTGGAAGTATACTGAATTAATCTATCTTGAATTCGACAAATAATTTGAAAACACCGATTCAGGGTCTGGGGATAGCAAGGTGAACAAGAAAACCTAATTTCTGACCTCACACGATTTATATTTAGTGAAGGACAATATGCATTTAAACAAATAAGCAATTGGAACAGTTATTGATTGTAGTAAGTGCTAAAAGGGAAATGGAAAACTGAGATAAAGAATAATGGGAAGCCAGGATATAACTTTAAATAAGATAGTTAAGGAAGATCTTCTGGAAGGGGCCATTTCATCAGAAGGATGAGAAGAAACAGCCAAAGCAAAGAACCAAGAATAGCGAGTGATTTTGTATCTCCAGATAAACAAAAAGTCACCATATGTATCATTAATTCATGATGCATTACGAGCATTATTATTCATAATTCTGTTTGTAGAATGAAAACAAATAATAGCTTAGTTTTTAGAGAAGATATGAATTTTGTACTAGTGTTATATCTGTTTCAGAATTTGAACTAAATACCCCAACCAGTTAACTAACATGTTATCCAAGCCAGTGATTGATTAAACTCAATATTTTCCCTCAGCCAAATAATAACTCAAATATTTTTCTGAATGCCCATTTTCAGTTACTGATTCTTTTAAAATCCATATTCTGTGATATTTCATGGTTCCTTGAGATCAGTTTTAAAGTGAGATGGTTATTTTCAAGTGATTTAGGGATTAAAAAAGAAAACATGGAGGAACCAAGTGGATGTCAGAAGTGTTGGTCAGATATTATAGGAAAAGTATGTTTCTGCAGCTCTGGCATATTACTCTGTGAGGAGTCTTAGATATTTTCCACCTCCTCAATTGACAGATGTGGAAACTGAGCCCCAGAGAAGGTCCCATTGTTCTTTTTGCCCTTTTCTCTGGTATTCTCTTTTCTGCTGCTCATGTGTTGATAACATCACCCTCTCTTTCCTGTGATCTTCCAAAGTGTAGCCTAGAGTCTTGGGAGGTTCTCATTTTACTTAAAAAATAGCCGTCATCTGGGTCTTCAGCGCGTTGTAATCTTTTGCTGGTCAAAGGTCTTGCCTCAATGTTGATGAAAACATAGCATCTGCAAAGTACAATAAAGCAAAGCACAATAAAACGGTATGCCTGTAGTAATTTTAGATTGTTTAATATTTTGGTTTATTTCCATATTGATTCCCAGAAGGAATATGGGTGATTAAGAGTTAATTGCCCTAAGTGAGCAGATAGTCTTTCTCAATCCTTGCAGTATATGTATTCCAGATATATAAACAGAGCTGCTAATAATATCTTCCCCTTTCATCCTACAGCAACAAAAGAGGTATCAACAGATAAAGAGTTCTGCCTTGGTAATTCAGTCTTATATCCGGGGTTGGAAGGTGAGTTTAAAAGAAGTGAACCTTATTTATTTGGGGTTTTCAGGTTCTTCACAAAGGACGACGTCTTTAGGCTCACGCTGCATGGGAGAGCTCCTCATCTCCTGCCGATTCTGTAAACAGTCCGGTCGAAAGAATAAATATTATGGGGCCAAGCTGGGGCCCTTGTGACCATGTCTTGGCGGCTTCCTTCTAACCGGCTTTCTTTTCAAGAGCTTTGTTCTCTGAGCAGGAAGTCCTTGAAATAATTCCGTACATGATTCCAATATCCTCCTGCCCTCTGTTTGTGAGGGAAGCTGTAGTCCCAAAGGCTGTCTCACACTGTTGCCTCCCTGCCTGTGAGTCCTGCCAGATCTTAGCACCCTCACCCCAGCAGCATCTTCCATCACTTTCCAGTAACCATCCTGCAGGCTGCCCCATAATGATCGAAAGATTCTGATCTCTGGCCACCCATTCTCCCAGGGTTCACCTTGGGGGACTGAGTTCTGGGTCCTTTCTGCCAAGGCTTGGTTCTGGGGTTAGCAAACTATGGCCCCCTGGCCAATTTTAGCTTACCTCCTGTTTTCATACAGCCTGAGAGCTAAGCATGGTTTTTATATTTTTAAAGCACTGTTAAAAAGAAAGATAAAAAAGACAAGACTGTTTTGTGACATGTAAAAATTAGATGAAATATTAAGTATAGGAAATACAAAAAGTTATATGAAATACATACACATATGAAATACAAAGTTCATGTAAATAAAATTGTATTGCTACAAACCACACTCGCTTCTTTTGCACTTGTTTGTGGTTATGTTAGTGATACCATGGCAGAGTTGAGTAGGACTGTGTTTCCCCGAAAATAAGATCTAGTCGGACAATCAGCTCTAATGCGTCTTTTGGAGCAAAAATTAATATAAGACCGGGTCAGGGAAACACGGTAGTGACAGAGAACATGTGACCTGAAAAGCCAAAATTTCTTAACCATCTGGCCATCTACAGAAAAAAAATTGACCCGTGCTCTGGGTCAAAGATACTTCAGGGCCTGTTCTGACCACTGCCCTGTTGGGAGGTTTTGTGGAGTGACATGGATCCAGTGGGACCACCTGAATGTCCTAGGCCCAGAATCCCTTTAGAGGGTAGAGTCCTCTGCTTTACAATGCTTTAAAAATATAAAAACCATCCTTAGGTCTCAGGCTGTATGAAAACAACGTAAGCTAAAATTGGCCAGGAGTCCAGTGGCATCAACTGACTTTTGCCTAGGCCTGTGGGCAACCCAGGGGCTCGGCAGTTGTCCCAAAGCAAATGCCAACGTACAAATCTGACCGTGTAAAGTAAGTGAAATTATAGCCTTAGACCTAATTACTGAGTCCTAGGGTCCAGGTCTCTAGTCTAGAGACATCAGAGGCAGGACTCACCCAAAGTCCACCTCCAAACCAGGCATTCTCCTGGCCCCCGCGAAATCGGGTTCCAGTAACTACTGGAAAGAAGCTACTCGTTTGGGACCAGTGAGAATTTTATCTTAGCAAATTGTTAAACTTGAATTAAAAACATAGCTACAGTTATATCCCTAGCTAACAATAATAAAAGTTATAAATAGATTTTGGTGGATTATTGGAGACCCTCCAACCTCATTCTGAGAACTGCTCCTTTTATCTTTGTGCACCAGCTTATATTGCTGTGGTCAGATTTTTTTCCTGTGACATTATTAGGCATGGGAGGCTGCTGTCCCATTCTGAGTTGGGGGCTGCTACACTGTTGTACTTGGTAATGTTTTCGTTTAACACTTTCTCATAGTTCTGTTTGGGGTTAATGAGCAACTTCCCTTTTTTCTTTAAGTTACTGATTTTTCACTTGAGAATGGGTGTTACGAGTATCTCTTAAGGTATTTTTGTATGTCACTATGGATTCCATGTTTTTTCATTAACTCAGTGTTTTTCTGGATGATTCTGCACCTTAGGCCAGAAAAATCCTGCGGGAGCTGAAGCATCAAAAGCGCTGTGAGGAAGCAGCCACCACCATTGCTGCATATTGGCATGGTACCCAGGTAGGCCAGAGACCGCCCCCAGGAAGGCAGGGGGTCGGGACGAACTCGGAACAACGGACACTGTCGTGTGGGAGGCACAGGAAATGTTTCACTGGCTTAAGCTACTGAGCACGCATTTGCTCTCTGCTCTTTCCAACATTTTGGTGTGGGGTGGTGGCACACGCTTTCTTTCGCGTTTACTATTTGGTGGTGACTGGTATCTGTCGTCTTCTTTCTCCATTGAAAATCAGCAGTAACCTTTCCTGCCTTAAACTTTTCTGTAACTCCTTTTCAAATGCATCACAGGCGCGAAGGGAACTGAGCCGGCTGAAGGAGGAGGCTAGGAATAAACATGCTATTGCAGTTATTTGGGCTTACTGGCTTGGATCGAAGGTACTTGATATGCACATCCCATCGCTCCATCCTGGAATCTGAAGTAATCAATCCGTAGTTCTAGCATATCAGGGGATGAATGACTACAATTAACAGTGGCTCACACTGGTGCACGTCCTAGCAGCTGGATTTAATAAACCTGGAGGTGTTAGTGTCAGTAGTGCACGGTAGGACTCTTAAGCATGTCTAGGCAAAAAAGATTAATTTCTTACTAATGAGGTACTAGTGTAGTTGCTGTTTTTTCAAAACTCTCAAGTAACATGCATGTGTGGTTTTTCCTTTTTTTTTTCTTCTCCTTTCCCCCCCTGACATTACTGGCAGTTTTCTAGAGGTATTTTTGTGTGTGGGGGCATGTTGAAAATGTTCAGATTTGGGCCTCAGTTGGTCTTCTGCAACATGTTGACAAGGGAAACACCTTTAACGCATGCCTTAAAAAAATACTAATCTGTGAATGAAACTTTTAGGCTCATTGTGGCAGCTATTGATTATTATAAGCCAAATGTTATATGTGGAGAGAATTATCATCTGTGATTTAACAGAAGGCTATATTCATCCAAAGCTAGCTCTAATTACCACTGAAAAATCTCAGGAATTTCAGCATCAGCTATTTGTTTTCAGAAACAAAGGCCTCCTGAAATGCTCTCACTAATCCCCAGGCAGAGTCGTGGGCTCTGTGAACATTTCACATACCCCAAGGGATGAGAGTTTTAGATGTTTTTGTTACTTAGAAAATCAAAGGTCATCTCTGCTAAAAATGTGTATTCCAATTAGAAACACAAGTATCCACAAAGTCCTATGTTTTTGAGTCTACCTTGTCAGCATTATAAGCCCATCTTGTGAGAAAAGTCAACATTTTTGCCCCAGTAAAGATCTTCATTTGCCAAAAACGCACCAAAGTTGTTCATTTGATTTTCCCTTGAAAATCAGTGAAGAACAAACTAGTCCCTTTAGTAAACGGTGGCAGAGGCAGAGGGACTCTCAGACAGTTAACCCTGCGAATTCTGCACTGAGGGAGCTCATTTCCCAGTTTGAGTGCTACCATGTAATAAGAAATCGATGCTGCCTATTTATACCTTTTAAAATAACATGCCTCAGATTAATGGTTCCTTAAGATTAATTTTTAAACCTATAAGTTGTATCTTTTTTTTTTTGCAAGATTGTTCCAGTTTGGGGCCTTAGCTGATACTGAATTTTGATACATGCTGCTTCCAATTTTCTAACTGGAAAGCATTTTGAGTTTTGTGTTTTTGTTTGAACTTCAGAGGAACAACCATCATTCCTTCCAATTTTCTAAATGGTTGTTCACAAGAGATGTCTTTTTATGAGTCCAAATAAATGAACTTGGGAATTTCTCTTTAGCTCTCCCCCCTTCACCCACCCCTTCCACCTCCTAGCAGCAAAGGGAAGTCCACTGAAATTATTAGGAACCACTCATAGTTCTAAGGCTTTGATAAGGGTGGGAGGGAGTGAAACTGGGGGAGAAATAAGGAAAAGAATGGAATCAAGGAGGCGGAGGAGTGCTTACCTGAAGAACCACACAGATTGCCCTCCTCTGGCACAGAATCTCAACACACTAAAAATGCCAGGGACTGCACCAGCCTGACACTGATTCTTTGGGTTTAAATGATTATGCACAGTTCCTCTATCACTCTGAAATCCTTATTCATAAATTGGCTCTTCTATTTGGTGGGGTGTCTTTCGGGTCATTTGTGCTGTCTGCATTGGGCTCTCTTATTTACCATCTAAACATTCTAGGCTCGAAGGGAATTGAAACGCTTGAAGGAGGAGGCTAGGCGTAAGCATGCAGTTGCTGTCATTTGGGCTTACTGGCTTGGACTGAAGGTACTTCCTCAACCCCTTTTCTCTGTCCAGGGTGAACTCAATAAAGCCTCGCACCTACTAACCCTGAAAAAACGATTGATTATGCTTGCTGATGGTCTGCACAGCCTTTTACAATGTCATCTTGCCTAATTTTGTTTCTTTTTGAAAACAAACATGTACACTAATGTTTTCCGATTTTTATTCTGGTGCATTAATTTAAATAGTAGGTTTAAAGGAATAGCAATGTAGCATATTTTATCCAAGACATTTTATTATCCAAGTTCTGTTTTATACTATCTTTAGGAGGATGAAGTGCCCTTTTTTTTTTTTTAAATTCATGAGATGATTACAATAGGTGAGCTAAAAGCTGACCCACTGTCTGCAGTGACCATCAGGGGTTATCAGCCTTTTGTTTCCCTTTATCTGCCTATTCTGCTCCAATGATGGGTCCTGGAGCAGAGCTTTCTTCAAAGTGACCATCATTCTAATTGTTCAGCATAGAACCCAAACGGTTTTGCTTAAATGTACAGATTTTGACGAATAAGACCAGCAGTGGATCATTCAGGTTAAAGAGAACCTTAGCATCAAGTGGCTTCTAATTTAGGGCATGGTTTATTTCAAAATGGTGCTTACTACTTGAGGTAAGGATGCATGTAAGTAAATACAATTAAGAAATAAAAATGAATCTAAAATGTTCTGTTTCAGGAATTTTGAACACGTTCTATACCTACTATTTTTTAAAAATCAACACTAAGGGTTTTATTTCCCATTTTATTCACATTTTCTAATTTGCATTCTACCTTTCATAAGAGGAAGGAACAGACAACATTGGGTCAGGATTTTTACTCTCTTTAATGACTTCTACCAGGGACATCACATTTATCTTCAGTTTTCTGGGTTTAACTGACTACATGTGATTTCAAAAATACTTTCATGTTAGGAGTGTGTGTTAGCAACCTGTAAACCAAATTCAGTTGAATTATTCAGATAGGCTAATATTTGACTAAAATCTAACGCTCCAGTAGATGGCTGGATAATAATAAATATTTAAGTATTTTTCCCTCAATTTCAAAATTTAATTATTCATTTAGCAAACACCTCACTCAGTTATTTTATTTGTTAGACATTAGTATAAAATGTAAATATGACTGTCAGAAGGGAGAAATAGGTAAATTGAAACTATGATCTGATGTCTTAAGTGCAGTGATAATATTCAGTAGAAAGATGGGTAGGAGTAGGGATGAGAGAAAAATTAATGCCATTAGGAGATAATGGTAGTTCAAATCTTTTTTTTTTTTTAAATTCTTATTTTTAATCACCTTCAGTTCTCAGTGAGCAGTACTGAAATCCTATTTTCATATGTAAGGCTTTTGGAAACTGCAGCATACTTCTTCAGGCATGTTTTGACTTTTCAGAACAATTTGAAATAAAAATTACCTTACATAATTTTTTCTGAAATATATTTTGATTTGTGACAAGTTTGCAGCTATGCCTGAAAATGTCTTTCATTAAATAATCTGGTTTTTTAAAAACTGGTTTAGAGGATTTAAGACATCAAAACATTCTGGTCTTATCACTTTGCATCTCTTAATTCCTTTTTCTCTGACTTAAAATTCACTGTCCCAGTAGGCTTCAATTGTTTTACTACATCCAGAGAGGCACTTACAAATTTATTTGTTTCACCTATTTTCATTTTTAATAGAGGTATATCATGTGTATGGGCATCTGCTGGCCACACCTTAACTGCTATATTCTGCTTCTTTTTAAAGGTACGTAGGGAGTACAGGAAATTCTTCAGAGCCAATGCTGGAAAGAAAATTTATGAATTTACAATTCAGAGAATTGTAAGTTTACATTTTAAATATGACTCATTAGCATTACTGGATTAAGTAGTTAATAAGATCAACTCAATAATTTGTGACTTTCTTGGTAATAGTTAAATCATAAATCTGAGACTGAGAGATTGTGACCTTTTTTATCATCTCCCCTCAAGTTCAGGCAGAATTGTATCTAAAAGAGTTATTTATGGTCCATATATAATTAATAAAAGATTCTTATTTGACAGTGAGAACATACTTTGGGAAAAGTGAGTGAAGTCAAGAAAGCCAGATGTCTTAGTTATAATAAAAATCCCATGGATTGGGTGGCTTAAATTATAAATATTTATTTCTCACACATCTGGAAGCTAGGCAACCCAAAATCAGGCTGCCAGCCTAGTGTGGTTCTGGTGAGGGCCTCTTTTTGTTTTCATCACATGGCAGAGAGAAAGAGAAAGAAGCTGTTTCCTGTCTCTTATAAGGGCCCTAATCTCATCATGGGAGCTCTACCCTTACGACCTCATCTAAACATGATTACCTCCCACAGGCCCCATCTCCTAATGTCATCCCATTGGCAGTTAGGAATTTGGGGGAAATAGCGAGGTCTTGCCCTATAAACTGCTGCAGCAAAGCAAGGTTGGCAAACAAGTTAGTGGGTAGAGGGGTGAAGGAGAGCAAGGCTGTGCCACTCTACCCGGATGGACTCTAGAGTCCCCACTGCCTCACAGAGAAGTGTTTGTAGTGGTGAAGAGTGCAGACTCTGGAGTCAGCTTGCTCTACCACTTACAGATGTGTGACTCGAGCACATTTTTTAACTTCTATGAGCCTCATTTCGTCATCTGTAAAATAGGGATGATAATACTATTAATAGCACTAAGCTCATAGGGTTGTGGTAAGGATTAAAATGGAACGGTGGCATAAAGCTCTAACATTGCCCATGTGAAGTAGAGCAGTGCTGTCCAATAAAACTTTCTGTAATGATGAAAATGTTGTACATCTTTGTGGTACAGTAGAGTAGCCGCTAGCCACACGTGGCTATTGAGCACTTGAAATGTAACTAACGTGACTGACGAACTAGGTTTCTAATTTTATTTAATTTTGATTACTTAAAATTAACATGTACGAGCATAAATAGCCACTCGTGACTAGTGGCTAAAACAGTACCGCTCTCTAGCATTAGCTGGTGTAGTATTAGTGATAGCGTTCTTTTCTCTTAACCATTTGGTAGAGCTCAGATTTCCTCAACCAGTATGAAGAGTGGCATAGAGACTTTCCAGGGGATTTACAGTTTTATGAACTAAAACTTGCTGGATTCCACTAAAGACTGCTTTGTTTGATTCCAGTTTATGTAAAACAATGTGTTTTCTGGTATATTTTGCTCATCGGGTATTTTCTGTCAAACCCCATGCAGATGCAAAAATACTTCTTGGAAATGAAAAATAAGATGCCTTCCTTATCTCCAATAGACAAGAATTGGCCATCAAGACCTTACCTATTCTTGGATTCTACTCACAAAGAGCTAAAAAGGATTTTCCACTTGTGGAGGGTAAAAAAAAATGTTATGTTTTTTTCGGGGATGTCTTATCATATATTTTGAGTGTATGAAAGGTGTTATGCAGAAGCAGATTTTACCACATTCTTCCTCTAGCCTGGAGGAGAATTACTTGAGGACTTTGGTATTTTTGAGTCATGCATTGTACTTGGCTTCCCTTGAGAAATCCGAGAGCAGCCAGGTCCCTCTGGTGGTCTCCTCTCCTCCAGAGAGGCTGGAAAGGTGGGGTTGGGGAAGATGGAGCATGGCTGCCCTGTTTTTCCCTTTCATACTCCAGTTGCTTTCAAGTAGTTGAGCTTTGTTTGTTTTTTCCATCCGATCTGAAGGAATACTACTATAGAAGATGGAAATAATTAAATTTGAACATCTTCACACAATATAGTTAAATTCTGCAAATTATATGTGTTTACTTTTGTAAGATTTATTGAACCCATACACAGACACACATTTTGATGGACTGGAAAAAAAGCTTTAAAATCCCCTCAAAGACATTACAATTTCTTTCTACCTGAATTAAAGGGAAGCTGAAAATCTATTTGATGTTGCCTTGGCTCACTTAATTTTACATCAGAGCATAACATATAATTTAGGTGTTGCCCAGCATGGGGTACATGGGATGTTTCTATAGATGTTGACCTTATTTCAATAACTTAGTTGAAAAACGGAATGCTAAACACATATAGGTATCAGATATCATAAAACATTAGATTGAAAGCCTTATATCTAGTAAGTGAATGATTGATGGATACATCTGGGAAACTCTTTGCCACCCAGCGTGTAGGCTTGTTCCTTACCAAAATCACGTATGTATAGAGTGACATCATCACTAATTAATGTAATGATTGTACCAAAAGAAAATGTGGAACTGGATTTTGAGATCTGTTCCCTAACTTCGTCAGTTTGGAGAGATTTACCAACGTTTTGATGTTCATCTCCCCTTTTGAGTCTGCCATAAACTATTTTCCAAAATAACAGTGGGAAGCTGCTCACGCTGGGGGTCCGCTCTGCCTCTGCTCTCCACTGGCTCTGAATCTCACCCTTATCTCCCTCGATGGGAGCTGGAAAATGAGAGGGATGTATTATTCCTGAAAGGGTGGACAGCAGTGCTAGCATTCCTTTGTACAGTTAATGTCAGTGGTTCTCAACCACACCTGTAATTGAATTTCTTAGGCGTTCATCTAAAAACACCCAGCCCTGCTCCTCTCACTACCCTGTGTCTCCTTTCGAAGCCATCTCAAAATCGGGGTGAAGAGGAGATTTCTGAGGTCTCATGTCCACATTGTAAAATGGTAGTGGGGGATTTGGAGCAGTGTTTTTCAAACTATAGGGCATAGCACATTTGTAGGTTGTGAAATCAATTTAGTAGGCTACCAACAACATTTTTAAATGAAATAGAATAGAATAGAAAATAGTGTACCCAACATTTTGAAAGGATACGTAAGTATCGTTTTGTGAAGCTTTTGTGTCGTTGACTGTGTGTAAATGTGTGCACTGGGTTGTGCTGTACGATGTTTTTCTTACTGTGAATCTCTTAAAAGAGCGCGGCAGCCTCAGATCTGAAGGATGTCCAGGGACTGACATCATAGTGGGAGAAAAGAGTACACGCAGCAAGGCCTATGCCAGCAGCGCCCTTGCATGTTTTGAAGTTTCCCAAGTTCTGCAGAATAAGCAATAAAACCCACAAAGGAAAAATGCTTTTGGCCTTTTAAATGAATGTTTCATATACATTTACTCTTATTCTTGCTGCTGTTAAATTGGCTTATTATATGTAAGAATGAGTAATGATTTATTTATATAAGCAATATCTTATGTTTTCCCCCTTTTCTTTATATCTCACAGTGTAAAAAATACAGGGACCAATTCACAGACCAGCAGAAACTTATATATGAAGAGAAACTAGAAGCCAGTGAACTCTTCAAAGACAAGAAGGCTTTATACCCATCTAGGTATTATGGCTTTGCTTTCCTGATAAAATCAGTATTTTAACAGTCTCTCAAATATGTTTGTAGGTCTTTTCTGGTAGAGTTTGATTTGGGTAATGCATGAGAGAGTTTTAATTTTATGAATTATTTTATGAGCAGCTAGATATGAGCAACATAAACACAGTGGAGCAGCAGCTTCCATACTGTGATGAAATGAGATTACCTTAGTTGGTTTTACTCCATTGGCATTAGCTTGAACACTTAACTAAAGTAGAAGTTGTGATTTAAAGTAAAAATTGTATACTCTGTTAAGATAAGTTTACATTGCAAATTCCTATTAGTTTTCCATAGTTTTCTGAGACCAGTCCAATTTCTGTTGGCCGTATACTGTCATTACCATTCCAGTCTTCCTGCTTTGTTTAAGAGGCTGGGTCAGAATCTCCTTTTTAAGATCAATGAAAAGAGTGAGCCAGTCTGTCCCTTTCTGAGTTTAAGCACTGGTCTGTGGTGGCCTTCGGTCTGCTAACTCTTTGGGCATGACTTTGGTGTTCTGTGCAGCAAGTTTGGTTCCTTTACTGTAGATGTCAAGTACTCAGTGAGATAACAACACCGATTGCAAGTTGACCAAGGGAAGTCTTTGGTGAAGATTACTTACCTTACATTTCCCAAGTTCATCATTGCTCCCCAGAATTCTTACCCCTTTTCATCTGGTATTTATTAAAAAAAAAATGGATGGTATAATTTCAAGCCAAATCTATAACAATTTTTTGTTCCTCCCCACGAATGGCCTAGAAATAAAAATGCATTATATGCTAAGTATATTCACGTGTATTACATATGGTGTATTTTATTCTCTGTGTCTTCACACATTTGAAAGCTCTTTTTGTTTTTGTTTTTATTATTAGTTTCAGGTGTATAAAATAAGATAGCGATTAGATATTTACACACCTCACAAAGTGATAATCCCAACAAGTCTACTACCCATAGTTGACATTCAACATTATTTTATATTACCGTATTTCCCCGTAAATAAGACCTAGCCGGACAATTAGCTCTAATGAGTCTTTTGGAGCAAAAACTAATATAAAACATGGTCTTATTTTGCTATTATATAAGACCAGGTCTAATATAGTATAGTATAGTATAGTATAGTACAGTACAGTATAGCATAGTACAGTATAGTATAATACAATACAATATAATATAAGTTTTGCTCCAAAAGACGCATTACAGCTGATTGTCCGGCTAGGTCTTATTTTCAGGGAAACAGGGTAGTTACTCATAGTATTGTCATAAAATTTTTTATGTATCTGTGGCGTCTGTTGTCATTTCTCTTTCATTTCTGATTTTATTTATTTGGGTTCTCTTTTTCTTGATGAGTCTGGTTAAAGGTTTGTCAATTTTGTTTATCTTTTCAAAAAACCAACTCTTGGTTTCATTGATCTTTTGTAATTTTTTTGCCTCTGTTTCATTTGTTTCTGCTTTGATTTTTATATTTCCTTCCTTGTACTCACTTTGGGCTTTGTTTGCTGTCCTTTTTCCAGGTCCCTTAGGTGTAAAGTTAGATTGTTTATTTGAGATTTTTCTTGTTTCTTGAGACAGGCCTGCATTGCTGTGAATTTCCCTCTTAAGACTGCTTTTGCTGTGTGTCATAGATTTTGTGTCATTGTGTTTTCATTTTCATTTGTCTCAAGGTATCTTTTAATTTCTTCTTTGATCTCATTGTTCACCCATTCATTATTTAGTAGCATGTTATTTAGTCTTCATGTGTTTATGTGTTTTTCAGGTTTTTTACTTGTAATTGATTTCTAGTTTCATACCACTGTGGTCAGAGAAGACGCTTGATATGATTTCAGTCTTCTTAAATTTATTGAGACTTGTTTTGTGGCCTAACACGTGGTCTAGTTTGGAAAATGTTCCATGTCCACTTGAAAAGAATGTATATTCTGCTGCTTTGCGGTGAAATGCTCTAAAAATATCAATTAAATCCACCTAGTCTAGTGTGTCATTTAACCCTGCTGTTTTCGTGTTAATTTTGTCTGTTTTCCAATGGTGTCAGTGAGGTGTTAAAATCCCCTACTATGATTGTGTTGTTGTTGACCTCTGCCTTTATGTAAGTCAGTATTTGTTTTTTTATATTTAGGTGCTTCTGTGTTGGGTGCATGAATGTTTACTTAGGTTATGTCCTCTTGTTGGATTGATTCCTTTATTATGTAATGTCTTTCTTTGTCTCTTATTATAGTCTTCATTTTAAATTCTATTTTTTCCCATATAAGTATTGCTACTCAGGATTTTTTTTCTTTTCCATTTGTGTGAAATATCTTTTTCCATCCCAGTCTGTGTGTCTTTCAATCTGAGATGGGTCTCTTGTAGACAGCATATGTATGGGTCCACTCAGCTACCTATGTCTTTTTTTTTTTAGTTTACCTACATTTTTTTTATTAGTTTCAGATGCACAAAACAATGTACTAGTTAGATATTTATCATTTATATCCCTCACACTGTGTCGACCCCCCTATCCCCATCCACTATACTTTGAGAGATCATTTATATAGTATGTTACCCTATGTCTTTTGATTGGAGCATTTAATCCATTTACATTTAAAGTGATTATTGTTAGGTACATAGTTATTGCCATTTTACTATTCATATTTTTGATGTTTGTTTCTTTGTTTGATTTCCCCCTTCTTTCTCTTAAAGTAGTCCTTTTACCATTTCTTGTAGTACTGGCTCGGTTAATGAATTCCTTTAGCTTTTTCTTGTCTGGGAAGCTCTTTATTTCAATTTTAGTTGATAACCTTGGACAGAGTAGTCTAGGTTGTAGGCCCTTGTTCTTTCATTACTTTGAGTATTTTCTGCAACTTCCTTTTGGCCTGCAAAGTTTCTGTCGAGGAATCAGCAGACAGTCTATGGGAGCTCCGTTATAGGTAACTAGTTGTCTTTCTCTTGCCGATTTTAGGATTCTCTCTTTGTTTTTAACCTTTGCCATTTTAATTATAATTCGTCTTGGCCTGTAATTCGTGTGGGCCTGTTTGGGTTCATCTTGTTTGGAACTCTGTACTTCCTGGGCTTGTGTGTCTATTTCCTTTGCCAGGTAGGAAAATTTTCCGTCATTATTTCTTCAAATAAGTTCTCGATCTGTTGCTCCCGCTCTTAGCCTTCTGGTACCCCTATGTGAATGTTGTCATGTTTGATGTTGTCCCAAAGTTCCCTTAAACTAGCCTATTTTTTTAAATTATTTTTTCTTTTTGTTGTTCCTATTGGGTGTTTTCTATTACCTTTTCTTCTAAATCGCTGCTTCGATCCTCTGCTTCATCTAATTTGCTGGTGATTCCTTCTAGTGTATTCTTCATTTCAGTTATTGTATTCTTCACTTCTGACTGTTTTTTAATGGTTTCTATGTCCGTCTTAACGCTTACTGTCACTTTGTTGACGTTCTCAGTGAGTTCCTTAAGCATTCTTATAGCCAGTGTTTTAAACTGTCTGGTAGGTTGATTGCCTCCATTTCATTTAGTTTTTATTCTGTAGGTTTCTCCTGTTCTTTTATTTGGGATATGTTTCTTTGTTTCCTCTGTGTTTGTTTCTATGTATTAGATATACCTCCTATGTATCTCAGTCTTTGCCAAGTTGCCTTATGTAGTATATGTTCTGTGTAGTCCAATGGCACAGTCTGCCTGATGTCCTGTGTGTGTGTTCCAGGAGTGTCCCTTGTGTGTGTTGTCCTGTTGTAGTTGAGCCTTGATTACTTTTGGCACCAGTGGGTGATATTGACTCTTAGGCTGACCGGCTGTGAGGATTGGTGACACCCACAGCGTATGAGCTGCTTTGTGGGGGCTGGCCCCTTGGAGGAGAATTGCCCCCATGGGCTCTTGTACCTGTAAGACCACCGTTCGTGTGTGCCCCTTGTGGGGCTAGCCAGGTATTGCTCTGGTGTGGTCTGAAGCTGTTGTCTGGGTGTGTTGTTTCTGGTGTCTCTTTGGGAGGGGTTTCCATGCAGGTCAATGTCAGCCTTGCCTGTGACCTGCGTGCTGGACAAGTGGGGGTGGGGGAGTGGCCTCACAGTGAACCACGGCTGGCTGCCACCAGTATTGGGCTTGGGGCAGAAAGCTCTTCTTTTTAAAGGATTAAAAGAACATATATTGCCAGACTCATTGTGTTTAAATGTTTTAAATGACACAGCTTCCTCAATCAGCTGATAAGCTGCTTGAGCTGGTTTATACTTTCCTAAGTCAAACATAGCATCTAAATTCAAAGTCGTCCCAAGTGTCTGCTATATACAACAGTGTATTCACACAGAAAAATTGTCTCTGTTTTCTCCAGCAAGTAATTTTATTTAACGTTTTTTTTATATATTTTTAAATTGTAGAGTAACCTCCTTAATTAACATTCCCTGTGGATGACTCTTCAGAAACTGGAGAGAGAAAAATGCATTTTTGAACAAACAAATTCAAAGGCTCTTAGCACTTTTTATTAAACACACTTTTGAACGTGAACAACAACAAAAAATGTAAATGTCAAGCCAATTTTTTGGAGGGTGTTATTTTAGTTTTCAGGGATGGTGGCGCGCTCACTCTATAGCAGTCCGAGGGGTGGAATAATTCACCGTCCCACCACTGTGTAAAGCAGCAACACTCGTGGGTGTTGGCCTTCTCTATCCTGGGAGCTGTGAACACTGGCCACCTACATGGATTTTTCTTCCCTGATCTTCCACCCACAACACAAGCATGTAAAGTTGTATTTGCAAATTGCCAGAACTTTATAGCGCAAAATGAAGCTGCAGGTTGGGTGTTTTGTTTTTTTGTTTTGTTTGTTTTGATGTCTTTGGAGAAGCTGCCCTGAGAGAGTCTGCAAATCTTAAGCGAAATCAATATTTTAGTGCTGTATACATGATTATGTCTCTTGTAAGATGTAGTTTGAAAGAAAACTGCTTTGATTCTAAATGTTGACCTTGGCCACTTCTCTTCATTTAGGGGGAGAGGTCTGATTTTTCTTTCATATATTGCCTCTTTATAGCCAGACTTACAAGATAATATTAGGTGTTCTGTAGTTTTCTTCTAAAGTGGTTGCTCTGGACCCATTTTTCCTCAGAAGGCCTATTGATTTTCTTACTTTTCAACAAAAGGAAATATTTCTTTGGATCAGGTGATGGTAATGATTTGTGCTCTTGTTTTCATTGCTATATATTTCTTAAAGGCATTAATACATTTTTTTTGTGGGCAGTTGTCAATTAACAGATTAGCAAGACTTGTCTTTTCCTTCATATGAGGCCCTGCACTTCGCTCTTGGTTGTTGCTCTTGTGAGTGATTTCTATCTTGATAGCTCCATGTGATAAGATTTTTATCAGAGTCCTACCTATCAAATGCCATGAGCACATCAAAAATGTATTTGAAATAGGTTTCAGTCCAGCTTATATTTAGGACAAGTATGCGTATAACGTATACAATATAGCAAATAAGTTAACTTTTTATGAAGTTGTCATAATACTCTTTGGAATCAACTGACCCGTTATCTTTTCCAGTGGTGCTTCCATTTGAAACTGTTTCTAATGTGAGGGAATTTTTTTTTTTCTTTAGTGTTGGGCAGCCATTCCAAGGGGCTTACCTGGAAATCAACAAGAATCCCAAGTATAAGAAACTCCAAGATGCCATTGAAGAAAAGATTATCATTGCTGAAGTTGTGAACAAAATTAACCGTGCAAATGGGAAGGTAAAAACGTTAACTCTGAAGAACTGCAAGATGTATTTATCAGTTGGGACAGTCATCTTTAGTTTTCTGAATGTTAACATTTGTATTTATTATTCTCAGCAAGGGAGCTATTTTTCCTTCCCTTTAAGCCTTGGTGGAATTTTGCTTGTTTTCTGAAATTTTTGTGAATTAAAAATATTATCTATGTCCCTTAGTGTGTTCTTAGTTTACATAGGTGTGCATACCGAAAGATTGGAATAAAATGTGAATTTCTGTAAATAACTAATGGCTTTAGTGTCATGGACCATTTTTGAGTATTTCTGATCATTGGGTTTTACATCCTCTTTTGTTTTGTTTTGTTTTGTTAGAGTACATCCCGGATTTTCCTCTTAACAAATAATAATCTCCTTCTTGCTGATCAAAAGTCTGGACAAATCAAGTCAGAAGTTCCCCTGGTGGATGTGACCAAAGTATCAATGAGCTCACAAAATGATGGCTTCTTCGCCATCCACCTCAAAGAGGTAAAGATTCAACTGTTGATTTGATTGAAAGATTTCTGCATCTGTCTAATATCTAATTATGCCACATAGGATAATCCTATTACTTGAAGTTTATCCTTGTTACAGATTTGCACATTTTAGCTATATTCACGCCAATGTAAAAACTCAGGGTTGGCTTTTTTCAATAATTGAATACGATTCATCACTTTCATTGGCTTGTTCACTTGAGTTCTAATTTTACTGAGTAGCTTTTGTTCACACCTGCTATGATATGCATTATTTTGAAACTAATTCAGAGGAATATCAGGGTGTTTTAAAGTATGCTCCCTCCTGTTGTTTCTTCTATACACCAACTTAGTAAATGTCTTCTTGTTCATTTTAATTTTGGGGGTTTTAAATAAAGAATGCAACTACAATAAAACAACTGCCTAATAATTTGGACCTAAAGATTTTTTAATGTTCTCTGCTTTTAGCTCAACCAATGACCTTGGTTACATCGTTTAACTTTCATGTGCCTACCTAATTTTCCTTGTCCTTAAAATAGGGAGAATAATAGTACCTACTTCATAGTGTTGCAAGGATTAGATGAAATACTATGGAAAGTGCTTAGCATAATGCCCATCACCTAATAAATAGTCACTGAGTAAACAGATGCCAGCAAATATTAATCATATTTTGGGTCATACATCTAGCTAATAGTGCACCTATCTAGCTGATTCTAAACTTAGGAAAAATACCGTAAGCTTAATTCAGCCTGTCTTCCCAGTTATGAATCTTAACCTAAAGGAAGTATATCAAATCCTAACACAGTGATGCTGAACCTCCATTACACATTAAATAATGCTCATGCCCAAGTCACATCCCCAGTTCAACCAAATCAGTTTCTTGGAATGGGACATAAGCATCCTATTCTTCAAAAACTCCCCAAATGAGTCCCCTGTGTAGCTAAGATTGTGCACCACTGCCCTAGGATATTTGTTGGAAGTGTTATTGTTCTTATTTTTTTAACCAAATCCCCGAGGAGTTTTTGTAAGCAGTTCTTTCAGAATGAGTTAATGGGTTAGGTCAGCGCTTCTCCAACCTGAACGCCCAAACAGATCACCCAAGGATATTGTTGTGGGTTCATATTCAGTAGCCCACAGTAGGGCCTGAGGTTCTGCTTTTCTAACAAGCTCCCAGGTGATGCAGATGCTACTTCTGGTCCTGGAACAACTTTGGGTAGCGAGGGGTTAGGTGACCTTACTAACATGATCTGAGCAAGTTGAAAGAAATACTGCTTTTGTAATTGCTTATTCAGAAGAGTGGATTCCAGTAGCTGCTGTTTTACAGAGGCTGTAAATACATTTTTAGCGACACCTGCAAGCATTTGCCTTCTAAGCAGTCTTTAATTATGATAGTCTGACTCTTGGTTTGTCTTCTTAGGGCTCCGAAGCAGCTAGTAAAGGAGACTTTCTCTTCAGTAGTGATCACCTGATTGAAATGGCCACCAAGCTCTATCGGACGACTCTCAGCCAAACCAAACAGAAGCTCAATATTGAAATTTCTGATGAGTATGTTCATGAATTACTTGAATATACCTTTTAACTTTCAGCTTTATTGTTTTAGTTGAGCGATGTGATCACATTCATTTATTAGGTATTGAATATATGTCTGGCATGTGTTCTAGATGATGGATGGGCAGTGAATGATACTGACCGGGTCTCTGCTTTTATGTATCTGACATCGTAGTGGAAGAGACAAATATATACTAATAAAATAATAAGTGGGTCACATGACTTTGGTTAGTGGGAAGTGCTATGGAGGGGGGAAGAAAGCAAGCTAAGGATCAGAGGGTGTTATTTTTGATAGGGAGATCAGGGAGGCCTCTTTTTAGTGACCTTTGAGTCAAGACTGGAATCGAGAGCAAAGCCACTCTATAATCTAGGGAGATGTCTTCTGTGGTAGGGAGGCAGCAGGTGCAAAGGCCCTGAGACATGAGTGAACTTTGTGGCAGAGTGAAATGATAATAAAAAGACTCTGGGGAGAGAGGCAGGGGCCAGCCATGTGGAGCTTGGAAGCTGAGGTAAGGAGTTGAGATTTTACTGAGGATAATGGGAAGCCATTAAAGGTTTTGAGCAAGGGTGTGGTGTGATCTGATTGATTATTTTCAAAGATCGCTTTGGCTGCAGTGTGGAGAGTAACTACACTGCAGCAAGAATAGAGAGGCAAGAATAGAAGCAGAGAAAATAGTTAGGAGCTGTGTAGGGTAAGGATGATATGGCTTAGGCCTGGGTGTGAGAGGACGGTAGTGAGAAATATTCTGAACGTAGTTTGAAGGAAAACAAGGACTTGTGAACAAATTCGATGTTAGGTTTTGGGCCTGAGCCCAAATGATGATCCCATTTACTACAATAGATGACACTTGAAAAAAGAGGTTTGGGGGTGGACGGAGTGGGATAAAATAAAAAGAGGGTTGTTTTAGATATGTTGTATTTGAGATTACTTTATTTTCACATATAGACAATTAGAGTTATAGAATAAGTATGTTGACAAGGATTTACTAGTACCAAGACGGCATACATTGGAAATTAGCCTTTTTTACTTTACATTAGGGCTCTAATTACAGACATTATTTGTTTTGCATGCAGTTTTGAACATCCCTCCATTTATTAAATCTATCAATAGAAGATCATATGAATTTGAGTGACTATGTTATTTGATACCGAATTGATTACTTTTCGACAGATTGTTTACTATATGCTTAAATACTTGCATCGTAAAATTGCATGACCAGATTTTTCAGGAAGTGATTTTATTTTCTGATTAAGATTTTGCCAGCGTAATCTATTTCAGCTCTTTGTAAAAGTCTTTTCAAAACCAGTACACACCCATACCTATCCTTTTGGAAGCCAAACATACCATACTTGATGTATTAGGATTTATAGACCTTGGTTATTGTCTATTCTCATTTTATACTAAAAATGGTGTTTGGATTGGGTGGGAGATTGGCCTTCATGTATACTCTGAAATTAGAGTTTGGACTAAGTAACTTTCTTGTTTTTATGTCCTTTCTCACAAAATGAAGAGTATTAGGGAAAAAGATAATGGCTAGCTGGGTTCCAGTTAGTTAAGGTTTTCACCTGGTAGTTCTATTAGAGCTGTAAACTTCCTTGAGCTGAAATTTTTCATAAGTTGGGATGCTGGACTTCTGGTTGGGTACGACTGATAATTCCCACTACCATGGAAGATTATATATATTCCAGATGCAGAAGCTCTTTAGTATAAGGATGAAGCTGGTTTGTAATTGGCCGACTAGACTAATTAGGCTGTCTTTACAGAAAAATATCGTACCAACAGCCAGGCCACCAGGGATAGTAGCCAGGGATAGTAGCCAGGGATTGCTACTTTTAAGCATTTCCCAAACTGGTATTCTAAGAACACTGCCTTTGCAGGATGTTAATAAATGGTGTGCTGTGAAGAAAGTGTTCTCTGGTGCAAATTTACAATCAGCCCTTCTCAGAGCCTCTGCAATCTCATTGCACATTATGACTCTCCTGAGGGGCTTTGGGGAGAGCATGTGCTGTGTTTCTCAAATGTAATCAACCACAGAACCCCTCCAGTGGCTCTCACGGTTTGTGTTTGAGGCGCTGAGGCATACGATTACACAACACTGATGAGGATGGCTTCTTCTGGGCATCGGGGACTCTGCCTTATCACAGAGAGGGGTGTGTGATGTTCTGGCTGTGTAAGCTTTCAGTAAACATGCTGTCTGAGTAAAGATTTACCGTGTGGCCACATGAAGAAAACCAGCCTCTAACACCTGTCCTTCTCCAATTCCTAACTATTGACTGGTCTTCTAAAACTGAAAGAGCTGATACAACCTTGCATAGCACCCGTGGTCCCTTGCCAGGCAGCACGGGGAAACACAAGGCCAAGTAAGGTGCCCAAGCCTCTCTTCCGTTACCTGTGGGAGTGTGGACGCAGGGTTATATAATCTTTTGGGGGTGCATTTTAAGTTTAAACAAAATTTTATAAAGTCCTGGGCAGGAGTGCCTGTGATGTATTTTCCAGCCGTAAGTGTTTTTGGTCCATTTTGTTGTCAGCTGTACAGGGTAATGTTTTCAACAGCATTCAGTTCAGTGTGTGCTTTCCTCAGTGCAGCCTTTTCAGAAGTAGAAGTCGTTAATCTAACAAACCCCATCTCCATAATCATTATGGGTAAACTGGATGTCAGTTTACAAGGAGCAGAATCAAAGTACTGTTTACTCCTTCCAGCGGTTTTAACATGCACAGTGAGAATTGTAGTTTAAAACGTAGAAGTGAGAATTGAATTCATCGAGGGACTCAACTGCTTTGTAATTCCCAGTTCTTACACTCCAAACTGTTCAAACTGTAAGTGGTGGCCTTTTAAGGAGAACCTTAAATAAAAGGTGTAGTATTTCTAAAAATTAAGTTCTGAATATATCGAAAACTAAAGTGAATTTGTTCCATTAAATATTTTAAAACTACCTGTATATATACATACATGTATTCGCATGTATACATATAGTACATACACACACGCACAGACATACATGTATATTAATTTAAGTTATACAGTTGTTTTTCTGAATATTTTAAACCTGAACAGCTAATCCACAGTCCTTTTGCTGTGAAGTTCTAACTGGTATTGATGCCGTGAAATAGTGCATTCAATGTTAACTGTTTGCTGGAAGATGATTCTTTGATTCTCCATTTTTTTTGCTGTGGGCCATGCTTCAGTTTTCTATGAATTACAGATAAATAAGAGCATTTACCTCACAGGTTTGTTTTAAAGTTGTTTTAATATTTTAATTTACTAAGAACAGTGTAGTGCATGGTAAATACTCAATAAATTTTAGCTGTTGTTATTTTTAGAGTGAATCGTGATCCTGGAGTATCACCATGGAGACAGCCCACGTATGCTAAAGTTATTGGGAAAAGAGCTCCTTGTACATTTGTTGCACTGCAAGTAGACTTTGAAAATTGAAAATATAAAAATATTTGATTTTTACGATGTGTGTATTTGTGTTAAACTTGAAAGATGTTTTTTCTTTTTTTGTTTCACACACATAGATAAGAGTATATACACATGCCAGAGAGATGTCCCAGACAGGCGAATTTGGAACTAAAGCCTTTTCTGTGTTTTCAAGTTAAAAAAAAAACCCACCAATTCATTTAAAAGCTCAGAAATACTATCATTTTAAAACAACCAATGAATCAGAAGCTTATGTATCACATTTCACTCCAGAGGATAATGTTTGCAAAATGTGGACTATTCAGGCCTTGAAACTGAGACTAATGTATACAGAGCAGAGTTGTTTCAGTCTTTGCTTGTTGTCGTGGATGCCAGTGACTCAGAAATCTGTTCCCTAAGAAATATACTGAAAACTTGGCGACATTATACTGAGTCTAATGGTTGGGAGAAAAGAGCACTGGCTTTGAAATGGGCAAGGCCAGGTTCTGATCCAGCCAAGCCACTCTCATGCTTCCCCGCTGATGTCATCCTGAGGGCAGGGACCTCATGGAATACATCCCGGTGTCCCTCACAGCACCCAGCCCAGGGGAAGCTGGCAGTATGTTTGTAGGAAGGTATGACACATAATCTCATGGGCAGGCACTTGACCGCTGATTATCTCTGAAAGGGAAGATTTGGGCTAGAATATTGTTTCCCACAGTATGCCACACGTGCCAATGGTAGGATAAGAACTGGCTTTCGGTGTACACTGATGGTTTTTAAAATTTTATAACTTATGTATATTTTAAATGGGTATTAAAATTATGTATACATTAAATTGGTATTAAAACAAGTGGCAGATCAAACTCGTGATTTTATCATTATCATTATTATCTGTAGATCACCACTATTTTGAAATACATTTATTTAGGCTGGAAATGACTATTAGCATAATGTATGGGTATAAGAAAAATTGTATCTGAATAACTAAAGACGAAAAACCATAGTCTGTGGGATCTCCAGACCCCTTCTTTTTCTGAAATTGTTGATTTCATTTTCTCAATTTGTTGGTTATTTAATAGGATACCTCCCCCGGTTTATATTTTTGCTATGCAAAAATGAAGAAAAGTGGAAAAATGGCATGTTGTTGTTCTTTGCATTTGAAACATGGAAATTACTGTTCTTACCCTGTCTTTTCTTACTGGAATATGATGAGTTAAAGAACTTCATTTTCCTTAGGGCTAAATGATGACTGCTGGAAGTAAATGCAATGTAATACCTGATGATACAGTTCTATGTACAGAAGTGCTAATGGAATGGAAAGGAGGAATGCTTGTCAACATCAATATCCATCAAAAACAAAAGCTAGTGTTAGTGTAATCATCAGCTGTTTTGTGTGTACTTTAATTTGTATTATTCTTTTCTCCTAGGTTCCTGGTGCAGTTCAGACAGGATAAAGTATGTGTGAAGTTTATTCAGGGCAACCAGAAAAATGGGAGTGTCCCAACGTGCAAACGAAAAAACAACCGTCTCCTTGAAGTCGCTGTTCCTTAACTGGTGCCTCCTCCTGCTTTCATGGACTTGTTTCTTTGTAATAGTGCAATTTGGTTTCGTTTTATTTGGGGTTCATTGTACGTTTGGGAATTGTCAAAGGCTAATACCTTTAAAGTCCCTTGGCAAAATAAAACTATTTGACTAATCAATTTTTATTATTGGAATAGTTTTAACCTTTAAAGGTGCACATTCTGTCCTGGGACAGGATTGTAGAAACTAACAGTGTCTATGCCATGTCATGTGTGTTCTTTGTTTAGTCATCATGTTAGGTCTGTGTACCCTAAATCAACATATTACTCATAGATCATTAATACATCTAAGTATAGGAAATGGTCCTAAAAGATAGTACATTCACTCCTCTAATATTTATGGAATGCCTGCTCTGTGCTAGGCACTGTACTACATGGTTTGAAAAGCTATGAGGAACTTGTTCTATTTTGAAGGCCACAGCATTCTGGCTGGTTTGGGCTGGCTTTACTATGGCTAAGAGGGCTTGAAAATGTTGAGACCAAAACAGTAATTGTTGATGATGGACAGCGTGATTAGAAATCCTGTAGTGTGACTTTAACAAAATACTTCAAAAAGGGCTGGTCCTAGGAAGTAGAACTATATGACTGGGTAAAATGGCTCTACGTGTGATTTCTATTTGAAAAGAAAAAACTGACATTTGAACAGGACTTTTAATTTGTTTAGATCTCTTGTAATTGCTTAGAAAACAGATTCATTCTTATTTTAGAAAAAGTGACAGAAGCAGTCCACTAAGGTTATATTTTCCTGTTTCTGGTAAACATCATATATGATCCTATATATGCTAATATTTACAGAGTGTTGTTTTCACCCAAATTTGAGTAAGTACTTCAAACAGCTAATACAATGAGGGCTGAAAGCCTTTCAGATAGAGGCAAACATTCTATACAATGTGCAATAAACATCCAAGATCGTTTTTGAAAGTTTTATTTATAGTAAACATTTTGTATGAGAGAGGTGATCGGTACAGGGTGCATATTTTAATCAAGGATCAAAATTGTTTGTGTTAATTTGCAGGACTTTTTTTTTTTCTTCAAATTTATAATAAGGATTCATTTTGGAAGCTACTTTTTAAACTTTGGAATCAAATTTCTTCTTATTTGGGAGGATAATGTATATACAATGGTATGTTAAATAATAAAACTGTTCTAATTTGGTGCCATTTCCTGGATCACAACTGTATTTTTGTACTTCAAGCTATTTTCTTATGTTGTGTGTCAATATATTGTCGCACAGAAAGGCTTTGCACTCCAAACATTTCATGTTCTCTGTATAATTGAATTTCACTTATCGTTTATAAACCAGAAACAATCATTGAAAGTATTTTCTGGGGATTTTCTTTTAATTTTTGTACTTAAAAATATTGCTTCCATAAAGAAATTCTCAGAAGCCTTTGTTTATTGGTGCAGAGAGAGGATACAATGACTTTCTTTCAATCTTCTCCAATGTGGACCTAAAGTGATAGATAGATGGTTCCTGAAATAGGTGAGTAGAAGTTTGGAACAGAGAGGTGTTTGTGTTTTGTTTTTTCTTTTCCAGTATGTAATACATTCACATTGTATAAAAAGATATACAATACAACACAAATTCTCCATCTCATCAGTCACCCTGCTGCTCAGTTTCTTGCCCCTCCAAAAATTAACCATAGTTTTCTGTTGCTTTGCCTTACTTTATACATATACTTACAAGAGGCAATAAAAATATAGATATTTACCTTCCTCCTGTTTAGTAGACAAAAGCTAACATGTTATAGGCATTTTTCTTTACTTTGCCTTTTTTGCTCTTCATTCTTTTTATAGTGGCAGACGTAGTCACCCATTGTATGGATGCACTATGTGTCTGTCCCCTACTGATCATCACTGGGTTGGTTCCTGAAGGAAAGTTTAAGTCCAGCATGGAGAGGACCAATATTCTATGGGTCTATTTGTCAAATTTTCTCTAATACCTTGTTTGCAGTTTGTTCATTAGGATCATTAGCGACAATAACATTAACATACAATAATGTATTTTTCAAAGTTTATTTCCAATAGAGAAACCATTTACTCTCAAACTTCATGGTAGGTATTCTGAAAAGATTAAAAATATCTCTGTAAAGTAGGTTTTTCCACCCCTTTATAAATTTTTTAATTATAGTTGACATTCAATATTATTTTATATTAATTTCAGATGTATAGCATAGTGGTTAAACATTTATATAATTTAAGAAGTGCTTCCTTCGTCTGACCAGTCTGGTACCCACCTGGCACTACACATAGTTATTACCATATTATTGACTATGTTTCTTATGCTATACACTAGCATTCCCATGACTACTTTGTAACAACCAATTTGTACTTCTTAATCCCTTCTCCTTTTTTCACCCACCCCTCCAACCCCCACTCCCATCTGGCAATCATCAAAATGTTTTCTGTTTCTATGAGTTTATTTTTGTTTTGTTTATTTTGTTTTGTTAAATTCCACATAAGCAAAATCACATTGCATCTGTCTTTCTCTATCTGACATACTCCACTCAGCATAATACCCGTCAGGTCCCATGCCACCACAGATGGCAAGAACCCATTCCCTTTCATGGCTGAGCAATATTCCATTGTATGTATGTACCACCTCCTCTTTATTCACCATCAGTGGACACCGAGGCTGCCTCCACATCTCGACTATCGTAAACAACGCTGCAGTGAACATATGGATGCACACGTACCTCCAAGTAACATTTGGGTTTCTTCAGATAAATACACAAGTGGGATTACTGGGTCCTTCATTGTCTCTTATAGCCTTTGTTTAAAGTCTGTTTTGTCTGGTATAAGTATTGCTACCCCTGCTTTTTTTTTGCTGCTTTTTTCGTTTCCATTTTATGGAATATCTTTTTCCATCACTTTACTGTCTGACTATATGTGTTGTACAATCTGAAGTGAGTCTCTTGTAGGCAGCATATGTAAGGGTTTTGTTTTCTTACCCATTCAGCCCTCCTATGTCGGTTGAATGGAGCATTTAACCCATTTACATTGAAAGTAATTGTTGATATGTATGTAGCTATTGCCATTTTATTATTCATAATTGATTTATTCATAAATGATTTTGTTTCTTTCCGTCTTAAAGAAGTCCCTCTAACATTCCTTGTAATACTGTTTTTTTGGTGATGAACTCCTTCACTATTTCTAGTCTGGGAAGCTCTTTCTCCGTCCTTCAATTTTAAATGATAGCTGTGCTGGGTAGAGTTATCTTGGTTGTAGGTCCTTGCTTTTCATCGTGTTCAATATTTTGTGCCAGTCCCTTCTGGCCTGCAAAGTTTCTATTGAGAAATAAGCTGATAGTCTTATGGGATCTCCCTTGTAGGTAACTAACTGCTTTGTTCTTGCTGTTTTTAAAATTCTCTCTTTGTCTTAACCTTTGGCATTTTAATTATGATGTGTCTTGGTGTGGGCCTCTTTGGGTTCATCTTGTTTGGGACTGTGCGCTTCATGGACTTGTCTATTTCCTTCGCCAAGTTAGAAAAGTTTTCAGTCATTATTTCTTCAAACAGGTTCTCAATCCCTTGCTTTCTCTCTTCTTCTGGTAGCCCTATGGTGCAAAGGTTGCTGTGCTTGATGTCCTGGAGGTCTCTTAAACTATCCTCATTTTTTTGGATTCTTTTACTTTTTGCTGTTCCAATTGGATGGTTTATGCTACCTTGTCTTCCAAATCACTGATTTGATCCTCTGCTTTATCTAGTCTGCTGGTGATTCTTTCTAGTGCATTCTTCATTTTAGTTGTTATATTCTTCACTTCTAACTGGTTCTTTTTTATGGTTTCTATATCCTTTTTTTATGCTTCCTATCTCTTTGTTGAAGTTCTCACTAAGTTTCTTGAACAACCTTATAACCATTGTTTTGAACTCTGTATCTGGTAGGTTGCTTGCCTCCATTTTGTTTAGTTGTTTTCTGGAGTTTTCTCCCATTCTTTCATTTGGGATACATTTCTTTGTTTCCTCGTTTTGGCTGCCTCTTTGTATTTGTTTCTATATATTAGATCTGCTATGTCTCCCAGGTGGCCTTATGTAGTAGGTGCCCTGTGAGGCCTTGGCACCATCTCCCTGGTCACCAGCTCTGGGTGCTCCAGAAGTGTCCCTTGTGCGGGTTGTGTGTGCCCTCCTGTTATAGTTGAGCCTGGAGTGCTTTTGGTATGCCATTGGGTGGGATTGACCCTCAGGCTGATTGTTTATAGGGTTTGGCCACATCCACAGCTTATGCGCTGCTGTGTGGGGGCCTTACCCCACAGAGAGGGGTTCTCCCCAGCAGACTCTAGTGTATATTGAGATCACCTTTTGTGTGTGCCACTTGTGGGGCTAATTGGGTGGTGCTCTGCTGTGGTCTGAACCCAACCTCCACATATGTTGGTTCTGGGGTCTCGGGAGGGGCTCTAATGCAGTCCCAGGTCACCTACTGTCTGTGACTGGCCAAGGTCTACCTAGTAGGAGCTACAAAATGATCCGCAGTTGATTGCTGCCATGCTAAACCTAGAGACTTGTGGGAGAGGCCAAGATGTGAACCAAGGATATCTGCCACCAGTACCGGGCCTGGGGTAGCTTCACAAAAAGCCATGACACATTGAGGCCTCCTACCACCTGCTGATTCCCTTAAGGTTCAGCCACTGATAAAGCCTCCTGTATTGCACAAGTTAGGTGAGGCAGGGTCTGGGGGAGTCACTAGAGTGGGAATCATTGTGGTCACCAGGTTAATATAAATTCTTGTTTGGTGCCAGTGCTGAGCCTAGAGCTACTCAGCAAAAATCGCAGCACACTGAGGCCGGTCATCACCCACCTGTAGCCTCCTGAATTTGATAGTTTTCCAAGAAAGTGCAATGTGGGCAGGTTGGCTCCTGGTACTGAGGGATTGGAGTGGGGCGGAGTCCCAGAAGGACTCACCAGGCCAATCAGATTCAGATTTGAATGTGTGGGGGAGGGCTCAACACAGGAAAGATCCTGCCCACCTTCCCGCAGCACTGGGAAGAGGGCCGCTCACAGGGATAATAATGAGTGTCCTCCAGGCCTCATACGGAAGCTACACACCTCAGTCTTCACTCGTGTGCCTCTGACACCCACATCACTATCTCAGCTGGAACCCAAGGTGAGTGCCTGCAAGTGAGTGAGTCTGTGGGGGCTGTTTAAGAGGACGCCTGGGTTTCCCACAGCGTTTTCTCCTACCTGGGTGTTCGGAATCCCCACCGTTTTTCACAGCCAGATATGGAAGCTCATCTTCCCAGCACCAGTACTCTGGATTAGGGAGCCTGGTGTGGAGGGTTGCCATCTCTCTCTCCTCCAGGGAGAAACGGGCCAAGATATCCCTCCTGATTCTCAACTGCCACAGTTGAGAGGTTTGGGGCCCATTCTGCATCTCCACCCCTCCTACCAGTCATCACGTGGCTTCTTTATATTTTTAGTTTTAGGACTTATGTTCATGAAATTCATTCTAGGTGGGTTGTGACTTGACTTGGTGGAAAAAGTTTTCTGATCTTTTGCAAGTAAGCTTCCTTGTATCAGGGTGAAATTTGCCTCCGTAGAGTTCCTTAAACCAAACTAGCCAGTTTGGGGGAGCATCCTTAAACAATACAGTTGTTAAGTGAGAGTTCTTAGTGCTTGAAATATAAGGGGTGATGTCTCCTTTCTTTTCCATAAGGAGCAAGGTAGCAATTAAGGAAAATGTTAACTGCTGCGAGCAATTATTTAGAGATTTTCAGCTTAGAAATGGAATATTAAACCCTAATTTTCAATCCTGAGGTTAGAGGTCACTGCCCTTCAGAGGCACTTAAACTATTTTCTTATTGGAAACCCTTTGCATTCGCCAGTAGGGAAAGCAGTGATAATTTGACCTCACTGGAAATGAGAGAGCTACCTCGTTCCAGGTGACCCACTGTAAGTGCAATGTTTCCCATTATGTCACCAAATCAATCTGGGTCAAAATCACAAAGAAAACTTGTTTTAAAAGAACAAAACAAAACAAAAAGCCATGCTGATTATTGGGCTATACCTCTTCACAACTGAATCAGAATCTCTGGAATAGTTGAACACAGGTACTTTAAAGGAAATCTCCAAGTGATCGGGCACATTAAAGTTTGAGAACTACCAAGAAAAACCGTAGAACTATTCTGTAGCTACACACAGCCATCTGTTTTAACAAGTCCCTCAGGAGGTAATACTGATGCAAACCTAATTGAGAACCACTGGTCTACAGCTTCTCTTTAGCTACACATGTTGGACCTGCCAATGCTGCACCCCTCCCCCAATGCCTGACTAGAAGTTACTGATAAACTAGCATTGCCCTATTACAGTGGGTAAACGACCAATATTTTTTTATCTTTGAATTTCTTTCACTGTCCTGCAATGGAGAAGTAAAGTATTGGTGGCATGCCAGATTTCCTATGTACCATGAGCTAGCCACACAGACCTAACTTGTTCCCGACCACCAGTTAGTTGCCCAGCTCCTGGAGTGACTTGAAGATCTTAACTAACAGGTGATGTGCTTAAAAACAAGGTCACCAGGTAATGTGTACCAAAAATCAGACCATGGTAGTCACCAAGTTTGCAGTGTGGATGACACAATTACTTTTTTTTTAGTAAGCAATATGACCTTTATTGAAGTAATGACCTTTATCAAATACAGTAAAATTATTTCACAGGAGAGGAATTTATATAAATACGCACTTGACTTCCATCTACCGCAGGGTAAGAAAGGAACTTTGGGAAAGTTACTCTGTAATAGGCTGGTTACATTTTTGTATTTCACACTCTTGGAATAATAACTTGGACCCAGTACTCAGGTGTAAGACCTTCAGCTCAAGTTTGAATACCTTTGTTGATACCCCAAGAGTTACGGGGTATGTGTAATGGCAAAGAGCCAAAGCCAAGAATTCTGAGAATCAGGCACAATCCTCAATACTGAGGATTTGGCTGAAATCTAGGAGAATAAATGGCTTTATTATGCCATTTCAATTAATAGGCTGAGTGAGAACTCTCAAGTTCATGTAATTGAGTATAATTGTGATAATTAGAGCATAATTTAAAATACTTTTAGGCTAAATATAATAGACGAGGTTTTTTTAATGCTATTTTTCATATACTACGTAAGTCATTTAGGTTCTAAGATATTCAGATAACAAGCACTCTTTAAAATTGTGTACATTGCTGGGGAAGGAGTACATTTTTTACTGTGTATTAAGTTTTTTGCAGAAAGCATTGTAGTAAGAGCCTTTGTTTTTAAACTGGGCAATTAAGTTCAGGGGTGTAGAAGGGAAGATAATTGACTGTAGTATTGCTCTTCTTCCTGGTGAGAAAATCAGCTGTGAGTTTTCATTGTCCATTTGAAGATTTAATGTTGAGGTGTTAATATACCAGAGGTGCCAAAAAAATGTATACACATGACTTGTATTCATCTTTTGTTATTGGTATATATTGAGTATTAAATTTTAATACAGTTTTTCCTTTCTTAAAATATGTATATATTTTTTGGTACCCTTTGTATTATCAGCGGAGGCATTCTTTAATCTCGTTTTAACAGTTCCTTTATCTGCTCTTTAGGTCTCAACTTTTGGTTATCTAATCCTTGGTAAGCCATGCCGCTCATAAGATGGCACTTCTTTATGATCTCATCAGGTTTTATTTCAATAGCCACTCAGTAGAAAATTAACTTTTTGAGTGGGTTTCCTCCAAATCTTGGAATTGTTTGCCTCATCCTCTTTGGTTTGGAGATCATTTTTAAAAATCTGGAGTTAATTACAGTACAGAATAAACCACAATCTCTTCCTCATTAACTTATTGCTAGCATGATGGCCAGAGACCCTCTGTTCAGTTCCATAATATTCAACAAAAATCTAACTTTGTAACCAAGGAAAATAGTCTCAGCTTCTCAGTATTGAAGGAGGAAACTGGGAACAGAATTTAATTCCATATTTACCCAAAGACCTTGCAGTGCCGAGAAAAAGAAACAGAGCAACAAGTCACTTTATCATTTTACTCATTTTTAAATGTATTTTTGTCCAGTTTTGAGATATAATTGACATAACATTGTATTAGTTTTAGGCATACAAGATGATTTGATATATGTATATATTGCAAAATATTTACCACAATACATTTAGTTAATATCCATCACCTCACATAATTAAAAATTTATTTGTGTGATTAGAATTTAAGATTATTCTCTTAGATCATTTCACTTATTTTATACTCATCCCAATTTTCCTTTTTTCCTTCCTCCATTCTTCACTCCTTTTCCTTCCTTCCTTCCTTCCTTCTTTCCTTCCTTCCTTCCTTCCTTCCTTCCTTCCTTCCTTCCTTCCTTCCTTCTTTCCTTCCTTCCTTCCTTCCTTCTTTCCTTCCTTTCTTCCTTCCTTCCACACATCCATTCTTCTATCCTTTTACCAATCATTGAATCTAGCATATTCTCCTTAATACTTTTAATGACATACACATCAGAAATGTATACAAACAGAAATGTACCTATCAGGAATTTTTACGAAGTGAACACATTCATGTAACTAGCACCTAAAACAAGAAATATCCCAAAGATAACACCCAGCAGCCCCCTTCTTCATCCCAGTCATAATCCCCCACAAAAGTAACTTCTATTTTCTAGTACCATATATTAATTTCACCTATTTTTTTTTACATCATATAAACGGAATCATGCAGTATATACTCTTCCCTCTGGCCTCTTTCATTCACCATTATAATTGTGAAATTCAGTCTTACTGTTGCACATAGCTAAAGTTTGTTCTCCTTGCTGTGTAATATTTAATCATCTGGGTAGACTACAATTTTGTTATTCATTTTACTGTTAACGGACATTTGGCTATTATGCATAGTGTGACTACAAACATTCTTGTACATGTTTTGGTGGATATCTGTATACATTTCTACCAGATATATACCTAGGAATAGAACTGCTGGGTCACAGGGTTTGCATCTATTGAGCTTTAATAGATTCCGTCAAACACTTCTAACGGATCAGACCAGTTTCCATTCCCACCAGCAGTGTACTGGGCTTGCAGTGCTTTACATCCTGGCCACACCTCATATTGTCTTTTTAATTTTGGACTTCTTGCTGGATCTTAGCTTTAATTTTCATTTTCCTGATTACTAATGAATTAGAACACCTTTTCAATATTGGCATTTGCATATAATTTGTGAAGTACCTATTCAAGTATTTTGCCATTTTTTTTCTGTTGGGTTGTATATGTATTTCTTCTTGATTTGCAGTTATCTTTTGGATATGAGGCCTTTATCAGATATGTGTATGGCATGTATCTTCTCACTGTCCGCAGTTATCTTTTTACTCTCTTATCTGCGTGTCTTTGTGAACAGACATTCCATTTTCATACAGTCCAGTTTACCAGTTCTTTCCTTGATGGTTAGTACTTTTTGTTTCCTGTTTAAGAAATATTTGCTTACCCAAAGTTATAAAGATATTTGCCTATGATTTCTTTCAGAACCTTAATTGTTTTATCTTTTATATGTAGCTCACTAGTCTACTGGAATTGATTTTCTTTTTTGGATGGTGTAAAGTAGGGAGTCAAGATCATTTCTTTCCATATGGATACCCAGTGGACTCAGCACATTTTATTGAAAAGGCCATCCTTGTCCCACTGTACTGCTTCTAGATTCTCTCTTGTATTAAATCATTTATCTGTGTGATTACTAAACTGTGTTAATTATTATAGCTTTGTAAAATGTTGGCATAGTCATTTTGAAATGAAATTCATAACTTTTAGTTAGAGGTCATATGCTCTTGTGACTGGAGAGGGAAAAGCATTAAAACTAATAAATACACATTTTGAGGTATTTAGAGTAGTGTTAGCTCATCAGAGTTCTAAAAATATGAACATAAAATCAGCTCTTTCCTTTAGCGATGGAGATTCAGGTATGGGAGTTCCTAAGTGGGATCATATGGGGGAAAATATTAAATGTTTCCTGGAAATAAATTAACAGCTTCTAATTTTATGTGATATTTTGGTTTTCCATTGACTCAGTGGTTTCTATATTACCAATTATCCCAATTTTAAGTTTTCCCTAAAGTCTTCATATAATTACTCTCTTATATAAAAGTGCATGTGAATATTTTGTTTTTAAGTTTCCCTGTCACATTCAGTTTCGTTAGTAGTGAGAGACCTCTAATGGTTTTTCTAGTTTTTTAATAATCTTTAACAATATTTTTACAATGTTTTACAACTTGTTATCTTGTGCAATGATAACAATTTATAGATGAGGCCAGATGATGCTAGAAGTGGAGTCCACATCTTTGTTTGGCTTCTTTAGTGCTCCCACACTTTTTTAAAAAGATTTTTCTAAATCATTTCCTAGTAATCACCCAATCCACCCTCGTGTGCAGTTAAATTCAGTATTAAATTTAAATTTAAACTGAGCTATTTAAATTCAGTATTAAATTTAAATTTAAACTGAGCTATTTAAATTCAGAATTGCCTTTTCTAAAACGATCACAGCAAACTCAGTTTTCCTGAAGTTGAAATTTTAATTGACAGAGGAACAGTACTAAAAAGGCATTTAGTAGCCGTTTTTCAGTAAGATTAAAGGCATACACATCTTTTTTCCCCCAATCAGGAGCAAATTGTAGGCAAAGGAAAACGTACTTAACATTCATTTTACATGCAATCAGTTGCCTGGAAAGTTACGTGCATCTATAAGTCAAAAAGGAAATAAGTTTATATCAGTCTAAGCTCAAACACAGAAGGGAGAGGGATAGAGTAGTTAGACATTGCATAGCAGAAAATAAAGATTTTCCTCCATTTAGAAACCTGATAGTAATCCTTCAGTTACAAATTCACCTTTGTTCATTCAGTAATGTGTCTGGTGATATTGCCATTCTGTTGTCTCGTGAGTCCTACCTTTTAAAAGGGAATAGTGTCATATTTAAGCAGAATAAGCAAGACTCCTTCTCTTTGTCATAGCTCCTAAAAATTACCTGAAAATGAGTTTCCTAGAGCCTGAAAACAGCTTTTAGAATAAAAGCTCATAGAAGATTGGACTGTACCTCTTAGGAATCAGCACTGTTTTTATTCAAGGGAAACTACCTAATACTTTTTGATAGGGGAAAATCAGTATGTTTCTACTCAGATGACCAATACAGCATTTTTGAGAATCAAGTTCAAAAAGGGTTTTGCAAATTTAATGCCTCCAAACATCCATTTACACATGAGAGGAGAAGAATTCCTATCTTGACAGCTATTTTGTAGAATTTGGGTAACCATAAACACAAATGAAAAGGAAAAGCTTCATAGGTATCTTGGTATTTGTTTTCATTGGAAAATACATTCACTTCACTGTAGCTTTGACCATAAATGGGGCAAAAGTTCCTGTATCTTGGTATTTGTTGGCAGACTTGGCACTTACTAAGGTAGAGATTCAGGAAATGGGAATAGCTGGAGTCTAGTCTTTCTGATCATTTTGGAGACTGTTTTGTAACAGCTGTCTTTACTTCCTTGCACAAGTTGGACTTGAATCTGAAAAATAAGTGGGATCTGGTCACATTAAATGAAAGGCACTTGGGGACTGTAGCTGAAAAATTATAAAAGGGGAAGGAAATCCACCCACTAATTTGTTCTTTCTACTAGGAAAAAACCCCACAGAGGAAGATGCCATGTGTGGTGTCTTGAACTGTCCCAGACCACACCACAAAGTTTGTCTGAAAGAATTTATTTCACAAGTGTGGTCTGATACATACAGAAGCAGGCACACCATTTATATCGCTATCGTAAGATGCCATTTCTGATGGATACGTGTGTCTCGTTAGGACAACGGATATAGGCCTGCTCTACTCATCCAACTGCACAGAAATCATCATCAGTCACATGGTTGCCACTTTCAAACAAACCCATCTTGAATACTTTATCTTTGTGGCAACCACTTCAGGATTTCATTACATTTTCTGCTGAGTTATGGTACATCCTCGTAATAGGAACTGCTTTATGTTGAGGGTAGAGATGTAAATTCCAATTTTGCTTTCAAGTCCTATTTTGACGTGATCAAATCACATATTTTTCAATAATGGCGTTACCACTTATTCTTTTCCTGGAGCTAGTAAAATGCCTTTAAACCAAAATCAGATCCCTGACTGGGCCATTTTGCTCCATCTTAGACTTCACCCCAATGAATCTTGCCAAAGTTGTATCATTAGACAAAAATGCAAGTCAGCAGCTTAGCAGAAACCCTACACTGCCATTCAAATGAAGCTATATTGAGAGTGGCTCAAAGGTTGCCATCTTGATTTAGGAAAATGGATGCTGAGGATTAAAAGTGTTAGTGAAGGAAAAACACTTTATAGTCTTGTCTAAAAAGAAAAGCATTTTCCCAACACAGTGGAGTTTCAAGAATATCAGTGAGATAATACTATATTAAGAGATTGTCTGTGTCATCTAGTTGGGTGGGTCCCAGCATTTTCTAGTATGAAGGCCTCTTCTTTTTTGAGTAACTGCATGACGGTGGTCACACTTTTATCATCTTTTGATTGGGCAAACACATATATAATTTGTATAAGTTTATGACAACTAAATTTACATTTCTCAACACATGTGCAGAATGGAATTACATATGTTTGCAGCCATTTATAGAGTCACCAGGACTTGGTTTATGAGGACTTGTAGACTTCTTTCAAAAACTCCAACGTTTGGGGATTATCAATTTGTATCTTCTGATCCCTTCATTTTATAGGTAAGAAAAGTGAGGGCTCAGAGAGATTCAATGATTGGCCCAAGATCTTATGGTCTTTGGCAGAACTAGATTGCAATCCATGTCTTCTGGCTTTTCCACTCCCCACTACAGGCTCCCTTAGGAGAATTAGGAAACGCATGAATATTCATTTATGAATTTATAGTGGTGGATATTAATGGAAGACGCCACAGTACAAAAAAATGTACAGGAAAGATGGGACCCCAATGTAGAAGTTAAAACTGGCAGTGCCCAGCATACAGTAATTATTCAATAAATAGAGCAGATGGAAGACAACTTCTTTCCCATGTCTAACCCTCTGCTCTCCCTGGCATTCCAGTTTCCTTAAATATGAAGTTGTCACTATCCTTGTTCATCCAAGTTATAAAATTAAATGTTCAAACCTGCTTTTCCCAAAGATCTTTATTACAGAAATTCAGTTCCCAACCCCGGCCATTCTCCCCACAACCCATAACTTTGTGTAATAACTTTATGGGACTTACTTTTCATACCATTCCTCTGGCAGGAAGTGGGCATAAGCAGATGGATTATTCTCATTTCCCAGGCAAATGTTTTAGAAAGAAACTTTCTCTCTTGTGGTCCTAAGGAGAGTAACGTTGATATGAACAATTAAATAAGATTTCCCCTGGTCTTCATTCATTCTTTCTGGCATTATGGGAGCTATCTCCGAGCTAATTAAGATGGTAGATATTGCAGAACCAAATTATATCTTTAATATCATAAGTATAAACAATCCTGCAGCATGAACACCCATTTCAGAAACACATTTGCATCTTCCCTAAACCCATGAAATTGTTACTTGAGTCCCACTGGACCCACTATTTGTGGAAGAGTCAATAAAGACGCCCCAGGATGAGAGCTTTGTGTCAAGCAGAGCCAGGCATTAATTCAGATTATCCAGTCCGGGATTCAGCACTCTTTCAGACAAGTCAAGGCTATACTCTCTTGATATCCTCCAAAGGGAAGAGGAGACAACAGAGACCTTCAGCTGCCTGAAAAACAAAGGGTACTTAGGTATTTTGTCTTAGGGAAAATTGTTATCTTAAGTTTACTTGATAGTGACCATGTTTAAAGTAATAGTACTTAAGTCTGTATGGGACTAGGCACTTCATTTGTTTTTAAAGAACAATTGTGGCTGCTTGCCACACACCATTTATTTAATAGAAAGGATCAGGGAAACAAATTGAGTTTCATGAGTCTGAAGGAAGCCAACACCTGCTACCTCTGATAAGCAAAGTAATGGTGGGTATTTATACAGATTTGCACTGCTCAGACAGGGTGGGGGGTGGGGGCAGGGGGGCTAACATCTTTTATCATTTAGGAAGACCATTTTAGAGCAGATTGGAGGTTCCATTTAAAGTCAGCCAGCTTCATTAAATCTTAATCCTGGTTTATAATCTCTCTCTCTCTCTCTCTCTCTCTCTCTCTCTCTCTCTCTCTCTCTCTCTCTCTCTCTCTCTCTCCCCCTCACACACACCCCAGGGCTTCTGTAGCACACACTGGCTCATGTTGGGTTTTTTTAAGGACAAACCTTCACTAGCACTCACTTTGCCCTGTTATTCTTCTCATTTATCTCAATCTCTCTAATCCCTGCATCTCTTAACCTCCTCAGGACAAGTGCAAAGCAAGAGCCCAAATTATTGGCATTGGAATTTGGCCCTGAAGCAATCCTGAGATAGCCTAGGAGGATTGCTCACACTTTTCTCATAAGAAATTAGTAGCTCAAATTCCTTAACTCAAATTTCTTAAAATTCAAAAATAATGATTTTGAGAAATTGATAATAAATCGATGAAGGTTAAAATGGCACACAGTAAAATATGTCATAGATGAAGATTTGATTGGAGAACTCCTGCATGAAAATTGCACCTATAACTACCTTGGTTCTCGTCTGAAGCAACTCTGGAGAAGTCTATGTGCTTCAACATGTATCGCATCCTCATTTAAAAAATAGAGGTTTGATATCCTCTGTTTCTTCATTCATATGTAGGACGGGTCTCACCCTAGGTACCCTGTATGCAAGGTAGTCAGCAGCACTGGGAACATGCAGCCCCAGGGTTACATACTGTGCTTATCAATGTGACAGGCAGGCACTCTCTGCTTTGGGAGGAGCTGGGATGTTTGAAGCCACTTCCAGTGAGAGAAAACAAAACAAAACAAAACAAAAAACCAAAACAAGCTATCAGAAAAAAAAAAAATTGTAAGAAAAATAATGAGAAATAAAATTTACAGAACATGCCTAAAACAGATGTGTTTGTATTATCCCATTGGGATACATTTTGTCCTTGAGTATATTCTGTATAGCACATGTTTTCTTTAAAAAAGAAGTCAGCTATCACTTCCTCTGTTGCCTCCCTTTTATTTTCTGGACCCCTTAATAAAATAATTCTGTTACAGAAGAAGAGTAAAATAATATGATCAGATATGTTTCCCACAAATAAAACTAGCTACAGCTTTGAAAATATTTTTTTTTAACTACTGAAGTATGGCGTAAGAGAACAGTGGTTTTAGCATCTTTAGCGTGTCCTTCAGCACTTGATGTGAATGACAGCTAATAGAAAAGAGTCAGGCTGGCGAATGACTGCCCCACCTCCAAATGGCTCTTGAACAGACACAGCTGGTGCTTTGGACCATAAAGAGAAATAATTACTTCTGCAGAGTTTAATTTATGCTTCATTTAAGATTTGTAGGAAATAGCTTACTACTGTTCCCCTTTAAATCTTTGGGGCTTAGGTGCCAAAGAAGCTAACCATGTAGACTCCTACTCCTTCCATTTCTGGCACTTATTCAGCATGAGAGGACTTATTTGCATTTAAATGTTAGATATGGGGCCTTTTTGGACTTAGTGCTGTTTGTAAGATTTCCTTGTGCTGGTGACTGACAAATGGATATTTAAAACAATCAAATGCATGCTATTATTTGAAATCATATGATTTAGTCTCTCTTGTGGCTAAACTGTTTTCCAAAATAAAAAGTGTCCAGAATCCTCAGCTCTGCAGATGACGTGTGTGTGCACACATGCGCACGCCTGCATATGCACATGAGTATACATAAAAAAAAGAAGGGGAAAAAAACCTCACTATGTGCTTGCTTCTTTGAACTTGAACCTCATCTTGCAAACAGGCAGATCTCATGTGTGATGTATCTAATCAGGAAGTACTGGAGATATTTCTGTAACTATTTTGCAACATAATGCTATATCTTTCTGCCTCCCTTGAAAATAACATGTCCTGTGTCTCAAAGATCATAACACTTGGGTTACATTTTTTTAAAAGCAAAAGAACAAAATAAAATTCCATGATGCTGGCTTGGACCGTATCCACCATACTCTCTGGAGCAAAGTCCCAGATGCCAGGCCCCTAGAGGTCACTTGTTAATTCCTTCCCTGCTACTGGAAAAATGTAGCTTCCTTTCATGCCATCAGGGAGATGCTCTATTGCTCTCTGCAGAGTGCACTGGTGTGTTGGCCTGTGTCTAGGCCATTCTGACAGACTAATGGGGAGGAAGGGTGAGAGAGATGAGAGAACAGATGATGATGACATTATGGAAAGACGGATGTGGCCAAGCTGCCTGAACAGAGTAGCAGGCAAGGCACAGCGACTGGGACTAAGAACAAGGGTTTGGGGGGGCGAAGATCAGTGGGAGGAAATACGGCTGTGATGGCAGAGGCAGTGTAAATACTCTCTAATTAATGAATAGTGTTCAGTTACACCCTTAAATTTCTCCTCGTCTTGTAGAACGCAATATTATAAAATCACAATTATTTGTCTAAATCATAAACCTAACTTTTCAGGAAGGCTCAACAAGGGAACTTTTCTTTGAGAGGTTGCTTCCTGTGTATTTGAATGACGTTCCATTCTTCCTTCCCTATCCCCCACCTTCCACTGACTCACTCTAGACAGCAAAGCTTTGTGCCCTGGGAGGACATCCCCACACTTTCTTACATTCACTCTACCCGCCTCCCAACAGGTGTTGTGTAAGACTGTGCTCTGCACTTCATTTGTCTTTCCATCCTCTCAGCTCAGTTCACTGCACCTCTGGAAAGTTTATTCTCTTCTGCTTGTACACACTCTTATAATCTCCTTCCGTCTTGCCCCTTAGCCTCTCAGTTTTCTCAATAGAATTATATTTCTTCTTCATCTTTATAGCATTTTGGTGCCAAAAAAGATGTGCTAATCATGGCAAAGTAACTCTTTCCTTCAGAGCCCTTAACTAATTTTGAATGCTTACTACATTCATTAGTAAGATTCTTTTGTTGAGTTTTTCTCTCTTTCACAGGAGTGTAACACCAAGAAGGTGGAGATTTTGGTTTTCCTCACTCCCTTTTTTATATTCCCAGCTTCTATATAGTGACATGCATATGGCAGACACTTAATCAATATTGTTGAGTTATTGAATGAATGAATGCAATATTTATTGAGCACCTACTATACGAGGTCTGACAATTAAGTTTGCAAACTCATCCTAGAAAAAGTGCTCCATACCTCACTGCTGAATATCACTATGGTCACCTTTGAAGTACTCCCCTTGGGAAGCTATGTACCCATGGCAGTGCCTAGTACACCCTTCAAAGTAATTTTGGAACTCTTTTTCTGGAATGGCCATCAGAGCTGTTGTCGTATTACCCTTGATGTCCTGAATGTCATCAAAATGTCTTCCTTTCAATATTTCCTTTATCTTTGGGTAAAGAAAGAAGTCATTAGGGGCCAGATCAGGTGAGTAGGGATGGTGTTCCAATACACTTATTTGTTGACTGGCTAAAAACTCCCTCACAGACAGTGCTGTGTGAGCTGGTGCATTGTTGTGATGCAAGAGCCATAAATTGTTGGTGAAATGTTCAGATCATTTTTGTCTAACTTTTACATGCAGCCTTTTCAGCACTTCCAAATAGTAAACTTGGTTAACTGTTTCTCCTGTCCAGTTGGTACAAATTCATAATGAATAATCCCTGTGATATCAAAAAAGTTTAGCAACATCGTTGCAATAAGTTCGTGAACTTAATTGTGAGACCATGTATGTCAGATGCTGTTCTAGGTGCTGAGGATATAATGACAAATATAATTGACATGTCTCTGAGCTCTTGGAGCTTACATTCTAATTGATAAATGCACCAAATGATTCTCTTTTAAATAAAAGAAAAAGCAATTGAAAGTAGACATCATAAAATACCAGTATGATCAAGCTCTAAAATCCTTGAAAATAAACACAAAATTCTATCTCCTGTCTTTTTTCTAATTAAATGCCAGCTTTTAAGTAGAAATATTTCTTACTTTGCCTCATTATTTTTCTCTTTTAATGGCCATTATTATATAGTATTACTGTTAACTATGTATTGTTTGCAAACATGAGGTATTTCAGCCACATTATAATATGAACAGACTTTGGATATGAGCATAAGGAACCAAACTGTCTTTTAGAACACTTTTTATGGGAAAAGATATTCATGTATCTAATATTGAACTTAATTAACTCTTGAAATGCAGCCTGTCTGCATGGTTAGACAGGATTTCAGCATGAGCAAAACCCAATGAACTGTTGACAGAAGCATTGTGGAGTGTTAGGCTGGTTTAAAAAAAAAAACGGATGTAAATATTTTATCTACTCATTGCCCCAACAACATCATTAAGAGGAAGAACTTGATCATGGCCCTGTCACGTGGGTGCTAGTATGGTGTCTCCTTCCCAGATTACGGGCTCTCCATCACTCAGACTTCTCTTCCAGAGGGAAAAATCAAACAGACAGCTGCCACCTTTGTTGATGGGGAAGACCATTCATCAACTAGAAATGGTGGCTAACATTTTCAGCAAATCACATGAATTACTGTTAGATATTAAAATTAAAAGGCAAAAATGCTACATTGATTTTGCAGAATTTCTTTTATTTTCTTGCATTATTGCTTCCTTTGCATTCATTTATTTATTCATCCATTAAATACAAAGAGAAATAATATGAGGACTATGCACAACAACAAGCTATATACATATGCTGCATGTTACCTTTCACTGCAATTAACAGATAGAATTTAAAAGTTATGGTAGCAGTGACTTTAAACTGAGCCTAACTCAAGTTGAAACTTTCACTATCTTCTCTGTCATTTATTTCATATTGTTATGAGTGTGGCAAAAAGCAATAAACATTAATATTTGAGATGATTAAGGAACGGCATGTACTTATTCAAATATATTTAATCTTACAGTAGATTATTTCATTCATATCAATTCTACTTAAATGTTTTCAAATACGTTGATAGTGACCGTCCTAAAACTGAAATTTTTTTTTTGCTGAGGCAAATGCTTTCTTACAAGTCTTGTTATCGTTGCTGAGAACACCTAAGTGTATATTTTCTCATGTGAATCAGTGTAGTGAGAGGTAAAGGGTGTCTTCCTATCTAATACGGGTAAGTCAAAATGTCAAACAAGCATTTATTTATAAACTTGCTATTCTAAAGACTCTACCTCTTATATGAGCTCAAATCTTCTACATGTGCTCTTCATTTAAACGAAAACTGGTATGGAAACCTGTACTTGCAAAACATAATTTAGGGATAGCTTTGCTTAATTAAAGATTTCTTCCCTTTAAGAAAGAATTTACTGTGGGGCTTATTTCAATAGCTAACAACAGCAGCAAATTTTCCTTTTTTTTAAGATTTTATTGGGGAAGGGGAACAGGATTTCATTGGGGAACAGTGTATACTTCCAGGCCTTTTTTCCAAGTCAAGTTGTCCTTTCAATCTTAGTGGTGGAGGGCGCAGCTCAGCTCCAGGTCCAGTTGCCCTTGCTAGTTGCAGGGGGCACAGCCCACCATCCCTTGCAGGAGTACAACCGGCAACCTTGTGGTTGAGAGGACGTGCTCCAACCAACTGAGCCATCTGGGAGCTCAGTGGCAGCTCAGCTCAAGGTGCCGTGTCCAATCGTAGTTGCAGGGGGCGCTGCCCACCATCCCTTGTGGTTGAGAGCCCACTGGCCCATGTGGGAATCGAACCGGCAGCCTTTGGAGTTAGGAGCATGGAGCTCCAACCGTCTGAGCCACCGGGCCAGCCCAGCAGCAAATTTTTAATTCTGAGTTTCGAACTTACCAAAAAGACTGATAGTGCTTAAAGGGGACGTAAGACTTTTGGGTTTCTGTTACATCATCCTCCCAACCCTCTAGCTCACCCTCTTTTGGTGTCTTTCATTGCTTTAGTGCCTTGACTGGATGAGCACATTTTCTTTTATTTTTCCAGTCTGAGAGATTGCTTCACTACGTGAAGGTGTAGTCAACACCGCAGTCCAGTACCTCTTAAGAATTTGTACCTCCTTCTGGAAGCATTCTGCTCAGAGCAGGTATTATGATCACTGGCTGAATGTTTTCTAGACCAAAGCTTTCATCTCCACCCATTAGGGAAAATGCCACATAAATCACTGTGTCAGTCATATCTCTGGCATGCATCACTCCATCAGAAATGGACCTGCAGTCTTAAGTAGGGGGAATTCAAGCCTAGGACACAGACTTGCTGAAGGTTGGCCCACTGCAGATGGTTTCTGCCCTATCTCATTTCCAGTGTGGGAAGTAGGACAAAGGATTTTAGGAGCACAAGCATCCAGTCAGACCGACACTCGTAGATGGGGACTCGAGCAGGCCAGATGTCCCAAGTTACATGTGGAGAAGTGTTTGTGGTTGATTCTGTTTGAAATTGATTGTTGATACTCTCATGGGACAGCCTGTGACAAATAGTATAATAAAAATGTTAAAAATAGCATATTTATTCCCAGGAAAAGCTGAGTTCCCACAATTCAGCGAGCTGGGAAAATTGCTAGAGTATTTGCACACAAAGTGCTGATTCTCTGTTCTTATAATCCGTTCATTACACATAGGATTTTTCATTATAATTTTTGTTTTTCTGAACTCTGAACAATACTCCATCTAGCCCTTTAAGGAATAGAACAAGTAAGTCAACTTACATGTTTGAATAAAATTTTGCAATCCAACTAACATGTACATACAATATTGATAAATTAGTTATAAAAATGACAGTCAATTTTTAAGAAAATTATTTATGTACTGTATACTAGCCCTGTCCAATGGAAATATAATGTGAGCCATAAATGTACTTCTTATACGTATTTAAAACTTTCTAATAGCCACTTTAAAAAAGTAAAAAGAATCAAATGAAATTAATTTTAACACTATACTTAAAGTAGTTTATTTGATCCTATTTATCCAAATTCTTTCAATATGAAATCAGTGTAAAAAATTGAGGTAGTTTACATTTTTTTCTTGAATTAAAGGTTCAAAATTCAATGTATTTTATACTTGCAGCACACCTCAATTTAAACTACCCCTATTTCAAATGCTCAGTTGCCACATGTAGCTAATGGCTATCGTATTAGACATCAGAGATCTATAGCAAACATTTTTTTTAAAGAGAAAAAATACCCTTATCAATGTTTCTTAGGGCCTTTGATATACAGTGGAATGGTAGGATTTTCAGAGGCATAGATCTTGGTTGAAAATGTAAGAGAGGAAGAATAAGACAGAGCAGGGAAATACTTTGTGTAATTGTGATTAAGGTCAATTAGGATGAAAAATGTTTGGAATACCTAAGTAGTTCTTAGATTTCAAACAGTACTATGTAGCAGGAATGCTTTTGGCTGCAAGTAACACAACACTGAATTATAGTAACTGTGATAGTTAATTTTATGTGTCAACTTGGTTCGGCCATGGTACCCAGGTATTTGTTCCAATATTATTCTGAATGTTTCTGTGAGTGTGTTTTTGGATGATATTAACATTTAAATAGGTGGACAGTCCTTTATTCTCTGGATCTTCAGCCTGCTGGGCTACCCTGAAGATTTTAGACTTGCTAGCTTCTATAATCATATAAACCAATTTCATAAAATAAATCTCTTTACACACACACACACACACACACACACATAAACACACACACACAACACACACATTCTGTTGGTTGCCTGTTGATATCATGGCATTATGTCTGTGATTTTCTTGGCCTTTCCTTATGCTTGTTACAAAGTAGATGCTATCTCTCCAGGCATCACATTTGTATTCAAGACAGAAAAAAAAAGAAAGAAACTGGGATGATGTTAAGGAAACAAAACCTTTCAAAATCCTCCCCTGTAATCTCTTATCTATATCACATTGTATCACAAAGTCACTACTAGTTGCGAAGGAGGCAGGAAAATCAAGTGCTTTTTCCCCCCAGCTTCTATAGCAGAAAGTAGCAAGAGAGAAAGAGATTGAAAATTACAATTGGACCAACGAATCCATGGTGTCAAACACTAACTACAAGTTGGTACAATCCTTTTAAAAGGGAGTATATAAATCTATAATATATAATATGTAATATATATTATGATATATATAATATAAACCATAACAATTCCAAACTTTCCATAAGTGATAAACATTAGGTATTCCTTTCATCATTATCTGTAATTTTAGATCATATACTTGTCATTTTGGCTGCCCAGCTCCAAACACTTATTCTATTCAGAGAAGAATATAAGAAAGTAGTAAGGCATGACCAACCACAGGAAGTAAAAGTGGCAGACATTTTTTTCCTTCCTGGGAGCTATGTTGTGGTCATGGGACCGTCATAGTGACTCAGGCACTCAAGGAATTTTGAGTCTTTGTGGGAGTGATGCAAAGCTCAAGGTCCATTAGAGATTATTTGACTCTGCTACCCAGAGGGTTTGAAGTCCAGGGCTCTTCAGCAAACATCAGAGGTGTCTGTGCTTGGTGAGGCTGCTGATAGTACTGACCTCACAGCTTTCTCGGGAAAAGTGGGTGAGACGATGCTTGGCAGAACACCTGGTTCACAGTGAGCCCTCCATGCACATTTCCTCTATGTATTATGTGGTATCACAGTTCTCTCTTCCTTGCACCTGAGCTGCGGCACCTTCCTTCTCTTAAAACGACCCTCTTTCCCTGAGTTCACTATCACTGCTAGCGTGTGGTTACCTTCATTGCCCCCAGCATCCAAATTGCAGGCTGTCTCAGAGCCATGTCTTCTTATTTGCTGATCTGATCACTGGCTCCAGGACTTAAAAAAAAAAAGAAAAAGACTCCCATCACCATCACTTACTGAATAAAGTCCAAACCTCATAGGCCGGCAGCAGGACAGCTCCAGAATGCCCACATGAAAAAGAACTGGGCACAGCAGTCTGATGGAGGGATTGAGAAATTGTCTTCTTTTTTCACTTAAATTGTATTTTATACATCAATAAAATTAGCAAAGGTTTTTTTAGCAGCCAACTTCAAGGAGCTCCCAAGGACCATATCTGGGACAATTTGAGCAACAAAATGAATAAAATAAGACTACATGAGTCAATACCAATATAAATAAATAATTAAATGGGAAAAAAATAAATGGAGGAAAAGGGAAAGCTCTTTCTTGAAATAGAAGTGTAATTAATAAATGTAGAAGTAATGTTGGCAAAAACTATACCAATAAATTGCTTCAGGCAAAAATCATCAATGGATGCCAAAATTAGTAGGTGAAAGAATGATGAGAAACACTGTATTTGCATGACCTTAATGACACATATTAATTATCAAGGGAGCATAACCCATCAAATTTACAGTGGAGAATTCTGGCACAACCACCTTAACAAAGTGATCAAAAGTTAACAGTAGCAGTAATGGAACAAGTTGTGCCTCTGATGTGAACACGTATTGCTTCTGTGGTATCCTTGACAAAAATATATAACTTATGTTAGTGGTTTGCAGCTGGAATTGATTCTCTCTCCCACTCAAGACACTTTTGAAAATGTCTGGAGACATTTTTGATTGTCATGAGTGGAAGAGTGCTCCTGGCATCGAATGGGTCGAGGCCAAGTGTGCTGTTAAATTTACAACAAAGAATTATCTTACCCAAAGTGTTAATAGTGGCAAAATTGAGAAAACTTGAACCAAATTTAATTGTGAGAAAACATCAGATAAACCCAAACAGGGGAACTGTGTACAAACAAATGGGCCAATACTCTTCAAAAATATGGAAGACAAGGAAAGATGGAGAAACTGTTCAAACTTACAGGAGACTAAAGAGACAGACCTCTAAATGCAGTGTCCGATGTTGGACTGAGTCCTGAATGAGGAAAAGGACATTAGTAGAACAATTTCAGAAATTTAAATAAGGTCTGTAGATTAGGTAATAGAGTTACATCGGTGTAAATTTTCTGATTGTGATCATTGTACTACGGATATGTAAGATGTTAACATTTAGGGAAACTAGGTGAACAGTAGACAAGAATTCTTCATACTATTTTTACAACGTTTTCTTGTCAGTCTGAAATTACTTCAAAATGAAAAAGTCACATATGGATAATATGAGAACCTTCCTGAAATTAAAAAAAAAAAAGATTTGAAACTAAATATTGAAAGAGCATACCATCTATCCTGAGAATATTGACCCACAATGTCCAACACCAATACATTCCTGTAAAATCACTCAACCATAAAGAAAAAGAAGATGTCCCTTGAGTATTTAGAAAAAAGAGTACATGATTTATAAGGAAAAGAAAATTCAACCATCATACTTTTTGATGCTAATGCTCTAAGAGAGAAAACTTTGGAGCACAAATTTAAGATCCTCAAGGAAACAAGTGTAAATCCAAGAATTTTTTTTTTATTTTTTATTTTTATCCAGCATAGCTTTCAAGAATAATGGGCACAGATGGAACTCAGGAAATATTTTTCCCATCAGCCCTTCTGGAAAATGAGCTTCAGACAACAAAATGACTACACAGGTATTGACTGACATGGGGACTTTTGGTGAACATTAAGTACAGAGTTCCCCTAGAACTAAGATGACTGAATGCTAAGAGAGAATGCTTAGAGCTATATCCTCTCATAGTGCAGGTATCAAACAACTACTCAAAAATGGAGAAGAGAATATTTTCAGTAATCATATTGGTATTAACCTTATAACTGCTATCTTGAGACTGTTATGTGTATAATATGGGATAAAACAAATGAGTAATTATGAGATACTCAATTTTATCATCTCCTTTGTCCCTGAGAACAATTCTATTATGTCTGTTGTCCCTGATTCCTTGAGAACCAGGATTCTTGATATGGAAGAAAAGAGACAGTGAGGTCGTAGAGAAGAAGTTAAGTAAAAACTCTGTGATCTCCAAACTGAATTGGAATCATCAATCTAAACCCATATGATACTTGATCTTATTTTATTCCCAGATTTGTCCACTGAAAAGACCTAGAAACAGAGCAATGAGTATTTCTAGCACCCATATTGTGGTCTTATAATACCATTTTCACTGCAAGAGACCGGTCTCTTTGGAGAAATGACTGATTACAGGTGTAAGGCAGGAAATGAACAAGATCTGGACCATCTTGTCATATCAGATGACAAGGAAGCTACAAAGATTACTCCGGTCAGGCCTGAAGGACTCTGGAGTCAATGTGAAGAGGCTCCCACTGGCCAAAGACAGACAATTTTAAGTTAAGAATGATAATTGCAATGGATTGAAATTCATAAATATGTTTCAATCCATGATTTCACAAAAATATGGAAAATAATTACTACTTTTGGAGGATGATAGAAAACCAAACCATTATCTGAAAAACAGAGGTAAAGAACCAAGCATTTATCCTCCCTTTCCTATATGAACTGTATCATTGTGTAACCAAGTAGTGGATGAGGGGAAGTGTCTCTTCATAAAAGTATTCTAACTAACCATTGAAAAAGAATATAAAACTAGAATATCATTATTTTTCAACTTATAATAAGTGGTTATAGGTATTAAGTATTAACAGTTTCTAAAATCACGAAAAGAGAAACAACCAGATATTTTGTATCTCTGTATAGTCTTCAGAAATACCACCTTCACATTTGTCAAAGGAATGGAACCAGAGTCTGACCCTGTCTCTGGATTTTTTGCGGGAAATACAGAGAATGGGTGAATAAGTCAGGATAGTGGTTACTTATGGGGACGGGAGGGGTTGTGATTGGCACATTGAAGGGTTTCTGGAGTGACTGATGAAGTTGTTTCATGACCTTGGAGATAGGTTTGCCTCCTAATAATTCAGTAAGACATACATTTAGTTTGTGTGATTTTCTGTACTAGTGTTTCATTTTATAATAAAATTAATAAGGAGATAAAAAAAATGAAAGAAGACTAAGCATCCAAAAGATTGAATGAATATTTCCACAACTGTTAGTTTGGGAAGGCAATGTCTCACAAAGGTCATGGGTTTATTTGACATAGAAAACTTACTTCTAGGGGACTTTGGGTTAAGTTTCCTCCAATTTATTTTAACCTTTCATGAGCAGTAGGTTTATTTTTAAAAAATAAGTAAACAAAACAGTGATAAGCTTTGTCCCTTGCTTTCCCAGAAGCGGTGAGAAAATGGAGTTATGTGTTTTCTCTTGCAAAAGCATTGCTTAATATCACCAAAAAACATCTTTGTAATTTATCAGGACAATAAATTTCTATGAATCGGTTAGGCAGCATGACAAGAGAGACACATGACTCTAGATTGCTTATTTATACTACCTACTAATTTATATTACGTAGGTGGAATCTTTTAGACATATTGGTGCTTGCACTATAGGCACATGGAGACAGTACCTTGTACAAGAAGGTATTTGATAAATGCTTGTTTTATAAAATTTAAGTGAATAAATTAGACAGAAGAACATATTAAGTTGTACCATGAGTATGCAATTAGCTTAATCCAGACTGTGGACCTACGTGTTTTTTCCCTTTATATTCTATGAACTAAATAATTTCCAGATTCTATACTTTTCAGTTCTAGAACTTTTACCTTTTCATAGTTTCCTTTTTTTATTGCAATTCATCAATAATAATGGCTATGTTTTCCTTTAAGTCCTTGAACATATTTATAATAATTGCTTTAAAGTTCTTGACTATTCTATCTGTTCATCTTAGGGGGAATGGCTTATACTGAATGCTTTTCTTCTTGACCATGAGTCATATTTTTATCTTTCTTCATATGTCTGGTAATTTGGATTTCAAACAGGACATTGTGAATGATAATATTATAGAGACTCTCGGATTCTGTTATCTGGTTTTTCTAGCAAACAGTTCACTTGGCTGAACTTAAACTCCAAACTCTGCCTCTCCTCTGTGAGCAGTAGTTAAAATCTCAGGTCAGTTATTATGATACTCTTTTTATTGTTTTCCAATGGGCTTTTTTTCTTTTTAAACCCCATGTGTGTACAGTTCAGGGATCATCCAATGAGTCGAATGCAATTTACATGCAGATTTTTGGGTTTCTCACTCTGTGGAATATTTTTTTCTGAAATTTCTCTACTCAATATCTAGCTGCTCTTGCAGTCCCTAAATTCTGCCTTTTGACTCTTCAAACCAGTAAGGCTATGCTTTCTGATTGAATTCTAATTGCCCCGTGTTACATAGACAGGAGCTTGCTGTGCAGTGAAAACCCACAATCTCACTTAGAGTCATTCCTTTCTTTCAATGGTTGGTTTCTCTCTGGTTTCTGCTTGCTTCTGATCACTCGACAATGTCCGGAGTTTATAACTGTTATCTGTAAGAAGTTTCGTCGGATGCATATTACTCTGCCATTCCCAGAACCAGAACCTGCTGTAATTTCTTACCTAGAGTGCAGCTATGGCCACCTAATTGATCTCCTGCTCCAACTTTTGCCCCTCTGTATGCTTTCTACCCAGCAGTACAAAGTATTCTTTTAGTATTTAAGTCATATCATTTCAATTTTCTGGTCAGAATCCTATATTTCTCACTTTATTTATAGTACAACCCAAATTTTTTACAATGACCTACATGGCCCTCCACCATTGGGCCCCTTCACTATCTCTCTAACTATATGTCATGTTCTGCTACAGGCACACTTGCCTCGTTGATGTGCTAACATGCAGTAGATACACTCTTGTCTCCAGACTTTAGTCCTGGCTGTTCCCCCACCTAAAATGCTCTTCCTTCAGATACCCACCTTGTGCACTCTTTTTCTTACTACAAGTCTGGCTCAAGTGTCACCTTTTCAGTGACACCTTCCCTGACCATTCTTTTAAAATGCTACTTCCCCTCCTCTTGTCACCTCACCACCACCACGGGCATTCCTTATTTGCCTTCCTTGCTGTAGTTTTCTTCATAACACTTACCACGACCTAAAATATTATCATTTTACCATTTTATTTATTGTCTACTTCCACTAGAAAAAATAAACTCCATGAGTGCAAGAGGTTTTGTCTCTTTTGTCCATTGCTGTTTCTCCAGTGCCAGAAGAGTGGCTGGCAGTTAGGAGGTGCTCATTAACATTTGTTCAAAAAAGACTGGATACATTTGGATAACCCTTCTGTGTCAGTCAGGGCTATACTTAAACCACTGATACAAATTCAGTGATGGAGTTTGACTTCTTTTAATTAGGGATCAGGCAACAAGATGGGTCTACCAAACTCTTACCCTAAGATAAACCTTAGATATGGAGAACAACCATAATGAGCTTCTTTCTACCTAAAGACCTGTCCAACTCCAAATTTATTTGGTAGTTTAAACATGTTTTAATACAGAGCAAATAAGCTTTGGCATTCAAAAAAGAGCACTGTGAACTTTATCAGCTATATGGCTTTAGGTTATTTAACACCTCTGTGTCTCAATTTCTTCATCTGGAAAGAAAGATAATGGCCATTATCCAGGTTTATTGTGATTAGGTAAAGTTGGAGTGACAGAAAATTCCCAATTAATAGAGAAGCAAACAGGTTAGAAGTTTATCTCTCATATACAAGCCTAGAGGTTGGTCCAGAGTGGGCATAGTATTCTGTATTATTAGGGACCTTGTGGCCCTGTCCATAGGAGACTTCATTACCAAGTTCACTTGAAGTTCTAAGATGGTTTCTCCTGCTCCAGCTACTGTATCTACTTTCCAGCAGTAAGGAGGAAAGAAGAGTTTTAAAGTCTATCACAAAATATTTACTCCAATAACCAGAACTTAGATAAATAGCTATATAGAAGGTGACTGGAAATGTCGTGTTTATTTTGGAGGGCTATCAGCCCAGTTGAAAATGTTATTACTGTGGAAGAAGGGAAGAATAAATATTAAGGAGCAAATGGTTGTTTTCCACTCCAGTTTATTATAAAGATTAAATAACTCTAAGATTCATGGTATCTAGAAAGCACTTAAACAATTAACTATCTTCCTCCCTGTTCTTCATTGAATCATGTATTGGCCTTGCCCTTTCAAGAAAACTAACATCTTCTAATCCTTTTTCTCTGGTTCTTGTTTCTTACACATTTCTGCTGTACTTTCTTAAACCTTCTCAGTCTTCTCCAATTTTTACAGGTAGAGATGAAATCTAATCATAACAATCTAAAAGGGGCTGTTCCAGGTGATGTTAAGCCATTGATGGGCCTCTTTGGATGAGCCTGTCATCACTTTAGGAGTTCCTATAAAAACAAACCCATCTTTATTGCTGGTTTTCAAAAGGTGTCCCTCAGAATTCCTTGGAATAAGATGTAGTAAGGCAGATGTACAGTATTTTTGTGTTTGTTCCGATACCTTTAGCTCTTTTCTCAGCACTGCATGCAAAAAGAGGTTCTAGGATGTCACTTATAGCCTCTAAATGGTCAATGTTTTCATTTTAAGTGGAGGTATTTTTTCTTCAAATAAAATCTCATGAAAACACCTCAGACAGATTAAAGCACTATTGTACTGATGGAAGCAAGGGTGGGACCACAGACAAATTAACTTGCCTAGATCATCTCTTAACTTGTTGAGAATCAATTAGTAGGGGATGAGTGCTATTAATTTCAAAACGGAATTTGGCAAGAAAGTCAAATTTCTTATTCACTTCAGTAACTCTAGCTATAAACTGAGGCCTAGTTACCTAGCAACTCAAACCAAACTAGGAGAAGCTCTGTCAATACTTCCCCTAGAATCTGCCACTAAAAGAAGAACTCATGATTAAAAGTCAAGGAATGGATCCACAGTGTTATATATTAAACATTAGGGAACAAACCACCATCAGGCTCTCAATGTGTTGGGAGCCTGAGGGCAGAGTGGGCAGAATGAGAGAGGAGAATGAGATCAGCAAGCTGCCCTCTAGAACAAACAATAAGTAGGTCTGATTTCCCAACCATTTGCTTTCTCCTGCCCCACATAGCATCACCTTTTGCACTTCACTTTTTCCAAGATTGTCTTCTGCGTTTCACCTTTTTACTTCCTAGTCTTTCCTTTAGTTCTCACTTTAATTATCTTTCCTGCCTTTCGACCACAACATTGGCATACTTCCTTCTTGTTTATGTCTAATGCAGTGGTTCTCAAATGGGGGCAGTTTTGTCCCCCAGGAGACACTTGACAACATCTGGAGATGTTTTTGGTTGTCACACTGGGGAAGGGGAGTGAGGAGGCACTGGCATCTAGTGGGTATAGTCAGAGATGTTCTAAACATCCACCTATGAACATCACACTGGTGAGGTCAGCCCCTCACAACAAAGATTTATCTGGCCCCAAGATGTCAATAGCGCCAAAGTTGAGAAACTCTGGTCTAATGTATATATTCTCAACAAGAACTGTAAATTAAATATTACAATGACAATCCCACTGGACAAAATCTTATTTCTTAGTTCCTTAGTATTTAATTTTCTTGGGAGGGAGGTGACAATTAAAATTAATCTTAAAAGTCTCTTGTGCACAAAAAAAGGGATTCTAAGAAAAGTAACCTCACAGGGCTATCTGATCATAAATTCCTAATGAGGCAGTTCATAGTGGGTAGTTACGTGCCAAGCACATCACTTCTTTACTAATAGGCTTATCTTTGCCTTTTGCAGACCCTGTTCATTGTTTCTGTGCATCTAGGTAAACATACCTTTGAAACGCCTCCTTTCTGATGCCTCCTTCTAATACCTGATGGACCACAGGTATTAGATCCCCCAGGAGAGTACGTAACCTTAACTACTCTATAATCTGATCCCCACCTGGCTATCTCCTACCTCCTTACGTCCCTTCCTAAATTTCAAATGCATAAAAGAAGTTGAAAAACTGTTATTCTCTGGAGCATTTGAAATCTTGCTCCCTAACATATGTCCTCAGTTTGACTCAAATAAACTCATAAAAATTCTGTACAGGTTTGGGCCTTCTTACATTGACACTCCTTATGGGAGCAATAATGAAAAAAGGATTGACAAACACTGGTCTAATTGATAGGAGCCTTTCAGACTGAAGAATCAGTTGTATAAAGCCCTTACACAAAAGGCTTTGAAATCCAGCAAAAACTGTTTCCTGGCATTGCTATACACCAAACTCCCAGAATTAAATATGAGTTTAAAATGGACTGGTCCTGATTTTCTTGGGAAGAAGGGCAGATAGACCAACCATTAGTGATCTAGCCCTTCTTTGAGAAAAGCACATATTCTTTCAGGCCCCAAAGGTACCTTAAAATGTTTTGGGCCAGTAATTTACTTAATGACACCCAATGACCTAGAAGAGTTAATGTGCCTTTAAGTGATAAGATTTTATGATTTCCCCAAAGGCCCTCATTTTTTTGGTAATTGAACACTGTAATGTAGAAAACAAAGGTGAGAGTTTCAAGAGCATCCCATTCTTACCACTGAAAAAATTCTCCTCTCTCAACTGAACATATTTCTTTTTGCTTCAGGGTGTTTCTCCTATTGAAAAGGCTTAAAATCACATTTTTTCTCTGAAGGTCAAAAGCAAACATATCTTGCTGAGACAGTTTATCCTGACCAAAGTGTTAGAAAAGCCATGTTATAAAATGACTAATATATGTAACTCCAGATTCTGAGCCAATAACTTCTGTTTTTTCTTACCAGTTAACAGTGTTTTTAAAATTATTAGTAGTGGACATTTTTATTGAATCTGGTTGGAATCCCTGAGATATTACACTTTTACAAAGAGAAAATGGAGGACCATAAGAATGTGTAAAATTTGGCAAACTTTCAGTTTGATATTCTTGTTTTAAGGCTATTTGGTGTTACCAAGCTCTTCCACTCTGTGCCTGGGAACAGTCCCAGAAGATGGTTTAATCAAGGAGAGGAGGCTCTAAGGTTCTTCAGCGGGTGGAACCCATAGCAGTGGCTGGCCTTGAAGAAATGAGGAGTCAAAACTTCTTCTGAAATCAGAAAATACTCTCACAATTTTGAGGACAAATTTGGGACTTTGTTGGTCAGAGTAATTAAGTGAAGGTCGCTCCAGGAATGTGGCCTCCTCAATCCACACAGCTGCAGAAGACTCTGGGAAGAAAGACTCCTGTAACTGTGGGTTGTTCCGTTGGGACTTCCTGTCACAGGCTGTCCTGAGGGCTCCAACCATTCCCCGCTAAGCTTTTCTTCCTACCAGTTTGCATCATCTTTAAACAAAAGAATAAGGGGAGAGTGAGCTCATTGAAACTGATGCCAAAAAGATATTTTACAGCAGAACTTTCTAAATGAATTCACATGTCTCAAAACATTTTTCTACTAAGTAATTTTAGTTATAGCTTAAAAAATAAAATGAGGCAGGAACAGGAAAGAGAGAAAGGACTTTATGAAGCCAAAATAAAAGTTTTATTAGATTCAGTTTCCAAAATAGAGTCCTTGGGTTCAGCTCTTATTGTGACAATATGGGGCAAAAACATTTAGTTTTATGTGCATAAAATATATTCATTTTTAAACCCGGCCTTGTGTTCCAACAGAGGAAATTATATTGACATTGTGAAAGTTTTTGCTCTTGAGTCCCTTGAGAACAATTTTATTGAGTTTCATGGCACTTTATATTTTTAATTTTAGTGTCACAATCATCAGTTTGTTTAATAGTATATATAACATGTATTGTCTTTGTTAAACAAATAAGTGATCTAAAGACCTAGAATGACAATTCTACAAGCCAAATAAATAAATAAAGTGCTTATGCAATTTTGTAGGCTTAGCCTTTCTCACTTCTAAAAACAGTTCAAGAGATATTTGTTTATTTATTTATTTAGTTAGTTAATTAGTTATCTTATATTTAAAATTAAATCACAGTTGACATACAATATAATAATAGTTTCAGGTGTACAACACAGTTATTAGACATTTATATAACATAAAATAATCACCCCAATAAGTTCAGTACTCATCTGATACCATACATAGTTATTATAATACTGACTATATTCCCCATGCTATATTCTACATCCCCATGACTATTTTATAACTACCAATTTGAATTTCTTAATATCCTCCCTGACTTCACCCATCCTCCCTACCCCTTCCTCGAATCCAACAACTACCAAGATGCTCTCTGTATCTATAAGCTTTTTTCTGTTGTGTTTGTTCATTTACCCTGTTTTCTAGATGCCACATATACGTGAAATCATTTGACATTTTCTTTTTCTGTCTGACTCCACTCCTCACAGTACCCTCTAGATCCATCTATGTTGGTGGCAATTTCATTCATTTTTTATGGCTGAGTAATATTCCATTGTATATATGTACCACCTCTTCTTTGTCCATTCATCCACTGATAGACACCTAGGCTGCCTCCACATCTTGGCTATTGTAAATAATGCTGCAAGGAACATATGGATGCACATGTCCCTTGGAAGTAGTGTTTGGGTTTCTTTGGATAAATACTAGGAAGTGGGATTACTGGGTCCTTCTTTGTCTTATGGTATAGTCTTTGTTTTAAAGCCCATTTTGTCTGGTATAAGTATTGCCACCCTAGCTTTTTTGTTTGTTTGCTTGTTTTCATTTTCATGAAATAACTTTTTCCATCCTTTACTTTCAGTCTGTGTGTTTTTTAATCTGAAATGAATCTCGTATAGGCAGCATATATAAGGGTTCTGCTTTCTTATCCATTCAGCCATCCTATGTATTTTGATTGGGGTATTCAATATATTTAAATGTAAAGTAATTGTTGATAGATATGTACTTATTATCATTTTATTATTCATATTTTTAAAATTTTTTATTCTTCTTAAAGAAGTACCTTTAACATTACTTATAATACTTGTTTGGTGGTGATGAACTTCTTTAGCTTTTTTTTTTGCCTGGAAATTCTATATCTGTCCTTTGATTCTAGACAATAGCTTTGTTGGATAGAGTAATATTGGTTGTAGGTCCTGGTTTTTCATCACTTTGAATATTTCCTGCCAATCCCTTCTGGCCTGCAAAGTTTCAGTTGAAAAAAATCAACTGGCAGTTTCATGGGGGCTCCTTTTTAGGTAAATAACTGCTTTTCTCTTGCTGCTTTTAAGATTCTCTCTTTGTCTTTGGCATTTTAATTATGATGTATCTTGGTGTGGGACTCGGGGCTCATGTCGTTTGGCACTCTGTGCTTCCTCGGCTTGCATGTCTATTTTCTTCACCAGGTCATTGATGTTCTCCATCATTATTCTTCAAATAGGTTTTCAATTCCTTGCTTTCTTTCTTCTCTTTCTGGTATCCCCATGATGTTAGTATGCTTGATGTTGTCCCCAAGGCCCCTTAAACTATTCTCAGTTTTTAAAATTCTTTTTGCTGTTCTGATTGGGTGTTTTCTGCTACCTTATCTTCTAAATCACTGATTCAGTACTCTGCTTCATCTGGTCTGCTGGTGATTTCCTCTAATGTATTCTTTATTTCAGTTATTATATTCTTCATTTCTGGTTCATTTTAATTTTGTCTATCTCCATTTGTATGTTTCTTATCTCTTTCTTGAAGTTTTTACAGAAGTCATTCAGCATCCCTATAACCAGTATTTTGAACTCTGCATCTGGTAGATTGTTTGTCTCCATTTTGTTTACTTCTTTGTCTGGAGTTTGTTCTGTTCTTTCATTCGGGACATGTTTCTTTGTCTCCTCCCTTTGGCTGCCTCCCTGTGTATGTTTCTGTGTATTAGGTAGGGCTGCTATATCTTCTGGTTTTAGCAGAGTGCCCTTATATAGTAGGTGTCCTGTGGGGTCCAGTGGTGCAATCTCCTTGTTCATCTGAGCTGGGTGCTCCCAGTGTGTTCCTTGTGGGGGTTGTGTGCGCCCTCCTGTTGTGGTTGAGCTTTGGTTGCTGTTTGCATGTCAATGAGAGGGATTGATCTTCAAACTAATTGGTTGTGAGGGCTGGTCTTGACTACAATGGAGGAGCTATTGTGCAAGGGCTAAACCTACAGAGCAGTATTTGCTTTAGCAAGGCTCTGGTGCCAGCCAACTCTGCTTCTTGGATGTGTCTTTTGTGGAGGTGGTTGGATGCTGCCCTGGTATGGTCAGAAGCTGACCACCTGGTGTGTTGGTTCCAGGACCTCTTGTGGGAGGCTCTGTTGGAGACCAAGGACAGCCATTGCCTATACCCTGCCTGGGGCTACTTAGTATGAGCTACAAAGTGATCTGCAGATAGTTGCCACTTGTGCTGGGTTTGGAAGTGCCTGGGAGAGGCCAAGCTGTGAACCTAGGCTGGCTGTCATTAATGCAAGGCTTGGAACTGCTCAGCAAGTGTTATGGGGCATGTCAAGGCCAGATGCTGCTTGCTTAGGGCTTGTGAACTTTTGAAAGATTTTTAGGAAAGTCTGTAGCATGTGCCAAGACAGTCCATTTCTATGGAAAAGACACTGAAAGTGGCTTGGGTTAGCCCTGCAAGTTGGGTGGGGTGGCATCTCAGAGAATCAGCAGGGAGGGGCAAACGGTGTTAGCTAGGTTGATGGAGATTTAGATGTGGAAGCCACCTGGGTCTGCATGTTATTATAGACGGGGGAAGGGCTCAACAAAGGAATAATGATTCTGCCAGCACTTCTATCTGGGAGAAAGTCGCCCCTCCAGCTCTCACCCTGAAGCTAGACAATACAACTCCTCCCTGTATGTCACTGGCACCTTTCAAGTATGTCCAGTGCCCAGCACTGGAGTTCAGAGAGAGTGAGTCCATCGGTGAGTAAGTCTGTTCCTAGGCCCTTTAAGAAAAATGCCTGGAACTCTAACCACACTTCCTCTCATGCAGCCACAATCTCCATTGGTTTTCATAACCAGAAGTTATGGGGACTTCTCTTTCTGGCACTGGAGCTCTAGGCTGGGTGGCCTGGTATGGGGCTGGGACCCTTCACTCTGCAGGTGGGACCTCATCAGCTGATATATTTTTCTTGATTTTTAACCACCACACACAGGTGTGGGACCAGCCCATTCCATGTCTCAGCCCCTCCTACAAGTCTCATCGTGGCTTCTTCTGTATATCCTTAGTTATAGGATTTCTGTTCAGCTAGAATTCAAGAAATTTTCAATGATAGTTGTTCTGTAGTTTGGTTGTAATTTTGAGGTGCTCATGAGAGAAAGGAAGCACAGCATTTATCTATTCCAACATCTTGACCAGAAGTAAGAGAAATTTAATGTTTTCTATTGATCACATGAATTATACACAGAAAGAAGTGTTCTGGCCCAGGAGCTCAATGCTGTTAGAAATAATGCCTTAAGCTTGTGTTCATTTCACTAGTTTTTAAACACTTTCCTCACATATGTTATCTCATTTGATTTCCTTAGCAATTGATCAGGTTGGCCAGGTAAACATTATATGTGGATATAGATCTCATCCACAGTTCAGCTTGTATGTCTCATTCACACAGTTCAGATGTGGTAGAATAGAACTTATCTAAAATTCACATTAATTTCTGAGCTTGAGTTGGCAGGAGTAGTTAAATTTCAAGGCTCCACTAGCACCTTATTTCCCCAAAGCATGTCTTCCAGGTAGTAGAATCAAAAAACACACCCTGGGTGGACAAATCACAAAAAGACCCCTCTTCTAGGTGCAGGGCCTGGGGCACAGAGTGGATTTTTCCCAGCCTGCACCCCCATGCCTTGGTCAGGAAGATTTGTGTAGGATACAACCAACACATGCTTATACAATAGTCCTGACAACTTTCATTTTTCCTGGGCTTCTACCCCATCCTGTCAGGTTAGGTGCCAGAATTCCTGGACACTATTAATTTCTAAGACCTTGAGAAGGTGAGGTGGTAGAAGCAGGGGAATAATTTTTACCTGTCTACACATGTTGCTATCGTGATGTCTTGTTCTTATCTATATATCACCTGCAGGCCTGATAGCTCTCTGTTGTTTACATTACACACTCGGGGCATGCAGATGTCTGCTCAGAAACCTGTGATCTCATCCTAGAGGTACAATGCAGCCATTTTTCCTCAGAGCTTCTGGAAAGGGCAGCACTGGTGCTTCTGCTCATGGCTTACTCTCTCATATCTTACCACTGTCTCCGTCTCTCACTTTCACTTGCTTTCTCTTTCTCATTTTATCTTCTTCTTCCTCACAAGAATGCCAAGAGATCCTAGTCTGGGGAGAGGAGAGAATGAGCTCTTCTGTAAGAATCAGGCTTTGTAAGGCAAAACCAGAACTTCCATTAAGCTATTTCAATTCCAGCCCTGATACAAACCTCTTGAATAGAAGGAAGCAAAAAGGAAAGAATAAAGTTGGAGAAAATTATACACTCACAATGACTATTTTTTAAATAGAAAATAAACTGCTATAAAAGGTTGGAACCAGGATAAAACTGACGGCAGACTCTGCTGGATATTTCACTTCACAGTGTGATAAAATGAGCTAAGTATTTTGTAAATTACAAGAAAAAAAAGTTGGGCCAAGCCTGACTATTTTTTTAAAACAATAAACTATCTTTTATGTAAGGGCTGGGAAATATAAATGTATTTATTAATATTTATCCATATATTTTAAAATCTTTTTAATTACAGCTGACATTCGATATTATATTATTTCAGGTGTACAGAATAATGCTTAGACATTTATATAGCTTTTTTTTTTCATTTACTTAACCTATGAAGCGATTCCCCTGATAAGTCTAGTACCCACCAGGCACCATACATAGTTATTACAATATTATTGACTATATTCCCTATGCTGTACTTTACATTCTCATGACTATTTTGTGACTGCCCATTTGTACTTTTTAATCCCTTCACCTTTTTCACCCAACCCCCAATCCTCCTCCCATCTGGCAACCATCAGTTTGTTCTCTATATGAATCTGTTTCTGTTTTGTTTGTTCATTTATTTTGTTTTTTAGATTCCACAAATAAGTGCTATCATACGGTATTTGTCTTTCTCTGTCTGACTTATTTTATTTAGCATAGTACCCTCTAGGTCCATCCATGTTGTTACAGATGGTAAGATTTCATTATTTTTATTGCCGAGTAATATTCCATTGTATATATGTACCACCTCTTCTTTATCCAGTCATCTATTGATGGACATTTAGCTTGCTCCCATATCTTGACTATTGTAAATAATGCTGCAATAAACATAGGGTTGTATATATCTTTTCAAATTAGTGTTTTGGATTTCTTTGGGTAAATGCACAGAAGTGGAGTTTCTGGGTTATAAGAATTATATTTTTAATTTTGAGGGCAATCTCCATACTGTTTTCTATAGTGGCTGCACCAATTTGCTATCCCACCAACAGTGTATGAGGGTTCCCTTTTCTCTACTTCCTCACCAATACTTGTTTTTTGATTTATTGATAGTCATTCTGACATGTGTGAGGTGATATCTCATTGTGGCTTTCATTTGCATTTCTCTGCTGATTAGTGATGTTGAGCATCTTTATATATGTGCATTGGCCATCTCTATGTCCTTTTTGGAGAAATGTCTATTCAGGTCCTTTGCCTGTTTTTTAATTGGATTGTTTCTTTTATTCGTGTTAAGCTGTATGGGTTCTTCATAAATTTTGGATAGTAACTCCTTGTCAGATGTATTATTGGCAAATATCTTCTCCCATTCAGTAGGTTGTCTTTTCATTTTGTTGGTCCTTTCCTTTGCTGTGCAACCCTTTTAGTTTGATGTAGTCCCATTTATTTATTTTTTCTTTTGTTTCCCTTGCCTGAGGAGATATAGCCCTAAAAATTATTACTAAGCTCAATGTCAAAGAGTTTGCAGCCTATGTTTGCTTCTAGAAGTGTTATAGTTTCAGGTCTTATATTTAAGTCTTTAATTCATTTTGAGTTTATTCTTGTATACGGTATAAGAAAGTGGTCTAGTTTCACTTTTATGCATGTACATTTCCAGTTTTTCCAACACCATGTATTAAATAGACTGTCTTCACTCCATTGTATATTCTTGCCTCCTTTTGTCATAGATCAATTGACAATATAACCAGCCTGCCTGTTTTGAGTTGACCTTTATCAATGCGGAAAAGGATAAGAACTGAATTGTTCAATTTTTTTTCATTCTTCACTCTATTGGGTAAAAGATAATTTCTTGGGAGAAATGGAATCTGAGACTTCACACGATCTCTGACAGCCTGTCAGGCAGTGAGGTTTTCTGGGAAAGACCAACATTAGATAGCTGACATGGATGTGTACACCTTGCTACCTCACTGTGATTTTCCCATATGGCGATCATATTGAAATGCATGGCATTCTCAAAAGAGCCCCTTTGATGTGTTGTTTTTCTTATGGAAAGTAACATATGCTTTGTGATACATTAGGAAGGCCTTAACTTCACATAGGAAGTAGGGTGGCTGGTAGTGGTGCTGGTGATGGTGGTGGTGCTAGTGGGCAGGAAAGTGACATCTCCAAGGAAGAAGTGCCATCTATGGGGAGATATAAAAGTTTAATAGGAATGAACTTGGAGAAGAGTTTAAGGGAGAGAGAGAAAATAGAAGGAAGAACACATAAGAGGCTTGCGGGTAAGAAGACATGGCTTGTTGAAGGAACTGAAAGTAGTTAGCTGTTGCTGGACCAGAAAATATAAGGGCAGAATAAAGAAATGTGATGGGGTGTGGTGGTGGTGAGATTGGAGAATTAAGGAGAGAAATTAGCAGAGGTGAAATTAACCATATATAACAGAAAACCCAAATAACAGTGGCTTTAACAAAATAAGCATTCGTTTTTCTCATGTAACCAGTAAGAGATGAGTATATATTGGCTGATATTACTTGGGTGGCTCAAAATCATCAAGGTCAAGGTCTCAGTGAACCTCTTGGCCCTTTTTTCATGGCTCTAGTCAGCACTTCCATTTTCAGGAATTAAGGAAAAAGCAAAAAGGGCAAAAATAGTGCGTGCTTATTGAGTCTGACCTTTAAAGGAGTTTTTCTTGGAAGCCCCACTCCAAAACTTTAACTTGTTCAGAACTGTATAAAAACAGAGGCCTGTTTGTCTTCCAGACATCACACTAAATTGTTGGGATTCACTCTGAATAGGTACATTTGACACCTACTTTCACTTTATTAAACCAATCACTGTGGCACCACTCCAGGCCCTTTTTATCTTATTCCTGAACTTCAGCAGGAATTTCTTATGTAACTTCAGTGTTTTCTTCAGGACTCCGCTCAAGTCCCAGCTTGTCCTGGATGTCACCTGGCCCACTGATTTATGAAGATTTCTTTCTGTTTTCAATTCACAGCACTCATTGTCCTATATCACTTGACTAGCAATTAGGAATGCAATGCCATGTTGCTACTTGGTTTTTATCATGCTATCGAGCTCTTGCTCTAAGTTTCCATATAAGCATGTCTGATCTCGACTCTTCACATCCTCCACATAAAACTTTCAGGTATGTTTCATGTTGAAGGAAGACCAGTGAATGAATAAAAGACATCAATTTAACTGCTCCAAACACATTCAATTGTAGTTTTAAGATCATTTTGATGCTTCCATGCATTGAACTTGTCAATTGTCCTCAAAACTATGTGGTCACATTTCCACTGAGATGTGAATCCAAATATAGGTATCCCCTGCTTTTCGAGAAAGTTCACTTTACTCCACTTTGCTTTTACAAAAGACCTACGTTAGTACCTGTTTTCACTAACTGAAAGAAATCCAGAGAGGATATTAGTGTTTATGAAAAAAAAAAAAGGCAAAAAGCAAAAATAGCTTCCAGCATTTGTTTTGCAGCAAGCTATTATGGGGGTAGTGCGTACCCCCAAGCAGTGAGAGTAGCAGCACCGAGCTTCTTACCCCGAACAACACTTAGCATCAAGCTGCCACAGCTTTGAACTGTGTGAGTATCTGTACTTTATCTTGATTTATTTTGTGCATCTGTTAGCAAGATGTCTTAAGGTATCAGAAAAGCCTAAGAGAGCTCATAAGGATGTTACCCTTAATGTAAACTGGATGTAATTAATTGTTCTGAAAGTGGCGAACAAAATAAAAACACTTTGTGTGTGTGTGTGTGTGTATGTGTGTTGAATTTGGGGTCTGGGGATGCTCAGAAAATTTTCCTTTAATGGTAAATTAATGGTAACTGTGTATTTGCTTTATGCCATTGCAACTTATGAGAAGCTTCATAGGAACGCTCTACTTTCAGGTAGCTGGGGAAACCTGTGCACTGGGGGGACTTAGTCAGTTCCTTTTATATATTTATTAAATCACTTTCTTCTGTAGATGGAGACATTGATTTCACAGAGCCTTAAACAAATACTCACCAGGACACTAATACCTGGATAGGTGTTAATAATATAGGAGGTTCACCAGGTTGGTATCTATCCAAGCAAGTGTAACATATGTGGTTGCTAAATTGCTTGTTGAAATAAAAAAAAAATTCAGATTTCACAGTTGCTATTTAATTCTTATACACAGCAAGTAAGTGTCTTGAGAAAAGTAACAGTTGATTGCTAAGTATAATTATACCTAAGCAGTAGTCAAATTGTCTAAGAAGGCCTCGTAAAACTCGAGAGTTAATCTCGAATAAAGCAAAAATATTCAAGGTAGGCTTATGTTGTAACAATAATGAATCTATGACTCTCAAAACATAAAATGGGCCTTTGATTTCACAGTAATATTTAAGAGAACTTTAAAGCCTATGACTATATTTGATTTATTTGTGGAGACAATGATTAAGTACGAGGTGGGTGTGTGAGGTTTGATATGGCATTTGATGAGGAATTAAAACTTTTTCCTAGACCTGCTGGCATTGACTACATATGAACTTACCTTTAAGTACAGAAGAATCTTGGCATGAATAATGCCTGGAATAATTTTTCCAAAATAGAGCATATTTTACTTTCCTACTTCAAATAATTTTGTTCAGCAAGACTAGTTCACTCACTAAAAATTAATGTCAAAATCTTTCACAATGTGAGTTAATCTCAGCATCTCTAGCTTGTTCTCAAATCAGGTCAAGATTCACCCTGAGGCTTTTTTATATCCTTCTGGCTCTGGATAGCAGCTTGAGTCCCAGGGTTCCCAGGCCCTATTTATTAGCAGCATAAAATGGAGCAGGCAGCAAAAAGCCTCTCCCCTGGCATCAGTGCTCACCTCCTGGTCTTTGCTTGCCTTACTTCTGAATTCTGACTCTAGACTGATCTGCCTGTCTCATCACCTCCCATGTCTTCATATCGTTCCTGGAAACATGTAGCCTTCTGCTTTAGTTAAAGTGCTGCAATCTGTTTTCTCTTCCATTTAGACCTACAGGGGCATCAAGAAATGCTCTGTCAACACCAATTTAAGCTGGACTCCTGATCAGACCTTGACCAAAGCCTCCCCTCCCCATCCAATGCCTGCTCTTGCATCCATTTATTTAATAGGACCATCCACTGTTCATATTTTGCTTCCTAGTGAATTTGGAATATCTAGCTATCAATAGCTGCTGTAGAATTATTCTCATCCTAAGGACTAAGAGTTGGTAGGTAAATCAAGAAGTTGGTTAAAGTACAAAATCATAAAAATTGCATGTATGTGTCTTAAACATTCTATTTTAACCTAAACTATTTTAATGTACATTTATCCACCAATTCTTTGATGAAAGGCCAATTTTTCTCTGATTAGAATTCTGAGTTGTCTTTCTTGCATAAACCACTCACTCCATGGTATATGAGCTATTATTTCTGGTTTGGATTTCTTCATAGTGGAGGGACAAATTAAAGGTGCTTTTAAATCTAAAGTTTTATGATTTTTTTCCCAATCTTTTAAAGTTTTCTTGCCCATGTTTAAGTTGATATCAACTTTATGTAGTGCTTCACTTTATTAAGTCTTTTGAAAGTATTTCACTTTTTCATAGAACAACTCTCTTTACATACTCATATATAATTGATGTACACAGCATACATTATGTTCTATAATTATAGTAAAGAACAAGTGTCATAAACAGGTTTGGAAACAAATGCAGTTGACTCTTGGCAAGTATATGACTCAACCAGTAAAGGCAGAAATGAGAAAACAAGAGAAACAGATGTGGGTATTCAAAATGCTGTGGACATCATTCATTATGCACTAAAGAAGGAATTAAAAGCATCAGTTAGGATATATCTGAAATCAGTAGAAAGTTTCTGCTGTACAATGGTATAGAGCATCTCCCAGCTTAGGCAAACTAAGAGAAAGGAACTTCTCTCTCAACAATATATAGCTTATAGAGAGAGAATCTGATTGGGTTATGTATCTACCATGAGATCGACTACTGTTACCAGCGACATGGAGTGCTATAATAGCTCAGCTTGGGACAGACTGAATATAAATGGCACACCTGGCGTTGCCTACGCAGTTGGCCCAGAAGCCCTAGAGTAATTGACTAACTCAGTACTAAAATACTGATCCAGTTAAAAGTAGGGCCTTGTGGTGGGAAAGGGTAAGGGAAAATTCTTGTAAGGAGAATATTAGCTCAATATTGAGCAAAATTATAGTAGCTCAATATTAAACCCTTTTTAAGATTGCTTATAGTTTTTTGAGAGTAAGGAGTGTGATATAATAATAGTAATAATAATAATAGCAACAACAATAATAACAGCAAATGGCTAACAACAGCAAATGGCTTCGAATGATTGAACTATTACGATGTGCTAGGCATTATTTCAAGCATTTATGATTCCTACTTAACTTATCCTCTCATGAACCCTAATCTCCACTGATTCCCTTACCGCCGCCTAGCCATCTTACTACATTTCCTGAGTTTCTTCCTACCTCCTAGAAAACGTTCCTCAATTTACAAAGCTTTCCTCAACCTTCCCCTGACTCCCATCTTTATTCAGTTTATAAACTTGCTTCTTATTTCACTGAGAAAAAAGGAGCTATGAAAAGAGCTCCAAGCGCCTCATGTACATACCTATTTATACCTGTACCTATGTTCTGTGACCTCTTGTTACCAGGGATCAACTGTCCACACCCTATCTGCAGCCAACTCCTAGATCCCATCTATCCCCTATTGTATGTTGAAGGACTTCCTTCCTTCAATTATTTCCTCTCCACATGGCATCATCAATTTTCCCTTTGCACTTACCATTTCCATTAGCAGACAAGTCTTCTATGATTTCTCTTTGAAAAAACAAAACAAAAATAAATCCCTTTCAATCTCATATCCCATACCAGTTATTGCCTCAATTCTCTGCTGTCCTTGATAGAGCAAAATTCTCGATAGTGTTATTTATCCTTGTCTCCAATTTCTTTTCTTCCATTGTCTCTTGAACTCTCTACAATCAAGCTTTTGCTCTTACCATTCCATCAATTATTAACTGTCTTTCCTTGTCTTGTTTGATTTACCAGCAGAATTGAACAAAGCTGATCATTCTCTTCTCCTTCAAACACATCCTCCCCCTTGTTTCTAGAACAATCTTCAGTTTTTACTCCTACATCACAAACTGGTTTTTCTTAGGCTCCTTTGTTAGTTATTCCTCATCTCTCTAACCCCTAGATGTTGGAGTTTCTCAGTCCGAGTCTCTTTTCTATCTATGCTCAATACCTTGATGATCTCATGGATTTAAATATATGTATAAACTGTGCTCCTTATTTATATAAAATAAGGAACTGTGTTCCTTAGAATAAATGTATATTCTAGATAAATGTATATTTAATATCTCCACTTGCGTGACAATAGGCATCTCAAACTCCATACAGTCAGTTCTGCCTTAACAGTTACTTTGAAATTGTGAATTTGTTCTAACATGATTAATACATTAGGGAATCATTTGAGCATGACACTAATTTCACTTTTGCTTGTGTGCAATGCAGAAAACTACACCCAGCTGAGTATATACAAAGTACACACATGCACACAACATCTGCCAGCAGTTCGCATTGTGTGTGATCCTGCAAGATTGTGTTTGACTATTCTTTCACCTTTGTGAAATTTTTATATTAAAAAACACTCATTCAGTGTTGCAAACATATGTAAGTGTCCTGGCTCAAAAACACCAAGCAATGCATTCAAGGGGAGAAGTATTTGAGTATCGATAAGCTTGAAATAATAATTTTTTAAAAAGAATATCGCAGTCTGCTTCGCACAATACCACATTAACTGAAACTCATGCAAATAGGAAGGAACTGTGTGCTCCCTTTGTATGGTTCTGTTGTAATTGACATATCTTAGCAAGGACACAGTTCTGATATGTATGAGATTCATGCATATAATACAGTGTCATGCAAAGCAAGGATTGCCTGTATGTGATCTCTTGAGCAATAGGCAGAAAGGAATCCACACTATAGACCATGACGAACAATGCCTCAAAAATATAATTTTAAAAAGTCTATGGTTGGTACAACTTTGAGTGCTGTGAAGTCAATGAGAACAAGGCCTAAACACATAGAAGAAATGGAAATATAGTTAGATATATGGATTAAAGACCAAAGAGTAAAAAAATCAAGAACAATCTTTCTCATAATCAAAGAGACAGTACAATCTATATACAAAGAGCACAAGTGGAAATCTCCAATTTCCAAATCTTGCAGAAGTGACTTCTTTTCATGTTATTAATGCCTGGTTTAGGGATTTCAAACATCACTACAGTTTCCAAATCCTTCAGCTGTCAGGCCTATCAAAAAGCTGCAGAAGAATTTTCAGCAATGCAGAATTTAATGAAAATGGCTATACTTTGGATAAAATTTGCAGTTTTGATGAAACAGGTATCTGTTATAAATACATACCTTGAAAGACACACATCTCAGGGGAGGAAACATCTGCCCCATGATTCAAGGCTGAGAAAGATCACTTAACTGTTATGTTCAATGCCAATGTGAATGGAGGCCAATGTGTAAGGCCACACCCATCCACATCTGTTGTTTCTACTTTCTGTCCTATTTCACATAGCCCTACTATATTAAGTTCTGCAGAGAAACAGAATCAATAGCAATAGGAGATAGATAAATAGATGATAGGTAGGTAGGTAGGTAGGTAGGTAGGTAGGTAGGTAGGTAGATAGATAGATAGATAGATAGATAGATAGATAGATAAATAGATAGACAGACAGAGATATATAAAAGAGGAGCTTCATTATAGGAATTGGCTCATATGATTATGGAGGCCAGGAAGTCCTACCATCTGCTATCTGCAAGCTGGAAAACCAGGAAAGTTGGTGGTGTAATTTAGTCCAAGGCCAAAGGCCTGAAAAACAGGGGAGCAGATGATGTAACTCCAGTCTGAGGCTCATGGCCTGAGAATGGCAGGGAGGGCTGCTGGTGTAAGTCCTGAAGTACAAAAGCATGAGACCCAGGAGCTCCAATGGTCAGGAGAACATGGAAGTTCCAACTGAAGGATAGAAAGCAAGAATTCACCCTTCCTGGGCCTTTTTCATTCCATTCAGGCCTTCAGTGCATTTGATGATGCCCATCCACATGAGTGAGGGTGAATCTTCTTTACTCAGTCTACTGAATCAAATGCTACTCTCTTCAGAAAAAAAACCCTTATAGACACAGCCAGAAATATGTTTTACCAGCTATCTGGGTATCCTTTAGCCAAGCCAAGTTGACACATAAAATTAACCTTCACACATATTTTACACTTCACAATAACACCACTGCAACTTTTCTGACACCTACTCTGTTATTTTGTTTGTTTGGTTTTTTCAGTTTCAGGTGTACAAAGCAACATAATAGTTGGACACTTACACCCTTCACAGAGTGGTAACCCCCTCCCTCAAGCTACAACTCCTCTGACATCTTACATAGCTGTTACAATACCACTGACTATCTTCCTTATGCTATATTCCACATCCGTGAGAACATATACATGACACCTACTTCTACAAGCAAACTTCAGGTCTTCATAAGGTCACGTGCCATATTTATTGATTGAAGTATTTATGCATTTCTTAATAATTATCATGTGTAAAATTGTGCTCTCATTTGCATTAGGTTTCTATTTTTTAATGTATCCCTGAGGAAGTTTTTGAATTTTATGCCCCAATCTCACTTTTCCCCATAAATCCTAAGGTTTTTATTGTGTAAGTTTTTGATGATTTTTAGAAATACATATTAAAGCAGAACTGACTATATCTCCAAAATGAAATTCCTAATCTTTTCTTTTAAAACCTGTTCTTTGTATAATCTTTCCCATCTCAGTTAATGACACTCCATTCAACCAGTTGCTCAGATCAAAAATATTGGAGTTATCCTTGAATTGTCTTTTTCTTTTAAATCCCACCTCTATTCTAGCAGCAAATTCTGTTGATTCTATTTTAAAAATGTATCCAAAATCTGGCCTTTTCTCCCACTCACACTATACCATACTCCTAGCCACCACACTGTCTCTCCTTAATATTGTTTTACCTTCTAATTGGTCTCCTTGCTTTATCCTTGCCTTCTGTGGTCTACCCTACCCCCATCAGCATATGTTCTCCTAATGTTGTTAACATCAGGCATACATTCACTCCTCTACTCCAAACCTTCCAATGGCTTCATGTCACCCAGCATAAAGCCCACAGGTTTTTTTTGGTGGCTTACAAGACCCTGTAAGATCTGAATTCCCCTCGATCACCTGTGTCACCTCATCTCCTGCTGCTTTCCCGTTGCTCACCGTGCTATTTTTTTAATGGTCATTCCTGCCTCAGGACCATTTCACTGCTCTTCCTCTGACTGGAGTGGTCATGCCCCAGGATCTACACAGTTCATTCACCTCCTTCAACATTTGTTCAAATACCATTTTATTAGTAAGGCCTTCCTAACCATCCTGCTTAGAACTACACCCTCAATTCCTCAAGTGACAGTACTCTCTATCCCCTGTTTTTACTTTATTCTTCTTCATAACACTATTGCCATTAAGTATATTATATATAGTATGTTATATATTAGTTTATTTTCTATCAACCTGTGGCAGTTTTAAAATATGACTGCAAATTTTTTGACACTTCTCTCATAGAGAGGTGGGTCTATGTCCTCTCCCCTTGACAGTGTGGTGGGAATGACACAATGTGACTTCTGAAGTGAGGTCACAAAAGGCCATAAAATTTCTGCCTTGTTCACTGTAGCACTTGCTCTTGGAGCCTGACTATCCTGTGGCAGCCATGCTGTGAGGAAGCCTTGGTCTAATGGAGAGGTCATCTGTGGCTGCTGGTGAAAAGTATCAGCCAGGCCTAGGCTTTGAGTCACGCTAGACCAGGTGCTGAGAACCTAGATGAAAAAGGAACATGCACGTAACTATAATCAACAATTACAATTCAATGTGAAAGATGCTACAGTAAGATATTTTCAGAGAGCTGCTGAAATGAAAGGAAAGGATAATTAGTTTTCAGTGGAAGGCTATAAGTTAGGGCTCAGAGAAGTGACTTTAGAGCTGTCTTAATGGGTGAACAGGGATTTGACAGGCAAAGGATCGGAAAAGAATTAAGCTTTTGGTTTCTTTTACTTTTCAACACTCAAGTAATTTTGAGGGCCATACATCTGACAATAGGAATCAACCAACTGACCAGAAGCATGAACTGAACTATATACCGAGTGTGGGGATAGGTAGCCTGGTACTATAGGAATAAAACTACCAGGTTTAGGCAAGATTGTAAATGGAAATGAACAAGATAGTCCCCTTTTCTGGGCCTGTTTTCTCATCTGTAGAAGACAGGGGTTAGAGTAAAAGATTTAGAGAAATTTGTTCCTACTCGACAATTTTGTGATTCTAGTTTTTTCCTAAACTTGATCTTCTTAAGGTTTGACAATCTCTATTCCCTCAACTGTTCCTCAGATGATATGTTTTCCAAGAACTTTAGCCACAAATGTGCCTCCCTTTGCATGGATTTTACTTTGTAAAAATCTGCTTTAAAACAAAGTGTAATGTACTGTAATGCCCAGAATGAAAGTAATATTTTAGATGTGGTCTTACCAGAGGGAAGACTCTGAGGCAATGCTCCTTTTTACCTAGATATTATACTTCAGTTGAAGTATCCAAGCTCTTTTCCAGTCACACAAGATTTTAAGGTCTTTCTCACGTGAACTCCTAATTAATTCATCTATGTACCATGTATTGTGAGCTTGTGGAATCGATTGAACCTAAATGTAGGACTTGACATTCATGCATGTTAGATTTATCTTTGCAGTCCTAGAAGCATCTGGCATAGTTAGTCAATAAATATTTGTTGAACTGATTTACATTTTGCTTTAGGCTGTCAACACAACTTAACAAAAGCTTTTTGAATTTTTATTAATTTTATATTCTATAACACTTAAGCCTTTCTACTTTAAAGACTGATTTAAGATGTGTTAAAAAGCAAGACAACAAGCCCAAAATGGAGTCACTTATACTAATCCCCATATCACCAAACTGAGACTTAGCTTAATTACAGTTTTGGCTTTCCTAGAAATGGAATATTAAACCGATTAATCAGGAATTTCCTGATCAGCACTAGTTGGATAATCTGCCTGGTAGACCCCTGTCATCCTCTAAAGAAAAGTAACCTTGCAATAACCAACTCACTTTTTTGCCTAGGATAACTTTCTTTTTCCTGCTCCCTGCTGCCTATAAAAGTGTTTCATTTTGTACAGTTTCTTGAGGCTTAGATACTGCCCTATTGGAATCGATTTTTGCTCAAATAAACTCTTAAAATTTTAATATACCTCAGTTTATCTTGTAACAGATGAGAACCTTAATTCTACATTTCCTCTCAGCTGTGTGCTTTCAATAAATCAGACAAAGTTCCCATTTCTGTATCCATAGTGAATGTGGCCTGGAAAAGACATTAATCTGGTGTTTGCTACAAGCCTTCTCCATTAATAAGTAAAATGTGCTTTACTAACAAGAGTGCTAACCATGTGCAGATCACAAAGCACACTAAAAGCGTAAAACAGGGTCCCCAGTGAACGGATTTTAAAAACATTACAATTGAAAACATAGTCCTTTCAAAGAAGGATTTACAGGTGCAAATCCTCCATGGAGTAGGAGATGTACAATTCTCAAAGCTCCCTGTCAGTTAACTCTCTGGCCTCAGACTCCGTTGTTTTAAGCACAGGGTTGAATGTGAAATTCCAAATCTGGTCACCTTGTTCTTTGTAAGGAATTTTAGAAATTATTCTAAATCAGATTGTTCAAGACAGTTTCTATGGGCTCAGAAAAAGACCCTCAGATACAGCAGCAGCAGAATGGAAAACAGTTAGAACTAGGAGCCTCCCATTTCCCCTTGGTCCTGCTTGTCCTTTTCACCCTAGAAGCCTTGCCCAGCCTCTCACAGTCAATCCCATAGAACTCAGAACCTTCTCTTCCCCATCAGCAGATGAAGAGGTGGAGCCAAGAGGGTACAAAGGACTCTAAGGACTGAATTTTCTAGCAATTTTCCTTTTTTAACTCGGTGCTTTTCAGAAACTGTAGGAGTGACTGCATGTAAATAGACCTCTGTAATGGATGTCTGGTTACCACTGATTTTTTAAACATTTAATCCGTTAAGTGCCTTCCGTAGAAAAAGGACACAATACCCCAGATGCACAGGGTCAACCATAAAAAACAAAACACAACCTGAATGGGGTAGTGCAAGAAGAGAAATCCAAACAGCCTCAGATGGTAATGGGCTCATCGTAATCTTTTTTCTTTTCATTTTTAGAAAGAAAGCTAAATCAGGAGCCTGATGCTTCTGCTAATCTTTTTCTTTCCCTTTTTTCCCCTCCTCCCTCAGGAAGGAAACCATTTAGGCGACAAGCAGGCCCTTATCCCTGGCTTCTTATCATTAACCAGAAGAGCCTGTTCTGGAAATGAGATTCAGAGCCACGACCCGGAAAGGCTGTTTCCTTAATTGAGTGCCTCTCTTTTGAAGTCCTGTCTCCCTGGTGGAGCCCGGAGCTGGCTGGGTCCCCTTGGCCAAGATCACTCGTCTGTAATCTCTCACACCAGAAGCAGATGCTCTACGACATGAAGCTTTTCTGAAAGTCCTTTAATAAGATTTCTCCGTCCTCCACGTTTCAGGCAGGTGGAGGGAGAAACAGTTTTCAGGAAAGCCACTGATCAAAGTGTTCAGGAGTTTAGGCGTGCTGGGGCTTTCCTGCCAGATACACCTCAGTCAAGAATCTGCAGATCCGGGGGTTTCTCGGCACCCTGAGGGTACTTACTCCTCGTCCTATCCCTTCCCATGCTTCCCCTGCCCTGTTCCTACAGGCTTAAGGACCACTTCTCTTCCAGTTCCTTCAATTCATGGAAATTAAAATTACTATTCTTTGAGATTTCTTGATCTGCTTTGGGTTATTCGGAGATACGGGAGGCTGTCAGGAACTCTGGTACAGTGTTTAATAGATGACGCAAACACCCCATTTGGAGATAATTTGGGGAAAAGGGCTACTTAAAAAAACAATCAGCCAAGCCCACAAGATGTTGGAGTTAATTAAACTCTGAGTCCAAATGTCCTCTGTAAGTGAGGGTAATGCCAGACGTAACGACAAGATCATCATGGGAATTAGATGATGTAAAATGTGAGAAGCCTCGAGTACAAATGTGCTGAAGAGCTCAGAAATGTTTATTATTAGTTTATTATTTTATTGTTACGCCTGTGGGGAGGAGAGCCCTTAGCTAAGGGGTAGACTGTCTAAGCTTAAGGCAGTGACGGCACGAAAGCACCAGAGTCAAGGCTTTGTTAGCTGTGGCAATACAGTTACACCTGGGTGGAGAAACTAGATTATTTTCAGTCACATAAACTCTGCCATGCTCCGTCACACCTTGGCCTCTGCCATACCTCCTTTCTCACTTTCTACTCTGTCTTCTCCATGTCCATCAGCCCTTTTCTACTCATTGCGTGGATTCTTTCTCTTCTGCTCCAGCTGCTGAGTTTTACAGAGAAATCCTCACTGCTCAGACTGATGTCACCACAGCATCAGGGATTCCAACATCAGCAGGAAATCCTTCTATATGTTCCCAGTTCACATGGCAAAGAGTTCATGTTCCTCAAGTCCTTCCTCACCTCCTCCCACCTTCTCAGCAGATGACCTGGTCTGTCTAGTCACTGAGAAAATGGAAGCCATCGGAGAGAAAGCTCTTATCCTGCTGCTACTCTGTCTATACACGTACCTGCACCCACACTCATCTCCCCCCTTTCTGTCCAAGGGACTGGATATGTCTTTTCCCCTGTCCTAAGCGTTCCATCTCCTCAGAGTTTCCTCCTTGTCCTCAGGGTTGCGTCTTATTCTTTACTAGGCTTCCTAAATGCATGTAACCTCTCTCTCTCTCTCTCTCTCTCTCTCTCTCTCTCTCTCTCTCTCCCACCTTCTCCCACCATATTTCTTTTGTTCCAGCTTCTGCCCTTACCCCCTCTTTTTTCCTTAATGGCTGAGCTTCCTGAAAGTCCTCACACACCACTCCCTTCTCACTGTGCATTCACACCTGCAGTCTGGCTTCATCTTCTACCCCTTCTTCCACTGAATCCACCTGCTGCTAGGTTGAATGGGCTCTCACCAGGCCCTGTGTTATTGGATCTGTCTGCAGCATTTCCTGTTCACCATCCCGATGATACTCCCATACTGATTTCCATGGCAGCATTTTACACTGGTCCTCCCACCTCTTCCATTCTTCTCAGCCTCCTTTGTGAGGGGCTCTTCCCAGTTTCCCTGTCCTAATATATTAACAGTCCTTCCTGGGTTCTGGCCTAAGCCTTCTTCTCACTCCACATATTCTGGTTGTCTTATCCTCTTTCATGGCTGTAACCACCATCTCACTCCAATCCAGATCACTCCCCAAAGTTCTAAATACACACAGCTGCCTACTGGACACCTCAATTTAGATGTCCCATGAACACCTCAAAATCATGTTCTTGTTAACCAATTCTCATATCCTCTTACCTAAACCCACTTTCGTCTCCTATATCAAATCGGTCACCAAAGACAGTTGATTCTATCTCCTAGTTTTCTCTGAGATCCTTCTTTAACCTCTATCACATAGCCACTACTTAGTTTAGGAGCCTATGTTTTCTTGCCTAGATCACTGCAATAGCTCCATTTCATCTCTGTGTCTCTGGTCCTGCTGTACCCCAACCCATCCCCCACACTGCTTTTACAGAGAAACTTCTAAAATTAGATTGAATAGACTCCTCTGGGGTCCTTGATGACCTCCTTCTCTAAAAACCCAAAGAGGTTGGTCCCTATAACTCGGATATGATCCTAAACCTTCTGGGCTACATACAGGTAATTGGACTGAAGAACACGAGATCCAAGCTGATCCAATCAGATTCTCCTAAGAATTTGCAATAAGGACTCAGAAGATTCTAGATAGTCATGTTAGCACTTAAGCTACCATGAGTATTCTCTAGGTGATTTTAATTTTCTTCTTTTTCCTTCTCTGTGATTTCAAAACAGAAGAAAATAAGCAACATTTTTGTAAGAAAGAAACTTAAAAATCTTTTTGCTGGTTTTAAAATAAAAACTCTCAGACTTAGTCCCTATACTGTCAAGTCAATTCTCATTTGATTACTTAGATTAAGAAAGAGGAACAAATTGACCATAAGCAATAATATTTACTCGTGTTGTCAAAACATTCTTGGGTTGTACGAATTGAGGAATTCTTCCTGTTACATGCCTTTGCTGCTTTCCTTCTTTTCCTTCTCTCTTTCTTGTGGTCCGTGTATTAAACCTTTGAGCTTCTGGGGGTTGGTAGTAGTTGTTGGTTAAAAGTCTGGGTTTTGGAGCCAAGCAGATGTAAATTAAAATTCTAGCTTTACCACCAACAGGGTGATTGTGGGCAAGCCACTTAAACTCTTTGTGTCTCTGTTTCTTCCAGTGTAAAATAGGATAATAATGCCTATATCACAGGGCTATCATCAATTTTAAATGGCATTGACACAGATTAAGTGTACAGTTAACTAATATTACATACAATAAATATATTTTATCTGCCAGCTTGCTAGGGGGCCCTATCATTCTTAGTGACCACTGCTGATGTCTAACCCATGGCTCCCCCTCCTTTTGTTCCCCAATCAATCTGACACACGCTTGGCTCTAACAGTCCTTAGTTTCAAGCGTAGGGACTCTGCAGCCTGGGTATGGAAATGACCTTTCTTCCACTGAACACATTGGGCCTGGGAAGAGAATGAGGTAAGATTTGGTTATTTCAGGAAGTGGCTTCCACTTACAGACAATAACATCCCAAGGAGAGACAAGACGTTATGTAAGCTCATCACACCAATATGATCTTACATAATGGCAGCCTCCATGACCCCTCCAACCCTACCTCCCACCCCTTTCCTACCGGTTTACTGCTTTCCAATTTCACTGTCCTCTTCACTTTGACCCAGACCCACCATGAATGTTCCTGCCTCAAGGCCTTCACTCCAGTTATTTTCCTTTCCTGGAAAGTCCTTTTCTCATGTTGTCGACTGGCCAAATGCTTGTCTTCACTCACTTCTCTGTTCAAATTAGCCAGGCTTCCCTGAACACTATCTAAAACCACTCTCTTCCCCAGATAATCTCTGTTGACCTATTGCTACCTAAAATTATGCTATTCATTTGCTTACTTGTGTGTAGGTGAATGAGGACAGGTTCTTTGTCTTGTTTATTGGTAGTGCTAAGTAGGATGCCTGAAGCATAATAGGCATTCAGTAAATACTTGTCAGATATCTCAGTAAAGTTATAGAACAATTGCCAAAAAACAAGTAAACACTATAATAATTAGATAAAAATACATGGACTTGGGGGCTTGTGAGAAATGGTAAGTTTGTACTGATTTAAAAAAAACCCCAAACAGAAGGTGTAATCCAAAAATAAGAGATGTCAAGGGAAATGACATGTGCTAGAATGACTAAGACAAGTTGAGGTGATGGTTTAGGAGACTGACCTGACTAAAGCAGAACTGGTCTTTTGAAGAAGTAAAAGATATGAAGACATGTGAAGGTGGGGGGGGTGGTTAACTCAGACTGCCATGTACAGGTGTACAGGTTATGTGTCACATAAAAAGCATCAAATCTAAAGTGTCATTATTCACAATGGGAAGTTGTTAGCCGTTATATCTTGTGCTCTTTCCCCCTCTTCTCTTTCTCGTACTCCTATTATACACATGTTGGTGCATTTAAAAGTGTGTCACATTTCTCTGAGGCTGTGTTAAATTTTCTGCATTCTATTTTCTCTCTTCTTCAGGTTGAATAATTTCTATCCATTTATCTTTAAATTTGCTAATTCTTAATTTTGTCGAGCCCCTCTGGTGAACTTTTCACCTCAGTTATTGTACTTTTCAACTTAAGAATTTGTATTTCGTTTTTTTTTTTTTAATTAACATTCTCTATTTGATGAGACATTGTCATCATATCTTCCTTTTCTTCTCTAAGCATGGTTTCCTTTGGTTCTTTGAACATCTTTATAATGATTGCTTTGAAGTCTTTGTCTATTAAATCCAACATCTGGGACCTATCAAAAGCAGTTCTCGGTGACTGCTTTTTCCCCTATAGATGGGTCACGCTTTTTTCTTTCTTTGTTAGTCTTTTAATTTTTTTGTTGAAAATTGTATGTTTAGGTAATGTTCTATAGCAACTTTAGATACTGATTTCCCTCCCTCATCTCTGGGGCTTGTTTTTGTAGTTTGCTTGTTTATTTACTTAGTAACTTGGTTAAACTATTCTAGTGAAGTCTGGGTCCCCTCTTTCACTGTTTGGTGGTGGCACTCCTCAGAGGGTGAAGACTTGACTATTCACACAATCACCCTGGAATGACATAGTTTCAGCAGGACTATCTTTGTCTCTTTCCCTGATCTCTCTGTGAAGCTGTCTGCCTCATTTGGTATCACACTCAGCTGTTAGGCTCCACTATTTACTGTCTGATTGCTCTAATGTTTTCTGACTGTGCCTGGTGCAGTCTGATCCAATTCTATAGAGGTAGTTCTTCAAGTTTGTTCTAACCTCAAGAGGGCTCTTCTTAGCTCTGTCTCTGGTCCTCTCTGGTGAACTACATGATCTATGGTTTGGCTTGTTGCTCTTAATTAAAAGGAGTTTTCTTTTCAAGCGTGCAGCTTAGAGTTGAACTTCCCCACACTTTTTTTTTTTTTCAAATAAAGTCAATTTCTTTAGGGAGAGCATAGGAGCTCCCTTTTCTTATGGACTTTCTCTCACCATGGTCAAAATTACTAAGCCACTATTCTGTGAGCTGGGTGGGAGTGATAGCCAACAATCTTTTCAGCTTGCCTCTTCTGGGGTAGGACCTCTATCCTGTGAGTGAGCTGGGATCAGGGTGATGAGGTCCCAGGATTCTTGGCCTTTCTAGGTTGGGGTAGAGACCCTCCTATGAGTGGTAGGTGGATTGCAGATGAGAGCCCCCAGACTCTCAGGTGCACTTACCAGGAGTTTAGCCTCTTCATCTCAGAGTTAGAGGAGATAATAAATGCTGGTGGCCTGCCTCTCTTGGCGACATATGGGAATCCCTGATAGGAAGCCAAGGGGAGATGGAACCCCATCTTCTTGGTCACACCTGCCCAAAATAAATTTCCATCCAGTTGAGCTGCAGGGGAAGTGGGGAGAACGGAGAAAGTAGGCTGTGGTTTAAATGCCATAAAATCTCTCTGATTTTGAAATGAAGTTTTAGTAGATATATTTGAATGAAGGTTTCTTCATTTGCTGTATGCCCTCAGGACAATTTCCAGAGACTTTAAATGTTCTTGTTGCTTTAATAATTTACACCAGTTTTGCTTGCTTCTCTGGGGAGGGGTTCTGTGGAGTTCCTCATATTGCCATTGTGAAGTCATGTATCTCGTTCACACTGTAGATAGAGTGGATTTGTATCTCTACCATAATAAACACTTTCTGGCAGTTGCCTGTAAGACATCTTATTTATCAGAATGTTTCAAAATTTCCCATTAGATAAACGTCAAGTGTCTTAAGGAAGGAGTGTCCTAATTTGCACAAAGATTTCTTTGGATCTAACCACGGCCTGGGTGGTGAAGGTTAGCGTGTAGGTGGTGAAGGAAGTGTAATGTGGTTGGAGGTGGAGGTTGTCCTGGTCATAGCATGGTGTCAGGAATGCTGCAGTTGGCTGTGCAGGTTTTTTATTGTGTATCTGTAGTGTCATCACAGATTTATATTTATTATTACAATTCTGCTGACTGTTTCTAATTCACACCTTCTGTCTACTCTTCCCATTTTTCTATCTTGATCTGTTGACTTGTATGAACTGTCTCAATGGGCTGCTTTGTTGTCTGGTCTCTCGTTGGATTCAGAGAAGAGGAGCAAGCAGAAGAAGTGTGAGGTGGGAGAATTTCTTACCCTGATTCTGTGTTAGGTCAACATGGGTTGACAACTTCCCTCTGCTGAAGGTCACAATTATTATCAAACTGCCCTTTTCATACAGCTACCTTTCTTTGGGTTGTGATCATCACCTCCTGCTCTGGAACCTTCAGTCTTGGTGAATGATAATGCCTCCCGACAATTGCAAGCCCTGGGGTGCTACACTTTTCATTATTTGTTTCTCTTAATCTTGCCCACAGCTTTGCAAATAGTCCATTTATTAACCTGTACTTAAATTATCCAATTTGTACCATCTGTTTCCTGATGAGGCCCTGGCTGACAGCAATAATTTTGCTACAGGTGGCAGTTGAATATCTTGAGGACAGGGTGCCTTTTACTACCTTGCACCTGAGTGAGCCATCCTGGTGAGCTCATAGTGTAGGATAGTGGTATCGATGGTTGAGAGTGGCAGGACTAATGAAATTATTTTGAATGTCAGGAAAAGGCTAAGGTGTGCAGCAGACAATATGGATTCATGAACCTGTGGATAATGCTCTTTAAGAAGGATTATTCTGGTAGCTTTGTAAAGAACAGACTGGGATAAAGGAGGGCTTCCAAAAAAGAGGTCAACTGGAAAACTGTTGCTTATCCTTAAAACAAAACGGTGGGGGGCTTAGACTAGAAAAGAAACCCTTGGAAAGAAAGGAAGCATTCCAGAGACCCAATGCAAAGAAAAGTCAGCGTTCCTAGTAAGTATATTGGAGATAGAAGTAAAGAAAAGCAAAGTAGAAGAAAATAATTACTGTAGCATATATGGGTAAACTAGAGAGTTGAAGAAGGTAATAGAATAATGAGAATGAGAATGACTAATTGAAGCTTAGATTTATTAAATGTTTCCTGGATTACGACAGCAAGGTTTTAAGAACTTAACAATTATTAACTCTCTTAATCCTCCACCGACTTTGTGAAACATATCTCATTATTATCATTTTACAGATGAGGAAACAGAGACATAGTGAGTTCCAGTAACTTATCTAGTCACATAGTAAAGTAAGCAAGTTAGTGAGTAAGTGAGCTGAGATTCAGACTCTGAGCCTGAACCCTGCTGCCTCTGACAATATGTAGGAAGTGCTGAGAGGTCAGGAAATAGTGCTTCTAAATCAACTCTCTGACTTCATCGTTACTCCAGGTGCTCACCAAGATGGCTATAATTAACTTCTTGCTGTTTCCATATTCATCACATACTTTCCCAGCTCTGACTGGAATGCCCTCACCTTTCTTGACCAAATAGTAATAATTAATAATAATAATAATAATAATAATAATAATATAGTAACAATGATGATATTATAATAGCATCTATTTAGCATCTATTATGTGTTGTCATTGTTTTAAATTCTTGACATGTGTTTGCTCCTTAATCTTTAATGACAGCCCGATGAGGTGGGTATTATATTATTATTATTATTATTATTATTATTATTATTATTATTTTCCACTAAAAAGTAAGCTTCAGAGAGCAGAGATTTCTGCCTGTTTTATTCACCAGAGTGCCACCTAGTACGCTGTAGTGCTCAGCAAAGATTTGTTAAATGAATGAACTTTACAGATGAGGAAACTGAGGCATAGCTAGGCCTAACATGACACAACTGGTACACGGTGGAGCCAGGCTGGAGCTCCAATGTCTGGCTTCCTAGTCTGTGTGATATCACTAACTCCTTTCAACTCAGTCTTTAAGACCAGCACAGGTGTCACCTCATGTGGGAAGCTGGAAGAGAAATTGATCTTCTGGGAAAACCTCCCCACTTCTCGCTCCTTCTATGACTTCCATGGGATCTTAGAAGAAACAGTGTGTTGAGGGCTTCAAGCAAAGCACCAATCATGCAGCATCTTGCTCGATCTTTAAATCCTGCACTGCTTCTTTCTGCTGCTCTTCCTCACTTATCCTTGACCTCCTCCCTCGTTTTCTTCTGTGCTTCTATCCTCCAAGTACTCGTTTTGAATTCCCAGGATCACACTCCCACCCTCAGCCTTGCCCTTTATCTTCCTGGGCCAAATTCTGGCCTTGATACTGTCCATGCAGCTACTCCTCCTATTCCCTAGGGCCCATTATGCTAGCTCTGCAGAAGGCAGCACTTGGGTTTCCATTTCTATCCAACCTTTGATCCTCTCCACAGCTCTTTTTATAGTCTGCAAATTGCATTTCCTGTTTCCTCTCAACTTTGAAATTAGGCAGTATAGGCTGACCTGGGTGTGGCACTCTAAAAATAGGGTTGGCCTCTCCTCCTTCCAGACTTATATAATAGCTGCAGGGAGAGAACTATCAAAGAGTACTTATTATCCATCTAGTAGAAGTCAGGCAAGGCACGAAGGTGAGCATACCTGTGGGGGTAGTAGGGGAGAGTATGGCCTTGGAGGTAACTGCTATGGTAAAGTCTTGCTTTGAACCGATGCCCTAAAATTTTGCAAAGGGAAATGCCAAAAGGACAAGTAGCTTCATCAGACTTCTCAGATAGGAGCAGATTGCATCAACGATTGTATTCCATTCAGCACTGTGTTTGCTATGACCTAATGTCCCATGAAGGAGCTCTGGATCCAATAGCTAAAAATAACTGAAACCCAAATCTAGGTTTTTCCAGTTGGAGGATTAGAATTCAATTCTGGAGCCATGAGTTTAGGAGGAAATACTACATGATATTTCATAAACCACAAATACTATTTGCTCTTTGGGGAAGAAACTGGTTCTTAGGAAGCCAGTTATGGAAGGCAAATTGCCTTCCCTGGTCTTTTTTCGATTCCTGGCTCTACGAGTTTGTGACTCATGACCACAAGCCGCAGCTTGGAGCCAGGAATTGAGGTTATTACTGGAGGTGACTAAACAGCATCCAGCTGAGGTAGCGGAATCTGGTGCTGCTAATGAGGAAAGATGACTACTGCCTTTTCCACAAGCTGGAGGTTTTCTTTGGCCGATTTTCATCCTCTGCATGAAATGGCGGACTCGCTTCTGGCACTCCCATTATGTTTTCTACAGATGTAGAATTATAAAATTTTAGAACTAGGAAGTTCCTTAGGGATCATCTTCTCCATCTTCTCAAATTATATAGAGAGATACTAAGGCAGAGAGACCAGGTAACTGCCTTTGTTAATGAAAGCCTGGACTGACAATGTCTGAGTCCAGTGTTCTTGACATGGAAGGTACAAGGGTGTCTCCATGGACCATCTGGTAGTGGGGGGTAGAGTAATTGAAGAGGGCAGACTGTTCTTTTGTGAATGACACTTTGTTGACACTCCTTTTGAGGTTTGTCAATATTTTGATAATCAGTGTCATTGAGGAAAGACAATGTCTTCAGTGCTGCCTGGAAAAAATAGGAGCATAAAGACCAATGAACAGAGGAGCTGGTGGAGCTATACAGAACTGGAGCTTGAGCTGGCATGTTGGCCAGAGGGGACTCATGCGTATTTCATGTTTTCAGCCTGCGAAGTGGACAGACTGTGGAGGGGTGTGCTGTATCACTTTATCTCAGTTGGGACCTTTGTTTCTTCAAATCCCCTTCTTTGCATGAGTAAGGCTACAATTCTATGGTCATGTGTGGTGACAGATGGGCAAAGCTTGTCCTCACTCTTCTCTGAATCCAGTTCTTCCAGATCACAGCCCTGTTGACCAATAGCAGCCCTGAACCCACGGGCAGATGCTGGATTACAGACCCACTGAAGATGCAGAGACAAGAGCTTCTCGTAGACCCGAACAGTCTCATTTCACAGGCCCTTTTGAGTCGTGGGAATGTGATTAACTCCTCTGTTTGACTGGTTGGTGACTCCTCATCCTCCAACTCGCCCTTTCACATTTTCACTTCTGCAGCTCCTCCCACATTTGTGGAAGGTCTAATTCCTGTAAGAGGTCCTTTATCCTGCAGCACACAGAGGAACTGCCCCTCCGATTGATCCCTGAGTGATTCACGCTGAATCTCTAGGAAGGGCGAGCCTGGGTTATGCAATGCCTTTGCTTCTCCCTGTATTTAGGAACCCACCAGGAAACTCCTGTGGCAAAGGAGGAACCAGGAAGTGCTGTTACAGTCTGCAGGCAAATATGTATTGTCAGCACCTCCCTGTAAGACTCTTCAGGTGAAGAAAGAATGTCCACAACACTGTCAGCAAAGGCTTGTCAAGGGGGATGGGGGAAGTTGAGAGCCATACATCCTAGTAGGCCCTCGCATGAGGACAGTGCTTCTATCATCCAAAAGCCTTTTCTATCTTTCGCAACCTCTCCAACCCTCTTCCCCTCTTCACCTGCCCCCAAAGATCTGGGCTCTGCTATAAGACTATTGAAATCCTTGTTGTCTAATTGATCTACAGAACCGAAGACTGCTTTTCTTAATCTGTTTGGACAGTTTATATTTCCAGACCCCTCTGGGACCAAATCAGTTGTGAAAATCCATCTTAATAGGACTATGATTAACTGAACTTTTCCAACCCCTATAAAATGTATAATTTGTAGCTTCTCACATTATTATTTTCGCCCTGTTATTTAAAAATATAAAATGTCACTGGTAAGCAGTCAGAATATAATTTGAATGAACTTCCTGATGCCTAAGCCCCCAAATTTGAAAACTGCTAACCGCATCACATTTTAACTAAACTCTAAATGGTGGAGGAAGGACATGACGACATTTGACAGTGGGACATCAAGTGATTTTTCTTATATATAAAAACTTCCCTCTTCTTTACTGTGCAATACAAATTTTCCTTTTTAAATTTCTGCATTGATTTTTATTTTCTTAAATACCTAAATCAGCAGTTCCTGAGAACACTGATATGTGGTTGTTAAACAGATGTTATAGAAGAAACGATTCTCTGGTAAAATAAAGTGTGAGAAATACTGGCTTCGTTAAAAAAAAAAAAAAAAGAATGGCAGAGTGCATCCTTGTTTTGGGAGCTGAGGTAGACACTGAACAAAATGTACCTGATCTCAGCACAGTTAAACAAGCTTCCTTACTGGAAGATTCTTGAGGGCCTCTAACAACATACTGATAAGAATCGTGAATACCAAGGAAAAATGCTCTGCCACATTTTCCCAACTGATTGGACCTCCCTTCTTCTTCCCTTCTCCTTTTTTAAGCTTATGGAGTAGAACCAGTTATCCTTAGGGTATTTGTTTGTGAAAAGCTGACCTAAATTAAATAAAATCTCGAGCCTAAGAAAGAGTGTTTCTAAAGAATAGCATTGAATTCTTGTCCAAGTTGAATTTTACATCATTAAAAATACAGAATGAAAAGATGCTATTCATTTTTCATAAAATGAGCTAAGAGCATTGACATCATATTTTTTAGCAATGCAAAGATAGATTTGGATGTTTATATAACTTTAAGTGGGACAAATGTTGAATGTATCTGCTATAGTGGTGATAATCCAGAGAACTGAAAAACAATGAGCAAATTCTTGAATTAGGGCTGTGTTTATACTTCTATTGTAACAGATTAATTCAATACAACCTGATGATATGTCGCAAAGGAAAATGTTTGAGTCTGGATTGTTTTTCGGGAATTACAATCCAAGTGTCTAACTGTCCATTCAAGGATTATCTTCTCTGGTACTTTTGGAGATCAGGAGAGTTTGTCTCATTTCTGCTCCCTGATTGGTACAAACCAGCCCACTTCACTGATGTGCCCTGACTGCGCGTCCCACTTGGACCCCCACTCACCTGAGTGCTGGTCCCCTTTGATTCTGTTGCCACCCTTTAATATGCTGCTGGCATCTGCGATTAGTGCTGCAGACACATTTGATTTCACCATTCTGTTCCTGAATTTCCCACTATGATGTGGAGGGTAAAAGACTTCTCTTTTTTTAAGGGTTGGAGTAGCTGAGGATGGAAATGAAATTTGGATATTATTTTCTAAAAATTCCTTTGCCATTTCTTCATAGGAAATTTCTAACCTCCTCAAAGCCTTGGATTAGCTTATCTTCTCTGTCCTGTTCTCTCTTTTTCTCTTACGTGCATGTGAGTTTTTTTAGAAGTTGAGTGTATTGTGGTATACTTTATATGTGATAAAATTCACCCTTCTAGTGCACAACAGTTTTATAACTTTTGGCAAATGCTATGGTTATACGACCACCACCACAATCAAGTTATTGAACATTTCCCTCAAATTCCCTTGTGCTCTTTTCTAGCTACCCAGTCACCTTACCCATAGCCTTTGCCAGCCACTGATCTGTTTTCTGTCTTTATCTTTGCTTTTTTGAGAATGTCATAAAAAAGGAATTAAAAAGGAATCATTCAGAATATAGCTTTATTTATTTAGTATGCTGCATTTAACAGTCATTCACTTTTTTGCATTGATTCAATGCATTCTTATTGCTGAGTAGTACTCCAAGGTATAGGTATACCATAGGTTTTTTTGTTTGTTTCATTTGCCAGTTGAAAGACATTTGAGCTGAAATGCTGTTTTTGGTATTTATGAATAAACCACCATAAACATATGCATATAGGTTTGCATGTGAATATAAGTCTTCATTTCTCTTGGATAAAAACCTAGGAACGAGATTGCTGAGTCATGGGGTAAGTGTATGTTTAACTTTATAAGAAACTGACAGTTTTCAAAAGCAGCTGTATCATATTGCATTCCCATCAGCAATGTATGAAATTTCTAGATGATATGCATTCTCACCAGTACTTGGTATTGTTAGGTTTTCTTTAAGTAGTTCTAATAGATGTGTACTGTTATTACACTGTGGTTTTAATTTGTTTTTCCCTAATGATTAATGATGTTGCATATTTTTTCATGTGCTAATGTGCCACCCATATATTTTCTTTGGTGAAGTCTCAGTTCAAATCTTTTGCTCATTTAAAAAAATTGGGTAGTGTTTTTAAAAATTGAGTTTTGAAGATTATTTATAAATTCTGGATATAAGTGTTACATCAGATATGTCTTCTGCAAATATTTCAAATGTTGAACCAACATTGTATTTGTGGGATAAACCCCTGTTGGTATGATATATTACTCTTATTGCTGGATTCAAATTCCTAATATTGTTTTGAAGACTTTTATATTCATGTTCGTGTGGAGTATTGGTCTGTAATTTCCTTTTCTCATGACGTTTTGTCTGGTTTTGGTATCAGGCAATGCTTTCCTCATAAAGTTTCTTGGGGAATATTCTGTCCTTCTCTATTTTCTGGAAGAGGTTGGAATTATTTGAATTATTTCTTCTTAAATATTTGGTAGAATTTGACAGTGAAGCTATATGGGCCTGAAGTTATCTTTGGTGGAAGGTGTTTAACTACAAATTAAATTTCTTTAATAGATATAGGATTATTCAGGTCATCTGTATCTTCCTGAGCAAGCTTTGGTCAATATTATCTAAGTTGTCAAATTTATGAGCATAGCATTGTTGGTAACATTTCCTAGTATCCTTGTAGTATCTGTAGGATCTGTAGCAAGATTCTGTATTTCATTCCAGATATTGGTATATTGTATTTACCCCTTTGCCCCCTTGATTTTTGTTGATTTTTTCAAAGATCCACCTTTTGGTTTCATTGATTTTCTGTATTATTTTTCTTTAACATTTCTTGTGGACAGAGTTGCTGGTGATGCAGTTTCTAAGCTATTGTTTATCTGAAAAGTTTTTACTTCACCTTCATTTCTCATTGGGTGTAGATTATGGAGGGCCTATGGTCATTGTATGGATTCTAGCTTCTAGACTGAATGAAATAGAAGCCATTGCAGGGTTTTGAGCAGAGGAGGACATGGTCTGAGTTATAAGAAGGTCATTCTGACTGCTGTGTTGGGAACAGGCTGCTGGGGGCAAAGGGAGAAGCAGAGGTACCTATTAGGAGACAAAAGTGGTAATAGGACAAGGGTGATATAGTGGAGGGTGGTAGCAGTGGTCCAGTTTTGCATATATTATTAAGGCAGAGCCAGTATTATTTGCTGAGGGATGGGATGTGAAATGGGAAAGAAAGAGCCCAGTTAGGATGACTCCAAGGTTTTTGTTCTGAGCAGCTGAAAGGATGAAGCTGTCATCAGCTGGGATGGGAAGGCCTTGGGTGGATTTGATTGGGAGCTGGGGGATGAGGATCAGTTCAGTTTTGGAGAGGCAAGTTTGAGGTGTCTTTTAGACATTAAGAAGAGTTCTCTCAAAAGCAGGTAGGTGTGTAAGACTACAGTTTGGGTGAAGAGTATGGATTACAGATGCAAGTGGTCTCTAGAGGAAGCAGCAGTTGGGAACAGCTTTTGTTTTAAATAAGAATGTTTCCCCCCTTCCTGGTATAAGGACTACAAATCAATAAAATCTTTTGATGCTTTCCAAAAACAAACATTTCAGACATTTTTTTTTTCTTAATCAAGATAAAGTAGCTCATTTAAGAGAAAGAATTGTTAACAGAATTAAAGTTCCTTAATACATTTGTTCATTATTCTTCTGATTTTTTTGGCTAAGTTTCGAAGGGAGGCAGGATGAAATATTAAAAGTGTAAGCTCTGGAGTGAGACAGACCAGTGTTTAAGTCTACTTTCCACCATTTATTAGCTGTGCAGAACTGGCAAATTGTTTAACTTCCACGAACCTCAAGGTCAGGAGGAATTATAACACCTACTGTCATTAAAATTTTAAAAATAATATGTTTATTTAACTTGTATCAAAGTGCCTGGCAATTCATTCATTCATTCATTCATTCATTCATTCATTCATTCAACTAATTAAGACTACCTATTATGTGTTACCTGATGAGTATACGATTATAAATAATACAGACTGCTCTTGCTCTTGTGGAAATTTCAGTATAAGAAGCAAGATGTTTATAAAAGAAGGTAGACTGCTCAGTCTCACTGGTGGAAGAAAATGCAAATTAAACTCACAGTCAGATATCACTTCACACCTATTAGATTGAGAAAACAAAAAAAAGAACTAATAATACCGAAGTTTCATGAGAGCAATGGGGGAAACAATAGATCTTTTTTCAGTGAAGGTGGGTATTCAGATTGTACAACCACTTTGGAGATTAACCTGACAATACCCAGTGAAATGGAAAATGTGCATCCTCTACAACCCAAAAGTCCCACCACGAGGATTGTGCACCAGAGAAACTCTTACACGTGCACTTGGGGCAATATACTCTGGATATTCACTGCAGCACTTGTGATAGCAAAAAAATGGAAGCAACCTAATCAATAGGGGGTTCAAACAATAGACTAGTATTCTGGATTTTAAAATGACTGAACTATATAGGTCAATGTGGGTAAATCTTCTTAAAAAGATGGGTAAAAAAACAAGTTGCAAAAGACATTATCCTTTGTCTAATTTAAATACAACACAAAACAATACATGTTCTTATGTGGTAAAATGTCAAAAAAAACACGAAAGGGCACATGCAAGGGCAGTTACCTTTCTACAGGAGAAAGAAGAATGAAATAAATGGGGTGAAAAGAGGAGATTTAACTTCATCTGTGATGATTTGTTTCTTAAAAAAAGAAGAAGCCAACATGGCAACATTTTTAAATCCAGGAACTTATGTAATTGGCTGTTATTTTATGTACTTTCTTGTAAATTTGAAATATTTCACAACTAAACATTTAAAAAATGTTTTTAAGTTGTGATAAATTATGGTAATAGATATACAACTTACCGTTTTGACCATTTTTAAGTGTACAAGTCAGTAGTAGTATTAAATACATTCATAGTGTTGACCAGCCATTATTACCATCCATCTCCAGAACTCTTCATTTTCCCAGACTGAAACTCCATAGCCATTAAACACTAACTCCTCATTTCTCTGTTTCCTTAGCTCCTTGCAACCACCATTCTATTTTCTGTCTCTGGGAATATGAGTACTGTAAGCACCTCATATAGGTGGAATTATCCTATATTTGTCCTTTCGTGACTGGCTTATTTTAGTTAAAATAATGTCTTCAAGGTTCATCCACATGTAGCATATGTCAGATTGTCCTTCATTTTTAAGGCTGAATACTATTCCATTATGCACATACACTACATTTTGTTTATCCATTCATCTCTTGAGAGACAGTTGGGTTGCTTCCACCTTTTGGCTATTGTGACTTAATTAAACATTTTAAATCAAAATAAAATACAGTAGTGCCTCATTATCCACAGGGTATACATTCCAAGACCCCCAGTAGATGTGTGAAACTGTGGCTAGTACCTAACCCTATATACACTATGTTTTTTCTTATACGTATATACCTATAATAAAGTTTAATTTACAAATTAGGCACGGTAGAGGCTAACAATAACATACTAAAATAGAACAATTATAACAATATGCTGTAATAAAAGATATGTGAATGTGGTCTTGCTTTCTCGAAATACTATATTGTACTGTCCTCACCCTTCTCATCATGATGATGTGAGATGACGCATGCCTAAATGATGAGATGAAGTGAGGTGAATGACGTAGGCATTGTGATGCAGGGTTAGGCTACTGCAATGTCCGGGCAGTTTATCTGATGATGGAGATGCCTACTAAGTGACTAACAGATGCTGTTGATAGGCAGCATATATAGTGTGAACATGCTGGACAAAGGGATGATTCATGTCCTAAACAGGATGGAGTGAGACAGCAAGAGATTTCATCATGCTACTCAGAATGCAGGCAATTTGAAACTTCTGAATTGTTTATTTCTGTAATTTTCCATTTAATATTTTCAGACAGCAATTGACAGCAGATAACTGAAACTGTGGGTAACTGAAACTTCCAAAAGTGAAACGGATAAGGGGGGTCTCCTCTAAATACGTAACAGGGAAGTTATAGACAGAGAAGTCAAAAATAAAACAAATGTTTATTCGATAGGAATACCTGGAGATAAGCTTTCACCTTGTGAAGTCTCCCCATGGGAACTTGTGGCACAAGTGAAGGTTGTGAGTGTGTGTGTTGCATATTTCACAGTCGAGGAGCCACTCTGTCATTTACAAGGCACAGTGGCATGGACAATTCCCAGCAGCCCACTGCCTCCCCCGCATCAGAGGCAGGGCTGGCAGCTGTACTCTGCAACCCGGGCTTCTGCATCTGCCCCTCCTAGAGCGGCTTCTCTGCTACGCGCGATGTTCTGGCTCAAGGTCAGCTTCCTTCTTGTTGAAGCTGGCACAAGCCAAGAAAGAAAACAGTCCCAGGCAATTGGCAAGTATTCAGACTGAGAAGTATTTTGAGCCCCCGCACTAGCAAGCCGATTATAGGACCCACCCAATACTTGCTCACAGCCTCGATGCCTTTTGGGCATCACACCCCGTCACTACTGCTCATCTGAGTGGTTCCAGATGCTCTACGCCAAGGGGCTTCTCTGGCGGTTTGAAAGCATTAGACCTCTCCCTACCCACCAATGTGACTCAGAATCGCATTGAATTGCATAAGACAGATAAAAGGGGAGCTGCTTTGTTTGGTTAAGGGGTAATGGTGGGGTAGGTGTGAACCCCCCGGGGATCTGAACCCCGGTACAGCTGCATGGAAGTCCACTTTGAAAATGCTGCATTCCCAGGGTTCTAGTAACTAAAAACTCCAGACTGAAAGTCCGTTGACATAGGAAGGAAGAGGAGGATTCTAATCCAGAGATGGTCAACTCTCGTATGTAAGGCCAACCAGCTATTCTTGTTGCAGTTTGTGTATATGTGCAAGTGTGTGCACATGTGCGTGTAAGAGGATGGGATCTGATGGCCGGAGCCTCCTTCCCATACCAGAGTGACCTCTTAGATATGCCCTCCAGACTCTTAGGGCCCCTCAGGGAGTGATTTGAAAATCCCTGACTTGTCTGACCTCACTTAACTCTTGTGATATTCTGCAGCCAAAATGTCATTGTCCCCGCATAAGAAAGGGTGAAACCGGGGCCAAAGTCCCACAGGTTGGGAGTGGTGAAGCTGGGAAGACTCCTGACGATCTTAAGTTATTGTCCTTCAGCAGAGACATATACACTGTCTCTGCTTAATGGTTGGAGGTTTCTGGGAACCATGGAGACTACCTGACAAGGAATCACCTCCCATGTCGTGGAGCCCACTCTGGCATGCAGAAGCAAAGCACATTATAGCTGTATAGCTGCTGGCAAAGTAGGCCAAGCTTGGCCAGGCAGAGATAGACTGGGATCATTGGTCATATCCTGGGGAATCCTGTGTATTCAGGTCTCTCCTCCTCTACCTCCTGATCTCCCAGGCTCCTCACCCCCTTTCAGCAGCGAGACACATAGGTTACCAGGAGTCTAGTACAAAATTCAGAAAACATACCTGAGCAGTAGCGGCCTCACTTCCTCCCCTGTTGCTTTTCTGGTGCCTTACTGAACTCCTACCCCAGGGTCAAGAAAGGGAGTCTGGTGAGAGGGCTAAGAAGAGAACTGGAGAGCATGGAATGAGTGAGAGAAGTGGGAGCCGGGTGCTAGCAGGAGAAGGTGGGCTGGTGAGATGGGGGTGCCATCTGCCAAATTAAAGGAGCAAAGCCTATGTTAGGAGATGGTTATGGCTTTTGTAACAAGGTCTGTTTAAGAACCAGGTTTCAATTTATATCTCTCTGTAGGCAGGACCCTTTTCTATAATGGCCAATTGAATGAAAGGTGAGATATAAAGGGAAGAGCACACAAATTGTCCCTAAGGGTAGGGGGCCAGGAAGAAAATTGGGGAGTATCTCAGACCCAGAGATAGCTGTGTCCTTCTTTGGTGAGTAGAAACATACGGTGATAGGCCAGCAGAAGAGACTCCAGTTCTGGAGGTGAGGAGAACCTACAAAGTAGCCCAGGGAAGGTGGAGAGGAGGAAGGGAAGACACAGGAGATCTAGCATCTCCTAAGTGCTAAGCCAGTTAAATGGAAGAGCTTACATGGCTCACTGCTAGGTGGAGCTGGGACACCTGCCAGGCTGCAGGGTCTACAGAGCAGAATGGACGCAGCATTAATTTGCCCTGGGACTGCGGCACGTTAACACTGTAGGCTGAGACTTGTTTAAAATACTTTACCTTCTCCTTCTCTCCCCCTCCTCCTCTTTATTCTTTTATTCCCCTCACTTTTCTTTTTCATCTTTCTTTTTGGAAATTGAATCACCTAGGAGAACTTTGAGTTAGTAGGCATCTAGGTACATTCAGAGATTTGCTAAATTGTTCTAAGATACTATTATATTTCACAGGATAGAAAACTAATACCTTTTAAAAATTGACTAAATCTAAAATGTCTTGGAAAGAAGTCCTTGAAAAGAATCATAGTTTTCTTCTTTTTTTTTTCTTTTCTTTTTTTGCTTCCCTTATGAAATTTAGCATGAACCTGTCTCCCCCTTGTGGATTTAATCTTAGTATGTAGTAAAATCAGAGTGAAACTTGCTGGGGATGTCTTGTTGCCTTGCCTCTCCAAGATCTATCTTTGCACACACACACACACACAAAAAGCAAGAAAAGCATTATTATAATTACTAAACAAAAAGCTTTAATTTTCTGAATTGAACAAGAATTTTGAAATACACTTTTAATCTAACGCTTTATGATGCCAAAATTCTGCCTGTAAAATCTAATGCTTAACAATTTAGTTTAAAATTACTTAGTTCTTCAATATTCAATGGAATTTCTTCTCCATTTTATGGTTAAGAAAGACAAAGAGGGCCATGACAAAACTAAATTTATGCATTCTAGACCAAATAACAATTCTTTGCAGAATTGTTAGTAACAATGACACAATACAGCAATATTTAATAGTTCTTGGTCATTTGCTTCTTGCCGATCCTTAAGCCAAGCACTTCACCTAAATTATATCATTTACCCTTGGCAATAAAATTATTGGACTAATTTTACTAGGAAACTGAGGCTTAATGAGGTTAAATACTTGTTTAAGATCCCACTACCAGTTGTTGGGGTTTAAATTAAATTAATATCACTGATCCCAAATGGAGACTGAGAAACAAAGAATAACTGAAGCACACATTAAATTGCTTTCTCAAGTTTTGGCCTTTGCGAGATGAGTGGAAGGCTATATAAATAATCCATAAGTTTTTTTAAATTTTTTCCTTCTGAACTATTTTGAAGAATAATGTGCTTCTAAATAATGTGAGTTGATCATATTTTATTATTATTTGCAAGGTTAACTTAAACTTTAAATCATGGAATACTTATGATTAATAATAGAGGAACATCACTCATGCCATAAAGGGGAGTTGGGACCCAGATGTCAGGAGGTGAAGATGGTTGCCTGATGTCATAATTGCTCCATTAATGCTTCTAGCCACACCCACCCCATTGATTGGTGAGACAGTTATTACAAACCAGTGTGAACATGACATGACAAAGCTGCATTGCTGATTCAGAAATCCCTGGTGCTGAACAGCAAGAAACGATAGGGTAACAGAGGCACTTTTGAAACGAGTCAGTCTTAAATATTCACTCTGGCCTCTTTGTCAACTTTTGTGAATTGTCATTTTGCCATCTTTGAATTGAATTTAGGTCTACATACAAGAGACAGAATATTTAGATGCCGTTAGTGGCCTCCATCAAATTATGGAACCTTGATTGCCTTGGCGATTCCTTTTCTCATAAATTTGTCTGTAAGTCAAGAGGAGCCATTCCTGTCCTGTGACTAAGCTATCACCTCCACAGTACCCTTCTCTTTTCTGAGACCATCTGGTACAGTGGAGAAAAAACATGGGTCCAATAGTCATTTTTCTGAGCAGCAACAGCTGGTATTAATTGCTAACAAGGCAACACAAACACAGAGCAATTCTAGAATGGCTGGTCAATGAGACCAGGTATCCTTAAGCATGAAGAAATAACAGCCTTTGAGATAGCAGCTCACATTGACTTAGTGTAAATATTGTGTTCAAAGGGGTTTAGTTTTAGTCAATGCACTTTAGCACAGCATTTATCAGGATGCTTTCTGCACAAGAGGCCGAAAACCCCAACCTCCATTGGCTAAATAAGGGGGCGATTTATTTTCTCTCAGAAAAAATAAGGGCTGAGACAGCTCCAAGGTTGATTAACTAAGAGGTAAAATGATGTCATCAAGGAAATCAGGTTCTTTCTGTGTTTTCAATCTGCCATGTCATCTTGTCAGATTCATTCTCTAGCTTAATATACTCATAGTCACAAGATCGCTGCTGCAGCTCCAGGTATTATAGAGACATGGAAACATCCAGTAAAAGAAGAGATTATCTATCTGATTAGCTCTTCCTTTTTTTTCTCTTCTTTTTTTAAACATGAAGGAAATACTTTCCCATATGCACCTAATAAACATTTGCTCATAGCTTATTGGCCAGAACTAGATCACATGACCATGCTTAAACCAATCACTAGCAAGAGAAGTTGTTTCACCATGATTGGTTTAGACCAACCAAGATTTATCATTGAGTCACATGGGAGAGGAATAACCTGGAGAGGAATAACCTGTGGAGTAAAATATGAGTCTGCCATTATAAAAAGAAAAAGGAGGATGAGAAGGAGGAGAAAAAGGAGGAGGAGGGGAATGACTGTTGTGTTAGCAACCAAAAGAGTCTGCTACATATGGTTTGGAATATGTGAGTACGTGTACATATGTTTTCTTTTTGAAAACCATTTCTTTTAAGGATCCTATTTATAGTCCAGACCCCATCTCAACCATTTGGAATGTAGCTTGGCAGAAATAACCACACCCAACACCTATAGGAACTTTGAGTGAAACACCTCTTAGAAAAGAAAGAAAGGAAAGAAAGAAAGAAAAAAAAGAAAAGAAAAGAAAGGAAGATATGAAGAGAAAGTTATGAATTGAACTCTCTTAACATTAGGGAATTATAAAGAATAAACAGTGTTTAGTACTGTTGCTTTACATTTCTAACAACGGGCATTACCCAAGCAACTTTGCCAGCAGTTTCCAGACCAGCAGAGAAGAAAGCCTCTGAAGTCATTGTTTCAAAATATGTGTTTATATGTTTTAAGTTATGTTTTCCAACTGTGAAAGTAAAAGTAATTTTGTTTAATAAAAGTTTAATATTTACTACACTTCTTTTATGTGTGTGTGTGTGTGTGTGTGTGTGTGTGTGTGTGTGTGAGAGAGAGAGAGAGAGAGAGAGAGAGAGAGAGAGAGAGAGAGAGAGAGAGAGAGAGGGGTAGAATGAAATTGTATTGTAGTTGTTAAGGAAAAGTGCTTAATAAGTCTCTTGTATACAGAAAATGAGGCTCCAGGGCATGTTTAGAAGGAAACAGCAAAGAGACAGTGAAATTGCTCTGTGTGTGAAATGAACAGGAGTGTAGTTATGGGAAGACAGAGGAGGAAAGAGAGGAAATGAGAAGTAAGCAGGACAGCAAGGCAGGAAGCTACAGCCTGAATTAAAAATGAGAAATTCCTAAGGTAGGATGATCAAAGGACTTTTATGAGAAGGATGTCTAATAATTCATTTGAACTTGTGTGATATATGAATCCTCTTTGGTCACCCCAAATCCATGCTCTCTTGCTTCACATCCTAATGCCTTGTGTGCATGTTTGGGGGGAAATAAAAATGGCTGACTTCCACATCTGCATCAGTGTGGAGGGACGGGTAGAGAAATGCCACAGGGCTGATTTCTGCATGAGAGCCAGAGTTTAGTAGAAGAGACATGGCACCCCAAGTGACTAAGAAAGCAAACCGCAGAATGCACAGAAATTTTGGAGATAGCCCCAAATTCCCATTGGGATTTAGAAAGGGGAGAAAAACAACTTTATTTAAATTTGAAAATGAGGATGGTGCCAGCTGACACTTGGGTTGCATTGATATAATGAAAAAATAATTGCAATAACACTAGGCATAGTTTTAGGTACTGTTCCCCTCCCCCGCCACCTCCGACCCATGTATTATAAGCATTTCTATGTTTTTGAAGATATATTCTATCTAAATCTAAATTCTTAAAAATTTTATTATGAGTTATATCTTATTCCAATTCAAAAATACATGACAAAATTTTATAGGCATGCTATTCCAGATGCTGGTGAAAGGTATTTGTATAGTCGTTGTGTATTCATTTTTGTAGATTGCGACAAATACTGAATTTTTATTGTATACCTATAAATAACTAAATGCCGAAATATCCAATGACTTGCTCCCTTGAATTTTAAATAGTAGAATTGCATAAAATATGATTTATTGAGCTGAGTTTCATTGGCGTGAACAATTAAAACAGATTTGTATGGTTGTTTTTCTCCTTCAAAATTTATTTTCCTCTTCTACATTATTCTTCACCTTTTGGTGGTAAAATTTAAGACACAAGTTTATAGTCTGCCTTAAGCCAGAAGGCTAGTTTACTTTTTTTTGTTTGTTTGTTTTCTGGCTATAGAAGAATTTTTCTGGTAGAGATGACCTCTAGTTTTTTTTAACGCAAAATATTGATCTTGAATATCAGCTGTTAACACACGGACACATCAACCTGTGATAACATATGTGAAAGCATCAATTAGAGCACTTGGCTCATAACCAGGGTGTCAGACTTGCTTCCCTCCTTTCCTTCCTTCAGATGACCTCTTCTCTGATGTGCCCAGTTTGAAATTATGATTTCTAACCCTGAGGTTTAAGGATTTTTCTTAAACAACACATAAAACAAATATTGACCACTGACAATAAAATTAATATTTGCCTTTTATTTTAAGGGGCCAATAGCACTGTGGTTCTAAAATCTAAGGAAATATTAATACCAACTTTCCGTGTCTATTCCTGGCACATCCTTCCCATTGAGTGCTGTAATTAAATCTTTTCCCACCTGTGGGCCAGAGAACCCCCAGTGAGCCTCTGTAATTTTACAAGATATTCATGAATCATACAGACACCTAATAGTTTTTTTTTACCTGTGTGCATGTATAACTGCTTATTAAATGTGTATAGATACCATGGTGGTTAACAAACTACAAATTCATTGAAAAGTATTGCTAAATTAATAGTAGCCTTTTGTTGACAGAAATTTCTTCAGTTAGTAAGGTACTAGAGATTGTCTACTGTCATGTGTTTAGTTGGTAATTTTCTTTTATGTTTAAGAGAAGGTTTACATAATAGCAAAAAACAAAACAAAATCAAACAAACTTAAAGCCCAACATTGGTTAAATAAAAGATGGTACATTCTTACATATAATTTTAACATTAGATATCCATTAAAAATCATGATGTAGAGTAAAATATTGAACAACAAAGAAAATATGTTAGCAGAATATTACTATATGGAAAACAGCAGGTTATAAGCCAACATAATGATATGATCTACCATTTAACAAATGACAGATAGAGGATAGATAGGATAAAGGATAAAATATAGAATAAAAGGATGTTATTATAAGATTATTACTCATTTTCTCTGGATAATGAAATTACAGATATTTTTCTCTCCATTTTCTAAATGTTTTATAACTTCAGTTATAAAAGAAAATTTAAATTTATTTTTAAGGGTCCTCTTATTCAAGAATTTGCTATTGTCCCATAAATAAATAGTGCTTATGAACCTTGGCCTTTTCAACCCACTAGAAATGCTAAAGTTGTTTAATATTTTGGGTGTGTGAGACAATGCCCATTAGTTTTTGCTGGCAGCCCTCTCTCTCACCCCGTGGTCTGTGGCAGTTCTGCTAATGATGAGTTGAAACCTGTCACCATTACTTAGGGAGAAAATGCAGCTGGGCACTTCTTTCTCGGGGAGCAAGAGAGGCCTTCCCTGACAGCCTTGAGAAGATAGGGAGTCATTTAAAGACATGTTGAGATTATAAAACAATCACTAAACAAAATGTATGTGTGAATGGGTGTGGGTAGCATATATGTGTATAGTGTTTTTCAATAAGAGAAAATTGTAATTAAAACCAAGTGTTGCTCTGGGCTACGGTGGCCCATTAGTGGCCCTTTTTGCTGAGCTGCAGATGGACAGAATTATATTGCCTTAATAATACGACTGTTAAGTGCCAGCTGTCATACAGCATGGCAGCCCTCCACGCTAACAAAGCCCTCATTAAATGGTTTGCTGGAATAATTTGCCTGCTCTCCCTGCCTTTCTAGCAACTGACAACTCCGCCCCACTGCTGCTTCCCCAGACCTTCAGTGGACACTGTTAATCACTTGAAAGAGAAATCTGTGCCATGTATGATGGGATGGTAATTTTTTTCATACTTCATGTCTTCATATTATTTTTACGCCCTGTTTCAAAAGTTTTTAAATGAGGTTGGTAGCTAACATCCTGTGCTATCATTCATTCTGTGGCAAAATAATAATTGCTAATTTTCTTCTTCAGAGAACCAGAGCTTTATCAGGAATAACATTATGCAAATTACTATGCAAATGTCAGCCAGAGGAGTATCTGGGAAAAAAAAGTTCAGATAAAACCTTCAGAACACATCCAAAGTTTGCTGAAAAAAAAAAACTGAACATTATAAATTGTAGGTCACCATGGTAGCAAAAGGAATTTCTTGCTAATAAGAATTTTGCGAGAAAGCTTTGCACTCAAAATAAAAGGTAGGGCATACATTAGTATTTATTCTAGCTTAATTTATTTATGATACTATGGCTGTCCTTGTCAATGGTCGAGTCTCCTTGGAGTCGGTCTCTTCATCCTTTGTACGATGTCTAACATTCTAAAATGCTTAATGTTCAAACTTCTATTAGCATTACAAAATTAATCCTTTATTTTCTCCACTATTAATATATTTTTCTAATCATCAGTATTCTAGTTTTTTTATGTTGACTATTATTGGAAGAAAGTGCATAGAAATACAGAGAAAAATGCTCAGTTCTTTCAAAACATAACCTTTAGGGTATTGGTAAAGAAAGAATGTCTTTAGAAACTACATTATTCCTCAGGATACAGCCTTTGGAACACTAGGGTAAGAAGCCTGATTGAAAGGAAGGATGTTATGGGGGAAAAAATTTTTTTTAAAGAAAATTTTAAAAAAGGAAGGACGAACTCCAACACTATTTATTTCACATACGTGATGTTTGTATATAGTTTATGATCAAAAAGGTAATAAACCTGAGGTTTTATTTTTGTTCTTATTTTTGAAGACCAATTCTTTGAATTTAATACAAGAGAAGAGCATTTGAAAGACCCTCACTTTAAAATCTACATAAATAAAATCTATATCTAAGACTGACCTATATGATAAGGGAAGCAAAAAAAAAAAAAAAGGCCTTTTTGGTCTAAAACATCTCACCAACCCAGGCCTGAAACTCCCACTGGAAAGTCCCTCTCTATGATGCAAATCTGTTGCCAGAAAGTAGTGACACACTGGACTAGTGTAAATGGAGTGGGGCTGCCTGCATCTGATCCTGCGATGCTCACTGCAAATATGATCCCTGGGTCTCACTCAGTTCTACCTCATCTACCTCACCCTGAACCACCAAGTTTGGGGACTGGGATTTGCATTTTCAGCAGACTCAGCACTCTAAAGTTCTCTATTAGACTGTGAAAAATTAGAATGGGATAAATAATGTCCCCCAAGGAGACAAAGGAGAGAATAGTTTTATGATGATGGGGTCGGGTTGGTTGTGTAGGGGAAGATGGGTCATGAGAGTTCAGAGATGGACAGGGGATAGAAAATGGAGAAGAGTAAAGATGGGAGCTCTTCAAGAACATGTCAATGAATTGACACTTCTTTTATCTAAAGCCAGACACCCACTGAGGTTTCTGGGGTAACAGAGCTCTGTGCCCAGGAGCCAAGGCTTTGGAATCTGACAGACCTGCTACTGCCCAGTTACTACCTATATTAATTAACATCTTGAACTTCAGTTTTCTCATCTGTGAACTGGGTATAAAAATAGAGTTGTACGAGGATTAAAAATGAGTGAACAGGGAAGATACAATAACATGACGGTTAAAGATGTGGCTGTTGGAGCATCCAGACATCGTGTCCGAATTTACTTCTTGTGTAACCTCAGCAGGTTATTTAATCTGTCTGTACCTCAGTTTCCTCATTCATCCACTGGTATTAAAAATTTGATATATACCTCATAGGGTAGTTGTGAGGGGATTAAATAAGAAAATACATATAAAGAATCTATAACAGTACCTAGCATGTAATAACTCAATAAATATTACCCTTCATCATTATTTCGTATAAAGCAGCTGGCACCTGGTGGGAATTTCATAAATAATAGCTATTATTAGCGTCATAATCACACCTGGCTTTAAGACAAAGTCTATTGCCAAAATCCTCTTGTGCAATACTGGCTGAACCCCATGCCTTGTTCCTAGTGTATCATAATAGTGCTATTGAGGGTATTCACAATAACGTCTGCTCAGGAGAGTGATTATTGAGCAGAGAAATGTCTGAATGTTTTATGAAGGTGGGTGGATGGAGCAGCCGATTGCCTGGGGTAAGCAGCAAGAAGGCTCCCCCCATCTTTCTGTAGGGAGAGCACAACAGCTGTGTCAACAGCAACAGCATCAGCTAGTTAGCTCAGGGAGAGCTGAGCTCTTGGAAGGTAATGAACACACACACACAATGATTTGACAATCCAAACATTGTACTCACTTGGTTAAAAGCCTATCACAGTTCCTCAGGTTCTGTTGTTTGCTACCTTGAGTTGAACTGTCCAACTATCCCTACAGCAATGACTACTTCTTTTTCAAGGTTGGAAACAGTTGTAAGAAGTTTTTCCTCTGGTGAAGACTATTTTTAAATCTATTATCTCAAAATTTTCAAATTTGGAATGGGTGCCCAGTTCTTTATCCTTTGTTGCCACATAAACCATGTAATCTCTGTAGAAAAATAAAGAATAGAGGGGAGCTGTCCGACCTGTGCTTCCTGCTGGGCATTGATGCAATTTCCAGTTAAATGGAAGTGGAAATTGGAGTGGGGGCAGTATGATACTCATCAATAAGAGAGATGGGGGGACGTGCAGATTATAACAAGAATCTCAAGTCTCAAGTCATGGTTTCACTTTGGGGAAATGTGACACTAGCAGTCCTTTGTGGGGAGTTCTAAAAGGCACTCAGCTGAGAGAAATCTGTGGTGTAAACATTACAAGCTTGGCTGCCATGGGTCTACTAACTTGGTTTTACAAAACTGAAATGATTGGATGCTAGTTAATTTGTGTCTATTACATTTAAGGCTTTAAAAATGTGTCATGGATAACATTATTGGCTAGAGACTCTTAAGGAAACAGATAAATCCCTCTCATGGCTCAAACTAAGTTCTGTAGTGGGTAGAAATGGAACGCCTGTAACCTGCAAAGCAGGTCTCAATGCTCCTATTGCCTGACAGGTTTACTGGGCAGCACGTCTACAAACTTCCCAAGCACGGTTCTCTTTGTATTAAAATCGATAGCCTGCTTGTTCTCATGGAATGCATGAAAACAGCAAGCAAATATGAAAATGCATAGCATAAATACAAGAAATCTTTTCAAATGTTGAGAGAGGAAATAGGAAGAATCTTTTTTTTCCATGCAAATTATCTAAAAACAGTTATTCTTTGGATCAGGATAAAATTAATATCACTACGCAAGTTTCAGACAGTCTATAATTCTGGTTAACAAATATTTATTGAGCACCTACTGTATGTTTGGGGACAGAGCAATTAACAAAGAAAGAGAGGCTGCCTTCCAGGACCTCACTGTGTAGTGGAAAAGACTTTTTTATAAAGCTCCCAACCCTATGCCAACACAAGATCTATAATGCAAGGGTACAGGACACCCAACAGGTGTCACTTTGTGGGTCATCTATTAAAAGCTACAGAGAATGTAAGATATTTTTTTAATAGTTGGTGATCAGGGACATCATTTGAAGATGCATGTGAGTTGGACCTTAAAGGACCCTAATATTTTAACCAAGATGTGGAGGGAAAGTTTTTCTCAAACAATGCATAGCAATGATGGGAGTTTGGCTTAGCTGGACTGCTGGGTCTGTGTATGAGAGAAGTGAGGTATTAGGTGTTAGTCACATTTAGGAGTTTGGACTTCATGGAGAAATAGTGAACCATCAACATGTTTGAGCAGGAAAGTGACATAATCAAAATGACAATTGAGGAAGCGTAATCTGATGGAGTTGGGTAGGAAAGATTGTATCGGGAAGGGTCTAGAGGCTGGAGGGTAAACAGAAGGATGCTGTAAGAGGCTAAGCAGAAAGTGGTCAGTTCGGAGCTAAGGTATTATCCAAAGACACAGAAAAGAAAACAATTATAAATAGTCATTTTTTGGGGGTTAGAAACTAGTAAAAAAAAGCATTTGAGTATCAGCTAGAAAGCATCTAAGTAGCTTTGCTGGAGTCTGAGGCAACAACTTAGTAAAACATAACTACATGCCCAACATTTTTGTTATTCAACTAGTTCCTTTTTAGCAACTTCTAGGGACAGCATAAACTAAAACTCAAAAATACACACATACCATTTAGTCAGTTTGTATGCATGTTTATGTATCTGTGTGTGTGTGTGTGTGTGTGTGTGTGTGAGTGTGTGTGTGTGTGTGTTCGTTCATTAATTTCTGGGTGAGGAGGAGCTTTGGGTAGAGTAAGTTAGTTTGAAAATGGCCGTTTTAGCTTCACTAAGGTTGGAGTCTAAAGGGAAATTATGAACCATTATATGAACCCTTTTCCCCCGGAAGTACAATTTCTTCTTCCAAAGGAAAAAGATAAAAAGTTCTGAGTTACGTGGCAAATGAGGCGTAGCAAGTTGTTCTTTTGTGATTCCTGCCACATGAGAATCCTGTTACTTGTGACCACAATGACCTGATATGGAAAGTCCCCCCCAAAAGGGAAAAGAAATCGGAAAATGAGGTTTGACATATTGGCCTTAATTTATAATAATGTGTTGTCAGAGTAGAAAAGAAACCTTGGAATTTTGAAAGGTGTGGGAAGGAGAGGTTAAGTATCTGATACAGACTACTTCAATATATAGCATTCCTTTTTCATCAAAGCTGTTTTCTCCTCTCTTTCTTCTACAAAGAGTTACAAACAAAAGAAAAATTTTTAAAAATTGACAAGAAAGGCTTAGTTTCTTGGTCATAATCCATTGCAGAAACATATGCTCCATATAATATTTATGAGGGATGCTCTTTGTGATTGGTAGGAAAGTGGTCTCGGGTGTTGTTATGAATTAGAAAGTGCATGTAATGATGGGTCTGTTTCCCTAAGCAATATCATTTATAGGTAAAGGCCCTGTCTATAATCTAAGATCTTTAACCATTTAATAAGATGCTGTTACAGAAGTCACATCGTCTTCAGAGCTTTCAGCTCTCAGAGGCTGTCTCAAATCCTTCATTTAGATATGATTCTCCTGTTACACTCTCTGATTACTGTTTCCTTAATATCTTTCTCCTCTGATTAGCTGTTAAGTGTAATGGGGATTTCCCCGTATAACTAGCCATGTAGTCCTGACCTTTTCTTTGAGCGTCAAATTCCTATACCCAGTTGCCAACTCAATTTTTCTACTTGAATATGTAATAATCACCTCATGTTTAGCATGGCCAAAAACAATTCTTGCACTCCAACTCCCCCTACCCCACCCCACAAACCTGCTTCTCAGACTTCTGCATCACCAGGTCTCAGCTGAAAACCTAGGAGCGATCCTTGACTCTGCTCTCTCCCTCACAAGCCCTGGCTAATTCATCAGAAATCCCTGTCACCTCTAATCCTCAAATATGTCCTAGATCTATCTGCTTCCCATCATCCCCATTGTCACAATCCTAGTCCAACCATGATCCTGTCTTTGTGATGGCCTCTGAACTTGCCTCCTTGGCAGTGGTACTTTAAAGGGTAAATCAGGTTGAATCATTTCCCTTCTCAAACACCTCCAGTGGCTTCCCATTGCAGTTAGAATGAATTCCAAGCCCCTTACCTGGCTTGTCCTGAGGCACCTGACAGAATTTATCACTTTCGATTTCATTTACTTCAGTGGGTCAGTAATAATGGTCTTTGGTTAAACTCTCAGAGAAACACAGAGACTTTGAAAGCCTCTGCGTAGGACTCTTTACCCAGATCTAATCTGTCTTATTTGCCCCGATATTTCCAGTATTAGAAAGAGTGACTAGAATGTGGGGGACACTCAATAAATACTCATAGGCTGAAGGAATGAATATAGTTAGTGTTACAGAAGTCAAATATTATAGTTAAGGTTTCAAGACCAGGGCCAATCCAGATCACCAAGAAACTCAGAAAAATGGAGGAAGGAAATGTAGAAAACAGATCAGTCTGTTTACCTAAAAGAAGGTTTTTATATATAAGATATTTTAACATACAATAGGAAGACATTCTATTCTAGAGATCATGTCATCAAGAAACTATATAATAGGTTTCATAACTCTTTTATGTCAGTGCTACAATATTCCTAGGACAAGAAGAGGTATTGTTTGAAAGTACATTCCAAGTACAATTTGCGCCCTGATTATTGCATGGATAATTCATAATAACAAGTGTTTTGCATATTAATTTAAATCTTGGAAAATTACACTGACATTGCAAATGAGAAATATAACCATCTAGCTAATCTTTTAACCTATGCTGTGATGGTAAATGGTGACTTCATACCAGACCACTTTTTAAATAAACCCCAAATCAAATGCGTTTTTTTAATGAAATGAAACTTATACAAAATGTTAGTTTCAATATTGGACAATAAAATAATATTAATCCTCCACCATAGGCTATCGCTCATCAAAAGTTCAATTCTCATTCACAAAGGGCTGGCAATTGACTTCATCTATGGCTGAAGGCAAATTACCAATGAGTAAGCCTGTTTATTACATCATGTAATTCAACTTTTTCTCTTGCTCATTTAAGGGCACATACAAAAAAGTTTTCTAAAGAAACCTTTTAGCTTTTCTTCCCTTGGGATTGTTGTTAATAAGTACAGCAAAGCAAGGAAGATTTGAGCTACTTTAAAATATGCAACTCATAGTAATGAATTAATTACCATATAATACTTAAAGCTTTGATTATTCGTACATGAGAGCTTCCATTATTAATGATTGCTTATGAAATTAATCTTTCTAATTTCCATTATGATTCAAATTAACTTGATTAGTTGGTCTCATGATTTACATTTCTATCAACCTCTACTTTTAATTTCTGAAGCATGAAATGACATAAAATGTCTTTGGGGGAAAAAGCACTTAAAATTAAGATTTCACTTTGATGTACTAAGTAAATGAATTGAATTAGATGAATAGTAATTGAACTTTGTTTTCATTCACACACTGTCCTCTGGTGTCTAAATGTCTACACTGCATGTTAAAATGAAAACACAAAATCAAATGCAAAAAGTTAATAGCTTCTTGCACTTGGGAAGGTACATTTATCTTTATGTTTGGTCTAATAATTATCTGCCATCTTGAGATTGTGGGTAAATGGATAAAAAATTCAAATGACTATGAAAAATAAATGCTTTCAAAAAACACAAACTAAAGGCTTATAGAATGCATATTTGTGTTGACAGGATATAACCATCGTTTTAAGAGTGCACATGAAGATTTCTTTTAAAATCATTCATTACTAAATAATTCATTTCCCTCCTAGATTTTCTCCTTAAAACTAGTGTTTTCACTAGAGGTTGGACAAAGGAAAATTTAGTGGCGATCTAATGCAGGCATGAGGAGCAATTAGGCTCTCAATCAGAGCATTGTGCTTATTTAGGAATTATGTAATCCTAACAAATATCCCCCCATTGCTTTAATTGAACATTTTTTTTCCTGCAATATCTTCTCTTCCTTGATTTGAACTGTGATCAGAGTTAAAACTTTCTAAATGCTATCTCTTTATTATAGCTTAAGTCTCTTTTGGATTGGCTGGAGACTGAATTTGTGGATTTAATTTTTTTATTGTTGTCTTTATGTTTTTTGAGTAGTCTTTCCCCTCCATTTTCTTTTAAATGATGACTGTTATCATGCTGCTTTTCAAATGTCATGAATCCAATTTTATTTGGTTGGTAGAGTTGACTGAGGAAGCTCAGTGAGTTCCACAACTAGGATATGAGAAATAATAAATGTCAGCCTTAAGGGAATTTATCATTTTATTACAATATGTTTACTAAAGTCTAGTTATTCTAAGGAATTAGCATGAGGCCATCAGGGAAATGCTACTTTCTGGAAGCAATATGTTTTTGCAGGTAAATGTATTTCCCTAAAGCTGGTAGAACCCTTCTCAGACATATGAATGGGGCATTCCCTCTTCAGGAGTGAGGGTAGACGAGATGGCCTCTTAAATGATTGTCAATACTAACAGTCTGTGACTGAGAACACCCTTTCCTATTTTCCCACCATGAGGCAGTGATGTATGACACCCAACAAAACCCGATCGCCATGTGATCACCAAAATGCAGGAAGTTTCATCTCAGAGTGGTTTATACTATGGAGAATTAGGACTGGCAATCATTTGATGCTATTTCTTAGAGGAACATAAAAGGATTTATACACTGAGAAAATGTGTCTCTCAGATCACCTGATCACATGTATTACAGTCCTGTTGGTTACACCCAGGATTTTCCATTTTTGAAGGTTCATGAGGGTAGCTAGCTAGCATGCTTGGTGTAGAATCCCCTGTATCTAGTAAAATACATGGCATGTAATAAGATTCAATAAATATTTGTTGGAAGAATGAATGAGTGAAAATCGGCATAAAAAAAGTCAAAGCATCCACATGGTAATATTTTTAACATTCTACTCTTGCTTATCATCTATCTATCTTACATCTAATCTATATCTTATACCTAGGAAAAATGTTACCTTGAAATCTGAGATGAACTAATATTAGTGGCTTCATTTGTATAAATAAAGCTTTAGCTAAAGATTGATCTAAGATGTTTAAGAGAGAAATCTGCTGACTGATTGTCATGGCATGGTGAGGTGACTGTGGTTTGAGGTCAGGTCCTTAGTTTGACAGATTCAGAACTTGGATAATGTGGCTGAATCACTGATATTACTATTATCTCAACAATTACTACTACTTCTACTACTACTACTACTATTTGCTAACATTCATTAGAGGTTTAATCATGTGCCAGGCTCAATATCTTAATTGCCTCATTTAATCCTCATAAAAACTTCCTGAAGTCAATACTATCATTGCTTTCATTTTTTTTTTCATTGCTTTCATTTTTATAGTGCAGAAACTGACATTAAGAGTGGTTAAGTAATTTGCCCTAAGTCACACAGCCAGACTGAAATAAAAACAAGAATGCTAATTTTATAAGAAAAAAAGAATAAAACTGAGGTAGTAAACTAATGACATTAAAATATGCTTTCAGTATGTGAAAAGAAAAAGGAATGCCAGTTCAGGATTACAAAAATTTTGGTTTAGTTTAAATAGTCAACCTTGTCAGTGCGTTTCTGTGATTACAGACAAATTGTCTCCCTTGTGAATGTGGAACCCTGGTCCAATGAATCCTTCCTGCTTACTGGTGCCCCACGGCAGGCAGTGGGATATAAATCTCTGCTTGGGCAGGGGCAGGCCTGCTAAGGCCTGCATCTTTCTTCTCTACTGGAAGGTCAGCGGCTGCTTCTCTGCCATGGTTGTAACTTCGCAGTCATTCCTTCTGGCCAGAGGGTATCTGGAGCCTGTGCTTAAGCAATGCTGTGGAGAATAACATGAGTTGGATAAAGTGTCTTGTCAAATACTGTGTGTAAGCCTCAGTTTAGAGTCCCCAGTAAGTAGGAATTCAGAGTGCTTAAATCAGGGCCTGTCTTGTTAAACTCTATCCTAAGCACACTCCCCCACAGGCCTGTTGCATTAGGATCTTCCCAGGTTTGGGTGCAGAATCTTTTCAAAAAATTTCCCCAAAGATTCAGATCAATTAGATAGTGGAAACACAAGTCCTTGAAATCTAGGCCTGAAAGAAAGAGGTCAAGGGAGAGAGCGGAGGTATGAAGACATACTTGGTTTCCCTACAGACACTTTCCTCTTTCTGTGATGATGGACCCCTGGAGGCCCCACTCCCTTCAGAAAGACAAGGTCTACCCAGGCCCTAAGATACTCACCATTTGCTATAACACCAAACATTTCTTCAGGAGGTAATAATAATGATAATGATAATAATAGTCTCTGAGCACATACTGTGTGACTGGCACTAAGTGGTTATAAGTATTACCTTAATAGATTAAATATATCCACAATAATTATATTGAGATATAAAGATTATAGACAGTTTTGGGTAGGGAGAAAAGTTGTGAGACCATCAATAATGAAGCAGCATACTATTTACTTATTTGTTTTCTCCTTTATTTTTCTTCATATTATGCCTCCTCCCTTCCCCCACCCTCCTTTGAGAACTAGGAGGGCAAGGACCACGTTGTTAACTGTTCTGTGCCCTGTGCTTATTTCTGTGCACGGCACACTGGAGGCTGCAAAATATTTGTCAAATGCATGGATGAAAGGGGAGTGAAACGCTCACTTCCACTAATAAAAAGTTTATTTTCTGTGAGAAAACCTACATGCGGATCCAAATTCCATTCAGATTCAGAACAGAGAGTTATTTGGAAGGTATTGTTGGCTGGTGGCACCACAACAAGACTAGCTTTTCTTTTAAGGTGACTTCTGTAGATTGGTAACTATGTTCACCATGTGTTGAGAGAAAATGTGGTTCCTGGTGCTTTGGGGTAGGGTGATCTGACAATGGTTTCCTGTATGTTGATCATATAGAACATATTGTTCTGAACTTTTGGTCATGGTAACAGTTGCAAATTTAGTAAAATATATAGCTTTGTCTAAACTAAATTGGAAGTCATAATCCAGAAAATAAGTATCTTGGTAGCCCTTTACTTTTTAGGATCTTAGAAGAAAATTTCTTGTTAGCCACAACTGAAGTTTGTGGCTGATTGTTAGGGGTTTAACAGGACAGCATTTACCTTGGCACTTGTGGAAATTAGTCTGCTTTCTAACTAGGTTACAAATTTACTCCTGAGGATAACTCATGGTGATATAATTAGTTGGTAAAGTCTTGCAGGTCTGGGCTTCCCAAGCCCCCTGTTGGCAAAGATGAGCCAAGTATTACTGTTAATTGCTCCCTGTTTATAATATAAAGAGCTAAAAGCTGACAGTTCACTGTAGACAATTCTTATTTGGCAACTTAATTTTCCCAAGTCGACAAAGCATAAGGTCATTAAATCTCAGAAGATGGGAAAAGGGACATTTAAAAAATGATTTACATACACAGTGGCACAGTGGTTTTCCCATAGGTCTAAGAATCAGTGAGAAGAATAATATTTTGCTTTAACTAGGATTAAAATAATTTCCCTAAATTGGTGACAAAACTTCCATCATTATTATTTTATGTTCCAATATCCATATTTTAGTTCTCATTGAAAATATCAAGTTGTCTTCTTTTATACCGGGGTTGCCAAAAAAATGTATACAAGTGGACACTTTGGTCAACGTTGCTCAAGCAGTAGTTTGCCATAATCAGAAGTATCTGGATGGTAACCACTTTGAGTACCTCTTGTAATTGCAGAAGTCAAACGTGACTTGTATTCATCTTTTGTTATTGGTATATATTGAGTATTACAGTTTTAATAATTTTTTCCTTTCGTAAGATGTGTATACATTTTTGGCACCTTCTATATAAGTAGAAATAAATATATATTCAAAACAGAAACATGCAACAGATACATGGTTCAGAAAATACTCGAAAATACAATTTTAATGGATTGTTGCTCCATCCGGTCATAGGTAACCAGTACATAATTGACTGAGCTAGGGATAAAAGTGGGATTATATCTAGAAGATTCTCAATCCTTTCTTTCAATTAGTCACCAGATTTAAAAAATTTTGACTTGCGTGTGATTTTGCCATAAAGCTAATGAAACTTAAGTCTTGCAGTCTTTTATTTGCCAGTGCCTTACCTAGGCCCTGCACCAAATTTGCTGTTGTAATTTTGTATTCTTTTCTTTAAACGGAGTGCCCAAAATGTTTAAGTTTCAAGTTTCACAAATCTGAATTCACCTTTGTCTGAGTTAGCTCTGCCGCCTTTCTTTATATTGGCTTTTTTTTAAATTGCAAGAACAAATGGCTGAATGCAGATGATTTCTAAAATGAATTATTTCTTCAAGTTATATAAATAGATAGCAAAAGGTAAAAACCCAGGACTCCAGGATCTTAAAAAATTATCTCTATTTATCCATTGACTCTTATTCTCTTTTGCGTGAAACCCATAGTATATCACTGAGTGAGTGGCTGAGGTCTGATGCATTTAGTGGCTGGGAAGTTTGGTTCTGTTCTTGATTAGGTAGGACTAGTAGAGAAGCCAGTTCTACTTTTCTTGGTGTCTCCAAAGACCATGCTGCGTGAGATGCTCTATTAGGGTGATCTGAATTCGGCTTACCCAATGACCCGAGTGTTTGCATAGAAGTTTCTATATATTTAAAATAGGGGCAAATGGCTTTCCTACTTCAGAGATTTCAATTGGAGTTCAATAGAACAGATGCTATTAGGAAGATAAGATAATTTGAAAATAAAGGGACTTCTCCGTGTAAGGTCTGTGAAGGCTGGACTGTATCAGTTTTCTTTAGCTTCTAGCCCCTAAATTTAGTATAGGGCCTGGTATATAGTAGATGCTCAATAAATATTTGCAGCATGAATAATTACAGTAGTAAGCTTTGATGATTTTCATTGATCTCATGCATTAGTTAAGATACCACTAGCTATTTTAATAGTAATCCCCAGAATCTCAATGGTACAACAGAAAAAGAAGTTTACTTCTTGTTTATAGTCTTAGAATATATAGAATTGGTCTTGTATAGAAAGATCAGTGGTGGGGGGAAGGAGGACAAAGGGGAAATCATTGCGGGACCTAAGGCATCAACATCCAGTCACCTGAGGCAGGAAGTAAGAGTACAGAAGGTGTAATGTTCTGGAAGTAGAGTGCATCCTTCTCACATTCCATTGGGAAGAACAGTCACTTGGCTTTAACTTACTGCAAGGGAGCCAGGGAAATGAGGTCCTTGGCTGGTTAGCTGCTTCTTGGGAACATCTCTGCACCAGGGAAGACAAAGGATGGCACAAGGGTGGCAGCTGGACGTCCCTACTACACTGCACTACAGGATCTATGAGAGAGAGAGGAGACAGGTGATCTCAGGCAGAAATGATGTGGCATGTGACGAGAGAAGAGCAAGGACAAAAAGAATTTCCAGAACATTAGTTGGAGAGGATGAATGGAAGGACAATAAGGATACAAAGTAAAAATAGAAGCAATTAATGTGAGAAATGTCCTTTGATCCCTTTCTATAAACACAAAGCAGAATGCTTTAAAACCCCACTCCCTGTGTCTCTTGTCTACATTTTCCTCCTTAAACTAAACCTTCCATTCATTTCCCATGCTTCACTCTGCCACTGCGACTATGAAAACCTTTCAAAAGCAGTTCTCAGTCTTGATTTTGAATAAAAATGCTACACAATACTAAATCTTCAACGTTCGACTTATTCTAGTTTCACCTCAGTGATGTTACTGTAAAAAAGTTTATGGCTGTGAAAAAAAAAAATACCAGTACCACATACTCTTTTTTTTTAAAAACAGCTTGTCATCCATTAGCAATAGATTTTGTCGTTGTTGTTGTTAAGTGTTACTCTGCCAGTGACCTGGAAGTCTCTGAAGTAACATGAATTTCTAAAGAAGAAGGTCCTTACACCAGAGTGAAAGTAGCAGTCAGCCTCTCAAAATAAAATTGTGCTGAAGTAGGTTGCAAGTGAGTCAACCTCAGCGAGGAACAAATTGTTTGAACAATAGACTTAATTAACTTATGTTTAAGTCTTCCATCACAGCATGTGTGAAGTCCTGGGGAATCTGCTGATACACCTGAGCTGGAAACCAGAGTCACTTCTAGAAAAGTGTGAAAAATGACTGAAGAGTTAAAAATGGGCCTGGTTGTACTGGTAGTTCTCCCCTGCCATCTTCGGGGAGGGCGGAAAAGCGGTGGGAAATATAAGACTGAGTCTCCTGGAGCTTTGTCTACTATATTTCTCTTCACTTTAAAAGAGCATTTAGCACTAATAGAAGCGTACTTTGGGTTGACATATAATGGGGACTCTCTCCATTAGAGGATGCAAGGCAGGAAGGTGAGGTCTAACTAGTATGTATGAAAACCCAAATCAAAGCGATCCTTTTCTCATGTCTAATCTGATGAGAAGAAAGTTTTTTTTTTGCTTGTACAATGAAGCACATGGGGAAAAAAATGCTTCAAGAATTTTATTTCAGGTTTAGCTCTCCAGTAAACAGAATTAAACATTTCTCTCTTTGGAAATTCTTCTATCCTAAATTGGGCTTGCCTTTTTAAACTTATTTTTCTTAGACGTGTTTAGTATTTATTGTAATGTGTGTTAAATATGGCGATAACATGCCTGGGGACAAACTACAGAGCACAGACATAACTTCATGTCTAGTTGTGTTTTCAAACTTGGTTTCATCCACTAATGATTGGGTTATGAAATTCACTTAGGTTTCCTACACACTGAAAAAAAAATTAACCTACTTATTATTAATCTTACTGAGGAGATCAACTACATTTAGGGTCAATTATGTAACACTGACCTAGTAGAGAAATAGTTCCCCCCATTACTATTTTCTGTCGGAAATTTTGCTGCCAATTTATGACACAGTTTTGGACAGGAATACCATGTTTCCCCGAAAATAATATAATTATGTAAGACCGGGTCTTATGTTAATTTTTGCTCCAAAAGACGTATCAGAGCTGATTGCCTGGCTAGGTCTTATTTTCGGGGAGTCATGATATATAAATGATAGGTAGAACTTTTTGAGGATTCGGGGGAATTCTAGAAGAGAATAATTAAACATATTATAGCTGTCTTACATTTATTCAAGACTCTGATTACAATGCTGACATGTAATGTGTGCGTATTTTATACATTATCGATTCATTCATCAAATATATAATCAACAATTATTGAGTACTTTCTCTATGACCAGTAGTATGCTGGGGGCTGGCAATGCAAAAATGACTAAGACCGCCATAATGAGTTTAGTAGAAAGAGATCTGATCTGGTAAGTTTATCAGTTCTATCATTTTTGGAATATATCCATTAAATGTGACCTCAAAAAAAGATTTCAAGAAGTTCCCTTATATTATCCCAGGTAACTGTTAGCCTTTTGAAAATCAAGAGATATGTTGCCGGTTGGTTTCTTCCAGAAACAGGTACACAGATGGAGTTAGGAGTGCAAAAGTTTTATTGGGTAGTACCACCTGTGAAAAGAAAAGGGAGGAAGTCTGTGTGGGCAGGGGGGCCCTTAGTCTGCAATGCAGATCTGACAAACTCTGCTAGCCCAATCGGAGGCTCTGGAGCACAGACTGCCTGTTGGAAGAGCCCTGCATTGGGTAGACATGATTAGGCCTTTGGTACCTGCCATTCAGATTCTCGAAGGTGCCATGGTGAACACTGAGTGGCGTTGCAGGATATTTTAAAATTTCCAGGAAAACACAGTAACATTTGTCAGACACCCTGAAAACTATGTACTACTGTTATCTTATTTGGAGCTAACTATTTAATGAAAGGAACTGGCAGCCATTTATTTTGGCTTGGGGAGTGCCATGATAAAATGACTGAGAGACTAAGGGTGCCATGAACTGAGGAGCTTGAGGAATTCTGGGCGAGGCTCTTATACCTTGGGATGCTCAAGAAGAAATTTGACCTTGGCTATCACTGCCTTGCTCAATCATTGATTGGGGCTACGGGAGAAGAGTGTGACCTCAACCTGAAGGCTGGGTGGCTTCTATTGAAGCTGGTAGCTGGAGGCTGCCCACATTAACCACAGCTATGGTTAGTGTGGACAAATGAAAAAAAAGTCTTTTCTTGAAGAGGGATCTGAGAGATACACCTCCATGTCTACTATGGGTGGGTCTGGCTTCACATATGACTGCATCTAGGACTCACTCTTCATTCTCTTTGACTGCAGATGTGCTTTGTTCATTGTATGGAGAAGATGAATTTGGTAGCCTCTTCAGAACCCAAAAGACAAGGCTTTTTTTTTTGGCTTCAAATAAAAAATTCCTGATTGGCCTGTCTTGAGTCACATACCCAGTTCTAGACCAATCACTGTGACTGGGAAATATTTGGTTGGGCCTGGTCACAAGTCATATGCCCTTTCTCAGGTATTCACATGCCTGCCTTTCTCATAATTCAGGTTGCGACTCCAATGTCATTTCTTGAGTCCCACAGGCAGTCTCCATCCACTACTTGTTTAATTTTGTTCCTGACACTCATCACTGTTAGAAATGATATTTACTTGTTATTCTATGTGCTTATTGTTTGCCTCTTTCAGTTCCACATAGGCAGAGAGTTAATATTCAATAAATATTTGTTAGAAAAATGGATGAGAACACATTGGTATAGCTAGACAAACATGGTCCCATGCTATACTGAAGGAACCAACCACAATTGTTCCTACATGGGTAGGGATTCTGGGGAGCAGTTCCCCAAAGGAAGTGGAGATTTTTGACAGAAAAAAGCAATAATCAGCTGGTTATTCCATGTTAGAGGCAATATTGGTTTGTAACCAGGCTAAGGTTGGACTTCTTCATGGGATGTGGCCCAGCACCTTTCCCACCAGCCATTCAGATTGGACTCAGTTCCTTTGATGTCAGCAGACAGGGTCGTCAGTGGAATTATTAGAGAGCTGCAGCTGTGATTCCAAACAATTTTATGGAGAATGAGGAGCTGTTATACAGTTCTAATATTCGTAATCCCCCAGAGCCCTCGTATTCTTTGACAACTCATTTCTATCTCACAAATGTGTTTTACGGGTCTTAGTGTGACTATTAAGTCACTAGGCCCAGGCTTATGAATAAGCTTTTATGTGTCAAGCGTTTGTATCTCACTTGTAAACTGCTTCTTATCTATATGATAAAAAACAATTTCCGTAACACTTAACTTAATTGGTTTGTGACCAAACAAGGACCCTGGGCCTCACTTACAGAGCTCGGGCAGTATGCTGTGGCAATTCTAGAAAGCGTGTATCTTTTATGTTCAATCACCCATTACTTCTGAGCCCGAAGGTGGGCAAATGCTCTGCGTGTTAAATAAGGTTTGTGGAACTTAATTTTGCAAATAACTGAAAGAAATTATTAGACAACCAAAAGGTTGAGCGCTGTTTGAAAAATGTGCCAGATTTCTCATCTGGCCCGCTTATTTTTGTATTTTCATCTCTCCTAGTTATAGAGCCACATTTAATCATGTTCACATTTTCATCCTATTCCCAAGCTCCTGCTTGCATAATTTTCAAATTATTATTATTATTATTTTCATTTATTTATTTAGGTGTTTTTAAAAAAATAGTCATATTTCCTTGATTGTGAACCTCGTCAGAGCAGACCAGGCTCGTACTTTGTGAACTAGGCTGTGATAAAGAGTCCTATAGACACATCACGTCAACTTTGCCATCAACTCAGTGCTTTATCTTGGAAGTCTCATCCCCTCCTTTATCTCAGTTTCCTCACCTGTAAAACGAGGAGTTAGAAAGTTCCTTTAGCTTCTGTGAGTCTATAAATTCCAGTGCGATGGCCACTTTCTGCTCCCAGAGCCTCTTTATGCCACTGCCTGGGGCGGGGCGGGGCGGGGTGGGGACAGGCCTTTCCCCTGGCTGTTTTCCTCATCAGGTCCCCTGTCTCCATCCCAGGCTCTGGGCTCAGATCAAGCCTGCTCTGGAAGCTGCTGACGCAACCATACCCTCTTCTCTGCAGGGAAAGAAATTTGCTTCTCTGACACCCATGCGAATTTCTCATCTTCCCCAAGGGAAGTGCCCGTGACAAATGCAAAACAGCCCAAGGGCCCTCTGCTCAGCTGGTGACACCAGACCTTGTTTGCTGTTGACTCAAGCCAGTGATACTCATGCTGCCTCTGGGGGGAAAAAATCTATTTTTATCTGAGATGATGGAGTGTAAATCATATGCCTGGTTTACAGCAGCTAAGGGTCAAGAGAAACCCTGCCACTTAATAGGAAATACTGACCGAGTGCACATAGGCCAATCTTCTGAGGGGAAATAACCCACACGAAGGACAGGCAGGGCAGAGTTTGTGACTTTAGTAGCTTTCACTTGAAGGAGAAACTAATTATCATAAAAATTAATTTTATGTGGCTATCAACCAGCCCAGAGTTTATATGGTATAAAAGAATTATAGTAATTAGTGTATCCAGCCAGCACAACAATACAAATAGCCAGTGGCATCTGTGATTTCCAGCAGTGCATTTGCTACCTGGGCAATTCTCTTTCTGAGTATCTGTTTCTCAAGAACATGGTTTGTAATAGCTTTGACTTGACATTTATATCTTGAGCAAAACTGAAATGGGCAGCTAAAGACTAATTGTGCTAAATATTCTAACAAGCATAATTATTAGCATGCCGGCAGGGGGCACCGGAAGCAATGTTTCTGTGTCTTTTTCTTTCTTCTTCTTCTTTTCAATTTATTTTTAAATTTTTTTATCCCTCAGCTCCTTATTTTAGGCTTAGTTATTGGAAGCTGATTGCACTATTCTAATGATTCCTTCTTTTGCATAATCTACAGATGCAGTAACCTAGAAGCATTTTAATTTCAGCATAATTTAAAATTTTGGTTTCTGCTCTGTTAGAGTCTTTGCTTTCAGAGAATGAAGAGATCACAGAAAAATCAAAATCTTGCCCTGAGCGCCAGCCTTGGAAGTTTTTGAGCAGAACCTCCTGACTTGTTTCAAGGGCCGTGGTGCGTCCACCCAGTGATTTGCTTGGTGTTGGAATTAATTGCAGAGGGGAGGAGGAGGGCATGCACAGGGCCTTGCAAATTTAGTTTCTATCAAGTCAACAGCAAAATTGAGGAATGAGCTTTTCACTAGCAAATGCTAATTGTAATGAAAAATTCCCAACCATATACGCAGGAGAAAAACAGATATATAAGTATACTGCTCTGTAATTTCTAACATATCACAGTTGGCAGCATTTGACTGCACAGGTCAAAGACCTTATAGGCAAGATTATCTAGAAAATCCCTTGCTTCAGAAGCCAAAATCCTTTAAGTCTTCAGTATTTAAATGCAGCTGTATTGCTGATTAGATGTCAGAACTAGTGCACACTGAAGTGCCCTGTTTAGTGATTAACTCAATGGACCAATTTTGCTGTCAGATACTTCCATGGAGGAGAAATTTGCATACAAATTTGGAACCGACTATCATCTTTCTGGGTTATGCAGGAACTAGGGGAGACAAAACTTGTAAATGCCACAATAATTGTCTTCCACAATTATCTCTCTCTAACTTAATCTCTTAGTGAATCATCTTTATCACCAAGAGTATGGCATAGCCACAGGGATGTTGCTAGGACCAAATCTTTTCTCGTTTTCAGTGCTGTATTGATTTGTGTGTCCGCACTCTGCTAGGTAGGAATCAGCATCCAGAGGGGGCTTTTCACTCTGTAGCATGGATTAAAATCTTTGGCTATATGTGGGGATTCCCTGGTGCAAATATTACCTGAGCCTTATTGCTTTGCGCTTATAATTAATCCACCTAGTGCATCATAAATTTGGAGCACAATCTTAGCATTCCTGTGGGGACAAAGCCCCAAAAAGCAGTTTCCAGGCTCTCGGCCTCACATAGAAAGGTGCTGGCTCAGGTAGTAAATGGCCATCAACTGTGATTGGATGGCCATCAGCTGTGGCTAGTTGGCCGTCAGCTGTAACCCGTAAGCCATTGGCCACTAATATAACTGCCGAGGCTACGCTAGCAGAAAAAAAAATGGGGGCTAGCAAGAAGATTGTGGCTGGCAAGCGCAGACTGCTGTTAAGACGGTGGGTTGCAGATTATGTAGATCCTACTTCGTGTGTCTCCAGCCCAGCCGCCAGCGAGAATATATTGGTGAGACTCCCCTATCTATGGCTCCGTGGGTGTTCCATTTTGGCCTTACCATGTCCTGTGTTCTTATGTGGGGAGCGGGACCAGAGACCCCGCACGACAATTCCCCTCCCCAGAGAGAAATTCCTGTAAGTCTCAGTTTAAATTCTCCCTCCTTCCCGGATCCCCGGGCTCAGGTAGACAGGGCTTCCTCTGCCACCCACCTCACTGAGAGCCACTGAAGGCCAAGGAAGAGGTACGAAGGGGTTTAACTGTAAAGCCCAGCCTGTCTCAGCCAACACGGGCATTTGGTAGTCATATCCAGAACATGTCTCCATGACTCCAGAGGCTCATACTCCATTTGGAAACTATATTTCCCACTGAAAAGACTGAGTAGACTATAGAAGGACCAAGAAAGAGACTAAACTCTAAGCTCTAAACCCCTGAATATATAAAAAGCCATAATAAGTGCTGAGCAGCAGATGTTTATTAGGGGCATTAGAGGAAAGCAAGTGCAGCCGATAGAGACTATATATAAAATCTGAACTGTGAGCAGCTGCAGATGCAGAGAATATGCTGCAGTTAGTAAAGAGGGATTTGATACAAGGAAACCATCACAAGGTGCACACTGGTAAGGGGCCAGGACAGCAGGCTCTCTCCTAACATTCATAGGGCCCAGGACATATACAATAGAAGGCCCACATACTATATGTCTAGATATTTTTAAATTATTAATCAGGCTTAGGAATTCATAAGTAAAATTTGTTCTGGTGCCCTCCCTTGACAAATGTAGTTTCATAAAGACCTGGAAGGTCAGGTTCAAGTCAGGACTCCTCATTATGCTCAGGGCTATGACCTACCTATCCCCTTCTCTTATCACCTCAGGCCCCCTCCCACATAACAAGGGCCCTCCTGCACACACGTGGTCAGCTTGCATTTCTGAGCTTCAGACACCGCCCTCCCATAGTCACCACTTGGCCACTCCACTGGCAAGGTCCCACCCTCAAGAGAATAGCCCAGTAAAGAAGTATGTACAGCTTGGAAGTGGGTTCAGGGCTATTTGAGCACAGAATTCTAGGGACCTGGATACTCACAGAATGACCTAGAAGGGGGCCTGGGCTTCAGATGGGCTTCTCTACAGTACTGAGTCCAAGGCAGGGCCTTTCTACCTGAGCCTAGGGGCAGCATAGGTACATAACAGAGAATCTGTGGATCCTGGTGATGAACAAACAAGAAGAATGTCTGGGCCAGATCAGAGTGAGGGCAGTTTCTTGAGTCATACTTGGTAAGGTTCCAGCAATTCCTGGTGAAAGGAAAATGGAATTTCATGCAACAATAGTACTCTGAGCTATGCTATTTATAGATTCTTATATGTGGTTGCACATTAGTTATCTGTACATTGTTTTCATCCATAGTGTGCGTTCAATAATTTAAACTTAATCTTATGTCATTGAATCAAAGGCTTGGGTCCAGATGACCTATAGTTGGCAATGGCAGTACATATTCTGGCACTCAGAGTAGGAAGACCAAATAATCAGTCTTCTCTTAGAGAGTTTTAATGTTCAATCCTATTTGGATGTGCTGTAGTCACCAAAATTCTATATTTATGGGGGTAGGAGAGGTGGTGGGAACAATAAGGAGACAAAACATTATTCTAGGCCAGGTTCTATGTGTGCAATCTTCTTTTATCATCTCAACGAAAATAAGAGCCTAACAGATGACGTATTATTATATCCACCCTATCTCAGAGAACTGGAATAATGCCACACAGCTCATGTCTCCTTTTCTCTATTATGACACTTAAACATTATTGTATTTTTTTTTGTTTATGACTTTTTCCAGATGGATTCCTTGTGTGGAGGATCCATGTTTCTCTCTGGTGCAGCACAGGTAGTCCATAAACGCTGTTGAAGACACATTAGTTTCTTAGGTATTTAATATTAATTATGTCAGTTCTTTGAAAGCACAGAAGCTAATGTAGCATACAGACCAAAGGGAGAGTTAATAGAGACTGAGATATCCTACAAAGTAGACAAATGTAAACCTTGGGCCGGTTAACGATGTCAGTTCTAGTCTCTTGAGTAATTTTGTAAATTAGGCTTGAACCAAAGCAGGTCGCCAATGCCGAGTGCCTGAAATTCAATTGAACAATGCCAGATTCTGACACTAATCTGTATGGGACCAAAGAGAAGAGGAGCACACGACATTCCCCTCTGTGCTGAATGGCAAACAAAAGTGGGGCGGCAGCAAGGAAGCTGAGTAGAAGTGATGTTGTAAGTTGACCCAGTATGACACAATCATGGATAGAGGGTCTGAACTAAAGTGTGGGCCAGGCAACGGGGTTGTCCTTTCTCAGCAAAGTCATAATGTGCAATGGGCCACTTGCTGGTTTATCTGTAGGGAGAGCAGTTACATTAACTTGCATCATTTTACCTATAAAGAAAAAGGATGTGTTTGTATTTTCCAGTTATTAGAGTGAAGGACAACCTTGTCCTCTTTGGAAGAGAGACCTTGATGAAAACTACCTGCCTTTTTACAGAGAATGCTGACGAGTAAGCAGGTGTGGATCTGTTGCCCAATGGGCTTCCTAATATTTCCTCACTTGAATTCTACTTTTAAATTATGCTATTGAATTATACTTTTAATTTAATTTACTATCCTTTGAATTTACTTTATACTATTGAATTATACTTTTCCACCCTCTCTGTCAGGCTGAAGGCCCACAGAATGGTGACAAATAGGACAGACAGCAGAGGATGGGCTGCTCCCAAAAGACTAAAAGGGAATGATCCCTTCCTCCTTCCAAGCTCGTCCATCATATCCGTCACTTTTTGGGAGCAGTAAGTGAAAGGCCTTGCTTTGCTGGGGGATGGGAGATCCCTCCCCTCTATGGAAAGTCCAGCAGTGATCTCTAAGTTATATTTTACTGACTCACTAGAAAGAAGATTTGAATGCAGGGAGTTAACTAATGGGTTGAAGAATCCTACGTAGCTCACTCTGCCTAGTTTGCCCGGCAACTATAAATAAAAGATTTAAAAAGCAGCCATCTCTTTCTAATGAGTTGTGATCCTTATTAATACAAGTTTAGGTTATCTTTTTCATGATACTCTTCTTCTGCCTGCTTCCCTCATGGGCTTGATGCCATTTTGCAGCAATCTAGGGTTCCAACACGTGCTTCCAAAACTTTCATGGCATGTAATCAACTGATTAAGAGAAATGATCACAAATAAAATTGTATAGACTCACTACAAAGGTCTTAACCATGAAACTAAATATAGCAGAGGGTACTGAAATAGAACATAAAATATCAAACTTGCTTTTCTTCACTTTGAGTTGATTACCTATTGCTTTTTGTTGAATGCTAACAACAGTTTCTCCCTAGTTCTCTTGAGATCACGTGATATCCCTGCATGATACATGAAACATCTTTTCGTGACATTTATTTTTTTGACACAGTACCATTAGCATTAAAGGGCCCCCTTCCTAAGTGCTTACTCCTAATGCCTTATTAGCTTGTTACCCATTTTTTGTTATTCAGTCCTTTCCCCTTATTTGCCCCAGAACTATAGTGTCCTGAGAAGAAACCAATAATTTAAAAGGTAAGAATTCAAGATGAAGGATTATTGTTGAATTGTAAAAAGTTGGCATGCATGTCTACTTGATTTTTAGTGGTAAAAAAGTATTTTTTTAAATGAGAAAAGAGTTGATATATAAATATATTTCCATTTTTGCTCGTGATGATCAAAGATCTAGAGAAGATAAAATAAGCAAGTTCTCCTCATGGCAATACCTGGGGGTAGTTGGAGACTGAAGACATTGTTTCTATTTTAACCTTGGTTTGCGCATTAGTGTGACTCCTGGTTAAAGTCATCAGATGCCCAGCCTTTTTCTTCTTCTACCTCATGCAAATATGTACCCAGGGGGGAATTTCCTCTCTAGTACATGTTCCTTTACATTATTGGACTTGGCTTTGGCTCCCGGGGAGCCAGTGTTTACCAGCTTTACAAACAGATCAAAACTCTTTAAGCCTATGCCACAGACTTTTATTCATGTTTGTGATGCCTGCCTGCCTGGCCCTCCCAACCAAAACACCTCTCAGCCCCTCAGTAAGATCCATGGACACCCCATGTTCTTCCCTTCACAGTGTCTCCAGCCAGTGAAGCACTGGGGTTCAGCAATTGACATTGTGTAGTGAAAACAGGCTTGAACTGAAAAGTCAGTCTCGTTGTTTGAGCCCCAGGTTTCAAGAGAAATATGACAGTCAGGAATTCTCCTTTTTTATTTGCTTTACATTATGAAGGATTTCTACCTCAGAAGACCAAGATGAAATAGGTCAATTCATGGATGTAAGATTTTCTCATATGATGATTTCAGAAGGAACAGGTAGGTTTTGTTAACCATAAACTAAAAGTCAGCTGGATATTTCTCCAGCAAAAATAGGTTTATTTGGGAACAATAAGGAATTGCAATCTGACAGGCAAACATGGTGAGCCACATGCAAATTCGCCAAAACAAAGAAGAGGAAGCTCTTTTAGAAAGAAGAAAAGGAAGTTGGGAAGGTCTGTTGAAAACCAAGAGTTTCCCGTTGTTCTTTATGGTTGATGTGGGGTGTGAGTGCTCCCTCTTCTGGCCTATTTAATTTTAGATAAGGTTTATGTTTATATTATCATTAATTATTTACAGTTTTCACGAATGCTAAAGCTTTCCTTTTGCAGTGGGCACCTGTTGTTTTTTTCCTGCTCCTCATTCCTTTCCCCTTCTTCTGGTTTATGCCCCCAGTTCTCCCTTTTCGTAGGTGGAATTTCCTCTCTCCAGGAGGAAACATGAGGAAGCACTTATTACCTAAATTCTTGTGTGACGTTGGGCAAGATATTCCACTTGTCTAAGTGGAGTCAGATTTCTTATCTGTAATAGAAGTGTAATAATATAGTTCATAGGGTGATGATGAGGGTCCAGCACTTAGTAAACATTTAATAAAGGTAGCTCTTATTATAATGAAAACAGTGTGACAAGCCAGCAAGATATTAGTTTACTTATATACTGTTTAGCTGGTATTTACTTGGAACAGGTGTCAGGAAAGGCCTTACGAAGCAGACCAGGTGGCCTCAGGGGATCAGCTTCATTAGCTGAGGGAGGCAGGCACAGCTCAGGCCTAGGAACCCTGTCTCCTAAGTGTAGTTTGTTGGTTTCTGTTCGAGAATTGCCCTCAGCAGATTCCTGAATGGAGCCCATGCCTCTAGGGGGCTGCTGAGGACCAAGACTTCAGCTGGCTGTTTCCCTCATTTTTTTAATTCCACCTCTTGAGACCTGTTTCTTTCTCTTTCTGCAGCATGAGTTCTTACCTCCTTCAGGGCACCTGTTCTGGTAGGAAGTCTGACGCATGTGTTTTTGATTCCAACTTTTAATTTTGGAAAAGTGGATAGACTAGTACGACAAAAGTGTCTACACCCTTCCTCTGGACTCACCAGTTGCTGACATTTTGCCATATTTGCTTTATTTTTTTCTCTCTACAAACACACAGTTTTTCTTTTTTTCTGAACACTGGAAAGTAAGTTGCAGACATCATGACACCTTCCCCCCAAATATTTCAGCTTGTCTTTTCTAGGGACAAAGACATTCTTTTACATAACTACATCATTATTATACACTATGTAATATATGTAATTATATTATATACTGTACGTATGTTAACTAGTACATAGTTCTTAGTCAAATTACTCCAAGTATCCAAATAGTTGTTGTATGTTATCATGTCTCTTTTAATCTGGAACAGTCCCCATCACTTCTTTAAAATTTAAAAAAATTTCTTTTCCATACAGTGGCTTTTTGAAGAGTGCAGTACAGTTGTTTTCTAGACTATCTCATAGTTAAGGTTTGTCTGATTGTTTCCTCATGATTAGATGCAGGTTAAAGACATTTGGCCAGAATACTATATAAGTAATATTGTGTTCTTTTCATACCCAAATGTTGGTGAGATCTGGTGAAATTCAGGTTGCACAAGTATAGGAATATATGTCATAATCACAGAGTTGTAGAGCAGAAAAAGCACCTCACAGTCTGAAGCAACCACCTCATGTTACACTGAGGCACAAAGAAGTCCAAAGGCCTGTCCCACGACACAGCTGGTAGCAAATTAGCTGTTGCTGTTATAGCATTTACTAAATTCACTTACAATGTCAGCATTTGCTTTCTTTGACTTTTCAGGATGTTAATGAGGGTGAGATTAATACTGGAGACAAGGGGTGGTTAACATATTTATACAGATGCCAGAGTGTGTTATTGGGAAGCTCTTTCGTTCCCTTGCTTGGAAGTCTGGCAAATCCCCCTAGTAACCTCTCTGAGAGAGACTCAAGAAGCAATGAAGGCCTGTTTTCAACAGGAAAGACAAGTTTTATGTAGAGTGTGGCCTTTTGCTAAGTTCTAGAAACACTTCTAGGTTAAGAGAAGCAGCAGCCCAGCACTTCTGAGCAATTTATGTCGATTTAAAAGGCAAGTGTCTTTCCATTGACCTGTTTTCAGTGCTATAATCCCATTACCTTGGCGCTATCCTCTGGAGTTTTGCTTTGTTTGGGAATTTTAAATTCCTTTATTTGTAACAGATCAAAAGCTATCTGGCACACATGCTGCATGCTGCAGGCTCTTTGATGGATTTTGCAGACTTTCTGAACGCACACGTCGGCATATTTCCTGCATAACTGCTCACGGTGTGCCCACCGCTTCCAATTTTAAATAGCAACCCTATTCACAAAACTTTCAACTCCTCTCCCGAAGAGATTAACTGGTAACTTGGTTGATGAGTAGAAAAACATGACTTTCTGCGAAATTTACCAGGTAGTTTTATGACGTTGAGTGGGGTTATGATAGGCACTTCAATTCAGGTTTCAGTAGAACTGGCGTGGTGGGCTGGCATGCTGAATAGATTGGATGGTGGGCTGTAGCTCCTGACCTCACCTCCATCACTGTGTTTCCAAGTGGAACCGTGCCCAGCCTGAGACCTGTGATGGGTAATTTGAAGGACTTTGTGCAGGGTTGGCAAACAATGGCCTGTGTCCCAAATCCAGCCACTTTTAATTTTTGCCCAGTCTACTCTAAGAATAGTTTTTATACTTTTAAATAGAAAAAAAATTAAAATAATAATAATATATCCTGACACATGAAAATTACATGAAATTCATATTTTATTGTCCCTAAATAAAGTATTATTGGAACACACACAATTATTCATTTATGTCTTTCCTATGGCTGCTCTTGCATTACAAAGGCAGAGTTGACTATTTGTGACAGATATCCTACGCCCACAGCATCTAGAATAGAGACCATTCGTTCATTTGTCAAATACCCTCTCTAGACACTTTTATGTGCCAGGCACTCTGCTAAGCGTTGAAGGCTGAAAGATATAAAAATACAATCTCTTCTTTTGGGGAGCTCAATCTATCAGGTGAAGCTGAGGCAGGATAGGTAACCTAGGAAATTGAAACCCCCCTCGAGGGTACAACATGAGGTGCCTCACTGGTTACACAATAACAAGTGACTGTATCCAGCACCTGCAGCTGGAGAAAAATAAAAACCAATTTCATCTGGCTCAGCCAATCCCTATGACCAGGACCTGAACTTTAACTAATTTTAATGTCGTTTGCATTGCGTTTACTACGACTCCCATCCTGCATCTGACACCATGACAGTTCTGGAGGAACCAAATAAAAAAGAAAATGTGGGAAATGGAGGGTTCTGCCCAGAGAGAGGAGATGAATAAGCCACATCGATGGAAAGGCATCAATTCCTGCTTCAGGAGGGATAAAACCCCCTAATTATGACTCCTCGGAACGACTCATTCTCTGAGTTGGCCTCACTTTCCTCTCAAGTGTGTACTTTCATTTTCAATAAATACCTTTCATGTTTCTGCATCTGTCTCTCCCTTGAATTCTTTCTTGCATGGAGACAAAAACCCGGTCACCGCTGCTCCAGGTCGAGTGCCCTATTGGACATCCTTGTGAGCCTCTGGCGACAAAGCAAAGTAACCAGAAAACTTACATAATGAGACAAATGCTATAATAGAGATGCATGAAAAGTGCTACAGAGCAGGCAACCTTTCTTGGGAGGGGTGGGGGAACAGGACAGTCTTGACAGGCAAGCAGCTGACGTTTCAGCTATTGGGGTGTTTCCTCATGCACCACCACTGTGAGTATTTCTTACCAATCTCCCTTCTTACGCATGTTTTATATGTTTGTATTCATAGCACACATATAATTTTGTATCCTACTTACTTGTCATCTGCTATCAATGGGAGGCATTATAGGGTTGGCATTAAGTGCCAGTGTTGGGACTAAACTGCCTGGAAAGTCACTTCCCTTCTCTAAGCCTTAATTTCCTCATTTGTAACACGAGGATACAATGAAAACTGCCTGAGAGGGTTGTTGGGAGGCTTCAAGGAGACAAAGCCTTGAGTACATTTAACACAGGAACTGATGGGTAATAAGTGCTCAGTAAATGTCAGCTAGTACAGCCCTCCTCAGCTTCCACCCATCGCCTGACTTCTCTTCCATGCAGGTCTACCAGGTAGATGGGAAGTGGGTGACAGTGAAAGACCAGGGATGAGGGTAATTCTGGGTAAAGGGTACTTTTGGAAACAAGGATAGCATATGCAAGAACCCTGAGGCATTGAATCACGTGGCTTCCCACACAGCCAATAGATTTAACAGATTTTTTGGTTCACATTTTACTTTATTATCAAAAGATTTGAGTCAGATTATCCATATAATAGATAAAAACCATGCAATGGAACCAGCATTAAGGGCAGTTAGCAAAGTACTGCATCCCTGTTGTATTCCTGGCAGCAACTCAGAACTTGTGATATAACAGATGCTCGGTAAATGTTTTTTTAATGAAAACATGGAATGGTGTTTCAGGTAATGGAAAGAGTTTGGCACAATAAGAGCATGAGAGAATGACAGGAAATGATCTAAAATTTTGGGTTTGAGCACTGTTGCTGGTAGATTTATGCCTGTTGTGAAAGTTCTCCAATGCCTCAAGCTTTATGCAATGATAAATCCAAAGATCTGAACACATTTTATTTTAGCAAGAGATTTAAAAAGTATTATGCAAAACAGAAGGGGAAAATCCTGGAATTAAGGTAAACCCGGTAGAAAGTTACAGGAATAATAAAGTACAGAGACAGAGAGGATGTATTTAGAAGCTATTTCTGCAATGACACGACTGGGTGTGATGAGGGAAAATTTTCCAGATTGAGAAACTGATGATACAAGAAGGAATTTATTATATGGGGCAAAGTGGTATGATCAGTGTGGTCGAGTTAACAGTGCTGTGTGGGACGTGGGCTGAGCTAGACTCGTGGACCTGGGGCTTGGGAATGTTTGGAGCCAGAGATGTAGAGTCGAGAGCCATCAACACATGGGCAGAAGTAGAAACTACAGGAGTGGAGGAGTGGCCTGGGAGAGGATGGATGAAGAGCAGGAGAGACACAGGACAGAACCTCGTGAATGTTCAAATTTAAGGGGCAGGTGAGGGCATGGGCACTAGCAAAGAAGAGAGAGAAGAAAGAAAAGAGAGAGTATCGATCAGATGACGGAGGGGAGCCAGAACTGAGGAATTTCAGAAAGTCAAGGGAGGAAGGTTTCCAGAGGAAAGGAGGGGTCTCCAGGACCCAGAGCAGGAGGGGAGTTCAACAGGATAAAGTTGGAGAAGAAAACATTGCGTTTTCAGTTCATTGGGAACCATTATGGATAGTTGTTTCACTAGAATATCAAGGGTAGGATTTCATTTGTGGTGCTTCAGTGAGTGAATAAGTAAAGAGGCAGTGAACTGCCATCCACCTTCCTTGACTACAGCACTGACAAATACTCATAACATGGAATTTAGATTAAGTAGCAAGACCTGAGAATCAAAAAGTGCCGTCACCATAGCACCTTTCTCTGCATTCTTGCTGGTCCGTTTACCCAGGGCCCCAGTTTACAGTAAGATCCTGAAACAGAAAGACCTGCTATTATCCTATAGTAGGAAAACCTAGGCCAAGCTGCTTTTGACATGAACTCTATCAGTGTATCACATTCCCAACAACTAAAGGTTATGCTACCAACATAAAGTAAAGAGGATACAAATGCTGTGGCCACTCCATGTGCAATTTCAAGTTTATTGTCTTTCTGGCTGTACATGAGGTACCACAAGTTACGTACGTCTACACCAGAATATCCCAGAGGCATTTTTTTATTGGTTGGAACAACAAGAAATAAAGACTAAGAAAAATTTAATATTTAACTCTAAATCTTTAGTTTCCCTCATTAGGCTGTCTCGCCTGCAGCCATCTTGCTGTAAATTAAACAGCTGAATCTGGTATTTTGCCAAAATGCACAGCCAGAGAAATGTTAACAGTTCTTTCCTTGTTCTTACACCCAATCAAGTTCAAAACAAAAAGTAATCTGTTTGCCATCCATAGAGGTCACTGGAAAGAAAAGTTAAAAAAATAAACTGTCAACTTATTTTGGGAGTTGGAAACTGGCTCTATCTTCAGGTCTAAGTTGGTCTTTGTAGAAAGTAGCGAATGGAGCTAGATATGAAAATTGCTTCTTTTGATTGGGCCTCATCACAGAAGAGTTTCAGAGAGGGTTTCTCCAATCAAATTATCATTGCCCAGAAGAATGAAGAAAATACCTCTGACCAGTGGAAGTAGCGAAGATATACCCTGTTTCCCCAAAAATAAGACCTAGCCGGAAAATCAGCTCTAATGCGTCTTTTGGAGCAAAAATGAATATAAGACCCAAGATTATATTATATTATATTAATTTTATTTTATTATATTTATTTTATTATATTATATTAAAGACCCAGTCTTATAGTAAAATAAGACCGGGTCTTATATTCATTTTTCTTTTTAACTTGTCAACTTCCTGTGTATTTTTTTTTTAATTTATTAGTTTCAGGTTATATTCATTTTTGCTCCAAAAGACACATTAGAGCTCATTGTCCATCTAGGTCTTATTTTCAGGGAAACATGGTAGTGATAGCTGTGTGTGGAATGCCACAGAAATGATCCTAGATTTCTCTGATTGGGGGGTCACTGTGCCACACCAGAGAGAACTCTCCTTCAGGTGCTCCATCAACCCAAATCTGGTTTTAGGTGGAAGTGGGGTTTGGTCCTCTTTCCACATTTAACTTATTTCATAGGTCTTATTGATCTAGAATGGACAGTTAGCTGTCATAGTACCTTCCTACCATGCTAGTGACAGAAAAAGGAGCTCTGATTGAACAAATATTTATTGAACAGTACAAGCTGTTTATAACCCGAGAAGAGTAGAGGAGGACAGCATGTTAGCTTTGCTTCTGCGTTCCCATGTCTATCGGATTAGAGCTGCCAGAGATAAACATAACCTTGATCTGTCAGCCTTACTTGTCATGACTCTGGAATCATCAGGAAGCACGTCTTTTAAAATTTTATTTATTTTTAAAAAGACTTTTATTAAAAATATAGCTAACATACAATATTATATTAGTTTCAGGGGTACACCATAGTTATTCAACATTTATATACCTAAAGAAGTGATCACCATGATAAGTCCAGCAACCATCTGACACCATACTGCGCTATACAATAGTATTGACTATATTTCTATGCTGTATATTACATTCCCATGACTTACTTGTTTTATACCTGGAAATTTGAACCTCTTATTTCCCTTCACCTTTCCCCCCTTTTTATTTTTCAATTAAAGTTGACATTAAATATTATTTTATATTAATTTCAGGTGTGCTGCATAGTGGTTAGACTTCTGTATAATTTAAGAAGTGACCCCCTGACTAGTCTAGTACCCATCTAGCACTATACATAGTTATTACCACATCATTGACTGTATATATATATATTCCCTATGTACTTTACTTCCGCGTGACTATTTTATAATAACCAATTTGTACTTCTTAATCCCATCACCTTTTTCACCCTGCCCCCCAACCCCCTCCCATCTATTACCCCAACAAGTCTAGTACCCATCTGACACCATGCATAGTTATTACAATATTATTGACCATATTCCTTATGTTATACCCTGCATCCCCATAACTACAGTGTAACAACAAATTTGTACTTCCTTTTTTTCACCCACACTCCCAAACCCCCCCTCCCATCTGGCATTAAAATGTTCTCTGTATCTATGAGTATTCCCTTCCATGGCCCAGTAATATTTCATTTTATATATATATATATATATATATATATATCATCTCCTCTTTATCCATTCTTCCATCGTTGGACACCCAGGCTGCCTCCACATCTTGGCCATTGTAAACAATGCTGCAATGAACATATGGATGTGCAAGTCCCCTCCAAGTAGCGTTTTGGGTTTCTTTGGATAACTACCCAGAAATGGGATCACAGGATCTTTCTTCGTCTCTTGTTATAGCCTGTGTTTTAAATTCTATTTTGTCTGGTATAAGTATTGCTACCTCAGCTTTTTAATTTTTTTTATTTCCATTTTCATGAAATAACTTTCCATCCCTTTACTTCCAGTCTGTGTCTTTCAATCTGAAATGAGTCTCTTATAGGCAGCATATGTAAGCATTTTGTTTTCATATCCATTCAGCTGTCCTATGTTTTTTGATGGTCTCCAGTACCAGGCCTGGGGTAGCTCCATAAATAGTCAGGACACCCAAAGTCTGCTGCCACCTGCCGACTTCCTTAAGGTTCAGCCTCTGATAAACCTTGTGCAGTACCCAAGTTGGGTGAAGCAGGGTCTCAGGGAGTGACTAGAGTGGGAAGAGTTGTGGTCATCAGGTTGATGCAGACTCTGGTTTGGTGCCAGTGCTGAGCCTAGAGCTACTTAGCAAAAGTCTCAGAGCACACCAAGACCAGGGGCCAACTGCTTGGGGCTCACAGACTGATGGTTTTCTAAGACAGAGTATGATGTGGGCAGGGATGGCTGCTCAGGTGAAAGTGCCTGTGGAGTTGGGGGAGCTCGGTGGGGTGGGTCTCAGCAGAGCTCACCAGACCAATCAGATTCAGATTTGGCCGTTGGAGGCGAGCTCAATACAGGAAAGATGGCAGCCAACTTCTGGCAGCTCAAGAGAAGAACATCACACAGGGAAAATGGCAACTGTTCTCAAGCCCCTGCCTGGCAAACACACACCTCAGTCTGCCCCCCGTGAGCCTCCAGTACCCCTCGAGTTACTGTTCCTCTTCCAGAGCCCAGGGTGAGTGCCTATGAATGAGTGAGTCTGTGCGCGGGTTGTTTAAGAGTACCTCTGGGTTTCCCACAGCCTTCTGTCCCACCCAGATGGTTGGAATCCCCACTGTTTTTCACAGCTGGATGTTCTGGGGGATCCTTTTCCCAAAACCAGTACTCTGGGCTGGGGAGACGGATGTGGGGCTGGGGATCCTCAATCCTTGGGTTGAAACTTTGTGGCTGAGATATCCCTCCTGATTCTCAACTGCCACATGGAGGTTTAGGGCCAGCATGTTTTACATCTCCACCCCTCCTACCAGTCTTGACGTAGCTAATTCTTTATATCCTTAGTTATAAAACTTCTGTCCAGCCAGACTTCAGATGGTTCTCCAGGTTGATTGTTCTATAATTTAGTTGTAATTTTAATGTGTTCATGGAAGGAAGCAGGCACAGTGTTTATCTATTCAGCCATCTTGATCCTCTTCAGGAAGCATGCTCTTAAACCAGGTTTTCTCAACCATGGCTGCAGATTTAAATCACCTGTAGAGTTCTACAAGTGTGCAGTGCTCTGGTCACACCCTAGACCAATTACATCAGTATCTCTGGGAGTGTGACCAGGCAGCAGTATTTTTTAACGCTTCCCAAATGAGTGCAATAAGTAGCCAAGTTTGAGAATTGGCTACATTAATTCTCAATTCTGATTTCACATTGGATTCACCTGGAAACCAACCCAGACTAAGCTGATCAGAATTGGATTTTTTTTTAAAGAAGTTCCCCAGGTGATTGACCCTAGAGTGAATTATTTTAGCAATTTTTTTCTGAACAGCTTTTGATCTGAGGAAAAACAAATAGGGTATAGATCATGAGAACAAGGGAAAATCAAAGACAGTGTGGGGAAGAGGAATAGGAGAGACTCTCAGATCCACAAATTCAACCTTTGCCAACTCTATATTTTTGCCCAATGTCAGTCTTGACCTTGATTTATAACCCAAAAGATGGAAACAAAGGTGTCCTCCTTTCCAGACACTGTTGTTTAGAAAATAAACAAAGGCTTCTTGCCTTACCAACCTCTCGTTAACAAAGAATGTGGGACTAGAGGAGAGGAAGGCCCTTGACCATTTGGACTTCAGCATACAATCTTCCATAAAATGCTGCCTTAAATTCTCCCTTGCAACCGCCAGGTGGCAGCAGCAATCCACTTTCTGATTTAGCCCAGGAGATGCCGAACTAGGCTTTATTTTGTTTAATTAAAGTATTGGTCATAGAATTGTGGAAATTTAGATCCTAAAAGACATTTATTAAAAGTTCTACTGACTACCACAGATGTTTAAATAAAGGAAAAAGAAGAACACATATTTTAAGAACACTTCATATTCAACACATTCAATCTATGAAGGGAAGAGAAATTGTAGCCTTTCCTGAAACCTACTATATGCCAAGTGCGTTACTAAATGCCTCATATGTTATTTCATTTGATTATCATTTGATTGGTATCGATCTCACATGGATACCAATGCCTTTGTTTTACAGATGAGGAAGCTGAAGTGTGATAGATTATGTAACTTGCTTGAAGTTTCAGAGAAAAGAAGTAAGTGACAGAGACAGGATAGGAACCCAGTTGGACCACATAAATTCATGATTTTTCCATTATGTGAGATCATCTCTTGCAATTGGGAGTATCAGGCACCAACCAAAATGGGCTTTGAAGGACAACTTGGAGTTGGACCAGAGTATGCTTGGGTGGGGGTGGGCTGTGGAGATTTACTAGCCAAATAGTTTAATGGTGAGAGAATGTGATTATTGTTTGGGTATCTTCTGTTTTCTGTCCTAGTACTTGTGCTTGTCACAAGAAGTAAGAGATCAACAGTGCTTTCTAAATTTGAATTGTCTGGTTATTCAGTAGGAGCTTTTAGAAATCAGAAGAGTCCTGGCCTAGAGAGAGGATGTGTTCTGAAAAGGGGATAGAATGCTCTATTTCCTAGGATAATATGAACTGGAAGTAAATGACAGATTTTATGTCATGTCAAGTATTATTGGGAATATTTACTAATGAGAGGTTCCTCTGTACGTGTTGTCTTTGTAAATATATAATACACTTAAATCTCTACTTCTTAATGTTATCTTTTTAGTCTCATTATGTAAGATGAAGAAATTATCTCCCCATGCTTTCCTGTACCTCTCCTCCTCATAAATTTCCCCATTTTGGCCAAATTTAGCCTTATTTTTATGCAGTCCAGGTTATTAATTTACATTGTGTTGTCCAACTGTAAATACGAGTGATTGTGATATAATTACATAAAGATTATTTAGTACAAAACAGAGCAGTGTGACTGGTCAGTAGGGAAAGACTAACCACATGTCCTTGTAAAGTTAATTCTCCAATCATCAAGGTCATATGGATTCTCTTCTCTAACATGTTCAAAATCATGCCATATTTGGATTGTTTGTATCTGGACTACAACTTCTTGTAAACATTTTTTTAAAGGTTCTATTTGCCTCTTTTATTTCTGATTGTTAGAACAAAATATGTCTCATTTGTCATATCACTAGGATATGGGCCCTGGATCATACTATCCATTGAAAGGAGTGGACTCATGTAGTCTGCATCTGTCACCGTGGGCTTTCTTTGTATTATATTGCTTGGCTGGTTTCCCTGTTTGTTAGAGCTCAGGTTTCCTCATTAATTAGGTTTGCTTTTGTATTTTGCTGAAATACATTCTTAATAATTACTTCAGAAATAGTACATGTGGAGTGTATTTTCCAAGGGTTTGCATATCTTGGATGTCTACTTGTCACTCTCCCTTGATTGAAATTTCATGAGAAAAATGTTCTTCTAATTTCCCTCTTAAGAGTTTTTAGTGCTTCCTTATTTTTATCTAGTAATAAGTTATTAGAATTAATGTTAGTTGTGTCATATAATTCTACTGAAATTTTTTCAGCACTATCTTTGTATTATTTTTAACAAAAGATATTATATGAGTAAATTATGGACTTAAATGTGTCTTTTTTGGCTGCTTCCAATTAAAATAAATCCTCTCCCATTTCCTTTACACCTTTGCAACACCAACTAGGCAAATCCCCCCCCCCCCCAATACATTCTATTTTGTTACTGTGAAGCTTTCTGGAGGGGTTTTAAAAGCAGCATTTCTGTCATCATCTGTGAGTCCTATTTTCACATCTCAGAAGCAAAATATTTTATTAGAAGCTGTGTGGGCTCCAGAATGAGGGCAACACTGGTTGTCAGGCAAGATTTAGAAAATAAACGCTTCTAGTAGATTTAAAGCTAGAAAGCCCATCTGCATAAAGAAAGACCCCTTAGCCCACCAAGAAAGTGCTGATGGGCTTCAGAAAACTCCTTTTTTCCCTCTACAAAAGAGAGAAAACGGTTAAAGTTTTTTATTTATGCCCTAATCCATTGCTGTTTATAGCACTGAAATCTGTAATTCTCCTGCCAATAGAACTAAAGTTGCTTTTAAATGGTTACAGTCAAAAAATGCTCAGACCAAAATATTAGCTGTATTTTCCTCTCTAATGATCTCAATAATACCCGAGTGGATATATAATTATTTCTCAGGCCTGTTGGGTGAAGTAACCCACCTTCTTTGTCAGGCCCTCAACAGATGGAGAGGCAGTAAAGCACAGTGGTTAGGATGGGCTCCTAGGGCCTGACCAGCCTGTGCTCAAATCCTATCTTGGCTACTTCCTGGCTGAGCAACATTAGACTACGTTGCTTTAACTTCCTACAACTCAGATGTCCTCTCCACCCCAAATGTCTCCTCTGTGAAGTGAGAATGACAGTAGCACTTATGTGGTAGGGTTATTGTAAAAGTTAAGTGAGTTATTTTCTGAGAAAGCTAAGAATACTGCTCAGTCCTTGAAAAGCCTCCTGTGAGTATCTACTGGCATCACTATCATGCAGTTATGAATTAGGTTGCCATGTCTCACCCTCAAGGCAGCCCTTATTAGTGTCCAAAGAAAGATGTGATCACTTAGGGTTGATAGAGGAATAGCCAAAGAGATGGGGTCCTTTTTCAAAGCTTTGTGGGGATGAAGGGAATGTATCTGAAATGAAAACAAATGCTGTTGATCTGGTCTAAGAGATACGTGGAAAAGGGGTGAATGAAAAGGGAGATTGATTCAAATGTGCATCCACCCATGTACGTGATGTGATAGGGAAAGAGAGGATGGCACTAGAAAAGAGAAGGGGAAACCTTTACATAGCATTCAAAGGATACAAAGAAAAATGATCAACTAGCATTCTAGGAAAGGAAATTTGACTACACAGGCACGTGAAATAGTCCAGTACTTTGAATGCATCAATCTAGTAGATAACTGAAATAATTTAAAACTGTAAAACAGCTTTACCTTCAAAATAAGGCACGAGGAAGACTTCTCAGAGTTTCTTAATTTTGAGTTAGAATTGAGAAAAGTGCCGGTTTCATTGGGTGGGTTGTTGATAGTGATGGGGTGGCCATGAAGTCACCTAATGATGGGGGCAACCTCCCTTTCCTAGTTTGCATGAATCCTTTATGTTTGGTCTTGGTTTCCTAGGCTATGAAATCAGAGGGCTGTGCTTACTGAGGTCTACGGGCTCTTTCAATGTAAATGTCTGGGGCCCCGAGTAACAGGGGGGCCACCTCCTCTGCTAGTTCTTGTGTGTAAAATGTACAAAGATGGACATTCAGGGGGAAACTCAGGAAGATTAATCCATTAAAACTTTGTTTTTCTGATTCCATGTTTTAAAGACTGAATGGAGAAGGGGGCAAAAACTAAATGGAGATTAAATTTAGTATTTTAAAAGAAGAAGAAAAAAGGCATGGAAGCTATAGGGGTGGTCAAATTTTCTTCTATGGGATTTTCAGCAGATATTGAAATAATGTCTGAGATTTCAAGGAAGAACACACCTCCCCCTTGCTACGTTTCCATCTGAACTGACAGATTAAATTTCTTAGTGCACAGCCTCCTAAACTCGCCTAAGAACCTTAACGTAAAACCTGACATCACTTTGTTTAAACAATTACTTTGCAGATTATCTTAAATTCTCTTGACCGTGAGTTTTTTATATCATTAAAATGGCTAACTAATTACTCATAGACTACATATAGTAGACAGGCATGTTTTGAATAATTCCCTTGAAAACAAACAAATATTTTTAAAAAGAGATTGTAGGCCCATTGAGTTCTCTTTCTTGAACTGAAATGAGCAAGACTCAGCTGTGCTTCAGCACAGAATCATAAAAGTTCAAGGTAATGGTTTCTGTCCAGTGAGGTTCCAGTGACACCTGGCAGGCCTTGACCACTCAGCATGCACACAAAGTTCTTCGCTCGAGATGGTAACGGTCAGCACTGCTTAGCACTGTGGCGTCCTGGTGCAACAGTAGAAGGAAAGTTAGGAGAAGGAAAACTACTTTTCTTAAATGTAAACAGTCAATATATCTTTCTAGGAGTTGAAAACTTGGAAGTGATCTCAAAATGTCCATCTGACAATACTTGGCCCAAGAAAGAGCTACGCAGTGTCAATAGGGGTTTCAGCACGCATCAGGCCTTGTTTGTTCCTGAGAATAAAGTGCTACAAGCTCTTGTTTGTCCACAACTTAACCTACCAGAAAGCTGACATAAACCCTTTTCTTCAAACTCTGTCTTCAAGAGAAAGAGATAACTAAGGGTGTGTGTGGTGTTGGGGATACATCAAACACCAATAGGATCACTTTGGCTTAAATACATTCTTCAGATGATGACAGTTTTGTGTGACGTTCCTGATGGTGCCCGTGAAGCACTGCAGGAACTTGGGGTACACATGCCTCCTCTGAGATTAAATTGCACAGTGTCATTTTCCTGGTTGTGTAGCGCTGATTTCCTGCCTAACCATCTCTAACCATTCCGGATAAATTTAGAGCCAAGGCTAAATGTAGTGAGCCGAGCCCCAGATATTTAAAATGATCTTTAAGTGTTAAAAGTTTTCCCTAATATAACATGACTGTTGACTCCTTTTACCTTCCCTATACAACGTACCTTAATAAAGTAGACTGATCGCTTTATCTGGGCATATTGATAAGACAAAAAAACAAGAAAGAGGTTGTTGACTCAAGAAACCACTGAGATCCCTATTTCTTAAAGTCGTCACTGCTTTGTGTTTCTAAACTTTGAATGAAAATAGTAACTCAATTTCTAGCAGCAGCATGTGCTGGTAGAGGCAAGCCCAGATAACACACAGTACCTGCTGAGCTTGTGGTATGATTTGAGGGGTGTGGGAATTAAATGAGATTTCAAGTGCTTTGCCTATCACTGATACACAGAAGTCATTCAACAAGAATTCATTTCCTGCAAGTCCAGCATTAGAATCAATCTTGAGATTCTTTTCCCCCTAGTCCTCTTTAAATATATCCAGCTCATTCTTTCATTCACATACAGATTCTTTCACCAAATATTCATTCATAGCATGCCATGTGCCCAGGTCTGCATTGGGCCTCAGGATACAGTGGTAAAACATAAATCCCTGATCCCACAGAGCAATGAGTCTAGTGTTAGTGACATAGTAGAGATTGTCCCCTAATAGGAGGAATGAAGTCCGGAACCTGACTTCAGTATAAAAGAGGAGGAGAGAGTCAGATAAAGGTACTAGATAAATAACATTTTAAGGGTCCCTCAATCTATTCATTGTGGTTCAGAGCTAGCCTCCATACCCATTTTGACTCTGCCCAGAGGTTAAGGAGAGAATGACATCCCTTCCTTAGCTCTGGCTCAAATCCTAGAGTAGCAATGCCAGAGGAATTGCTGCTTAAAACAAAGAAAAAAGGACAAAACAATAACCATAACAAAATAAAAGCCTGGAAGCTAAAGGAAAACACAATGTCATGATTTGTGCATTTTTCTACAAAACCGATTTGTTCTGTGGTGGAAGATAGAGTCTGCATTTGATTTCTACAAGATATGCAGTAATGGGTTATGTACTCCAGGGAAAAACTATTCTTAAGGGAGCAAGGATGTGATGGATTCACTTCCCTGGTGAGGTTTATAATATGTGGCAGTTTTAGTGTGAGCAGGTATTTGGTCTATAAACTGGGAGAGCATGGCATTAGAGGTAGCTAGTTTCTAAATGAAGAAGAATGCAGTGCTCCCTCTTGCTCTGGTGATTAGTCCTTCTGGGGATAAACAGGAAGATTAAGTGTTTCCCTGATGTTGTGTTTGCCTGTCACGGTCATGTGCACACGCCCCATTGGCAGCACCTTTATGCAGCCCCAAAGACCTGCTGCTTGGTAGGATCTGTTCATCGGGAAGCCCAGGTCTTATTCTGTGCTGGATGGAGTCAGGCTTATTTCCGCTCCTTGTTCAAATGCTCCCTCTCAATTAGATGCTCTACGATTAGCTGCTTTGCAATTAGACACCGGATCTCTTAGTCTGTGAACATCCAGTTTCTTGGTCCCTGAAGGCCACTACATGTCCTCACTCCTCAAAGCCTGCTGTTCTGCTTGTTGCAGTTTAAACAGTGCTAAAGGGAGGCGGGCCTGGCAGCCAGCTGGCTTCCCGGAGGGTCTCTGGTGCTGGTGGGCCAGCAGAGACCCAGGTCAGGTCCTCGGGCGGGTGGGTGGGAACTCGAATTGTCCGCTCCAAAAGTGATTTCATTCTACAAGACTTATTCATGTTAACTAATCTCGTACGAGACTGGCTGATAAATAAAAATGCCAATTTATTTATTTACTATTAGAAATATACTTGCCAAATGATATGTCTGTGTCAGTCACTCAGTTCGTTCTCTTTAAACAATTAAAGTCGGGGAAACTAAACTATAGATCATGAGGTTTCTTGGTGAGGGGACTCAAACTCTCATACGCTGCTCTTTGGAGTGTAAATTGAGACAAATTTTCTGGAAGGCAATGTTTTATTACGTAGCACCTTTCAACAAGCGTGATGAGCTCTTTATTTGTGCCTCCTATCACCCCTTGAAAATGTATTCAGTGGTAGAATCTTGCCCCGTCACTGACTGCATCTTGGTTGGCCCCCTGCCTTTTCTGCTTACTTATCTGGAATAGATTAGCCTATGGTCAAAGTCACAAACATACTTGATTCAGAAATGAAGAGTATATAGTCCGAGCTATTAATCAAACTTCAGCTTTCATCCAGAGGTAAGACTTTTCCTCCCCTTCTCCCAGCTGAGGCCTATGGTTGATGGGCTCCCTATGTTTTGGACAGTGGTTGTGGTCACCTTCTTTCATTCCTCTCTTCTCTTCTTTCTATTTGCTAATTGCATCTTCTGGCATCTCAGAGGATGGAACATCGGGTAGGAAGAGGATATTAAGCTTGATGTGAGGGTCACCATGCTTTCCCTGCAACCCCACCCATGATGGGGCCCCAAGCACAGCTTAGCCAAAGACATCCTGGCCGCAGGTCTACTTCCCCTTCTACACTTTCAGCCCTATCTGCCCTAGTGATCCAAGGGAGAAGGCATATCCTTTACTTCTACCCTCTGACTATCTTGTTCAGCACCTAACTTTGGTGTGGAACATCTGTGACAATTAAAATCCAGGTACGTTACTTTGTGTGCATCTGTTTCCTGTCTCAGACTAAATGCCTAGAACTGGAAGTGTTGTGTTCATGATTGCTAGTAAGCATAAATGGTGAGAGCTTGAGACCTGGAGTCTGTTGTTTCCAAGTGCCAGGGTGAAAATTTCACTGTTAACTTCCTTTTACATATGTATTGGAAGCCTTAAAGATATTCATAATAACAGCAAATGCTTATTCAGCACTTATTATATATAACCCAGATGCTGTCCCAAGAGCTTTATCTATACTAACAAGTTTAGTTTCTTAACAACTCGGTGATTCAAATATTATTAACTCTGTTGTATAGATGAAGAAACAGAGGTAAGACTGCACAATCTGCCTAAAGCCACACTACTAGAGAGTGATCAATCTAGAATTCAATCCCAACAGTCTGACTCCAGCACCCAGTCTTCATTGCTCTGTTTACACAATTCCAGTTTTAGGAACTTAGTCTAAGGAAATAGTTAGACACACAAAATAATGTTCCTGGTCTTACTTGCAATATCTCTAATAAATTGCAAAATTTATTTATTATTTTATTTATTTATTAATTTATTTATTTATTTATTAGTGGATATAAATCTTGTGTTTGATAGTAGAAGATTGATTAAATAAACACTGTTAGAACCCAAGGCCTTTAAACATATATTTTAGAGGAATGTTCACACATAAAAACTGAAAAACGGCACTAATAGAGAGATGCAAATGAAAGTATGAACCAGATGCCAGTTTTCACTTATCAGAGCAGAGAAAATGTAAAGGAGACGTAATATTCAGTTCTGGTAGGATACAGGAACGTTCCTACACTACTGATGAGAATGGGGGTTGTTACGACCTTTTTGCAAAGAAGTTTGACAAAGACTTCTAAAATGTCTAAAAATCAGAAATGTGCAATCCTTTGACCAACGATCTTATTTTTATAAGAATCTATTTTATAGAAAGCAAAGCATATACTTAAGGCAAAAATCTAGAAATAATTTATTGTCCATCACTAGGACAATGGTTGACTAACTGTGGTATATCTATGCTCTGTTATATTGATGCAACTCTTTAAAATAATAAGTTGGATCTTAATTGATGTAGAGAAATACCTACGATATATCGTGTGAGAAAAGGTGCTTTCACAACTATGTGTAGAACAAGATCACATTGTGTGAAAACAAACAAGAATCTGTGTAAATGTGTATGAAAGTGTGTAAAAGGGTGGAGAAAGGTCTGGATGCTTACAAATCAGTATACTAACATTTGCTACCTCAGGTGGGTAGCCGACAGGTGTGTGTGTGTGTGTGTGTGTGTGTGTGTGTGTGTGTGTCTTTATGCATCTTTGTATTATTTCATTGGTTGCAGCAAGCATTTATACTTAGAAATTAAAATATTTTATTAAATAGAAAAGAATATTAAATTATATCAAATATATTTATGGTCTATTGTCAAGTGAACAGAAAAAAAATATAAATCTTATTTTAAAAAGCAATCGAAACATATATGTACGTTTAGGTGGGTGTAGAGCAAAAGACCTGAAGGATTATAAAGTTCAAAATGTTAACAGTAATAATTTCTGACTCATGGGATTTTTACTGTCTTTGATCTGTTGGTGTTTCCTCAATATCACGCAATTATATGCATTTTATGAAGAAAATATTTGTTAGGAATAAAATGAGGAACTGGTTTGTAAGAAAAGATAAAGAGTTACAACTGAGTTTGAAATGAAATTTTCCCCCTTTCTTCGGCCTCCCCTCACCCCCAACCCTGGTTCAAGCCGTTGTTTCTCAGTCTAGTTGTGTAGGACACAGCTCCCTGGCCCATGCTGGTATTATGAGCCTTGTGCTACCCCTAGCCTAGGCGCTTGGTCCCCAGTCGTTGGCTGGCTGCTCAGAGCAGCTCTTGCTGCTGCTCACGAGCTCGCGGCAGCCCAGCTCCAGGGAGAGCTGTTGTTCATAATCTTAGCTATAGAGGGCGTAGCTCACTGGCCCATGTGGGAATTGAACAAGCGACCTGGGAGTTAGGAGCTCCGTGTTCCACGACCTGAGCCACTGGGCCGGCCCAAATTTTTTAAAAGAGGATGATTAGTAAAATGGAGTCAGAGCAAAAAGCTGAATGACCTTAAGTTAAGGGTAGTTCATCCTTAAGTTCCTAAAAATGCTTTTTCCATTAGAGGGTGACATATCCAGTGGTGTTAACCAACAATCTTGTCACATATATGACCTAGAAAGATTAGGGAGAGATCCAATTTTGAGATTTGTTTCATAGATGCAACATTTGCCATCTAAAATGCTCTGGTTTATTCCAAAGAATGCTTATATCTATCTATTTTTATGTCTATAGTTATAGAGCTAGATAGATAAAGAATTGGGAATAGAACTTTAACAAGAAATGAAGATGAATCCAGGAGGACACGTGGATGCAGAACATAAATGGCGTGCAGACTTGGATGTGGTACAATTGATGGTAGCAGAATCCTGATGCAGGACGTGGCCTGGCTTAGTGCTCTGCAACCATAACACCATTGAACATATCTGTTGAGAACATCAGAGTCTAAAGACATGTTTTGTGTTAAGAATTGGACTTAGCTCTTTCAGTCAAAGGCACGTGGTGCTTGTGCCATTCGTCACTTGCCGTTTACAGAAGTTTGTAAGGTACACTTGGGGGAAGTTGAGGGGAATATATGCAACATTCATCAAACCCTTATAGTATTAGGAGGGAAAATGGTTTAGGAAAAATAAATTCTTTTCATTTCTTCCTCATTTAGATAATATCCAAACCAAAGCTTCAGTTGTACAGAACCGCATATCTGGTTGGTATCTTTTCAGCATAAGGATAGTACATGGAGAATAGGAAGTAGGATGGATTATTATAAAATTAGAGAAATAAATTTAATGATAGTTAAAACCTTAAGCTTCTTTGTCATTTCAAATTGTGGTTGAAGTTAACCCTCATTGATTGAATTATATCATAAAACTGAAGCTGTAAAAGGCCAAAGACCAGAATTCTTGCTTTTTAAGAAGGATCTCATTTAGGAAGAAGACTGTAATATGAAATGAGGAATAGATAGAATTTATTTTTTACTGTCTGTGATGTCAGTGTGAACTCCGTTGTTCTGGGGAATGTCAATGGTCCCTAATTGGTCCCACATACCAAGAGGTGAGGAGTTTCAGTTAGGGGCTAGAGTGCTGCTTATTGCAGCTGTTGAGTGCTAGTATTTCCTGGAAGGCTGAGTTAATGGTGAAATGGAATGTCTTTTCCTTTTATGTTCCTTTTTTCTGATATTTTCAGTGGTTAACTCAAGATAGAAATAGACCAAAATAAAAACCTGAAAATAAGAGCTGCAAGTAAAACGTCTGTTTGGCCTATGCCAAATAGAATAGAAAACCCAGACTTCTGGCTTTTCAGCATCAACTAGAGAAAATGCTATGGAAGATTTTTCTAAATAGGTACTTCTGGAGAAACCCATGACATGTAATCAAGAAATAATCAAAAACCTAGAAGCTGATTTTTGAAAAGAGCTTCCTTCTTTACGCTTTCTTCTCTCTTCCTATTTCAGAGGATTAGATGTGAATGTCCCTTTCCAAAGTCATTCCACCACCTCTTCTCTTTAGCTCATCCTTATGTAATCCACCAACTTTTATCTCTGGGCTCTCTTTGTCCACCGGAGACATGTCCTTTGCCCAAAACACATTCTACACTACTTCATCCTTTAAAACTAATCATCCACCCAAACCAGAAAAACCTTCCCTCAATGGCCAACTCTTTTTACTTCCTTTCTGTAGGTCTAAATTCACTAGAAATGTAGACTAAATTTTCCTCTTTTATTGCTTTACCTCTCATTCTCCCCTCAATCATTTCCAAACTAGTTTTCACATTCATCTCTCTGTTGAAGGTAAAAATGACCGTAGGTTGCCAAATTCTCCTTCTCCCTGAGCACTAAGGCATTTGACATTTCCATCACTTCCTCTTTCTTGGAATTTTTATTTCTCGGTGTTTGCGATACCAATCCCATTTCTCAGTCCTTGCTGGCTCAATCTCATTATGCCTGTACTCAGAATCTGATGTTTTCCTGGTTCTTCTCTTCTCGTTCTTCTCTGGCTTTGGGATAATAGAATGGCATCTATTTATTTCAGGTAGTATGATAAAAACCCAGGGATGCAAGATGACTGAAAAATTACCACCTCCTAAAAATCCTTGGACATAGTCTCTAATATTTCCTAACCTGAATTTTCTCATGCAAAGGCAGGTGTCATAAATACCTGAGGTTCAGCCCTGTATTTCCAGCTTTCTACTGTACATCTTGAGCTGCAAGCCCAACATGACCAAAAAGCAAATGACTCAACACTCCTCCCCAATCTCTTCCTCCCTCAGTACACCCTTTCATGGTTAATGGCAGGAACGTTCCTCTCATCTAGACACAAGCTAGAAACCTGAGAACCATCCTACATCTCTCTCCAACAAATCTCCAAGTCTATCATTTGTTTATTGAAACATTGCTTAAATACCTACCACTTCTTCACTGCCTGGTTCAGACCTCCTCATTTCCCATCTGGCAAATTCTACAGTTAGCCTTTGCTTTACTTTCATTCAATATCTACATGAACCCCTCAAAATCATCTTCCATAGTTCAGCCAGAGTGTACTTAAAAATACAAATTTGATCACATCATATCTGCTCTAAATGAGTTCAATGTCTACCCATTGTCTAAGGGGTAAAGTCCAGACCACTTATAAGACACTTCCTATTTTGTTTACAATCTCCTTTTACAGTCTCATACCTTGTGTCCTCTCCTCACCCACAGTCACTCTCATTTTAGCCTCGTGTTATTGGATATTCCCTGAGAGGAGTGAGGTCTCTGTGTCTTGGTTTATGTTGTTTCCTCTCCTTATGGTGCTTTTCTCCTATTCACCCACATTGTAACATCCTTTTAAGTTTCAAGACACGGTCCAAAGACCCCTTCTTGTGTAAGGCTTCTTTTGATGAAAGAATAAAGGAAAAACAAAGCACTCCCGTTCTCTGGCATGCTCACAGAACTTTGCCCCCCCCCCATTTTGTACCTTATCAGGTTGCATTCATCGATATTTGAGAGTTATATTATCTGCTTATGGAGTAAGGACTGCTTCTTAGACATGTTTCCACCCCAATAGCTTACCCTAGTCTTGTAGCCATCACTCAACAAATGTGTTCCATGAAGGGAGGAATGAAAGAGAAAAGCCTGCAGAACGCCACCAGATCGAGGATCATGTGTAAAGCCGGGTGTGTTGATGTGAGCATTAAAGCAATTTTTGTTTCTGGTCCCAACAGAATATTCACATCTGCAACTAATTCTGAACCATTGACATTAAGTCTAAGGAGCAAAGCCACGAAGAGAACCATTTTGTCCACATGGGGGCAGCACAGTTACTTCCACGACTTACCCACAGTCCCTGGGTCTAGCCCGCTGTCTCACCCTGAGGGTCCGTTTCTAGCCAGAACTGCAGACCGAACTTCTTCCCAACTTCCAAGGCCCAAACTCAGTCTAGTTCTCCTTTGCCACCTTTTCCTGGGCTACCGACACCCAGATCAATAGTAGAAGGTCTTAATTTCAAGGTGATTAAAACAAACAAACAAAATCACGTGTGGGGGTTAATCGTAAATTGCTTGTTTCTAAATACTGGAGTAAGTTTAAATCACTCACTGGGTTACTAAATAATGAAGAAGCTTCCCTACAGAAACAGCACCATCATGCCCCCAGATGGGCAATGCCTTTTCTTTTGTGGGTCCCCAGATGTGTGTGATGAGCCACATCAATGCTCCCTAGGGTTTTATGCTGGTTAAAGACAAGTAGGTGATTACTCCCAGACCCATGCATAGTACCAGCATCTCTAGTGTCAACAGTAATACTAATTTTTCCATAAAATTTTCTGCCACATTCCAACTTTTAAGAGCAGGCAGCCACAGCTGTGACCAGTATGACATTCCTTTCCACTTGTTTTTAATAACGCCTCTTGAGTTAGATTGTGAAGATTCTCAACTAAGATTTTTCTTTCTATCTCTTAAAGTGTTTATTACTAGAAGATTCAACTTTCAGATTTTTTGAAGAAAATTCTTTCCTAGGAAAGGTAAGAGGTTAAAGAAGATGTAGCTAAAATTAGATTCTTTTTTTGGCTCTGCGAAATGGATTGCAGCCATGGCAATAGTCAGAAGCAATAACGTAACAAATGGCTTCAGAAATGAGCTCTTCACTGTGATTTGAAAGAGCTCTTCATGAATCCTATTTTATAATTACAGCCTGATTCTTTTGGGGCACGTTAAAGCTTGAGTGAGTGAGTGTCTACCAGTTTCATTCTTCAGGTGAAGCTTCTGGTTAACTGTGTCCAATTTGGTACATCGCACTAAGTTCTAGCCCTACAGTTTATTTGTTGATAACTATTTAATTATGCCTGCCAGCCTTAAGAAAATCAATGATTAAGAATTATAATTCTTCATTTTATTAATCTTCCTGGATTCCTTTTCATCTGAGAAATCAAAATTTTCCTGTTAATTTGCAATATAACTAGAGGAATTAGGTAGTGAGTGTTAGAAGAAAGTAGAGTTATAATGATGGTAATTGACCTCACCAAGGTCAATTCTAAGTCACCAGTAATTGGGATAAGAATTTGGAGATTTGAGTGGCTTGTTTTGCTCAGTTAAGACGAACTTTGACCGTAACATCTAAACCATATTGTCTATCATCATATAGGCTCACCTGGTCTTTGTCTCTGTGAGTGGGAAATGCTGTGTCTGTGTATATATAGTGTGTGTCTGTATATATACAGGAAATACTTGACCTCACAGTTAGCACTTCTCATATCTGAAATACAGAGAGCACAGGAGAGCTGGACCAAAGTTGGTCCACAAACTTTCAATTACTCTTTGAGATCCTCATGCTGTTTACCAAACAACAGGATCCCCCAAAATGCATAGAACACTCTGTGGATAACATTAAGAATTTAGAATGCTATAATTTCTACTTTTCTTAAGAAAGTCTTTGTTGTAAGTGAGGCTGCATGCTCTACTGAAATGAAAGGAAAGGTGAAGGAATGAGAGGGACAGTGCTGAAGTAGAGTCTAATTAATATTTTCACTTATTTCTGTGTAATTAACAGTGAATTTCTATTCTTTAATAAAGGTGATAAGATTCCACCAAGTTGTTTGTTTCTAGAGTTGGGAAATGGGGTGTAGTGGCAAGAGGAGAAGGGAGAAGAAGGGTGGCTATGCAAAGATATGCTTTCCCATGATTTGTCAGGTAAAACATGCACCCGCTAATTGAGATAAATATTAGGAGCCGAGGAGATGGATAGAAGTAAATGTCTTCTCCAGAAACAGAGAATCAGACTAGAGACTGTGGGCAGAACTTGTTTCTAATATTTGCACCGTGATAATCAAAGTAATTGGACCAGCATATAAAATATGACACTAAGCTGATCATGTAGGTAGTCTAAGGATAGTATCTATTGGAGGGAGATTTTGTTCTATTTTCAGTGCCCTGAAGGATCATCAAAATTGTTCAGCTAAATTTAGGTTGTCCCTTTAATTATCTCTTTACCATCACTACCCCATTAATGCCTCTGAATGATAGCTTTGTGCATTTTTCACTTATGGGTAATGAACTGTTCTCTTAATCTAGTCCCATCATTCAACTTTGTTCCAAGGAGGTACTTTATAGACAATTTCCATTTAAATCAGAAGTGAATGGGACTATTGCCTTTAAAGTGGACCATCTGTGGATTTACCAGGAATCTTATCAACTTTGATCTTTATTCAATTTAACTTTCTGCCAGAGCTTCCAGTAAAGTTCTTTCCAGCCTGCTGAAAGCTGAGCTCAGCACTCAGGTGTAGGCAATTCCTTCACACTCCCTGTGCCATTGCACATGATCCACCCCAAATGAGGTCGTTCCTTCTTATGAATTTCCAGGTGGGAGGGGTGGGGGTAAGTGAGTTGGGAAGATAAGCGAAGGGAATGTATGGACAGACTGTTATACTAGTGACAGTATAGGTGACATTGCGAGCTGGGAATCTTCTGGAGGAGCCTAGAGCAAGGCTTCAACATGACTCCAGTTTGAGACTCCCTTGGGCTAGCAAGGTCATTTTCAATGGACACTGCCCTCCTCAGTGCTATAGTCTTAAAGCCCTGATGCCAGCCTGGGCTGAATGTGATGGGCAATGCAGTGATGTGTGTGGACAGGTCCAGGCAGTACCTACTCTGCAGCAGGACCAGGGGACATGTGGAGAGTACCCACAGTGATTTCGGCAAATGGCGTTGATGCATTGGTCAGTGGATAGAGCCTTCTGGTACCCAGCTTATGCAAGTCACAGAACAGGCTTGCTTTTATAGCTTCCAGATGAGTTCTGGCCTTCAAAGTGGAGCAATTTAGGTTGCTTGCGGACCTTTCTGTTTTTAATGAACTCCTCTTCCTCTGTGTCCAGGGATATGTGCCCTCCCTATCCTCTAATTCTTGGACAGGAAATCTTGAATATCAAAGCTCGTAGTCTGTTTCTTTCTTCTTTTTTTATTAAGCAATATTATTGAGATAATTGACATACAATAAACTGCACAGATTTAAAGCATACAACTGCATAAGTTTTGACATGTATATTTACCTAGGAAACTGTCACCTCACTCAAGATAATGAACTGATCCTTCATCCTAAAAGTTTCATAGTTCCCCTTGGTAATCCCTCTTTTTGGTCCCTATCCCTAGATAACCACCATGACTATAGATTACTTCGCATTTCTAGGATTTTATGTGAGTGGAATCTTTTTTTTTTGGTCTGGTTTCTTTCACTTAGCGTAATTATTTTGAGATTCATCCATCATTGCATGTATCAGTAATTCATTTCTTTTTATTGCTGAGTAGTAATCTATTGCATGGACATATTGCTGTTTGTTAACCTGTTGAGGAATCATTGTTTTTTGTTTTGTTTTACAAAATCATAAAGTGTTAGAACTACAAGGGGCTTTACAGATCACTTAATCTAAGAAAAGCATTGTACAGATTAGATAATGGAAGCCAGAACAAGACGTAAGAATTTCCTTAGAGGTTATTTAAAATTCAGATTCATACCTTTTCCTGCCACTTGATACCAACAATGGGGCAAACCTGGGATTCCCCACTTTTAACAATAACCTTTGGTGATTCTATCCCCGATGTGTAGTCTGTTATAGTTAAGACATTGAACCAAATGATTTAAATAATTTGTTCAAGGTCATAGAAGGCTAGGAGCAAAGGCTGGATTTAAATCAATAGTTTTCAATTTTAAGTTCAGGCCCCCTTCCTCTACATCATGCCAACACCAAGTAATATCTGACATGTGGAAGCCTGACACTGGTAGCATGAAACACTTTGCTTTCTAATGAAAGAGAATGCCACAGCTCTTGGATTCTGAGTCACTCTCATCTATTTCCAGAAGAGGGCACTGATAACAAATCCCTACTTTTATGCATTTATTTCTTTATTTTATTGTGTCTTTTTTCCTTCCTTCCTTTCTTTTCTTTTTTCTGGTTTGTTTGTTTTGGTCACCTAAGTTGCAAATATGAAGAGCCATGAAATTAGACAACCATGACATGGGGAATTATTTTACTTTCAGAAAACACAAAACCCCCTAGAGAAATTTCTTGACTTCGTTACATTTTAATACAACCTTGCCCACAAGTGTTTTTATTTACTCGCTTCTGGTGTTTAATTTTGTGACTCAGTGACCTTCTCAAAACTGTAGACCCACAGGGCTGAGTAGAACATGCGAAGTCTAGGATGCTGAAAATTTAACCAGAGCTGACAGAACTTTGATGTTTTGGAATAAAAACTACAACAAAAAATGTCATCAATAATCTTATTCGCTACCTCTTTCTCTTGGGTACGCTAGTGAGCAAGCCACAAGGCTTCACTTGGTATATGTTTCCCTTTGGTTATAATTTCAGTGATCTTTGTGGGCTGCCTTCCTTCAAATTCTGAAAACTTGAACTCAGGAAGTCTTAAACCATGACTTGATACCTAGTGGTTGAGAATATTGCTTCTGTAGTACAGAGCTAGTAAGCAAAGATATCAAGATTGTGAAAACCAAGCAATAATATATCACTTGAAAGAAAAGGGGAACATGAGTCCAACTCAACCTGTCAGGAAAATGTAATTCATCTTTGATAGAGTTGACATTTTCCAAACAATACTTTCACAATGAATTGGGGAATTTAAATGTGCTTGCTATTTTTGAAAAACTAGAATGAAAGCAGGTCTTTTCCTCAGTCAATAAGATGGGGTAAGAAAGGGCTCTGAGAACTCAAAAGTTCCTTGGGCAGAACTGTGAGAAGGCATCCTTTCCCAGGTCCCCCAGACTTGTTCCCTCTTCTTTCAGACCCTCTTCCTGTCCCTCTTTACAAGGTATGGACATTCCTTTGTTTATCTTATTAGATCCTTAGAGTGAGTTACATGGAGTCATAGTATCCCGTGCTATCTACATATGCATTTTAACATTAATTATGGCTATAAAGGCTTTGTCTTAGAGTCACAAGATTTTGTAATGAGACAGAAGATTGATAGTTAGAAGTTCTAAACTGTGTTCATCTGTTCATCACTTATGAGCCTGTAGGCAAGTCATTTAATATATATATATTAAACAGCTCCAAGTCAAGTAGCTGTTTTAATCTAGTTGTGGAGGGCGCGGATCACAGTGGCCCATGTGGGGATCAAACCAGCAACCTTGTTGTTAAGAGCACCTCATTCTAACCAACTGAGCTAACCGGCTGCCCTCAGCAAGTCACTTAACTTTTATGAGTCTGTTTCCTCATCTGTAATAATGACCATAATCTGTATGTGTGTGAGTGGCTGTAGGCATTAGCAATATATATCTGGTCCATAAATGGTAGCTATAGGAATGTCAGATATACAAGTGTCAGGCACGAAGGGGATGGAAACTTTTAGACTTTACTTTTCCTTTGACAAGAGGACTTTTCCAGAACAACTGAAACTGTATCATCAGAATGGACCACCTACTCAATTAGGGTGGCTTTACGTGTTGTGCCCTACTGTACTATGTCTACCTCATTTGCCTGCATGTTCACTGTAGTCATGGAGCCTGAGTCTTTGATGCATATGTGAGAGTCATAAAGCTAACTGGGTGAGTGTTGAATTGAGAAGGGACTCCAACATACTTGTGAGTTTAGCTATTTTAGTGTTGCTGCATTTGAAACACAATTATAGAATACATGTATATACAGAATGACAAATTATTTCCATGAGTCTGACAAGGAAATGAATCTCGTTATTTTGTGGTCACACTTCTGTGACAGTATAATTTTATTTTGCCAAAATGTATATCTGTGTTTATGCATATATACATGCTCCTTGATGGCCTATTTCTATACACAGCCCAAAATAAATACAATAAAACCTGTCTCTTTACAATCCAGTTAGTTATTTCTTGCATGTGTTATGACAGAAGCATTCACTGTGATTTCTGTTCTCGGGTAATGAGAAGCTGTGACAGACATTAACAGAAGAGGCTTCAAGTGGAAAGTTCCCTCAGATTTTCTCACCGCCTCCCTACAAATTTGATCTGCTGTGATGTTTTTAGTCTTATTATTATAGTGTCTGGGTAAAGATGTTGAGAAAGAAGAGATGAAGTGCTAGAATCTAAAAATGAGTAAATAGCTGTCAAGAGAAATTCTGAAGAAGTGTCCCAAAGCTTGGAGAAGGTTTAAAGAGTTCATTCTTGGCACTGTTGCCTATAATCAGTAATTAGTAACCCATTGAAATGACATTTGTTAAATACCTACATTATAGATAAAGGCTATTGAAATTACATTAAGCCGGTGGGAAAACATACTACAATATTCACTCTATAATAGATTTCAGTCTCTGGGAGTAGGTAGTTAGCCTGAAGCCAAACGGTTCTTAGGAATCAATACCCTAATTAGCCCCAGGAGACTGGGATTTCTAGATTTAGTAGAGTGGTACAGTTGCTGGAACATCTGCCCATGGGCACCCACCTTAGTAGAGAGATCATTTTTTTTTTTTGCAGGCTTTAAAGCTCAGAAGAATTCCGACAATGGCCCTCCAGGTGCTTAACAACTATTTATCAATATTACAGTTGGACTCATTGCAGCCCCTGCCCTGAAGCTTTTGCTGAAGTCTCCTTCCAATCAGTCAACTCAGGGTTTAATCTGGTTAAAGCACTGGAGTCCCTTTTCTGCCATAGCTTTTCTTCAGTCCAAAGAGAAGGGATAAATGTTTAGATTTCCAAGAGGTGTGTGTTTTTCAGCATACTGCAGCAATATCAGACATATGTAGCAAGAGGAAGCAAATTGTTTTCCTTTTTTAATGCATAGATAGAAATATCTGTAAGTTTCTCAAGCTTAGGTAAAATTAAATATGTATGTTTCTGCTGCACGGCTTATCTGACTGCCAGATGTGTTAAGAAAGTTAGTTGGTGATAATGAGGTATGTTGGTAATTTCTCATTTTCAGTAGTGCTCAGTTTCAGCAGACAGTGGATACAAAGAGTGGAGTTTATAAGACCAGGCCCCAGTACAACCCAGATTCGAAGGTTTTCTTTGCCACTACCTATCAATCTATTTTCTTATCAATCAAAATATTTGTGACAACCTTTAACTAGATTCAAAAAGAAAAAAGAAAGGACCACTATTTTACACCATACACAATAAATTAACTCAAAATGGGTTAATATAAGACCTGAAACCATAAAACTCCTAGAAGAAAACATAGATGGTAAGCTCCTTGACACTGTTCTTGGAGATGATTTCTTTGACTCCAACACCAAAAGGAAAGGCAACAAAAGCAAAAATAAACAAGTGGGACTACATCAAACTAAAAGCAAAGGAAACCATCAACAAGATGAAAAACAACCTACTAATGGGAGAAAATATTTGCAAATAACTTATCTGACAAGGGGATAATATCGAAAATATATAAAAAACTCATACATCTCAATAGCAAAATTAACATCTGATTAAAAAAATGTGCAGAAGATCTGAGTAAACATTTCCCCAAAGAAGACATATAGATAGCTAACAAGTACATGAAAAGATACTCAACGTCACTAATCATCAGGGAAATGCAAATCAAAACCACAATGAGATATCACCTCACACCTGTTTGAATGGCTCCTATCAAAAAGACAAGAAATAATAAGCATTGGCGTGGATGTGGAGACAAGGGGACCCTTGAGCACTGTTGGTGGGAATGTAAATTGGTGCAGCCACTATGGAAAATAGGATGGAAGTTCCTCAAAGATTTAAAAGCAGAACCGGAGTCTGCAAGTCTAATCCAGCAATTCCACTTCTGAGTATTTATCCAAAGAAAATGAAAATGCTAACTCGAAAAAATATATGTACTCCCAGGTTCATTGCAGTATTATTTATAATAGCCAAGATACGGAATCAACCTACATGTGTAACAATGGATTAATGGATAAAGAAATTGTGATATATATGTATATATATATATGTGTGTGTGTGTGTATATATCACATATATGGTTATGCATATAACCAAAAAAATGTGTACACATTTTAAAAAAGGGAACCTATATTAAAATTGTAGTGCTCAATATATACCAATAACAAAAGATGAAGGCAAGTCACGTTTGACTTCTGCAATTACTAGAGGTGCTCAAAGTGGTTCCCATCAGTGTCCAGACACTTCTGATTAGGGGGGGGTGCCAAAAAAATGTATACACTTTGGTCAGTGTTGCTCATGAGCAGTTCACCGTAATCAGAAGTGGCTGATTGAAGAAATAAATTTTCGATGATGAAATGAGTGGTGTTTAACAATATGAGTTTGTTGACTTGCAAGTCCAGCCACCCTTGCATGAAAACATGGGAATCTGGCATATGTGGCCACCCATTTCCTTTGGAGAAGCCCTCAGGTGTAGAGCTCTTTTACTCCTGGCTCCCACACTTCACAGAGCATCACAGTCTGACCAGAATGGTGCCTGTTCCCACCATTAGAATATCATGGCATCCGCCTTCGAGAACACCTTTTAGGCAAAGTGCCTGTAGGTATATCTGAGGACAGAGTGGAACTTGCTCAAACTTACCAGTTCTGCCTGACTGTTTCTATGCCTGCTTGCTCTTGAATGTTTGAATATTTGGCAGAATTAAGACTGAATTTCATCTTAGCCTATCACTTGTTGAGGAGAACATGGGGAAGTTGAGGTCAGCTCACTTACCTCTAATCCCCAGAGACTATTGACTGAAAGTTTTATTTACCAAAATCTCAGGCATTTGTTGAATGAAGACATTAGCTTGAATAAGTTTGCAAGAGAATCTCTGCCTTTGAGCCCAAATCCTTGCAAGTACTGTTCACAGTACTCTCACAGGTATTTAAGGAAAGAGAAGGTACCTGAAGATTTAGATAGAGATGGACTGAGTGATTTCTTTATCCATAATCTGATGACAGTGGTGTGCCTGAAGCCAAGTATTGTATACTCACCGCACACTCAAAAATGGAACTCAGTGACTTCTCTGAATGGAGAGGTTAGATCCTCTGAGAGAAATTTCCAGAATGAAAAATGTACTATATACACAGTAGGCTTGGTGTTTTTTTTTTCTGTGTCTGTGCGTGCGTGCGTGCGTGCGTGCGTGCGTGTGTGTGTGTGTGTGTGTGTGTGGAGAGAGAGAGAGAGAGAGAGAGAGAGAGAGAGAGAGAGAGAGAGAGAGAGAGAGACCTATTTCAGGGATTCTTTAGCCTTAGCAAGATTTTCTATATGTGTGTATACACACATACATATACACGCCTGAATGAGGGGAGATGGCCTTTCTGGTACTTTGTAAAGGATGCTTCAAATTTGAAAGACTAATGAATAATTGCTATTTGATATTTGCTTCTGTACATGATTAGTATTCTTGATGATCCAATTAATAGTTATTACTAGAAAAATAATAGCTTTCAAAATTCCATTTATTAAACCCATGTGATTTGAATAATCCTTCATCAATGTAGAAACTACCAAAGGGAGCTGCTTCAGTAATTTAACAGTCTTGTTGGTTTCGTATATTATAAAGTTGCCACTGGGTTCACACTTCCGGAAGTACCCATAATTGCAACAAGCAGACAACATTTATTGAAGAGAGGTCCTGTAAGTATTATAAATATATATTAAGGGTAAAATTCTCTAAAAAATTTTATGTTTCTAAGAGTAAAATTTGCATATGGAAGAGAAAATGGCTTTCATAATTAGGGAAATGTGTCAATTTTAGGGAAAACTGCAAACCAAGAATGTGAAATATTAGCTAGCTACTTATAACTTTTAGCTAATTCTTACTTTCTCCCTATTTTTGGTGAAGGAATCAAAGACTAGGCAGAAACAGGAAATGTGCTGAAACTTTTATTAGAATTATCTTTCTAAAAAGAGATTTATGCAATAACTGAAGAGTAATCACTTCGAATTGAGATTTCTCTAGAAGTGCAGCCAGCTAGTATCACATAGCTATCCAAATATTAGGTCTGAACAATGTAAGAGGCTCTTGCCCAGAAAGTCTTACTCTGATGGGAAGAGGAAGGGAAGGCAGATAAGGAAGAGGAAATGGGACAAAGGGAGGGTACAAAACCAGTGAAAATCTAGTGAGAAAACAGTGTGATCATGGACTCATAGACTTTTAGCAGCAGAGGTTTCTTACAGGTCAACTAATTCTGTCCCCTCAATCATATTGCAGAAAGTGATCACCCTGGCCCACCTGGACTTAACAAAGTATTTACAATTGACACTGCTCTAATTGGTACTGATTGGTACAATGCTTTACCTCACGTTGAGTCCAACTCCCTTCCTTTAGATTTGGCGGGCCCTGATTCTGTCTTCTGGAATATCTGGATAGCTCTTCTCCTTCTTTGGCCTGACAACCTTTCAAATATTCAAGACAGCTGACATCTTCCTTTCCTGTCTTAAAATAAATGGATGATCAGGAGCAGTTATACATGTCTGAGGTTTTGGATGGAAGGGACATTTTAGGGAGTGTCACACTAGCTCTACCCACACAGTATAGGGGTAACAACCTGAAAACCTACAGAAGAGTCCTAAAATAGATTTATAGATTTATTTGTCCTAATCTCAGTTTGGTCAAAAGACTTAAGAAAAAAAGAAGTTTAATGCTATTTTGAATGCAATGTTTTTAATTGAAAACTGAATTCACTGTAAATGACAGATTAACTTGATGTTTTGATAATGCTCAGGACCATCAGAACTGTCGTCGTATTATCCTTGACTGTCTGAATGTCATCAAAATGTCTTCCTTTCAATATTTCCTTGATCTTTGGGTAAAGAAAGGAGTCATTGAGGGCCAGATCAGTTGAGTATAGAGGGTGTTCCAATACAGTTATTTGTTTACTGGCTGAAAACTCCCTCACAGAGAGTGCCATGTGAGCTGGTGCCTTGTCGTGAGGCAAGAGCCATGAATTGTTGGTGAAAAGTTCAGGTCGTCCAGTGTTTTCACGCATCCTTTTTAGCACTTCCAAATAGTAAACTTGGTTAACTGTCCAGTTGGTACAAATTCATAATGAATAATCCCTCTGATATCAAAAACGTTTAGCAACATCATTTTGACTCTTGATTTGGACCAATGGAACTTTTTCGGTTGTGGAGAATTGGCTGACTTCCATTGTGCACTTTGATGCTTTGTTTCAGGGTCATATTGGTACACTCACGTTTCATCACCAGTGATAACATGGCCCAAAGCATCATCTTGCCTCTCCAGAAGGTTTTGGCAAACTTCAACTCTCCTTTGCTTTTGTTCATGGTGAATTCCTTCGGGGTCATTTTTGCACACACCTTTCTCATACCAAGATTTTCAGTTCAGATTTTCCTAACTGTTTCTCTATCGATGTTTACTTGGTCTGCTATGCTTCTCACAGTCAGCCAATGATTTTGGCGCACAGTTCAATGAATTTTTGCAATGTTTTCATCAGTTCTGTTCATTGCTGGCCTCCCTGACCTCTCTTCATCAGTGATGTGTTCTCTCCCCTCAGAAAAATGTTTAATCTATTTGTACACTCCCATTTTCTTCATGGCATTATCCCCATAAACTTGCACTAACGTGTCCCTGATTTCACTTTCACTCTTGCCAAGTTTAACAAGAAATTTAATGTTTGTTGTTCTAATTCAAGCTCAGACATTCTTGCGACAGCACACAAAAACATGCAACAACAATAATGAACACCACTCAGAACGAACACAGCTGCGAGACACCGATGTACCAAGCTTATAAAACCTTAACAAACTGTTTGCACAGTGCTGCCAATCTAAGCTCACAGTGGCAAGTTCATGAATGTAATTGTCAGACCTCATATTCCACCCGGCAGAAAGGATATAGGAGGAAAGACATTGCCCTCACCCACCTCTAGTTATTGAAGATGTGTTAGATTGGATTATTGTTCAAAAGCATTCACTCTCTCCCCAAACTCCCACACCCCCATGTAAGGCATACACTGTCCTATCCTTTGGTGTTGGGATGGCCATGGAACATGTTTTAGCCAATGTGATGTTAATTTCATGACACAAGCAGGGGTTGAAATATGCTTGTGCAGGAGGCTTGCGCTCACTCATCTCCGCCCAGACCAGGAGAGGAACATGCTCTAGGTGGTGCAAAGCTGAAAAACAAAGAGAGCCCACCTGGACCCAACATGTAGCACAGGATTGCCCTGCCGTCAGATGAACCGTAGCAGTGGATCCACAGAGAGACTTAAAGATTTATTGTTGAATGCCACTGAGATATTGTGGTTGCCTGTTATGTGGCAGTTGCTGACTGGTATACAAGGCTACCAATATTTACCCCCTCCCCCAATCTAATAACTGTGAATGGCTAAATCAGATTAGCTACTAGGCACTTTACAGATGTTGCTTCATTTAATTCTCATAAGGGTCGGCTTGTTGGCTCAGTTGGTTGGAGCATGTTGCTCGAAACACCAGGGTTGCCAGTTTGATCCCCACATGGGCCAGTGAGCTATGCCCTCTTAAAAAATGCATATATATATATATATATATATATATATATATATGCGCATATAAGAATGCATATATTAATAGAAAAACTAATGCCTTCCATATATATATATATATATATATATATATATATACACACCTTTATATATATTATGGAAGGCATTAGTTTTCCTATTGTATAGATAAAGCAATCAAGGCTAAGAGAGATAAAACAATTTGGCCCAAATCCCATCACTAGGAGAAAGAGAATGGGAGTTAGTTTCAATTTAGACTGTAGAGTCCACCCTCTCTCATTATACTTCATTGCTCACTCCTACCAACTTGCTTAGATTGAATTGAATTATAACTAAAGCTGTAACCCTGCACATAACAAGAGGGACAAAAACTGAACCCATGAACCAGTGAGGGTCATTCATGTGCACAGTCACTCATTTAACACATATTTAATGAGAACCTACTATGTTTCAGTGCTTTGTGGTATGTCCTAGAGATTTAATGGGAAGCACGATAGACACTGCCTGGCCTCAAAGGGCTTACACTCTTATCTTATTACAGATATGTTTGTTAAATATATGCTTCCAGTTTTGTTTGTGGTGTAAGCATTCTGGCCTCATTTTATATGGTGTCTACAAACAATAACCCCAGACAAAGGAAACTCCCTGTCTTTGTGTGACTTTTAATGTGGTGACCACTACCTAATTGGAATGCAAGCAACAGCTACTCTAAGAAATGTTTTTGACTACTAATGATAAAAGTGAGTTGCTCTTCCACAGAATTCTCCCATATTTCATAAGTCAAAGAGTTTGGGAAGAACAAAGTTACTTCTACTGATGTACGGGAGGAAAAAAAAAACAGTGGCATATTATAATTCTTATTAATAAACATTATTAAACCCAGATGATTTCTGAATTTTATAATAAAAATAATTAATCTACTGAAAGAATGGTAAACCAGAAAAGATTCAAAATTATAATTAAAGAATGGGAATGACATTTGGTATCAGAGGCATCGCAGCAGACTATCAGAGCAGTACACTACACAAAGTGAATTATTTCTACTATAATAATGGTATTTAGTATAATACAATGACATACTAGAAATCTAATTGCAACCTGCCAAGGATTTTAAGAAACAACACAGTGATAATCTAAAAATACAGAAAGAATAGATATGATCTGTATTTTTAAAAGAACATGGTAATGCTACTATATGGTTCAATTTTCAGATATCAGGATTTAATATAATAAGAAAAGACAGAGAAAATGAAAATTGGGGAGACTTGAATAGGTGCTTTAAGAAGGGGATTTGCAACTGAACAGAAACAGGCTGATTTTGATTACACTTTAATATGAGATAAAGTAAAGATGTGGTAAATCCAAAGTAAAATATAATTATAAGTTTCTGCATAATCCCTGGCAAAAATATTAAAGATTACATTCCAGAATTGTGTTAGTAGATTCATATAACTTTTACCATTCACAGTTACTCACTGTATATTAAGCATTGTCAGAAAACAGATAAAAAATATATTTATACATGGGAATGATTATAGAAGTAGTTAATAAGATATCTGGATTTTAAAGTTTTGCCTTCCTCTTTTTGAAATAGAAAAAGAATTATAAATACAACTTATAATACAAAATAATCCATGTAAACACCAGAGTGGGAGTGAGACAGAATGCTATGTATTTATTTTTACACAGAAAAAAATAAGTGCAAACTACTTTCTGTATTAAGAAAGCATGAACACGCCATGCTTTATTCTATCCCTTGATTTCTTTGCATATATTGTCAGATTCCCATGGGAGCACATTTGGAAGGGAAGACAGATAATTAGTCGTGGAGGTTAATTGACCACAAATTCAAACAAGCAGTCTTAGCTCCATAATGGCTGAGAAAGATGGGCATTATTAATTCTAACATAAAAATAACCATCAAATGTGAACAGATAATCAACAGCCCTTAACTTTCATACTGACAATAGATAGATCTGAAGTACTACATATTGGTGTACCTCTCTTTATTGCACTTCTCTTTATTGCGCTGCATAGATATTGCATTTTAATTTTTTTTTTTACAGATTGAAGGTAAGACCCTCCATCAGCAGAAAAAGATTACAGCTTGCTGAAGGCTCAGATGATGGTCAACATTTTTTTAACAATAAAATATTTTTAAATAAAGGTGTGTACATTTTTTAGACATAATGCTATTGCACACTTAATAGACTACAGTATAGTGTAAATGTAACTTTTATATACACTGGGAAACCAAAAAAAATGTATGTGGCTTGCTATATTGTGGTATTTGCTTTATTATAGTCGTCTGGAACTGGATGCACAATATTTTTGAGGTATGTTTATGTTGGTGAGAATAATAGCTTTATTTTGGGCGAGTGTCTGAGAGTTAGGACTATCTGAATATGAAGAGTCTGAAACTGGCCATGTAAGTGTTGATAGAAGCTGTTTATGAAATGTGGCCAACATCCATTTTATACTCTAAGAAACCAACAGTGTAGAATTAATCTGGTGATTTTGGTGTCTTTTTTGTCTGTCTACCTCCATTACAAAAGCAGGTGGCCATACACAAAATAAGCTTCTACAAAAAAGCTTGATGAATGATAAACACCATCTGCCAATGTTAAGTCAAATGTGCTTTTATGGGTTGTATATTGTAGGGGTAGGGGAGAGAGAGACAGACAGGCAGACAGAGGGAGAATTAGAAGATACTCTTTTTAGAAATGGATGTGGACATTTTTGCAAATCAAATTTAAAAAACAAAAAGAAGAAGGCATTGTATAAATATAAGTAAAAATTGCATTCTGACAGTAGTGTCATCTCTGAAGAAATTGTTTTAACTTTTCCATTTCAAAGTATTTTTCTAGAATATATAATTACATAATAATATTGACTTCTTGTACTTTAAAAAGGATAAAGATATATTATTTTATTATGTTACTTTCCTAAATGCATTATTAAAGATAATGACATTTGAGGTGGTTAGAGTACTAGAAGACCTGGATATGGCTATGAGTTTATTATGTTTTAGAAGAATATGTATTTTATTTCAGATTACAATGGTATTAAACTTTGGGCAATTTAGATAAAAAGAATTATGAAAAGAAGAAATTGACAAATCTATAATTCTTTCACATAGATTATAGGTGTTATTATTTTTGACACATTTCCTTTTAGTCATTTTTATGGCTCTTTTTAAAAATATATACATATTATGTGTACAAATTTGTGTCCTACTTTTTCTTAATATTACATATTAATTTTTCTTAACTATTTCTTAAAAATTTTCTGTGGTTAAAATTTGTAATAAAACTCATTTTTAATTGCTGTGTAATATTTCATTACAAAAATAGATTCTACATTAATGTTCTATTTATGTATTTATTTTTGTGACTTTCAATGACCTCAAAATGAACATTTTTGCATTTCAGAATATTTTCTTAGTAAAGATCCTTAGAACTGAAATTGTTGAGTCAAAGGCTAAATGTTTTATGCAACGCTATAGCAGGCATTGGCTAGCTGTTTGCCAGACTCATTTGCTTTTCCTTCTGGGCACAGAGATAGCATATATTTCTCAGCCTCCCTTGCAGTTAGGTGTACGTTCAAGAAGAAATTCTTTCCAAAAGAATGTGGGCAGAAATGTTAAAATGATGTACAATTCTTCCAGGGCAGCCCGCAATCACCTCTCACACGATGCTCGTCTCTGTGTGCCAATGCAGGGTGAGCTCAGATGGCTTTTGTTGAAGACACCAGAGCATTTGTCAAGCTGTTTCTGAAGGATTCTGGAGCAGAATACCTCTAATTTCCACTGCTTCTGATTGATATTAGGTGAGTGAGAAATAAAATTGTATTATGTTAAGATGCTGAGATTTGGGGGTTGGGGTTCATTTTAGTGCTAGCTAATCTTAACTAATAGGGTTACTGATTGGCATTGGACATGCAGTGCAGTTCTCTAATAAAATTTAAAATATGTGGGATTGGCATTGGGTAGTAGGGAAACGAATACCAGAAGAAGGGAAGGTGGAGACCTAAGTAATACAGAAGTTAACTATGTGTTGAAGATAGCTTGAAGGTAGACCAAGTACTCACTGAGCCTGTAGCTCTAGGGAAAGAGATTGGAAAACAAAATTTTGTGATGTTTGTTGGTTGTTGCTGGTTTCTATTAGGAAGATATTAGAAGAGAAAAAAATGAGTCAGTAAATAGCTGGATGATTTTCAAGCAAAAATAAAAAGAAATACAGAAAGAAAAGAAATAGGCGGGCATCAAAGAGTTGGGAAAAACTATTTCTAGACCCCCAGCAACAGAAAATAAGATTAAAAATGCTTTTAAGTGATGGCTCTGTGACAAAGACCAGATTAAGGTCATAGTTTCCTCCACCAAGACTTCCATACCTCAAGGTATGACATCTAGGATGCTTGCATTAAGTTTGTGTATGTGAGAGTCACATGAGGGTAAGGAAGCAAGGAAAGAAACCAAGATTAATGGTTATGTTTAGGAAAGAATTTGGCGTAGGGTTCCTAGTATGCGGGACTGAATGGAAGCAAATGGATTAGTAACCAACTAAATAAAACCATATTGTCAAAGGAATCATAAGCCTGGACTAAAACAGCCACTCAGTGCTTCAGCTTTAAAATAATACTTGGGCTCCAAACCTGCCTGAGGGAGAAATGAGCTGAAAAAGCTATTCAGTACCCTGAGAGGAAGTCTCCACTTCTATTGCAAATATGACCAAGATGGAGAAAAGACCTCCCAGAGGCCAAAACCAATGTCCATGGAGAAAAATGAACAGAGAGGCTTCTCACAGAAAGTGGAATTAAGGTCAAGGCAAAGTACTTCTCCACCCTGGAGGTAGGAGTCTTTCGAATTCCTCCCCAGCATGAGCGCTATAGACCAATGACTCCTGTGTCCAGAATTTTCCTTTTTTGAATGGAAGAATTTTTTGTTGGTAGTTCTAAAAAATGCTGTTTGGCAATGAAAGGAATGAAGTACTGATACGTGCTACAAAATGGCTGAGCTTCAAAAACATTGTGCTCAGTGAAAGAAGCCAGACACAAAAGACTGTATATTGTATGATTCCATTTCTATGATATATGCAAAAAACTCAGATCTATTGAGGCAGAAAGTAGATTAGAGTTTGCCTGCCACTGGGGTGGGAGTGAGGAGTGATTACAAATGGGCATGAGGGGCCTTTTGGGGGTGCTGGAAATATTCTAAGGCTGGTTTGGGATGATGGTTGCACAACTCTTAATTTATTTAAAAGTTATTTTAAAAGTTATTGTATACGTAAAACAAGTAAATTTTATGATACATAAATTTATCTCAATAAACTTTAAAAAAAACAACCTGGTGAACATGGAGGAAAACAGGCATTTGAATACACAGTAAGAGGGAAATATGGCTTAACCTTTTAGGACATATCAAGTAATATATATCAAAACTTCAAATATTTATATTTCCTTACCTAGCAATTGGACTCCTACAAATTTATTCTAAGGAAATAACTGAATACATTGTTACATAGTTGTTTCTTGCAATGTTGTTTATAATATCAAATAGTTGAAATAACTTAAATGTTTAGCAAAAGGGGATTGGTTAATTGCATTAAGATATATCCAAACATTGAAATGACCCACAACGGTGGTTTTATCATGGAAATCTTCATGTATTTATGTGGAAAACTATGTAATATAACAACAAGAAAAATGCAGTTAAAGCGTAGTGTTTATGGTATGAACTTGTTTATGTTTACAAAAACATGGGGTATAAGGATGGAGGATAGCAACATTTATTTTTCCTGAAATATGTGAATTCTTCTCAGCCACCATATGTTATCAGGAAAATAGGTGCTAGCAGCAAAGACATATATGAGGTGTGATTGAAAAATACGGTGAATGTTTAAATTTTTAAAAAATTATTATAGTAAAAGACACATTGCTATTAACCTCCCTCAAAATATTCCACCTCTCTTTGAACACACTTCTTTCAAATAAAAACATGATGGTGTGTCCTCATCTACCTTATTCATCAGATCTGGCACGGTGAAACCTCTGGCTATTCCCCAAAGTCAAAATGACCCTGAAAGGAAAATGTTTTGAATGGATTCAGGATATCGAGGCAACCCTGAAAGAGGCCTTCCAGAACTGCTTCAGAAAGTGGCAATAATGATGGGATAAGTGTGTTGAAAGCGAAGGGGGAGTATTTTGAGGGGGATTAATGGCAATGTGTCCTTTACTGTAATAAATTTTTTTTAATTTAAACATTCACTGTATTTTTCGATCACACCTCGTATACTTTGGAAATAAGCTTATGTTAAAGTAAAATAAAAATCAGATTAAAATTTCATGCTTTTGTGTGATGTTTGTATGTATACATTAGTTTGACTAAATTCAGGGATTCCCCCACTCCAGTTTGAAAATAGTTAAATTTATGCACGTATGTATAACTCAGTTGATGTTAAATAACCCATTTGACATACATTTTCATACTTCAATTTCTTTGACATTGATGAAGTAAATTTTAAATTCACCTTCATTTAGTGTTTCCTATGGGCTGATTTTAATTAACAGGTAGCACCAAAAATAAAATCTGTTCTATGTTCTGGGGGAGTTTCAACTCTGTGATACAACACATAGGATGTTTTAACAAAATGAACTAAAAGAGTCAGATGTGGTCTGGAGTGAGGATCCCTCTTCTGCTCTTATCCTTCACAATCAGCTGAGGAAAACCGAAAAGAGGATGTTTAGAGGCTAGATTCCCACCAGGAAGTAAAAGCAGAAAGAATTTGTAAATTTCCTTTACATAGGAAAGTAAATATTTAAGGAACTTTTACCTCAAATACCCTGGGAGAAATAAATGTGACTTGTAATAGCTCTTTCTTACAGTGTGTTAGAAGCGCAATTTGCTTAAGAGATTTATGATATTTGTTGATGGGTGCTAAAATCCAAACATAAGTATCTTTCTGTACACATATCAATTAAATCTAGGATAAAAATCAGGAAATAGATCAGATCGCATGTATCACAGTTATCTGAATAGGTTAAGGCTGCTATCGGAGGCAGACACCAGAAAAACGTCATCCCTGTAAAAGGAAATTATTTTCAGAGCTCCTCTGACATTAAGCAGCAGGGGAAAAGCTGTGTGTTAGTATTGCCTTGCAGTTTATTTCAAAAAGGAGCAAAAACAGTATGTTGGTAGATATTCTAAGTTCCAGGTCATGTAGGTAACAATAGAAAGGTATGAATTTAAAACAATAAAACCTGGAGTTGAGAGGTGACAAATGAGTAATTAGACATTGTTTAGAACTAATGAATATTCACGACAATCAAAATAGGGTGTGTGTATGTGAAGAAGGGAGAAATATTTGGATATGAAGCACAGGACATTAACTGCCTGAAAAATAGAAAATACTGGAACTATCTGAGAAATAAAGAACTGAACTTTTATTTAAGAAACTACTGTTCCTTCGAGTCTTTCTGTAAAAAAGATTAAAGTCTTGTCTTGAAATTTAATATGAAACCATTATAAATTTTTAAACAGACAGGCAGTAGTTAGAATTGTATTCCTGTTTTCAACAGGTTACCATTTCCCCCTATTCCAATATGGAGTAGAAATATCTCCTCTTTTGACTGGCAGTATGTTGTGGCATCATATTCTTGTTCCTTTAGATGAGATGCAGGAAAAACATTTGCTTGAGGGGATGGTAGGGCGCAGGGGCCCAGAGGGTTTGGCATCTCACTTTCAGTGTTACTGTCCTTTCTCTAGCATTTACTTGCTCCCCTTATTATTTTGGCCTCTAGGGCAGTCTTTCACAGTTTGGGCTACAGCTTGCAAATAGAGATGCCTGGGTCTGACTGCCAGGAAGTCAGATTTAATTTGCCTGGGGTGTGGCTTGGGCATCTTACTTGAACAAGTTCTGTGGTGGTGCTCATGAGCTCCTACACAGGCAGTGTTGAAGGCTCTGCGCCACTCAGCAGTTTTCAGACTGTGCTCCAGGGACAGGTAGCAGGGCACACATGAAGAAACACATGAAACACATGAGGATTGCAAATTCTGGGGCTCCATCCCAGACCATCTGAGTCAGAATCCATGGGAGTGGCGCCCAACCACTGGTGTTTTACCAAGCCCTCCTGGTGACCTGATGCACGCTCACGTTTAAGATCTGTTGCTTAAAAAAACACCAAAAAAAAAAAAAAAACCAAACACACCAGCCTTCCACTGGTAAGAGTGAAGCAAGCAAAGAGTAAGAGAACGTGGCAGTTGTTCCCCTATCTTTTGTATCTTCATAAATGGCTGATAATTTAAGAGGATTTGGAAGGCATCCCTAGGGTTGTGTTCCTCAGAGATTTTACTGATGACATCATATGAGGTATGTCCGTTATGAATGCTTTTCCCGATTCTTCCTCTGAATTATTTTGAGACCTATCAGCTATCTGGGAGTAGACACTAGTGGGAATGATGTCATTAGCTGTACACAGTAGATGACCTTCCATATGTTCTGATAATTTTGTAAAAACTGAATCTGAAAAGGAAATCTTACTACTGTCAAGCAATTGGGTTTTTTTTCTTTTTTAAAATTCTGGAATTATTTTCTATGATCACTGTAACTATAGGTTTAATTAAGACCTCTGGTCAAAGAAATTATTTAATAAACATCAATTCCAAGGGAACACTAAATATGCCATCTCTTATGTTGTAGACTCTCCAAATGAGGTAAGCTTCTTCAGTAATAGCACCGTTTGTCCCTAAATTTTGCTTTCTATATCTTTTACACATGATATTAGATTCCTATTCCTATTATAATAAGGGACCCCAAATTTGAGTCAGAAGCACGCATATCAAGGGACAAAAGAAAGAAAAAAACATTTTCTGATGGGAGACCCTTGGAGACTGTACTGTAGTGAAGAGTTGAAAAGTAGCTCTTTGGGGAGATCCACAAGACAGTACATTTCAAATTGTTGTGTGCTTAGAGAATCACTTAGGAATTTATAAAAAGTGAATATTCCTGAGCCCTGTCCGCAAAGATTCTGATTCCGTGGACCTGTGCTTCATCCTGGGGATCTGTATTTTTTGTGACAGCACACTCATGTTCTCCCTTCACCAGTGGTACTCCTGGGTGGGATTCAGTGCAGGTAATGCCCAGACCACACTGGAGAAGCTAACAGGAGGAAGGTGATGAAAAGCACAAAACCTGAGACAACTCTACAGCGGCATCATTATTAACTCTGGCTAAACATCAGAATGACTAGAAGAACTTTTAAAAATACAGTTTTCTTGAGCCCCAAGCCAGGAGATTGTGATTCCAGAGGTTTGGAGAGGGCTAAGTCCTGTGGTTTTGAAAAGTCCTTGCAGGTGATTCTCAATGAACATCATTGCCCCAACCTTCCTAGAATTCCCATGTCCTTGGCAGTTCGACCTGAATCTGCTGTGGCCATGGGTATCTCCTAAGTTTCTGTCTTTAAAAAAAAAAAAAAAAATTCTACTAGCTAATATTATTTTTCTTTGTAACCAATGAAACTGTGGATCATGTTAATTATTTCTGTGCCTTTCTCAGAGCCTGGCACACAATAAATGTTTTTGGAATAAATCAGGGTTTCTCAGACTATAGTCTGTTTCAGAATCATCTGGAGGGCTTGTTCAATAAAACACAGCGGCTGGGCTGTTCCCCCAGAGTTTCCAGCTCAGTAGATCCCGAGTGGGGCTCACGGATGTGCATTTTGCACAAGTTCCTGGGCAATGCTGGTGCTGCTGGTCTGGGACCATAGTTAGCAGTCACTGGAATAGAGTTTGAATTGTTGAAGCTCTAAGTCTTTTATTACATAATGAAAATTTTTATATGTGCTGGAGGGGTTTAGAACTTCACCCAGTTTTTGAATTGTCCTTCCTTTTTTCATTTCTATTTTTTCCCCTTTAAAAATTTTATCCTCTAGAAATTGAAAAAGAAAATCATATTTCTCCAGTAATAGCCATCCTATAATGTTTTATAGTTTACTTCTTCTCTATAAGTGAATTCTCTAGAGACAAAACTACTGAAAATAGCTGGGCAATTTCTGTTGATAAAGCATGTTTTTCAACTCGAATCTTTAGCATTGTGGATGCATAATCTAACAGCAAGTTATCTTTTAACCTGAATTTAAGAGGATTTGGAAGGCTTCCCCAGGGTGGTTGTGTTCCTGAGTTAGTTACTGTGTAACTAATTGATGACATCACATGAGGTGTCAAGCTTAAGTTTGATTTGCGTTTTTTGCTTGTTTGATTAGTTGATTTTTGGGGTCATATTCCTCAAAGTGTGTGAAAATGTAAAGAAAGATAGCCACATACACATTATGATGCCAATCAGCATTGGAAATACAGCACAATTAAGATAAGTACTATTGAGTGCTTTGTCTCCCCAATATTTGCCCAGCTAGAGATTATACAGGGGAGATTGACAGCCTTTATATGTACTTTTCCAACCTAAGAAATCCTTCTAAGGACCTTTCCCCTTTCTTTCCTTAAAAAAACTTTAAAAAACAGCTTTATTGAGCTTTACCCCTATCATATAATTCACCCATTTAAGTGTAGCTTTCCTTCTATATGTAAAATTATAATGGTCCATTTTCCTCATAAAATACTCCCTGGAGTTTGCATCAACCTTAGATAGGCTTTTGTCTTTGAATTTGGATGTAGTAATAGTTTCTGGTAGTAAAGTAATAAAAGGTGTTGATTTTATTTATTGTATTCCTATGAAAAAGGCTGTATAATTGGACTGATAGGATGGTGGCTTACTAAAAGCATTTTTATAGGGTTGGGAAATTTTAATACAGTGCTGTATTTAATACAGTGCTGTATTTGACTATATTGCTGGTATCTTGTAACAAACTCTTGCAATGAACTACTCTTGTGTGGCTACTAGTCGTCAATACATTTTTATTGAGTGCACAGACCACGTTTGTACTGTATTAGATCATTTTTTATCTTGAAAGCTTTCCTGTTTTTTGCTGTTTGCAAACTTTTAAAGCTGATAAATTGATTTAAAAATTGGTGAAAAATTCATTATTACCCAAAATTAGTATATTCAAGTTAGAGAATTTAAGATATCATTTGCCTACAATGAAAAGCACAGATCATAAATGTACAATGAGATCAATTTTGGCAAAGGCACACATTCCTATAATGCACACCATTGTCAATCAAGACACAGGCATTTTTATCACCAGGAAAGTTTTCTCAAATCCCTTCCCAATCAATTCCCCTCTCTCCCACAAATAACCACTGATCCAATTTTTATTGTATGCTCAGTTTGTGTCTGGCTTCTTTGATTCACTGTAGCACTTTTGAGGTTTGCTCCTGTTGTGTGTATTAGCAGTTAGTTCCTTTTAATTGCTGAGTAGTATTCCATTAGATGAGGCCTGGACATATTTCCTGTCCGGCTGAGGCTTCCTCTATGGAGGGAGAGCACAGACCAGATCTGAGAGCTATTCTTTATTTCTTCCACTCCTCATACGTTTAAGCCATTTTTCCTTGAAGTGCCAACCTTGGACTTCCTTCACTAATATCTAAAATCAGATAATTAGATCGGATCTTATTAGATTGGAATTTAAATACAAGCTAGAGAACCTGGTATTTCTAGCAAGCTCACTATGGGATACTTAAAAACATTCATGATTGACACTATTGCTTTAAGGAAGTACGTTACGAATATAAAGAGTTAAGGAAATGGCTAGAAGACTAAGAAAAAAAGTGGCCAAATTGTTCCCAGAAATTCATGTCGATGGATTAAACTAGATAGGGTTCCAACATCACCACAGTAGGAGACTGTGTGAGGTGAAAGGAGCAGGAGTCCTAGGCCCGAGGCCTAATTACGTAGAGGAGAGATGGAGAGTCGGACCTGAGCACGTCACTTTACCTCTGCACTTGAAAAGAGCGATTTGGACAAAACAGAAGAGAGAAAGGTGAGAAGGGAAGAAAGGAAAACAATTGTCTCAAAGGAAGAGAAAGCAGATTTCAGTTTACCGAAAGAATCAAAGCCCTTCCCTGCTTTTCGTGATCAATCTCCTCCCATCTGCTGCCTCCCCAAGGGCTGCCAACCTCGTCTGCTTTTTCCTTGTTATTGCCTCCCAGCAGCAATGTGAGTACAGCTCACAATTAAAAGAGCAAGCATATCAATGCTTCTGAATCAGTAGTTGAAAAATATAGCCCAAAGAAATGGGAGCTTTTCTCTCATGTACAGCGATAAGGTGCTAAAATGCTAATGTGATAAGAACAAGTTAAATAATGACAACAGGCCCCGTGATGCACCTCAAAATGTCAGGCTGATGCCACAAGCTGTCCAGTGAAATGTTCTGGATGATCTAGGGCTTGGGAGGGGACTATGTACTTTTCATTTATACAATTTATTTCTTTAAAATGCCACACTGCTATGAAACATTTCCATCACTGTGGTAAAGTGTGTGGCTATCTCATATGTGCAGTTGCTACAGACACTGTGCACAGATAGACATACGCCTCATATTTCATCTGTCTTTGTTCAGTGCTGCTTGGGGCATATCTCCTTGGCGGCCACTTCACCCAACAATCCTGAAGTGTGGGGCTCAGAACACCTCTGGCTACACTGTATCAACAGGCAAATGCATTCATCCCCACCCTCTACTCTCCTCGGACCTTTTCCTCTTCTCTTTTCAGGGCTCAAAGGGGAGACGAGGTAACTGAAGCCCATCTGACCATTCCTAGCTAGACCTTTCCTTTTCCTCAAGGGAAAAGCTTTGACCTATGCTTAGGCCCACTGAGTATTTTGGAATATAGGATGTATTACACATCATTAGTGGAATATAGTTTAATAAAAATACAAAAAAAGCTTCACCTTCATTCAATGGTAAGTGTTAGCAGTAATTTGACTTTTATTATACTGTACCATATTATATTATTTTCAGATTATTACATATATTGTATTTATAAATAAGCAATTATGTTACTGTTGTAATTATGTTCATGATAATGTTAAGAACCATAATTTTCACTGTAAGAGAAAGGAGATGCAGGTATAAAATTTAGAAAGACTTAGGAGGTTACTTTTGATTAAATTTGAATTTGAACTACTTGAATATTTGATATTTGAATTTGATATATCAAATATATTTGAATTTGAGATATAAATATGAATTAATATTTTTAAATGTTTAAAATTTTTAAATGTTTTAAAAATTCAAAATGTTAAGCTACCCTAACTCTGTCCACTCAGAAGACCCAGTAACAATGAGCATGTTATTAGCACCTAATCTATGGTCTCTGAACGAACACGATTCCCTATAAAAAGGAACCAGCAATTCTTGGAGAATTCCCTGGTTCCGGGTGTGGTGTAGCAAATGACAAATGGAGATTAGACCATCTTATAATACTGGAAAGTAAGGAAGCTGTCCACTGACGAAAGGTAGACAATTTTATCAAAAAGAAAAATGACAGCAAGTGATTGAAACACACTAATTAAAAAAAAAATCCTTGAATTTATAATGATACTCAAGAAAGAAAGACAAAACAACTAACACAACACATTTGTCCCTATTTGGGTAGTCTATCAACTACTTACTCTGAAAGTTAGCAATTAAAGGGAAAGAATTAAATCTTGATCTGACCGTCCTGTGAAAACTATTTGTAAGTTACAAAATAGCTCTAGTTGATGAAGAAAACCTTTTCTTACAGAAGTTGTCTAGCTAGTAATGCAGAAAGAATGATAGAATTAGAAAAATCACCATTTTACAGTATCTAATGAAATAATTGATTCAAGCAATAAACATCCATGATGCTAAAACTAAGAAGCAAAATATTAACGAAGAACTGGATATTCTGAGGGACCCAAAAATGTCACACTACAACTTTTGTAAGTAGGAATCAGTCAGTCACCAAGTGAATCTACTGATCAATCAGCATTGTTAAAAATTGTTCAAAGCAGGGCACAGATATTAGGTACTTCCTGGTATGATGTAAAATGAAGTACATGGGACCACGTGTGAAGTATCCATGCCAAAAATGTTAGGCCTAAATCTAATCAAACATTCATATTTAACTTCTGGATTACAAAACACAGGAGATGGGAAATAAGTTGAAAAATTCAGCAAAATCCCAAATGTTATGGGACAACTATCCATTCTATTTAAGGAGTTATTTCTTGAGAAACAGGAGATGGGGAGATGAATATCCTCAACCAAAAGAGACTTAAGAGAGACATAGCAACCTCAACAACAGCAGCAACAAGATTTCCCTATGTTAGTTAAATCTGTATCTTGAATTTTCGTATATATTTATAGCAAAGGACTGTGTTCTTTTTGTTGACTGACCTAATACTTCTACTAACCTCTTGTGAAGAATGTAGTTGGCCTGGTGATTCCTACCCCACTTTCCAAATTCTCTGCCCTCCATTTCCCTCCATCAGAATCCAAGTTCATGAAACTAATAGCAAGTTGAGGGACATAAACAAACACAAATAGTTCTTAGTCAAAATGGAGCTTTTCTGTGGCAGTCATGGATTCTGGGGGTCAAAGAGTCAAATGCTATAATAAAAAGCAGATAATTTTGTGACTAATAATAACAGTTATAGTTACATATGCTGAGATAAAAGTAATCAAATGTCATGCTCTATGATGGAAAACATTGCTGCACTGCAGGGGTCTAAAAAGAAATTTCTGCTGAACTGTGTGTAGAATATTAATAGTTGATTAGAGGTCTCTCTCTAAGTATCAAATATAGCTAGGTAGCTCTAATGGGAATAGTCCTAAAATACAAACCTCATTTAATCAGGTCCCTGTTTAAAAATCGGAACACATTTATATACATGCACATGAGTGTGTGTGTGTGTGTGTGTGTGTGTGTGTGTGTATCCAGTTTCATCTAACTTATACTCACACTTGCAGAATTATTCTGACTTGAAAAAAAATCTAATTGGATGAGTTTCTTAGTGAATCGTGTCTACAGGCTGAAAAATTGCAAGTTAGTGGCAGAGATGAAATATTAAAAAAAAGATATTAGTGTATAAAATAAATGTATCTAATAGACCATAATCTACCTAGATCAATGACTCTACTTTTGTTGCAGGTGTGGTTCACAGATTTTCTTTGAGAATCTGATGAATATTCAGGATTCTTTTCAGAGAAAGATGTAAACGTGAAAAATTAGTGCACAGTTTCAGAGGTTCCTGCCAAGTCCCCCACTGTGGCAGACTGCATCTTCCAAACATGGCCACAATAATAGCTTCCACCCCACCTGTTCTTCTGCAATGTGACTTGCTGCTCTCCCACCAAGTGGTGGAGTCTAATTCTTCTTCTCTTGCTTCTGGGAAGTGATTTGCTTGAACAAAAGTCCCAGAATATTTCTCTGGGACTTTTGTTCCAAGAATATTTCTTCTGGGACTTCCAAGGTTAGATCATAAGAAGCCGTGCAGCTTCCACCTGGGGCTTTTGGAACACTCACTCTTAGGATATACCCTCTCAGAACATCCATCTCTGAGCATAGCCACCAGGCTGTGAGGGTCACAAACTGCAAGCACAGGCAACATCTGGATACTCAGGTAGGCACATTCACCTGAGCTCATAGCCAATACGTAGTACAATTGCCAGTTGTGTGAGGGAGCCATCTCGGACATTCAACCCAATTGAGCCATCAGGTGATTCGGCCTCAGCTGACATCTGGCTGCATGAGAGACACCAGGAGAGAACTGCCTACCTGAGCCCAGCTGACTCACAGAACTATGAGTGATAATGACAAATTGTTGTTTTAAGCTACTAAGTTTTAAGGTGATTTGTTATACAGCAATAGATAACTGTAACACCCACCTGCCCTTTTTGAGAACCATTGCTCTTAATGATTTAGTGAGAAAAGGAAATAAAGTTAATAGATTGTAGTTAAAAATTCTTAGGCTCAAGAATCTTTTCTCCTTCATTCTGTTTTCCCTTTTTTTCCGTTCTTCTTTTCTTCCTCTCCTCCCACCCTGTTTATACACATGCATAAATCACATAAAGAGGGTGCCAAAAAAATGTGTACACATTTAAAAAAGGAAAAAAAACAGTATTAAAATTATAATACTCAATATATGCTAATAACAAAAGATGAATACAAGTCATGTGCATACATTTTTTGGCACCCGGGGTATATTACTATATCCTCATGTTATACATGGTCAATGTCTCAAATTCTAATATCCCCAACCAACTTCCTAACATTGACTGCCTTGATTTTAATAACAGGTTCCAATGACAAGAAAAATATTTTGAAAACAATTGTTTCTTATGCTTTGACCCAGAAATTCCACTTTTAGATAATTTTCCTTAAAAATGAATGGTTAATTTAGGTAACAATTTAGTTACAAGGATGTTTATCATATTACATATAATAGGGGAAATTGGAAATAACCTAAATGCACATCAGTAAGGGACTTAATAAATGATGGTATTCCCATGTTAAAAAATATTATCCAACAGTTAAAAATGAAATAAAACTATTCATATTGACATGGAAAGATGTTGAAGATATACTACTAAATAAAAAAAACAAAAGGCTAAACACTAGGTATAATGAAATATTTTAATAAACAGTAATAAAACACACATGTGTACATACAGTAAAAACTCCATAATTGCATACTGTTCTGTTGATAGAGGATACCTCTGTGTTGTGGGAATATAGGTTTTTGCTTTCTATTTTCAATATTTTTGTATTATATTGATTACTTTTGCAATATTAACAATTTTAAGAATAATGTTTTATTTAAATTATATAAGAAAAAAGTTATAGATTGTAGACTGAAGCCCCCTACTTATTAATTCTAAAAGTTTTTCTTTCTCTGTGTATGAAGAAAGAATGGGGTAATCGTTTAGTGAATCTATGTCCTTATCTATAAAACTCACTTTTTCAAGCAATTCTGTCCTACTTACTATACCTGAATAACTTCTACTTGGCACCAAGTCTCTTATCATTCATAATGTTGACCTTTTACTACTATATATATTATTTTTCAAAGATTTTTAAACAATTTTTACATGTATATTCTACATTCTCAATTATACTCTAAATTCCTTATTGACTTTTCTTTCATTTGTCCAGTCTTCTATAATCAATAAATGCTAAAGACTTTGCTGGTTGAGTGGCTACTACATGGGTCCTAAAACTATGGCCTGTGGGTCAAATCTGACCAACTACCTGTTTTTGTATAGTCCATGAGCAGAGAATAGTTTTTACATTTTTAAATGATTGGAAAAAATCAAAAGAAGGAGAACATTTTGTAACATGTGAACATTATGTGAAATTCAAATGTCAGTGTCCATACCCAAAGTTTTACTGAAACACAGACACACCCATTGGTTTACATATTGTCAATGACTGCTTTCATACTACAACATCAGAGTTGTAGTGGAGACTATATGGCCCACAAAGCCCAAAATATTTACTAGCTGGTTCTTTACAGAAAAATTTGCCAGTCCCTGAGTTAACATAATATGTGTAAGTAGCATCAGAAGGTTTCTCTCAAACACATCAGCGGTTATAGAGTTCCTTTAATAGTGTGGTAGATTGCATTGCTTTTCTCGAGTCTCTGCTGCTTGTGTAATAGGATTCCACATCCAATATACTTGTGTAAGTGACATTGCAACGTGTCCCAGTAAAATAGACACAGTATACACCCCTGCCCCAATGTCTTTAGGTGTGGTCATGGTATGCTTTAGCTAATATCTAACATTAGCAGATATTAGCAGGATATTAGCAGATGGGATGTGAGTGAGGCTTTAAATGTGCATGCAGAGTTTGGCCTGGGTTCTTGAGTGTCTGTGGTCTGCCATGAAGTAGAGGCCATCTGTTATGGCAACCATTGGTGCCAGAGTGAGAGACATTGAGAACACACCTGAACTTGAAGCAGAGTCAACTCAGTCAGAGCACAGTCCACGAAGGAGAAATGTTTGCTGTTGAGAGTGACTGAAGTTTTTGGACTGTTTCTTATGCAAAAAATCTGATTAATATGGTAGAATCTGTCACTTATTAGTTATGGTGATGTTTGGGGGCCACCATTCAAGCCAGTACAAGTGGTCCCTGCTGGTCTTTTTCAGTGTTACATTTTTGTTTTTCCCTTTGTTGTTTATAGGGAGATAATTTATAGGGAGATGCCTTGAGACTACATAAATGTGCTATTCCACATCAAACTCTCACTCACTAGTTTTAGCATCAGTTGATGATTCTTGGTCAACTGGTGATTTTCTAATTCCATTATTCCGTCTACATTTATTACTTGGCATTCTATTATAAGAACTTTTCCTTCCATCCTTCCTTCCTTGTTTCTTTCCTTCCTCCCTCCCTCCCTTCTTTCCTTTATTATCAATATAGACTTATTTTATTTAATGGGTTATAATCTATTGTTGTTATTATTTTATTTTTATGTTGAAATTTCCCCAGATGTAGCCAGTAAGAGCTGCTTCAAGCAGGCTTCTGTGTTCTTTGACTCGGTTCCCAAGTATCCTGGTAGTTTTGCTGCATAGTAAGTAGTGTGTGGGATCTACTGCTCTACTGCATTTGAACCATGATTTAGTTTACACTGCATCTTTCAGAGCACATTTATAAAAAATAAAAAAAAGAATCTAAAGTGACAAACAATTGCCTCATATCTAAATTACTGCATACCAGAAATCTAACAAGATAAAACCTACAATATCTGTAAAATGGTACTAAATATCAGATGTCAGTGATGGATGGCTAAGACAGAATATGTGTTCCATAATGTCAAATGATTACTGATTACGAAATCAAGTCAACTTAGATTTAGGCGTAGATATAATTACAATCTCAATGTAAAAAGAAAGTGTAATTTTTACTTTTAAATTGTATTCCTCTGACTATAATTTCTCTTTCTCTCTCTCTCTCTCTCTCTCTCTCTCTCTCTCTCACACACACACACACACACACACACACACACACACACCAACAATACATAGCTTTGTGGGAAGCCGTCCAGAGAACCTGAGTTTTCACAATGGAATAGAAAAATCATCTATTTCAATATCCTTTCCTTGGCTATCTTCAATAATAGATAACTTGGTGAAGGAACAAAATTACTTCAGTGAAGCCAACTTTAGTGTTGAATAGCTATATCACACTTTGGCATTCAACATGAAAAAAGCATTTTCCCATATACAATTTTGAGTTAATCTTTTTTCCTTAAAAATATAAGAGTATTCTAAGGAACTAACATTTATATTTTGAGGAAGAATTTCTTGTTCTATTTACAGATGATCAGTATATATACTGAAACTTTGGGTCTGTAAGTTTGCATTACTAAAAAGGAGTACAACATCTCCTCTTTCAGATAATAGCACTTCCCCCCTACTTCCCCTCCCCTGAATATCACTAAGATAAATTAGAAGGAAATTCCCCATGGAAGTAAGCATTATAACTCTTACTATTAACAAAATAGTTGTAATTTTGAGTATGTTACCAGGAATTTTACATGTCATCTCTAATTCACAAATAAATTAAGTGCAAAGAAATGAAATAACTTGTCCAAGGTCACATAGCTAGGAAATGGCTAAGCCAGGTCTCATGCCCAGTCAGGGTAGGCTAGGTTGTGTTCAGTAACAGCCCCCAAATCTCAACAGCTTATAATTGCAAAAGCGTGGTTCCTGCTACACCTACATTGTGAGTTAGTTGTAGCTCAGTTTCTCTTCATTCTTTAACCCAGGTTGACAGTGAAGCCTCTTTTTGGAATATTGCCAGGAGTTGTTGTGGAGGGGAAAGAGAGGAGGGTGAATCAAACACTGGCTCTAAGAGAAGGAACAAAATGGTTTCAGTGTAGCCAACTGTAGTGTTGAACCACAATATCACATTTTGGCATTGAACATTGGTATTTTGAAATTCAATAGCAAGAATAAATAATGGCCAAACCCAATGTCAGTGAGGTGGGAAAGTATAATGCTTCCAAAGAGAGGGGCAGCCAATATTTGTGAACACTAACCAGCCTACAACAGACTGGTGTGCGAATGGCATAATTTAATCTTAGGCCAGTGTAGCAGTATCCTGGTCTCAGTGACTGGTCCATGTTGGACCAATCAGAGTGAAGTGGAGACTATTGTTGGTTGGAGGAAGAGTAGGCCTTGCTCTTTCTCTAATATGGAGTTGCTGCAACCATTTTTCTGCCACAAGGAAAGAAGTGTGACAAAAGCTGATACATGCAGCAAGGCAGAATCTAGAGAAATGGAGTCCCAGCTCTGAGGACCCTGTGAATCTCCAGAAGAGTTCACCCTGAGGATGATTCAACCGCTGGACTTTCCAATGATATATCCCAATAAATTCCCTTAGGTTAAACCAGGTTGGGTTAGATTTTTTTCATTACTTCTATTTCTAATTCATAATATCAAAATCCAAGACCTAGCAGAGTCCAAAACTGTCTTGGAAAAGGCCTGTATGTATGTATGTATGTATAATACACTTAGTTTTGTGTACAAACAATGCAGCAACATGGTGAAATTTTTGACAAATAAGGAAATGACCCATAATCGTACTACCCTAAAACATCAACTATCAATCAGGTTTGCATATGTCTTTTTAGTACCGCCCCCACCATGTACATTTATTTTTACATAAGCTGTATCAAAGCATATAATTTTGTGTCCTGACCTTTTTACTTCACTGTACATTTGAATTCTTTTCCCACATTGCTATATAATACTTATAAGGATCATTGGAATAGCTGCAAAATATTCCAACTATTGGCTATAATGTAGTGTGGATGAAATATTTCATAATTTTGAACATTTAGATTGCTTTCAGTTTTTTACTTCATAGATAACAGTGCCACACATGTATAAATATATGTGCAAGGAGAAAAAGGGGGCGGGCATACACAAAACCTGACACCAGTGGGTGTTTTTGTTTAGGCCTCTGTGCCTTTTGGACCATAAGGTGATGAAACTCACAGAATTAAGCATGGGTTGGGCTCTGCCTACTGCATGTTAATGTTCTAGATACCCAGGCATGCAAATCTGGTATTATTTATTGTGCTAGGTTAAAAAAAAAAAGGCATAAACATCTTGAAAGTTTTGCTATAATAAAGAACTCTGATTTGGAATAATGTTTGGAATAATTGGTTAAAATTCAGAAGACAGTAACTTCTAAGTGGAAGCTAGTAAGATAGGGAAACTTACAAACATGTTAGTAATTGCAAGTCAGAAGGAAATGCTACTGAGATATATCAATAAAGATCACAGGAAAAAATAATCTTTTTGTACTGAGATCTTCCACTGGTATGAGCTGCCCATGCAAATCTGTTTGGGTACTGTCCTCTGAGGAGGCTATGCTGAAAGGAGGCAGCTTTTTACTGCCCCCTGAAAGTCTACATTCTCCTGCATGGGTCAGATGGCTCTGCTGGCCTGGCTTGCTCACTGGTCTCTGATGGCTTTCGTCTCTGGTCACACATGCTCCAGTCACTTGATAGCTTGAGCTAATATTTTCCGTGCTAGCTTGAGATCCATTTAGATTTAAATTTATTTGTTATAAATAATTAAAACGGGCTGATGTGGTTATTCATAAGGAGTGTCCAAGCAGTTTTCCAAATCTATTTATCTTTCTCAGTCTCACTTAGGAACTGGAAGACTGGTGGATCCTTAATTGGATGTTGAACTTTTTGGCCCCACTAATCCTGATCTCGGGCTACAGCTGTAGATCTTGACACCTGTTTCTCAGTCAGGTCCCAAACACAATTTCTTGACAACTACATTAACAAAAGTATTTAACCTGTGCCCACAGGAGCTTGAAAACAGAGCCAGATATTTTAGTGGATCTGATTTCCTATATTAGAAAATACTTTTTTGGCAGAATGTGGGCTGGCTTGGGACAGAGACGTTTTATTGTAGTGGAGCAATAAGGGTACATGTTAGTAACTTCTGAGCAGAGAACAAAAAAAATGGGCCTAGAGCTTCAAAATAGACCTAGTAAATCTTCATCTCCTTGCAGTGAAGTTGATCAAGTAGAAGCTCACCGGGAGAGGCTATGGTGTTTCCTCAGAGATGATGTGAGTACAGGTTGACTGAAAAGTGACAGGATATGTAGATCCCAGGAAGTGGAGGAAAGAATGAAGATTACCAATAAAAATTAGGCCCTGGAAGATAAACAGAATGCAATCCCTACTTGCAACCCGTACATAATCATTGCATAAATGAGAAACTGGGGCAATTGCTTTGACTTAAATGACTAATTACTTAACAAATATCTTTGGCTAAATGCCATTCAAAGAATAGAGTGAAATAACATATTTTTATTAAGAATTTTAAAAGGTTTTAATTTTTCAACCAGTGGTTTTAGTATTATTTTAGACAATGCCTTGGAGTCTTCTTTTATAGCACTTTTATTCCAAAAAACTCCAGTATAATGCCAAGAACATTTATCCCCCATAATTTAAATTTGGAGTCATGCCAAAGTTTATTATAGGATTTCATCTTGATACTTGATCCTGAATATCTAATGTAGACCAACTGTATCCTTATTTTTTTTGCCAGCAAATGCCAAACCTTCAAAGCAGCCCTACATAAGTGACTTGCTTATAAGGGCTTTGCCTCTCAGGCTCTCTCAGGTCCACAGAATGTAACTCCCTGAAGCCAAGCCACGCCTGCAGCATTCACTGGCTTTTCCCCATGCTTAGTAAGCAGGGTGCTGGCTCAGTGGATAATATGTGCTAATGCATTTCTTGTATCCTTATAGCTATATTTACTGAAAAAAGAGAGAGGAAGGTTAAGTGAAAGTAGAATAATAAACAAATGTTACAGGACAAGAGAACTTGAATGAAGTTCTCATTTAGTGAAATATGTGCTTAGCACTTAAACATGCTGTGCAGCTGTTTAAAAGGAGAGAGGAGAAGTAAAAAAGTCTGTAGCTGTTCTCTCTTTTCGGAATTCCCTAACTACAGTGTATTATTTCAGATTTTCTTAAGGGTTTTTCTTTGTACTCTCCAATTACCCTTTAAGGACTGTTACTAAAGGATGAATCTGGCACTTCTGCTCTCTGAAATAGCCCTGGTACCTCATGGAGAGGAAATTTTCTGGCTTTCTGTTCCCGTTTGGTAATAGCCCAGTGCACATCAAGTTTGACAGGCCATTTATTGCTTTTGGCAGCAGAGCGAGGTCTGTGCACAAGAATGGCTGATGAGGGAAACTGCAGGACTTGGGAGTGAGAGCAGTCTGGACTGCTTGGGAAAGGGCAGCTAAGGGAGCTGGGGCCTGGATGCTTGTTAACAAGGATGGCAACTCAGAAAGCTATTGCTGACCCACAAGGAGCCCAACTGGCACATCCCCTCCCCCATTTGCTGAGGGAGCCATTGCCCTTCTCATGCATTCTTTAGGTCTTCAACCCCATTGCTTGCCCAACAAATATTCTGTGAAGACAAAAGGACAGACCTTGAGAATCATCAAGCATAACTTGGTACATAGAGAAAAGCAGTCATGTTGCATAGCAATTACTCAGCAAAGAGCCTGAGGTCTTCTATTTTATTTCTGAATGAAAAATTTGGTAGAAATATACTTGACATCTTTAAGCAGTCCTTGGTAGATGGGCATATTGCATTCACTTATGCCACACAGATCTTATAAGAATTAATTACTGCTTTTAAAGTATAGACTTCAAATCAAAATTACTTCAACTTAAACCATATGAAAGGCTTTTAAAATCACAGGCACATATACCTGTATATGTTAGACACCAAGGCATTTCCTTTATTTTCCCTGCTAAAATTTAAAAACCTTAAGAAATAGAAATTTTTCAACCCTACTGTATAATTCTAGTTATTGATTGCTGAGGCAATGATCATGTATAAATACTGTAAGACCTAGTGATTCCTTGCAGAATCTGATTCATTAGGGAAAAGCACTCTGACTATTTTAAGCACTTAAGTACATCTGCTCTGAGTGAGTCTACTGTCATAGCAACTGATTTACCACAGAAAAGCAAGGAAGTCCCTTAAGTCAGGAATGCTTTTCCTTCCCCTTCACTTGGAAATCTTTCCTTGGCCCTTAGACTTATTTCATGACTGAGGCACCTATCATGGAAACTTTCACTTAATGAATGATAATTCTGTGGCAATTTTTAAATTTCCGAAGTGCCAGATTTAATAGATGTTCAAATACTATGGTTTTGCACCTAAAGTTGGGAGAGCACGTCTGAATACCAGAAAACCAAGTGACAGATGAAAGAAAGGCAGAGATGGGTAAAAGAAAGGAATTAGATATATGAAATCACTTATCTGAAACCTTTGGGGTCCAGAAGTGTTTTGTAATTTAGGGCTTTTTTGATATCGGATAGATAATAAGGTAAATATATCATATCATACATAAAACCCTGAGTAAAGTCTGTGCAGCACCCTTAATAAAACAAATTGGTATTTCAGCAGTGAAATGTATGAGCATTCACACAGACTGTGATCAATGAAGATTAAATAGCCTCAAGTCAGTTCAGAGCAGGTTTTGTTGCCAAATGAGTTCAGGTCTGGTCAAGCTTTGATGCCAAATGAGTTATAAAAAGTCTTTCATTTATTAAACCTCTTTGGACTTCAAAATTGGTAGATAAGGGATTGTGAACCTATATTGCTTTATGCAATGACTTACAAACTTCTTTCTCTTTCTACACTGAATAAAGCTGAAAGTATTACTGTTCAAAAAGAAAATAGGTGGATTAAAAAGAGGTGGAGCTACAGCAAGTTAGTAAAGGAAAACAGTAATATCTGGGAATATCTGCCTTCCAGCAGAATATCCTTTATGTTTTTAATAAAAATATGAAGCTGAGTGGATGGAAGAACTGATCTGAGATGTGTAATGGTGATTCTTGTGTTATGTTGGCCTAAATATGGGGAGTTAGGACATACCTTCATACAATAGTGGGGCAAGAAAAGGTGAAATAAGGAATAATGGGATGTCTAACAATAATAGGTGTGGTTATGTGACAGACACATATGTGGAGAGGCAAAAATGAAAGGATTTGGCATCAATTAATTCAAATCCTGACTCCATTACTTGCTTAACTTCTCTAGGCTGCAGTTTCCCCATCTGTGAAATGGGTTAGCACTATCATAAGGTTGTTAGGGGTCACCAATAAAATAAAACATATAATACATTTGGCACAGTGCCTGGTCAATGGTTAGCAGTTAAAATAAAACAAAATAAAAAATAAGAAAGTTAACAGCTGTTATTAATGGTAAAGATACAAATATCTCACTATTCCAGGGTGTTTCGTCAACATCGGTGGTGTCATGGGATTACATGATAAGTGCACACTTTTCTCCACCTGCGATACGACTCTGATGGGGTCACTTTTTTGAGGCAAACACATTTGAGAGATGTCTCTCTCTTTTTCTTTTTTTTAATATCTGATGTGTTTTCTTAATTTTTTATTTATTTATTTTTATTTAATTTATTAGTTTCAGGTGTACAAGACAAGGTAATACTTAGACTTTCATCATTTATATCCCTCACACTGTGAACCCCCCTGCCCCCATCCACTATCCCTCCGACCTCACACCGAGCCATCACATTATATATATAAAATTATAGTTGGCATTCATTAATGTTTAGCTTCTGGTGTACAATCTTGAATAGGAATTGGCTTCAGTTAAACCTTAACACAAACGAGAGGCTTTTTTGTTAAAAATAACTTACTTCCTTACTCTGGCTAACTGCCCTGAACTTTCTACTTTGTTTTGTGTAATAGTGGGTTGTAAATCAACCAATTTACAAGGCCCCAGAATTCTGTTACATCTGGGCTCTGAAAACTATTTGTTTTCTTCTATTGTTTTCTGAATTAATCTTATCTCTTGGTTGTCATATCTCATAACTCACAACATTCTCTGTATTGAATTTTGGGCTTTCTCTTTCTTTTCCCCTTCACCTGAAAGATAGCCAGCCCTTTCCTCCCCACTCCCCTTAATTTTCATTGCAAAATGAATTTACATATTTTGTTGATGTTTTTAAATCCAAAGCCGAATAACATAAGTATGTGTGTGTGTGCGTGTGTGTTTGAAGTCAACTACTGAGAATGGAAAATCTATCATGAACTTTCATAATTTCATCACCTCAATCCCACTTTCCAGAGATAATTGATATTAACCATTAGGCATGTGTTCTTCCAAACAACTTTCAATGTATATTCAAATGTTAATACCCTATATGGTAGGGAGGAATTTTTTATTGTTGATTGAGCAAAAATAAAGCCATTCTACACGTATTGTCTGCAGCTTGCTGTTTTTCCTGTTTAACCTTGTGCCCTGCACATCTCATATTGTTATTGTTCCTATTCTTTTGTAGTAAGTTGTATTCTTTAAGAGTAATTGTGTATAGTTATTGACTTATTTCTTCATTCACTGAAGTAATATTTATTGATCATTAAAATGAGGAAATTATGTACCACTATGCAAAAGGCAAGGTTGTAAGAGACATAGTTTTTGCCCTCTGGATGCTTATTATGATCTGGAAAGAAAAATAGGACAGAGACACAAATAACTACCACATTAAGTAATACAGAATATATAAACTTCGATTTTAGTACCACTGTGGGTCAAAAGAAAGTAAATTAACTTTTAGAAAGGCCGATGAGGAATGTTTTTTAGGGGATTTAAATTGGGTCTGGGAAGATCGGTTGGATTTTAACTGATGTAAAAGAAAAAGAAAAAATGCCTTTAGCCAAATCTCTGAAAGAAGAAAATATAAGACATGTTCAAAGGAAGGCCAGTCAAAATGCATTGATTATAAAACACCCCGTGATTTTAGAGATAGTAAAAAGTGGGGAGAAATGTACAAATTAAATCAAGAAAATACAGTATTTGGTCAATTTGACTGGACTGGCAGATTTTCAGAAGGTAGACTGATAGAGAAATCTAGAAAAGTAAATAGAAGCCAGATCATGAAGAATCTTAAATACAAGGGGAAATCTGAAAATTGCCCATTTTAATTCTCGTACATAATTCCCTTCCAGATCTTTCTTTTCTTCTTAACACAGCTGTTAGAATTTAGGAACAGAACAGATAAACTGGTCTTGAAACATAAAAGTCTGTATTCTGGAGTCCTTATTCAAATGATGCCTTTAAAGCTGTTGGTCCATTTTGGCCGGCCCTCCCTTTACAGATTGTTGGGTTGTTTTACACAAAGAGAGAAACATTTTATGTTAATTTATTTATGTGCCTAGCACACTGCTAAGCATCAAAATGTCATTGGTGAACAAGACACAGTTTCAGCCTCACATGCTCATGACCTGGTTACTGGAATTTCCAGTGCTTTCTCCCCACTTTCCAGACATCATCAGTGTCAAATTTTGCTGGCTTATCAACCATTTAAAATACCCATTGCCTCACCGTCACCTTCTGCTACCTTGGCCTTGTTTCTTGTTTGTGGTTATGATTTCCTGCTTGCCTTGCCAAACTCTGACTTCTTGAAATTTCCATGCCCTTTCTTAACACCTGATGAATTTTTCCCACTGAGCTTGATTTAAAGCAGAACTACTTACAAAAAATTTTTTATTTTTTATAACATCTCCTAAAAAATGATCGGTTTTTGGATTCCCTTGATGTTGATGAGGACCACTACAATGAAGATGGTGAAACATCGGTAGACTTAGAAATATGCCAAATATCCCCTAGATAAAATGTTTATAACAATACACACACATAGAAAAAAACATGTATTTGAGTCTTAGCATGAGGCATGAAGCTCAGTACACATTTTGGATTTTTCATTTTCTTGAGAAATTGACTCCTTTACTGTTATGAAATCACTCTTTGTCCCTGATAATATTCCTTTTTCTGGAATCTACTTTGATGTTAAGAGAGTGTCATGCGAGGTGGCCTGCGGGGTCTCAGCTCCTGCTCCCCACATAAGAACGCAGGATATGGTGAGGCCAAAAAGGAACACTCACGGAGCCATAGGTGGGGGAGTCACACCACTATAGTCTTACTGGAGGCTGGATCCACACGATCTGCAACCTGCCGTCCGCTTCTCTGCCTGCCAACCAACCCACCGACCAACCAACACAGCCGTGGCAGTTATATCAGGGGCTAATTGGCTAACTGGTAGCAGCTGATGGTCAGTTAGCCACAGCTGACGGCCATCTATTACCCGAGCCAGCTTTTCACATGAGGCTGAGAGTCTGGAAATTGCACTCTGGGACTCTGTCCCCACACATAGCTATCCAAGATGGTCCCCAATGATTCCCACCTCCTGGTGTATACACCCTTGTGTAGTCCTCTCTCACACTGTACCAAAATTAGTCTGTGTAACTAATAAAATATGGTGAAAGGGAAGTCATTTCATTTCTGAGATTAGATTATAAAAAACTACGACTTCTGTCATAGGCCCCCTCTCTCTCCTCGGATGACTTCCTTTGGGGGACATCACATCATGAGCAGCCCTGTGGAGAACCCACGTGGCTAGGAGCCGGAGCCTTCTGGCAACCACCAGGTACATGGGCCTGGATGCAGATCCTCGAGACCCAGCCAGGCCTGGCATCTAGATTGTGAGACACCTTGAATAAGAACACCCAGCTAAGCCACCCCCGATTCCCAACACACATGAAATAAATGTTTGTTGTTTTAAACTGCTGCTTTTGGGGTACTTTATTATACAGCAATGAATAACTTATACACCTAGTTTTCTTTTGACTAGTATTTTCATGGTCTTTTGAGGGTCCCAAGACCACCACAAGTTCAGTGAGCATCCAGAAGGACTCACAAGACTCAACAGAAGGTTATATTCGCAGCTAAAATCTATTACAGTGAAAGATACAGAGCACAACAGTAGGAAAGAGATTTTCATTGGACAGAGTCTAGCGAGGTCCAGCACATGCTTCAGAGTCCTTCCTGGAGGCCACATGGGATGTGCTTTCTAGCAGTGGACTGCGGGAACATGTGTGAAATGTCTCTACCTAGGGAGTCCTGTTGAGGTCCCAGGTCCGAGGCTTTTTGGTGTGCTGGTCACATAAGCAAATCTTGCTATGCAACCAGCTAGGGCAATTGAAACTCATGAGTCTAACAATGAAACCAGGTGCACATCATTGATTTTGGTATTTGTGCAAAGCAACTTGACAAGCTGATGTAGTGCAGCCCATTGCTCCAGGTATATGCAACAAAATCATCAGTCTCTGACATCCAAGGTCCATATTCCCACTGGTTGGCAACGGCTCACTCATGGTTCTAGATTCTCTTGTAAAGAATAAGCTACCAGACCTGACCTGTTAACTCTTTCTTAACAAACGGTGGCCAAATATGTAAATGAATGAGCCTTCAGAAAATTCCAGCCCTCAGACTTCTAGTCTTCCAGCTAAGGCCCCAAACATTATGAAGCAGAAAAAAAGCATTCCCTACTATGCTCTGTCAGAATTCCTGATTCACAGAAGCCATAAGATATAACAAAGACTATTGTTTAAAGCCATCAAGTTTTGGAGGTCGTTTGTTATACAGTAATAGTTAAATAACACAGCGCAATATTTTCTTGTTTCTTTGCAAGTCTGAAAATTTTTTTATTGACTGCCTGATATAAATTTCATGTTTTGTGGCACTGGGTTTTGTTGTATTTCATTAAATACTGTTCTATTTTGTTCATTGCTAGCTAAGTTACTGGAATTTGTATGATTCTTTTGAGGATTGCTTTTAAGTTTGTTAATGAGTTCAGAGAAGCCTTTAGCTTAGGGTTAATTTATTTCCACTACTGAGCTGATAACTTTCTCAACACTATTTCAGGGAGGGATTAGCAAACTTTTTTTGGTCAGGGGCCATATAGTAAATATTTTAGGCTTTGAAGGCCATATATAATCTCTGTTGCACATTTTTCTTTATGTGCTGCTACAGACCTTTAAAAGTATAAAAGTCATATTTAGTTTGCGAGCTGTTCAAAAATAAGTCCGTGGGCCGGATTTGGCCTGTGGGTTGTGGTTTGCCAACCCCTGTCCTATCAGATGTCCTTTGCAATAAGAGGTCTTTCCACTCTGGCTAAAAAGAACATGAACTATTCCCAGACCTGTATAAATTCCAAAAACTTTTCTGCTTGTGCATTCTCATGGTTCTTCTTCAGCCCTGGGTAATTTCTTTTCATGTATGTATAGATAAGCAATCAGCCAAAGACTTGAAGGGGCCTGTCTTTAAATTTCTCTGTGCAGCTCCCTCCTCTTGAGCACTTGGTTCTATAAATCCTAGTCCCCATGATCTCTCTGAACTCTGATCTTTGGCTTTTCCACCCAGCAAGACTGCAGGTTCTCTGTGGGTTCCCCTTTCCTGTGTTGCAGCCTGGAAATGGCCTCTAGGAAATAGACTGGTTCAGTTGCTGGGGCCAACACCATTGTTTCCCTCCTCTCAGGGATTACAGTCCTGTGTTGCTTGTTTTAAGATTTTTTGAAAACCATTTGTTTCATTTGTTTGGTTTTCTAGTTGTTACAGGGAGGGGGTTAAATTCCACCCCTCTTACTCTATCTTGGAAGAATCTTTATTCATTCTTGAATTAAGTTATTACCATGGTCACGTTTTTATTTGCCTACATATACTTACTCTTACATGTTGGTTTCTATCTATATTGAACATAAATTTCTAACAGAAACAATTTAATTTGTATAATGTCTTCATTGTTAAACATAACACCACATCCACATACATGCAAATCAGCATAAATACCATTAATAAAAGCTATATGACAGTGACCGTAGACTTACCAGTTTTCTAGTTGAGACAAATCTTAACTGATCTAGAGAATCTTAGTCCAACTTTACACTTTCTAGAATCTCCTTCTTCACCATCCTCAGTAGTAAACATATAGTTCTGCCGGACATACTCTACTTTTTAAGATAGACTGTTTCAATGTTAGACAGCAAATAATTGTTAGAAAGTGTACATTATAATGAGCTAAAATGTAATTCCTTATAATGATGCTTTAGTTCTTATTAAATTTATGGTTAACTTAAATCCAGAGGACATTTTTCTTACCGACTCCTTCTAACCCTCTTCATGTGTTCATTATTGATTCAGTCTATAAACCTGTATTGTGCTAGGAGCTATGCTGAGCTTGGGGTTGCAGAAGCGAGAAAAAGAAGATAAGGTCCAAGCCTCATGCATTTTTCAGTTTGGTGGGGGAGTTTGAGAGTAATCAAAGAAATAAACATGCAAATATGAGAAGCATGGAGTGATGACACTGTATAAGAGAGGATTTGACCTGGTCAGGAAAGTTAGGGAGGGCATTCTTGAGGAAGTCTGAGCTGAGATGTGAATACAAAGTAGAAGATAATCAGACAAGATGGGGTGAGAGCTTCCAGGAAGAGGGAAAAACCTGAGTGAAGGTAGTGAGGCAAAAAAGAGCAATTGGTGTTAAATCTAAATGTAGGACTTGAAGATAAGCTTCTTAAATACTCTGTTCACTCAATGAATGCACCCAATCCCAGCAATATTACTATATTACCAAAAATATGTTTCTGACATTTTGGGCATACCAGCAGGGAGGCAGGTTTTATTTTCATGTAAAAAAGTGCTTTGGCGTTATTGTGCCCATCTCAGGGTTTATGAGACCGGAAGCTCATATGTGCTAGGGTCCCTCTTTAAGAAAAAAATACAAATGATGGATACAAAGTCAAATACAGCATTTAGAAGAATCCCTTGCAAGTGAGAAGCTCTGATGCTGATGCTTCATTAGTTTCAGAATAAATAAATCTACCTCCTGTCTTGAGGTATTCAGATGAAGGCGGTGCATGACCATTTATTATCATTTTTTTAATTAAAGTTTATTGGGGTGACAATTGTTGGTAAAGTTACATAGATTTCAGGTGTATAATTCTGCATTACATCATCTATAAATCCCATGTGTGTTCACCACCCAGAGTCAGTTCTCCTTCCATCACCATATATTTAATCCCCTTTACCCTCATCTACTACTCCTCACCCCACTTATCCTCTGGTAACCACTAAACTATTGTCTGTCTATGAGTTTTTGTTTCTCATTTGTTTGTCTTGTTCTTTTGTTGTTTTGGGTTTATATACCACATATCAGTGAAATCATATGGTTCTCTGCTTTTTCTGTCTGACTTATTTCGCTTAGCATTTTAATCTCAAGATCCATCCATGTTGTCACAAATGGTCCTATTTCATCTTTTCTTTCTGCTGAATAGTATTCTGTTGTGTATATATACCACAACTTCTGTATCCATTCATCTATTGAAGGACATTTTGGTTGTTTCCATGTATGACCATTTATTGGTAATCTTATCAAGGGAGTTCAGATGTTGTGTAGAAATCTGGACTTGATAGACTTTTAAGTTTCCTCCAAATGCAGATTTTGTGTTTTATTGGCTTAAGACTGAGAATTGAATAGGTCAAAGTTTGTAATTTTCACCCCCAAGCTGGTTTATAGAATGCATTGTCTGATAGCCAAACAATGATGTGGTGTTTGGGACTGAGTGTGTGGGTGTGCTTGTGGGAGTGTCTTTCAGGTTCTGAATAAATTAATCAGAAAGTTGAATGTCTTGCTTCAAACCCTGGCCAATTGTTTCATTCTATCACTCAAGTCTCAAGCCATAGAATCTGCGCTAAAACGTTTTCTTGATTCCCATGCTAACCCATGCATATACATGGTGGACACATGGCTTAGAGACAGTAACTCCACCCCTCACTGCTGCTGTTCACCTCGCACCCCATTCCACTGGTCAGAGGAGGCTGGAGGAGAGGAGGTGGAGATTTCAATGCGTGTGTGTAGGCATCCCTGCTGCATACACTGCCTGCATCATTGTCAGGAGGGAAGAAGGGTACGTTATGGATAAAGACTGCCACCTCCTCCAACCAACAACAGAACCCTCAGAGTCAATTATGCTCTGAATCATTATTATAAAACAGGAACACTAACAACAACAAAATAATAACAGCAGCACTGTGACTGAGTAGTTGTCTAGGCAGGTCATAAAGCTCTTAGCAAACTTTAATTAGAGCTCAGAAGTAGGTGAGTAACATGGCCAAAGTTCCTGCCACTCTGGTCACCAGAGATGTCAAATCAGGTGAGGTTAAGTGGTCAATTTATGGACACCCAGTCATGTTCACCTGTGGATACTTTTCCAGTCTGTCAGGTTTTTTGGAATCTGACCTGTTAGCAGCTCTGCCAGGCCCTGTGCCCTTGCTTGCAGGAGCTCAGGCTTGGAGCTAATGTGTTTATATCAGCTCATTGCCCCAGGGCTCGGCCAGCGCCAAGTCTGGACCTGTTCACTTTTTTTGGAGTAAGTCTACAAGGGAAATCACTGAGCCCAGAGATAACAGTTCTGAGCAAGGTAGAACTATCTACCTGCCAGATAGGATGTGCAAACAAGGACAGTGTTTTTCAATAGGAGATAATTGACTGCATATGGCTCCAAGTTGGTTGCAGTTTTTTCTACTTTAATACCTAGGAACATATTTTTAGAAACATATTTTTGCTATTTATTTGTTTGTTTATTTATTTATTTATTTATTTATTTATTTATTCTTAGAGACTGCCACCACTTCTAAGAAGACAGGAAAATTTTAGCATTAGTAAGAAAATAAAAAATAAAGTCCCCTTGAAGGTATGTGAAGACTTGGCACTTCATGTTCTGTATGTTCCTTCCCCTGCTCAGATTTATGGGGTGTCTTTGTTTTGTGCCCTGTGAGCACAGAGCAGTTCTATCTCAGAGAGCGACTCAGGGATCAATGTTGGGTGAGTGGATTTGCTCCCCCTGGATTCAGTCTTGGCTGATTAGGAATGTCCCACACATCCAGTTTCTATTAATATTATCCAACCACCCATATGTTGATACAAATCTGCTTCAAATCTATGTACTCTTTTATACCAATTGGGAGAAAGGAGAATATTGTCTTTTACTTATTTGTTGTGGGGACAGAACCAGGAGTGCAGTTTCCAGGCTCTTGTCCTTACGTGGAAAGGTGTTCACTTGGGTAGTAAATGGCCATCGACTGTGATTGGATGGCCATCAGCTGTGACTAGTTGGCCATCAGCTGTAACCAGTGAGCCATTGACCACTGATATAACTGCCTCGGCTGTGTTGGTTGGTCAGTTGGTCGGTTGGCAGGCAGAGAAGCAGACAGCAGGTTGCAGGTCATGTGGATCCAGCCACCAGTGAGACTATAGTGGTATGACTCCCCTATCTATGGCTCTGTGGGTGTTCCTTTTTGGCCTAGCCATGTCCTGCGTTCTTATGTGGGGAACGGGAGCTGAGACACTACAGGCCGCCCGGCACAACAAGTGGCGCAGCGAGCAGGGTCTCCCTCACGACATTTGTCAAAGAGTGATTGCCTTTTATTTATCCTAAAACAACACTTTTCAAACTTCAATGGCTTTGATTTGGTCTAGCCCTCTAGGGTTTGGAGAAACAGCTCCTGTGCACCCAGACATCATATTCTTAATTCAAAAACTGTAATTCTATTCCTTCTCACTCCCATTTTCCTAGTTCCATCTCTCCGCATTCCTGAGTCACTTTTTTTCAGTCTTTGAATTTTTATTCTCCTTTTTCCAGGCATTTTCTTGGTCTTTGATGTCTTTCTCAAATTATTGAAATGAGAATTTTACACATTCATTCATCTTTTACTGTGGTTTTTGTTGGAGGTTACCCTAATGATTTGCTTTTATGCCTTTAAAAAACATTTTGTGTATAAAAGTTCCCAGTTTATGACTCTTTCGGGGGTGGAGAGACGGGGGTATTAGTAGCTAACTAGACTGATATATTATTTAGGAAAAAATTGACAATGACTCCTGGTGCTTTCTTTAATTTTAACTAACAGCTCAGAATCCATCTTCCTGAAGATGAAACATTTCCCCCTTTAAATCCATTATTATTCTTTCATACATAGAAGCTTATTTCTCTTTCCACTTGCAGTGTGCAGTCATCTTTTCCTTTCTCCTAAATGAGTTGACACTGCACTACATGGAAAACTTTAATTATATTAGCAATCATTTACCAACAGCTTAAGTAAGAATTGTCCTGAAACATGGACTTGGTGAGGGGAGACTTCAGGATGTTCTTACTGTTCTCTGTTCAGATGTAACATCAGGACACTACACCACAGGAAAAAAAAAAACTGCTTGGCAAGTGTCTTAATTTGCTAAGGCTGCCATACAAAGTAGCACCAACTGAAGCTTAAACAACAGAAATTTATTTTCTAACAATTGTGGAGGCTAGAAATGCAAAATCACCGTGTCATCAGGGTTGGCTTCTTACGACCTCTTCCTTTAGCTTGTAGATGGCCCTCCTTTCCCTGAGGCCTCCCCTCTGTGTGTGTCTGTGCCCTAATCTCTTTTTATAAAGATACCAGTCATTTTGGATTAGGGCCCTTTCTAATGACTCATTTTAATTTAATTATTTCTTTAAAGACCCTACTCCAAATGCAATCACTTTCTGAGGTGCTGGGGGTTAGGATTTCAGTATGTAGACTTGGATGCAGAGCCATAACAGTATATTAAAGACTCCTGATATTGATGCCAGATTTCCAGCACCAACGATTAGCTCCAAAACACAGCCCAAACCCTCCAAGTCAGTGCAAAGTCAGATTATGGAGTCCCCTTAGGGTCAGATGTCACAAGCTCCTCTCTCACTTCACAGACTCTTTATAACAAATGTAAACAAGCTGCTTAACTGTTTCCCCCAACTGCAGCAGACCCAGGTGTAGAGTAACTGCCAACCAGAAAAAAGCCACACTTCAAGGGGCAGATGTGTCGAACCACAGCAGGAAGTGACTCCAGCACCGAAAGGGCAGCAGAAAAACCTTAAAAGAGCAAAACTGTGTTGTCAATTACCATGTACTACGATGAGACCAGGTATTAACAACACTCCTGAATTGTCAAGAGTAGATGATGTTGCTTTCAAAAACCCAGAGTAGAAGGCTGTGGAAAATTTCCCATTAAGTAGAGTGAAAATTGTTTAGGCATTTGAAGGAGATAAACTTCAGTTATTAGAGCAATTCACCTATGCAGAATTAAAATTTCCCAGTTCTACTGGATAAATGCTTTTTTCTATAGATGACAGACAGGTCCTGCTTGGAATTCATGAAGGTTTTGCTATAATCTTGAGCATGAGCATGTTAAAAAATTCTCTGGGGGTGGGATGGGGGCTAGGTCTTTCCTGTCCCAATGGTCCTCAGGTTTAGATTTCACTGTCCAGTGAGGTTTAACAGGTGCCACTGAGATTCTCTAACAGTTCTCAAAGGAGATGTTCATCAGACAACTATTAATTTAAGCCATACACCCCTGTCTTGCAGTAGATTAATATTTTAATAACTTGTATAATGTTTTTATGAATAGGGTGATTATATGGCATTGTATTTTGTGTGTACATGTGTTAAACATAGGAATTGTTTAGTTAAAACATTTAAAATATACCAGTTTCTATAATCTTTTTGGCCTTTCTTCATGTTCAAAATTGGTAGCAACCCAGACATTTCTCAGCTTGAGAGGCCCTGCACTGGAATGTGTCATGTGTCCAGCCTCGCCCTCCTCTGAGTCACCTCCAGTTTGCACGTCATGCCTCTGGACAACTTTTGTCTCCTATCATAGTTATTTATAAAGTTGTTTTATACGTCTTACAAGATTGTGAGCTTAATTCCCAGTGGCCACCCCCCTCCCATCTGGTACATGTAAATGTACCTGGCCTTTGTTTTCCACTTGTTAAACCATTTGTAGTCTTCTGTAGTGTTTTTTCAGGTGCCTCCCAAGCTAACCCTCAGGACTCTTCCTTGTGCTCAAAGGAGGATCACCCAGAACACTTGACTAGAGAGTGTGAGCAGCTCACTGCAGTGGTTCTGAGGAGGGTGGTGAGGGGATGGCCTGATTCTGAGTGTTTGCTGGTTCTAGACCTCTCTGAATGTGGAGTTGGGAGATGCCCACAAGTGGCTCTTGCTGGTGGATCAGAATTCAGACAATTCTAACACATTTCTGGCTCACCACGCAGGGATTGTGGGAAATGCTATTGTGTAAGGAATGGAGAAGCCCATTGAATCCCTTCTCCACCCGCACAAGACAAACCTGTAGTACATATTCACAAGTCTGTCTTATTTTTCAGGTTTTTCTTCTCCCAGCCCTTCCCAGCTGACTGCAGAAGATCTTGACAAACCCTAAAATAGCTTTAAAGTCATGGACAATGAGGCCTAAAATGGATCTACTTAGAAGTTTCTTAAGGGTTACTAATATGAAGGCAGTTCAAAACTCTCAGAATTAGTAATATGTATATACAGGCTGACTTTGGGGTTATGGTCATGAACCCTCCAAATCTTTTTTTTTCAAGCTTTTACTCAACTCCTTCCTCCTTTGCATGCTGACACACTCCCTACTTAGATACATGCTAAGATAATTTTTATGAAAGAAAGGCAATAGTACAATCCACTCCCCTTCCTACATCCTTTCCCTTAGTTCTGCATACCAGAGTGAGCAGATTTTAAACTTCTTTAACCAAGGATTTTGGTTTACTTTTCTATCTCCCAACATGATGTTCTGTTCATAACAGATAGTCAAAAAATATTTAAGTTAACTCTCATTTCATGTAGTATGTGAGAAATACCCTTTTCCCCTTATTGCAGGTGCTTTTAAGTGTTCATTAATTCTTGCGTGAGAATTAATTGAGATAATGTCTAATGTAAAGGAAACTTTTTTGTCCTTAGAAGAACTAGTTTCCCTACCGTAGACAATAAAGGTTGGACAGTGAAGGTGTCTGGCCTTGTTTTACTCCCTTTTAGTTAAAATGGTAATCGTGTAGTTGTCCATCTCCCACAACCAAATTCTTGTCTAAATTAACACAGTCTCAAAACCCTTACCCAGTTATGATCCAGGTCTTATGCTTTGCCAAAGTTGGTTGCTGGGACTTGAGGGGTGAGAGAAATCTGAGTCTTAAAAGCAAATAAACACACTAAAAAGAATATAATTTTAAAAAGAAGAAAATAACTATTAGTGAGGATGTAGGAAAATGGGATGACTCATAAATTGTGGTTGGAAATGTGAAATGGTGCAGCCACTTTGTAATATAGTTTAGCCGTTTTTAAAAAGTTAAAAATAAACTTGCCATATGACACAGCGATCCTATTTGTAGGTATCTACCCAAGAGAAATGAAAACACAAGTCTATACAAAGACATGTATGGACTGTTCATAGTAGGTTTATTCGTTAGAGCACTAAACTGGAGAAAATCCAAATATCTATCAACTGGTGAATGCAAAAACAAAATGTGGTGTATCCATATAATGAATACTCTGCAGTAATAGAAAGTAAAGAAGCACTGATACATCCTACACCATTGAGGAGCCTTGAGAACATTATGCTAAGCGAAAGGAGCCAGCCGCAATAAACTACATGTTGTATGATTCCATTTATGTGAAATTTCTAGGAAAGGCCAACTGTGACAGACAGAAAACAGAATAGTGGTTGTTTGGGAACAGTGGATAGGAAAAGAGATTGACTATAAATGGATACTAGGAATCTTTTAGGGGTGATAGGAAGTTTGTGCATTTTGCACAACTATAAATTTACTAAAAATCATTAAATTGGTTTCTTAAAAATGGGTGAATTTTATGGAATGCAAATTATACCGCAATGAAGATTTTAAAAAACAACACAGCAAATAAAAGCCTTTGTTAATTCTATTTAGCTGTTGGTTTTCCTTGTGTGATTGCAAAATCCTAATGTGGCTATGTGTCACCCAGTCACATCTTTTCTTTTTATTCATCGATGAGGGGAGTGACTAAATGTGTTGGTGGAGGCAGGGCCTAGATCAGGCCCAACAAATCTGTAGATGCATTGACAGATTTTTCTTAAGCTGTGAGCATACTAATCACAAAGTGTGCAGGGAAAACCATGGTTTATTCACCCTTCCTTTCACATAATTGTCCCTGGGAGGGAATGATGTTTCTATGGAGGAGTGTGTACCTCTGTCATCATCTACATTCTGGGGGAACTGTACCAGATATAGGGTATTGTACTATCTTGATTCCAGGGGACAAAGACACTCCTTGTTAAAATGGAGCAGTCTTACTTTAAAGGATGAGATCATTTCTTTGACCACTAACCTCTTTCTTACCAAATGTCTTCTCTTCGGACCACAACAGAAGAGAAAGCACACGGGGAACTTTCTGGTTTTAACTTGGACTTGTGAAGTTGCCTTTGAAGAATATCCTGGAGTTTGCTCCAGAACGGTGAAATATAAGATAGCAGTTCCCATAAGGGGACCAGCCAGGAGTTGGTAGAGCATGAACTTGTGCCAGGAGTCTGTGATATTGTGTCAGACCTGGGGGGGAAACAACGCACTATTTTTTTTGCCTGTCAAACTAGCCAATTAGAAAGTACACACTGTTCTAATTTGGAATACTTAGAAAATAATGGGCCTGAGAGTATAGCCTGGGTGGCTTAACTTGCTCCAGCAATACCTCTAGTGAATGTCTTGCCCTGGTGGTCTCTTTCATCTGCCCTGGGACTCCATCCAGCTACCTTTGTGTTTACGTGTTCTTTGATTCTCTTGTGTGTACCTAATTTTTAAAGGAGTATTTACCCTTCTTTTTTTATTTAACTTCAATTTTTTTTTTATTATGGTAAAAACACTTAACATGAGAACTATGCTCCTGACAAAGTTTTCAGTGCACAATACAGTGTTACTGATTAGAGGTACAATGTCTTAGAGCAGATCGTTAGAACTTTTTCAACTTGCATAACTGAAATTTTATACTCATTGAACAGCAACTCCCCATTTTTCACCCACCCCCAAGACCCTGGCAATCACCATTCTATTCTCTGTCTCTATGAATTTGACTCTTTTAGATACCTCATATAAGTGGAATCATTCAGTATTTGTCTATCTGTGTCTGGTTTATTTCATTTAGCGTGCATGATGTCCTCCAAGTTCATCCATCCTGTTGCATATTGTAGAACTTCCTTCTCTTTAAAGGCTGAATAATATTCCATTGTATGTATATACCACATTTTCTTTATTTATTCATCTTTCATGGACATTTACATTGTGTCCATATCTTGGCTATTGTGAATAATGCTGCTGTGGAAGGGCAGATATCTCCTTGAGATTCTGGTTTCAATTATTTTGAACAAATACCCGGAAGTGAGATTGCTATTTCATACGGTAATTCTATTTTTAATTTTTTGAGGAAATTCCATATTGTTTTCTTTCTTTTTTTAAAACTAAAGTTTATTGGGGTGACAACTGTTAGTAAAATTACATAGATTTCAGGTGTACAATTCTGTAATACATCATCTATATCTCACATTACTATGTGTTCACCACCTAGAGTAAGTTCTCCTTCCATCACCATATATTTGACCTCGTTTACCCTCTCCATATTGTTTCCTATAGCAGTTATATCATTTTAATATTCCTACCCGTACTGCACAAGGGTTCTGTTTTCTCCATATATTCACTGACAATTGTTATAGTTTGTTTTTTTGACAATAGCCATTATTATTATCAAATAATGGCTACTATCAAATAACCATTAAACTATTGTCTGTGTCTGTGAGGTTTTGTTTCTTTATTTGTTTGTCTCATTCCTTTGTTGTTTTCAGTTTTATATCCCATATATCAGTGAAATCATATGGTTCTCGACTTTTTCTATGTGACTTATTTTGCTTAGTTCCTCAAAACGTTATGAACAGAATTACCATATGACCCAGCAATCCCTCTCCAGGGTTTATACCCAAAAATCTGAAAACATTTATCCATAAAGATATATGTGCTCCGATGTTTATTGCAGCTTTATTTACGGTGGCCAAGACATGGAAACAACCAAAATGTCCTTCGATAGATGAATGGATAAAGAAGATGTGGTATATATACACAATGGAATGCTACTCTGCCATAAGAAAAGATGAAATAGTGCCACTTGCAACAGAATGGATGGATCTTGAGATTATTATGCTAAGAGAAATAAGTCACACAGAAAAAGTTGTTGTGGTTTTGCATTTCCCTGGTGATTTGTATTTACCCTTGTATTTCTAGTGCCTGGCAATGCCTGAAAACAGAGCAGATGTTGTTCAATAAATATTTGTTGAATGAGTGAATTAACTTGTAAGTAATGCTATCCCTGGTACAAGCACAAGTGAAGATTTAATGTGCACTATAGGAATGGGAGAAAGGGGGAAGCCGTGTCTATGACACAAAACAAAAGACTCCAGACTGTTGGGATTCTCTCTAGGTTCATATTGGAAAGCTGCCCAAACTGGTTGGGACCTGGTGACTCGGATAAGGTCACCACAGTAGAAAGAGATGTGTTTTTAGAAGGAAGGAGTGGAATGAAAATATTTCACACAATCTTTTAAAAATCGCTATCTTAAATATTTGCATTTTCTGAATGTTTGTGCTGTGGAACAAAGCTCAGGATTGTGTTTTCAATCTCTCTCATCCTTCATGGTTTGTCTCAATTATCTACCTTCACAGCTGCTTTTCCAGAATCTCTCATTTATTCTAGCACAGATTTTTTCCCCCAACAAATATTTGTGTTTCCTTTTTCCTTTGAATCCCCATAGCTCTTTGCACTCTTCTTGCCCACTTACCCTGCTCTACCTTGTCTCCCAGGATAACTCCCTGCACTTTTCTAATCCTCCCCTCTCAATGGCTACTTCTGTGAGAGCAGCATCTTTTTGTGTCACATACAGAAACTAACACTTTTGTTTAATTGGACCGATTAATGAAATCATTTGATTAGTATCAGATTACTTTCTTAGGCAAAGGAGATAACTGATGAAATGGCTTATAGACCCCATGCAGTATTTTAAAGTAGCTCCTCTTCTGGAAACTGATGTCTGTACATAGGTGTTGTGATTCAATTTTAAAATAGAAAACAATCTTCATCCTAAAACACATTTACCAACTTGACATATATAGAGAGAATATTTTCAGTTGACAAAGTTTATCAAACAAATGCCTGATTTCAGGAAGGAAGGCAAAACCAGTGGTGAAATTCCATCTATTTAATTGTTGCTATGAATATATGTAACCAATATTCATACTAGTGAATGATATTTATGAAGTGTTTTGCTCTGTGTGAATATACCCCTCATTAATATTATTTTATATGGATAAGCAAACTTTTGAAAAAAATAATTTGGACTTTTCTGTTAGTTTCATAATATCTATAAATAGTTTCATTGTAAAGCTTTCCTGATATTTTCCCCAAACTCCAATTAGCATGGGCTTTTCTGGAAAGATCATGGTTCACCTTCTGTTTCTATGTGGCATGGTAGAAGCAGCCACATCAATTGGGTGATATCTGTGTAAGCTGAACTCTAGTCTTGACACTGACAACAAATAAATGAGTAATCTGGAACAAGTCACTTGGGACCTCAACTTTCTGAATCTAAATTATGAGGAAGTAGACATCATGATTTGCTATCAGCAGCGGTAGGATTTCCTGTCCCTGCTTCACTTGCCAATGGCTGAGCTCAGCTATGGCTGAGACTCTTCTTTTCACTTCCTTTTCCTCCCCAGGCAGCTGCACCCTACACTCTGAAAAGAAACTGGACAAGTGTCCGGAGGCTGAGAGATGATCAGTGCAGGACAGGAAGGCCATGTTGCCATGCTTGAGGTGGGCACATGCGGAGGGGCACAAGGTGAAGAGAACTCAGTATCGGAAAGGCAAAAACTGGAGAAGAAGTTGCAGTAAGAATGCACCCTGCATGAATAGGGTCCCTGCATAATTCAGATGTTGGGGCAGAGGGGATGAGGACAGGGAGAACCGGCTGCGCTAGGAGACCTGTGCTCAGGGTGGCTGAGCTCCAAGTCCTAAGGTTGGAAGCTTGGGTCCTCAGACAATACAGCCTCCCTCCCAAGCCCACTAAACTTCAGGATAGACTTCTAGGAGCTTCCCTAAGGGGAAGTTCTGGTTTCCAACCTCTTTCACACTATAAGATAAGTAAATACCAAGTGAGGATTAGATCTCTTGGGGCAAGAGGGCACGAGAACACTGTGATCTAAAGTGGAAACAGGCCCCCTCTCCACCCTTGGCTCACCAGCGAATGTCCTGTGAATAAAGGAAACCTGTGGGATTTTCTTTCTCTTTCCTAGTTGGAGCTCGCATGAGGCACCTGTGCTCCACTGGATTTTGCCCTCTTTAGGGTTTACATCTGCTTCTGGGTCCACACTTCCCAGGGCCCTCAGTCTTCTTCAGGACTGTACTCTGAGTCCCTCCTCTAGCCAAGGCTGGACCTCAGGAATGCAGGGCTGATTGCTTCATTCCTTTCTTTAGGCCTGGTGGCAGTATTCTTCTACGTCTGGGGGGGAGGGGGGGAAGAGTTACAAGGAGGAAGCAAATAACAGACATAGTTTGTGCTACTTTCTGGTTTTGCTTGGAATGGGCTGGGCCTCCCCTCCACTTTTTAAAAGACTGAAATAAGAAGCCAACAAATAAACAGTGCAGGCAGCATTCGGCAGCATGGATTATGTTATGTACTTTAAGGAATACTGTGCTGCTCCATTTCTTCTTAAAACTCATCTGCCTCAGATCTTGCTTTTCATCCTTGGCTGGTAGCTGTGCAGTCTTGACCTGTATATCACTTCTGCTTGTCTTGTCTAGTATTTCATTTATTTTTCAATTTTTCTGACAAAGGTAGGTATGCTAATATAACATTCTTTACTCCACCTCTCCCCACAATTAGGCCTTTGATTTTTTTTTGTCGTTTTAAAGAGAAAATTGTTTAAAGTGTATTTCTAATATTGTAAATGACTATTAAAGAAATCTAACTACTTTACCCTTCCTGCCTATCAACTCCAATCCTACTCCTGCTTTGACAGGATATTATTTTATTTAGATTTAGGGTATTGTTGAGAATGTTAACTCCTGCGGCGCTTCATCCTCACTTTAGAAAAACCCACGAAATGATTTCTCTTTGCCCTAAGTGCAGGAAAACTTTTGTTTCTCCTCCTTAACTGGTATGTTTTTTACAGATGATAATATGATCCTTATAAGAATCATGTTTCTTTTTTGCTTTGGCACAGCTCAGCTATTGTAATTGTGTACAACCCTGTCTCCTCTGTACCAATTTTAGTATCGGTCTCATCTTCTCACTATCTATCTTTGTGTGTGGAGGGGAGGGAGTTGATTTCTCTTAATTTGGGGGAAAGATTTCTCTCCACTATGTTTATATTTATATTTCAGGATATTTCTTTAACATTTTATTTTCAATTAATTTTAGGCTTACAGAAAAGTTGCAAATGTAGACTAGAGAGGTCTTTTGTACCCTACACCCAGCTCACTTTACATTTATTTTTGTTCTATTGAACATATTTATGGAAGCCACCTAAAATTCTTTTTGGAGCAAGGCCCACAGGTGTGTCGCTAATATGGCCACCCAGAGGCTGTGAGCCTCAGAACAAGTGGGATGGAAATGACTGATGCAGACATCTCTGGCAGCTTTGACATGGGAAGAATGCCTAGCTTCAAATCGAATTGTACCTTCCAATAATTTGTTCAAAAGTGATTTGGCCACAAGCAAACAGGAACTAAAAAATATGATCCAAAGAAAACTGGCCAATAGGGCAATCTGAATTGTGGAAACTGAATTTTAAAATTATTAGTAATTAGTATTAATAACGGATGGTTTTAAAACCCTTTATATGGTCTTAAGCATTTGTGTCTACACATTAGATTTTTTCCCTACTATTTGGCCTTATAATAATCACTAATTTGTTTTTCTCTAATCTTCTCTAAAGATCCAACAGTTTGTGGCCTGCTTATATATATGGAACATTATTATAGCAGGATCCTGTTTGTAGGAGTTAATGTATGTGGTGGGGTGTTTGTGTATGCATGCATATGTGTGCATTAAAACAACCTGGGAGGAAATAACTCAAGGTTTCAAAGTTTCAATGGATATGCAAAAATATGAGTGTTCATAATGTCCCCTTTTGCATTTTTCTATTTTTAAAGTTTGTTTTTGTATTGTGTAATATTGCTTTCATGCCAATGTTACTCCAAGGTTATTCCACTGTTGTTAAACAATTCTTTTTTCCAACTTTTCAGCATTGTACGAAGCTAAGAGCATAAGTAAAAATTTGGCAAAAAATTTTTTTGACCAAATAAATATTGATTACAATAATCAGGAAAAAATCCTTAAATTTCATAGAGCTACAAAGTCACCATATGGTACACATCCCAAAACTACCAACACTAAAAGAATCAGTGATTGTGGTTACTCATTTTCATATAAGTATTATTTTATCAATTTTCCTATTGGCCAAATTACTTTTTAAACTAAATACCTATAAACACTTTGTTTTTGGTCAAATTATATGGTGAAATTTCATTTATCCAAATTGTTTTCAGTCAAATTATCTGCTGCAGTTTGTGAAATCTAAAACATTGGCATTTCTAGTCAGGGCTGATAATTGACAAGAGTCCTGAAATGTGAAGCAAATGATGCTTTCATCAGTCTTGGAGGCAGTTTATCTACCTTCTGGAATAAGCCCACCATCAGTATAATGGGTCATTTCCCAGGGACTAGCAAGAATTCCATTCTGCAATGAGGAATAAATGTTCTAACAGGTATGTGACTCTAGTAGAACTTTGGTCAAATGGAAACTGGAACAAGAACAAGCCCTGTCCCGGATGTTAACTAGACATATTGTAGTGATCATTTCACAACATATACAAATATTGAATCATTATATTGTACACCTGAAACCAATATAATGTTTATGTCAATTATACCTTAATTAAAAAAAAAGGAATAAGCCCTTCCCCAGGCTTTCATTACTTTAAGTAACCATTTAGTCCATAATGAGCCTTAGGGCTGCTCTGGCTGTAACTGACTGAGACTTTTTGCCTGGTTCTAGTCCAAGAAAAGCATGTGCTATGATCTCACTAAAATCTGAAGTGACACTGGAACTTTGCAATTGAAAACTTTTGTCCTTCAAGATGTTGAGTTTCCAGGGAAGTCATAAAGCTTAAATGAATAATGGAGGATTTTAGTGGATGTTATCCCATGTTCACAGCATCTTACTGTTTGTACATATTGGGATGGGGCAGGAGGTGGAGGTGGGGTAAGGGACAGGCTTAAGGGCCCAGCCTTCTAAACAGTTGGTAACCAATGGTGCCTTGGAGAAGAGACTTGAGAGTCTTTATTTCTCATAAAAAAATCTTTTTTAAACCACATCTCCCTTCTTAAAACCCTGCACATCCTGATGTTCTGACTTCAGAGTCCTTTGCTTCTAGCGTCCCCATACTCTACCTGCCCTAGCATAGTCTTAAAACATTTATTTAAAGACAAAATACCCAACTAAACCCCATTTGGTTAGATCTAGTAGATTTGTGGATTGGAAAATAGCCCTGGAATCTGAGGGTTCTATCCTAACTGTGCAGCTAACTTCCTAAGTGGGCTGGAACAAATCTTGATGGCTTTGTTCTCCTTAGTTTCTCTATCCATCCATTCATCCATCCTTGTGACAGGTAATCATTAAATGCCAAGATTCTGTGGAAACACAAAAAAATAAAACATGGTTCTTTTGTCAAGATATTTGAAAGTTAGGGGAAAAGACAAATAAAAACCACAGATTGTAATCCAGTGTGGTAAATATGATGTTGGAAGTGTCCACAGAGTGCTAAGGGAGCAAAGAGAAGCAAACATCAAACACACTTGGAGAGAGGGAGGAGAGTCAGGGACCACGTCAAAGAAGTTTAAGCTTCCTGGAAGCTTAAACTCTATAAAATGAGAAGGGTCCATGAGTTGACTTAGAGTAGTCCTACATCTACAGTCTTCTGTTAATTGAAGAAATGCTCATTTGAGCTTCCCACATATGGAGAAACTTTCCAGAACTGCAAGAAAAAAGCAAAAGATATAAACAAATTTGCCTAATTTATCTATGACTGCTTACATACACCCTAAAGAGTGGTGGCATAAGCCTTAAGGCTTCCTTCCTAATGTGCCCTATGAAGAAAATATTGGTTCCTGGGATCTTTCTGTCCCTTAATGCTTTTCTGCATAGCCATTTGAGAGGTGTCTGCCCTCATGAAAAGCCACAGTCATCTCTACAACTCCTCCCCCTCAACAGCTCCTTCCTCTATGTCCTTGTAATAAACCATGTAATCTTTTATTCTAGGTTGAATAATTCAAGTGCTATAATATTCACAGAAAAGCAATCTCCAAATTTTATCTCCTTTTATGGGTGCATGTAGTCCCAAAGTTGGTTTTTCACTAAATATCTCGTAATCATTTGATTTTAACACAATACCTTACTTTTCTAAAAGTGATCTGCTTCAAATCTAAACTAATTATGGACACAATTGCAAATCTACAAAAATTGTTTAAAAAATCTTAAGCTGATCAACAATTTCAATTTTGAGCATACACTGTTGGTTGCCTTTCTAATTTCTCCTTATTCTTCTTTTTCCTAAGAGAATTCCAATTTTGTTCAGAGCAGATGCTAATTAGTCCAAATCAATCTTGATCATTCTGTCCTCTTTATCATTGGTTGGTTTAGGAAAGGGCAGTTCTGGACCCTGAGGGGGAAGTCAGCTGGGGAGCCTTTGGCAAAGGTTTGCTTCTTCTCAAAGAGGTGTAGGAGATGTTCTCTCTCCTCCTTGGAACATTGCTATATTGGGATGTGCTTCTGGAACCACTGCAGCCATATTGCCAGCAATGGAGGATGAAGCCAAGCATGGAAGAAAGCAAAGTTGGTAGACTTATCCAGGAGTAAAACAGGAGGCCTGCAGTATTGTGCCTGAACCCCATCCTCCTTGGAACTTCCTTGTTCTGTGAGACACTGTATTTCCTAGTTGTTTAAGTCATGATGAGTCATGATTTTCAATTATTTGGAGCCCAAAGCATCCTAACTAATAGCCAAGTGTGCTCTGAAGTTTATGTACTTTGTTCATAGAACTTTATGTCAGCCATTTAGTTCTAGGAAATAGGCTTATCTGATTTCCCAGTTCACGACAGATTAGAAATAGCATGTCAGAAGTGGAGAAACAGGTTGTGAGAGACAGGCAGCTGGACAGGGAAGAAAGAGACATCAAGATAGCAATAAGAACTCAAGATGGAGCAGTGTGGGTTGATTTAGTGTTGGGGTAAACACCTCCATAGCCCTTGTGGGTATCAGAATTTATCTCAATGACTAATCCAAAATGATGTCCTTGTGTCATCAAGGAAAGTTTGCTTTCTGTTTAATGTCTGTCTGTTTTAGATGAGGCTGATTAATATTTTTAAATGTCTCCTTGTTAAGAAGGAAAAGGTTAAAATGGTTAAAGGGATAAACTTATTTGAAAAGGCACACAGAGAACAAACTCCCTTGCTATGCTCAATAAATGAGTGCAATACATATATGCAAAAAGAATCTGTTAGAAGTTTGCTTCATCCAGAAAAAAGGCAGGGGAAAAACCTTGGCAGTATTTTGATTGCTACCTAGAGCAGCTCATTTCAGTTTTGGTGCCCATGAGAAGCCCCAGCTGAGGAGAAGCGAAGCCAGCAGATAAGGATGTGTGGTGTTGTTCTACTGCGTTACTTTATTTTGGTTCAATGGCTCAGCAAGCCTGGCTAAGCTGTTTCCTCAGAAGCCTGCCAGTAGGAAGTAAATAAGCTGCTTGACTCACCTCCTAGAGGGGGCTGAGTACTTGTAATTAAAATGTAAATAATTCTAGGGCCAATGGCTTGTACACAAAAATAACTGGAAAGATCACAGACACTAAAATTGCACCATGCAAAACAGGTTCTAAGTCTTTGTCCACACAAACCCTAAACCCACCAGTAGATTTAGTCACCTGGGTGAGAAATCACTCAGACCAAGCCATTTGCAACCATGTACAGGAAACCAACTGGTTGCTATACTCTGCTGACGCCAGGCACTGAAATTGAGGGTGGCTTGTTTACCAAGTTCTCGGGGCATAGACAACTCAGAACACAAGTGTTAAGATGAACTCAGGGCTTTTGTACAATCAGCTGCTGAATCTGTGGTTCTACACACTTCCTATCCCTGGAACTGGATTGCTGCTCCAGGCTGCACAGTTACAGGCTCAGCCCAGTCCCCCAGAAGCCCGCCCATGTACTGCCAAGGCTCAGACACAGAAGATAAGTTGTCTGTACAGGTCTCCATCCATTCAGGGTGTTACTTTGGTTTTAAAATCACCCTTCATTTGAGGAGTACCCTAAAACTTAAATAATAATGCAAATAAAAGCTAATACCATTTCTATTTAATTACCATAAAATGTGCATGTGCCTTATACATAGTAGGTATTTATAGTTTTTTTCAATGAGAAACAAATAATTTATTAACCTGATTCCTCATTCCTACTGTATGAGGAAAACATAAAACATTAGAGAGTTTTATTAAGAATGAAACTTAGACTATTTACGTTAGTGGTTTTCAATGGCATTTTCTTTTTGACCTTCACACTAGTGTGTTGCCATCCAATAACAGATTGTCACTAGTAAGTTATTATTATTGTTATCAATAGCCAACATTTGGCATTGAGCTAAATGCTACGCATTCATTATTTCATTTTATTATCACAAGAGCATGTGTAGAATTATTATAAACCCATTTTCTAAATGGATAAAATGAGGCTTAGAGATGCAAAGTAATTTGCCTGGGGGTATCAATTGAAGAACAGATCGGCTCATTAAACAAACAGAGGTCCATTCCAATGCCAAAACCTTAATTAACCACTACATAGTTATTGACAATAGTTGTACTAAAGCTTTCCAAGATTTTCTCTAGTTTTTTAAATAAAGGCAACTTAAAAATCTTTCATTTGCATTCTAATATGTTGTTTTGAGGGAGAGAGGAGGCTGGAATCGTAGCTAATATGCAGAAAATGATGAGAAATTATGTATGCTCATAAAGTGTCTCATGTTTGTCACAGTAGAGAAAAAACTAAGAGCTGATTTTAGAGTTACTTATTCAGGCAACTCTAATTATTGAAACTGAGTGTAGTCCAACACTATAGTGCTCTCCAATTCAAGGTTCTAGTTTTTTCATTTTCTTGAAACACTTAGTTGATTTTCAAGGTTCATTAAAAAAACTGATTTAAAGATTTTTTTACACTCTACATTCACTCATATTTTACTCATTCATTCAGCTAGTTACCATTTATTGCCTTCATAATGTCTAAACTATACTAAGTCTGCAGTGGAAGATTATGGTACCGGCAGCTTGTTTTCATACATTCTTTCTTGAAAGGTCCCACTTTCCTTCTTGACTACCTGGTTTGTGCTCACAAGGTAAATAGGGTTTCATTTTGGTGATCTCCAAGTGGGTTCTACCTGCACTGCCTTGGGGATAGACAAGCTAGTTCAGGCACTCATAATTTATAGTACTGTTTTACAATATGAATTTAAATATATATTATAATTTAAGTATATATACATATATGCCTTTTGTTACAAAATACATGTTCACTATTCTAGCAATACATGATCACTGGAAAAAAGTTAATAAATAGCAACAAGCATATGAAGTTAAAGTAAAAAATTTCAGAAGTTCTACTGTCAAAGATAATTATTTTTTAAAGTTTGGTGTTTTACCTTCCATAGTTTGGAGTTGACTATTATGTGAAAGTTCCTGACTCTCCTTCTCTTCCACTTTGGTAAGACCTTCTCTTTCCTTCATTTATTATTGCCCCTGTTTTGCTCAATTAGATTCCACTTTTAGGAGTTACTCCTTTGGGTGGGGCCCTGTTCTGAAAGGGAACTGCTATCCGCAAATTCACTATTTTGTGGATCTCCTTGTCTCACATCCTTTAGACACTAAGTTGCTTATCCTCTGAATCCATCCACAAAGACATGGCCACCACTTGCTTTCACTTCGTGATCTGTGGGCATATCTTGTGCCAAGTTTGGTTGCATATGTTGTGATGGGCTTTTGGTTTTTCTATTTAGTTATTCTGTCTGTGTTATGTAGAAATACAGAAAAAAGCAAAAGCTACATCACTGTTACTTCCATCTTCCTAGAATGTCCCTCTACACTCAGGCTTCCTATTTTGAATCACAAGTTAATACTAGCTACGGAACAAGATTCATGTCATCCTTAATCAGCTTCAGACTAAGAAATAATGTTTACACATATGTGATATGTGAACTCTGACTGCACATCAGCAGCACCTTGGGAGTTGTAAAAATACTGATGCTGGGGTCCCATCCCCAAGAGACTCTGGTTTAATTGGTCTCTAGTTGTTCCGATGTATAGCCAAGGCTGACAACCAGTAATAATAAGAAAAACATTTTTTAAAGCTTTTCAACGTCTTAGCTATATGCTGAAACTAAAGCAGTTACTATCTGTCTGCTCAATCTGCAGGTGCATATAGTCTCTTCCACATTTTTACCCTACATGGTTTAGGTGAGGCTGATCCATTCCCCAGCAACTAGAGTTACCTAGGTGTGGCCAATCAGGGTGCTTCATTCCGGATAGACACATGACCCAAGCTGAACCAATGAAAAATTTCTCCATGATATTTACCACTTCTTACATGAAAGAGTTGCTCTCTTTTCATAAAAATTGTGAGCTGCAAGATCAATGTAAACCTTGAACTTTGTTTTGCCATCTTTACTCTAAAATGAGGAAAATCTGCCTGAGAATGAAATATACAGGAAAGAATGTTGAGAGATGGAAAGAGAAAGTATCCTGATAACAGTGTTTATGGAGTTTTTAGAGGTCCAAAATATAATACCCCTCTTTACCTAAATTAAGAGATAGATACAGAAGTTAGGTAAATGGAGATGAAATCATCTTATTACTGAGAAGCTGACTAAGCTCAGGTCTTTGGATTGCTTCCCAACAGAGCTTTCTAACACTGTACTCTTTAGTTAATCTGATTTATAACCAGTCACCAGCATGGCTGGAATCTTTAGACTTTGCCCTCCATTGCAGACTGCTTAGCACAAGGTAGGAGAGCAAAGTGGAAGATGAATGACCTAAGTCAGAAAAAAACGAGGGGCACTGGAAGAGTGGAACCATGCCCACATGCCATATCTTTTTCTCAATTCCCCAGATGGATAACTCTGTACCAGGCCGTGGCGCATGGTATGGTGACTTGAATTGCTACTAGATTCTAGGTCCCACTCACTCACTCTGCACCAGTTTACCTACAGACCCAGATCACTCCTTTTCCCCTGGGAGAAATGAATGAGGAGACCAAGGGTGATAGGGCTTGTCTCATGCTTGCTCATCATGAGAGATTTACAATTGTTTGCGCTCCTGGCTCCACCTACATATGAAGCCACTTGAGCTCCTAAATTTCTCAGTTGTGATCAAATAAATTCTCTTTCATTGTTTAAGTCAGTTTGACTTAAATGACAAACACTTAACGTGACTCTTAATCAGGTTAAGCGTTTGTCATTTACAAACCCAAAGTTTTGATTAATATGTTAGCTAATTTTCTTAAATTTAGTAAAGTTAATGTCAAGAAACATGTATTGAGTGGCTATAGGTAAATCGTTTTTTGTACCATAAATGGGCTTCTTTTGAGTGCACATTAGGCTTACTGTTGGATTTGGATATAATTGTCCATTTGGGAATCTTCATAAAGTGACTCTATCTACAGGCTTTCCAAGGTTCTGTCACTGTTCCTTCACCCTCTCCCTTCTGGTCTGGGGTGGTAACAGTTTTACTATTACTGGCCCTAGCATACTGCACCATCCCTTGTGGTTCTTCTACATGTCTACACCTTTTGTAAACAGTCCTTTGATTAACCCTCCTTGAGTTACACTACTTGTTCTTTCACTGTAGCATCTTTTCCCATTGGCTTCCTGACTGATAACAGATGGGTCATGGTGTTACATTAACATAGGCATAACTTCATGTGCACTAAATTGTTCTCAAGAGGGCAGACATAGTCACTTTACAAAGATCAAATCCTTTGCATGGTTTGTCCAGGAGGAACTTTTCACTTATCTCCTCAACAAGTACAACGTTTGGTTATATGTTTAAGAGAAGTCAATTTTTTCAAAAGAAATACCCTCCCTCCTTTTTTTTTATTCCCCCCCATCAGATTAACAAGAACGATAAAACATACCAACATTTAGGTAAGAAGAAGTGTTTGCCACATCTCAGAATATCCCAAGTGGTAAAAAGACATTAAACATTTTATTTAGTCAATTTAAACTGTAAATATTCTTTTAAAGTATCACATTAAAAAGGAACTTGCGAATAAAGTGTGTCTTTTTTTTTTTTAGGGGAAGGATAATTGCAATGGCTCTCTAAGTACTATTCTCAGATGGGTGTATTGTTTCTTTCTACTTTTTCCCTCCTGTTTCTCTTTGACCAAGGGAGAAAGAATCTAAAATGTTATTTCTAATCTCCATTTTTTTCTTGTTACCTATTTAATAACTTCATTTGATATGAAAAGAGCATTACGCATAATTAAAATTGCTTTGGGGAGGGGTAATTTAAAGGGTTCTGATGTGCTACTGAGGTTCTTTTAGTTACACAGTATAAATAAGCCTACGGTTTTCACTACATTCCAATAACCTATGAGAAGACATAATAGGAAAAAGAGACATCCCATGCATGATAGCATGAAAGGGCATAAAATATTTGTGAGTCGCCTTAACAAGAAATGTACATGAGCTATATGAAGACAGTTATATAACTTTATGAGTGTGTAAAAAAGATGAACTGTAATAATGAAAGTTAGTGTTTCTGTGTGCTTCATGCTAGGCTCTGTGCTTCAACTTTCCCTGGGTTTCCTTCTTATCTAGGAAGCAGAGAAGCACTGAAGTAGCCAGTTCCTGGCCCTTGAGCCTGACTCATTTTATTTGAATTCTCTGTGCTTCAGTTTCTCCATCTATAAAACTGGGAGAAGGACAATATGTACCTCACAGGATTGTTGTAAGATTTAAATAAATCCCTACAAATAAAATGCTGAGAACAGTGCCTGGCAAACAGTAAGCCCTTGCCATATACTAATTATTTCCATCACTTTTTACAACAACCTTATGGCACAGGTGTCCTTATTATAATCACGTTACAGAAGAAGACATTGATGTCAGAGAGGCGAGTGGCTTGCCTAATGTTATCCAGCAAGTAGGTGAGTGGGATTCTTATGTTGCCAAGTCCAACTCAAGAGCTAAGATTCTAAATTTACCACATGTTTGCGTTTCTAAATAAGAAGGCAAAGGCACTTGTTCTGACTCTTTGTAGAGTAATTCTAGAGTTCATCTGGAAGAATTAACAGGTAAAATATTTTAAAAATAGAGAAATAATGGGAGATAAGTCATATGTGAGTTCATTAAGAATGTAAACATTCCTATGTTAAAATAGAAGATAATTAGGGTGATGGAAATATTCTCTACCTTGATTGTGATGGTGGTTACATGTCTGTAATCCTAACCAAAATTCTTAAAACTTTACACTTAAAAGGGATAAATTTTATGTGTGAAACTTACATTGCAATAAAACTTGGGTGGAGGGAGATAAGTGTAATTTAAAAAGCAAGCAATTAACTAGGGGGAAATTTACCCAAATATGACAGAGTTAATATCTTTGCTATAGCACCAACCAAAGCTAGCCAATCATATAACCTATGACCCAGCAATTCCATGCCTGGGCATACACCCAGAAATGAGTGCTTATATCTGCCAAAAGACATGGAAAAAATGTTCGTAGCAAGCAGTCTTATTCATCATAGCTCCAAATTGCAAATAACCCAAATTTCCATCAATGACAGACTCAGTAAATAAACTATGGTATATCAATATAATGGAAAACAACACAGCAATGGAAAAGAATGGATAATATGGGCAACATGAATGAATCTCCCGAACATAATGTTGAATGAAAGAAGCTTTACATGAAAGAATACATAAAGGGTACTTCCATTTATAAGTACAAAACAGGTTAAGCTTAGCTATGACAATAGAAATTAGAATAGTGGCCACTTGGGAGTGGTGGCTACTGACTGACAGGCAACATGGGGGAGAGTCTGGGTGTGCTGGAAATATTCTATATTTTGATCCGGGTGGTGTTTACATGGGTGTGTACAAACGTAAATTTTCACTGAGATGTACACTTAAGATTTATTTACTCTCCTGTATGTACATTATACCTCAAAAAAGGAAAGAAAAAAACGACCTAATCTGAATTAGTGAGGGGGCAAAGGACTTGAGATCACAAAAGAAGAAATCAACTGATTTAACACACTCCATCTCAGTAATTAGACAAATTCAAATGATACCTATAGCTGAGCAAGATGAGGATGTTATAAGGAAGAGCTGAGATGAAGATTTGTGGGCAAATGATTATCAAGGGAGTCCTTAAATGAGAAACCAGTAAGGGAGTGGGGGAAGTAAATAGGGAAGAGGAAGAAACCAAGTAAAGGTGTAATTTCAGGTGAGGTTTCATTCTCAGCCTAATCCCATGGGGAGCTCTGAAGTGTAAATGATACGACATAGTTTATTCTTCAAGGCAAGTGGTCTGGTCTTTCATCCTCAGGAGTTGGCTACCTGCTGCCCCGGTGGACATCAATTCCCCCACTCCACATCTGGCTACCAGTGCATCCTGCCTATGGGACTCTGAAGAAGTGGTCAGTGGCTTACGTTAGAGCTAAGTGTGCAGGAGCTGAGGGATGGGCACACAGTAACAATAAAGGGGATCCAGGGAAATTAGGTGGCGCACTAATGGTGTCTGAAACAATTGTATTGATGCTATGTTGGGGGTTATTAGCCTGGGGCATCAGCTTGCATGAAATTGAAATGACAAATTATGACCTCGTGGAGTTGAGCACATGGAGAAATAAAGCCAGGAATGAATGAATGGTCTTTCCCCTAACTACTCTATCTTTCCAATAACCTTCCCAGGCTTTTCATATAAAATAGGTGCTTTGTTGCCAAGTTTATCAGAAGGGAGATGTAGGAGATTTATAGGCAAAGAGGTGAGTTGATTTGTTCAGAAAACGTTCAGATTTATTCACATCTTAGAATTTGATGGGTCATGTATGTACCATAGAAAAGCACTTGGGTTGTGACATTGAGTGTTTGTTCTTTCTTGCAGGACTGTTTGGTCCCCTCAATTCTTGTCCTACCTTGCATAGTCATATAAAGGCTCTTCTTTTTTAGAATACTTTGCAGTTTATCACATTTGATCTTAATGACATCCTCTGATTAAGATGTTTTATTTTAGCAGAACCAGTTGTTTTCCAGATGAGGAAAATGAGGCCAGATAGGTTCAATCCTTGTTTTTCAAACCTAGCAGCTCATCAAGACAACTTATGGGAGCTTTGTAAACTTATATTTGGAGTACCAGGGGATCAATCCCTGTTTTTTAAAGAATTCGTAAGTTATGGCCTGAAATACAGCCAGATTTGGGAACATAAGGATTAAGTGTCCGTTTTAGGGTCCTGAGGAAAGAAAGAAAACACACTGAGACCATTGATTTGTTTTTTTCATTCATCCACTCACTTATTTATTATTTATTTTGTAACAAGAATTCTGCTAAATACCACTGGGAATGCAATAGAGAAAAGACAGTCATAGTCTTCTTTTGGCTTCATAAAAGATTATAATCTGGGGAAGGGATTAGGGGATAAAATGGGAGGAGCAGCCTATTGTATCACGCAGTTCCTAGGACATCATTCAACTTCGGGCAGACAAAAACTGCAGTGAACTTGGGGATGAGACACAGACATTAAACTAATAATTCCAAATGTGATAAACCTTGAAAACTAGAGCTTTACTGTATTTGCAGAATGACAATATCAATCGCCTTTATACGGAGAACAGTTGCTAGTCATTTGGGGCCACTGGCACTGTCCCATGAAGACAATCAAAACTGTTATATATATATCAAATGCTCTCTTTTAGTAAAACATTAAAGCCCATGGGTAAGTTGTTGCACAAAGGTGTCCCTGACTTTATCTCAAATTCCACAAACCAGACTAAACTCCCTACTGTGTGACTTTTTAAAAAAAAATAGTTATCTAAGCTATCTGTGCAGTGCAAATGTCCTTTTGCACATAGTGAGGAAAGAAGAATATTCCTGGGAAAGGGTAAGCAGCTAGTGGGAACATTCATGAAACCAGCATCCTTTAACTTAGAGAAAGTGGTGCTATTATTATGTCTTGGTATGCATTCTCACCTACTTACAAAAGGTTGACAGTTGACATACTATAGTGGACTAAATGAGAGAGGGTAACCATGAAAAACCTATCTTTTTTGTGTTTTATTCTTTCTCTCTTCAAATTTTAATTTTAAAATAAAAACAAATTAAAATAAGTGTGTGAGTTTATAAAAATTAATGTCTGACTTTCTTGTATGGAATGAAGATTATGACTCTGCAATAAAGGAATTCCAAAACTATTCTAAGTGATGGGAAATATGATTCCACTAAGTGTGGAGCTGCTCAAAGTCATTAGTTACACACACACACACATTAAGTTCTTGTCTTTTGTTTCATAAAATTTCATTTTTTTAAGATGTATTTCCTATTGCATATAAGTCTGGTATTTCTTTAATTCTTGTTCAAAATTTGAGTGAACATTAAAAAGTTTAGACATAATGCTTTCAGTAAACCCACTGAGTGCTGGCCATGTTCCATGAGTAGGACATTTATAAACTTTATGCAGACAACTTAGTGGGAAATGACAGTCTTATAAAAAAAATAATTCAAAGCAATGGACAATAACAGATGTCTGAGAAACAATGGAAGGAAAAAGGAGGGAGTTTCATCTCATATCCTGGAAAAATCTGCAATCCTGATATTGTGAAGACAATCCTGCAGAGAATCTGCCTAGGGTCCAAACGGATATAAAATTTATCCTTCATTTCCCATCTTCTTCTAATGAGTAGAGCACTAGGGGAAGTTTTTTGGTTTGTTTATTTGTTTTTAGATAAAGCAGGAAGACATAATGGCATTTGGTGATGTTGAGCACATAGAGTTTAAGGCCTTTAGACACGTATTCCTCAAAAGCAAGTATGAGTCATTCGTGTGAGTCCTGCAGTCCAGCAAACAGTGAAGGCAATGGGACCGACCCTCACAAGGTGTTGGAGAGTAATGACTTCCCTGGGACAGGACAGTTCCATGGAGAGTCCTGGAAAGAGGTGAAAAGACCCCAATTCCAGCATGCTTTCCTTTTAGATGATAGCTGCCAACGCACATAATGTTTGCCCCTTAAAATTGGGCTCTCTTTGTGTTTAAAAATATAATGTTTCTTAAAAGTATTCTTAGCATGTTTTTAGCTAGCCTCACAATATTCTGAAGAAAGATTTAGTCTTTCTAACACTGTTCTTACAGACTTCTGTCATTCTGATTTATTGAGTCACACTTTCTTCTTTCATTATTTTTGTATGTTCTTTGAGTTCATCAAAATCCTCATGACAATCACGTCAATTTCTTTAAATTCTTTTTGTTTTTCTATTTAGTAGCATTTATGATCTCATATTTGGGGAGGGGGCATGTGGGAAGTGGTACTACAGGAGTTGGTTAAATTTTGGATTTCAAAGTGTTCCCCTGTATAAAGACTGTAATGTCAACAAAGCAAGTAATTAAACTGAGTAGGTGCTGACTGTGGATGAAGCGTATGCCAAGTTGTTAACACAGCAAGTCATTAAGCAAAGTGACTACTAAACTCAATAAAAGCAAATTTGCCCTGGATAAGCTAGCCTGGGATAATACAAAGTGGACTACATTAGGCAAACTTTCAACCAGGGAAGGCTGAAGACAAAAATTAACTTGGCACTAAACAACCTTTCAGAGTTGGAGAATTGGAAGGGACCTCAATAGATCACTGGGTCCAAGCCCTGCTTTGACACACCTGATTAACTGACTCTCCTGGTCTATAATCCTGTCCATTCTGGTTTTCAAAGTTAATCTGAATAGACATGCAACTTAGTTTTTTAAAAGCAGTTTATTTTGGTGTTTAGTGCCTCTAAATGGTTTTTCCTTGTGTCCAAATGAAGTTCCTCCCAAATTTAAGATCGGTTTTTTCTTGGTTGAATTTCTGGTTTCTTGGAAAGAATTGCTTATCACCTTTCTCATTAAAAGGATTAAACACACAGGCTCTAGAGCCAGATTTCCTGGGGTGTGAGCACCAGCTCAACCACTTGGCCCCTCAGCTGCCTAACCTCTTTCTTAACCTGCCTGAGTTTCCTCATCGGTAAATGAAAATACTACCATTTAGCTACTTCAGAGGGTTGCTGTGAGGATTAAATGGATAATGTATTTGGAGTTCTTGCTTACTACAGGCACATGGTAAGTATTTAATGATGATGATGACGATGATAGTCGCTAAATGCTTCCTATATTTGAAGCTGGTAATTGAACCAATCACTTAATCTTCTGCCAAGCATTAAAAAATTCAAATTCCCTTTTGAAAACTTCAAAACTGTCTTACTTTTTTTCTGAATAATCAGTCTAAAGCTATTGAACATAGTGGTTCATACCGTGTTTCCCTGAAAATAAGACCTATCTGGACAATCAGCTCTAATGCGTCTTTTGGAGCAAAAATTAATATTAGATCTGGTCTTATTTTACTATAATATCAGACTGGGTCTTTAACATAACATAATATGATATGATATGATATGATATGATATAATAATACAATATAATATAATATAATATAATATAATATAATATAATATAATATATACCGAGTCATATTAATTTTTGCTCCATAAGACACATTAGAGCTGATTGTCTGGCTACCTCTTATTTTTTGGGGAAACAAGGTATCCTTAAAACACTCAAAAGACTAGAAATTTATATTACACCATTTTTTTTTTACAACAATGACCTTAAATCTTTAAAGGAAAGATTGCATGATATTCAATATACTATAATAAAATTCTGAATTTGAGGAAGATGTCAGCCAAGATATATATTACTTTTTCTTTTTAAACCATTCTTAAAGGGACAATCAGTAGTTAGCCAGGTCCTGAGAATATAGTGGTGAAAAGTAATAGATATGATCTTTGCTCTCATAGTGCTTACAATATGTAGGGAAGGCAGATATTAATAAAATAGTCATAAAAAAACAAGGGCTTAAGTAAATGAGATAAGTGCTATAAAGAAATGACGCATGCTTCTGTGTGAGTATATTTGTAAAAAGTTTGACCTCATCAGGTTTCCCTGAGGAAGTGACACTGCCACCAAAACCTAAGGAATAAGTAGGTGATGATAACCTGAGCCAAGTGAAGGGGGACGTTAGACTGTTGGGATCAGATGTAGGAGGGAGATAATCTGATTGAAGGGGCCTTTGGAGGGAAAGGACTTCAGAAAAAAGAGGATCAGAAAGAAAGTTAGCTTGGTGAGCTGAAAGCACGGGGAGGAGCACTGTGAGATAAGGCCAGGGAAGGAGGCAGGCCAGGCCCTTACAGGCCTTGTTAAGGACTGTCGTCCTTATCTCAAGAGTAGTGGGAAATCATTGAAGATTTTAAGCAGATTGTGTAGAACAGGATCTGACTTGCATTTTGCAAAGGTGACTGTGACTGCAGTGTAGGAAATGGATAGGTAAGGGGCCAGAATGGTTGCAGGGAGATCAGTTAGGAGACAACTATGTAAGTGAAATGTGTTGGTAACATGAATGGGGTCTTCACAGTAGAGATGAAAAGGAATGGACTCATGTCATAAATACTTATAGGCAGGATATGGTGATGGGTAGATGTGGGTGCTGAGGAAAGAGAAGGTGTTAGGATGACTCTTAAGTTTCTGATGTGACTAAATGAAAAAAGGAGGTGCCACTTACAAAAATGATAAACATTGTAAGATAATCTTATTTGGGTGTTAGTTTATGAATTTTACCTTGGACGTTGCGTTCCATATAACTAGATGATTTCTAGTGAGCATAGAATCAAAATTAAAAAAAAGAAAAGATGGCGAGTCCTGATGGACATTTCATCCAACTATGGTTATATTGTTTCTTTAGTGAATGTGTTTGTGTTTGCTAGATTTAGTATCTATCATTTGATAACAGTTAAAACAAATCTTGTGAACTTCCCTATAACATTGATAATAACTTAGGATCTGGGGCTGTCCAGTTAAAGATGCCAGATTGAATATAAGCATTCAAATCATTTCCCTCCACCCAACTAAGAGAAAAATAAAATGATTTTTAACAAAACATAAATGCAAAGGAACAAAGGGAATGAGAAAGGAGACAATAGCAATAACATTTTAGAAACTAGGAAGCAGAGGGACAATAATAACTGAATTAGGACACTCAAGAAGCTAAATCTTAAACTTCATGATAACCAACCCAACTTACAATTTAGATCCCTAAAAAACTGGAGCAACAGGTACCTTAGAAAGTGGGGATGAGAGTACGCATTACACAGGGGATTTGGTGGAAAGTCGTTATTAGAAGCTGGTTGATCCCTGATTTCCCACCCCTGTTCTTACCTCTCCCTCATTCAGAATGAAACTGAAGGCTCATTCTTGTGACAAGAACAGAGGGATTCTGGTTTGGGGTGATGGGGAAAGGATGAGGGCTACAGTATTGAAGACTGGGGCTTAAGTGTAAGTTTATAAATTGTGTGTTGAAACTTCCTCCATTTGGCTCCCAGAATTCTGTTAGCCAGGCTTATGTTTTCTTGGCAGAAGGTTGGAAGAGTTCTGTGGGTAATCCAATTAATTTAAGAAAAAATACTTATAGGAGCCCTGTGTGTTGGCCTACGCTGCATCCTCTGTAACACACTCAGGGAAGAATCCCCATGTACAGACAGAGCATCCTCTCTTCGATGTCCCATTCTTAAAATAAAACTAGACAGCCAGTGATCACCAGATATTTGAGGAATGTTTATTAATAAAAGAGAACAAAACAAATAGAAGAAAGCAACTTCAAGGAAACAAACTCTGCCAATAGAAAACTGGGAAAACAAACTATCTTGTCCTCAGAGAGATAAAATATGAAATGATAACAGGGTTATATATAAAAGAAATATTCAGCAAGCTCAAAAGAAACATAGATATTAAAAATATAACATTAGAAATGAGAAATGCAACATAAAGGCTAAAAGATAAAGTTAAGGCACTCTCCCAGGAAGTAGAGTAAAAAGACTAGCATACAGATATAGGAGAGAAAACATGAAAATTAGAGGACCAGTTCAGGAGGCCCACATCAAAGAAAAAAATTAATGAAAATATCCTACAATCTCAGTTTTCAGGTTGAAGGGACCACCAATTGCCCAGAATAAGGGGTAAAAATAGATGCCCTCCTGAGACTATCATAATAAAACTTATATTGACATGTTATCAGAACCTAAAATAATGCCTGGAACATAGTAGGAAATCAATAAATTTGTACTCAAGAATAAGCAAAACATACAGAACAAAAAGGATAAAGAGATTAGAGTACCAATTTCCATTAAAAAATCAGGTTTAATATAACTAATCAAGCATTAGAACATCATCTCTTTTCTCAATAGCACCATTGGAATCTAGAAGACAATGGACAAAATGCTTTCTCAATTCAGAGGAAAAATAGATTTCTATACTTCACAGAAGTATTAAGTGTAGAATGAAGATGTCTTCAGATATGCAAGGTCTCAAAAATTTTACTGCCTTTGCATTCTTCCTCAGGAAGTTCCTGAGTTGTGTCCTTCACTGAAACAAGGGAACAAACCAAGAAGGAGGAAGACAGAGGACTCAGGAAATAGGATCTAAGACTAAAGAGAGGTGAAGAGTATCCCCAGAATGAGGATGAAGGGACACCAGTTTTTTAACAGGAACTAATTCTAGAAACCATCTGACCCAGACTGGAGCAAGTCAGCTTTCCTCCAGAAGATGAAATGGTTAGAGTCTTCAGTACGTTTGAATGCTTGTATATTGAAAGGAGATGAACACAGTTGAAGGATAGTTTGAATTTGTAGTAAGCACAAAGAAAACTAAGTAAACAAAAATAAGATAATCATGACAATAATTCCAGAGAAAATAAAAAGTTGGGTAGTAAAGGAAAAGTAGTCCTGGTGGTCTGTAGGTATTAGCTGTGAATAGCATTTGCCTGTTTATATTAGGTTGGTGCAAAAGTAATTGCAGTTTTTGCAATTTTTTTTTTAAACTTTTAAACCATAATTACTTTTGCATCAACCTAATAATAATAATGTGAACACTAAATATTAGATATAATGAAAATTATAGTATAATTGTCTTAGTCTGTTAGGAATGCTATAACAAACTACCATAGATTAGGTGGCTTGTAAACAACAGAAATTTATTTCTCACAGTTCTGGAAGCTGGGAAGTCCAAGAACAAGGCATTGGCAGATTCAATGTCCAGTGACACCCCACTTTCTGATTCATGGAAGGTGCTTCTCAAAGTAATCTCATATGGCAGAAGGGGTGAGGGAGCTCTCTGGGATCTCTGTATAAGGGCACTATTCATGAGGGCTCCATCTTCATGACCTAATCACCTTCTAAAGTCCCCACCATCAAAGATGATCACATTGGGGATGAGGTTTTACCATATGAATTTTGCAGTGACACAATCATTCATACCACAGCAGAAATGAGAAAATGGGCAGAGGGGATGAGAATTCAAGGTGGGAGTGGAGAATGAGGGAGACACAGGCCTAAATCCTCACTTTCTAGTGAGATGACAATAGAAAATGCCTAAAATGGAAACCTCATAAAGTAACAATTCAAGCATATTATTTATCAATATGGAGATAAATACCTTAAGAATCAGCTATTGGAGGGAAGGGAGGAATGAAAATAGTTGCCTCTAAGTTGTGAGAAATGGAGTAGGAAGGTAGGGACTAGGGACTATAGTTTTCAAAACAAACCTTGAAAAACTATTTGATTCTTTAAATGATGTGTGTGTGTATGTGTGTCACTTCAGTAAAATTGAAACATAAATTTAAATAAAAATTAGGCTCTGGAAGTGTATTGCTTGGGTACAGATCCAGTTTCTAACATTTACTAATTGTGTGATGTTGGGCAAATTATTTAATTTCTTTGAGCATCAGTTTCTTCATCAGAAAAATGTGAATAGTAATGGTACATATTCTGTAGGGTAGATGAGAGGAGTAAATTAAGCAGAGCCTATAAAGTCTTAGCACTATCCGTGGTCTACACTAGATGTTCCTTTTTCTGTGCTCTTGCCAATCATTCTTATTCACTCAGTCTTTTCCAGGATTATCAAATTACCATCACATTTCAGATCATATCAGCTTCCCAGATATTATGCCCAATTCATTTTGCTTAGAAATCTGAGGGCTCTCAAATACATTGAAAGATGATACCAATAAAATCTTAAGTGTCAAAAGCAGACCTGGCATGATCCCTCCCACATATGTAATGAAGAATTCTCCAAGAATGTATTTAGAAATCTAAATGGTCCCCAACTTACCATGGTTTGACTTATAATTTTTTGACTTTACAATGGTGCAAAAGGGATACCCATAATAAATTGCATGAGCTCTTCAACACTTTTTTTTTTTTTTATAAAATAGGTTTGGTGTTAGATACTTTTGTCCAACTGTAGTGTAATGTAAGTGTTCTAAGCACATTTAAGGTAGGCTAAGCTAAGTTATGATGTTTGGTAGGTTAGGTACATTAAATGCATTTTCGACCTAGGATATTTTCATCTTACAATGGGTTTATTAGGGATGTCACCCCACTGTAAATTGAGGAGTGAATTATGAGTGATCCTCACCTTCTACTTTATTGTCTGGAGTTTTTTTTTTTTTTTTTTTAACACACTAGACATACAGTATTCTATAAAATTAGAAAAATACACATAAAAAACTCTTTAGTCATAAATTTACAATTTCATGATTCATTTCTAAAGGTAGCTTTCTCATCTATTATGTATAAATTTTATTAATTTGGCTCGGTAAGAGCCAGTGTGTTTCCAAGTTCCTAGTGGCATTTTACTTTTCCTACCGAACAAAGTAACATTCCCAGCTTCTTTGGGGCATAAATTACTCCAATTTGCCAATATAGAAACTGAGGCACTGGCTTGTCTGAAAGCTACCACCAGAAAGGGTTAGAGTTAAGACTCAAGTTCAAGTTTTTCATTCTAACTTTAGTGTTCTTTCTACAATATGCAGAGTGCCCGGCAATAAGTGACTTAATCTGCCGGGCCTCAAATTTGTGATGACGTGGAGTAGATGATCTTTGAATTTCTACCATCCTTAACATTGCATGAATTGCTGAGGTATATGACAGAAGTAAGCCTGTGTCATTAATAATATTTGTTTCTTCCACATAGGGACCTTGGATTCCACTAAGTGCCCCAAAGTCCATAGGATTATAAACTCCAGGTTACTTGCATGCAATTTTAATTCCCTGTCTTATTCATAAATACCGAGGCACAAAATTGCTTTGGCTTTTATTTTCCCTTTTGCAATCACTTGGGAATCTTATCAAGGCTGAGCAAGAGATTTGGAAACTCATAATGCATTTCCCAAGAAGCTGCAAAGGTTGTGAAATTCACAGGGCTCTAACCTTCCTGAAAGAATGGGAGCTGACTGGACAAGACAGCTCATTTTCAGTAATGTTCCCGGGTAATTCTCTGGAAATAATGGAGAGGGCATGGTAATTACAGCCAAGTTGTATGCTTCTAGTTAGGGTTTATATGCAGTGGTGCACCCACAGAATTTTCTTCTTCTTCTCTTTAAGGCATCACTCAGCAAGCTGCGCTTAGCCAGCCAGGAGAGGTCATCAAGGATATAGCCCAACCCAGGCCCCTGCCAAAGCTCAGAAGATACAACCACCAAGTTATTGCCAGTGATAGTTTCACACTGGATACAGATCAAAGAGATAGAGTGAGATTGCCTTTTGCTTAATTCTTGGCTAACCTGTGTCTAATTAACTGAATGACCCACTTTTTCAGGCATTCCACTCCACTTGCAGACCCCTCACAGCAATTAGTTAGAGGTCTTGTTCAGTCTGAGTGGTTTTAGGCCTTGATAAATTATACCTCTGTACAAGATAACGTTTAGTCTATCCTTGAAGACCCAGGATCAGCTTCTGAGAAAATTCTTTTGAAAAACAGACCACCTTGAAACTTCTTGGAGCTGATGGTATTAAAAAAAAAAAAGCATAATCTCAAATACCCTTATAAAGTATCTATAAGCAACTTCTGAAGACTGTCTAATACATTGATTAGAAGTTACTGATCCTTGAGCATGCTGATACTTAATAAGCCATTAAATAAAGTTAATTATTATAACACTGCAGAGTCAAAACACATCCATCCTGGCCTTTGCTTTCCAACTCATGTATAAGGGGGATTTAAAGTTGGGAGAGGGGCGATGACAGTGATTATATTCCAGGGACTACTCTGAGGTAAATTTAGCTTTTACTATGTATCAATCTTTTGGGGTGCTTTTAGCACCCCTTCTCAGACGCACTCTGTCCCTACAATACATCCACTGAGCAATTTCTCCTTCTCCCATTAAAACGTTATCCTGTAAAGAATGTGATAAAATCAGTCAAAATGATGTGCAAAGACTGGTTCAGTTTACATTGTTTCCTCTTGCAGGGATATTTTCATTTTATTAGCTCTTGGGACAAATGAGAGTCTGGGATTAGGGTTTACTTTGCTGGGGAGAGGAAAAGGGAGGAATGATCCCTTAAATCAGCAATGTAATAAAATCTAAAACAAGAATGAATGTAAAGCTTTTAGCATAGTGGTTGGCACATGGTGAATGCTCAAAAAATATGAGCTAGTATTTTTATTATAATTGTATTATTATGAATTCCATCACATAGCTCTTGAGGGCATTGATGGAACATACATTGACAAGGACCAAAGGGTGGCATAAGCCACATAAAATTCTCTGTTTGGAACTTGCTTGGAGCCTCTTGGCTTCTGCTCTGGACTGGTAACTAGAAAACTTGATTTAGCTTTCCTGATCCTTGCTAAAGGAAGCCTATAAAATATCCTAGGGATTACAATTTTAAGAACCCTAACAGGAAATGTTTACAAAGTTTTGGATGTATATTAGCTTTCCCAGAAGGTCCACAAACGAAGAGACTTTGCTGAGATGTCAACTTGAATTGGAAAGCTCTGAGGCCAGTAAGTCAATTGCTATATGGTAATAAGCAAGGCAAAAAAAAAAAAAAAAAAAAAAAATGCCTGGCATGTATGGCTCATCTTCCTTGTATTGCTCTGTTTTTTTCATAGGCAGTCAATGGTATTGTTGTTTTGTGTGTGTGTGTCTCCCATTGCTGGTTCTGGCAATACAAGCAAAACTCTAAGAAAGTGATTCTTCTTAACCAAACTGCAGAGTTTTGGTATAAATTAGCTTGTGGAATATACAATTTGGAGGTATTTTTAGTCTATGACATGGATGAATCTTTTATATCAAACAAACAAAAGATGAAAGTGTTTTAGTGAGTATTCTAACCCACTGAAAAAATTGTTCATCAAGTGAAAATGAAATTTTGGTGAAAGATGAAAAGGCAGTAATTTATTCTACAGATATCTTCCTACATGTGTGAAAGGACACATCTTGGCTTATATATCACAGCATTCTTTGTAATATCAAAAGACTGAAAATAACTCAAATGTCTATCAACAGGGGATTAATCAAATAAATTACAGTATATCCATCAATGGATATTATGAAGACCTATAAAAGAATGAGCAAGTTATGTATCACTTTGAAAAAAATCACTAGAATATTTATTATAAAGGAAAAAAAGCAAGGTGCAGAATATTGTAAAAAAGAGATGGAGGGAATGAATATATATATATATATATATATATATATATATATATATATATATATTTACCTTTAAAGACAGATTATCTCTGGGATGATGCACAAGAAAATAATAACTTTGGTGGTAGAGGATGAATGGGAAAGTGGGTGGCTGGGGACCAGAGATAGGAAACAGATGTCTCACTAGGAACACTTTGGAACTCTGAATTTTTAATCATGTGAATGTGTCATTGTCTCAAAAAATAAATTATTTTTTTTTTTTTACAGAAAAGGCAGTGTTTTGTAGAGTGTGAGTTTGTGCATAGGAAATGACATATCTATCAATGGAATAGGAAGGAAGCTAGGAAATTATAAACTTTTTCTGTTTTTCTCAGTTTCGGAAATTTCAAAATTTCTAGAAATACTCTTTAGAAATGTCAAGCAATTATTGTGTGATGAACGTTTTTGGCTATTTATGATCAGTTGAACCTGTGAGTGTCAAATGGGAGATTAACGAGGACAAGCTGTATTGTTTAGTAAGGATTGTATTTTTTCACACTATGTATTAGTAGACCCTTCCTTTATCAGAAAATAATGTTCGTTGTAGGGAATATGGTGATTGGCCTTTCAATATGTATTTAACTCCACCTTTAAGATTAGCTGTCATATTGTTTGGGTTGCCAGTGGTTAGCTTAAATTAGTTTAAGCCAATCACTGTAATTTCACCTCCCTTGCCAATATTTAATCGGTTCACAGATGGGCAGCCTAAATCAACCTTGAAAAGTTTTGCTGTATGTATTAGTTTTCTATTTCTGTTCTACTAATTTATAGTCAGGTTATGTCTTCATAGCAACTATTATTTATGTTTTTCTCGTATGTTTTCTTACAGAACTTTATTTGTAATGAGATTTCTTGATGGACAATAGGTCAAGACAAGGGAAATTGATTCATTTTATAATGAGTCTGCAGATACCCCCGCACTTTTGTAGCAGAACAGCTCTCCAGTATCTGCCTGACATTGAACCTCTCTCCCTGGGACCATACTGGGTATTGATTGACAAAGGTTCTATTCCAGAGGTCAGCACAATTTTTCTGGAGAGGATCAGATAATAAATATTTTGTGCTCTGTGGACCATGTAGTCTATGTCACAACTACTCAACTCTGTCCATGCAGCTTGGAAGCAGTCACCTGACAACATAGCAAACACATAGGGGTAACACCGTTCAGATAAATTTTTATTTACGGAAACAGGTTTGGGTCGTTTGCTGACCCCTGTTCAATTTTTTTTTTTTTTTAATTCACACTCCAAGAAGATTACTCCATTTTGGGGATGATATCCAGAATAGGTCACATTTAATTAGAGCTCTTTGTAGTTGTGATGAGATAACCTGGTCTCCTCTATTGGGTGGTAGAGAAACAAACTTTGGAGTTAGGGAAACTTGGTTCCAGTTCTGTTCTGCAGTAGCTGCGTGGATAAGACTCCTACTTTATATGGGTGCTGTAATGATTAAATGAAAGTGTATATTAAGTGCCTGACACAAAGAAAATGCTCAAAGAATGTTAGTTTTCTTCTCTAATTCCGCAAAAATATCCTCCTCGCTATACACATGAGATTTGTGCAACATCCCAATCACATCCATACATATTTGCAAACCCTCTCTTAGATGGCTTATCTTAGGATTTCAAAATTAATTCTAATTAGCTTTAGTTTCACATGATGCTATTTTTAAAATCTGTACTCAGTTCCTGGGAATCCATTTTGTTTAGTTCTTACAATCTCTTGCATGTTAACAGCACATCATCATAGCATTTAACAAAGGCCTTGATTCTAATATTTCTCTGGGAACTATAGGAAAAGGAAAGCTATAAAAATGTACTATCAGATTTTAAAAGGCCACTACTCAAAAGAGATCTGTAAAAAGAATAACAAATTTAGATTCTATTTGATGTTTGCTATGACCATGATTTAGAATTGGTTTTATTGTAAAATTTCTTAGAGAATTCACTTTCAGTGCCGTAAGTAGTGGATCATAAAAACTATACTACTTAAAATTATATTCCCTTTTGAAAAATTTAATTAAAAAATATGCACACATATATGAGCACCAGTGATAGGAAGTGCTTTCATAGTGGGAGAGTGATTCTGTGTGTTTATTTGTATAAAGATGCTCATATACCACAAAATTAAGTATATTTAGCACATTTTTTGTTGTTGTTGTTGTGGAATATTTATGTCTTCCCATAATTAAAAAATAAAAATGAATTTGCTTCCTCACTAGAGAAATTATTATAATCAATGCAAACATGGCTATTTAATATGTGTAAAGCAATAGTACCTTCAAAGAAATAATGTAGTGCAAAAGCAATACAATTTTGTAAATTAATAAGTACCCCAATAAATAAAAGATATTAATTTATTTTTTCAAGTATGAGAATTAAGAATTGGTCAAGGAGCTTCGTCCTTAACTCCAGAGATCAGAACCCTTCAATATGTGACTCACTACATTTGTTGTTTCTTGGTTTATTCACTCACTCATTTACCAAATACACATCTATTAAAGAATTGCCATTGGTGAAGCACTGTGCTAAGTATAATGAGCAAAATTTATTTCAGAGACAGATATATAAATAGTGATTACAATATGTTTTATATGTGCTACTACAGAACTATGTATCAAGAGCTAAGAAAGCAGTGCAGAGGGAAAGATTCATTCCACAGGGTGCATAGGAGAATGTGGGGAGAGAAGTAGTCAGAGATGCTTCATAGCATTTGAGCTCATTTTTCGTTTTTTGTTTTTTTTTGAGGATGAAAAGACCAGGAATTCTTGACGGAGATGAACTGCATGATCGAAAAAAAAATAAAAAAGAAAAGAAAAGAAAAAAAAAGCATAAAAGGGCACTTTGCATTTTGGGGGAAGGTTTCATGCCATATTACAACTCTTGGTCTTTGATCCAGTTGGCCAGTGATTTCTTGGCCATCACACTAGTTTTTCTCTATAAAGTCTATGCTTTGAATGACTGACAACCCAGGTATATTACTGAGGTGCTTTCAGGTTTCAAAGAGCAGAGATATGCCTTTGATCTTGGGTGACTGAAATTTATTATAAGAATAAAAGAAGAAATTAGGAGGCAAGTATGCCAAAACATTTTAATGAAACACCCATCCTTATAAAGAAACAGAGCATTGTTTATTCGTTTCCAGGATCAGATAGCAATTCTAATGTTCCAAAAGCAATACTGGGGTTGTCTTCAAATAGAAGGGCATTAGTTCTTCCAGTAAAAGACACCCTTCCATTCACTTTATTAAGTTTTTCCTGCTTTTTCCTCCTTCCTGCTTTTATTACTGCCCTTTGACTACTCAGTTTATTTGTCTTGTGGATTTTATTTACTCATTGCTTCTAATAGCTCATGGAGTCTGCTTAGTCTCTGCTTAGTTCCCTGGCTCCTATTCCACTGTGTTTTGCGATTCGTTCTCTGTGTGCTTTTGTGCAGAAAAAAGTTAACAATAGGCCCAAGACGACTATTCTTAGAAAGACCTGCTTGCAAGGTTGGCCCTTGACTGGCATCTGAGAACTTAGATTTCAGGAGGGTTCTGACCATTTGCTAAATAAGCGTGGCTCATTATGCCGAAACTATTTGTACAAACAATACAGTTTAGGCTAAAAACCTGCTTCCTTTCTGGTATTCGAGAATTTGGTATGTGCCAGGAAGAGGGCACCTATATGACTTGTCCTTAATGAAAATCTTGGGCACTGATTTTTGTCTATAATGAGCTTTCCTGGTAGACAGCATTTTATACCTGTTGTAACAACTTGTTGCTGGAAGAATTAAGTGTCTCCTGTGTGACTCTACCGGGAGAAGACTCTTAGAGCTTGGAGCTTGTTTCCTCCAGACTTTACCTTACACCTTTCCCTTCGCTGCTTTTGCTCTGTATCCTGTCACTGTCATAGCCCTAAACTGAGTATAGCCATATGCTGAATCCTGTGAGTCCTTACAGTAAATCTTTGAACCTAAGGATGACTATGAGTATCTCCAACACAACTTTGCTTTTGGACTTTGGGAAAAAAAAATCTTATTCACAGTCCACTACTTGGTCCCTGTTATGATGTGACCTCTGGCTATCTCTTTATCTTAATCTCCTGTCACTCCCCCATCCCCTTGTTCTAGTTATGCCAGATTCCTTCCTCAAACATTCCAACAGTTTCCTGCTTCAAGGCCTCTGTACCTACAATTCCCTCTGCCTGTCCCTTCTCTCCCAGGACAATGTGACTGTCCCTCACCTCATTCATATCCCTCCTCATATATCACCTATCTAAAATAACTATCCCTTCCAACCCACATGCTATACTGTTTATCCTTTTAACCAGATGAATTATTCATAGCACTTCTCAATATTTTACATTATATTGTTTTTGTTTGTTTCTTTATTGACTATCTTTACCAATTAGAGTATAACGAAATAAAGGCAGGGAATCTGTTTTGTTCACTGCTCTCTTTTTAGTAGCTAAAACAGTGCTTAGCACATAGAAAACACTCAATAAATACTATGTTTGCAAAAGGAATGAATTAATAAATGACACAACTCTACTGAGCATATTTGTCATACCAGACCACATTCTATTCCATAAACAGCATACAGAAGTCTGCCTTTAAATGAAGCACTGTGGCAAAGTCTGCTGATTATCCATCAGGATTTACTCTTTCATTGTTCTATAGTAATACGATCCCTGATTTTTTGGCTGGGCAAATGGCCACCAGAAATAAAATTCCCCCATGCTGATAGGTGTGGCTATGTGACTTAAGTTCAGGCCAATGAGATATAAATAGAACTTGGGTGTGCAACCTCCAGGAAGTATCCTTAATTAGAGAGGGTTCAATCTTCCCTCCATTTTTTCCTTTTTGCTGGGTGAAATTGGCTGTAATACTTGGAATTTTGGCAGCCATCTTCAAACATGAGGCAACGTTGGGAATGGCAGGTATAGTCAATGAAACAAGAAGATAGAAGAAACCAGTTAATTGGAGGCTAATACCAATTCTGAAGAACCTACCTTCGAATTTCGACAAGAGCCAGAAATAAACTTCTATCTTGTTTAAGCACAGCCATGTAGGGTTGTTCTCCCACTCGAAGTTCACCTCACTCCTTACTAATACAAGTACTAATCTCCAGTCCGACTTCTTGAAGCCAGGTGGCAGTTACAGAGTATAAACAATGATACCATATGAACTATTCATGTTGTTTAAAGGAAGCTGTGGGCATGGTAGGAAGGCCTGTAAGCAGAATGTTATCCTGTGGGAAATGTCAGCTGTGGAAAAGCATTATAGTGATGCTTCCCAATGAATCATACCTTTCTGTGTCCACATACTTCTTTGCAATGTGGAATTGGCACTCCTCTCACCAAGAAGCAGAAGCTATCTCTCAACCCCTTGAATCTGGGTTGACCTTGTGACTGGCTTTGACTAACAGAATGTGACAAAAGTAACACTGTGCTAGTTCTAGAGTCTAAGCCATAGAGACCTTGCAGCTTCCTCTGTTACTCTCTTGTAACCGTGAAATCACCAAGCTCTGAAGCCTGGCGTAACTTGCCAGAGGAAGTGAAACCATGTGGAGGACAACAGGAGCACCCCAGTACAGGGCCAGCGCCAACTGCTAGACACATGAATTAGGCACATGCGTGCTTGCAGGCAAGGCCATCAGAAATCACTTGCAGATGGTCAACCTACAGAATCATTAAAATAAAATAGTTGCTGTTTTAAGCCCCTAAGTTTTGACAAGGTTGATTATGCAGAATAGATGCTTGAAAACGAATCTGAGCAAGTATCTTTTTCTTACTGCAGAAAGATTCCAAGACAAGTGCAAATGAAAGTGAAGAACACCTAAATTTATTAAGTTGGGTAACTTTTAAAGAAAACATAAAATCTTCAGCTTATCCACTTTAACATTAAAAATGAGGAACACAAGTATTCAATAATTATAATAAATATTAAAAAGTAGTTGAATAGGATAGTAGAAGGAACACTGAGTGAGAAATTGGTAGAGCTGGGTTATGGTCCTCCTCAATCTTATAAACTTGAAAAAGTTGCTTACCCTCTTGGTGCCTCATTCTCTTCAGGTACAATATGGGGACCACACCATTGCTCACTGACTCATTCATTCAAGAAACATTCATTACCCCTAACTGTTGGGAGCTATGCTCATGAGATGATAGGAGAATTTAACTTTCTACTTACATATTTCTGTATAATTTTCTTTTAAAAAATATAGATTATTTTTTTAAGTCAACAAAGATTATAAAGATATTATTATAGACTGAATTGTGCCCCACACCAACCGAATTGCTATGTTGAGGCCCTAACCCCCAGGACCACATAATATGACTGCTTTTGAAGATAGGGTCTTTAAAGAGGTGATTAAGCAAAAATGAGGCTATTGTGGTGGGTCCTAATCCAATCTGACTGATGTCCTTATAAGAGGAAATTTGGATGAATCAAGAGACACCAGGGATCTGTGTACGCAGAGTAAAGACCATGTTGAGAAGGTCATCATCTGCGTGCTAAGGAGAGCTGGGCCGCAGAAGAAACCAATGCTGCCGACACCTTGATCTTGGATTTCTAGATTTTATAACTGTGGGAAAACAAACATCTGTTGCTTAAAATACCCAGTCTACAGTATTTTGTTGTGGCAGTCCTAGTGAACTAATATCGATGTTTTTATATTGAAAAAGAACTAGCACTTTCAATGAGTACACGTTCCTCATTTTTGAGGTACTCATATTCAAGTAGCAGAGAGACATTGACTTTGAATACAATGGAATACGATACATGCTATGGTGGAACCATTTAACTACTATAGAAGCCTAGAGGAGGTGAACTAACTGGCTATGGAAAGGGAGACAGATGATGGTGGGTTCAGAGGTCAGAATTTAGGAAACCTATCCTGGAGGTGAGATGCCATCTTCAGTGTTGAAAAAGGAGTAGGGTAATAATTGTCCTAACTACTGGCCTCTCTGCTGACCCTCTATTCTTGGTTGTCATATGGAGCATTGGTCCCAGATAAGGATTTCAAGAATATGTAAAATCTCAACAAACACACATATATAAATTGGGGAATGTTGCCAATACTTTATTTTCCTTTTTTTAAAGGATATTTAAAATGCTATCTGTAATCATCACCATACTTTAAATATATTTTAACAAAAAAAATAGGAAGGATGTTATCTCACAATAAAGGACAACTGCTTAAACTGAATACAGTTAGCTTTCATTTCCCTCCATTGTCTTTGATTTTTGCACATGCATTAGTTAGTCTTACATCAGCATTTGATGACCACTAAAGTTTTAGGTTATGAGCACAATGTTGATTTCTTTATATGGCAAAGCTTCTAGTTTTTCACCAAAATCCACACTTCCTTCTTCTATAGAAATAAGAGATTACACTAGGTATGTGGATACTCAGCTAGAGAATACATCTTAAACCTCTTTTTACAACTAGAGATGATTATATGTAAATTGTAAGGTCATCTCTACCTTAAAAGATAAGCCATTTGTCTTGGAGTTCCTCTCTTTCCCCTTTTCACAGGTTGGAACACTGAATGTGCCCACAACCTAACTTTGATCATGAGGATAAAATTATCACCTTAGGGAACAGTAAGGCAATAAATGCGAGGAATCTGGGTCCCTGAGTGACTTTGTGGGGTAGAGACTGCCAAGCTTGACCACTTACCTTGTGACTGTAACATGAGAAAGAAATGAACTTGCATGTTATTTAAGCCTCTGCATATAGGTGTGTACTTTTCAGTATTTCTCTTTTGCGGGACAACGTAATCTTTAACCTAATAAGCAAGTCCTGTTTTCTCTTGCTTTTACAGTGATATTTGCCTTCCAATTTACCCTTCAGAAGTTCCATGCTACTTTTATGTATACCACCCATGTGGGATATGTGAACTACTAGGTCACCAGAAAAAGGCATTTACATAATATTCTCTTACCTAAGTGTGGAAATTCCCCCAATGGAGAAGGCCGGTTATCTTTTTAATGCACTTGCATAAGTTCTCCCACAAGTCTCCACCTTATTTCCTTTGACCTACTTAGATTGCTGTTAAGGGAACCATTCCCATGGTGGTTTGGCTATCAACAAATGGACACGGCTCACCCTCAGGACTTCCCACCCTGCCTGTAACACTTCCCTTTTCTACCTTCTGAACACTGCCTCTTTTACGTTCCAGAGAACTAGATGATACACATTCTCTTTCAAATCATACAGACATTTTCAACTACTAGTTACTGAACTGGTACTTTGTAAGGTATAACATAACATGATGAGTACCTCACTTTTCATTCTACTTAGAAAAATAGACAAAAAAATAGGCAATTATAAATTAAAGTGAAAAGTTCTATAATTGGAATAAGTATAGTGTGTCATGGGAATACTTAGAAGAGGCATCTAACTCAGTATTAGTACAGGAGGGAATGTGGTGAACAGTGTCAATAAAGGCATGAAAAATGGTGACATAAATGTGTACACTGGCTGTGCAAAATTATATGCCTGCTAATTAGTAATAAGACATCATTTTAAAACTTGAAATAATTTGGAGTATGTGAAACAAAAAGTGAAAATTCTTCCTTCCCCCCACTTTAGTCTTAATCTCCATTATGATTTGTTAATATTTGGTACGTATTCTTCCAAATATATAGATATGAAAATACAGAGGGTGACAAAAAATATACACACATTTTAAGAAAGGAAAAAACTGTATTAAAATTGTAATACTCAATATATACCGATAACAAAAGATGAATACAAGTCACATTTGACTTCTGCAATTACATGAGGAGCTCAAAGTCGTTACCATCAGCATAATTTTAACACAGTTTTTTTCCTTTCTTAAAATGTGTACATATATTTTTTGGCACCCTTTGTAGATATACCAATATATATCCATGTAGGGTTTTATTTTTCAAACATCTACTCACAGTATGCATAGTACTATGCAGACTCCTTTTTCCACATGGATTTGCTGCCTTATCAATGGATGTTTATTTTCCTTATTTAAAAAAAAATTAGAAACTTCTCTACTAATGATATACTAACTTATTTAATAAATCTCTTCTTTTTTGACATTTAAGTTGTTTTCCATTTTTTTTTCTTCTAATAGTAGTGTTTCAAGGACCATTCTATCCACTGGACTTAGTGATAAATAATAAGAGAAAAAGATTACAGTCTAAGGATCCTATACCTGCCCAAAATATCATATGTATGTGAGAAAAAACTTAGACCAATCGGGATATGTAAAGTATCAGAAAGTTACCTTCTGCTTTTCTTTGTGGGAAATTTACTTGAGGAATCATTCTAGCAAAATCAAAATGAAAGCAAATCTGTATCTCAGGGGAATTCAAAGTGTATAAAACCATGAGTGAGTAATTCAGTAAGATTTAAAAGAATAGAGGATCATAGCATGGTTCGTGAATGGAGAACTTGAGTATCATAAGGAAATTGATATTTTCCAAATTTAATGTTTAGGCTTCTTTCAATTCCAAACTGAGAGGGCTTTGTCTTTGAATCATGACAAACTTTTCTAGAAAAATAAGTAAATGAGAATGGTTAGAGAATGTTCATAAAAAATGGGGCTGAAAGTTGTTTGTGACGTTGCTGGCTGCTGAAGAATTATCCAATAGCTAACGCATGTTAGATCCTGAGGACAGACAGATAAATCAGTGATCTGGACGTGATAACCTGTGACTAGAGCTTACAAATTATAACAAGATAATAAGGTATTTTAAAGAAATTACAACTCTAAGGGTCAGGAATTGTTTCTTTAAAAATGAATGTGGGGGAAAAGGGACTTTTGGATGAATATTTAATTAGAGCTTTGCATCATAGAAAACGTACAGATAGATTAAAGTGTTAAAGTTCAATCATAAAAAAAAATTGGAGAAGGTATAGAAGCAAGTTTATATCATTGCTTTACGAGGGAGGATTCCTTCAGCAAAAAAAGCAATAGAAGAAACCATAGGAAAATATAATAGATTTGACCAAAAAAATACAAAGTTTCTGTAGTTTTAAAAAAAAACACAGATAAAAAAGAAAAGGCAAATTACAAACTGGGGAAGATTTGTACAACCTATGTTGCCAAAAACAGGATTACTGCTGTCACTTGTCAAAACTCCAGTACTGGTTAAATCCATTTCTCAGCCTAGTTTGTGCCTAAATGTTCACAGATGAATGTGTCTGAAAAAAAAATACAAAACCATGTGCGCTGCTCTAACTTTAAATTTACTGTTAATTGCCTTCAAGTGAGACGTTAGTCTTGTTCTAAAATTGTAATTCATTTGCCTAGTTCACTCACTCTCCCATGTTCCCTGCCAACTATTTCATACCCTCTTCTCACACTTCAAACCTCCAGTATCTCCTCCCCTTCCTCACTCTAAACTGATGATCTTGCTTATTTCACTCAGAAATAGTAGCAATCAGAAGAGAATTTTCACAAGCTCACACCACCGTATCATCCCACTCAAGTTAGAAACTACCCTCCTGTTACAGAAGAAACTGGTATGCTCCCATCAACCCCTTCACCAGGGCACTGGCTCCCACCCCTTCTCACCTATTCAAGGACAAGAACGTGTCTGCAGAAAGTCTCATTCCTCCCTCTCTTTTCTGAACCATTCCCTTCAGCCTTTAGTCATGATATTATTTTATTTTTCACATCTTAAGAAAATCTCTTTTCCCCCTCAATTTATTGCCCCCCATTTTTCTGCTCTCCTTTGCAGCAATTCCTTTAGAAAGAGCTGTACGTACTTGCTTTCCCATTTCCAAGTCCTTGACATCAGTTCTTCCTTTAACTCAATCCATTCAGGCTTTCATCCCCACCAACTCCACTGCAACTGCTCTTGTCAAGGTCCTCAATGACCTTCATGTTTGGTATATCCAATATCAACCCTCAGCTTTTCCTCACCTGATCAGAAGCATTTCACACAACAATCATCCCCTCTTCTCAGAAACATTCAATTCACCTGGCACATCCAGCACACCACTCTCCTTACTGCCTTCCTTTGCAATGTCTAAAATAGCCCTCTTAAAATCACCTCTCAAAGGTCTTTCTACATCCCTCCAAAATGTTCACTTCTAGTCTTCCCCCGTTTCAGTGAATAATTCCATCTTTCCAGTTGCTCAGACCAAAAATCTAGAAGCCATACTTGACTCATCTCATTTTCTCATACTCCACTTCCAACCAGAGAACCTGTTGGCTCTATTTTCAAAATCAATCCAGATGCTGGTCACATTTACCATCATTGTTGCTACCACCTTAAGTGTAAGCCACCACTCACCTCAAGTGAATTAATAAGACAACCACCTAACTGATTTTCCTGCTTCCACCCTTGATCCTTTTGTTCTCCACCCAGCAGTCAGAGTGATCCTGATAAATCAGATTAGCATGTCGGTCTTTGCTGAAAACATTCCAAGAGATTCCTGTCTCAGAATCAAAGCCAAAGTCCTCATATATTATGTGCTTCTCTCTTCATCCTCATTTTCTACACTCTCTCCTTGCTCACTTTTTCACTTCCTGGAAAAAGCCAGGTAGCTTGGGCCTTTTCAGTGGCTCCCTGCCCTCCTTTATATCTTTACTCAAATATCACCTTCCTCGCCCACTCTTTGTTGCCACTCCTACTAAATCCCTAACCCCTCCCTTTCTTCATTTCACCTTAGTATTCATCATCTTTTAATACACTCTATATGTTTACTTATTTATTTTGTCTATTATCTGTCTACTTACATTAGAATGTAAGCTCTATGAAGTCAGGAATTTTTATTTGTATTTTTTTTTACTGATGCAGTCCCAGTGCTGGCACATTGTAGAGGTTCAATAAAAGTTTGTTGAATAAATTAGTGATTATGTTCAATAAATATACAAAGGACAAATGCAAGTGTAAATCTCTTCAAAATTCCTAAAACTTTATTTTATAATACATACCAGAAGTCTTAACTACATATTCAGTAATTTCACTTCCAGAAATTTATCTCAATGCAGAATTTCCCAAGCTAGCTAGTATAAGGGAAATACTGTTCCAGAGTATTAATAGATATGTGGAAAATGAAGAAAATATTATGGAAAAAAAAAATCTCCTAACCTGCTGTGCTTTTCAGACTAGGTTGCACATTGCAATTCCCTGAGGGGTTTTAAAATATATTGATGCCGAAGTCCCACCTTCAGAGATTCTGATTTAATTGATTTGGACTGCTTATCCCTCTTGTCATATTAGTAGCCTATGATTATTATTACTGAGATCCACTAATTCATCTGGGGCTGTAGGTGGTAATCTTGTTCACATCTCTGGGCCTGTATTTTTTCTTGTACAAAATGAAGGGGTTTGAGTACATTATCTGTAAGCATCCTTCCAACTGGGACATTCTATGTTCATGTGGGAAATTCTCTTATTTAGGGGTTTGTAGAAAGTATTTGCTGTTTCTTCCTGGTGATTTACTGGTATATGTGTATGCGTGCATGTGTGTGATACCTACCGTGTTTCCCCGAAAATAAGACCTAGCCTGACAATCAGTTCTAATGCACCTTTTGGAGCAAAAATTAATATAAGATCTGGTCTTATTTTACTAAGACCAGGTATATAATATAACATAATATAATATAATATAATATAATATAATATAATATAATATAATATAATATAATACTGGGTCTTCTATTAATTTTGGCTCCAAAAGACATATTAGAGCTGATTGTCCAGCTAGGTCTTATTTTCGGGGAAACAGGGTAAGCACCTCTCAAAGGCTCCACCTCCAATATCATCATATTGGGAATTAGATTTTAACATATGAATTTGGGGGGGCACAAACATTTAATCTATAGCAGCATAGTACACTGGAAAACATAGTAAACAGTAGCGAGAACTCTTTTTGAAGCATCTAGGCATAAAATATGACAAGAACTTTTGATCCCACAGAAGCTTTCTCATGCTCTATGCATATGACATGCATATGACTTATAGCATTCTCTACAATATCCCTTTATGTATGAGGACTGTGATATATAGTCCAATTAGATAACTGTTCCACCAATAAAGAGATAATTTTGTTTTATTAGTTTTGAGTTGGTTCAGTTGCCAATACATTTTGTTTTTTCAGCTGGCTAAACAATAAATTCAGGAAGCTACTACATGTATTATGTACTTGAAAAATACTTTTTAGAACACAGAAGCAAAAGTTCTTCACTCTATCATTTAAAAGATAATATAGCTAAGCTGAACTAATGCATTTGGGGATGCATTTCTTCCAAAGGGAAAGTATAAGTTATTCGACTTCACTGCCATCACATAATTAGACATTGGAGATCAGATAAAACGTTTTTGCACTTATCACTGGGAACTACAAAGTCTTCAAAAAAATCTAAAAAAATGACTTTTTAGGGCAAATAACCTGTTTTGTAGAAAACTTTTTGTACGTAACAGAGTTGGTTTTAAATCCCAGATTAATGAAAAAAATGAAAATGAAATCATTTTCATAAAATGAAAATGAAAATGAAAAATGAAAATGAAAAAAAATCATTTCACATATATTAATATATTAATAAATATATCAAGTTTATAAGTGTGAAATACCTGGCACATAGCAAATGTTCAATGTGTTTTAGCATTTATCATTATAGGGCTGGTTTGTGTGGCTATTATTGTAAATATTAATATTACTAAACATCGGTCTGAGTCTTTTGGTTAAATCTTTTTAAGAAGATTAGTATAAGACTTTTTTTTTTTTTTACCATGCCAGTTGTATTATAAAGTGGACTATCTCTATAACGTGGGAACGCTGTAGTTCTTGTTAATTTTTTTTATTGTTAGTTTCACCACACAAGATGTCTGGTATCAAACAGTACTTGGCCAGCTGTTTTATTGATGTTGTAATAGTTTTAAATTGGTGGGTAGTGCAAAAAAAGTGAAAATGAACTTTGTGATCCCAGAAACCAGAACCTGTGAATGAGCATAGGTACTAGGTGATAGGCAAAATTTACAGGAAAACCTTTATCGGTGAGGACACAGATAACTGGGATTTTATGTACAGGATTTTAATGGATGCCCTTCTGTATTGTCCTGTCTCACTAAGCAATATCTTCTTTACATGGAGTAGTGGTGTTGAGATTCTAATCACAAACCTCTCCTCATCTCAGAATAAATTTATGTTTGGGCTATGAAAATGAGGAACAGCAATCCTAGCAGAAGACCAGGACGTGATCTTTTGATTGTAGTAAAGAATTGGCAATATAATTATTATGATCTAACTGGCTGGGCCGAGTGATAGATCTCTCTTAATGGTAACATTAGGAAAGATTGTCTAGTTGTTCTTCTGGACATCCCCTTCTCTTTTTATTAACCACCACTCCTGTAGAGGGGTTTAGCGGTACTTGAAACCCACTGGCCTGGGTGGAAGAGTTCCTGCACTGCCTACATCACCTTGTTTCTCAAGGCTGTCTTTACTTTTGGTAAAGGAGAAAGCACTTGGTTGCCATTTCCTTTCTGAGAACTGCTGAGCTGGTAGGGAAGGAAGTAGATGTTCCAAAGTTCTGTCCTGTGGGGGAAGGGTAGGGCTGGGCTGTGCCTCTGAGCACCAGCCTTTTGTGGGGCTTGGTTTCCTGAGTGTCTGGTTCTTCTTTATAAATGTCAATGAAATTTCTGAGTGCTAATCCCATTTCTGGGAACAAATGACTGAGGGTGCAGGGAGTGGCTAAATTTCTTTGTCCAAACTTTTGGCCCCAACTCTGCTCAACATTCTGTTTTCTGTCTACTGTTAACATTTTTTAAAGATTTTATTGGGGAAGAGGAACAGGACTTCATTGGGGAACAGTGTGTACTTCCAGGACTTTTTTCCAAGTCAAGTTGTTGTCCTTTCAATCTTCGTTGTGGAGGGCGCAGCTCTATTCCAGGTCCAGTTGCCATTTCTAGTTGCAGGGGGCACAGCTCACCATACCTTGTGGGAGTTGAACTGACAACCTTGTGGTTGAGAGCCCACTGGCCCATGTGGGAATCGAACCGGCAGCCTTTGGAGTTGGAAGCACGGAGCTCCAACCTCCTGAGCCACCGGCTGGCCCTGACATCTTTCCATTTTTCAGGTGATCATATTAAACTAGAAATCTTAATCAAATGTCCTAAAGGTCACACAGCTAGTAAATAGTTTGAGCCCGGGATGTTTCTGAAGCACATGACCTTTTCATTACATGACAAAAAGAAAACTTTATTCATGCCCTACCTTCACCCCATGGTTATAATGTTTCAGGGTTTCCTACTGCTATATGGTTTTTTGTTTTGATATGTAAAAACAAGTTCATGACTTGATAGCTCATGAAGAAAACTTGAATGCATATTACTAAGGGAAAGAAGCCAATCTACATACTGTATGATTCATACTATATGACATTCTGGAAAAGTCAAAACTATGAAGACAATGAAAAGATCAGTGGTTACCAGGGGTTAGGAGAGAGAGAAGGATGAATAGGTGGCACACAGATTTTTAAGGCAGTGGAACTACTCTGTATGACACCATAATGGTGGATACCCATCATTAAACATTTGTCCAAACCCATAAAATGTACAACACCAAGAGTGAACCCTAAGGTAAATTATGCACTTTGGGTGATAATGATGTGTTAATGTAGGTTTATCAACTGTAACAAACATTTCAATCTGGTGGGGACATTGGTAATAAGGGAGACTACGCATGTGTGGGGGTAAGGAGTATATGAGTATGCAAAATCTCTGTACCTGTCTTTAAATTGTGCTGTAAATCTAAAACAGCTCTAAAAAATAGCCCATTAATAAGAAAGTGTAGAGAAGAAAAGCAAATGGGTGTAATCTGACAGGGGAGGGATGACGAAAACTAAGAAGTTTGAAAAGGAACTTAACTCCGTGTGTATCTTCCTAATTATGGTAGGGTGAAAAGTGCAAGACCAGGTCAGAAGACTTGTGTTGACGTCCCGTTTGCTCACAAGTTGCTGGGTGACCTTCAGCAAACTACCTCACCTTTCCGAGTCTCAACTTAAAGATGGTTAAACTGAGACGGTTGAATTGGTCTCCACGTTCTCTTCTGATCCTAAAATTCCAGACAAGCAGCTAAGAACTCATGCCTTTCTGGTTTCTTCTTCCAACCCCCCCCCAGCCACCCTTGCTTGAAGCTTACTGGACATACTTTTTGACGTACGCACTGGGTTCTAAACATAACAACCGTTCCCCGTGACTGCGGGACTAAAGGGCAGCGGTGGAGGACTGATCTTTAAGGGGGGAAAAATGTAAGCAAACAGGATTGACCGAGCGGAAGAAATCTGCCGAAGGATAACTGGGCAGGGCAATGAGGACGCTGCGCCGCGACGACGGATGCGGGAGACGGGCGGGGAGGCGCCCACTGCGGATTGGAAGGCTGAGGGGGCGGGGCCCGCAGTGACAGCCGGGGAGGAGCGAGGGAGGCTGTGCGGCAGTAGCCGGCCCCGCCCCGCCCCCGCCCCTCCCCTCCCCGCCCCGCCCCGCCCCTCCCCTCCCCCGTGCCTGGCGGGCGGGGCGGCGGGCGTGCCGGCGCTTGGTGACGGCATAAGAGGAGGGGCGTCCGGAGGGTCCCGCGGGCGCCTGGGCGCGATCGGCATTCGCTGTTTGGGACGCTTGGTGCGTGGTTGCCCAGTCTCTGCTCTCTGGTTGCTGTGACAGCCTGTCCTTTCCCGGAGCCCGGGACAGATTGGGCGCTCGCCCATGTGTATGTGAGCGGGACTCTGGGCAGAGGCGTCCCCTCACTGCTTTTTTTTCTGCCTTTTATCCAAAGAAGGGAGCAGTCTGCAGGCTTGCCTTCCTGTTCTCCGGTTGGGAGCGGGGTTGGTGTGCGGAGTGGTTTTTTTTTTTTTTTTTTTTTTTTTTTTTTTTTTTTTTACACTTGTGAGCCTTTTTTTTTTCCTTTTTTTTTTAGGCTCAGTGTCGTCTGGGCTGGTTTCCTCGGTCCCTGACTAACCGCTTTCTGCCCCTTCTCTCGCCACCCCCGCCCAAGGTCGCCCCTCCGCCCTCGCCCCTGGCCCAGGAGGGTGGGAAGCTTTGTCCCACTCCCTTCCCACCCGCGTCTCCGCAGCCGTAGCCGCACCTGCCTCAATATGAATGGGGTCAACGACCCACCTTTTTTTATAAAAGATATTAAGCCCGGATTGAAAAACTTAAATGTCGTCTTTATTGTCCTGGAGATAGGTAAGTGGGGTCCATAGCCCTCCCCGCAGGCCCCTGTGCGTCGCCGCCGCGAGCCGGGGACTCCCTCCCCCTCCCTTCCCTTTCCCCTCCCCCATCCACGTGGTCCCTTGGCCCCCGCCAGGGCTCAGATCCTACTTGCGCCGAGTACCCGGGACTCGACTTCCCACCTTTCAGGTGCATTAAGATCCCGGAGGAGGAGTTAGCCTTTCTGGAAGTCCTCATTATCTAATAATACACCTCTTCCCCCCACCCCCCTTTGATTTTTAAATCCTCACAGGACGCGTGACCAAAACCAAAGACGGCCATGAAGTGAGATCATGCAAAGTAGCAGATAAAACGGGCAGCATCACTATTTCCGTGTGGGATGAAATCGGAGGTCTTATACAGCCAGGGGATATTATACGGTTGACCAGAGGGTAGGTGTACATAAAAAGGGGCATGTGGGGGAGAGTGACTAAGTAGCAGTCTGTGGAGTCGGAATTGGCTGACGCTCAGGACCTTGGCAAGTTCCGAAGTTTCGTGTCTTTTCTGTGGGCCACTCCCAGGGAGTTTTGAGCCCCTATGATGGTAACTTTGGATGGTGGACAGAGTTGGGATGTAACAACCTTGCATTTAAAAGCACCAGTTTCAGCCAGGAATCTTAACACCCCCGCCTCCCCAGTCCCTGCCCCTCAGTTCGCAGGTTAAATAGATTTTTAAATACTGTTCTGGGATTGTTGAGTCTTTAGTAGGTTGAAAAGATTACTGTAGTCAATACTTTATCTTTTTTAGAAATAATTTAATATAGTTGTCAGTTATTTTCCAACCTTTTCTCCCTTTTAATGACTTGAAACCCTGCCAATATTTTACTTGTACTTATTTTAGAAGGGAAGTTTACAATATCTGGAAGGCACATTCTCGAAAATGATTCTTGTGCCTATTGCTGTAAGGTCAGAGGTACAAAAACCAGAATGATGTGCAGAATATGTTTGGCAGAAAGACATGTATCTATACTTACATCCAAAAGAGTCAGTTGGAAATTGGCTTTTAAAAATAACGTAGCACCACCTTTTTTTTGTTTGTTTGGCAATTGGACTGCCTTTTAAAATTGACCAACTCCTTCTTAGGAAGATAAAAGGCAAAAAAAGGGTCTTAAAAAACAGATTTTGGAAGCTTTGTGGTCAATAAAATTATAATAATTTATTGGTCATAGCTATAGGAAAAGTGGATGGAAATTGATGTTGGCATAAGTAAATAGGATCTCAGAAGTGTTGGATCACTCTGAATGTAGAAGCTGAGAGCCTTTTGGTAGTATCTTACAAGCCTGACGTTTTCAGGAAGTGAGGTTGAGTAATATCATCAAATAAGGAAGTGAGACATTTTATTCTCATATACTGACTCATTATGACACTGATTGTGCCTTTTAAACTTCCACATCTTTCACTTACACAAAAGAGAATTCCTACTTGGAAGGGTGTGGTAAGGATAAGCATAATTAAAGTTTTTTTTGGCTGCCAGAGTATCTAGTGCTTGAAAGTATTTTATACACTGTAAACAGCAATTCAAATATTTCATATTTTGTAGTCACAGAAAGTACATAGATGTGTCTGTCCAAAAAATTGTGCAAAGACTAAATTTAGTAGACATAGTATCTATAGATTTTAAGGGAGAATATGGTTACCAAGGAATACAATTTAAAGGAAAATTCAAAACTAAAAAAAACTTTTATTTCCTAACTTCAGTATGACTTTGACGTTATTATACTTCATCAACTTCCTCTTCTGTAAAATGGGAATAATTATATCATACTAAAATAATGCATTCAGCAGAGTGGCCCATTGTAAGGCCCTTAAATTCTGGTTGAATCTAAGAAAGGTGGCTTTTGAAGACAGGTATAAATCTAAATAATGGTAATTTAAATATTGATATGTTTGTAAGAATACCGTGCAAATGTTGATCTCATTATTGAAACAAGTGAAAGTGTTTTAATTGTAGTAACTGAAGTTTTTTTCTCAAAATAGGCATTAAGTTTTACTTTAGTAAGGTGAAATATTAGTGCACTTTCTCCTAAGTTACTTTTTTATCTACTCTAAAGTTGGTGAATGGAGTCTTTAATGAATAACCCTTACTAAATGAAGAAAAATAAATATATAATGTGGAATTAGTATAATAAATTTTTATTACTTATATTAAAAGATGAATTACCATTATACTTAGTTAAAATTTATCATTCTAAGTCATGAAGTTAACCACAGTAGTTGTACAAAGAACCACTGAAAACCAAACCTTGAACTGATTTTATAATGTAAATTTACATTTTTCTTAGATTTGTGTATGTTATTTTATCTAATGATGCTGTCTGCATTCAAAATTGTTCAGAGCAAATAATTGCTCAGCCAAGTTGGTGCTAAAAATTACAGGTTTGGAAAGGCAATAGGTGAAAGATTTATGATCTTTGTTTTTTTAGCTCCTTGATTAAATTTTGCCAAATTTTTGGTAGCTTGAGAACCCTATGTGTTTTATGGAGGCAAAGGAAAAATTATATAAATATCTGATTAGACCAAGTAAATAAGTGTAAAACAACACTAGGGTGTTGATTTTATATATCCTGTGATGGAAAAATAATTTCTGCTTGAATGTCTGCAATTGTAAGTTCTCCCTTTGTTAACTGACTGAAGATGTGACCTTTGGAGTATAATAATGCTTGCTTTGCAGAAAGACTTTGTTTTCTAAGGTTAGTTATAGTTTAGATGACTGTGTCAAAATTTGGCAGTGGAATTTTCTTTGTATTATTTCTTAATAAATAACAAGTTAATCAAAGTAATTGTTTTGATTTGGTATGGTAGACAGAGGGTTTGATCCCCACCCACACCTAATATAAAAAATATAGTATAAAAATTTACTTGATTGAAATAGAAGAGAATAGACATTTTTACAGAACTGATATTTCTTTTCTTTGTAGGTATGCTTCCATGTGGAAAGGATGTCTGACACTTTATACTGGAAGGGGTGGAGAACTTCAAAAAATTGGGGAGTAAGTATTAAAGTGCATTTAATGTAATGGAATAAATTACAAGTACCTACCAAAATAATGGGTAGGTGTAAACTGTAAACCTTTTCCTTGGCTTGTGTTTAACTGGTAAACTGAATGCCTTCAGCAAAGTCACTACTGTGTTTCCCCGAAAATAAAACCTAACCGGACCATCAGCTCTAATACATCTTTTGGAGCAAAAATTAATATAAGACCCAGTCTTATTTTAATATAATGTAAGACTGGGTATAATATAACATAATATGTGATATAATTTATTTATATATATATATGATATAGTATAATACCCGGTCTTATGTAATATAAGACCGGGTCTTATATTAATTTTTGCTCCAAAAGATGCATTAGAGCTGATGGTCCGATTAGGTCTTATTTTCAGGGCAACGCTGTATAAAAATAACTTTCCATGTTTGTATGAATTGAACAGCTATCAGTACTGTTTTCTGTGGTTGAGAATGTCAGTTATTTCTGGCAAAGAGCATTAAGAAGCTGCACTTGAGACAAGCCCCAGGGAGGCCATTTCTGCAGGCTTTGGGAATGTGCATTTTTCAGGTGTCACAAGTGCCATTTGAAATAGGTTCTGTCTTCTAGTAAATTGCCACATAAGAAGTTAGGTATGGGTTTTGACCATATGTTTAAATTTTCTTTTACTCTGTTGATGGGTGAATGTGTACTCATGGTAAAAGGACTTGCAGCAATGACAATTGAAGTCCTGTATTTATCCACAGTCTAGGTACCGTACAGGCAGCCGCATTGCGAGCTTCCATACACTACTACCTTGGTAATCTCCACCCTGACTTGGAGGAACCATCCTCTCTAGGGGTGTAAAGGTAATTCAGCCTCTGTGCTAGCCTAAATATTTGGGATGTACTCATAAAGTATGGTGTAGGCAATAAGTCAAATTATTAGTCCATTCTATTTGGCTAATGCTTAAACATCTACTTAATTCCCATTAAATTGGAGGATACTTAAAGAGAAAAGTCACAAGTGGCACCAATAAATAAATAAATACATAACATATTCTCTTCCACACTGCAGGGATAAGGTACTTTGTGTGGAAAAATAAGCAATCTTGCTAGCTGTTCAAGATCAGAAACTGGTAACACTTTGTCTTTGTTTGCTAGGAGGAAAATTAGGATTCACTTAATGTTTGTATTTAGAGTGGTTATAGAGCAATGTGTAATGAAAGGTCTTAGCATCAGTATTACTGAAAGATTCAGTATCCTGTCCTGACTTTTATGATAGAGAAATGTTTATAATGGAGGTCAGTTATGTAAAGAACCACTGGGGGGTCACTGAGTTCTTAGTGACTTTGTCAGGATCAGTCTATCATTTATCAAAACTATTTCTGATTTCCTATTTATGGGGTGAGGAGCTAAAAAAAATGCTTGTGTGTAATGTTAATATATACCATAGTCAACTAATAAGGAATACACTGTTGTCTTGATAGCCAGTTGTCTTTATTCATGCCTGGAGAATTCACTCTTAACCTTGAATGATTGATTATCTTTGCAGATTCACAGTGATTGGTCAAAAGAGGGACTGGATGAGAGTGTGTGAATGGATCAGTGCAAATCCATCACCACTGCTGGAAAAACCACTCTGGAACCCTAAACATGGTTCAGTGGCATCAGCCTATGTGGAAAAACAGGACAAATATGTGTTTCTGTGTCCTTGATCTTTGACACAATTTATTTTTGCAATATAGAAGAATTAAAATACAAAATAGGACGTTTCGTACATTGTAGGCAATCAAATATTTGGTGTTTTTATGGAACATAAGCATTTAGGAAGTTTCTGTTACAAATGAATAGAGTTAGTTAACATGCTGCTTTTTAGTTAATCCATTTGACACCTAAATTCTTCATTTTCCTGTAAGTTATGCAAGAAGGGTTGATTAGCAGATTTTAGAAGTCATTTAACTTGTCCTTTTTCTTTCAGATTTTGTATGGTTTATTCAGAAGTGCCAAATTTCAGTGAGCCCAATCCAGATTATCGAGGACAACAAAACAAAGGGGTAATTAATCCAAATGCATAGTGTATTTTTAGGATTAGGCTAATGTTTGACCATGTACTATAATTCTATAGCGAGGTTGCCAGCCTTGTCATACCCAGAGCATAATGAAGACAATTTAAAAAGGAAACTTTTAAAAGTCATTTTCATTTTGTACATTTTGTGAGTCTGAATATATATCTGTAGTGTCATACATTAAATATGTGCCATTTAGCACTTTGAGGAGTGAGGAGTAATATTAAGAAATACAATAAGATGAAAGGTTTGGGAAACATTCCTGAATATTTTAACATTGCATAGATTTGGATAAATCTTTTAAAAATTTGCTTAAGAAAACCTTAAAAAAGTTTAAAAAGGATACAATATTGTTATAATAAAGTGAACATGTTTTCTTCTTTAAATTTTTTTTTAAACCTGCATTTGGTTAAATGAAAAAAAAATTTTTTTTTAGGCACATAGTGAACAGAAGAATAATTCCATGAATAGTAATATGAGTACAGGTACATTTGGACCAGTGGGTAAGATTTTTTTCTTTCATAATTGTGATCAGTTATAAGAATTAAGGGAATATCTCTTACGAAAAATTTAGAGGAAAAAATTGTCATTAGGCATAAATTAGAACTAAAAGGGACCCATTGGTAAACAGGGAATTTCCAAATTGCCGATTTTCTAGAAAACAGATATCCTATTAATTTAGTGAGCACATTATATATTTAAACATTTGGGCCAGTTACTGGGAATACAGTGGTGAACACTAGCTAAATCTAAGTTTTGGTGATGTGTCATGTTACTTTTCCATTGACTTCCATAAAATTTCTGTAATCTAGTGTTTATTTATAATAGATGCAGAATTACTGGTTATTTTTGTACACTGAAAAAGCCTTTTGTCTTCAGACTAAAGCTCAGCTTAATTTTTCACATGCTGATAACTGCCTCTTTAAAAGAGTAGCCTTTACCCCTCAAAGATCTTCAGATGTCATTTTAATGCTTCTTGTAGCCATGTTAAAGGTTTTTTGAAGTCTTAAATAACCGAGGAAAAATATTTTGTGATTGCAGTTCATTAGGGTGGGTGAAGTTTTATTTGAATTGATAGCTACATGTTTTGGTACAGCTGATGATCATTATATTATGGGAATCACATTGTGGGGAAATACTTTGCTGTCTTTTCCTTTAAAAAGTTAGAATTATATTGTCTCCTTTGAAACGTCATTAACCATATTTGAACCAAATGCCAGTAATTATACACCATTTGCCCTTTGTTTTTCTCCTATAACGTAGGCAGTGCATTCATTACCTGTGCCTTTTTTCTAGCGCAACAATTTCTCATTCTCTTGCCCAAGTTGCTCTTTTTTTACTTTTCCCTATTAATACAGCATCAACTTAATATATTTACAGTCATCATATGCTTGAAAAAACCTAGAACCCACATTGAGTTTTTTCTAGTAGTTTAAAAATAAAAGTATTATCCCCCCCTATTATTTGTAAGCATTACTAGCATGTGTTAGAACTTCAAATAGGTGGAACTCTATAGATCAGTATCTGAAAATGGTGATGAAGTTTTGTATTTTTTTTTTTTTTTAGGAAACGGGGTTCAAACTGGCCCAGAATCAAGGGGATGCCAATTTTCATATGCTGGTAGAAGCAATGGCCGGGGACCAATAAACCCACAGCTACCAGGAACAGCTGCTAATCAAACGGTCATGAGCACACTAAGTAATGGCAGGGACCCTAGGAGAGCCTTGAAAAGATGACCTATGCCAAGTGCTCACATGTGGTTTTTGAACTATATGCCCTACTTGAATACTTACTGCACTTTTATTTATTGTTAACTGTGAAAACTATGTTCTTTATCGGTTTCCTTTTATGTTTTTGGTTTGTTAACAAGGGTGGTTTGTTTTTATAGCAACACTGTTAAGCTACTCAAGTCTCCTATTGAAGAATGGGAACACATTGAAAAGTAGGGGCATTTAATTTTAGAGCAAATAAGTCTTTGGATATTCTCTAAAACACCTGCACCCATTTCATGGGTGAGTTACTCAAGACATCAGCATTATAGCCTCTATGAGTCTATCTTCTGCATACATTTTGTAACATAAAATAAGGCTTAGTGGGAGATGTTCTCTGTCTTAAATTCAGATGTTGCCAACTAAAACAATAGCCACCAAAAACAAAAACAAAAAACAAAAAACCAGTGCTAACAGTGATTTACGAGTGTTTATGACCCCAGGAATGATTGACGTTTTCATTGAATGACTGCCATTAAGGTTTTCAAGGACAGAATCATCCTAAACTCTTGTTTTAGTACCAAAACACATATTCTTTACCAGAATGATGGAGTAGAATGTGATCTGTAGTATAACAAGTGATTTTTTTAGAAGAAAGCTACAATTACTTTATTTTAGGGTCGTCTATTTGTTATCAACTTTGTGCATTACAGTGAGGGGAAATTTAAAACTGAGGCCTTGAATATTTATTTTTTGAAGCCACCATGTCAAATATTAAAGTATAATTTGAGGAAGTTATAAAGTTATAATAAACATTAATTATTTATAAAAATTATGGGAGATAAACATAGTGAAGGCAATTCAAATTGAATTCATGGAGAAATATGCAGCCTTAAATTATAGGGTCATAGGTACTTGGAAAAACTCAGCCTGGAGTAAAAATCATGGATACTTACTTTATTTGAACGTTTTGTGTGTGTGTGCGTCTATGTGTGTGTGTGTGTGTGTTCACAGTTTCTGAACACAATTCACAAAGCCTTATCAGCAAAAGTTAAGACATGGCTCTCTCAAAGAAGCAAATATAGCTTTATTCAGAAATGTAAAGGTAGAGTTTATTTATGTGTTGTAAATGGTCCCCAGTTCCACTTTTTATTGTAGGGTGGATAACTGGTAAAATTTTCCTTTGTTAGAATTCAACTCTTTTTCAATATTATCTCTTGAATAAAAACTTGCGTTGATGTTAGCAGACCTACCTTATTTTTGCTCTTTCAGTGATTTACAATGGAGAGCCAGTACATTTTACTGTAGTAATGAGGACTTCAGCCTGGCGATGACTTAGCTCTGCATTTGTTGCTCTGTCCTTTTCCCCCACCTCAAATCCCCAAATAATTTAAGTAGACTTTGTTTCCTGAAGATTCCATAGTGTTTGAATATAAAATTTGTGCCAGATAAAATTTGTTTGCTCTAATTCAGAGCATCTAACAAATACTTGAGTCCATGCTATGTATCAGGCACTATGAAGAGAGTTAGGGTTAGAGGAAATAATGAATGATCTCAAGGAGCTCATTTATGGTTTATAGCACTTCAGTAATGGCTTTACATATTATAGAAAGAAGTTTTACTTTGTTTATATACTGATGATTATAGTTAATTTGGCTTCCTGACTAATATTTTCTTAAGATGTTTACAAAATTACAGAATTTGGAGTAAAGAAAAATCGAATTAGTATGTAAGTTCTCTTTTAAATCTAAGTAGTGGGAGGAACAATAACACTAAGTTATTCATGGGAGAAGAGAGTGTTAAAGGTGATTTTAAAAGAATTTTGGAGTTTTGGAAAATTAAAATATAAGTGGATTGCTGAGCTGCCAATTCTGGCCTCATTATCTCTTCATTGTGTGATGTTGGGCAAATTATTGTTTTTGAAATCTCTGTAAGCCTTAGGTTCTACAACTATAAAAGCAAGTAAGTAATATCACAATCTTATAGAGTTACTTAAGATTTTCCATGTAAGTGAATAGAATGATTTCTGGCACACAATAAGCAGTTGAATGTTTGTTGTCTAGTCATACCTCAAGAAGAGAAAAAAATGCAGGGTTAGGTGTAGAAGTGTTGCTACTCTTTAACATGTTGAGATTAAATAGAGAAAAACCTAAGCTTTTACGTTTGTAATTGACACTTGCTTCAATAATCTAACCTTGTTGTTCTGTGTTTTTTATTAACAAATTTTTGTTTTCTTAAGGGAAGCCTCCAAAAGCAAAGCAAAGTGAGTTACAATCCATAATGAATATTTGCCTTACCAGCCTGCTTGGACAGTTTTCAACAAGAAGTTAAGAGGAAGCAAATTCTCTGCCTTCCTCTTTCCTGATGCTTTCAGCTTTCAACTTATTTTTAAATAAGTTTAAACACCTACTGGAATCAAAAACCATTTAGTTTAGAAATACACACTCCTAGGATTGAGTCCCATTTCATTTCTACAAAACAGTTCTGAAGTGCCTGGAAGTCTCATTGACCAGCTGGCTCCTCCTGTTGGGTCACGTTCTTTAGGGAATTGCTATAGTACAGAAATGGAAACATGAAACCCTAAGTCCAGATGATGATGATGGGTAATAGTGAAGGCTGCAGTGTGCTTTCCCATTAGCATTTAAACAGTTAGGTTTTCCTATAGTATACCAACTCTTGCTTTGTTCCTGTAGGTTTAGGGATTCTGTTTTAAATGGGAGGACAGATTAACTTGAGGATACCTGGAATATTTGCAGTGCTGAGTAGTTGTCACTTGTATTTTAGCATTTAATATTTTAAAATAATGTTTGATTTTATTGGTTGAGTAATAATGCCAAGGGAATGATGCTGAACACATCGATGTGAAGTTAGTAAATTTACAGTTTATGATACGAAAATGTTTATAGTGAGGTAATTAATTGGCCCTATAAAGAGTCCTCAGAAGGTACAGATTGTATATCATATCAGTCTGAAGACAACAGTGGCAGTTGTTAGTTGAAGTTTATATAGATCTGACATTCTACTTTAGTTAGAGAAATGACTTCCCTTTTCTAGTGTCATTAAGGTAATGACTGCTCCAAGCAATTTTAGGCTGCTGTGACTCTTACTAATCTAAAGATCCTTCAATGTGTCTGGAAAGAGTCTACAAGACAGCAAACCTGAAAACAGCATCGACATGGAACCCATTTCCAAACTTAAGTCTGTTCTTTCCTCTAGGCTTATTCTTGGGATTACTTGCCCTTTGATGGCTTTTTTTTTTTTTAAATCTATTTTTCCTGATCTTAATTTTATCTGCTATCTGATGAGAGTCTGAACATTTCTAGTAGAAAGAGGTTCCCAGTTATTCCCTAGTGTGGGTTCTATGATAGGAAAATGCAGATATATTTGTTCATGCTACATCTGTGTACTGAGGTTCCAGCCAGTGATTAAATTTGGGGTAATTAAACAGTCCACATTTCACAAAGTAGTTACAGTGATTAACAGTTAAAGGTATGCTTCTGAGAAAGTCAGGTTGTGACCTTTGAAATACAGCACTGTTGTTAGTCCCTGAGGGAGAAGCTAGGAAAACATTGTACTTTCCAGGCATATTCAACTTTTCTCCAAATTCCTTGAAGTTTGCTTTATTAGGGATACACCAGAGTTTGTATTCAAATACTGTAACCAAAGTACTTCAGGTTTCTGAGCTAAAAGGATCTAATGATGGTTTCTCAAAGCACAAGTTAAGGAGCAGACCAGAGAAAATCCAGTCCAGAATATCTGACAAGCCATTTATTTTACATTTTTTTTCTCATCAAGGACATAAGAGCTGTGTACCACTAGGAGATAACTGTTGCGATGTAAAGAAAAGGAACATTTTAACAAGTTTGACCAATAGACATTTAAGCCCTCTGGAAGGCCTTGATAGGTAACCCACAATGTTATTGTGGCTCCCCAGGTTTTAAGAGTCTGCCAACCCATGGCTTGGTGACTTGCTATTGAACTGTAACAATAGATACTTGGCACAGCAGTCCTCACCTTCATGCTGTACTTACTGCTTAACTTCAACTGAAGGGCTATTGATATGTCTTTAAAAACCAGTTCTTTAACCATTTCCAATCAGAAATGCAGTACATTTTGTGTATTTTACTCCCTCAAAATTTATTCTGGACATAAAAGAGATGGTCCAGTTCTTGGTCCATACATCGAGTATGTGTGAAATAAAATCCTCAAAGAATGGTTTATAAACCACCTATATGAGATGCTCCCCAGGAACTTAGAAATGTAGAAGTGTGACTTGCTTCTCTGCTGTACCAGAAAGAATTTTATGAGCTGCACTTGAAACAAAGATTGGAGAATTTTTGTCTCCTGCCCTTGACATCTCCCCTTAACACAGCAATAACTTTACTTTGAAGCATGTATATAGCTCCTGAGCTGTCACCTTTGTGAGGCTAGAATATACCCAAATTCTGGATTGTAAAACATGGAAAACTTAAAAGCATACGCCTCCAAAGGGCAGAATTTGGTAAAGCTAGGTAGTCCCAAACAATCAAGTTTGAGGATGGATAGCCTCTGGATGTGAGTACTGTGAGTTTTGAATTGGGTTAAAATAGAATTATATCAACGTTAAAATTGTTATAGTAGAGTCAAGCTGTTTCTATCTAGGACTATATAGATCAAAGTAAAAAACTTCCCCCTCGGTTTCTATTTAAAATTGTATTAAATAGGTTTTATTGTTGCTTATCTCAGCAAATATATTTGCATCATCATCTACCTTCCTCTCCCTCAGAGCTTTCCTCTATTCCCTGCTTTATTATGTGGAGAGAGGCTGGTCAAATTGGAAAGTAGTTGGGTAGGAGATATGATAAACATTCCAGAGAACATCACTTAAGAGATCCTCATCCTGTTCTGTATAGATGGGCAGCTGCAATAAGTGTTTTCCACCAACAATATGCAAGGCATTTGACTGCCGTGTGGTGCTGGTTTTGTTTCAAATATAAACCTAGTAGATCTCTGACCTAAGTCCCCGGACTAAAGGTGGAAAACGAATAAAAACGGTAGTCAGCACAACTAGTGCCATCTACTGGGTGATTACTATATAGTTTCCGTAGTTCAGGAATCTGGGTTAATGGCAAAAGGTTCCATTGTCCCATTAGATAAGAGTTTTTGTCTGATGGTTTTAAGCATGCTACAAAAGGTCATTACAAGATAGTTGGACCATCTGTTTAATTCTAAGTTATGAACAAGCAACACTGACGTCAAAAGAAAACTCCCCTCAGTTCAGCAGATTCCTTAAACCCTGAACTGCCCCTAAAGCTACAGGAAATGGAAAAGGTGAAATGTATTTTCATTAACATTTGTCAATACTTGTGGAAGTATAAACTTAAAAATACCTTTCACTGGGTGATGTTTTGGTAAAAACGAAGTGGAATAGGTTTTTTCTCTACTAGTAGTATTTTGTCAAATCCTGGCCAAATGACTGTTGGTCTTATTGTTGTATTAGCTTTTCAGACCATAACCTATTTTAAATGTTAGAGACAGTGCTTGGTGAAAAGAACATGGTTTTGAGCCAATGAGATCTAGGTTTGAATCCTAGATCTGGCTCCATGACCGTGAGCCTCGTTATAAAATGAGGATAATGGGGCTACATACTCCCACAGCTATGAGACCTCCGTCAGGCAATATACAAAAAGTCTCCATTGCTAGGGCTAAATAAATGTTAAGCTTTTTCCCAGTAGCAATGGAAATAAGGCAAATACTGGTCATTATACCATTATTAGAAGACGATCTCTTCTATAATTTGAAAATTTAAGCAATTTATATAAATTGCTTAATAAATGACAAATTAGGATGAAAAAAACCACGTCAGTTTCTTAGTCTTCTCTGGCCACAGGCAGGTATGCTGATGACTGAGCATGACCGCATGCAGAGTTGAGTCTTTACAAAGATCTGCTCAGTAGCTGAGTACCATGTGCTATTTTTCCATTCATCTTTGCCCAAAGGGTAAGGGCATGATTATGAAAGTACAGAGGAAGAGGGAGGACGTGTAGGACAGGTTTTGTGCCAGAGAGGTGGTCGATGGTCAAGGAGAAGGCACGGGGTACAGTGGAAAGAAGCTGTATTCCCAGTGTCAGCTCTCAGGGTTGCTGCACACCCCGAGTGCAGACTAATTCACTTCTGATAAAGCATTGGGTAACTGCTAACATTTTATTCTGAAAAATATTTCAAACATATAGGAAGGTTGACAGAATTTTAGTGGAAGCACCTGTGTGCTCACCGCCTAGATTTTACCATTAACAGCTGACTAGACTTGTTTTATCACATTCATCCATCCATCCCATTCATCTATTTTTAATCCATTTCAAGTAAACTGCACACATCAGTACACAAAATATTTCAGTATGCCTGTTCACTAGAGTTCAATATTTTTCAGTTTTTAGTGTAAAATTTACATACAAAGAAATGCACCAATCAGGTGGACATTTGTGAGTTAACAAATGTCTACACCTGTGTAACTCAAACCCCTATCAAGATACAAAACATTGCCATCCGGAAACTTCCCTCCTGTGCCTTCCCAAGTCAAACCCTTCCCCACAGCCCCATTGGTGGCCACTCTTCTGATATTCAAAAAAAAATAATAATAATAATTCTTAACTAAAGGGAGATGTTTCATATGTGCCAACGTGAGCTCATTGAGTTGCATAACTCCAACCATGCCATAGTAAGCTCAAACCAGCCACCTCACACACATCAGAAATGGGATCCCAAAGACCTTGCTATTTTTCATTTTTCCCTTGTTTCAGTTAGCACCAGCTCTGCCCTTAATATCTATTTTTCCCCTCAAGATTTATACCTGGCACCCTCGACTGGCGCAGAAACTGCTGAGCAGGAGGACTTGCAGTCCTAGGACTGTGCTGGAATGAGTTGGCTGCCTGGGACATACTACCATATTTCTGTGAAAATAAGACCTAGCCGATCCATCAGCTCTAACCTGGTCTTATATTGTACAAGACCGGGTCTTACATTGTGGTAAAATACGACCCGGTCTTACATTAATGTTTGCTCCAAAAGATGCATTACAGCTGATTGTCCAGCTGGGTCTATTTTTGGGGAAACACGGTATGTTTGCATGATTAAAAAAATAAAATACAAAGACAAGTGATAAAAACATTTGTAATTTATACCATTGACAAAGGGCTATTATTTCTAAGACAGTAAAAGCTTGTAAAAGTACAGACCAATCACATGGAAAATAGACAAGAAATACAGGCAATTTATAGAAAAAAATTAAAATGGCTCCCAACTTATGAAAAGAATGCTCAATGAGAGATGCAAATTAAAATGCCATTACTCATTTTTAGATTGGCAAAATATATAAAAGTTTGAAAACATACTTTATTGGTGACATGATGAGAACCAGGCACTTTCATTCATAGTGGAGGGAATGCAAACTGTCTAATCCCTAGGGTTGGTGGAGGGGGAGGGTTTGGAAGTTTTACATTTGAGTTTGACCCCAGGATCCTGCCCCTGGGGACCTATCTCTGTGCAGATTGCCAGTGCTGTTAGAATCCCCTGCCTGCATGCACATCCTCCATGACCCTGGTCTTGACCCTGTTCCCAGGACTGTAGCGAACTTAACGCAAGCAGACAATTGAAAGGTACTGTGCATTGGGACTTGCTTTTTCTTGATGTCCTTGGAACCCTGAGAGTGCCAGTGGAACATATAAATGAGTGCTAGCTAGCCTGCTGGAGGATGAGAGGCCACTTGAGGCAACTTGGCCGACAGCCTGCCAACCTCTGGACAGGTGAATGAGTCTATCTTAGATTATCCAGCTCCAAGTGAGTTGCCAGGTGACTTCAGTAATAGGAACATGAGCAGCAGAAGGAAGGACAGGGCTGAGCCCTGCCCAAACTGCTGACCTACTGGATCTTGAGCTAAATGATGTTGCTTTATGCCACCAAATTTTGAGGTAGTGTGCTATATGTAGCAAAAGCTAACAGATACAATACTAAAGATACACGGGCAAAAATATGAAAGGACATGTTCACTGAAGCATTGACTATAATAGCAAAAGACTGGAAACAACTCGAATATCTACCAATTCAGGAATGGTTGAATACACTACAGTGCATTCACTCAGTGGAATATTAAGCAGCTGCAGTAGAAATTCTCTCCATACTTTTTGAAGTGATGTTTAGGATACGTTAAGTGAAAAGAACAAGGTATAGAATAATACATATCATGTACTTCCTTTTATTCGAGAAGAGGAATGTAAATTATTTGCTTTTGTTTTTTAAAATGGAGGAATTGACAAATTATTTCTTAAAGAAAAAAGAAGGGGACACAGATGGAAGCTAGAATTCACTTAATATTCCTTGTTTTGTAGATATAATTTTAGAATCATGGAAATGTTTTACATATAGATGTATATACACACACATATATAAAACCAAGATAAAAATTCATATATAAAGCAAAAGCAAAATGAACATTCTGTTGATGGCTTAAACTCACAGAGAAGAATTATTTCAAGTATTTTAAAAACATGGTCATTTGTCTATACATTCTTGTTGGATATATCCTAAAGTAAAAATGAATTAGGAAGAAATATTAATATTATTAATGGTAATGTTATTCTAAATCGATTATGTATATTTTTCACAATAAATAAAATGCACAGTTTGTTAATGGTGTTAGGAATCAAGAAAACACAAATATAAAATCAAAGACGCTGAGTAAAATTCTAAATATAATTACAAATTTGAATTGGAAATGTCACTATGAAGTATATCGTGTTTCCTTAAGAAAAGTGACATTTTCCAAAATAATTTTGGAAGAATTGGTGAGAAACTTTTTGAGAGATCTAGTTGACAGTTCAGGATTCCCTTGATTAATAACAAAAAAATAGACAACCACACATTATGCACCTTCTGATATGAAGCAATAAGAAGTACTAACACCCGTATTCTTTCAAAAAAAATTGAACCTGAAAACAAATTGAACCTGAATCTATTTAAGTCTCTAGATCTAACTACTAGTTACAGGAGGCACAGGGTACAGAGGAGCAAGTTGAACAATATCATGGGAAATTACAAGCCCAACATTCCCGATTTCAACAAATCAATTGTTAGAAAAACAAAGGAAGAAGGTGGGTGATTGTAAAAACACTTAAGAGAGACGTCAATCAAATGTAATATGTGGACTCTTTGAATTTTGACTAGAAGAGAATCCACTGGATAAAAGCATTTATTAGACATTTGGGGAAATTTGAACAGGGATCAGATCAGATGTTGGTATTAAGAAATTAGTCCTTTCTTAATGCAGTTTTGTGGCTATGTTCAAAGAGTCCTTATGTTTTGGCGTTAGGTAGGTTCTGTATCAGTTGATGTAGTCAGGAAAGAAACCACACAGTCCTATGAACAGAGAAAGTTTAATATAAATAATTATTAGTATCAGGAAATGCACTATGAAGGAATACAGCAAACATTAGAGAATAGAGAAGAGGAGATACAAGGAATAGCCAAAATTTCCAGGGCTGAGAGAGAACACCCAGGTAAAGAACAACCCCCCCCCCAACCCTCCCCACCGCAGTGATGAGATCCAGATCTCTTCGGAGACGTTGAGTTCTTGGGCCTCCTGGATGGCAGAGAAGTTCACTGGGCCGGTACCGCCTAGGGGTGGCCACCCAACTCCATGGGAAGACACCTGTGAGGCCCACTGGGAAGCTGGCTGAAATGCCAGCAGAACTCCCCGGAAAGCCACCCATTGGGTGCTGCTGAAACTCTCTGGGAGGTGAGTGCCACCGTGTGTCTCAAGAGCTGGAGCTGCTTTCAAGAACAAGCAAGGGAGTGCACAGCGGGACCGGGAAGAGATGCCCCTTCCTCTTCTATTGCCCCTCCAGTGTCCTCTACTGACAAAGCTTAACATCTTGCCAGCAGGCAAAAGAGAAATGTTTATAGGGTCCAGCTCTGCATCACACAAGGAACAAAGAAGGGTGGATTTAGAGCTAAGGAGGGTTAAATTGATAAGTGGCACAAATACTGACTTATTTATAGATAAAATGAGAGGATGTCTCTAATTTGCTTCAAAATAATCCTGTGTTTGGGCATATAGATGAAAGAAGATTATTTACATGTTGATTATTGTTGAGGACTGGCATATAAGGGTTTTTATACTCTTCTCTGTACTTTTTATATATGTTTATCTCATATAGATGAGGTATACATATGTTTATGTGTATGAGAGCTGTATATAATAGAGATTTATATGTTTGTCACATACATATGAGATAAACATATAAATGCATTTGTATGCATGTATATATAAATATTCCCTACTCATTTTCATTATAAAAAACATTTAAAAAATGTGAATTGACATATTATCTGTCTCTAGGAAGCTTAAGCTTTCTATTATAATCTACCAATCAAGGACTGGTCAGTCAACCTTATGCAACCTGAGTATACGCAGACTGCCTGATTATGAGTGAGAAAGAGATTTCCCTCCTGTTGGTAAGTTGGGGCTCCTATTGGTATATACCGATATAGGTATATACATATTCTTAACATTGAAAGGGGCCGAAATTTGCCCTGAATGAGTTCCTGTATATTAAAGACTTAAAGAGTGCCTAGAATATTGTAATTGTTATGTTAAGTGGTTTGTTGTTATTATTTCACGTTAATGATTTCCCCACCATCAGCCAGCCTGAAATATGCCCTACCGCTGGTGAGGTCTCTCCTGTCCTGAGTTAGTAGGTATTATCAAGACTCCATATAAACCAGGAATTCAGACCTTGGACTCTTGAAGGAACTGACTAGTACCTAAGAGTATCCCTTTTCCCTCTGTTTGTCTTACTGGGGAAGCGGAAGCAGGGGCATTGCCTGCCTCAGCAAATGCAGAAATAATAGAGGGCCTGCCAGCAGTGCCAAGCGCAGGAAGGCGGGGACTGCAAAAGTGCAGGTCGCAGTGTGGGCACCAGAGTCTCAGGGCACAGCAGGGCCCTGAATGGGGGCAGGTGCTGATGGGAGCTTGGAGGAGCTCAGAACCAGCAAGGACAGTGTGGTCATCGTGTAGGTACCTACAAGGGCGCAGGAAAGTGGGTGACACATCTTGCCACGTGATGAGGGTGAGGTAGGTGTTGTAGATGCGAAAAAGTTTAACAGCTAGTGGGAGGAAGTTGTTTGAAGTTTGGCTGGAGATGTTGGAGGGAGGTCTTTCATCTACTGCCCCCTTGGGGGTGGCGGTGTGTGTGCGTGTGTGTGTGTGTGTGTGTGTGTATGTGTTTGTGCGACATGAGCACGCCTATATGCATGTGTATATGGACCTCTGTTTGCGTACAGCAGTGGCAACAGAAAGATTCAGATTCAATCCCCTGGTAAAAAAAAAAAGAGTCAAACTTCATATTTAGATTAAGTGGATGAACAAGTGAACATTGCTAGGTAATCAACTTGATATATATTTTTCCCTGTACAGTGTAGTTGTATTTCATACACATTTAATTTATGGGAATTCAACTAAAAGTGCTTGGCTTAGTAAACAAACAGCCTGTAAAACAATAAAAATAAGATAGAAGTGAGAGAAAGACAAAAATATTATTTTCGTAGTGCATCTAACAACAACTGGGGCTCCTCTGGGCAGTTTCAGTTCTTGTGTGATTCTTGTGTGATTCACAGAATCACACAAGTATCTTCCTGCACTGGGAGCTTAGCCCTTAAAGACATGCTTTTTTTTATTTTTTATTTTTATTTAAATAGAACATGCACTCTAAATGCAAACCAGCTACCTCATCCAGCACTCAATGAAGAATACCAACTTCTCACTCTCTTATGAAATTAAAACACTTTGTAAATTATATCTTTCATGTCTGTTATATCAAGTGGAATCATTTGAAAGTGATATATGTTACTGTGTAGGGCTGCATACACAAAATTATGCATTCCAAATTAAGGAATTTTCAATAAATTTAGGTGTTACATATGCTGACTTTAGACCCTCATTGCTACATAAGACATGACTTCTCTGTATGGTTTCTATTACACATACTGAATCAAAACCAAAGCCTCATTTGAATATGTTGAATCAGTGTTGCACAGAGGGTGTGTCAAAATTCAATATTTATTGTTTTGTTTCATACAAAACAACAGCTCCTTAAGAACAGGATGGTTTGAGCTTTGAAAAGTGAAGTTGAAGCTTAAATGTAGCATCTAGGGAAAGAAGAAAGGGTCAAAGATTACTAGAAAACAACCCTTTTCATATCTTTATCTTAAAGATTTTTATTTAAAAATATAGCTAACATACAATATTATATCAGTTTCAGGTGTACACCATAGTTGTTCAACATTTATAGACTTGAAGTGATCACCATAAGTCCAGCAACCATCTGACACTGTACAATGCTATCACAATAGTTTTGACTATATTCCCCATGCTGTACATTACATCCCCATGACTTATTTGTTTTATACTTGGAAATTTGAACCTCTTATCCCTCCTATTCCACTTCACATTTTTCCCTGTTTTTAAATTTGAATTACAGTTCATATTCAATATTATTTTGTATTAATTTCAGGTGTACAGCATAGTGGTTAGATATTTGTATAATTTAAGACATGATCCCCCTAACTAGGCTAGTACTCACCTGTCATTATACATAGTTATTACCATATTATTGACTATATTGTCTACGTTTTACTTTACATCCCTGTGACTATTTTGTAACTACCAATTTGTACTTATTAGTCTCTTCACCTTTTTCACCCTGCCTCCCAACCCTCATCCATCTAACCCCGATACGTCTAATACCATTCTGACATCACACATAGTTATTACAATATTAATGACTATATTCCTTATACTATACCCTACATCCCTATAACTACTTTGTAACAACACATTTGTACTTCTTAATCCCTTCCCATTTTTTTACACCCACACCCCCAACCTCCTCCCATCTGGCAACCATCAAAACATTCTCTGTATCTGAATCTGTTTCTGCTTTGTTTTTTCATTCATTTTGTTCTTTAGGTTTCACATATAAGTGAAATCACATTGCATCTGTCTTTCAGTGTCTGACATACTCTGCTCAGCATAATGCCCTCCAGGTTCATCCATGTTGTTGCAGATGGCAGGAACCCATTCCCTTCCATGACCGAGCAACATTCCATTGTATATATGTACCACCTCCTCTTTACTGATGGACACCCAGGCTGCCTCCACATCTTGGCCATTGTAAACAATGCTGCAATGAACATTTGGATGCACACATTCCCTCCAAGTAGCATTTTGGGTTTGTTTACATAAATACCAGGAAGTGGCATTACTGGGTCCTTCTTTGTCTCTTGTTATAGTCTTTGTTTTAAAGTTTATTTGTCTGGTATAAGTATTGCCACCTCAGATTTTTTGTTTGTTTGTTTCCATTTTCATGAACTATCTTTTTTCTCCATTTAATTTCAGTGTGTGTATATCTTTCAATCTGAAGTGAGTCTCTTGTAGGCAACATATGTGTTTTGTTTTCTTATCCATTCAGGCACCTTATGTTTTTGATTGGAGCGTTTAATCTATTTACATAGAAAGTAATTGTTGACAGGTATGTAGTAGCTATTGCCATTTTACTCTTTATATTTCTTATCTTTTTTTTTTTTGTATTAAAAAAGTCCCTTCTAACATTCCTTGTAATACTGATTTGGTAGTGATGAACTCCTTTAGCTTTTTCCTATATGGGAAGCTCTTTATCTAAATGATAGCTTTGGTAGGTAGAGTAGTTTTGGTTGTAGATTCTTGCTTGTTATCACTTTCAATATTTCCTGCCAATCCCTTCTGGCCTATACAGTTTCTGTTGAGAAATCAGCTGACAGTCTTAAGGGAGCTCCCTTATAAGTTACTAGTTGTCTTTCTCTTGCTGCTTTTAGGATTCATTCTTTGTCTTTAACCTTTGCCATTTTAATTATAATGTGCCTTAGTGTGGGCCTCTTTGGGTTCATCTTGTTTGGGACTCTGCACTTCCAGGACTTGTATGTCTATTTCCTTCACCAGGTTGAGAAGGTATTCAGTCATTATTTTTTTATCTATGTTCTCAATCCCTTGCTCTCTCTCTTCTCCTTTTGGTACCCCTATGATGCAAATGTTTTTATGCCTGATGTTGTCTCAGAGGTTCCTTAAACTATTCTCATTTTTTTAATTCTTTTTTTTTTTTTTCTTTTGCTGGTCTGATTGGGTTTTCTGCTACCTTGGCTTTCAATTCATTGATTCAATCCTCTGCTTCATCTAGTCTGTTGGTGAGCCCTTCTAGTGCATTCTTCATTTCCGTTATTTTGTTTTTCACTTCTGACTGGTTCTTTTTTATGGTTTCTATGTCTTTTTTTATGCTTGCTATCTCTTTGTTGAAGTTCTCACTAAGATTCTTGAGACTCCTTATAACCATTGTTTTGAACTCTGTATCTGGTAGGTTGCTTGCCTCCATTTGGTTTAGTCCTTTTTCTGGAGTTTTGTTTTGTTCTTTCATTTGGGACATATTTTTTTGTTTCCTCATTTGGGCTGCCTCTCGGTTTTGTTTCTATGTATTAGGTAGATCTGCTATGTCTGCCAGTCTTGCTGGGTGGTCTTATGTTGTAGGTCCCCTGTGGGGTCCAGTGGCGCAGTCTCTCTGGTCACCTGTGGTGGGTGCTCCAGGAGTGTCCCTTGTATGGGCTGTTTGTGCCTTCCTGTTATAGTTGAGCTTTGATTGCTATTGGTACATTAGTGGGTGGGATTGACCCTCAGGCTTACTGGCTATGGGGTTTGGCTACATCCACAGGGCTGCTGTCTGGGGCAGGCGGAGCTTACGACATGGCACAGGATTTGCCCCAGTGGGCTCTGGTACCTGTTGAGACTACCCTTTGTGTGTGCCACTTGTGGGGCTAATTGGGCAGTGCTCTACTGTTGTCTAAAGCAAAACTCCAAGTACGTTGGTTCCAGGGACTCTTGGGAGGGGCTTTGGTGCAGGTCCAGGATAGCCACTGCCTGTGATCAGCCAAGGACTATCTGGTAGAGGCTACAAAGAGATCCACAGTTGGTTGCTGCCTATGCTAGACCTGGAGGCATGTGGGAGAAGCCATGCTATGAACCAAGAAAGGCTGCCACCAGTACTGGGTCTGGAGTAACTCTGAGGTCTGCTCTCAGCTGCTGGCTCCTATAAGGTTCAGCTGCTGATAAAACCTCCTGTGGTATGAAAGTTGGGGGAGGCAGCAGGGTGGAGCCTCAAAGCTCACCAAGCCAATCAGATTCAGATTTGGCCTGTGGGGGTGGGCTCAACACAGGAAAGATGGTGGCTGCCTGCTGGCTGCACAAGAGGATGACCCCACACAGGGAAAATGATCTTCTAGCCCTCGCTTGAAGCCACTCCCTGTAAGTCTCCGAAGCCCCCTGAGTCACTGTCCCTCTACTAAATCCTGTGAACGAGTCTGTTTGGGCCATTTAAGAGGAGGCCTGGGTTTCCTGCAGCCTTCTGTCCCACATGGATGGTCAGAATCCCCACTATTTTTCACAGCCAGGTGTTGTGAGGGCTCCTCTTCCCGGCACCAGTACTCTGGGCTGCGGAGCCTGGTGTGGGGCTGGTGTCCCTTGCTTCTCCGTGGGGGACCTCTACAGCCGAGATATTCTTCCCACTTTTCATCCACCACATAGAGGTTTGGGACCAGCCTATTGTGCGTCTCTACACCTCCTACCAGTCCTAATGTGGCTTCTTTATATCCTTACTTACAAAACTTCTGTTCAGCTAGACTTCAGATGGTTCTCCAGATTGATTTTTAAAATAATTTAGTTGTAATTTTGATGTATGAGATGAGGCAAGCACAGTGTTTATGGCTACTTCACCATCTTGGATTGTTTCCTCTTTTCATATCTTAAGGGGACCAGATAGTAATGGATAGAAATGTGACAAAGCTGCCACAAGGACCTGAACTTAGCTTTACAAATTACAAAGCATAAGTCTGTTCTTACTTGGTCTTACTTTACAATATGAATATTATAAATTGCTTATCACCTTTGAGGCATCCGAGCCTACCCCCACCCCTATATTTTTGCCATGCTATGTAATGGTGTGAAGCACCCATTGATCCAAAGCAAGCTTGTGGACACTGCTCAGTAGGACTGAAAGCTCTTGATTCTGCTTGTTACCTTCCCTCTTGTCTTTCCGGACTCTTTCTTGGAATTATCAGTACTCCTGGGGTTTCAGCTTCCCTGGAATTTTTATGGATTGGAGGCAGACGAGCCTCCTGGGAAGTGAACTCGAGCTAGCCCATTGCTGGGGCTCTGGAGCTCATGAGATTGTCTGATATTTGCGTTTTGAGGGGGTGAGGAAGGTATTGGGAAAGAGTGAGAAATGTCCTGGGAGGGAAGGATCAGAGCATGTGGAATCTGACCCAGAAAAAAGCCTTAGTCATCAGGGTAGGAGGAAGCTCTGAGTACAATGCAGCAACTGTTCTCAGGATGAATCCTTGATCCTGCAATGCCGACTGGGTCCTGGGGAGGGAGAGAGCTGTGGAGATAAGGGTAAAATGCTGCTGCATGAAACTGCGGACCACATCAGAGCACCGGCATGTTGATCTGAGATTTCTCTAGTGTAGGATCATACACTAGTGTCAAAGGACAGGGAGTCTTACCTGCACCTCAGGACTCACCTGAGAATTTAGGGGGTTGCCAACTGGTGGAGTGGTCACTGCTGGGCTCAGGCGTTAGTGGGGGAGCAAGAGCACGCGCAGAGAAGCAGTGGCCCCCAAGTTGTGGGAGGCTCCTAGAACTCTCCAGTTGGGGGAACGCCTCTCAGGGAGTTGGAATGCTTCATCCACCCTCCAGTGTGGGTTAAACTTAATATTATTATTATTTTTTTTTGGTTTTAAGTTTATCTAGGACTTTAAATTACCTCCTTCCATATAGCATGGAATTATGAAACCTTGTGAAAAGTAGTTTCAAATGTATTAATGTGACATAAATTTATTATGTTCTGAAACTAACTTGTCTTATCTGTGGGTGAGTGATTCAAGCCTCTTGTTGTGAGCTATAAACATGAGTTTCTTGGCTTTCCTGTCATATTTTCTTTAGACTTTAGAATACTAATAATGCATCTTTTTTTTTTTTTTTTTTAAATAAGAAATACATTGGAAGATTCCCCAACACTTTTCAAGAACAGTTTGGGGAGAAAATTAGTTTTCTCAGTTTATTTTATGTGGTTTCCCCACAAACCTCCTAAAGCAAAATCAATATGCAATAAAATCCTGGAGCTGTTGCTGTCAGTTTCTCATGAATAAGTACATTAGATAGAATTCCCTCTCCTCCTCATGTCCTTTCCCTTCATTTTGTGTCCAGGTACACTTTGAAAAAACCAAATGTAAAATGTCTTGCTGCACGATAATTTCCATCTTGTACCCATCTTACCTCCTGCACATGTTTTCCCTGCTTCCAGTAGAAATTTTGCAAAGCGGCATGGTTTTTCTTTCTTTTTTTCTTTCTTTCTTTTTTTTTTTTTTAAAGCTTTTCAGAAAGGAAAGCGAGAATGTCAATTTACAAGAATAATTGGCTGCATTTCCTGATTATAGAGCAGAAAGAGAAAAAGAAGTCAGCACATGGGGCTCTCTTCTCAATTGTTTAGTTCTTACCTCCACACTTCCTCTTTCAGATTGAGATCAAGGCTCACCTCACATCCCGAGGAGGTAGACGAGGTAGACCTGACCATCAGTTCTGCTGCTTTGAGTGCTGCCTATTCTCTGCACCCACCAGGCTGGGGCCCAACTCTGAATCCTATCATGCAAACACTGCCTGTTAATCTCGAGCAGGTCATGTCTCCTGGCTTCTCTTTTTCTTTGTTCCACAATCACACACAACCTTGCTTTAAGCTTCTAGGATTTAATAAAGGAAGAAGCAAACATTAGACTACCAAGATTCTAATTAACTTTGATGTGGATTTATGTGTAAAGTTGGATGAGTCACTGATTTTTAATAAATGGGAGAGAAAAATCTTAAAGATTAATGTAATAGCTGAGAACACAGGAGCTAGAACTTTGATGCTTGCTTAATTCTTTCTCCCAACCCACGTCATTTGCAGAAAAAAAAATCAAAAACCTTTACAAGGGGGAAATGGAAGGAGGATTATGCAAATTAAAAATTCACAGGACTAAATCATCACTCTTGTGCAAATGAGCTTCTACTTCATGGTCTTTTCAGGAGTGTTTTAGGGCATATTTGCTGAAGATACATTCCTGAGTATAATGAGAAATGGAAGCATGATAAAAAAAAGAGACTGATTGTAAACAAACCAATCTTTTTACATGTTACAAGAAGTTAAAAAAAAAGAGAAAAAAATACCAAAATCTGAGGTTCAGTAACATTGTTTACATTAATACTCATCTTTAAAAGAATAGCAATAATGAATTAATGACATATATAGTTTGTTTTCCCCTCCTCTAGCCAATCCAGACAGCAAATCAGAAAGCTCAACCAGTATGGCTACTTTTCCAGCTGTCCTTACAAATTGTCTAAGCTCATTATTAGCTTCAGGGCTGCAGCTGTTCTGCGTCCTCTTCTGCCCTGATTTGAGGACTAGGGCAGAGGGAAGATTTCTGTCTGACTGCTAAAGGAAGCTTCTCAGTCTTGGGTGCAGTGGTTAAAAGCAGCAGCTATGTGGGCTCCCAGAACACTCACTTTCCCATTTGATGGAATATTCCAGTGTTGAGTGTCATCAGGTTTAAGTAATTTAACCTAAAGCTCCCTTTGGCCTGATAGGAGACAGCTGCGACATATAAAGATATATTTTGAATGGTCGTATAGATTAAGTATTCAATTTTTTCCTAAGTGATAAACTGGCATGGTGATAGATATGAAACAATGCACAAGGCCTTATTGTGTTTGATTAACCTTGACTGTGAACGCTTTTGTAGCTTAGGCAGCTGGTTTGAACAAACACGTAATTTCACAGCCTTATCAAAAAAGTCATTAATCTTTTATCATTTTATAAAGTAGGAACTTAGTATATATTTACTGATAATGAGAGGACATATGTAGGTTGACACAATTTATTGATACTTTGTTTCATACTTGAGTCCTGTAGACAAATACTTATAAATAATATTCTGGGATGCACATCTTTTCTCACCAGTCATATACAGAGAGAGAATAAATTCCTGAGTCTGCATGTCACAGAGACTTCTGAGGGAAGTAACTAATAGTAAAGACTTTGAAGACTGAATTGGGCTTTGCCTCTTACTGGCTGTGCAACCTTGTTTAAGTGATTTAACCTCTTTAAGCTCAGTTTCTTGAGCTGTAAAATGGAGCTTCATCCTAGCGTTCTGTATTAAATGAAATAACATCTGTAATGTGCTTAGTGTTGGGCACGTAGGAAAGCCACTTACTAGAATAGCTATTATTCATAGAAATAAAATCGCAGGGTTAAGAGTATGTATATTATAACTGTTAATACAAATTACCAAAGTTCATCTTAAATTTTGATTATAAAGTTGTGAGACTCATTAATGAACTTATTATAGTAAGAGGTAATAGGCATGTCCATGCCCCTGGTGTTCACCTTTTGTTTCATGTTTTCTCCCTTCTTCTGATAACAGCACCTTGATTTTCCTTGGGAGAACGACATTTCCTCCATTATCAAACCATGCAGTTCAATGGGGCTGACCCCATCCTCTGACCTCATCAGGGGGCGGGAGTAGGTGAGACAGTCCTGGATAATCAAGACAACATATTTCTCTGCCACAGTGATTGGTTCAGTAATGGGCATCTGACTTGTGCTGGGCCAATAAGAACTCACCCTAGGATGTTTATTGATATTATTGGGAAAGGGTCACTATCCTTCTGCTGGGGTTGCTAAGCCTGGAACTGCTGGTGTCTGTCCTTGATACCATGTGGAAAGAATCTACTGGAATAAAGTATAGAGAAATGCAGAATTGGGATATGGAAATGTGTCCTGATGGCCATGTTTGAACACTTAGATGTAGCCATGTCTGGACTTTTGAGTTTTATGAGTCAATACATTCTCTTTTTTGCTCAAATCACTTTGTGTTGGGTTCTTATTGAAAGGTGACCAAACCTGATAAATCATATATTCCTTAAGGTCACATCCTGCATGGGAAATAAGCAGAGTTTCTATCACATTAAATGTCAGAGACACTTATGTTCTAGGATATCCTAAATGATGTTAGGTCACAAGTCAATAAGAGTTATGTGATGCCTGTCTGATGTTATCATTGGATTAAGACTGATGCTGGACAGGTTTATGGTTCCTTCGAAAGCATGACTGAGACCATGGAAACCTGTTGATTACCTGGTAATTAGCTATTGTTGTATGAATGTATGTATGTGTTTGTGAAAGTAAATACAGAGAATTAAAAAAGAAAAGCTGAATGCGCTGTTAAAATGAAAATCTACAAACTGTATCTATTGGAGTTAATTTCTAAGTCTTCTTTCTTATAGGTGTGCATTACAAAGCATAACAGTTGCTTGTATTTGACACTCATTTGTCCACAGTAACGATCTAAATGTTGAAATAGAGGTCCATGTTGAGGGGGTCACAGAAAGTGAAGACAAAACAGAACATAAAGGCGAAATTTGGGAGGGCTTTGAGCACTCGAAAGTCCAAGGCATTTGCACATCATTGTTTGTGTAAGGAGGAGGGCTTAAATATTTTGAATGAGAAAATTTCTAGAAGAGTAATAAGGCAGTAATATTTAGATAAGAGTAAAAGAGAAGAGACAGGAGGGAAGGGAAGGAATTACTGGATTACTATAGTAATTCAAGTTGAGATTTTTTTTAAAAAAAGTGGGGCAATGGGAGTGGAAAGAAAATGATGGGTGACAGACATTGAAAAGGAGGAGTAAACAAGACTTGGCCACCCGAAAAATAAGGGGCAACAGAGAGAGAAGAGTCAAAGATGATCATATTGTTAATTTGTTATAAAGTTAGTTTGGGGAACTTGTTTGGCTTCATAGAGGAGCTGAGGAGAAGATAATGAGTTTGTTTTTATATTTACTATTTGGACTTTTTTCTGTTTGAATTTTAACTCCCTTAGAAGTTGAATGTAGTATGTAGAGTGGGAGGGAACCACGAGGTGGCCCTGGAACTTGAAAACTGCTCTCCCAAAGCTATACTTATACAGAGAAGTATGAAAAGTAACTTTAAGAGCAATAATCTTTATCCACTAGCCAGTGATGATATTAACTTACCTAAAGAAAGAATGATTTGTTAGAAAGGGGGTTGTTTGGTAATGAAGTATACAAAATGGTGGGTCATAGAACAAAGTTTGGGGCACCCAACAACAGTGTTTGGAGTGGCCTGAGGCTTTCAGCAGATATGACCTTCTGTGTTAATAGTTGGGTGTACCAGGCTATTTTAACCTTATGTCACATTATAGTTCTAATTTTATGCTGATAAAATCAACCTTCTAATTATAATTTGGCTCTCCATATGGTCTCTATACTGGAAGAAAAACTCCTTGTGAGTGTCAGGTCCCTTTTCATTGTCTGTTGTTAAATTGGTATTCTGGGTAAAAAGCACACGTCACTTATGAGTTTTCATGGTGTTTATTCATCATCCTTATGATCTATGCAACCCTAGCGCATAGGCAAAATTGGGCTTCCCCATCTGTAAGGCTGAGGGCCAGTCTCACCTTGGTGGTAACCTACCAGGTCAAGGTCTCATAGAAGGTAGGCAGCTAACCTCCCCCTGGTACATTCTGACTTTCCCATGATCTCTTCTCAGGTGTGTACACTCCCTGACTCAGAGCACACTAGGCAACAAGAAATCAACAAGGCCTCCCATCTGCTAGAAGAACTGTCAAGGGCTGTAAGAATTAAGAGCTGGGATGTGTTTTCACTTGGGGAACTCAAAGGCACCACCCTAATCCTATTTACTTGGTTTAATTTTGTGTGTGTATGTAGTATGTAGGTGTGTGTGTGTGAGATCATAAAAGTTACTCTTAAATATTATTATAGAGACAAAACAATGAGGAAACAAAAATAAATAAAACCAAGTTAATGTCCCTACTCAGAGGCAACCACAGTTTGCATTTGGACAGATTTCCTCCTAAGCAATTTCAGTTTAACTTTTAATTTATACACAATTTAAAAAGCTTCATTACATGGTTCTCAATTCCACTGTAGATTAGAAGTAGCAATTTAGAGAAAGGGAAGAGAAAGAAGTCATAAAAAGTAGATACAATTTGTTAAAGTGCATAGCACTCTGGAGTCATTTAACAGGCCAAAACCATGCACAGCTCAATGACTCTTGGGGTCGGTCACTGTACTGTAATTGGTACAATAATACATTTACTTCATGATGACCTCAAATCATCATTAAATGGTTAAATTACATTCAGTATACTTCTGTTAAAAGTCAGAGACATAGAGAATACACTTTTGAACTGTATCATTCAAATGGGTTAATATACATAAAGAGTGAAGTGAACCCTTAGCTGTCTGGAAACTTGACTATACAGATTTCTTCCTTTTGTCCAAGTCCCAAATAGACAAGATGTAGCTAAAACTTTTGTTGTTTTTCTGGCATCCATTCCACCCTTCTCCCATTATGTAGCAGTCATACTCTTGGTGGAACTGACCACAGAAAGGTTCTTTCCCCACAGAAAGGCTCTTTTTGGCCCAGGCTAATTATGATAAACACACCTCCTTGCTCCAGGACTGATGAGCTGTGGTCTAAACTGACAGCTCAGAGTATTTCTCTGGCTACAGTGACCATACAGAGATGGGTGCTGAGCCCAGTTCATCAGTCAGATTAAAGTTCTTAAATTGTGTTTGATGGTTGTAGGAGGGAGGCTCTCCTCTGTAATCTGAGATGTGCATTTGAATACTGAAACTTCTGCAACCCCTTTGTTACCATGAGAAAGCCCATCTGAGGGTTTTCTTTTTTTTTAGGCAGTAGAAAAGGTGATTTATTGTACCCGTATCACACTCAGCCACTGAGAAACAGCTAGTCCAGAATGTCACAGGCCCAGGGCAAAGGAATGAAAGGGATTGTATTATGAGCAAGGTAGGTCTCTAAGAGATGGTTGTGGTGCTCCAATGGGAATGGAAATTCTAGACCACTGAAACAAGTTCTAGACTGTAGCATGCCATCCAACCACTTGTACCCATGTCTCCAGTTTCTAGCCTTCCATGCTTCTGCTCCTGTGGCCTCTGTGGGTGCACAAACTAGTGGTCTAGTGGGGCCGCTGCCTCATTTTTCTTCTTTTGCACTTCAGTCTCCACATTTGCTTCTTCCTCCACTTGGCTCTTACAGTGTGGAGGCTGCTGAGAAGATGGTATTAAGGCCCAGAGCCCACCTGAGTATTAACACAACCCATGGAAGAAGGCAGAGCTGAGAGCCAGAGGAAAGAAGCCAAAATCCTGACATTCACTCTGTAGATGGGCTTGAATCAGTAATTTTCATACATGTTTAAGCTTTTTTGATTTGTGTATCTGTTACTTGCAACAGGAAGTACAAACATTTTATTGTGCTTTGTTGGCACAAAGGTAAGCCATCCACACATAGATGTCCACAGGTTCTGTTTGGGCATGGATATAAAGTCCAGGACACCATGCATGGCTGGACGTGAATCACAAGTATGGAGATATAGCATGCCACACAGGGGCTGCTTAATAAATAAAGGTTGGTTGAGGGTAGTTGGAGTCGTCAGAATGGGTAGGACTTGCTAGTAGAAAAGACAGAGGGTAGAGGTCTGAAAACTATAACTCCATTTAGTATGTGGAGGTGGAATTGGTGAAGGAGCCACTGGAGAGGTAGGGAGAGAGGCGTCATGTTGTCACACCATTGTGCCTAATGACAAAAAAATTTCCGTGAAGAGCTGGTGATCTACAATTTCAAATGTTTTAGAGACAGCAAGATAATCAATGAACAAGATGAACTTTATAATTGGGAGGTAATTGGTAACTTGGTGAATGACACAGAAACAAATAGTAAGTGACTTTGAATTTTATTATATTTGGTATACAAATGGTGTAAACAAAGTTTCCCAGAGACACTGGCCCAGCAAGGTATAGAGTCATAGTGACAGACACGAAATGGATTTTCTTTGATTCTGCTTCTACTTTTCTCTGCAGAAATATCCAGATTTTAACATCCTTTACACATTCCTGGCCAACTTTCTTTTCCTCCTCTCCTCCTCTGGCTCTCTGGGGAGACAGATGATGTTTGCGAAGGCACAGGCAAAGCAGAGAAGTCACTTCTAGAAGACTAGCCATCCACCAACCACTTTCCACAGCTTTTGGCATTCGCCCTGGGGGTTCCACCACCATCAGTCCATAGCTTAGCCGCAAGACCTCTGAGGCTCAGAGATCTCATTTTGCCAGCAGTCTGAGACAGTGCCAACCCTTTCGTTGGCCTGGCATTAACCGGGCTCTGAAAGGCTTGTCTCCTAGAGATGAATTTGTCAAATTTTAGAGAGCAATTTAACCATCAAAAGATGAGAATGCCAGGATTGGAAGAAGATTGGTGATTAAGGAATCCAAACATTAGGAGTGATTTGATTCAAGAAGTGTCCCCCTGCAGGGACAGAAATACTCTAGGGATGATGTTGCCAAGAAGTTAAAATATGTTAGCATTCAGTCAGAATTCCTTTTCCCCTAGGTAACCGTTGCAGTTATTTGTAAACATTTTCTTCTTCCAGGATCCTATTTTTCCCCCTGCTTATGTGGCTGATCATCTTCTATTCATGTGATTTTTCTACCCAGCATAAGTCTGATATACTTGATTAGGATTCTACTTACAATCAAATGCCAGTTGTGTGTCCTTGAGACTGCTCCCTGTCACCTTGATGGGAGTTTTGTGTTCACAAACATTCCCTTCATACATTTTTGAAGACAATCTTTGGAATTTATTTCCATAGTTGAAAATATGTATCCAGTGATGTGGGTATTTTCTAGTGTTTTCAGTCATTTATTCATCCATTTATTTACTCATTAATTCCATAAATATTCAACGTATGCCTACTATGTGTCAGGCATTATGTTAGCAGCTGGGAAAATACTGATTGGTGATACAGGACAGTTCGGTCCTTTGCAGTTCCTGATGCTGACCACTGGCAGAAAGTTCCTTCTAGATATGGGGTGTGGTGATAGTTCCTATTGCTGCTGGAGCCCAAAGTGTCTGTTCCCCTGGGAGTGTCCACTGGTGCCATCTCAATGGCCATCAGGTTTCCTTGTTGATGGCTCCATTGTCTTAGTACCTTCTACTGCCTAGTAATAGAGACTGCTAGAGATAGCAGTGAGGTAGCTGGGTGTGTCCCTAAGTCTGGGCTCAGGACAGCCAGGGCTGTGAGAAGGTGCATACTATATATGGAGGGTGCGAGCTTCTGACATGGTAGAGGCTGCTGGCTTCAGTGCCAACCACTCTGCTCTCCTGATCTTCCATTTGTTTTCAGATTTCTCACTCTTTCTCCCACCCCAGAATTATTGAGTTATAATTAAATGTAAGATTGTCACGGACACATGTGTAGTGGTGGGGGCCAGGGCTGGTAGCAAGTGTAGGAGCCAACTGTGGGGGGCCTGGCTGCTGGCGTGCACTTCTATGGCTGCAGGGTCTCTCCATGGGTGTGCACTGGGTAGTGAAGGTCAGTGATGGGAGTGGGACAGGGTCATGCAGGTACTCAGCTGGAGGGGCTAGCTGTAGGTGAGCCAGCTATGCAAGCCAGTGACAGGAGACCAGGCTAGGTCTGGACCCACAACTAGCTTTGGGGTCTCTGACTGTCAGCACACACTCTTGTGACTTCAGGGTCTCCCCATGGGCATATATGTGTGGCAGTTAAGGCTGGTGATGGGAGCAGCAGAGGCTGGGGCTGGCTGCCAGTATGAATCCTAGATCTGGCAGGCGTGGGGAAAGAGCAAGTTTGGAAAGGGAGCAGGGAGAAAGCTGGTGTCTGCAAATGAGAAAACCTGTGGGAGGAAAACCTCAGTGGTGATATCTCAAGGGGGCCTGTGGCAGCTGTCCTGGCCCTTGGTTTCGTCAGCAGTGAAAACTGCTGGGGTCCTCTGCAGAGTACACTGGGAACAGCTGTACCTTTTTCAAAGTAGCCAACACTGGTAGCTCCTGCCCTTCTCAACTTGTTCTTAGCTGCCTCTAGATGTCTCGGCTTTGTTGGTCTCTGAATGGGGGAGACCAAAGAGGGTCCTTCATGAAGTACCATGAAAGGCCAACAAAGCTGGTCACTCACCCCATTTTCCTCTTCCTAGTGAGGGGAACTCTTTGGAGTCAAGGGGTACCTCTTGGTGCTGTGCAGTGTCAGCCTGGAGGAGGGGATGATACAGGGAAAACGAACCTGTTTTTTTCCCTTTTTTGTCTGGTTATTCTCAGAAGATATTTTTTGTTCTACTGTGTTGCTGTGAAGTTTCTTAAGTGGACTCTAAGCTCTCTCAGAGCTATTTTTGTTTGTGGATAGCTGTCTAGTTGTTGATCTTTGTGAAGGGATGGAAACTGGGGTCTTCTGCTCAGCCATGACGGTGACATCACCTGGCTTTCTCACTCTTTTATTGTAGCTCTTGTCTAGGACTCAGCACCCTCATCCCAACAACTGAAATGTGCCTTTTGACTCTCTCTTCCCTTCAAATGACTTCTTTCTCGAGAAATACCACCCTCCATCCCCTGCTACAAATAGACTCCTGGCTTGCCTGCTCTAGCATTCCTCCAGATATCTGAAAACATCCGACATCCCTCAGGAAGTAAAACTTTTAGTCAAGTCGATGAACCTGTAACAGATTAAATTTAAGTCTATCATCAAAATACATATATACATATGTATAGAACATTAATCCAGGGCCTAACAAAGGACCTTGCACAGTAAGAAGGAAGAACAAGAGAGAGGGAATGAAAAAACGGGAGGAAAATGATGGAAGAGGAAAGGAATAAATTCAAGAATTCAAGAAATTGAGCACATAGTAAATCCTTAATAATTTAAGATAGGAGGAATGAATGGAAGTAAGTAATGATTTAGTTTTCTAGAGATTCTGATACATTGTTTTTAGAGTTTATGTCATATAATCTAGAATGGCTAAAGAGAAACAAGGTCATGATTGCCAATAGATATAATGTAACTAGAACTGTTACATAACACTTAAAGCAGAATCCTCAAATACATTTATAAATTTATATTACCAGGGATAGAAATACCATGTCTTCAGAAATTTCAGAAGACTAAGTCGTGCCAAATTCATATGAACCATTTGTGAAATTCATGTGAGAAAATAACAGTATAGAAATTGCTTATTCCGAATGTAAGAAGGCTGCAGCATCAGCTGGAAAGTGAGCCTGTGACAGGCTTTTCACATCATTGAGAGGCAGAGCCCCATGCTGTGAGAGGCTGAGATCCCTGCTGGGAAATGCTGTCTGCACATTTGCTGGGTTTCTTGTATTGCTGGGCTCTTTGTGTTTCGTGGTGCAAGGCATAAGCAGCAGCCTATGTGAAATGAGGACAGGTATATTAAAGATATCTTGTAGCTTCGGTTGCATGTATTTAAACAGCTTAGAAACAGTAGCTCCAGCTTCATAGCTTCTGTCCTTTATGTGTGTTTAGTCAGTTACATAGCCTATCTCCGCTTTGTAAAGCAAGAACTAAGAAGTTGATCTTTATGTTCAGAAAAAAAAAGGGATATATCAGACTCACTATTATCAGGAGTCTTCTGCATATAAAACAGAGTCTAGTGGCTAGGAAGGACTAGGTCCTGAAAGGCTATTTCTTTCTGAGCTGACATCTTTTCTTTACTGTAAGTTTGATTACATGCCCCCAAGCCAAGACCCTCTTGTCCAGCTCTAGAGACAAAAGAGCTCACAGAGGAAGTGATGAGTGTGATTGCTCATTTGAGCTTTTTACAGGGAGAAAGGGGCTTGGACATCTCCCACTCTGTCCTTCCCCTTTCTCAGGACTTTGATCTAGATGAAGTGAGATAAGAGTGAGCTACGGATAAGGTAGAAATGATTTGATAAAAATGGAGTCATGCTCTACACGGAATTCAAAAATAGTTTTAAAAATATTGTATTAGTTATGTTGTCTCTTTCAGTTGCAGGTAATAACATTTCAATTCGAACTGGCTTAGAACATAAATGTATTGACTCTGGGGTACGTGATCAGGGAAGATGGTGTCCTGGTACGCAAGGCTTGTTGTCAGGCACCTGACTCACTCCGTCACTCCACTTTGACTTGTCTTGTCCTTGGTGTTGCTTTGTTCTTAGGCTCTTCCCAAGCAACCAAGGGCTTACATTCTACCTACCACATTAGCAACCCCAGCAGAGTGCCTCTCTTTCCTAATAAAATCAGAAATAGTTCTCATCTGTTTCATTGGTTCAGATCCGGTCATATATCCATAGATCACATTTACTGTGATGGACAGAACCTGGCTCATGTGCCCACTTTTCCTCCTCAGTCAGATTAGGCTCCACCCCACCCACACCAATGATCTGAGAAAGGGATGGCTCTGTGAATTATATGAAAGAAAAACAACCAGAAAACTTAAACAAGTGGAAAGACATTCTTTGTTCTTGGGTAGAGGGACTTGACCTCATAGATATGTCAATTCTCTCAAGTTAACATAAATTTAAGGCAAGTCCAATAAAAATACCAATGGATTTTCCCCTGGAGATAGACACATTGAATGTAAAGATAATTTGAAAAATAATCAAATAAGAAAAACTAGGCAAACCCTAAAATGTACAAAAAGCAATAAAAGAAACCATACTTTATTCTTGCATTAAAATTTCCAATATTACCTACTATCAACAATACAGCAAGGAGTTTTTTTTCCATGTATTCTTGTGTATATATGCAAAACTTTTCTTTAAGATATCTCCTGAGAGGGAGAATTAGTGGGTTTAGGGTATGTGTATCTATTAAACAGTCCTTTAAAATTGTGTTTTTATTCTAAATGTTTAAAAACTTAATCACAGTGTGATATAGATATTTCTGTATAAATGTTTCCAAGTACAGTTTTTATGCTTATCAAAAATACTGAGAATAGTAAAACCTACTCTGCAGAATGAGAGTTAATTGAGAGTAGAGTTTACTTAACAATTAATGTAATAATTATATTAGAGAAAATCTAAAACTAATAAGCATTGTGATGGTGTTAACTGAACCTCCAATCTCCCTTCAGCAGGGAAGTCATATAACTCTTGATTGGGCTTTGTTTTCTTTGACCATCTTTGTTCTTTGTGGCCCATGGTTTTCATTCTGGTCCTCTTCCATCCTTTTAGAATTGATCAGTCTCTTATATCAATGCCTTTAATACCTAAAAGAGTTCTCAGACTCTGAGTTTTTAAAAATTCACACTTGACTGAATTTTCTGTTTCAAGTAACTAGCACAGTGCTTGGAAAATAGAGGGCCTTCTGTTCAACTGAAGTCTTCGTCAATTATAGTTTATAGCTTTAACTATCTCTGACCTTATTTGCATAGCTTCATGCAAAGTTCCATACTAGAACTTCCAATATATGTTTGCAAATAGTATTGCCAGATGGTTCCAACAAAAATATAATATCCCTTGAGGAAAAAAAAATGACCACAAACCAAAATTATACATATGCCATGAAGAGCAGTTTGTTGCTGATAAGCTATATTATATCTTATGCTTTACATTAGACAGTTTTTAATCAAATATTTATTTTTCAAGGACTTACTCTGTTTTCAAATAAGTAGATAATATATCCCAAGAAAGCAAATTCACTTTTTTTTTTTTGAGCCAACACTCAATCTGCTCTGTTAATTGGTCCATATATTAACAATGACCAGCCCTGATTTCGTAGAGGAACTTCTCTAAAGTTCATTTCAGAAAATTTTGCGGAGAATGCAAACCAGAGTAGCATTTTCCAGCTGAATTTATATTTACCAATAAATTTTTAATGTTCACATATATTTATATGTCTATTAGTTATCCATTAGTGTGTAACAAATTACTCCAAATCTTAATGTCTTTAAATAACGTTTATTATCTCTCACAGTATTTATTATTTTCATGAGTCAGTAATTCAGGAGTGTCTTGACTGGGTGTTTCTGGCTCAGGATTTAGCACGAGGTTGAGTCTGTTGTCACGTGGGGTAGCAGTCATGTGAACACCTAACTAGGGCTGGAAGGTCCGCATCCAAGGTGGCTCCCTCACATGGCTGGCACATTGGTGATGGCTTCTTGCTGTGTGGACCTCTCCAAGAAACTGATTGAGTACTGGTGTACAAGAGCATGATGCCCTGTGGCAAGCATACCAGAGTGTCGATGTGGAGTTTTCAAAGCATCGTTTCTTATCCGAGAGTTCTCATAGTCCACTAGCTTGTACCGATAGGGATGGTGTGGACAAAAGTGAGAATACTATATGCAGTAGGAACAATTATATCTATGTCATGATTTCTTATAATCTAAGTCAGTGGCATTCTGTCTGCCAGCTTTCAGGTATTATCTCAATATCATCTTCATGACAATCCAATGAAGTCAGTATTATAATTATCTCTAATTTACAGATCAGAAAACTGAAAAAGAGTCTGTCCAGGTAATTGCTCCATGGAGCTAAAATTTGCATTTGGGCCATTGACTCTGAAGCCTTGCTCTTAACACTCAAGCTATACTGTCTTCTCTTTGAATCTCATTTAAGCACAGGACTGAAAACTCCATTTTATTATGAGAATTTTGAATGTTCAATAAAGTAGACAGAATAATTCTATAAACCAACGTGTACTTAACATCCAACAACACCAACCATCAATTTATGGCCATTCCTGTCTCATTTATGTCTCTTTCTCTCTTACTTATTTTAAAGGAATCTCAGGTCTCATATCATTTCATCCATAAATATTTCAGTATGACTCTCTAAAAGATGAGGACTTTCAAAAACATAAACAGGCCCCCTCAAAAAAACAATTAATAGTAATTTCTTATTAACACCAAATATTCAGCCAATGTTCAAATTTCCAATTGTTTCATAAATACTTTTTCTTTTTTAAAAAAATATTTTTATTTGAGCCATGAGTCATATAGTGTCCATACATTGTGATTGGTTAGTATATCTTTTAATTTAATTTAATCTATTCTCTCTTTATTTATGTCACTGAAGAACATGCCATTTGAAGAACTGGCTATTATAAATAAAACTGTAATAAATCTCCTTGTACTTGTTATTTTGGGAACTTTCTTGTCTTCATCTGGTTTTAATTGACGTGTTTATTCTTTTCAAACAGATTTTCAAGAGTCCTTTAAATGTTAAAGAGATTACCTCATTTTCTGATATGTATATTACAAATATTTTTTTCCAATTTGTTGTTTATATTTTGACATCTTTTGTAGTGTTTTTCTCTACAAAAGTTTAGAATGTGTATTGTCAAATTTACCAATATTTTCTATCATGGATTTGGCGTTTGGCACCTTGCCTAGAAAGTCTCTCCTTATCACAATATCATGTAAAACATCACGCATGTATGTTTCTAGTACATTCAATTAAAAATACTTAAATATTTTATTTCCTTGAGTTTATTTCAATGTAAGTGATCTTGTTTTATTTTTTAAAATGGCTGCCAGTAATTTTAATATCATATGTTAAATGATCCATCTTTCTGCTCAAGATTTGACATGCTACATTTACCACATTCTAAATCACATGGTATTTCTTTTCCCTCCTCTTTTTTTACTTGCAATTTATTTGTTGAAGAAGCTGGGTTTTAGAATTTCCCCAAATTTGGATTTGCATTGCATCTTTATGCAGTCCTGTTATTCCTGCAAATTGATAGTTGGAGATTGAAGGTTGATTGGATTCATGGTTTGATTTTGATATTTTTGGCAAGACTATTTTGTAGGTGGTCTTTCGTCAGCAGGAAGGACTTGGACTTGGACTCACGCTTTTTTCTGAGGGTGTTGCATAGACATGCAATGGGGTGTTTTAAATTTTTGAACAATATTCATCCTCTTTGGGCAGGGCATGAACTAGTGGCACAAGGTTGTTTCCATTTTCAACATTAGGTAGTGCTATAATATTTAATGGAATATACAGAGGGTGCCAAAAAATTGAATACACATTTTAATAAAGGTAAAAACAATGAAAATTGTAATACTCAATGAATACTGATGACAAAAAATGAATGTAAGTCACGTTTGACTTTTTCAATTACAAGAGGTGCTCAAAGTGGTTACCATCAGCATCTAGACACTTCTGATTACCACGAACTACTGCTTGAGCAACGTTGACCAAAGTGTCCACTTGTATACATTTTTTGGCACCCCTGGTATTTGCTGTGTTAGGTTTTTGGTGGTGGCTGGGATAAAAACAAGTGCTTCTGAAAATCAGTGTGGAATAGGACGTGAGGATAGCGTGTCCAATCTGATTCCAAGGTTTGAGGGCTGTGCTTTCCCCATCAGGTGCTTATCCTATTATTAAGTAACTATCATTGCAAAAGAATGAAAAATTTTTTTTCCAATTTATGTGTATTATTTTTTCAAATGGCTACTAAGTTGTTAGGAAATGCATACTTAAGTACTTTGGACCTAAGTACTTAATAAATAAAACTATTGAATATTTAAAAATGTTTTTATCTAAGGGTATTGATAAATAAACTACTGAGACATCAAGACATTGTGAACTGAGAAAGTTTGGGAGCTGGATTAAACTCTGTGCTTATCCGTGTGTGGCTAAGAGTTCTCTTGTGTCACCACTGCCATTGAAAAACTTACTGCTGCTTATCTTATTTGTAGCATCTTTCATTTGTGTTTGCTTTGTTGTAATTCCTTTAAGTCACTTGCCCAATATTTAAGAGTTAATTTAGCTAAACTGAGGTAATATAATTGAGTTGAAAGTGGTCACAGTGCCAGTCCAGTAAAACATTAGAGTTTATCTGTTTGTTGAGACTTTAACTTGCTTTCTCTATTCCTATGTGGGGCTGCATAAATCAGGGGCTGATTTCCTTATTGAAAAGCCGCAAATTTAATTTCCAATGAATCTGGCTGCTCTACCAGGCACAGGTTAAGTATAATATATTACAATGTATTGAAGGCAGATGAACAAGTATGAATCATTGTCGACTTCATGAAACTCCCACTCTACCCTCAAGACATTTTAACATACAGAACGAGGCAGGGTGTCAGTGTCAACTGGTACATGAAATGATAGCAAAGCTTAACTACTTTATTATTTTTCTTTAAATAAAATAGAAATAATAGTTGTAATATTTTTTTCTAGGACTGCTGGACTTGTATGACCCCTGTTTAGAGACCACTAGTGCAAAGCACTTAGTTACTGCATGGTCACATTCTTTTTGCTATGTGTATATCTCTTCCTGAGCTAAACCAATTTACTAGCTGTCATGGCCATAGGCAAGTCAGCTGTGGCCAGATTTGCACCATTTCCTGACACAAAGTTTGGTCCTAGAAACATTGTCTGGTTGTTTTGTTCAGAAGCAAGTTAGGTGACCTGCATTTCTGAGTTTTCATAAAATATGGAACAGAATATTCTGGGTGTCAGACTACATTTGGGAACTATTAGGGTGGGTTTTGTTTCACTTAGTTTGTTTCACCTCCCAACCATCCAAACCTTCACTGAGCCAATATCCTCTGTGGTATCCAGAGGCATTCATTTGCTCCAAAGATGGCCAGCCGCAGAAGAGTCAGGAAGGAAGAAAAGTTATTTACATTTCTAAATACATGGAAAAATCCATAGTGGAACCAAGTCTTGAAAGCCTGGGTGCTTTTGATTTCCAAGAGCTTTTTGAGAGAGAAAAGATGTTTGGAATTTCGTAAGCTTTACTTTGAATAACAAGTACCAAAAGTCTTAACAAATCTTCATATGTAAAATCTATCCATTAACTGTGTGTGACAATATTGCCATCCACCCCTACACCCCACTCCACACATGTGCCCATACCCCATCCCAAATCCCAACACATATAGGGAAAAGACACAAATATCTTCTCTGTGTGGAAGATGAGGAAAGGATTTTCAGAAGTTGATTATGTCACTGACATCCTCATGCTCCAAGACAAGAAGAATGATCACAACCCCACATAAAGTTAGGAGGATGGTATAGAAAAGATCTGTGACTTATTTTAGAAGCTGTAGCCCAAGGAGACTACTAGCTTCTCTAGAAATCCACTGGCTTCCTTGGTGCTGGTGTGGTGGGCCAGCATTGAGGAGGGCACAGACAAACGGGCTTGCGGGCAGCTGCATGCGTCTCAGGCAGCAGGGCATTCCTGATCTGAGAAGCTGTCAGGACTTGGGGCAGTAGGCTGAGTGTCTAAAAGGACGTCACAGCAGGGTGGCGGAGGATGCAGAGTTCATGGACCAGTCAATTGGAAATCATGGTGGGTACATGGACATTTCTTGTCATTTACTTCTGCTTGTCTTATTATTATCATCTTTGACAGTAAGGCAGGTAACTCTTCCCCTGCTTCTATGATTCTACATATGCTCAGTAGAATAAAGATACAGGCCTCAGGGAAAATAAGAAAGGCCCAAAGCTTGAAATGACTGAATTAAGATCCTGAAAAAAAAATCAAGAAAAAAATGGCTTCATTCAGCATGCAGGTTTGAATTCCTACAGTGGGCAGAAATGATTCTAGGGATTGAGGATACTATAATGCACATAGGAGAGAAAAACTTTGCTTTTAGGAGCTTACATTCTCAAGGGGGAACCTAGACAATAAAAAGATAAACTGAATACATAGTATAACTGATAATGTACTATGGAAAGATTAAATAAGGGATATGGAATAAGCAGTGCTTGGGAGGAGAGATTGACATTTTAAAAGGGCTGCCAGTGAAGTCTTCACTAAGGGTATAACATCTGAAGGAGGTGAAGGAATGAGCCATGTAGGTAAGTGGGAAGAAAGCATTCTGGGCAGCAGAAATAAGTATAAAGGGCCTAAGACAGGGTCATGCCTGGTGGGCTGATAAGTAGCACAGAAACCAGTGTAGCTGGCACAGAGTGACTGAGAGGAAACTGCTAGGAGAAGGACTCAAAGAATAACACTGGGAATGTGTGTGTGAATGTGGTGTATGTAGATGGGAGGGGGGAGTACAGCAGATATATACTCTAGGCCACTGTAAGAACTTAAGCTAAGAAATTTAGCCATTACTATGAGCGAGGTGGGACATCATAAAGAATTTAGACCAGAACAACAGCATGATCCAACTTCTGTTTTACAAGATTACTTGGGCATCAGTTTGAGAATGGGCTGGAGAATGACTTGATTGGAAGAAGTAAGGAGATCAGTGCAGAGGCTCTTGCAATGAACCAGGATAGAGACGACTGTGATTGGACCAGGGTGATAGTAGTGGAGGTGACAAGAGGTGGTGTGATTCTAGATGAATGGATGAATGTAAGGTAGGACCTGAGCAATGAGAAGTATGGAATTATCATGAGCTGAGATGGGAAGACTGAGTGGGGCAGAAGAGGAAGCTCAGAAGTTCTAATTTGGACTTGTTGAGATGGGATGGCCATTAGATATCCAAATAGAGATGAGAAAGAAGCAGAAGAGCATAAACATCTAGAGTTCAGAGGGAAAGTCTGAGCTAAAGCTATAAGTTTGGGAGTCATCACGTATTGATGCTATTTACAGCCAAGAGACTAGATGAGGTACCCAAGGGATTCAATGATATATTGCAAAGCAAACAGCTCCAAAAAACCTAGGAAAGAAAAACAAAAGAATGGAGTCACATTAAAGTCACCCAGGAGTCAACCTGAAAGAGCAAGAATCATTTGAGCAACAAAGTAAATAATGTAGTATTGAATTATAACTCAAAGGATAAAATAAACATACACGGGTCCATACTAATAGAAATAAATGATTGAATAAAAATGTAAATAGAAAAGAGACAAATCTTGCTTACAAAAGAATTCCATTTTGTATAAATAGATAATTTTTCCTTCAGGAGGTAGAAACTTCCCTGCCATGAAGGTAAGCTGGACTTAGTCACTTACTTCCAAATAATACCATGTTTCCCCGAAAATAAGACCTAGCCAGACAATCAGCTCTAATCTGTCTTTTGGAACAAACATTAATATAAGACCAAGTATTATATTATATTATATTATATTATATTATATTATATTATATTATATTATACCCGGTATTATGTTATATTACATTACATTACATTACATTACATTATATTATGTTATATTAAAGACCCGGTCTTATAGTAAAGTAAGTAAAATAAGACCGGGTCTTATATTAATTTTTGCTCCAAAAGACACATTAGAGCTGATTGTCTGGCTAGGTCTTATTTTTGGGGAAACACAGTAGATTCTAGGAAGCAGGTAATAGTAACTTTACAGTGGAGAAACCTGGCAAATACTGGGAAACTGTCATAGACCAAAGGAGACTAGGGCGACATGACAAGAAAATGAACTGTGGTACCCTGAATTAGATCCTGAAACAGAAAGAGAAAATTAATAGAAAAATTGGTGAAATCCAAATAAATCTGGAGATTATTTAAGAGTTTTCTTTCTTTTTTTTTAACTTTGACAAATATGCTATGGTAATGTAAGATGTTAGTGATGGGTAACGGATATACTGAAACTCTGTATTTTCTTTCCAATTTTACTGTCAATCTAAAATTGTTCCAAAATAAAAAGTTTGTTTGAATATATGTATATATTTATACACATATACACATACATATATAATTTTCATATATACAGAGGGTGGCAAAAAATGTATACACATTTTAAGAAAGGGAAACTGTATTAAAATTGTAATACTCAATATATGTTGATGACAAAAGATGAATACAAGAAGTCACGTTTGCTTCTGCAATTACAAGAGGTGCTCAAAGTGGTTACCATCAACTCCCAGACATTTCTGATTACGGTGAACTACTGCTTGAGCAACGTTGACCAAAATGTCCACTTGTATACATTTCTTTTGCACCCTCGGTATATATGGAAAATTGAAGAATGCAAGTATCTCTATTCATTTAGAAAAATTTCTCCCAAGACTGTTTATATTGGCTGGAGCTCTGAAGTTATCAAAGATGTTCATTATGGCTGTGAATATAACCTTGTATTGTGCACCGACATGGAATAGGTAACCTGAGCCAATCAGTATCAATTGCTCTGGTTATAGGAGACTTGCTGCTTAAAGGGAAAAGGTCAAGTACATTCAAGCTTGATCTTGCTACATGTGGACTACAAAAAAGAAAATGCCAGTCCTTCCCAGGGAACAATACAACCTAGATCTACTGAGCCAACGAGGCTGGGAAAGGAAAAATGAGATCTGTATAACGGTCTAAGGCTATTTATCACTGTCCACATGGTCTTGCTTAATTATATGTTTTCCTTGATGGGGGCCCATTTTTTCAAAGTTAGAATTTGAGTAATTTAAATGTGTTTTAAAAGATTTATTTTATGTCTTGAACATGTGCTACCAACATTATTCTAGCAGTTTGTTATACTCATTCATTTATTGTTTCTTTTAGATATAAAATGTTTCCATTCATTAAAACAATAACAAAAAGATTGAACATAGTATGGAAACCAAGGGACTTCTGAAAGTTGTTACTTACAGAACATGGAATAGGTTAGTAAATTCAATTTCTAGCTTCACCATTGACCATCCACATGATTCTGAATGCATTTTTCCTCTTTCTTCAAAGTCTTTATTCTCAGATTATTTTTGTTTTGATTATAAATGATAACTTTAGAGCATGTTATGCTCCCAGTGTGTTTGCTCAATTTTATTATTAAGCACAATGTTTTTTTACCTGGCTTAGATATATAATGCACATATCTAAGCTAAAATCCCTAAGGGCACGTATACCTTGGGAAATTGTATTATCTTTTGAGATAGCAATATTTCATTCTTTTAGGATTACATAAACATACTGTTATGTAATTCCATTAAAAAATATATGGTGTCGGTTGACAAGAAGGTGAAAGGTAATGATGTCACTGCTGGTTTTAGAATGTCTCCTTTGGCTCGATTATCTTTGACATTTCTAGTTTGGGGCTTTTTTTAATCTAACAAAAAACTTTTTTTCCCCCTCTCTATCCCATCACTTGTGAAGCTGGTGGACAAACAATGCCCTGGGCACAAATATTTCAATCCCTTTTCACATTTCAATCTGCATGAATACTTGCCTGATATAAGAAATTCAAAAAGTCCGAGGGAGGAGCAATATATTTCAGTCCCCATCTGTCAATTCACGAGAGTAGGTCAAAGCATGTATGACCTCAGTGACTTTCTTTCTGAGTTCCAGTGAGGGATTTTATTATAAGAAATGATACATATCACTCAAGATATAAATTTCTAGTGACTTACAGGAGGTCTAAAGGAACAAAAAAGAAAGGCCAACTAGAATACAGACATGATTCAATGGAAAAAGGTCATTTTTGAACCTGTGACTTGCACTGGATTTTTGGATCCTGGGGAATTTCAGCTTCCCTCTTAACCTCCAGGCATAATCCCAAATATACATTTAATTCAGATACTGAAAAAAACAAAACAAAACAAACAAAACCCAACAACCGGAATCATCGTTCTTTTACCATATTTTTAAGAAAAATCAGAAACTTTGTTTCTTCTAGGAGATTTAAGATGTTGAAATTTCCCCAGCCTTCAAGGGTTGGTTTCTCAATCATAAAGGATCTCTGCCCTTTGAAGGTTCCAATCTGTCACGTCACAACATGGGGTTGCCACCACCCAAGACACCTGCTCTGGTCACTCATTTGTGTCAAGCCGGTAATACTTCCCCTGTTTAGTTTACGTTTAGCTAAAGTAGGAGAATATGAAATCATTTTAATGTGCCAAGAAAACTATTAGGAAATGCCACTTTGGCCAGCTTAAGCTGTCCAAATTTTATTGAAACATCTGTTCTGTATTTGGATATACTCATTTATTTTGAAAGGTGAATGTTTATCAACAGTCTTGAGAAAGCTGAAGAAGAATCATAAACTTCCATTTAAAAAGATTTCTATTTAGTTACTTTGAATAATATATCTAGAGTATTTTAATAAAAATATATTTTGAATAGTGTCAGTTGGGTAGTATTTAGCCTGCCCTTAGGATTGAAGATCATTACAGGATAATATGGAGTTAAATTTGAAATATGACTAAAAATGTATATTCTTGATATTACAACTACTCCTAAAGTTCTCAGAATTTTGACATTCCAGATCAGTCATCATATTTTTGTGATAGATTTCTCTGTCTCCATGAATGTAAAAGTGCCATGTGGCAATGCACATATATTTTAAATTAAAGTAGATCTGAATTCACTTAGAATTGTGTGAAGCCTATTGTTTAGAAGTGTATTAGGCATTGCAGAATCAGGGTGGCAATTAGCAACCAATTTTGAGTACTCATTGAGCTTCATCTCCCATTGCTAACTCCCTCCTTTTAGGTGAATCATTTTGATATGGGAAGAATCAGTATTCCACAAATTCATGACTGCTATTGCTCAAGCATAATTACTATGACTGACATAAATACTTTATAGTAAGTAACAAAAGTTTCTCTCTGTATTCGAAACTCAATTTGTAGATAAGGAGAATTACAAAGAAGATGAGAAATGCCAAGCATTCTAATCTGCCATCAAGGTTATTCAGTAGTCAGATTCTCTTGGTTTGTTTATTTGTTGTTTTGTTTGTTTGGTTTCATAATATACTCTATCTTTTCCAAAACCTGATTATTTTAACAATACAGCCTTATTTTCTAAAATGAAAAAAAAATGTTTACCCAGGAGGCAGATTTCTCTTTAGAAACAAAACTTGGAAGAAAAAAATTAGAAATGAAGAAAATCCAGTTAAAAGATGAAATCATTTGACAAGCCAATTTAAATGGTGCTATGCTGAAGCTTTAATCTTGTCTTTTTCGTGCAGATGAATTAACCTATTTCTTTCATTGTGCATCTTATTGGAGAAAATTATTAATAGTTAAAAAGTCCTCAAGTCCTCAAACATGAGCTCTTTGCTAGAAAGCCTATTTTTCTGGCACAGCAGCATGACTTGAATGTTAGAGATCATGGTTATTGATAGATCAACCACAGGAATTTGGAATTTCTACAGCTGTGATAGCCATATATTTTTCTGCTTTTACTGTTAAGTTTCTCTATGAACGCAGTTTTAGAGTCACAGGGTGAACTTGAGCATGTTGCTTAACCTTTCCGGACATCATTTGACTCCAAGATGCCTCACTAAGGTGCTTTTCATTTCTAAAATACAGTTGAGGAATGCTTTGAATACAGAGAACATGTTAAGTCAAACTGAAATATGGGATTCATTCAATCACTAATTATGGTCTAGTTTATGAGAGAAATACATTATTAACTCTGTTCTTGTTTATGAGAGAAATACATTATTCAAACAAAATACTGTGTGCTGAAATATGAGTAAGCTATCAATGGTCGGAAAGGTTTTTTGTTTTTTTTGGAGTTTGGAACTGGGAGGTGTTTCTCTCTCAAAACAGACCAGACACATTTCTAATGTAATGCAGCAGAGTGTTTCTCCAGAGGGAAGGCTCTTCTACTTCCGTTCTATTTAAAAATATTATCAAAAAATTAGAAATAAAGCAGAGGGATAGTTGTGTGTCCTTTAGGAGTCATATTGCAACATTATCTAACAGGCTCCCTGAAGGATTACTTAATTCTTTTGGGAAATAAATACCGTTTTCCTTGACATATAATTTGCTATTGAATAGGGCCCATATTCTGTTAAGTTACATGTTAATGCATAGAGTTTTTTTCTGGTAGATATGCAGATGATTTCTGTCTAGTAGAAAGTACAAACCCTTAAGTTATGGCTTTGTTGTTTTGTGGAATATCCACCAGTTTTATATCTAACCTAGTAATCTTATTCCAACATTCTTCCTTCAGTTTCTAAAACTGCTCAGTTCTGTAAATGCTCTTTGAATCAGCTTTATCATCTTTCTGTTTCCCTGATTAATGAGTATGGTAAATTTTGACACACTTTATATTCGTAAGAGTCATAGCTGTAGCAGTAAGAACTTTTTGCTTTCACAGCTCATTGTTTTTACTACCTTTGTGCTGTCACCACCTGGAAGAGTAGACAGTTGCCAAAGCAGAAAAGGTTCTAACTCTAAGTACTGAGCTCCTAGCTATTTGGATTTCCATCCTTCTCTCTTCTTCATCTGTGTCCTACACCTTACTTTATAGTGTCTGCTGTAATGATTAAATCCAATTACAGTGCATTACTGGGAATTGAGGCTTAAACATTTGTGCTTTTGACTATTTTCAAGCAACTTAACATGTAGCGATTTGCTGTTTTGCTGAGGAATGGATTTTGGTTGCAAACTTCGCAATACTGATGTGCTGGAATGACTCAGAAGTTGGGAGGGGGCCCCTCTGATTTTCAACTTGGCAGTGTTGTTCTCTACTCATTAGCATTCACACAAACTCTCCTAAAGTGATAAAAACTTAGTTTCTTCATGTAAAATAGGCTATAAAAGAAAATCATCTGCTGTGTTGGTAATGGTAGTAAAGAGAAAATAAGGAGATCTAAGAAAGCAATGATTCTCAGCCACAAACAGAAGTTTTGGAGGTACAAGATGCAGTTAATTCAGCAAAGAAGCATGAAAAATGTTTTTCTGTCCTAATAATCAACTACTTAATTAAAATATTTATTCTTATTAAGTTGTCAAAATTTAACAAATAGTATTGGCGTTTTAAGGGCTTGAGAAAGGGTTGTTTTAATTTGGAAGACAGAACAATATAATGGAAATGTTACTGAATTTGTATTCATAATGTCTGAGTTCAAATTTGAGCTCCTCTAATTAGCCATATAGAACTTATACCTATAATCTCTGGGTTGTAAATTCCAGAAAGACATTGTTTACTAATTTATTGACTATGTTAGATGAAGTTCTAGGTTTGGGATACTACCAAGTGAATATTACCAAGATCCCTGCCCTCTAAGAGCTTTTGTTTTGTCTTCTAGGAATGGGGATAGGGAGAAGGGGAAGATAGTGAATAGATAATAAAGAAACAAGTGGGTTATCAAATCCTTAAATTATTAAATACCTTAGAATATGATAAATCGCATAGAAAATAGAAATGGAACAGGGTAAGTGCATATTGGCAAGGTGTGTGTGTGTGTGTGTGTGTGTGCGCGGCGCAGTTGTGTTGTTACAGTAATAAATAAGGTGGTGAAGGTAAGCCTCCATGTTATGAACAAAGATATGAAAAAGATGAGTGAGTTAACCAAGGTGAAAATAATATGCACACAGAAAGAACTACTATAGTGTAGGTGCTAAAGTGGGAGCGTATCCCTCCCATGTTCCAGAAACAGGGAAGGTCCAGTATAGTGGGTGGAATGATGGAGAGGGAGGGTAGTTAGAGATGAGGTCAGAGAGGTAAGCGAGATGGTATTGTCAGTCCTGTAAGGTTTAGTAAGCCATTGACTTTTACTCTGTACCAATAGGGAGACAATCGAGGCTTTTGAGCAGAGAATATGAGTGTTTTAAAAGGCTCACTTTGGCTGCCATGCTGAAAGTAACTTGTAAAGGGCACAAGGGATGGGGGGCGGAGGGAGTGGGAGAACTACTAAGAGGCTACTGCAATAGCCACGTGAGAAATGATGTCTTAGACCAGGTGGCAGCAGAGAAGGTGGTGAAAAGCATTCAGATGCTGAACATATTATGAAAGTACAGCCAGCAAGATTTGTGATTGTATTGGATGTGGACTGTGAAAGAAAAAGTCAAAGAGGACTCCAAGCTTTTTGCATCTGCTGAATGGGACGGTGGGGACTTCTATCAAATGAAATAGGTTGGATTTATTGCTAATGAAATAGAGAAGGCTGAAGGCAGGGCAGGTTTTGGGAGTTAGATCAGGAGTTCAGATTTGAACATGTTGTGTTTAAGATGTTTATTTTATGTCCAAGGACATAAATCTGGAGCTTGTGAGTGAATTCTGAGTTGGAGACGTACATTTGGAGGTGAGCAGCCCATAGGTGGAGTTTAAGGCTATAATTCTGCTGTGAGGACGAAGGGAACCAATGTAGTTAGAGAAGAGAACAGGATCGAGAACTGAGCCCTGGGGCATGGCAACATTAAAGGTTCAGAAAGAAGAGGAAGCACCAACAAGGGACATTGAGAAGGAGCAGCTAGCAAGAAAGGAGACAAACAGGAGAATGTGCTGCTCTGGAAGCCAAGAGAATAAAGTGTATCAAGGAGGAGGAAATGATCGACTGTGCAAAATGCTACTGATAGGGCAAGCAAAGGGATGACTGGCTGCTAGATTTGGCAACATGGTAGGTCTCGTTCACATTGTTAAGTGTGGTTTCAGTGGAGCAGGGAGGCAAAAATCTGACTAAATTGGTTTTAATGGCGAATGGCAGGAAAGGAAATACAGACAACAGCTGTAGATATCTTCTGGAGGAGTTTTTGTTCAAAAAAAGGGGGCAATGAGACACTAGCCAATGGTATAAGTATAATCCAGAGAAGTTATTGGTTTGTTTTTAAAAGCATTTTTAAAAGTTGGGCATAGCATCAGCATGCTATTTGTATGTAAATGGAAATGGCCCAGTAGAAAGTGCTGGAATGATGTCTTGAGTAAGCTATAGGGGATGGCATTTAGTGCCTAAGTAGAAGTTTTGGCTTTGGGATGGATCATAGATAATAGGTTGGGAGGTATAAATATAGGTACAAATGCTAGTAGGGGGGTAAATATGGTGCGGAAGTCTCTGGAAGTTCTCTTTTGATTGCTTTAAGTTTTTCAGTGATGTAAGTAGTGCAGCCAGGAGGAAGTTTGGGTTATTTGAAAAGAGTGAAAGTGTAAAAAGTTTGTCCAAGAGAGTGGGAAACTGAATGGTCTTGGGAAATTAAGTTGTGACATCCTGGTAGCATTAAGAGCATATTTGAAGATTTGTTTATACGTTTAAAATGAGACAATTCAACATGACTGTATGTTTTTCAGTCATATTCAGTTGCATGGTGAATGCAGAGAGTTGGATTTTAACCAAGATTCTAGTCTTTCAAGTAAGTATGATAAATCTGAAGAGAAACAAGAGTCAAGGGGATATATAAGGGAATTATGATAAAGACTGGTCATCAAATTTGAACTTGATAAGTAGGGGGGTGATAATATTAAGGGGCAAAGAAAAGTGGAATGGTGGTAGATGAATGGATTGGAGGTCCCAGTGAGTTTGAATGAGGATTTGGGCTAGGATAGTAGAAGAAATGAGCTGGAAAGATTGAAGGTGGTGGTCAGAGGGTGGAAGGCATGAAATCAACATCAAGAAGGGTTGGATTTATTGCTAATGATACAGCTCAGGGCCATGACAATGGGATTAGAGCCTGCAGTAGAATAGTTGCAATGATCAACAGAGAAGTTCAAGACATTGAGAGGCCAGGGTGGGGGCCTGATAATCTACTTTTGTGTCCATAGCTCTAGGAATTAAGGCAAGAGTAACAGTGGAAATTACAACTATGACCCAGAAGTTAGGATCTAGAGAAATGAGGAGGATGGCAGGGGCATCACTTATATGTGATATATAATGATATGAGATTCAAGCTGGCATTTTTCAGGAAGAGGGAGGCAGAGTGTCTGAAAGCAAGGAAGGGCAAGGATGATACCTACCTATCTTCAGACTCAAAGATCTGAAGGCTAAAAAAGGAAAAGCAGTCTCCAATTGGGAGGCTGATGGAGAATTCTTAGGTTTTGATGAGAGCAAAAAGAAGAAGGAAGGGTTCAGAAACTGGTTTGTGTGGCAGCAAGCCAGCAATATGATACCCAGTGATCCTTACCTCCTGGTATTTAAGCCTCTCTTTGGTCCCCTCCCTTACTGACTCAGGCTGACCTCTGTGACCAATAGGATACTGCAGCTTCTGCCTTGCTCTCTTACATCACCAGCTCTTGGTGAATCTAGCTACCAGGCCCTGAGAACACTCAAACAGCCCTGTGGAGAGGTCCTTGTGGAGAGGAAGAGAGACCTCCTCCCCAGAAACTAGCACCCACTTGCCAGCATGTGAGTGAATGACCCTGGAAATAGATCTTTCCTCCTCAAACTTTCAGATGACTGTAACCCAGCTGACATCTGACTACAGCCTCATGAGAGACTCCAAGCCAAAACTGTCTAATCAAGCCATTACCTAATTTCCAATCTGCCAAAACTATGCTATCTAATAAATAATTATTTTTGTTTTAAGCCACTAATTCTTAGAGTTGTTTGTTATGCAGGAAATCTACTGATGACTACTACAAAGGGATTTTGAAAATGATAGTTATGAATTTCAGAAAGCCCAGTGGATGTGTTTCAGAACTGATGGAAGAGAGGGAGAAGAGTGTGGGAGATGAGACGGAGTCTGGGAGGTTTTGTGGATCGCTGACATAACTGGAGATAATAATAAAAAAAACAAACAGATGAGATAGTTATCAAGACAGTTGTGGTGAGAGCATGAGTTTGGTGGTGAAGGGGAGGTTTTTGGAGATCTGTCTTCCTCTTTGATGATGGAGGTGGAAGGGCGAGAGGAGGGTGGTGTTAGTGGCAGGGCCAGTTCACTCTTGGCTACTGGTATTACATGAGTGCTCGGTGTGGATCCCTGTTGCTTGTTACATGTTGTATGTTCTCATTTAAAACTTTGATTTTTATATTATTATCCTCAATCCACAAATGAGAAGAACATTGAGACCTAAGGAGGTTCAGCACTGGTGTGAGGCCACACAGCTGGTAAGGCAGAGTAAGAATGTCAATTTGGATTTCCTGACTGAAGATCTTGCTCTCCTTCCACATTTCACCTGGAGCTAGAAACATTTAGAAACCAAAGTACTTGCATTTTATAAGGGTGGGATAGAAATTAGTCATCTCAGACATAGACTTGTGAAGTATAATTATACATACTTAAAAAAATCCTGCATGATTCATGTGCATAATGACATAGAAGAATCAGATATGAGAGCCATTGACCATAAGCCATCTGGTCAGAGTAATACGAAGACTGGAAGATGCCACCAAATAGAAGAGAAGAGATGAGAACCAGAGGTGCGAAACGGATGCAAAATTCATTGTTTTATTGTCTTTCTCCCAGTTAGAATATAAATTCTATGAGGGCAGCACTTTGCTTAGAGACTGGTACTCAACAGGTGCTCGATAAATATTAGTGTGTACTGAATGAATGAGGAAATGGGTGTAGCCAATGGAAAAGTTTTGGATGAAAACATCCTATATAAAACGTTCAGTTTAAGAGACGGGTCAGGACAAGTTGAAGGCAAAGTTATGAGGTTGAAGAAATTTGTCTTCAGGACTTCCTTCTCCACCCTGCACTACTGACCCAAACTCCAGGGCACGTAGACATTCAGAGGCATTTCCTCACATCCTTCTTGTTTTTCTTTTTTTTTTTTCTCTTTTAGAAACATTAAGAAACCAATAGTTCTTACCTGGCGACATATTAGATCATCTGGAAACTTAAAAACAGAAGAAAAAAGAAAGTTAAAAAACAGTGTCTGGGGCCCCCTACCTCACGTAGCCTAATTTAATTGGCTTGGGTTGGGACCCAGACATTGGTAGTGTTTAAAAAGTTCCTCAGGTGATTTTACTGTGTAGGTAGAACTGAGAAGCAAGAAATAACTTAAAAGTATTACCTTTGGACATGGAGAAATTTAAGCTTTATAAGAAAGGAATGCAGTTTTAACTAGTGCAATTTCAGATATCAGAGAGGGGTGGAGTTCCCAGAAATCACTAACCTAGACCTAGCATGGCACTTGGACAGGAGGTATTCAAGAAATGTGTGCTGAAGGGACGAATAAATCCATACCAGGCAGATGCCTCTTGCTCAATCTGCGTAAAGGCTGATTTCTACATCTGAAGTTGAGCTATGGACACTGTTCAGAGAGTGGACTAGTCTGAGAAGCAAAAATTCTGTATCAGTTGTGGGAAAGTATATGGGTGGCGGGATGATTGTGAATCTATGTATAGACAAAACATAAATATGTCTTGCATAATGTATAATGTATTACTTTTTTCCAAAAGTGTATTGATAATACCATGGTGAATAGAAAAGTTTTCTTCTTAAATATATTGAATTCACTGAAGCCTTTTTTAGTCTCTATTTTCTTGTGCAACAGATAGCAACATTATAATTTTTGCCATGTGGGAGTCTTTTTTTTTTAACATAAAAAAAAGTGTATTTAAAAAGTATCATGTCTCATTTCCCTGGTCTGGAGGAAAGCTGTTTTGGAGGAGTAAAGGACACACATGACACTGAGAGGGATTAGTGGAGAACTGTTCATTGTATACCCAATACATTCCATTTTAATTGGCACTGGAAGAAGCTAGAATTAATATGAGCTCTTGAGTGTACCAGTTTGATGTAAAATAAAGCTTCCTCATCCCACCTTTCCCAAAGCGTGACCCAACATCATTCTTAAATACACATAAAGGGAGACAATCCCAGAAACACGTTTGGGGCTTCTGGGATAAGTAGTTTATCCATGGTCCCTCCAACAAAACCACAGCTCTGATTCTTGTAAAAAGTGACAATATCTCCCTTTGTCATGATAATTAGTAGTCGAAAGAATTATCCATTTCTTTATCAGCTCCAAAGAAGAAAGGATAAGTGATAAAGTATCATCCTTGCCTAAAATGAATGAATACGAGTATAATGGCTAAATGCTTATCTTTGTAGTGACTCACTGCTTTAAGCTGACCTATGAATGGAGTATACACACAGGCCACTTGTACATTCTCCATCAAATCATTACAGAGTGAAATTACAGTGACCAAACACTGTCTCCAACATTTATTATATATGAAAAACATTTAGGAGATGTGAAGACCAGGCATTCGTGAAACAACTATAAAGATGCAAGACTGAAAACATCAATAGTGACATTCAGCTGCTTAGTTATGCCAGAATATAGTTAGTGCCCTTTTGTTTGAGACTTTAATTTTAATGTAGGCTCAAGACAGGAAAAGGCCACCATTATATCATGGGGGATGAAACATTTGATTTGGAGTCATATGTCCTGTTCTGAGTCACTACTCTGACAGTTAAAACTTGTCGATCCTGAGCAAGTCATGTAATCTCTCAGTCTCAATTTCCCCATCTGTAAAAAGGAAATAACAAGAATTTCTGCTATAGTATTTTACTTAGTTTTGTGGCTCAAATGATATAATGAGTATTATATAAGTATTTCATAAAATATAAAACATCATGCAGATATTTGTTATTATCACTGCATTGATCATCTGTGACCTTATTTAGTCCAAAATAGTGCTGCCCAGATCATGGCTTTAAGTTCTGGGTTTAGAGCATCTCATATCCCCATCATCAATAAATATTGGTTGTAGGGCCCAATAGTCTTCATGGGACTTTAGGTTAAAGGTCATTGTAAATACATCTCTATAGATACCCATACACAAATAGGGAAGAGGAAGATTGCCGAAACTTATTTGGGGAGAGTCAAGTGTACTATTCATGCCAAAATATTGACTTTTTGGTAATGTTGATAATAAAAAGTTTTGAAAAGTTATGGAAAATCAGAGATGTTGGAACTCTCAGGAAGCTTATCCCTAGGGAAGTATTGCTTGAACAGGAGATGAACAAGGTCCAGCACGGGCACAGTGTGAGAGCCAGCAGGAGCTGCCAGGTGCTGCGAGTGGCTGACTGAGTGCACGGAAGTCCCCCTTGCTTTCATGTAGTGCGTGGCATAGATGACCAAAAAGCCCATGGAAGGTAGAGGAAAATTAGTAAATGTCTCAGAACTGAGGCATGGCCACCTTAGCATGCTTTAGCATGCTTCCAGAATGCTCACACTAGAGGTTACCAGCACCGTATGTAACTCTTGAGGACTCACATTTCTTCCACTTGCTTAGCCCTGCTCCATACATGTGGTGTTTTGCTTCCATAGTTGTAAATATTTATATTTTGGTTTCTGGTACTCAGATCACAACCCCAGACAATGCTGCTTTTGCCTTTTGGCTTCTTGAATTGCAATCATGAACACGATGTTTCATATCCCAGTGAAGGTCTCCCAGACCCACAGCAGTTTCCACCAGTGGCCACCACCACATACCCACACACCTGGCAAGGGAGATCATACAGAGGTATTTATGGTGAGTTAACAATAAATATACAATTCTTAGCTTCCGGACAACCAAAACAAGAAGGAAACTTTATGGGTTATATCACACATCTGGCTTTGGAGCATTGTATGGTCTGTGTATCTAAAATTTGTTTGGCTTTGAATTACTTTTCATCTCTAATGATCTCCTCTAGGCCCTAATATACCTTGTCTGGGACTGGCCACTTGGTTAGGACCCACTTTTGTCTCTTCTTGTTTCTAGCACTAACTCCAGTCTTTTACCCAATGCAATTGTTTTCTTAATGAAGGATCCTGGAAAGTAAGTAGCTGAGTAGGCAAAACTTGGAGGAAGCTCAATTTTGTCTTTGTTTTTGAAGGCTAAACAGGGCATATGGAAAGAAAAGAAATAATACAATCATGATTTTTTCCACCTGTGCTAAGTAGAATGAAAATAGACAAGCCTACCTTATCCATTTTTTTCTCAAGTAAAGAAACATATGGCCTGATCACATTTCCCCATTTCCTAGATGAGTAGAGGATTCTAAATTCTAGTGAAAGATTGAGGGAGATGATTGTCAGAAGAATTAAAGCCAGCTGGATAGAGTTTTGGGAGGTGCAGTGATTTGTACCTATAATAATATCAAAGCCTGAGGAAACCCTTTGTGTGTGTATGTACTCCCTTGACTCATCCAGTTGGAAAATGATAGGCCATCATGAAATTTTTCTAGAAGTTTCTAGAATATTGTGCAGCAGACATCTTCATAATGATTCAGAAGACCTTCAATTTTCAGAGGAACAAAATTTTACAGTGAACAGAGGGTATTATGCAGAGGAACTACTAGGCAGATTGGTGTCCATATGAATTCCTTTGGCAAGTGATACTGAAAGTTCTGGATTTGTGAAGTTAAAATCTGGTAGCAGATGAGCTTAATGAGTCAGAGAAAGGGAAAGTTCAGCTGCCTGTGTATGGGATATGTTCTATTACACTGAGTATTACTGTTAACTTATGATACAGCAAAAGTGCAGCTGAGTCAGACTTTAATACCTCTCTCCGATCAGGGCAAAATTAAGGTTAACTAGAACAAAATTCTCTGGTGAGTAAAATGAACCAGAAGATTCATGATATCTATTTTAAGCATTATTTCTCAATGTCTCTCTCTTGGGTTTATTTGCATTTCTATAACTTTTAATCCCAGAAAGAACTTATTTATTTTTGTAATATAATATTTTACATATGCGACATTAATTTTTAGATTTTAGATTTGTGGCCTGTTAACAGATTTTTTTCCCAAACAGATGACAGAGTGGTATAATAAACTTGATTACATAGGAGTTTAGTTAGGACTGAATGAGCCATTTACACCAGTGAAAGTGCTGCCCTTTTTGTCCCTAACTCCATTGGAAAAAGCAAAAGAATTCTCTGCTAATATTTATTCAGTCATTTAATATTTTATAATGAACATTGACAACTTTTAAAAAAAAAATTTGGGGGAATATTGGGGAACAGTGTGTTTCTCCCGGGCCCATCAGCTCCAAGTCATCCTTCAATCTAGTTGTGGAGGGTGCAGCTCACTGGCCCATGTAGGAATCGAATCGGCAACCCTGATGTTCAGAGCTCACACTCTAACCAACAGAGTCATGCAGCCGCCCCCCAGAACATTGACAACTTTTAAAGGACCTAGATACAGCAGCACACACATTTCTGTTTTGTCATGGGTTTGGGACTTTTGTGCAGAATTTTCATGGTTCTCTGGTTTTTAAATAGATTAGTGTGACACTACAGAACATTTCTTGTAAGTGGGGAAAAATTGGCAGCAATAAGTGTCTAAAAAAATTAGGATATGTTTCCCAAATAGAGTATTCTTAAAGCTTTAGAGAATAAAGAACCATATTCTATTCGGTTTCACTGCCACCATTAGTTTGTTGTGTATCTTTCTCTTTTGCCTACTCTCCTTCCTCACTCCCCTCACTAACCCTGACTTCTCACATGTACCGAAACCTGAATACCGTAGATCTATGTTTTTATGTCAAATAGATCTAGGTGCTTCTGTCAAAATTTAAAAAAAGCCAAATAAATTATAAAATATCCTTAAAATTCTGTATGCTCTTACTGAAGTATTTTGAAGAGATGGCAAACTGGAATTATGTAGCATGGCCCATGGCAAACATTCCCATTATCCACACAGCAACAGTACTCCACTTCCCCCACCCTCCCAACTCTCTTTCTCTCCTCTAGATAGCCAACCAGAACCACAGCTTCTCTGAGGTTTGCGAGCTCCTCTGCACTTCCTGCTCCCTCCTTCAGTCTTCCAGATCTATTCCATTCCTTGGCCTGCAACACTCTGCCCTCTAGATCCTCTCTTCAACAAGTACCTCATGTCAGCATAAAGAAGGCCCTAGAGTGAGTAGCAACCAAGCCAACTCCTGAAATTGGCAGAGGAAGAAAGGTGGTGAATATATCAATATTTTAGCTTTGTCAAATAACTCAGACATATTCTAATACAGATTTAGAACTCAGACCCTGCATAAGAAATGTTGATTGCGACCAACCTCTATTCCATTCCTAACACTTTTTCCTCAGCATCCCGTTTTGTATGCTTTGCTGTATGCGATATCCTTGGGGAAAGTAATGAGGAGTGCCAGAGGTTATTTAGGAGGTAGGGTTCTGACTGACTCTTTGGAGGGAGAAGGCTTGTCCTGATTCGGGTGGTGAAACTGTAGAATGCTGCTCTATGTAGATGTCTACGTTTGGGAGGGCAATTCCCAAAAAACTATGTTGGAAAACTATGTTGGAAAGGAATAAGACAGTAGGGCAGCAAATACTATTCATATTTACTTTGAGAAAGGAAAGACAGAAATTTGTCAATGTGAAAGAAGGGAGAGAGTGGAACAAAACTAGAAAGAGTCTTATAACCGAGGAAAGGAGCCAGAGACTAAAGATGCAAAAGAAGAGACAACGAAGATATCCAAGGGGGAAAAAAGTGGGCGATGGAATCAAACACATAGGAAGAAAGTGTTAAAATTTCCTAACATAGTGGTTTTATTCCCTTTAAGGAACTTATATTATCTTTATTGATGCTATTTGTGAATATGGCTTTTCTTTTCTTCTAAACTCCTTGAGGGTGGGGACCAGATTTACTTTGCGCATGTTGTGGGAAACTTTGGGTGCTCTCAGAGAGTGAGCACATATCCAGAAAGCCACTGGGTAGTGTTGAATGTTTATGAGGAGATGAGGAAAAGCCCAGGTGTTGAGTGATGAGAAGGTGAGACTTAATCAGGGTCTTGAAAATTCTGATGACAAGTCCAACCCCAGTTTTATGGTCCTGATACTTTCTGTTTATCTAAGGATTTATTTAAATACAATTATGTGTGATAATCTTGCCTATTATCTTCTTTATCTCTTATCACTGATTAAGGCTATTCCTTGCCATGTACCATGAATAAAATAAAACAGTAAAATTAATACATTTAAATTACAGTAAGAAGCCATATTCATTGATGAAAAAAGTGTGAATCAACAAAATTTCTTTCAGACATACGACATATAAGCTATATATTTATACAGTTTTTGTACTATGTAGTAATTTGATAAATTGTTATTTAATAACATAATGTGAATATATTTCCATATCATGAGATTTCAGTGAGATGTCAGCAAATGTTGTTTGAGAGCAAGTTATATTGGAATAAATCCATGCTGTGAATCATTTATTCTATAACTTGAAAATCAGATGCTTGGAAAAAATGGTATCATTAGTTAGGAAAAGACCAAATTCTTCATAGGAACTTGAATAATCATGAAATATACAGCTTTTTGAAATGTAGCCCTCAGTACAGGAAAAGCCATTTGGAAGGCAGAACAAAGGTATGGGTTCTTTTAATAACATTTTTGCTATATTATACTAAGGAATTTAGTAATGATTAATGAATTAATATTTGTAAAGCATTTCACAATCCATTCAGTTTAAAACTATACACTACATTATCCATAAATATCACTTTAGGACATGGTTTTGCCTTTTATTTTTTTCTACAAAGAAGAAAATACATCTTTCAGGATTGAAAAACGTCTAATGTATTTTCTAGTTCTTAGTTTTAAACTCATATTCTACTGAAAAACTGAGATATTCTAGAATATGATTTAATGTCAGAATTATAATATCTAATTTATTATTCACAGTGTAATTTTTTATTAAATACATTTTCAATCCCATTATCATTTTTTAAACTACTTAGCTCCAATCAAAATGAAAATGCCCATTTCTTCATCTTTATTCATGCTTTTCACATTCCAATGTCCTGGAAAGAGATTTTTTTCCATTTGTGAATGAAAACTTCTGGGTTGTTCATTGTATCTGAGAGCTAGAAAGATGTAGTGGAAATGAATGATGAAAAAAATCTACGGCAACAACCATTTGCTTCACTGTGTTTGCCACCCTAGAACAGTACCTATTGTTTTTGTCTTCACCAGTACCATTTGGTTCCCTTGCCAGTATAGATGGGGTAGTCGCCTGAGACTTGAAAGCATACTTTTTCCCCTTATGCATCATAATTAGGAAAATTTTTTCTCCGAAAGTAGCATTACGCTGAAAATAAAATTCTTTAAAAGGCTATAGTAAGAAAGCAAAAAGTTGTTTGGTTTTTGTCCCTAATGGATGTAAATAGAAATGGAGTATACATAATGGGCCCTGAGAAGACCTGATTTGTAACATGGAAATGTATTCCCTTCAAACACCATGTTTCCTGGAACTTGATTTTCAAATGACATCTCTTAGAAGAAAACATGAAAGGTCTGCTACTATTTTAAAAGTCTGGGTGATTAAACAATATAAATGCCTTCCCAGATAAGACAGATAAAGTTCAAAACAACTGTCTTCTAACACAGATTTTGTTTTACTGTTTTACTTGGCATAACAATTTAATATCCGAATTTCACAGAGGCCATCTGTTTTTGGTTGACCTTAATTTTCTGGATGACTGTTTTTCTTCAAATATTTTAAGTCATGACTAAATTTCATTTAACAAGAAATGCTTAGGTGAGTTTGTGAACAAGAAATCAGATGTTTTGAATCCAGACATATTTTAACAAACTGATTTGTAATTGTGCTAATGACAGGACAAGGTTAACTTTTTAAAAATTTGGCTGTTTAAAGGCCAACAACATATAAAGCCATATTTATTTTTATTCTACTTCATTCTGACAATTCATAAACAATGGTTTGATATTTATTATATAGGCAAATTCTGGCTCGTTAATAATGAAAAACTGATTACAAAGTTTTAAAATTTAACTTAAAAACTAGAGTTTATTACAGATTGATTCACATTTCAATTGACAAGTTTTATTTTATTTTGACAAAAATCAGCATTTCCCAAATTGTTCTGACCGTAAACGTTACTGCAACCATAAACACTAAATTTGTGATGCTTGTTAAAAATAGACTCCCAGCCCTCTTATTCGACATAGTGAGTCTGGGGCTCAGATTTAACCATATCTCCACTGATTCTTAGGACCCAGCAGGGGTAACAACACTGGTTCTCAACCCCTGAGACGTATTAAGTTATCTGGAGGACTTTCCAAATGTCAATAGTCAGGTGTCCCTGCCAAGACCAATTAATATAGACTCTCTGGAACCTTGGTTTTGGAATATTAAAGTAGTACTTTTACTTTACTGCACATATGATTCCACACTACACACTGATTAGAAATGGATTATGTAATTATGTGATTCTCTGTAAATGATAGTTAGAATTCTGAGAGATTGATTGTCAGCTCCATGAGGGCAGGAAACATCTATGTCTAATAACCTCCATTCCTTTAGCCTCAAGCACAGTGACTTCCACATATATTGTGGATGCACAATAACTACTTATTGAGTGAATAAATAGCTTCCATTGGCTAAAATTGGAATCATGTTTAAACATTGAGGTTTTGCTGCAAACGAAGTTTTAATAACTGGACACAAAATACAGTCTATCAATGGTTAAAATTAATACATATTATGGTAGAGATGAGTGATAACTGGTGAAGCCAGGGGTAGATGCCAGAAAAAAAGCCCAGAGTAGTTGCCCATCTCAGCAGCCATTACTGTCTTGATTGACAGCACACGTTAACCACATTTATGAGCCTCCCTGCCCACTCCAGGGATGGTGCAGGGAAGCAGCTCGGCTCTGGGGACTAAGGGAGCAGAATCCCCTACCTTTCCCTCCTACCTACCCATTTTGCACCTGGTCCTTGTCAAAGCTCACGCTTATTTCAGTTAATTTTGGCCCAACTCCTCCTGCTCACATCTACCTTCCCTCCTGTTTATCAGCTGTTGCCAGTGTGAGTTTGGCAGTCTGAGACTGTCATTTTGTTGTGTGACTACAGTAGTAACTAGTATGACGCCAACCACACAGTTGAGGCCAATTCTAATACTTAGAGATGAGGAATATAATAGACAAAAGAAGAGGATCAAGAAAATACCACCCCTTTACAGATAGGAAAGGGAAGGTTAACGATAGAGGACAGTGAAATGGCAGAAGCTTTTAATGTAGTTTTCACTTTGTCTTTTACATAAATGGTCAGATGTGAACACTTGGCTGGAATGATTCTCAGCTGTGATAGGAGACTGGAAGGCCAACTAGGGCTGAGAAAGAAGTAATTAGAGTACCTGGAATATCTGGTACAGTTGAACTAGCAGGGCCAGATGATTGGCAGTGTAATGCAGTGGAAAGAGAATTGGATGAATACTCAGAACATCCAGGTTCTGCTTTCAACTTACTGACAATTGAGTGACCTTAGGAAAAGAAGGCCTGTGAACCTTGCTTTCCATATCTGTAAAATGGAGCTGACATTACCTACTCTATAGGATCGTATGGAGTAAATGAAAAAAAAAATCATGAAGTAACATTTGGACCTAAAACATGTTTAACAATTGCAGATGTCACTACACAGCTGCCAGCCTTTGCTTTTGAAAAATGATGGAGGAGAATTCTCTGCAAGATAGCCAGCAGTGTATTAGTCTGCACTAATACCTGGGAAAGGAGTGGAAAAAACTTATCAAGCACTTAATTGGCAACATTTTAAAAGAACCAAGAGGTTGAGAAGCAACCTATATGGCTTTAAGAAGATCAAATGGTGCCTTACCAATTTTATTACCCTGTATAAGTGAGGAGAAGCCCCCAAAGATAAAGAAATGGCAGTGGAATCCTGCATGATTGTCAAGATATCATTGTAAGCTGAGCTGTTCAGAACTTCCAGTGTCATGTTTATTTTTGGCATACGTGGGAGTATCATTAATCAACTGATAATATACTCTATGGTGTTCCTTGCATTAAAGAATGATAATAGGATAAGCAGTCAGATGAAGGATTTCACATAAAGTGGAGTCAATTTACCAGGATTTCATAAGTTGATGTTAGTATACTGTAGACTATAAACAGGTGGTATTTTCTAACATCAGAAGTAAGGAAATCAAGTTACTTGTAAGCAATTTCCAGTGGCTGATAGAATTGGAATGACTGTGCCATTGCTTTACAAAGTGCCTGAGTGTGGTAGAAAGAGAAGAAATATTCCATGTCTAGCCATTATCCATAGACCTGACATCCTGAGAGCGGTATTTCTCAGAATGGTTGCCTGCTTTATCACCAATAGCATCATCGTCTGAAGAACTTGTTAAAAATGCAAATTTGTAAGCCCCTTTGCAGACTTACTGAATGGGAACTCTAGGTGGAGCTTAGCGTGTGAATTTTATCAAACATCCTGGAGATTCTTATGCTTGTTAAAGTTTGTGATCTGCAGAAAAGAATGTATTATATCTATTAAACGTTCTTACTATGAATATGGCTCAAAGAATTGAGAATATCATTAAACACTCAGATGAGTGTAAAAATGTGGGATAGTTACTATTGTGGAAATTTGAAATACAAATTAGTGTTTTTGAAAAGTTTGGAAGTGAGTCATTCAAACACAGAATTCATTTCAGTGATGAAAGCAAGGAGATATATTTGGAAACCAAAGTTCTGTGGTGTAATAATAGCCATCCTCTTGAACTGGGACTTTCTAGGTCACCTCCTCAGAAGATCTTCACTGTTTTCTAGATTTCTCTCTCTGTCTCTCTCTCTCTCTGTCTCTCTCTCTCTGTCTCTCTCTCTTTTCTCTTTATTTGCTTCCAGGTAGAGAATAGTGTTATCAGGTTACTGAACCAAATAGCTATACTCTCCAGAGCTCAGTAGTTCCCATGCTGGGTTACACATTAGAATATCCTGGAACAATTTTTAAAATTACAGATTTCCAGGCCCTATTCTCAATATAATCAGAAGTTTTACAGGTGTGGAACAGGCATTGATATTGTTTAAATGCTTCCAAGTGATTCTAGATGTGAGAAACAGGACTGAGAATCACTGTGTAGGTAAGTGAAGGTAGGGTATCGAAGTGGGAGGAGAGAAAGATTAACATGCTTTCTACTCAATTATGCTTATGTACAAAAATAGAAATTTTAAAAGTTTAAGCAAGTATACATGAATGCTACTAGCCACATTCAGTGACCAAATCCGTTTTTCTTTTGTAATATTCTTACATCCGACTCTTTCTTCAGCTTCATTGTTCTTGTCATTTAGGGTTTTCATCTTGAGAGGATACAATTACAGAAGTCTCTAAGCTGGCCTTCCTGGGTATTTTGATTATTTGCTCTGCTCTGACGCTTAAGAAAGATGTAAGGATGCTTTCCTGGGACTCATTTCATTTTCTGGTGGATCTGTCAGGAGAATTCTGTGCATTAATTAGTTGCCAATTTTCTCTTTTCAATGCTGGAGTTTGGGATCAGGTGACTGAATACGTAGTTGGCAGGTCATATTGGAAAGTTCTGTGATCCATAGTTCGGTCATAACTGTTTGCGCCAAAATTAGCCTGGTTTCCTTATTATTGATTGATTGATTAATTGATTCTTTGTTCACCAAATTTATATTAAACACCTGAAATATTATAGGAATTTTACTGGGAACGGACTGCAATATATTAAAATACTTAATCCTTGTCTGGTAAGCAGCTCATTGTTACTTCTTTCTCTCCTTTTTTTCCTTACCCATTCTACTTCCCACCTCTGTCTTTTCCTTTCTTTGCATAGAATATCCTTCCTTTAACATTTTTGGGGCCTGGGGTAAGAGTACAAATGGAAATCTATCTCTTGCGTGTGTGTTAAAAAATGATAAAATAAGCTTACAAATTGCTGAAGTAACAGTATGTTACTTTTCCATTCTACATTGAAAAATATACCCTTGCAATGAGGAAAAAGCGTTCAAATTTAGAATTCTCAGACTTGGAATTTTGAGCTACAATATGGTGGTTCTGGAAGGGTCAGTTCCTGGTACCCAGCACCTGGCTCCTTCCTTTTCTTTTCCCATCTCTGGAGAGGTCTCTTGGAGAGGCCTAATATGCATGCCTGATATGAAACTTACATGTCCACATTCTACCCAAGGCTGCTCTCTCACCTCCACCAATCAGCAGTCCTTGGCCATCCTGAAGTGTGTGCACCAGTTTGGTTAGCCCTTGAAAGGGCAAACCCTGAGAGGAGGCTTAAGCAGGCACTGAATGTGGCTCAAGGTTATTTAGGCAGGGAATTTTAAGGTCTTCAACTCCCAGAACATGGTCAGGCTGGAAATGGGAGACAGGCTCCTGGTGGGCATGTCCACTTGGCCCCAGAGGGGTGGGATACAGGTAGAGAAGGGCCTGAGTGGGACTCCTCTTGAGTGTGGCATCCCCTAAAGTTGGGGTCCCTCTTAACTGGGCCTAAAAGTGGTTCTGCTTTCACCTGCCTGCTCTTTTTGCTAATTGATACTTCCTGAGGACCTCCATTAAGTGCACGTCATAGTATGTACTATGGGTGTTGGTGCAGGAAAGAAAGAAGGAGGAAAAAGTGAAGAAAACTTGTTTTTTCCTTTTTTAGTCTCACTTGTTTTCTCCATTGGTATCCTTGGGCAGGCTGCACATCTCTTGGACCATGCCCCTTTGAAGCTGTCCAGGTCCAGTCTTTAAACACAACAAAGGGCATTTCCTGCTTAGAGTTTTTATGGTGCATAAGGACACTCCTGACCAGAGCCTGTTATGTCAGGCTGGGATCAGAAAAGGCTGAGTGAGATTTAAACTGTGGCACACTGCACATATGACATGTAAATAAGAGTTAGTAATTATACCCAAGATATGATTCCTAATTTGAGAAATCTTTTGCATCCATTTCAGATTATGCTTTAATACACACAAATTTATCTGTGTCAAAATCTAATTATATTTTACTCTTTCCTTGATGATGGCTAAAGGGAGGTCAGAGGCAGTTGTATCAGTTGACTTCTGGGCCCAACAATAAATACGCAAAGCATGCTAAAATAGAAATTCAATTTGAAATAATTCAAGTGAAATTACATAGAGAAGATTAGCTTAAATGGGTACTTTCCACCTGTCCCTTTTTATGTGGTGCTGTGTGGAAAGTGGAGAATCAAAGACAAAGGTTTTAACTGAAATTACACTGAACACACCCAGGCACTTTACAAACACTGTGCTTTTGTGAGACTCTTGGGGCAGCTGTTATGTTATGTTATGCTTGTCTGGGAAGAAGTGTACCTGGTAGTAAACCCCTCTAGGTAATCCTAAAATTGGGAAAGATAATTGAGGAAAAGTACTAGTAAGTACTCCATGAAGAAGTATATTTTAAGAATAAGCAAAGGCGGTTGGCAGTGAAAATTCTTGAAAAATGTGCTGTGGGCTTTTGAGAGGAAAAAAGCATGAAAGGAAGTGGCATTTCCAAAACCACATCTGAATGTAAATTGGTTAGGAGATCTCTGGGACTGTTCGCCTTGATTGCTTAACCTGAGTAATTGTATAGAGGGAAAACTTTCTGAGTATTTGTTGAATAATTTAGTTTATCCTGCTGATTGAAAAATATCTAAACCAACACCAAGTTGGCTCTAAATTGTTTCCATATTAAGACCAATGAGAACACATTTTAAGTTTATTGTGGTTTATTTTGAATACATTTCAGCTCTTTCCATAAAAATGGCTCATTTGGCAATTGAATAAGGTAATTTGATTAAAATGACTAACATTCAAATAATCAAGATAGTAAAAATAATTTTCATGAAATTCATAAAAAGACTACTTGTATAGTCCAATCCTTGGAAATCATTAGCTAATGTTTTGGTGCTCAAACACTGAATACATAGGGAGTTTAAAGAAACATAATGCAAACTCATCTAAATTTAATTTACTTTAGCTAAAATCCACATATATGTTTGAATATTGAATTTTAATGATGTAAATCTTTTAGGGAGGAAGCAGGAGTTTGAGAGTAAACATAATAAATTAATTATAAGTTTCTAAGAAATTGTCCCCAGGTATCCCTTACTCTTTACTCTCGGCTTTTGGTGAAGATTTGCATAAACAATAACACTGTAAATCTTTCTCTTTCTTTATGTTTTCTTTATACCTTATTTCTCTGAGAGGGAAAAACCACTTTATAATGTGAACTTCTACCTGGAAGAATCCTTTACTCCTGGGGATTGTGGATGGAAATGTTTTGAAGGGTAGCCACGGATGGTACATAAATTTGTGAAGAATGAAGAGAACTGTCCACGTTCCTTTCTATTCTCCACCTCAAAGATTCAGCTTTTCTACTTATATTTTAATTTATTATATTAAATTATATATATAATCAAGTATATATGTATATATGTATACATATACATATATACATATATATGTATATTATATATATATATATATATATATATATATTTACTGCTAACTACAATTTAAGATTACAATGGATTGCACATTTACCACAGAACCATGAACACAGAAGTAGAAAATCAATGTGTGAAGGAAAGAAAAAACTTACAAAAATTTGGGTTGATACCATTGCAGTATTCAAGCTGAAGCATGAAATCTAGCCATTTTTTTTTTCTAATTCAGTGAATTTGTAGATGTAGGGCTGGATCTACACTAGGTCCACAAAATAAACATTTTAGTTAAAGCGTTTGAAGGGATCCAAGTAAATGAAAATAACATTTTTTTAAAAAAGGGCAAATCAAGTTTTTTTGTGTTTGTTTGACTTGCACTGTCTGTACTCACATAAGAATATACTGTACCTGGAGGATGATTTATGTATTTATTGAAAAGAATATACCTGGCTTGGTAGTGAGAAAGTTATGTTCATAGTGAACTTCCTGGTATTAAGACCCACTTAAAATTTAGTAGAGTTAAGAAATCGCTTGATGCTTAATGAAATCATCAAGGAGTTGGTAACGATAAGGTAATACTGCTCAAATTCACCTAGCGAAATGCTAGAATAGCTAAGGAAAGTAAACATAACCTCCTGCCCTTCCATCTTTAATCCCAATGCCAGGCACTAGATCTAGGAGGAAGGGACACATTAATTTACCTTATATAGAGAGTTTCATATTTACCATTAAAATTCAGTTAAAATTTGCATTGTATCCAATTATATGTATGCAATTCTTTTGATGTTAATAGTATGTTTTAATTTGACATCTAGTAATATTTCAGAAATGTACTATGTTTACCCTGGGCTTCCTCACATCTCCAGAATCATCTTCAATTCCCCTAAGGATACTCATACCATAATTGGAGCGTCATTGTCCTGAAGGATAGTTCCATCCAGCTGTGATGATTTTGTAAAATGCCCTTTTTAACCCCGGGGATGGTTCTATCCTGGAAAATAATTTTCTAGAAGTACTTGGTGATGTTGGAGACACACAGAGACATTTATCTCCAGGATCATCTTTTTCAACACTTGTCACTGCAGTTCTTCTGATTACATCTTTCTTTTCTTTTTTTTTTTTTTCACTCTAGTCTCAAAACTTTACAATTACTCAACTACGAGTCTATGACTGCTTCAGGGAGGGAGAACTCCAGAAATTGACCCTGCTTTACCGTCTTAATCATTTTTCCCCCCTTCAACAGCAATAACAAAAATTTATTGAGTTTCTTCCATTGCTAAGTCACACTCCTAGAGAATCAAATTGCAGGTATGATTTCTGTCCTTAACCTATATAGTAATACAGTAAAGAAGATAGATGACACAATTGAAAGATAAACAATTATAAAAGGTAGCAAAACATGAATTGATATATTTTTAAATTAATTGTTTAAGTCAACCAGTAGATACTAAGTGCCTACTCTTGATCAGGCAGAGTAGGAGTTAGCTGGTCAAATGTGAGAGTAGGATAAGAGGAAATGAGACATGTAAAGTCCTGAGATTGGAGGGAGCAGGGAGAGTTTGAGAACCTGAGAGAGAGAGAGAGAGCTGATTAGCTAGAGGTCAGGAGTGTAAGGGAGTGAAAGATAGTGCAGCTAGTGAGAGTCAGGGGTCACATGACATAATGACTTAGAGGAGATTAAGGATTTGGGTCTGTAACACTAAGATATGTGTGCATGTGTTTAGGATGGAGGTTGTATCTTCTTTATATCTTTACACCTAGCTACTAGTTCAGGGCAAGAATTATCACAGATGCTCATTAAATGTTTATTAAATGAAGGAAGAAATGGACACTTGAACTAGATCTCAAAGACTGAATATGATTGGCCAGGAAGAAGGGGTGGAGGACATTTCTTTGCTGAGTGATCAATGTTTAAAGAAACCTGGAGGTATAAAAACAAATTTTGTGTTAGATAGGCCAAAGAGTTCAATGTAAATGAATGGGGGAGGGGAAGAAAGGGATTAGAGATGATGAGGGCACATAGGAAGGAGCAGAGGTGTGTGGGGGGGCTGCTAAAAGAAAGGTTACTAGAGTTCAAAGGAAGGTGAGATTATGGAGGGTCAGAGCAATCAGAAAAATCATCTCAGAATTATAGCATTTTGGAGGTTAGATGAGGATCTACATTTTGTTTGAAAGGACAGATAGATCTTAGATAAGCAGAGAGATATGGGAAAGCATTCTCAACGCGGGAAATGGGATGAATTATGGCTCAAAGGCCAGAATATACTGGAATTCTTCCTTTTCTAGTAAAAGCTGTGTCCCTCTTTAACCTCTGTACATGTTTCAGCAATTTTTTTTCCTGGTCCATTTCCCATAATGAATTGTGTGAAAAAAGTCTTTACCCAAAATTTGCGTAAATCTTTAAAAAAATCGTGAAGAATTTTGCTTTTACTAGGTGTTTTGTTTAATTGAAAGTAACTTAGGAAAAATGGGAAGAATGACCATTTTTTTTTCATAAATGTAAAACTAGCTAATACCTTTTGGGCTGCATGGTATTTTGTTTATTAGCTCACTATCAGCCTCTTTTCTTGCCAGCTGAAGTACAGTAATATGATTTTGTTCCAAATTTTACACTTTGCCAAAGGTCTGTTTCTCAGCTGCATTTTGGGAACAGCTGTCAGCTCCAAGCAATCTGATTGCTTTTCATGAATGATAAATCACTTCCCTGTACACTGGTTTGTTTAGGTATAATAGGAAGAGACATCTTTCCGCCTACTATGTTAGCAGAGGAATTGGTAGGATGAAGATGGTGTGGGAGAAGTGTGAAAGTTATAGTGGGTGTTTCCTTAGTAGGTAATGTTCGGTTAATGTTAATTTCATTTTGCGTGAATAATGGAAAGAAATTCTCTTTATTAGCAGTTCTGAAGGAGCAGGAAAAAGCAATGGTCTTTTCTCTTTTAGGAGCCATTATCAATTTACTACTGGGTCATCTGTTTGAAAATAAAAAGAAGTGATTCTCCAGGATCACACATTTTGTTTAAAAAATCACCCATACAAGTTGTAAGCGTTAAAGGGATGGTAAAAGTTACAAAGAGAAGGCTGGAGTTTCATTAAAGTATCCAATTAGTAAGACTCGGCAATCCATGAAAATATTTACCAAATTCCCAGCTTAGCTAAATCCTTATCTGCTCCAATTTTTCTTGCACAAAATCACAGAAATCTACATTTGCTGCTTCACATTCCAGGGGAACAGGGGAAAGGCTGGAGGTGGGGAGAGGGCATCTCATTTTTCACATACTCGTATTATGTTTACTTCTTGAATTTAGTTTTGGAAAAAAGTTTTGAGGTGAGAGGTGATGGAATACAAATCTTTCTTTTGCCTTGAGGTTAATTTATGACAGTGTTGTCCTTGTGTCTGCTTTTAGAGGGCTTGTGTCCACATCTTTCCGTGAGAGACTCTGGCAATCTATCTGCCTAGCTCCTCTTTAATATAAAAATGGTAATCTGTAAATCACAGATTTTCACTAAGAACAGCAAGTGACCTGAAATGGCATAACAGTATGCTTTGGACCCCCAAACTGTAAAAGTGTCTCCCTTCACTGTAAGCGTGGGACCCCATGCCATCAGTCTGTGAGCTGCCCACCTCTGTAGGTAGGGGCTGCTTGGGGGCTGGCGGCTCCAGTCAACCTGACTTGGTACAATCAGACAAAGCTGAAAACCAACTGGCATCATTTCTCAGCTGGATGTCAGCAGGCCGGCCACTTACTGCACGGATGCTCTTTTATTTTAATAAGTAATTTATTTAATGAGCCGACAATGGCAAAATGTCAAATAACAGAGACTTCAAGGATGAACAGCACAATTACAAGGAGCAAGAAGTCTGTTGGGTTTGGGATATTCAGTTTTCTCAGACATGACGTTCCTTGAGCTGATTTCAAAATCTCTTGGCAACCGATTGGAAAAAGGATCTCTTGAGAGAAGCAATGTCACCCATATTAAATTTTAGATTTAGTAAAATGAAAATGGCAGGTGCTGGGTGTAGAGAGAATGGGGTAATATGGTGGGTGGTCAAGTTTTGTGAGAAGAGAGACGTAGAAGTGATATAGCTGGCCCAAAGGAACATGCCTCTACCTGCCTTGTCACCCATGAAGCAGCGTCTGACGCTTGCCTTCAGGATGGGCAGAGAAGCGGAAAGAGTCCTCCACTTTGTTCTGCTCTCAGAACACAGGGGTGTGTACTCGGAGGACTCACCTCAGGCTCTGAGATATTTGTTCTCTCCTGTTAAATGGAAGGACCTGAATTTGAAGAGGTTTAAGTTTCTTTCCAGATTTTGAGATACGATTTCCCTTAAAGTAATATCCTCTCCAGTTTTGGTTGTGAGTTCAAATCCCACACAAGTGAATAGTCAATTAACCTAAAGGTAGAATATAAAGTTTTATATTAATGCTACAGACCCAACCTTACTTTAACAATTACCTAGTGAGTACCTGCCTGGCGGGTACTGTTTGAGGTACATATAGCGATGAACAAAGCATCCTTGCTGTCATAAAGCTAACTTTCTACTGGTTTATTGACAAAGTTAGCATCAAGTAGCCCTAACTCACACTTTGAAATGAGTATTCCTGTCAGGAGCTTATATCAAATTTGTGTATTTTTTTCTTTCTTTCTTTCTTTTATTTTTTTTGCCAAGTGAAAAAAAGTTGCATTGTGAACTGTGCTGTGTCTGATGTGTTTATCTGGAGTATTCCTCAGCCATTCCAATTAGTTTCTTCTTCCTATGTTAGAATTTAATTAAAACTCATATTGCTTAATTCTTCCCTTCTGACTCTGGAGGGCTCTGTAATATGCCCATAATCCTTCCTAGGCCCAAATGCAGGGACGAAAACCTGTTTCTACTAGGAGACTGAGGTTCTGTGCTTGCACTTGTTCCGTTTTGTTCCTATCCTGGCAACGATGCATAACTGTGAGATACTGATTTGCCCATGGTGCTGGCTTTGCTTCTGAAAGGAATAATGTGCATGACTGGTCTCTGATTGATGTGTGGGAGCTGCCATTTGGGGGTGTATAACACTCTTTATTTGCCATCCTGCTTAGAATCCTAAGGCTCAACGGCCAACATCTGTCATCCTTCACTTTGAAATTTTTTAATTACCTTTTTTATGATTATAACAGTGATACTATTTATTGTTAAAATTTTAGAAAATATAAAAAGTATAATAAAGAAAATAACCCATAATCCCATGACTCGAAGTTAACCATTATAAGCCTTCTATTTGCATATAGTTTTGTATTCGGTTTAGTTTTTTGTCCTCAGCAGTATTTTTGAGAATATCCCCAATGATATTAAAAATTTTGAAGATCTAATTTTAGTGGCTCCATGATATGTAATCTTACAGCTTTATCACAATTTGAGTAACTGGTACCTTACTGTTGGATGTAGTTTCTAATTTATTATTCCTTTAAAAAACTGTGGGTAATAGCCTTGTTATATATTCCAAATAACCCCCTAAGTAATTCCTTAAGAGAAATTTCAAGAAATAAAATTATTGGATCACATGACATGTACATTCTAAGGCTTCTGACACATATCACATAATTATTCTTTAGAATGTTTCGGAAACTATACTGTTGCTAGAAGCATGTATTCACATTTTAGAAAAATCTATCTCAATTTGTGAAGCTAAAGATGTATCTTACTGTTGTTTTATTTTCCAGTTTTTTTTTTGTTGTTGTTAGAATCCTAGTGAAATTGAATATATTTTTCACATGTTTATTGGCCATTTATGTTTTTGTTAATTCTGTATATTGTCTCTGCTTTTTTTTAAATCTGTTTTTCTATTGATGTGTAGTACACTGAAGAAATGTCTTCCCATCAATGTCTATAACCTAATCTCCAAAACATATGAATTTGTCATTTTACCTGGAAGAAGGGATTTTGCAGATATGATTAAATTAAAGACTTTGAGCTGAGAAGATTATTTTGGATTATCCAGGTGGGGTCATTACAGGAGGGAGACAGAAGGATTGGAGCAGAGCAGATGTGATAATGGAAGCAGAGGTCAGAGAAGAGAGGACCTGAAGATAACACAGTGAGGGCTTTGAAGACAGAGGAAGGGACAAGGAAAACAGGTGGCCTCTAGAAGCTAGAAAAGACAGGGAGAAGAGTTCTTTTCTAGAGCCTCTAGAAAGAATCAGCCGTATGGACATCTTGACTTCAGCCCAGTGAGATTGATTTTGGACTTCTGATCTCTAGGAATGTAAGAAATAAACTTGGATTATTTTAAGCAGAAAATGAATAAAGCATGTTCTTATTGTTCTCATTGACATGTAAATACTCTTATACAATCAAGTTATTAACTGTCATAAATGTTACAAACATTTTCCCCCTTTGCAGTTTGCTTTTAAGAATTTTTATGGTGTTTTCTGATACAGAGTTTTGTTCTTAACTTTTAAAATGTTATTGATGTTACATTAGATAAGCTTTATTTCAGTGGTATACAAATTTTTAAAAAATTATTCAGTCAAATCTATGTATCTTTTCCTTGGTGATATATTCTATTGCTTTTAAATCAGTTTTACATTCACCAGTGTTACTTCCAGCATTTTTATGGTATGTGCTTTTTCATTTATCATTCTTTATTAAGTTTTTATATATTTTTAGTCATGTTTCAGGGATATCTAATCTTTCCCATTAATCTGTCAAGTCCTGTGCCATTACTACACCATCTAAATTATTGTAGTTTCATAAAACTTTTTATATCTAGTAAGCCAAGTCCTCATTCATTACTCTTTTCATTAACATTTTTTAAAGCTGGTCTCAACATTTTATTTTTCCAGATGAATCTTAGAATCATCAGGACAAGTTAAAAAATTTCATGGGCATTTTAATTTGAAAATTACAATAAATCTGTAAATGAATTTGGAAAGATGTCATCTTTTTAATATCAGCTCTTCTCAGAGAAGAAGATGGTATGCTTTTTTATTTATAAAATTAAAAAATGGATTCCTTTAAAGTTTTGAAAATTTATTGATATAATCTCAGATATTATTTTGATAAGATTGGTTTTAGGCATTTTGTATGTTTTGTTACTATTGGAATTAGAATGTTTTCCACGGTATTTACAAATTAATTTTAGCTGATGTATTAGAAAGCTCTCTCTCTCTCTCTCTCTCTCTCTCTCTCTCTCTCTCTGTCTCTCTCTCTCTCTCTCTCTCTCTCTCAACAAACACACACACACACACACACACACACACATCTTCTGTTTTACTGAACTTTACAAATTATGGGTTTTTCAGTTGATTCTCTTTGGATTTTTAGGTATATAATTATATCACATGAAAATGCTGGTGATTTTACCTTTTTTGATTTTAGAATTTTAAGCTATTGGCCAGAACTTCTAGAATGTTGAATGTTGACAGTAACATGATGTGTCTTCATCTTATTCATATTCTAAACATAATGTCTCCAGTAGTGCACAGTCAGTATGGCTCTATGAGTTTAAGAATGGCTTTGTTTTTCTATTCTCCTCCTAGTTTAAAGCATGGATTGAAATTATTTGGGTTTTCATTTTTCTAATTGGATTTATTGCGCTAATATTTTAGATCAATTGTTTTCTGAATGGATAAACCCAATTTGTGTTTCTAGGATATGTTCTATTTTGCTTACTTTTTATAATATTCTGTAGAATTTAGTTGGCTAGATTATTTATTAGGATTGTTGAATCTATAATGAAACAAGCCTGTGGTTTTAATATTTCCTTCTCTCAATCAGATTTTGTCATTGGGGCCAGCATTTAGCTTTCTAAAATAGTTTTGGTGCTTTACCATTTTTTTTTTTTCCTGAAGTATATTTTAAAGGGGAATTTGAAGGAAGTCACCCACAAAAACTAGCTGCTTTGGATCATTTTAGTCATTTCGTGTTTTTTTTTGAAGTTATTCAATATCTTTTATGATTTCTTCTAATTAGTTTTTTTCTACTTAAGTCATTTTTGGTAATTTGTATATTTTCCCCCCACAAAATTGTCCTTTTATTGACATCTCAATAAATTAAGTTTTCAAAGAATGGTTTGTGTGACTATGTTTTCAGTTCTTCCAAACTGGTGCATAACCACTACCATTCTAGAAGCATAGGAAAGAAGTTAATTTGTTGCATGCGGTGGATATCTTAGCACTTAATTCTCTCCTGGAACTGGTTGGAAAGGGCTGGAGTGGAGTTGTACACAATGCTTTAAAATAATTGTAAAAACGATCTTATCTGTTTTTATATTCTCTCTTGCTCCTTATAGTTACTTATATATGGATTTATTTCTTGGGTTTTTTTTGTTTTTTTTTTTTTAGATTTGTTATAATTTTTCCTCCAAAGAACCAATTGTTGGATTTCCTTTATAATGTGGTTATATTTACTTTCTTTTTTTATTATTTCTTTTCTTCAGATTTTATTAGGTTTCTTTTGTTGAACTCTTTCTAGTGACTTGATTTGAGTAGCTAACTCATTTCAAAGGGAATAATAGGAACATTTTGAGTAGAGTTGAGTGGTTAATGTAAAGCATGGGGAGGGCATGTGATAGAGATATCGGCTTGGAAGGCTGGTGTAGATAGGATCAGGGAGGGCCCTGATGGTGGGAATGGAGACTTTATTTTGAGTGACAACCATTGGGTGTTAGTGGTTGTAGAAGTAGGAAAAAAATATTTACTCTGGGGACAATTTTACCCTAGCGGCTGACCAGATTCCTCTTGCAAAAAGACAACCTGTGCTGATTAACCCATTCCTTGGTAATAAGATATTTGTGAGGGTCTGCCATGAGTGCTACATATGGAGCATTGTTCTAGGGACAAAACAGATCAAGCAAGAGGACTTGTAACATTTTTGAGCATTTTGTTGCAAAATCAAAGTGTGTTAGCAACTTCTCAAAGAAGAAAGACGGTAGGCAGTATTTGGAATAAACAGAGACTTTTTGAAAAGGCACAATTTGAACTGAATCTGAAAGAAGGAAAAGGTAGGGTTTAGCAATATACCTGAGTGGTTTCGAGAGCAATACGGAGAGAGCCAAATGGAGATGAGAATGTTGATTGTGGAGTGAGAGAATGGGTTGATAAGAGCTAGAGCTTATCAGGTTTATGGAGAATATTTACAAGCCAGCACGGCTGGTGCCTTAGTGCAGTAAATGGTAGGGAGCCATTGAAGGTTCTTGAGAGGAATGATCCTGTGAAAATGTCCTTTCACATGATTCGGCTGGCAATAGTATTCATGCTGGATTGGAGGGGAGAGATCTGACTGATGATCAGCAAGGAAGCTGTAGCAATTCATGCATATAGTGTTAAAGGTATGAACTTAGTGGAATACAAATGAAAGGATGATTCTGAGAGGTGACAAATGGAAAATCAGAGAAAGACAGGGAAAGACTAAAGACATTTCTCATTTTTTCTATTCTTAAATAGAATATTAGATAAATATTCTAAATATAAACATTAAATATATAAACAGTTGGTTACAAAAGGGTCCTATTTGAGATGAACTGTAATGTATAGAATTTTAGACTTCTTAAATTTGAGGTTATGGCTGGACAGCCACTTGGAGGGTACCTGTAGTTCGCAGGAAATGTGAAATTAGTGTGCAGAGGAATGGGAGACACAGAGGCATGTTGGACCAGAACCATGAGCCCATCAAAAGGTTAAATGAAAATAGAGAAGAGCAGAAGACGGAGTCCTTTAGTCTTGCGGAGCTAAAACATAGTTTTGGAGACTGTTGGAGAATAAATTCAAGATATGTAAGCTACAAAAGGGGTAGGAGGTGTTATGTGGTAATTACAGCCAGTAGGTATAAAGTAACATGTTGGATTAGCTGGGCAGCAGAAGGGAAAGAGGATCAAGGAGCAATAACATTATCAATAATAATAATAATAATGTTAGGAAAGTTTTTATATAGTATAAACATCAGATTATGCTTGAAGGCATGCAGGGAAAGGCAGAAAGAAGTTCTACAGAGAATGACGTTTAAGTACAGGAGCAAATTTCAGCCTTTCTCTGAAATATATTAGCTATACTGACCCAAGTACATTAATTACATTGAATACAACATAGTGTTAGAAGTTAGTAGAAGTTCTTAGTAGAAGGTTGGATAAATGAAAGTTGATATAGTCTAGTCTCAGAAAGGTATGTTCTGAGTGATAGAGAATAAAGTGCTGTTCAGTACTAGTTAGCAGGTCATGTTCAAGAGCACAGGAATTGACCATTGATGATAAATGGGAACTAAGTTCATGCTAAGAAGTTGTAGGATAATTAGAATCCAGGGTTAATCTGTTCTAAAGAATAACTGGATGGTTTTATCAATATTTCTAACTTGGCCCGTCAACACGTGGAATCCGTGTGTCTTTGAAGTTTATAAATCAAAGTGGCTTTGATACGAGCTTGAAAAAAATACTGAAGTTTCTCATTTTTCTTTTCTCTTGAGTTGTTACTTGGAATTTGCATACTTCTCTCAGAGTAATAAAATTTAATCTAAAGTTCAAGGTAACTATTTATATTTTATTAAACTCTTAAGCTTCAGGTAATATTTCTTGGAGTGGTGATTTACATAGAGCTGAAAACTTTGTGGAAAAAGAATTGGTTACATAGGTGTTTTTTTCCTTTTTTTTTTTCTTTCTTTCTTTTTTTTTTTTTAGAGAGAGGACAGGTAGAAAGCCCTGGGAAAAACAAAGTAGAAAACCATTTTTGTTTCTGATCAGAGAAAAGAAGATAAAAATGCATATGTCAAAGTGTGATTTAAAAGACTGTGCCCTTGCTTATACTAAGGAGGATAGAAGGAAGTGAGGAGCTGGAGGATTGAAGTTAGAAACAAGGAGAGGGTGCTTGGAAATGGGGTCACCCAGCAGGAGATCAGTGCAAAGATCAGAATGTGTGGAAATGCTTAGATGAAAATGAAGGGCTGGCAAGAAAGAAAGAGTTGGGACCTAGGGAAAGTCTGCAGGAGCCCCCTGAAGTGGTCTGATAGTGTTCTTTTGTGCAAAACCGCCCCTGAAGGCCTAAGGTCTTGTCTTTACAGGTCTGTCTACCCCTCTACAGAGTTAAAGGCCCACCATGCTAAAGCCAGCATTTCTCTATAGTTGCCAAAGCAATGTTCTTTCTTCCAATAGAAATGTCATTTCTCTTAAACACAGCATAATATTTTTTCTCTAAATACCTTTCTTATTAAGCATAATTTTGTTTTCCACTCTGAAAAATGTCCTTGAAGAAAAGAATGATTTCACTGGGCTCTACATATTCAGACAGACTCTGCCTACGCTTCTGGGAAGTTGCTCAGAGTGAGACTCAGATTGTAGGGAAATCTGGGCCATGTGCTGCTCCTCTGATTCTGAGATGTTCTCAAGTGAATAAAGTTCTGGGGTTCACTGCCCAGTGCAGTTTCCATGGGGTCACGAATCAGAAGGAAAAGACATTTTATACCATCTGTAGAAATCTGCAGAGAACTTTCTTCCAAGGGTTTAGCAAATCCATTATCCTGACTATGAAAACAAGTTTGGTTTGCTTTAGATGAATGGTGTATTTTGGAAAAATTAAAGAACAAAAAAATGAAAGAAAAATGAGAGGAAGGCAGTGCAATGGTTAGGGGCATGGACTCTGGAGCCAGAATGAATGGATTCATAGCCTACCTGGGTGATCTTAGCCAAGTACTGAATCTTTCTGTGCGTCATTTCCTCATCCATTAAATGAAGATGATGTAATGTGGTAATATCTATCTCATTATGGAATATGTGATGATAATACTAAAATAATAATAATTATTATTAGATTATAAGGTTGTTGCACTGATTAAATGAGTTGGTACATATAAAGGACTTAGAACTGTATCTGGCACATATTTAGTTATTAATATTAAATAATGAATTCAGTGTTGGAGACAGCTCCTATATTTTATGTTTTCTGTAATATGTGGGTTACGGTTTGAAGTTACAGTTGTCTTATAATGTATCCCCCTCCCCAATATTTCCTTCATTTTTGTAGAAACCAAATCATAGTTTTCCCACTTGAAAATGACAATAATGTTGTTTACTTGCCATCTGGATATTGTATTCTGTATTTTTGTTCTAGTGCCAAGATAAAATGAAGATCTTTGACTAACTACTTCAACATAGCTCAGTTGAGTTGATTTAGTTCAGCTATTGGCTCCATTCACTGAGGCAGCTCTGCAAAATCTGTTTTTGTTGTTGTTTTGATGATATTTCAATGAATCATTTGCTATTTTTTTTTTAAAAACTCCTATTGTAGCTGGAACGTAAAACTTGGCTTATATGGCACTCAATATTACAAATGAAATGACTAACGTCAGTGATAGAAAAATATGAAGGAAATTGTTTATATATTTTGTCTTCCAAGAAATTGCTAAGGAATGCCAATTTGCTTGAAAAATGAACTTGTAGCTTGGGTTTCTTTTTAATTTCTCATAAGGTCATGTTTCTAGGGGTATGCATAGATACATTATTCATTCATTCAATTTATTTGTTATAAAACTTATATTGAACATCTACTTCATGTAAGGCAACCTGCTATCCTAGGTGCCAGAGGTACAAAGATAAATGAGACATGGTTCTAGTCCTTAAGGAGCTAACCATTTTGTGGTGGAGATAAAATGATATATGAATAGCTATAATGCATGAAATAATTTTCTAAATGGCATATCAAAAAGATAAGGGGACTGCTGTAAAGATTTAGAGGAGGGAAGTAGCAACATTATTTTGAAGGGTTAGCAAAATTTCATGAATTAAGTGATATTTGAGTTGGGTATTTGAGGGATAGTTAGAGTTTAGACAATAAGAGAAATTGGCAATAAAAAATTTTTGTTAAGAGAATAGTATGAGTACATGTGGCAGGATAGGAGAGAGTGGGGGACATTTTGAGGGGGAAAAAGCATTCAGTTTGGTGAACAAGGTGCAGGGTGCAAACTTTACACAAGCACATACCTGTTATGTGCTTGACGCTACTCTAGGAACTAGAAATATAGAGCTGAACAACCAACTAGGTGCCCAAGTTCTACGAAGCATGCATTTTTCAGGGAGGAGACAGATAACATACAAGTAAACAAATGAGATCATCTAACAGTGAAAGATGCTATAAAATAAAAATAATGTAGTGACAAATGACAGAATTGGGGGAAGGTACTTTAGAGTGGGTGGGACAGGGAAGACTTTTCTGAAGAGGTGAAATTTGGTATGAGATTAGAATTATGAAGAGGATTTAGACTTTTTAAGGCCTGGGGAAAGGGAACTACAAAGGTATTAATAAAAAAGGCTTATCTGATGAACAAAAGGGCCAGTGTGGTTGGAGAGTCACTACTAGTGGTGAGAATGATACCAGTTGAGATCAGAGAGACAGAGAGAGGCGAGATCTCATAGGATTTTAAAGATTAAGGCAACTGTTTTGGGGTTTATTCCAAATGCAATGGGAAACCATTGGAGCTTTTTACGCAAAAAGGAGTGATATCTGAATTACATTTTAGAAAGAGCATTCAGGCTTCTGTAAGGAGGATAGACTGTGGAGCGTGGACGGACAAGATGGAAATTAAGGAGATTTCTTGGAGTTTATTGCAGCAAACAGACAACAGATGATACTGTCTCAGATTAGGGTGGGAGCAGTGGAGATGGAAGCTAATTCTCGGAAGATAAGGAGCCACAGAATGAAGGACTTTGCATTCGCCTAAGTCTGAGGATTTGAAATTTATTCTGGAGGCAGAAAGGAGAGTAAAAATATTTATAGTTTTAATTTTTCCAGTGTCTATGCTTTTGATTTACTTTTTCCTGTGGAAGATGAATTTTTTTTAATACACATTAGTAATTGATTAGCACATTACGTAATAGTTACTTCTGTAGTACCCTAGTGATTTGACAAAATCAGAGTGTTTTTTAAAAAAATTGACCACTTTATAATTGTTATAGAATCTGATTTCCTTTCCCTTGGGAAGGTCTTCAGGAAGACAGAGTAGAGACTCTTTTTTTTTTTTTAGCATAATGAGTCCATATTATACTATGATAAGTGATCAATAGTAATAAAACAATGTTTTGTTTGTCTCGTAGATGCTCTTGTCTGAGGAGTCTGAAAGTCCTAAGGCAGGACTGCCCAACTCAAATGTTTTTAGGACTGGGCAGGAAGTGTGAATGTTGTAAGTGGTGAGTGAGCTGTGAAGAATGGGGAAACTAAAAAACTAATCTTCTAAAAGTGAGCAGTCCTTCCTCAATGGTGACAATGTGGCTATTCTAAATTTTTTAAGAGAAGAATCTGCAAATTCCCTAATTTTTAAAAGATGGCAACTAATTATAAAAAATTAATACACTGTGCCAAGCCCAAGCAAAATGTGTTTGTAGGCTTGTTTCAGACTGGGGCCGCCACCCCTTTGAAATCTCTGAAATGAAGTTTTCTCCAGCAACCCACAGAAAGTCTTTGCTTCGGGTAATCTACATAAAGCCAAAAACAAAGCTCAGTGCCTTGAAAGCTGGGACCCAATGGGGAAGCAATAGAGGCAAAAAAGCCTGTGAGAGTTGTGGGAGAGGCTGAGCAGGAAGAGGAAGCAGAAGAAGGAAAGAAGGATATTCAGTGAGGTAGATGGTGTGGTCTGATGATGACAGGATGGGAAAAGCAAGGAAACATTCTACATACCATCATCTGGACCCCATGAATGTCCCTGATCATCTGACAGTAGGGCTGTTTTCTTTCTGTTAACAGATTGTAACTGCATGTCTTTCTAGATACTATAGGTCGATCTAAGGGCTTATATAATATTTAGAATCTGTGGCTTCATTTTGAGGAATTATAGATGTAAGCTTATTTTCAACTCTTTTTCTTATTATAATAGTTTCCCAATTAATGTCTTCTTCAGTTAGATCCAGCTTCCCACTGGCCTTCTTGCCCATACTGCTGGACCACTGTGATTCTTAGTGATTACCTAAGTATACAGCCCTGATTATAATAATATTTAGAAATCAATCAGTCGGGTAGTCTTTTGTGGCCTCTTCACATTATTATAATATTTGACAAACAGGAATAAACTGTTTGAAAAATATATTTGAAAAATATATTTAACTTATCTTTCCAAATACTGAGTAAGCTTGAAGGTTGAAGATCTTAGCTTATTCTTATATCCATCAGAGAATTTAAAAAATAAAAGATGAAATCCCTGCCTTTAAGGTCTTTCTAATTGACTTTATACCCTGTAGTTACCCCACTCCCTAAATGTTTCCTATGCACACGGTAACAAAATACTAACTTGAAGAGCAGAAAATCAGTTAGCCAATTACATTGTCTATGTGAAATAAGAAAAACCTCTTTGATTTTTTCCCCCCACTTGAATAGAGCATTGATTTTTTTAAAAACCTAATTGATGGCTATTTTGTCATTTCACAGGCATAACTTTTGTGTTTTGGAGCCTAAGAATACCTCTACCCAAAGCAGAAGATGGTAACAGTTCATAAACCTGGAATTTACCCAAGCCATTTAATGAGCAGGTATTTAATGAAACCTTTGTTTCCCCCCCCACCCCCAACCAATCTTTAGAATTGTGGCTGTGTTCTGGCTCAGTGTCTACTAGGGTTGCACTGAGTCATTTGGATCAAAGATCATCAGAGAATGACATACCATATTTCCCAGAAAATAAGACCTAACCAGAAAATAAACCCAAGCATGATTTTTCAGGATGACACCCCCTGAGCATAAGCCCTAATGCGTCTTTTGGAGCAAAAATTAATATAAGACCTGGTTTTATTTTCGGTGAAACACGGTATGCAGATGTAGAACATATTAGAACATATTCTCTACACTATATTGCCGACTAAGAGAGAATTGCCTTGCAGTCTGGTTAGAGAAGCTGTAAAAAAACCTCAGGGGGTATTTAAAAGTAAATCTTAACATGACATAGAAAACAATGACATAGAATTTCAGCAAAAAGAAGCAATCCATCAAGTGCCACTTTATCAAGGTCCTATTCTAAAGCAGTAACTGCAGATTATCAAATATTTTGTGGGGATTATTTACATATGAGATTCTGGGCACCTTGAGAGACATGAAGGAAAATAAAAGATGAAATCCCTGCCTTTAAGGTCTTTCTAATTTAGAGAAGAAGAATCCCTAAATAAGCAGTAGTATCTTATGATATGTGTGCAATGACCCTCAATGCACAGGGTGGCAATGGAGAGGGATGGAACTAGCTGGGGAACTCTGAGAAAGCCTTGTAGAATAGTTAGAATTTGATGAGAGCAGGAAGGATGGGTGCCCACAGGAAGAATGTGAAGGGAGAAGGTGTTCAGATGAAGAGAACCAGATGAGCAAGGTGCAGAGTGCTGTGTACCTTGCAGGATTGTAGATCATCCCAAAGTGCTGGAGGAGAGAATTTCTGCCAAGGGTGTGCTGGGGACACAAAGGTGGGGTGCACCTGTGAGTTAAGAGTAGAATAGAACTAGCCTCTCCCTTGGGATTTCCTTTTGTGTCTGCCTCCCAGGTATAAGAGAACTTCTTGGGAGGAAACATATTTTATTTATTTTTTCTTAATACCAATACATGCTTAATATTCTTGTTACTCTTTGTAACCCACGTATTTACATGAGTGTCTGGAAAGTGAGGCTCTTTGTCAATGTTGAATCTAGTAAGTGTGGGCCTCAGCTATGTACAATTTTGAAAGCCAGGTGTGGAAGTTTGAGTTTGGTCCCGTGTACAACAAGGAGCATTTGAAACTTTTTGAAAAAAGGGAAATTACACTATCAGAGCTGTACTTTCTGAAAATAACACAGACAATGGTATGGGGAACAAATTAAAGAGAGGAAAGGTCCAAGGCAAGGAGGTCTTTCAGCAGTTGTCACAAAAATCTAGGTGAGGTAGGTAAATCCTAGACTGAGGGCAGAGGCTGTGGGAGTAGAACTCAATTAGATTTGGCAACATTTTGATGTAGAGAATGAAGAAAATGAAAGTGAGGACCTGGAGTTACCATTACCTATCAAACTCAGGTTACTTAAAAACTTTTCAACAATTTGCCACTTCTGTGTGATTAAATAGGCTGTCCCAGATCTCTCATTTCTCTGTTGCTGGTGAAGACCAGCATGAAATGTTAATCTTTAGAAGCAAAAGCTGGATACACCAACAGCTTGATATTATCACCAAATTATTGTGGCTGATGGAAAATTCTCAGGAGTCTTATTATGGAAGGCAGGAGCCATTTATATGAAAGATGAAGGGCTCCAAAGAAAGGGTTAAGGATTACTGAACATGGTGGCTCAGTCAAATTTGTCAGATAAGGGATAAAAGTGTCACTTGCCTCAGAGATTTTGCTTAATGATTTGGGAATGTCTTCAATAGACAAGTTCATGCAGCTGTATTTAATTTTTCTTTAAAGCATTTGCCTAGCTAAGGATTATGATAAGGAGGAACGCTATTTTTTCCTGCTTTTAGGGAATCGTATTTTTTTCATTTGAAAAGTTTCATATGAAATCAATAAAATGTACTTCACAATAAATTGTTTTCCTCCAGTGAGGAAATATTTTGGCTGCTATCTTCATCATCATGCTTGTATGAACTGAAAGAAAACATTTATAACAAATGTATGGTGTAGCTTGTCAGAGTGGAGATGGCTTCCAAAACAATAAATGGAAAGAAACCCATGACTTTACCAAGGATTTCATGTTTGTTCATGAAATGATAAAATTTCAAGAAAGCATCTTCTGACAGCCTTTAAAGGTTGTGTAGAATTATTCAGTACCCACAGGTAAGCTACCATTTAAAGGAATTATGGCAAATGTCAACAGCCAAGGCATCAAAACAACATACCAATTACCTATGGAGTGCCAGAATCCAGTGATGTCAAAAAAAGGATGTATGCAATTTACCACTTACAGGGTGGTTTTTAAAAAAAGGGTTGGATGAAACTGTATGCATGAGAAGCATTCTGGAAGACTTCTAAAATGAAATATGCTACAACAAGGTAGCAGGCATTTTCTAAAATTTAGAGAATAATATCTATTCCTGAGTCCTGGTGTTTGTATCGTTAAACACAAAACAAAGATGAGGCCATTTTCTCTTGGACTGAATATTGAGTAGCCTGTGGGGGAGAAACTGGCATAAAACTGATGAGAATCAATATTCATTAGATAAAAGATGTTTCATTATCAGATAAACAACAATAATTAATTCACGCAAGTGATGTTTATTGAACATTTACTTTGTAAAATATTACAATAATACAAAAAATAAAAAGAACAAATGTACTTCCCAAGAGTCACTGATAATAACTAAATCATTATTGATTAGAGGCGGGGCTACCCTTTGGCAAAATTGGGATAGGATGGGATGGCTTTCAATGTCCTTTGTTTCCTGCTTTTTTTCCCTCTGCTGTTTCTCTTCTTTCAGTTCCCTCCTATTCATGTCCTGTGCCTGCTCCCATCTGCTTTCACAGACCCTTTCCATCTTAGAGGAATGTGAGAGGAAAAGCTAATTCACCCTATGAGAGTGATTCTCAACTCTGGCTCATGTGAATATCATGAGAGTGGACAGGGTAGGGAGGGTGCTCCCAGAGATTCTGGCTTCATTTTTTCTGGCTGGCATGTGGGTGTTTATGGTTTTGATGCAGGCAGGGTTGAGTGGTCTTCAAACTTTCCTCCTCACATACACTTGAACATAATTTTGAAAATTCCTGTTTCTCTGCACATTTTTAAGTTGACATCTAACTTTTCATAAAACATTTCAAGTTAAGTTTAAGCAGCTTCCAATAATGTATTTTTCTACATGCTACAAATATTGATTATTTTAAAACAAAGCTGATCAATTGTTACATGAATCCAATGAAACCAAAGACTGTGGAGTTTGATACCTACCTACTATTTAAGAAGTAGATAAATAAGCAGTTGGAAATGTTACATATTCTTTTTCTTCCTTCCTACTTCCATTCTCTTTTTCTCACAGAATTTTAGGTTTATTGATGATTTCATCATATTTCTCTGCAATAAGGACATGTTTATCCATTGGAGTTTACATTTAAAAAAATTCCCACAAAGCTCTAAGTTAAAGTACCATCCCCCCCAACTGAATTCCCATTAAAAGTACTATTAGCATGGACTTAACCTGAATATATTACAAATTTTGATAACTATTAAACTTAAAAGGTATAGTTTTATTAGAAAGGAATTTTCAAATGAGATATATGGGACTTAAAAATCATTAAGTTTAATATCTTTTAATGTAAAATACTTAGTCATAAAATGAAACAGGGTTCAGAACAATACCACCCCATTTTTTCAATTTTTTTTTCATTTTTTCAATTTTATAGATGCAAATGCTGATAGACTTTGTCCACATAAATAAAAAGATTGTCATTGGAAAGAATATTGTTATGATGACATCACTCAATTTTTTAAATTTCTGAATTGTATGCACAAAATGTTACTTAGTGATTTCTCCTTAAAACATTTAAAATTATCAGTGGAAAATTGCATTCAGTTCTTTCTTTAACTTTCTTGGAAGCAAAAAACTACCTGAGTAACTTGCAAAAGAATTTCTTCCATATCTTCGAACCATTCACAAACTCAACACCAACACCAAGTTGATTTACTATTAGCTATCCTCCTAATGCCATCTCAAGAAATTTGGCATTGCAATATTTGTGAAGGATAAGTACATTTTATTTATTTATTTGTTTGTTTGTTTGTTTGTTTATTTATTTATAAGTGAGAAGAAGTGAGAGAAGTGAGAAACCAGAACTGGGTCAATATCTTGGCTACATTTGATCTTGAGATGAGTTTTGTTTTTTTAGGAAGGGAAAAAATGGAAATTGAAGATCTTGGAAAGTCTTTTCTGATCCTTGGGTTGTGTATATTTAGTGTTAGTCCTCTCATGAGTATATTTATATGTTAAGTGAAGGTACTTAAGAAAAATGTGGTTTATTCAAAGACAATTCTGGGAGTGAAATAAATAAAGGTAGCGAGAAAAAAAGAAAGAAAGAAAGAAAGAAAGAAAGAAAGAAAGAAAGAAAGAAAGAAAGAAAGAAAGAAAGAAGGAAGGAAGGAAGGAAGGAAGGAAGGAAGGAAGGAAGGAAGGAAGGAAGGAAGGAAGGAAGGAAAGAAAGAAAGAAGGAAAAGAAAGAAACTTGTGGATGTTTTATAAGGCTCTCTCAGATCCTATGTCACAGGCAGCCACCTATCTGAGCTATTCTTTTTGACTTGCTTGGTTGGTATTTGAAAAAGCTTTCATGAGTTCAATTGAAATGGATTGACTACATCAAAGATATAAACTATCAGTGCTATTTAATAGAAGTATAATAAAAACCACATATATCATTTTAAATGTTCTAGTAGCTGCACAAAAAAGGAAAAAGGTGAAATTAATTTTATAATATTCCGTGTTTCCCCGAAAATGAGGCCTAACGGGACAATCAGCTCTAATGCATCTTTTGGAGCAAAAATTAATATAAGACCTGGTAGGTATTATATTATTATATTATATTATATTATATTAATTATATTATTATATTATATTATAAAGACCTGGTCTTATATTATAGTAAAATAAGACCGGGTCTTATATTAACTTTAGCTCCAAAAGACACATTAGAGCTGATTGTCCCCTTAGGTCTTATTTTCAAGGAAGCACGGTATTTTTATTTAACCCAATATATCACAATATTATTTCAACATGTTACCAATATAAAAATTGTTAATGATGTAGTTTACATTTTAATTTTTGTACTAAGTCTTTGAAATCCAGTGTGTATTTCATACTGAAAGCACATCTCAATTAGCACTAATCACATTTTGTATGCTCAATATGGACATTTTCCTAGTGGCTATCACATGTGCAGCATGGCTATAGATGGTGCTAATACCTAACAGTATTAGGTTTAACCATAAAGTTTAGGAAACTAAACTTTATGCACTTTCTGATATTGTTTTGTAAATGTGAAGCCAGTTCTTCAAAAGTAGGAAAGGATGAAAACCCACTAATTTGCATTTTTCTAAGTGATGTTCTTTACTCCATCTCACAGTCCCTTTGAAATCTGGCACTTTACTGAAGGTCTAATTAACTACTGATTTTTGCAGTACGTATCACTTCTTGGCAAATGTGCATGGTATAGTACTTAATACACTCCTAAATTACATGTGAAGTAGAATAATTAAGCTTATTTTTCATTGGAACACTGAATTCCTCCAATTTTTTATTAGTTGCATTGGCTTCCTCTAAATTGTAAAAATCAATAACTTTAGATGCTTCTTAAGCAATAGGCTCAGTTTGGGTTGAGATCTACTTCTAGAACCCATTTCCATGAGAATTGTGGCCCCTTTGTTTCTATTCCTCTTCCTCTCCATTCTCCATTCTTCACCTCTGCTCTCTTCTCCTCCTTTGCTGCCATCAGAAGCCCAATATTAATCCAGGCCCCCATGTGCCCCGTTTCAATGGATGAATAATGATTGGTATATGATCTGGTTTTCCTTTGCCAGTGATTGGGGCTGTGGCGTTCAAACCTTAGCATGAATCAGAATCACCTAGAGAACTTGTTACAACCCAGAATCCTGGGTCCTAACTCTGGAGTTTCTGATTCAGTAGGTCTTGGATAGAGCCGAGAATTTGTATTTTTAACAAGTTCCCAGGTGATGCTCATGCTGCTAGTCTGAGGACCACACTTTGAAAAGCACTGGTGTAGGATTTAGGCTTTTGCTCAATAAGCTGTAAGGAGACCTGGGAATGTTTGTCCTTCCTAATAAGAAACCGTACAGGCAAAGAAGGGTTTGCTTTCTTTTTTTTCTCTCACCCCTCCATTTCCTTGCTTTCTGTTTTGGATGCTGTCATGTCATGTATGGTCAAGTTTGTTGGAGCTGCTGCAGCCATCCTGAGACTCTGCAAGGGAACCAAGAGAATTTCAGAGATGTCTTCCGACATCCTGGCGTTATGAAATTCCTGAAAAAAACCCATCTGCATGGTCTGGTTATTTAAAATAATTTTAAAAGTCTTTATTTTCTAACTATAATCTATCTATTTTCTGCTGTTTGCAGCCAAAGGCTTTCACCACAGATGCAGTGACTGCCCCTCCCAAACCACCATACCATCAACTGCATGATTGAAATAGACTTAAAATAATGTCATCAGAATTGTGACACTCAAACCACAATGACTTTTCTTAAAATAACACCAAGTCTTTTACTAATAAACATGCCCCATCTGGGTATGGAATCTCAGGATAAGGAATTAGAGGAAGCCATGCAGACTTAGTGTCTCTATGTGTAGGTTGGATCTCAACATGCTGAACTACTGTATCTAGAGTGTTGTTTCATGGATTAAAATATGGGAGACATTCTAATCAAATTGGTTACTGATATGCAGCTAGGAAGACTAGAGAATATGTGGGATGATCAGGACTTTCTGGTGAGAGGAAAAGATGACTTTTTCCAGATAGCTTCAGAGAAAAGAACTGGTACTAATGAATAGAATTTATACAAAGGCACATTTTGTCTCTCTATAAGGAAACAAATTTACAAATACAGCATGTGTATAAAGAAGCTTTCACTATGAAGTAATAAGATCTGCATTATTTTCCTGTTATTGAGAGGTTGAGAAACTACTTGGAATCCTGTCATTTATCTTTCAGCAAAAATCATCACAACAAACAAAAAATTTCCCATAACACATACGAATATTAGGTTTAACCACATGAAACTGTTGGTGTGCAAAAATTTTTGATTTACAAAAATGGCAATTTCATATGATTCTACATAATGGAAATAGAGTAATACCCTGGGGTAGAACACGAAGTATTTTAGGTCACCGATGGGAAGGGCAACATTGAAGCCATCAACATTCATCTTCATGTAGATAGTGTGACTTGCATAAACCACAAAATTGTATTCAGTTCCTGGAACCTGCTAAGAAGACTTGATAAAAAGAGTTACTGACCTAGAATGAGACCTTGCTCCAATTAGCCCAGAGGTATTTTTTATTTTTATGGTGCTCCTGGAGGTGGCAACCAGCTTTAGAAATAGGAATGTGTCTCCAGAATATCCTAGATTTCCCCAAGATACCACTGTTTATTTTGAATCTGTGTCACTTCATTGGAAAATTAACTTCATATATTTGTAATCAGGGAAGTAGAAGCACTTCCTTTTATTAGCTGTATATTTACTCTTTCAAGTGTCTAAGGGATCTTTGGAATTTTAATATTTTGGGACATTATTCTGTTTTATCCATAATGTTTATAATTTTCTATATTATTATTATTATTATTATTATTATTATTATTATTTACCTTCTTGATCTTTGTCTGGAATTTAAAATTCAAATTTTTTCAAGGTCCTCCCTAAACTGTTATCCTGGTATTTTTAGTTGTCTTTAATAGTCATTTCAGGTTCCAGCTGTACAGGTACAACTCTCTTCCCTTTTCTTTCAGCCTTGCAGTGGCTACTCCTACTCCTCTTCAGATCTCAATTTCTTCTAAGAAGGCTTCAATTACTTCTTTCAGATTACCTCAAGCACAACTGGAAGGTGCTCTCAGAGCAATATGCTTCCCACGTCATAGTGTTTTCCTACAACCTATTATTTATTTTTAATTTTATAAATATTCCTATAGCACTTTTTATGTGCTTGACACGTTTTAAGTACTTTGTGACATTAACTTATTTGATCTTCACAACAAACTTTTGAGGTAGCCTATTACTGCCCCCAACTTATGGATGAGACAAATGAGGTACAGTGAGGGTAAGTAACTTGCCCAAGGTCACAGCTTACAAATGATGGAGCAGGATTTGAACCAGATGTTCAAATCTTACTCCTGCGTCCATTTTTTTTTGTTTTTACCAACATATTATGCTGCCTCTGACTTTGTTAGGATTCTTTTGTTTAATAGTAATATTATAGTGCCCTCTGCAACCCTTTCTAGCAATCATGTCTAGCTCATTAACTTTTATATGCTCCCCCTGGACCATAAACTCCTTCTGAAGGACAGTGACAATGTTTACTTTGTTTCCTGTTGAATTCTAGCAACTTCTAAGACAGAACCTAACACATAATTGGTACTCAATACACGATGCCCAATAAATGGACATGTATGTTCATCGTAAATATTTAACAGAGGTAATATTTTTAAGAGGAATGAAATAATGATAACATCTCTTAAGTACAATCCAAATGTGATCCAGTTATGCTGGAGGAAGATAACTTATACTGACAAGTGGTATTTTGAAATTTTCAAATGTCTAAAAAAGATTAAAGCTAAAGGGGTTTTCAAGGCTGGTATCAGGTAGTTCAATTTGTAGCAAATCTTCAGCACTCCCAGCCATAGGAAAAGGCAGACAGTTACGAAAGCTTGCAGGCTGGAAGGAAATTCTAATTCCTTGGAATGCCCTGAAGAAGGAGGTAGTGCTGTAGGCTCTGACTACTTTAGTGTAGGACCTGATAACCCTGAAAAAATATAAAAAAAAAAACATATAAAAGAGGGCACAAGTCAGATTAGAGGCCATGTTGGAGCTGTGTTATCACAAGTCCTCAAGAAATCATCAGCAGGGCCAGAAATAAGGCAGGCTGCAGGCAATTACAGATTGTCATTAAAGTCAAAAATATGACCCATAGCACTATTGCTGTATTGCTTTAGGCTACTAAAGCTCCATGCTGTCAGTTGTGACACGAAGCATGAGAAAGCACAGTCAAAATTCTATGCTATTTCTGCGTTTTGTTACAAAAATAAAAATCTGTACATTTTTGTACAATTCAAATAAGTAAGCCCAGACTGATTTCCATGACATTAAGAGAAGGCAGAGAAGCGATGTTAGATCTACTTGAAGAATTGCATTCAAATTGTTACTCCATAATTGCTTGGATTTATGTGGTAATATCATAAGTAACAAGGATGACTCTGTCCAACTGGTCCTCTTCAGCGGTTTTCAAAGTCAAGAATTTTAGATAATAGACAATAGGTATTGTGTCTGATGAATTAAAAAAAATGCATGAGGAAAATGGCAAAGTAAATAACATTTCAAGTGGCTGTTCAATGTGCTGAAGAAATTCACACCAATGACAAAACTTAGATGAAAAAGATTCAATTCTAAATGAGGGGACAAGGATAAGTGAATGTCAAGATGAACATCCCAGTATGGGTGCATTCCTTGTATAGCAATTGAACCCTTTACTTCATAGTACGGTAGAGTGTAATTTAACTTAAGAGGGAGTAAATGTGCTAAGTAGAAATGATTTGGCAAAAAAGGAGGGATTTTTAATGTCAAGGACAAAGCAATTTATAATTTGATTTTTAATATGCAGACTGTCGTAGTTAGTATCAAGTTATCAAACAGTCCAAAGGATAGGCCGCTAATTGAAATGGAATGTGGAAACATTAATGAAATTGATTAGAAGTGATGAAGCAGCTGGATATGTCAGCATTTCAGCAGATGGAATAGCTCTGACTGATGAAATGACAAGGCTCGGAAGCAAAACTGAAAATTAAATGTGCAGCCAGATAATCCTGGCACCAAATATGTACAATTGCATAAAATTTGAGGAACAAGCCAGGAAGGGATTTTGAGAAATGCTACCGAATGGTGTTTAGTGAATACAATTGTTTGTCACTTGACTCAAACCTGCCACTTCTGATAAATACTAGAAGTCTGAGAGTCGGTATAGTAAAATACTTGATGCCATTGCTCAGGTTTAGATGGTGATATCACAGGTAACAGGACTGCTTTCCAGTGACCATCTCTTCATGTTTCTTTTATAACTACTGCTGCATGGGCTTTGTCACATTACAAACAAATCCAATGCTTTCTAAACTATGTACCTTGAATCACTAGGGACCCCATGAGATGCTAATAAGATATTCTATGGAAAGGTTCCTTGGCCAAATAAGTCTGAAAAAGCTTATAATATGGTTCAGTGTTAGAGAGTCCCAAAACATGTTAGCCAAGCAATGGCAAACTCCTATAGTAAAGTGAGAATGTCCTTAGCTTTCAAGTATCTTAGGAATGAATTTTTGACTACTGGAATGAATTTTTAAGAAACATTCATAATATCTCAGAGGAACTATTACTTTTTGCAGCAAAGTTTGGAAAATGTTCCCCTGGACTTCGCTAAGTGTTTTGTATACCTAGGCCCTTCTCAGTACCTGTGAAATACAAAGAATGATTTAACCCCTGTAAAGAATGAGACTCATCATGAAATGTTGGCTTAACAACTGATATTTCAAATGTATTTTATTGTATTTGTAAAGATGCCACCTTACTTTTCCCTCTTCAATTTGTGTGAATTATAGACTTAGTTTTTATAGATCATCATCATAGACAGGCTGTGAGAGTATTTGTCTAGTTAGTGCATAGTCTCGACTTACGGTGGCGATTTTGGGTAAGAAAGCAACTCTCGTGGTCAGTGAAATTAAGTTTGGTAGTACACAGGTTTTACTTTAAAAATTAAGACATTTGATTAGAGCAAACATTTCTTCTTTCATTGCCTTTAAAAAAAATTAAAACAATTGTCTAAGGATAGTGTGACCATTTCCCTAAGTTCATAGACTAATTACCTTAATTTAAAAAGTAACAATGTATGTACCACATGACTTTTTTAACATCAAAATATCAATGTAAAACACCATATAGACTAAAGGACAATATCCACAAGGAAAGCGGAATAGTCAGGAATTTAGGAAGAAGCCCAGTTATCTTCATCAGTCCTATGCCCCAGGGGAGGGAAAAACCCATACAATGGAGTATAACATTTTCCACCAAAACTGAACAAAATCAGCCATGCCTGGTATCACTTGAAGTTATTTCTATCATTTTAAATTTCTATGACCCATTTACTTACACAGGACAACACTGAGAGTCATGTTTTTATAGAATGTTTGGCGAAGGGAACATCTTTTATAGCTCTTGACTTGGCCATGTTAACCCCAGTTGCTTACAGACCTTTGGATGTAGTTCCACAGAACACTGTACCGTGGGTGTCCCTTGGGTTTCTGGGTTCTGGCTGCTTGCATGTATTCTACTACTTCTTAGCAAACTCACTCGCCGCCCTAGTTTTAGAAATTTCATCTACAAGTGAACATATGTTTTTGAAATGATTATTTCTACTCTCTTGATTTTCCCCAAGGCTTTAATTTTAACAATTAAAATTGAGATTGAGATAGGAATGATCAGAAGTATACTCTCAAGAAAGAAAATCTCCTGAATGGGAGATTTGAAATATTGTCTTTGGTTTCAATTTTCTTACCAGAGGGTGAGAGTTCTTACTATAATTGCTATAATTAGTGTGGATCCTACGTTTCAAATGTGACCAGATATAATATGTAGAATGTCAACAGTATTCTTCATTGGGGGTTTTATTTGAAGACATTTTAAATGAAGACATTTTACTGGCAGCTCCAGGAAGAGCACCCTGTCTTGGGCTCAGATGGACTACTTCCTGGTTTAGAGGGGATAAGAGTACTGAAATTTTGGAAACAAATACTACTGAGTTGCTTACATTTGTGCTCAACTAAACTCTGCTTTTTGGGCAGGAGAGGAATAAGTATGATTTGATCTATTTCTTAGTCTGTTCCATATTTCTTCTTTCTATAAAGAGCAAGAAGGAAAGGAAGAGGGAAATGGAGAAAGACAGATATTATTTATTAAAACATTTATTTACATGCATTTTCAACAAGTAAGTTTATAAAGCTGAGCCGTAATTTACATGTAAATCAAAGTTCAAAACATTGCTTGGCTTCACTAAGTGCGTATTGCCATTGGCTAACATGGCAAGAGAAGTGAGCGAAATTTAGAATATAATCTGGGATGCGTGATGCTTATTAGATATCCTGTAGCATATCACTGGTTACAGAAGCATTGGTTACTGCCTTCAGGGACTGTGGGGTGCCCATCAGGACCCAATAACTACAGCATGACTGGGTAGTCCTTCCAATGTCTCGGGGATGCCCATTGGAGATTGACTTTTGGGAGATGGTCTGTTATTTTCACTTGCATTGGGATGGCTTCCATAAATAACAAAATATTATAAAGTTCACAATGGAATATATATCTCTAGACAAATACAGTTTTCTAAAATCCAGAACTGAGTAACTTAGAGTTGTAGGACATGTCAGGACAGACTCAGTCAGTATCTGGTGTCCTGAGAGTGCCTAAGCAGAGACATTTCTCTTGGAATATGACAAGTTCTCACTAGAAAGTGAACTATTTTCCTTTATTGGTTTCTAAGAGTTTGGCCTTTTAGGGAGTTACTATATCTAGCTGAACTTTTGGTGGCATATTTTATTCTCCCACCAGCTTTCATAGGATGAAATGTTATCTTAACTGGGCCAGCTGTTCCTTCCATGAACTATCTCCTACCTGCTGAACACTTTTACCTTAGGGATTGACTGGGATCCAGGAACCTGATTCTGCACTGCTATGGAATGATCAAGAATCCTCATGTATGCCATAGTCACATCCTGGATATGGGGTTGGTGAAAATGGTGGTTGTGTCCCCAAGTAAAAGCTTGAGGCAAGGTGAAGTAGAATAGCATTTTGGAAATACTTTTGGAAGGTCACTGTTTTGCTCCATTTCTCTACAAGTCCTCATCCTCATCACTTTCTTTAATCATCAAAACTGTTTTCAGATGTGGAGGGTTACTAAGATCGTCTTATCTGATGAGCACTCACTGCCTATTGGAAAATCCCTTTTTCCTGCCCGATGATTGAGTAAATAAGGGGTACATCAAGAGTTCCTCCTCTATTCTCTCCTGCCTTTTAAACTTTCATTATTTCCTTTTCCTAAATTTATTCTCTTACATCTCTGGAGGTCACAAGTCTGAAATGGGTCTCACTAGGCTGAAATCAAGGTGCTGGCAGGACTGCACTCCTGGAGCCTCCAGGGGAATTTTCTGTTTCTTTCCTTTTTCCAGTTTCTAGATGCTACTTGCATCCCTTTGTTTGTAGACCCTTTCTCCATATTCAAAGCAAGATGTGTGACATCTTCAAATATTTCTCTGGTTGTTATTCTCCTGCTTCCCTCTTTCACTTATAAGGATGCTTGCAGTTATATTGGGCCTACCCAGAAAAACCACACACCTGAAAATTCCTTTGGCCATGTATGGTAGTTCATTCTCAGGTTCCAGTGTTTAGGACATGGTCATCTTTAGCGGGAGCACTTTTTCTACCTACCACAGGAGGTATTTGTCTAGAGGTAATATTTGGATTTACTCTTTTATAAACTCAATGTAGCTAGACAGAGGCCCAAAGGACTGAAGAATAAGACTTTATCTTCTTAGTTTTCTGTAATTTTTTTTTTTTTAATACTCCTTCTCTCTTTAGTAGCATGAGTAATTCTCTTGGCCAACTATGTTTTCCTCCCCTCTTGTAACTACTCTCTGGTGTCCTCTCAAATGAGGCTTTAACTGTGGTAGAATTGCTCATGGAAAAGAGATATTTTATTTCCTTGTTCATTCTCACCGGTAGCCTTGCAAAGCACTGAAATTTCTGAAAAAGCAACAATTTCATTTGTTTAGTTTGATTTTGTGTTCATTTGTTTGGTCTTAGTAGTCTTTAGTCATATCTACGCAGATTGAATTTTATAAAATAGCATTGTGGTTGTACTATTGCTAAGTAAGCCACATGTAGTTCATTCTTTCCCTCCCTTGAAATAATGAGGAAATAACTGTTTTCAATACTAGGACTGGACTGCTGTGCTATTGACAAAGTCTTAATTGATTTGAAACACGAGGAAGCTCATGCCCTTCTCTGATATAATTGGCTTAGACCCTTGGGTACTCAACCTGGATTTAACTATTAAGAATGCTTACTGAATGCTGACTTCCCCTTGGGCTTTATGCTTAGTGCTGCCACACGCTTGATCTGAGAGGCCGTATGCTGCAGGCTCAGCATACGCTCAGATGCCCCCTTAACCAATGGCAACAGTGTAGGTGGGCTTTGGAATCTACATCCATTCATTTAACCATTGATTTTTTATTTATCAGTAACCACTGGAGCCTCTGGTGTGCTAGGCACTGTGGTTTATTCAGTAAATAAACCATTGTCCCTAGCAATTAAGATGCTTATAGTCAGTTCTTGCAGATGAAAGGGAGAGAGGTCCCACAAGAAAATCAGCAACTGTATTATACCATGAAAAGTGCTATGATATGGAATGGGGAGCCTAGAGTACTATGGGAATACATGTAAGAGGTACTCGAACAATCTGGGCATTAGTTCCAGGGAAGGTTTCCTATTAGAAACAAAACAAAACAAAACTAAGTTGCATCCTGCAAGACCAATAAGAATTACCCAGGCAAATATAGAGATGGAAAGAGAGCGTTATTATCTTTCTTGAGAGAAGGATTAGCAGATGTAAAAGATGAAACAAGAGAAAGCAAAGTTGAAATCCTTATTCAAGTCCTTCTATCTGGGTATCCTTGGGAAATAACTTAAACTGTACAAGTTTGAGTCCCTTCATGTGTAAAACAAGTTAATAATGTCTCAAGGAATTGTCAAGGAAGTGGTAGAGTTGGGATTTAAAATACTATCTAGGGATAATATGGTTCTTACTTTTTTTATCTTTCGTTTTTCATTAGTTACATAGTAATTAAACAGGGATCCTCCTCACTCCACAAAAGAGCCAAAAACCAAAATAATAAATGTAAAATCTCAACCTGAATATGCTCTAGATTTCTTAGCCTGAATCTGGGTTACTTATTCTAATAACATCAATAATTTAAATTATTCAATGATTAATAATGATTTTAATTTGTCAATTACAGTCATATGACTCTCTCTCTCTACATATATATATACATATATATACATATATATATACATATGTATATATATATATTTTTATTAAAACCTTATCTTTTGTTTTCAGACAGTTTGAGAAATCAGATGAACTCATGCCAACATGGGTTAAAATAGACCAACCACAGACCTGAAAAATGACATGTATATATTTTTTAATTTCTGTAATATATTTTCATAAGAAGTTTTTCTTCCAGGGAACCCAGAGATTGTTAAACTGGAGGTACTTTCAGATGTTGGTAACAGTTGGGGACAGTGGGCATGACTAAGAGGGAGTGAAAAGCATTATTTTAAGTGAGAACAGTTTAATCATACTGAAGGCATCCTGCAATTTAGAACAATTTGTCCGTTCTATGAAAGTCTGCATTATCATCATTTGTCATTGCTCTTGTTATAAATATGTTAGGCTCATAAAATGCTGGACAATACTTATTTTTTCAGTGTAGGGTTTATAAAAATTACTTATTGTTCAATAGTTAAATAAGCATCCCAAATTCATAGACAATTGAGAGAAAAGGACATGGCATAGTGATTCATGGAGTGTCAGTGAAGAGGTTAAGTACAAGGACTTTTCAATGTGAGAGAGATCTTGGTTTAAACTCAGGCCCCACTACATGGCTCTGAAAAATTATCAGTGTCTATGCCTCAGTTTTCTCATCTGTAAAGTGGAGGTATGAACAGCACTTCCTCAAAGGGTACTTAAGATAATTAAATGAAATAATCCATTAGAAGTAATTATGTTTCATATAGTGTTCCATGATAGAAAAATATTATTAGGTATCATTATCAAAGCTTTTTTTTACCCGGAGTTTAGCTCATGTTGCAATTGCTGAACTGAAGAGTCAAGAGAGCGATATGAGGAAATCAATAACTGGACATCCAATGAGAGGATCAAAGGAAAGTAGCTGGACGTGGGTCAGAGTGGCAAAGGACATGAAAACCAAGATCTCAAGTGTCAGATTTTGTGGGCAAGCATAGCAACATACATACATAGGTCCTGCATAAATTGTTTGGATAATTATAAAAGTAATGGGATGTCAGTAAATAAAGTCAAGGAAGGTCCAAATTAGAGTGATATGATTGTAAAGCTAGCTCCCAAAGGTTCTTTAAGCTGTTGCTTTTTGAATATGATTTTATCCTAATAAGCTAATTAAATCTAAAAGTGTGAAAGTGATTCTGAATATGGACTTATCTTTGACTCTTGTCTTATTTTTTTTTAATAAGCACAGTACTCTCTATTTCTCTCTCTTGAGATATATTTCCCAGCTAGAACACTTCAGAATAGATTGCTTAGTCCACCTCCATTAATGCAGCTCTTCCCACTTTAGGTACAGGTCTGATCTCTCTACACCTGAATTAATGGAGACTCATTCCCGGTCACATAGGCAACTTGCTAAGTGGTCTTCATCTCTCCATCTGCACTACAGAGGGCAGTGCTTGATGCTTGTGCGTAGGCATGCCTAATTAAGTAGGGGTCCTTACTTTTAATAACATTCTATGTATTTATAATTCTGAGATGTTCTTAATTCTAATGACAATTCCACTCTTAAAAGGACCTGGACAGCAGGCCAGAAATGCTCGTTGGCAAATTTATTAGACATTATTTAGGCGGATAACAATCTGTTTTGTAAATCTGGAGAAAACGAACAATTACCCAGCTGTCCCCTGAGCAAGGATCACATTGGGTCTGAACAGATTGCTGCTTTTTTAATTCTTTCCTTCAGTGCTTCACTACCTTTCTGCCTTTAAGAGTACAGCAACTCTAATTTTCTTTTTGAAAAAGAGTTTGCTTGACTGTAAAAGGTGAAATATAAACATGAATCTATGTGACAATATGCTACATGACCCACATCTAAAGCTATCTGGCTTTCCTTGAATAAAGGTTTCATGACAAGCCATTGCAGGAAATATTTCAGGGTTTTATAAGCCTAATTAGAATTTCATTACCTTAATCATAAATTACCCCTGGCTCAGTTCTTCTTGTTACCTTTTCCCACTCAGTTTGGATTTTGACCCACGGGTTTCATGTTTAATGCGGCAGATGCTTAGCTCCTATGTGAAGGATAGGCTTGAAATCCATGCAGTCAAGGGGCTATCTCTCTCAGTCTGTTTGAAGTGCACCTGGAAATTGTAGGTTTAGCAGGAAGGGAAAAAGCTCAAATGCTGACAGACACTGCAGCTTGAAGTGTTAAATGGGTGGCACTTTAAGGGAACATGGCAACATGCTGCCTCTGTACACGGGTGCTTTGTGTTTTTTTTTTTTTTTTTTTTAATTTCAGATCTCATTTAAAAAGACTGCATGTGGTTTCCTCCCCTTGATCTAAGTTTCAAGATCCATTTAGAATTAAAGTCAGGCAACAGTAAAAATAAAAATTTAAAAATGTCTCACATAAACGCATTAGTTTATGAAAATGGAGCAATACTGAGGCAGGTACATCTGGAATGTAGTCCAATAGTTCTGAGAGTTATATGCTGCTCAAAGGCATGAATCCTGTAGCACTTAAGACAATCTGCTGGCTGCTCTCAATCTGGCAGCTCACGGCACAGTGCAAATTCACCTGAATCTGATTTATGTGCATACAAACACTGTAATGAGAAGAATTACTATGACTCTTAGTGCTGGATGCTCTCTGAATGGGTGCCAAGATGTTGGCTGATTATTGGTGCAATGCCAAGCGTTTTTTCTTTTTCATTATATGTATGCTTCCAAATCACAAAACTGCTTTGGTTGAGAAGCAGTTATAAATGGCTATGGAGTTTTGTGTTTGTTTTTTGTTTGTAATGTGACTAGATCATTCTGCACTTTAAATTGTTCAGGATTTTAATTGGCAAGATGTGTGGCATCTTATCTTGTTTGGGTTGATCTGGTTTTCTGTTCATCCGTAGACTGTCTCTGATATCCGTTACAAGATTGCCTTGATCTCTACTTTTTTATTTTTAAATGCATAATTATTTTTTTCAGAGTTCTTGGCATAAGTGAAATTCTTCATAGATTTTAAAATTTCCTTTTAGTGTTCATATTTTGATGACTTCAGTTGGAATTCTAATTGCCCTTAATTTCTGCCTCTCAGCCCATCTGGAAAATAATCATGGCTTTAGACCAAGAGTTCTTAAGCTATTTAATTTCTCTAGCTCCTGAAGGAAAAGTCCATCTACTTTTATGATTCTCTGCTGAGGTTATGGGAATGAATTTTCTAAAAAGGAGGATTTTCCAAGAAAATCTTTAAACTTTTTGAAAAACCATACAGCTTATTTTAACTTCGGAAGACCTGAGGGAAATCTTGTTGAACTCTAGACGCATAACCCAGACCAGAATGCTGACAGCTACCTGGCCATTCCTGCAGTTTTTTCTTTTTTAGAGCCACATAAGTTCTTGATCAAGGTGGGGGAGTCTATCACTTCTAGTCTTATGAGGACTGAGACTGCTTCTTCTTGTAATTGTACGAAATAAGTGTTATAATTCATTATCAGATACTCTCCTTCTGCAATATCATCCTAATAAGTCTAAAAAAAACACAGAGATCAAAAACATAACTTAAGCATAGTAAGAAGTAAGGGGCAAAGAACTGGGGACCTCAGACAAACTAAAAGAATAGGAGGGAGACTGGCATTCCAAATACAATTAGGGGATGAAGGTAGAATTGATTTTTTAAAAAATTAAAGTTTATTGGGGTGACAAAGGGTTAGTAAAGTTACATAGGTTTCAAGTGTACAGTTCTGTAATTCATCATCTATATACACATATCCCATTGTGTGTTCACCACCCAGAGTCAGTTCTTCTTCCATCACCATATTTTTGATCCCTTTTACCCTCATCTACCACCTCCCTGACCCTCTGATAACCACTAAAATATTGTCTATGTCTATGAGTTTTTGTTTCTTCCTTTGTTGCTTTCAGTTTTATATCCCACATATCAGTGAAATCATATGGTTTTTGACTTTTTCCTCCCTGATTTACTTCGCTTAGCATAATAATCTCAAGATCCATTCATGTTGTCGCAAATAGCACTATTTCATCTTTTCTTATGGCAGAATAGTATTCCATTGTGTGTGTGTATATATATATATGTATATATAAATGTACATATATGTATATATGTGTATATATGTGTGTATGTGTATATATATGTATATATACATATGTATATTTCACATCTTCTTTATTCAATCATCTATTGAAGGACACTTTGGTTGTTTCCATGTCTTGGCCACTGTAAATTAAACTGCAGTGAACATTAGAGCACATACATCTTTACAGATTAATGTTTTCAGGTTTTTGGGGTATAGACCTAGGAGAGGGGAGTAAAAGTTAAAATAAATGAGTGGGACTATATCAAACTAAAAGGCTTCTGCACAGCAAAATAAACTATCGACAAAATAAAAAGGCAACAAACCGAATGAAAGAGATTTTTGCATACAACACCTCCGATGAGGGGCTAATAACTAAAATACAACTCAACAACAAAAATCAAACAAACAATCCAATTAAAAACTGGGCAAGGACCTGAATAGACATTTCTCCAAAGAAGACATACAGATGGCCAATAGACATAGGAAAAAAATGCTCAACATCACTAATCATCAGCGAAATGCAAATAAAAACCACAATGAGATATCACCTCACCCCAGTTAGAATGGCTATCATCAACAAGACAAATAGTAACAAGTGTTGGAGAGGCTGTGGAGAAAAAGGAACCCTCATACAACTGTTGGTGGGAACGCAGATTGGTACAGCCGCTATGGAAGGCAGTGTGAAGTTTCCTCAAATAATTAAGAATAGAATTACCATATGACCCAGCAATCCCTCTCCTGGGTATATACCCTCAAAATCTGATTTTTTAATCAAACACTCAAACATTGAAATTTATACTGAGTGCCTCCTACATAAAATGTACTATGTGAGGTATAGTATTGTCAGAAAAAAATGTGAAATGCTGAAATAAGCCAAAAAAATAAAAAAAGGAAAACAAAGAATTCTCAGTGTCCTGTCCAGCATGACCTACTGGATTATCTCTGATTTTCATTGTCTTTTAGCTATTTTATAACTCTCTAATTTGCAGAGAACTGACAATGATGCAAACTATTCTTATCCATGGAAATGTAAATTAACTATGTCTGGTAGAATGAAATTGATTATAGCCCTGTGAGTAGACCTGTCTGGCATCTAGTTGTAAATTTATTTCAGAATTCCTTATCTGATTATATATGTAAGGTACTCTAAATTCTCCTCTGAACAGATCGTAATATCTTACTGGTGCTCTTTTTAATTATTGAGTTAAATAAAATCTTTGACAAATTCATTTTATATTTGTTTAAGGGTCATGATTGTACTCTTTTTTAAACACTCACTTTAACAATTTGACAATAAATATATGACTCAGACTTGCTTATAAATTGCTTGCTTTTCAATTGGAAAGATAAGGCATATGACTACAAGTTGACATGCAATTCTGAGCTCTCTCAGCCAATGAGGTTGGTATTACTATGTATTTTTAGGGTGGATTGTACTAATCAATAGCTATTTACACTTATTAGTCTTCCATTTCCTTTAACTAGTTGATTACTTGCAAGGGAGTAAATTTATGTAAAAAAAATGAAAGAGTACAATTCTAGGCTTCTACAGTCACAAGAATTTAAAAACAAATTTTAAGACTTCCTTTCCATTATCAAATTAAGACTTTTATTAATATTTAGAAAATAATAAACCATGGAAAATAGGAAAATTTGGAAAACATGGACTAGCAAGGAGAGGAACATCAATAACCCAAAGCTCTACTAAGTAATGCAAATATTTTGGTATAGTTTCATCCAGATTTTCTGTGCTCAGTTTTATTTTTGTTTTTAGTTTTTTTGTTGTTTGGTTTGTTTCTCTTGAACTCAGTGTATGTAGGCTGAATAATGGTACCCCAAAACATCCACATCTTAATCCATGGAAGCTGTGAATTGAAGATGCAGATGGAATAAGATTGTTAATCAGCTCACATTAAAATAGGTAGATCATCCTGGATTGTTTTGGTGGGCCCAATATAATGACAAGCATTCTTAAAAGTGGAACAGGGAGAACCAGAAAGATGACAGTAAAAGAAGTATTCAGTTGCTGGAGAAGAGGCTTATATGTTGAGGAACATAAGTGGCCTCTCGAAGCTGCAAAAAGCAAGAAAATGGATTCTTTCTTATAGCATCTGGGAGGAATGCAGGACTGCCCACACATTGACGTTAGCCCACTGAGATGCATTTCAGACCTCTGACCTCTGTGAAATAACCAAAAATATAAAAAGTATATTTATATTGTTTAAGCTACTAAGTTTGTGGTAATTTTTACAGCAGCAATAGGAAATTAACATAGTGTACATACACAGATATTTTTATGTATAATATTATATCATATGCACCTATATGTTACTTTAAACATAATATATAATGGATATTTCACAGTTTACTTAATCATCCTTTTATTGTTGGCTATTTAAAATGTTCTATTTTTTTCTATTAAAATGATATGCTCCTATTAGTAGTACATTTGGGCATAAAGCTTTTTGTATATTTTGCATTATTTATCTAGGATGTATCCACAGAAATAGAATTATTGTGTCAAAAGGTAGAAGCATTTTTAGTGTAAAACAGTTATAAGGACGGACTGAGGAAGATGATAGCATTCACATTTCTGACCAATGGGGGATGTATTTTCAGCTTTTACCAAACCCTTTCAAAAGAACTGAATCCTCCCTGCCTCCTTTTCCACCTTTCTCAGTTGCCCAGTGTGACCCAACCCAAAAAGAACAAAGCAAATTCCAAAGATCTGGGTGGGACTCTTATAGATCCAGGAACAGAAAGCTGAAGAGTGATGTCATTAACCCTGAAAACAAGTAACTGGAAGGAAATTCTAATTTCTTGGAATGTTCTGAAGAAGGAGGTAGAACTTTTACTTTTGAAAGTAATTACAAAACATGGTACAAGACAGTGACCATCTTGGGATGGGGCCAAAGAGGGTGGTCAGACCAATTTTCAGAGTAAAGGAATATATTTTGAGGCTGGACAAGAGATGCTTCTTTTGGTATCACTGTTCAAGTGTTTGTTAATTCCTAATAGGAGAAAATTTAAAACAAATGTTCGAACCAACTATTTTTAATATGTTATTTATAATCAACTGCATGGTAACCCACCTGTAATTCTTACTCTGTAAGGCAGACTAAGTGATTCTCAATAAATCCTTTTGTTATCTTCCTAAAGGATTATAACAACCAATCTTTCCACATATTTTTACTGCTAGGTATCTTGGCAAAGTTGAAACACTTGACAATTGCAGTGAGAATTCCTGTACCTGGAGTGTGCAGACCAGGTAAATAATGCCTTTGCCTCTCCCTTCCTCTAAGGCCATACGGAATGTTGACTTTGTCTGGGTGTGCTACACAACATCCTGCCACATCTTGACTTGGTGCTTTCAGAGGCTAGTCCTTGAGCAAGAACAAAATGATGCAACCAGTTGAAAAAGAAAAGGAATGAGAAGTTTTTCAATTAGCTATTTCTCGGATTCCCTAAATAACTAGCAGAAAAGAGGGTTTAATCTTTTAAGCCAATCTTAGTGAAATAAAGAAGCCTTGATTTTTAGATATGCAGGAAAAAATAAAACTGGGGAAAAGAAATGAACTCAAAGGTCCAAGCATAATGTTAATTATTATATTTTAATTTTTCCACTTATTATAATTTTCTTAGCCAACATTTCATTATTTTGCTAACTTATTTTACAGATAATTTCACTTATGGAACCATGAGAAGGTGGATCAGTACAGGTTGGAGCGTTTATTAAGGGTGTTCGTGGGCTGGGAGGTGACCTCATGGAAGACATCCATTTAGAAATGATGCTCAGCATTAAATGGCAAGAAGACAGCTGAGTGGAAAACATGTCCTTCCAGGATGGAGTTAGACCTTAACTCTACTATGAACTGGTATAAAATTTAAAAAGGAGAGCATTAAGTGTTGACCTAGAAAGACTAAAGAAAGATTATAATTTCATTAGAATGTTTTTTTGTTTTTTTTTAATGAGGTAAGTTTTATATGGGAACACAGGGAGGATGGGGACTATTACAGATATTCATTTAAACTATTGGGAGTAATAAGGAAGAACACTGAATAAAATGGCAACAATTGCTCAGGAGCTAGCCAGCAGTTGCTCTATTTTATTTTCTCAGGATAGAGACATTTGCTTAGAATGAAATGGATCTCAAAATAATCACTTTCATCCTGAATAAATCTAACAAGGCAGAAGAAGCTATTAAGCCATCAATGCACCTCCCTCCCTAGGTATTAAAACAAAATGTTTGAAAACAAAGGACCTCATTTTCCAGAGAGGCCTGTAAGTTAATGATCTTGCTTATGAAACCTTGATTTGCAAACATATTCCAAATATTTGCCTAAAACTTAAGTTCCTGAAATATCAATTGTTTGGAGATAAAATATTGAGGCCATGATGCTATGTACAGAAGTATTTTATAAGGTCACTTTGGATATGAATTTGCAAAAAAATAGTATCTGAATCTGTAGTTGTTTCAACATTTAATTGTGTGACTGAATTAAGTATTCTAAATCTTCATTCTTGCTTTGCATATATAAATATGGTATTTTGTGTGGAATTGTTTAGATAATTAGAGAGTTGGATTCTGAGCTTAAAAATCAAATCTTTTAAAGGCATATTTGGCTGAGAAAAAAAGTGCGACTTTTTTTTTAAATTTTTTTTTTGTTTGTGAGTGTGTGGGGTGTTATGAGAAAAAGAAAGTTCTTTGGGTTAAGTTATATTGCTGCCAAACTCTCAGAGTGAAATGGCAGTTTGTGTGTGGAAACTAGTAAATCAAGGAGAAAATATACAAGGTAATTTAAAAAAGAGAGAAGATTAATGTGGAAAGATGTCAAATCGTGTATAGGTGCCAAACATTTATGGGCAGTTTTAGGGGGCTTTGTACTCAAAGGAAAGCTTAACTCAAGGATTGATTGATTCACTGATTTATTCAATAAATATCTGTTGAGTACCTAGCAGGTGGCAGGCAGTCTGCTAGGTGTTGGTGATTCAGGAGTGAACAAGGCAGATGAAACTCATGTCAAATTGGAAAGGGCCCAGAGAAAGGGTCATTAGGAGTTTTGAGGCCAGGAGAGTACAGTTGTAATGCTGAATGCAAGGGAAGCACATTTCTCAGTTTCTATCTCATTGATAGAAATGAAGTTCCCTATGAACCAGGCAAGTGCCTGAAACAGTCTTTGGAACATTGCATACCTCGCAGGTTCTTTGGATTTTGCAAGGCAAGGGTCGGGGCTAGAGACTACATTCAGAGAATTGTCCTGAGTATACTTTAATGATCCAGGTCTAGGACTTCTGAAGCAGGGTTAGGCCATTTATACAAAACAAGATATTTAGCTTCTTCTAGGTTCCAGGCACTGTAAATATACAATGATGACAAAATATGTTGATTCTGCTTTCATGTAGTTTTGAAGCTTGTGAGACAGACAGAAATTAATCAAATAATAGAAAAAACAAAAACATGACTACAAACTGAGATCTGAAGTTCCAGGCTCTGCAAGAGAACAGAACGAGGCTTCTCAACTGTGCTAGAATCTGAAGGGAACCTGAGTTTAGTAGGGGAGTAGGAGGGAGAGACACATTTCAGGCCTGCTGATGAGACTTCCTGGAGTTGGGGAGGAAGAAGACCATTATGGCTGGACCACAGAGGGTTTTGACAAGAGTGATCAGATTATAGGCAGGGGAGGCAAGGAAGATAGGTTCAAAGAAATAAAGAATCCTCTTGATGTTATTTGGGCTGGTGGTAGTTTCCAGTGAGTATAGAGAAAAGCTCTCTGCTTCTATAATAATCTAGAAAGCAGGGAGTGGAGGGATTGGGAGGCATTAGATACATTTTTTTAAGAAATTAAGCTAACATTAGACAAATTTACTGAATGGGAGTGGTTTGTTATAACATTCTAAGTTCAAATGAAGACACTCTTATGAAATACCAGTGTACCATTGGTTTATCCATATCTAGTCACTTTCTGTCTTTCATGGGCCTAAAGAGTGATTTGATAAACACATTTCTTATAATCTAGCATAGTGCCTACCTGGAGTATGTACTAAAAAAAAATGCTGGTAGATTGAATTTAATCACAATTTCTATGTTGTAGACTATAATCTAATGAAGGCCTTATGTATATGATGGAAATCTAAGCATGGAGGTGGTGGTAAGACAAATGGGAATTATAACTAAATAATTTACATATTAATCTCAAAAGCTGAATTGCCCAAGTCTTGGAGAACAGATTTTTTTTTCTTTTAATTACTGAAATTTGGGAATTAATTTGGGGTTAATTTAGAGGCATTTTCTATCTTAAAGCATGATACTTTATGGCTGTGAGAATTTTGTCTGCATGATCTACCTTCAAAAAGTGTATCTTACATAAGAAAAACTCCAGTCATTGAAAGAGGAGATCCTACATGTTCTCATGAGTATTTTGTACTATAAGCTCTGGTATCAAGACTAGTATTCTGACTTAATAAATCCATTTCTAGTTTTAGATGGAGAGAACATTTTTGTATATCTTGTTTGCGTTTAAAACAGCAGTATTCAAACAAGGTCCATACAAACCTGGAATTACACAAGACTGCAGGAACACAAAGTCATGAATGAATACCTTTAAGAGAAACAATTTTCAGATCTTCAGCCTTTATGTGGATTCTTTCCTAAAACTAATCTCCCAGAGAGAATGGCTGTGGTGGGCCAGTTATTCTTCCCCACTGTCTTTCACAATCACTCTATTCAATATAAGAAAATCGTGCCTCTAACCCATCTCTAATCTTACCATAGTGAATAACAGTGATATTTGAGACTACATTGGCTCCTGTAAGAGCAAAGCAGAGAAAACACTGATAAGAATTACAGATGCACGCTGTACCTTATTTCCATATCTTTCCAGTAACAAACTCATGTTTTTCTGTCTGAGTCTATTTCACAAGGAATTTTAATTTATAGGTAAGGAAGGACGAGATGTGATTTATCATGCTTATTAAAATAAAAATGAAAGTCAGACATTTTCTGTTAGAAAGTTAGTCTGATTTGGTTGATTGGTTTGATAGTGACGACAAGCTTTGCCAATTAGTTCTATGGCAGACATTTTCTATAAATTTTATAAATTAAATTCTTAGTTTCCAAGTTTTGACAAATATATGTTTAAAGCATGTATCAATATAAAATATGTTGGTAAATGCATCATCTTATAATTTAAACTAACACTAAAAGTTTTAGAAGTTAATTTAAAAATATAAGAGAGGATACATAGTTTCTCAAAAGCTCATGAATTTAAAATATTAGCTGATGGGAATACTAAGAGAATGTGTGGCAGTCTGGTTAATGAAAGGAGTATTCCAAACCTCTCACTTGAAAAATGATTTATAACTAATGAAATATTTTAAACATTAAATAAATAGGTTCCCTGGACAATAATTATATATATACATATGTATATGTATGTGTGTATATATATATATAATTATATACAATTATATACACATGTATATATAATTATATATATATTTGTGTATGCATACATATATATTATATACATATGCACATTATATAGTATATATGTATATAAACACACATGAATGTATATATTTCACAATTGTTCAGGGGTCAAATTATGGATTCGTTGAGTTTTTCACTGACAATCTGCTCTTTATCTAGTGAACATAGGCTATCTTCTTCAGCAAAGTTGTCTCCCAAGCATTGAAAAACAAATCTATCATTTAAATTTTTTAATACTCTGGAGCCCAGGCCAAGAGAATAGTGTTTTAACTCCAGATTAACTACTCAAAGGTGTATTGTTTTCACTATAAAAGTAACATTTGTAAAAATTTTTGAAAATACCAAAAAGCATAAGGAACATAAAACCATCAATGCATTGCCTTTAGATGTATGTCCTTCTACTCATTTTTCTATGTATAGAAATTACTCTCCCCTTTCTTGTTTAACCTTAGAATATTACTGTTACACTTTGTAACTATTTTTAATTTTATCAATACGTCCTGAATCATTTTCCTATTTCGTTAAATGTTATTCTACATTTCTAATGATTGAGGGGTATTTCATCAGAAGGAGGTACCATACATAATTAACTCTGTATTTCTCAGATTTGAGAAAATATATGGATCTGTTTCAAAGGAAAACTAAATTCTCATGCTCTTTCCAGAGTTGACTTATATTATTTTTATTATGCTGTTACTCTTCTATGTAGAAATATAAAGTTAGGATTAATTCTTTATTATCCTAACTTGTGGGCAGCTATAAAACCAACACAATTTACATGTAAAATCAATATAATCAAAATGTCAAAAGTCATTTAAGGTGATAGTTGATGTTTAATAGTAGGATGATAAATGTTTTATATTTCTTTATGGGCCTGGTTCATTTGATTTTGAGCCTGATGGGCCATCAACTGCATCATCTTGATTATCATCATCATTATTTTTCCTTTTAATAATAAACTCATTTTAAACCAGTGATCTATTATTTTCATGGGTCAGTCAGTTTAATGGTGCACCTCAAAATACAATACTAACAAAAGTTTAAACAGAAATTCTTTACTGCTAAACTTATTCTTGTTATATACAAAGATGGTTCCTCACAGTGTGAATGTGACATTGACAGCTTTTTGCCAAGTGATAACTCAGTCCTCCCACAAGTCTTCTCTGAACTGCCTGGTTATCTTTGTTGTTAGAGTATTTCATGGAGTTAGTCTTCAGTTGGCACTGAGTATTAAGATGACTATAAGCACAAATACAAACTTGGACATTGAAATCGTAGCTTAGCTGTTAGTTATAAATGGGTCTACCAGGTAGTCCAGAATGTCTTTACACTGACCCTTTTTAGATTATCATCAAAATAAAAACACTGCATTAAAAAAAAAGCAACAAAAAGAACTTTCATAACTCAGACCCTCAAGTATTAGTATTTTGGAAGCCTACATTAACCACATTCTCTATTGCTTGATATCTGGTATATTAGTTTTCTATTGCTGTTGTAACAAATGACCACAAACTTAGTGTCTTAAAACAAGACAGGGTTTTAAATATTAGAGTTCTGAAGGTCTAAAGTCCTAAAATAATGGCGTCATCACAGCTACATTCCTTTGGGGACTCTAGGGGGAAATTCTGTTTCCTAACTTTTTCCAGTTTCTAGGAACCACATTGCTTCACTCATGGCCCCATCCTCTATCTTCAAAGACTTGTCTCATGGCCCCATCCTCCATCACTCTATCTCATGCACCCCATTATCTCATCACCTTCTATGTTGTTGACCCACTTGCCTCCATTCTAGCATAATCTCAAGATCCTTAACATAATGCCAAGATCCTTAACGTAGTCATATCTGTAAAATCCTTTTCACCATGTACAGTAAGTAAGTAACATAGTCAGAGGTTCTGGGGATACGGATGTGGACACCTTGAGGGAGGCCGTTATTCACCTACCATATCTGAATACTAGCAACTTCCCTTATTATAAACAAGGCTGTGGTGTTGCATGTTGTATTCATTAGCCATGATTAGTCTTTTAGGATAAATTTCTAGTGCTGGAATGTATGAGCCACACAGTATGTACATTAAAAAAAAACACCACAACAACATTTTTTGATAAATAATGCCAAATTACTCTCAGGGAAGGTTGTACCAAATTATGCTCCTGACAGTAGTGCATAGAGTAATTTTTTCTGTCCCTTGACAAAATGGGTATTATTATTTTTAAATTCCTTTACTATTTGATAAGAAAAAAATTCATTATTATTTTATTTTAGGGTGTTTGATGTTAATTATTTTGATAACATTGAACACTGAAAAATATATTCACTCGTCATTTGTACACAAGGAAGTAATTTAAATGGAAATTTTAGCCAAGGCTATATTGCTTATAACTGTTTACTTAGCTATATAGAAATCACCTAACCTATAAATGGTATCTTTCTGAAATTGCAGCATCAGAAAGAAAATGTAGAATGCCTTTGAACTAAAGTTCACATTTTGGAATGTTTTGGAAAGCGAGCTAATTATTTAGATAGACACAAGGATGATACTGTTCAAGGAGGAATCGAATTCAGCCCAGTGTGTTTTGTGTATAGTGTCATTAGGCCCTTCTAACTGGGACAGCCTGGTCATACCTAGATGCATGTCAGAGCTACAGAGTGTCACTTGTTACTGCTAGGCTGCAGTCTTCTTTCCATAGAAAACATCTTGAGATGTTTTTACATTGTTGATAAATAAGGACTAGATATTTTATCTGAGAGCACTATTATTTGTGCTAAATATGAGTGACAGAAAAACTTTGTGTTAACTATTATTTGTGTTAAAATATGAGTGACAGAAAAACTTTTTAAATAGATAAAAATTTAAAGGATTTTTATAAATTGTTCATTACACGATATTACATGCTCATTCAAAAACTTTAAATTCAGGTAAGCAAAAGAAAAAAACAACAGCAGTCATGGTGAAAGAAGAATACTTCTTAAAGCCTTGTTATCCTCAGGATGGTTGGAAAGTCAGAGGCCTGGGATGTCAGTAGGGCAGAGTCTAGAATGATAAAGCTGAACACAGATAAAATGGGTAGCGCTTTATAAATGGCTAGATTTTATGTACCATAAAGACTCTATCCTTTCTCCCTCCAAATTTCTAACTTGATTCCAACTTAGGAAAAATTGGTACAATGCAAGATATTTAACCCTGTGGAAATCATGCTAAAATATTGCTATCAGAGTTTTGAAAACCTACGATACATATCCTTTCTTGTTGAATCTTACTGGGGCTTTGCTTTCCTTGAAGAAAAGTGTCAATGGTTTTCTTCCTTTAAGATCTCCAGGAGGAGGCTGTTTTTAGCTGAAGGCTGCTGCTTTGCCTATCACTGCAGTGCTGTGTAGGATGCTTGGTAGAGAAGGCAGCTGGAGAAAAGGAAGTCGGAAAGTGAATGTGTGTAAGGAGAGAGCTCTGGAATAAAAAGAGAATGTGCAAGGACTTCCGCACTCAGCAAGTGCAGCTTTTTCAGGCGCAGCAGACCAGGGCACCTCTAAGCAATTTCATTTGTTTGGTGTTGTAGAAATACCTGATTTATTTGTACAATTTCAATTATATTGTGAGGCTAAAAAATATCTTTCCTTGTGCATAGTAATTGACAACAGTTTCTGCAGAGTGGAATATTCCAGGACTTAGAGAATGTTAAGCATTTTATCAGCTGCAGCCAGCAGATGGTGATAGTGTACCATAAAAAGGCAAATAAATTGGGCTTGGTAAGGCTGGGAGGTTCAGTTTTGTTTTGCTTTGTTATTATTTAAGCCTGACAATACCCATCTATATATTCTGCGGATGCAGTGTGTTTGAGCCCAGTCTGATCTTCAACTTGTTTTATGATGATATCATTATTTTTTACTGCTACAAATTAACTGTTGGTTTCAATCTACCCCATGTTTCAGCTGCCTTCGGGTATCATCTTGTCAGTTATGCAGCTTTCTAGTTTTATGGCTGAGATCAAGAATGATTCCTTAAAGGCACATGAGAAACACAATGTGTCTTTAGAATGAAATGTGGGAAAGTGGATGTGAGCTTTGCTACTAAGGGCAACTAAGGCTCCAGTTCAGTTGGAAATTTGAATGTCTTGACATTTACTCAGGTACAATCATTCCTGGAAGTATTGATAGTGAGCTACTATCAATGGAGTGAAATGGAGTTAGGTGAGTTCCAATATTATCTTACAGAGTTACATTCAAACATGTAAAAATGTAAAGAGGAACTTGTGGGCAACAGCAATGCTTCCAGATCCATAGGAAATTCTTTTGCTAGGATGTAAAGTATCACATGACGTCATTCATTCCTTTTTCCTTACATCTAATGTTTTTTGAGTTTCTGCCAGGTGCCCGGTCTTGTTCCAGGTGCTGAAAAGTTCTTGTGAACTTAGTGGGCAGGAACTTGATTGCTCCTAATCTTTTCTTGAAGCATAAGGGCAAAAAGAGATTAAGATCCTCTTTATAGAGTTGGCAGAGCACCATTGATTGATGGTAAACTTGAAGGAGAAAGGGGTCATATTCCAGCTTGTCCCAGTCAAAGATTTCCATCAGCAATGCACTGTCATAAATCTGTCACTGAATTCTACTACCAGCTAGCACACTGTCCAAGGATATACTGAGAAACAGGAAGAAATCCTGAAAGCCAATAAAACAGGCCAGACTGTTTTCCAAATGTTGAATGGATAGAGTGAGCATGGGTTCAAACTGCCTGCCAAATTATCTGGAGCCTACCGAATGTTTGTTCCTGTAGCTTCTTAAGTAATAGGATACCTGTTCCTAGAATTTGCTGATTTTTATCAGAATTAAATGTTATAGCATGCTCAATATGGGCCAGACCCTTTCCAGGTATTATTTCAAACTTTATAACACTTATTCAAGAGAGGCTTTATTATACTCTTTTTACATGTAAGATCAGTGACACTTAAAAATGTTGATTAATTTGCCTGGTAAATAGCCAACTCTGGAATTTAAGAAAGGTCTGTGTGTCCATGTTCTTCTCACTATACCATAATGCCCTGTCTGTTGAAACAGTGTTTCCTTGTAACACTGTGCTATTGGCTAGAACAGATATGGAAGAGAGATAAAGGCAGCAATCCCAAGATTTGTGCTGAGAGCATGACAGATGTAAAGGTGTCAGGCAGAAGATACAATATTCAGGGCCCTGAGTGGTCCCATCAGATGGTCCGCAGAGCTTTGCAATGTTGGGAAACAAAATCAGCCGACATGGCCTGGAGGTTCACCAGCAGAAATGAAGTGGCTTGTTCTGAGCAAAGGCTTCCGAGCAGCAGACAGACTGTGGAGTTAAAGGCAGGGAAACAAAGTGTAGTTATAACTACCACAGCAGGATCATCTTTGCTTGAATACATGGTATAGAGAATGGAGAGCGCTGCATCCATCTTTTTAGCTCCATTTTTAGGCGAGGATAACAACATGACTGGCAGAGCATACTGGAACTCAGGCAGCCACCAGTATTTATTTATAGAGAGAAAGTGCACAAGGTGGGGTAAATGCACAGAAACCCTTTGAACACTACCATAGTGCAAATGGGTCCACTATTGATTCTTAGCGGAAGTGTTCATGTCGACCTCGTGAGCAAATACTACTCCTGAGACCACCTTTAACAAAATATTTAGTCTGACCTCTCCAGACTGCATTTATAAGCTCATTTCTCTCTATGTTTTAGGGCTTTGCACTGAGTTGTAAGTAGGCTCTGTGCAGCAGTCCCAGAAGACTTTGGAAAGAGAGATTTAGACAATAGAAAATAATCCTAGGTGATTGTGCAGTGGGTTCCCATTGAAAGTTATCATAGAAATGCTGTAGGAGAAGAATGAGAAATTATAGGAAGTTAACATAAAGGGACATAAAGGGACATTAGGGTATAAAATTAGCTGGTGTGGCAGACCTTGAAATTCCAGGAAGCAAACATGTCAGACATTTCCCAACTTGACTCCTTTTCCATATGCAGATGATAAATCCATTGTTACTATGGACATAGCCAAGTGTGGCGAACTACTTAGAGCAGTTTAAGAATCCATTAAAATCATTAGATCTCTTCTGAGCTAGCCAGAGTAATCAAATTTATGTCCAAGCGGAAACTAGTTCAACTGCCCGTCGTACTTACTTTTCATAAGAATTGAAAAAAAATTATGCAAGGTCCACTCAGAAATGCCTTCTAATGGTTCTTTAAGAAATTCTACTCATCTCCAGTCAAAAATGGCTTCATGTTTATGTTACTGAAGGCCGGTTAGAAAAATGTGTTGTGACTTCATTAGAATAGTCTGTGAACTCAGATTACCCGTAGAAAAAAATTGAGTCATCTGTGACTATACCATAAGTGATGTAAAAAAAAAAAAAAAAAAAAAAGAAAAAACCAAAAATCAAGCTGCATATTTATTTGATTGCTCCAAGTTCTCAGTGCATTATCTGGATTGCTTGTCCATTTCTGTCTGGGTTAGTGTCAGAAGTTTTCAATTGCAAGTCCCTCCAGGGCAGAACTGATGTCATCTCCATCATTTTGAGAGCCCCAGGCTCCTCATCCAATAAGCATTTCTTGAGTGCCCATTAAGAGACAGGAGTTCTCTACTGGTGCAAAAACCGTGCTCTTCCATCTAGAGATGGCAGTGAAGACATTTTTTTTTCCTCCATAAATAAACATGTGCAGAGTTTTTTTTTTTTTTTGTTCTTCTTTCTGGAAGCTTGTCTTTCCCCTTTCCTATCTGTAGAGGGTGGAGAAAGGAAAAAAATCAGGCCTGTTGTTATTTGAATCTTGAGGGTTCAATTCAAAACTAAGGCTGATGATGTTAGTACAACTGGCTCAGTCCTAAGGGGCTTGCTGTCGTGTGCTGTGTGGCAGACATTTGCTGTGTTTGATTTTTCTTCTTTTTTCCTTTTGCTTTAATTTCCTTGCAGTCAGGAAACAAACACAAAGCGTTATCTCAAAAACCACACCTCCTACAACCACTGCACCTCTTTTATGCTTCGGGGCCACCCATTGACATCAGGGAGGCACTTTTGGTCATTGAGCTGTCTTGAGTCTGTAAATCACATGATATTTGCAGCAGGTTTAGGAGAACAGAAACCCAAATATATCAATAGCTGTCTTTATTTAGATACCAAAGGTCTGTCAATCTTGGGCACCTCATATGTTCAAAACTCTGTCTCTGTGGAAATGTTGATATGGTTATATGGACAGTTGGAGTTTTGCCTTTTGATATAAATCATTTATATTTGTAAAAACCATTGTAGTTTTAGATCACTTAATCATCTATTCTGGACAATGTTGCCAAAGATGTTGCCAAATGAAGTACAGTCATCCCTCTCTATCCAAGGGGGATTGGTTCCAGGACAGCCACCATCCATAGATACCAAAATTCTAGGATGTCAAGTCCCTTATATAAAATGGAGTAGTAATTGCATATAACCTACGCATATCCTCCTGTATACTTTAAATCAACTCTAGATTATTTATAATACCAAATACAACCAGCCTTTGTAGTGACTGATACTTCTATTCTATTCTCAGACTCATGGTCTGCCACAAGCCCTTTGCCAGAAATACCCATCATCTCATTTCTGTGCTCCTCTGCCATGTTAGAAAGGGCCAAGTTCAAACAACACTGAGGAATGTGTTTGTCAGAGAGATGTTAAGGTTTGCTACTTAAGCACATGGACTTTGTAGATAGACCTGAATTCAAATCCCCACTTTGCCCGTTATTTACTGTGTGACCTTGAGAAAATTCTTTAACCTTTAAAGCTCCCTTTTTCATCTGTAGCAAGTGGATTATATCTAGCAATAGCCAACATTTATTTAAACTGTTTTCAGGTGCCAGATTCTATGCTCAGTGTTTAATATTAATTGTATAACTCATTTAATCTTATACAACCTGTGAGGTGGGAATTATTTCTAACACTCATTTTATAAATGGGAAAACAAAAACAAAACAAACAAACAGAAAAAAACACAGAAATACATTTTCTGGGAGTACATAGCTAGTTAACGTTCTAGCTGGGCTTCAATCCCACTGACTAGCTTGTGTTCTAGAAGTGATAACACTTCATACTAGCGTTACATTCTTAACAGAACCTGGCACCTTTAAACACAAAATAAATGTCAGTTAATTCTATTAGCAAGGACGCAGTTCCTCTGGATTTAGTGCTGTTGTCCGCCTAGTTTGTAATTTGCTTAGTTGAATTGCTGAAGAGATAAATTCTCTGTTATAAGACTGAACTCAGGCTCATCAAAGAGGTAAATTTATATTAGTGCTAATCTAGAAAACTAGTCTAATCTTAGACTTCCATAAATGCTGGAAATTTTTAGTAAGTTTTTACCCCTTCCCTTCTTCTCCACATTCCTCTCCTCACTTATTTTATGAATGCATTTTATAATGTATTTGCTGATTCTCACCAACTACATACAAATATTGAAAGTAAAGTCTTACTCTCTTGCACCAATAATACAGCCAAGAGCTGCCCTTTACTCTCACAAATCAAAATTCTAATCCCCAGAGATGATATACTTGTATAAATTTGATCTGAGTATGAACGAAACTGTACTGACCCCAGTACTCCCTCTAGAGAAGGTCAGGTCACAATTGTAGCCACAAGAATGGCCACTGAGCCCCAATATAAATAGCAGTAAATTGGATAGGCTGACTGACAGCTTCTATTGCCCCTAGGCTAAATGATGTTTGGAGCAGGGTCAATGAAAGCTAATTATAACGTGAGGGTCTTGCGTTTGTTATATGACGCCAGGGTTAGAAGACCTTGCAAGGTGGAATTTTGTTTACTTTGGGGAAATCATTTCTTTATGCATGTGGATGGAGCAGAGGAATAAGGGAGGAGGCCAGAGAGCGCCTTGTAATGGTTTATACTGGTCCTTTAACCGGAAGTCAATTTGCCATTTTCCTCTTATCCTCTAGGTCTTGGTTTGTGATATTTTTCTCACTGCAGCAAGTATTCTGCCTCTTCCCTGTCACAGAAAATGTGACTTTCCTTATCTGTAAGGTGTCTTAATTTAGTGGAAAATAGAATTGAGTCCACGGCCCACTCCCTGTTCCGGGAATGTTTTTCTCAAAATAGGAAATATATAATATGTAGGCTGGGTAGCTAGAATTAGGTTGGATCAGTGTGAAACAGGGAGATTTGTTTGCTTCAGAAAAAAATATCCCACTGCTTTATCTGGCTGCTGAATCCAGGACAAATATCTGGACTCAGAGGTGTAAAAATCAAGCCATTCTGGGTGGATTATTATAATGATGACCCCCCCACCCATGGATTCCTACATGCCCTTTAACAAAGCCTTTTGTGGTGTAACTTGCATTTCTGGTTAAGATTTTGAAACCATTATATTTAATGCCTTCTCTTCTTGATTAGGTCAAAAGAGAAAGAAATGGACTTTCCTATGGAGATAGGCAAATCATTTCATTCTTTCCTTGTTTTTATAATGAACTCCAGTATAAAGCTGTCTGTTTTCTAGACGTCCAAATGAAATTATTCACCTTAAAATGGAGAGGAGGAAAGTTAGAAGTGCAAAATTTTATGGCTGATTTGTGTGTGTGTGTGTGTGTGTGTGTGTGTGTGTGTGTGTGTGTGGCTTCAAAACATCCATCTGGGTGAAGACTACCAAATTTATTGCTCCAGTCTAGGATTCTGATTTTCAATCTACCTGTTCGATAATAAAAGTCCAGATTTGTTCTGGCTGTTTCAGTACACCACAGAGCAACAATGAAAACGTGCATCACTCTATCTCCAGCACAATGTCTGGGAGAAAAGAAGGGAACATGACTCACAGCATGTTTGGAATTTCTAGTGCCCCTAAATGAGAAATGTGTGTGGGGGGTCACAAACCACAGTAAAGTAGTAAAGTGTATGTTCTTACTGGGTGAGGGGTTTCCATGTGACAGCCTCATGGAATTCCAATAAAACTTGTACCTTAGGGAAAGAGACTTCTTTCTACTTCCCCAAATCTCTCAATCGAAAACTTCACTCTTCCATTAAAAAATAACTGTGCTTTGTGATTTACAAAGTCTATTCACTTTTTCTTCAAGTTGAATGTTAAGGTTCTGCCTTGTGCCCTTAACTTAATGGATATTCTCAAAACTGGCAGCTTTTCTTTCATGCGGGAAGAAGGAATAATTCTGAATTAAGAGTACCAAAATAGGTTAAGAATACATTATGTCCGAGGCTGTAGATTGTTAACAAGCAAAGGAAGCACAAGTCATGGAGCATAATACAATTAAAGGCAACTGGGTAGGATTGCCAGCTATTCCATCCCCATCACTTCCCTTGCTGATGCAAGGCTGACTCTTTCTAGTCGGTCTAATACTGACAGAGTCCTAAGTGTTTTTCTAATTTTTGAGTGAATCACAATTAGCGAGTACAGTAGATGCTGTGGGTGCCCTGCCTGGATCCCTTTACAAGGCCCATGCACTCTTCTCCAGCTGCTGTGGGTATTGGTTGGTAATGACTCACAACCAGCCCCCCACCCCTTTCCAGAGAACAGCTGATGGAAGCTGCATCTCTCTAGAGATTATGATCCTTCAACTAAGATCAGGCAATGATTGATGGATATGGGCCTACAAATGGCTGGCTCTCTTGCATCAAAGGAGTCATAATTAATTTTGTGTGATCCCAGGGATCAGGCCAAGATCAGCCTGTATATGAAACCACATCCTTGCTCAGCCCTTTCCTCTTCCTCTCTTGCTTGTCAGACCTCCCCTTAGGAGCTTTCCCTGAAGAGTATTCCTTTAATAAACTTTATGCATCAGAACTATTGTCTTAGACTTTGATTCCAGGGTGTCCAGACCTACGACAGTGAGTTTGCCTATGTATTTTGACTTTTTTTCTCCTGATAAGTTAAACAATACAATAGCATTTTAACCAGAATTCCACTGGAAAACAATAAACTGTTCTCTCCAAAATGTTGAAGTTTGTTCTACTGACCCGTGACAAGCCTTTTTGACAGAAGAAGAAAAGTTCCGTTAGTTCAGTAGTGTTCTCTATGCAGCCTTTCTCCATCAGCTTGCACAGAAGAAGCATGGTTGGCCAAGTTTCAAAGACACAGAGGTTGGAAATTCGAATTCAATGACTGATTCCTACTCCCTTCCGTTCAATTTTAGGTAGTTCATTTAGTATTAACTCTATTCATAATATTCCTTCGAAAAGCTTGGCTTTTAAAATTAGAATGATGTTCTGCCACAATAGGAGTAATTATTATGGCCTTAGTTTGTGGTAGTTATCTGGATGACACAATAAAAGATCTTCGCTTAGAATTAAACAGTCCATCCAAGTCTGAAATGGTGTGCATTTTCAGGGTCCTCTGTAATTAGAAATGTGATTGTGTAAATGTCTGAAAATCTGTACTTATTTTTGAAAAATTGGCCTGAAGCCCATTCTAATCCAGACAAAAAAATTTGCAAAATTTGAAGGTCTCCTTGTATCACTACCAGCTAGTGGTGTGAAGGTGGGCTGATTCAGCAATTGGAAGAATAGTGATTCTAGCTGACAGGTGCAGTCCTGGAGGAAATGTCAGGTTGACCCTGCTGCTTAGAGAAACAGAGCATACATAGAGGTGATGAGAAAGGACACTGGGAACACATATTTTAAAGACATTCTTTCTGTTGGGTGGGGCAATATACATGATTCTACAGTGGAAGTTTGAACCCTTTACAGACACTAAAACTGTGCTTTGCACCAAACATATTGTCTAAATATGCTGACTGATGCACCAAATTGTATATTATTGATTCTCAATATAATATTTTGGTCTAAAGAAATCAGCTCTTTGTTTCTACCATGTTATTGCTTACTTATAATCAATGTCTTGTAATTAAATCTAAAACATTATTTTTAAAGCAAGCAGGTGCTTGCTATTTTCTATTTAGCCATTTGATTTCATTGTGGTTCATTTTTTTTTTTCCACGTTCACAAGTTATTTATTTGTTGCTGGATTAGGAGGATGTAAAGTTGTTGGCATTTAATCTTTAAATAGGATGCATCCATTTGAAGGTCACTACTGAAAAGTCAGGTAATTGTTTTTAGTATTATAGAATTTATTGTTTAGTTGTGAAAAATCACAGAATTTTATGTTCTAAAACTATTCCACCAGGGATTTTGTTTCAAAAAGGCCACTGCTTTTTAAGGAAATAAAAACATATTTTGCTGTTGAATTTCCAGACAAAAAAGCGTGTAACTTGCTATTCGTTGCTAAGAAAGTAGAGGTAATCATTATCGTCACTAAAGCTCTTATTCAAAATCCTTTCTCACTTGCCATATGATTATCATGCCACTTGAAAGGGTTAGATAACTTAAGAAGCATCTCGGAAAGTTAAGTACTTCTTATTCTGTTCCATAGAAGGAAAACAAGACTTTGGGAGTCAAAAGAAAAAGAATTACTTTGGAAAATCTGAATAATTCTCTACTATTTTCCCTATGGCTTTAATGCATTTTATAACCACTTCTCTCTAAATGAAAAATCTGTTAAAGTTTTGAAAGTAAGAATGGTGGTACTATTTGTCTTTAAGTTTTATTATCAGATAAAAATTGGGAATATAAAAATAAACTTCAAATTTCACATTTTAATATACTATGTTATTAGAATGTTTATGCTTTAAGTTTTATGTTTGTAAGATTTATTAAAAAGAAAGTCAATGGAATTAGAAATTTTAAAATCTCATGAGAATAAAATGTTAGCTTTGATTAGCTTATGTATCTCTAGTAACATTTTTCTAGGTCAAAATCTATCAGGGTAAAAAAATTAGTGGGTAAGAGGGAGGACACACACTTATAGACAATATCATCTCTGAGTGGGTTTAATATATTTAATGTTTTCCTTCAATTTTCTTTTTCTAATTCTTTCTTGCCCATTTCTAGAAATAAACTATGATTTTTTTTTTAAACTGGAGCCAGAACTCTGCTATCAACCTCTTTCAGTAGTTTGACTAAGTAATTGTTTGACCAGACTAATATTTTTTAAATTATTAAGGCAGATTAATCAGCTGTAAGTAAATAATAATTTTTGTAGATACAAATATGGGTGATATATGGATAAATAGACAATTGATATAATGGAAGACTTAAAATAGTTAAGCCCCAATAATATATGGCCATGAAAATTTTTGGCAAAGATAATCCAAGAGATAGGTACTTCAGAAATAACTTGATAACATTAACATGCATTTATATGATTCTTAGAGCAGATTTTCTTCCATAATTAAAACTTTTGAGGCTAACATAAAAATTAATTTGTATTCTCTGAGTTTCTACCAATTAATAACATAGTGAGGCCATCTAGAAATACTCAGCATTGGAAGTCAGACAATCTAGCAGTGAAACTTTAAATTTATACAATTAATTTACTAATGAATAAGCCATATGTAGTAATTAAAAATTATGTTCAAGTAGGAAAAAATACAAAAACAAAATAGCTACAAAAAATTGCAAATCTCTAAGTCTTTGTAACACATAATGGTAATTACTTCATTGTGTATATAAAATATTTGTTAAATTAAGTCATATAGATTTCCAACCATGTAATGTGAAGTCTACTGCAGCTGTACTGAAAAAAGGTGAAATTGTGTGTTGGCAAGTTACCTGCTATCCTTCTTCAGTTTTCTCCAGGGGCATCCGTAGGATGTACAGGGCTCCAGGGAAATCTTTTTTGTAGGGTCTATGTCTATATAAAAATTTTGATTTAAAGTAAGTGTTATAAGATTCCTGGGCCTTTGTAAGGTATGGTAATTTTCAATAAAGTTTCAGAATAATGGATAAAGGAGAGCTATTTACACATTTGTTTATTGTCCAATCATTGCACATAAAGATTCTTCTTAGTAGCTAGTAGCTAAGCACTGCATCTTCTTGTTTTTTTAATTGTCAGATGCATGGTTCCTGGCTAATTTCATATCTCTCAAAATGTGAGAGAAAGGTAGCAACGCTGTTATTATTCACAATGCCATAGCTCTTCAGATCCTATTTGAGTTGAAACAATATAGATCTTCTTGCCCCTGTAGTTTCTAACACCATTCATTTAATGCTGGTTATATCATTACTCATGAGTCTGTATCATCCATCATGCCATGAACACTGGTTTTCCATGACTGTCTCAAAGGTTGTTATTGTGCTTTGTTGATGATGACCACAAATGCAAGCCTTATCCAATATATGCAAGAAGATGTAAACAATAAATTGTTTCTAGTCATGTCAAATTTAGCGTTCAGAATTTTATAGAATCAACAGAGAATGATACATCTTCCAATTATGTCTTCTCCCAAGCTATTTAGGCAGTGACCACAGCATTCCTAGAATACAATCTATGTCAATGTTGGCTTTATCCCTGCCTTCCACCACTTCCACCAGGAAGATAGGTGAGAACCATGGGGGACAAGGAGTATGGTCCCATTTGTGCAAGAAATGTCCATTCATTGTCCAGCATGGCTTAAGACAAGCCTGACAAAGAATGACATCAACATGTGATATAAGGCAAGAGAGGACATAGATTGGAAGAATCACTGGACATAGGGGAACAAAGATCTCTAAAGCTTTTGGAGAAGATGTGTGAGGTAACCCTGGAAAACAGCCTGCCGTGTGATAAGGAACCTGAGGAGAAAGTGGAATGACAGCCCTGGGAAAACCTGCATCCACCTCGCTCTGTTGGTGCTATAGACTAGAGGTGGCATCTCTGTCCGAAGAACTCTTATATCAGCCCACATGCATGAGTCAAACCCACGGGTTGGCAGTATGCCATTGGTATTCTAGAGCCCTGCACTTGTCCTGTGTCCCTCAGAAATGTGAGTTTCCCCAGATCAGCATGCCAGAACCATTCCTGAGGCTCGATCTCATCTAGAATCTCTTGGCTTCATAAAAGAAATGCTCTGCTGGCCAGCAGGGTATTTCTTGCTGAAGACTCATTGGGACATCTGGTTTACCCCTTGTATGGCATAGAGACTTAGAGCTCTGAAAAGGAAAAATGGAGACTGGCGCCTACAGGGTCCTGAGTTGATCTGAGTCTACTTGTCCAAAGACACCTCCAGCCCTGGCTGGTCCCAGGCATCAGAAGGGGACTTAGAAAATTTCTTGGAAGGTACTTTAACACATGGGGCTCCCTGAGGAGTAGACACAGGACAGGGTCCCCGCTTGCCTGGGATTTGCTCATAGCTTCTCTGTTGCAATTTGTCTCACTAGCAATTACCTCATACAATCTTGGGATTGGTTTTAAATTGCTGCTAAGTTGCTACTAAAGTGCCTTCCTCCATGTCCCAGTAGGCAACTTTTAGAGACATGTATTTAGGACATTGCCTAATGTCCTAAATAGAGACGAGGAATTCTAAGATTTTAAGAGCAAATCACCCGTGCTTCTAGTATAAATTCATAAATTCGTAAGCATTCATATTATGTTTAATAGTTCATGTTCATTTCAGAATAGTGAACCAAGCTCTGAAGAGAAACTTTCAGCTCATGTACTCCTCACACAGAGAAAACACTCATGGAAATTGGGGCCATTATTATTGCTTACTGTATTTTCATTGAAATTGATGAAAGTAGAGCAACTTGTCACTTCAGTAGAAAAAAATGAATATATGTGTTTTGTGGGAGCTTCAGAAGTTGCAAGTTATGACTAGTAATGTAAGCCTATTTTTTAATGTCTAGTCCCATTCAAAGAACAATGAAAGGTAATGGAAGTCTCTTTGTCTTTTTGTATTTAGAAGAAACAGATATGAAAAATTGGTATTCTAAAGCCATAGACCAAACACTATAGTTTAGGAATTTAGAGTGACAATAATTAGAAAGAAATGCATCTTTTGTGGAAAAAAATGCATCTTTTGTGGAAGAAAGAAATAAAAAGTATTTTATTTCTTTGATGTTGCTATGGAGAAAAGAAGTGGTAACAGTCAGAGGGTGGAACTTTATTCCTGTTCTGAAGTATAGATGAATTTCTGACTTCATTTTAATTTTACTTGATTTATTTTGCTTTTTTATTTTCTTCCTCTTCTTTCTCTTTCTATCCTTCCCTCCCCCATTCTTTTCCTCATCTTCTTATTTTTTGGTACCTTTCCTTCACATGTGAGGAATTTATGTTAAAATTCTTTTGTGTCTAAATAGATCACTTCCTCCATAAGTTATTATTTAAATTTACTTTGGAGAAAAAAATTAGTTGACACTCTTCCAAAACAAGGACTCCTGGAGAACACATCTACTCTAAGAGAAGGGAGTGTCTCAGGTAGAACAATGGGTCTAATGGAAACTCTCTCCACAATTTAACAATCCTTGGGATAATGAACAATATCTTGGTTTTGGGGATAATTGATTGCCGATCTCTTTGCTTATTCTATGTAACTATTAGAGAAATAAAACTCTCTTCCTATGTAGCTGTGATAAAGAATAATGTAGATTTGCTACTAAGGAAGGCGCACCAAAAAGAGTAAGTGAGAAAAGCTAGGTGCAGTAAGATCCTGGTTACTTAAAGAGGAAATATAGAGGTGTGTGTGTGTGTGTGTGTGTGTGTGTGTGTGTGTGTGTGTGTGTGTGTATCTATATATATCTATCTTTTATATATTTTTCTGGAAGGATATGTAAGAAAATTGTTGACCATCGCTACCACTGGGGTATGGTGTTGAAAACAGTGGGTGAGGATTAGCTGCAATTGTCATTTATTACCTTTCTGTATCATTCGAATATCCTTACCATGTTGTATTATGTGTTAGGCAAAATTATAAGATGTACCCAAGATTTCACATCTTCTTGGAGTACATGCCTTGCATAATCCCCAGATCTGTGAATATGATGGATTTCAATCTTGTGATTTTATTATGTTATATGATATCATTTATTTTAAGAAAGATTATCCAGGTGTATTTGACCTAATCACAGAAGCCCTTTAAAGGTAGAGTTTTCTGTGGCTGTTTGGAGGAAGAGGAGGAAGAGCAGGTAAAAGAGAAGTAGTAGTAGTACTACTAGTAGTAGTAGAATAGTAATCATAGTCGTCATTGTCAGAGATTCAAAACACAAGAAGGAGTGGCTGTGCCACGGCTGGCTTGAAGATAGAGGGGACCGCATGGTAAAGAATGTGAGCAGCCTCCAGCAGCTGAGAGAAGTCCCTGGTTGATGGCTAGCAAGGAAATGGGGACCTCCATCCTACAACTGCAGATAACTGAATTCTGCTAAGGAGAATGAGCTCGGAAGCAGATTTTCCTCCAGAGCCTCAGACAAGATTTCAGTCCAGTCAATACCTTGTGACACACTGAGCAGAGAACCCAGCCACACCATGCTGGGTCTCTGACCTCCAGAACTGTGGGTGCTGTTTAATGCTGCTAAGTTTGTGGTAATTTGTCAGATGGTAATAGAAAACTACTGCTAGTTTTCTGTGTTATTTTGAAGAAAATGAACAATTATAGCAGAGAGTATCTGGGCAAGAGTATTATGGGCCATTTTTCCCCCTACTTAAATACTTTTTGCTGAAATAGAGAACCACAATAAATGTTATTTTAAGAAACCCAATTCTTATTGTAAGGATAACATGTACTCGTTCAAGGTGGAATATAACGTTATTGTACCTAAAGAAAGTCAAATTTTCTCAGTGATTTCCATTGTATATTTTTATTTATTCAACCCTGTCTTATTCTAGGGAAGATATTATGTAACATTATAAATTAGGAATGTGTTTTCATGAGGGAAAATTCCCTAAAATCAAACAAGCAAAACAAAACCAATTTGAAAACGTTTGTCGACAGAGTGACTAAACTGGCAATATATTCCAGGGTATGCTGGGACTACAGGAGGGAAGAGCACGATTGTTTGGCTTGTCCTTGTCTATCCAGTGAATCCAGTATCTCTCACAGGTCTTGATATACAGTATGTGCTCCATATTTACTTGTTAATGAAAACAAATGAATGCCTTGCTGTTAATGTTGCATTTTCAAGACTGTAGGTTTCCTTCATTCAGACTTACCCTTCCACTATTTTGTTTCATACTTAAGAGCTGAGAAATTTCTATTCCTGTGTATTCTTGAAGTCCATGCACTTACAGCTTCCTTCCATCTTTATCCTGGACATTTATGATATGTTACACAGCCGAGGTACAGTATCTCCATTAACTATCTTGAGTGACTATTTCTCAAATAACAATTTCCTAAAGGCTGAAGATTTATTTTTCTCTCAAATTATTTGTTTCCTCTTGCTTTGCTACTATAAGTTCAAATTTTGTATGTAGGGGATTCTCCGCACTTTCCCCTTCCTCAACAGATAATTTCTAAGTGGCAAACACTCTTCCTTATTCTTGTCTTACCCACAGATCTAACATAGGGCCTGGCACATATAGATGACCAATAAATGGAATAAATGATAATAAAAAGTGAATACCTTTATTGGGGGAACATTTCTTGCAAAGAAAAACTCCCTGTGGTTATTGGATAATTCAGGTTTAACTGCTTTTATTTAATCTCTGAAAAGTCTAGTTACAAGATAGTTGGGAAGGATCTTTTGGTCTCTGACAATAAAAAGAGTGATGGTAGAAAGTAAAATGAAAGAAAACTGAAGATTATAATGAAATTATCCCCAATGTATATCAGTCTCCCTTTCTCTGGCTAATTTTACAGACAATCCCATAAACTAAGACATTGCTTTTCTCCATTCATCCTGGGAGAGAGCTTCCTTTTATTATCTAGGGATTTAAAATTATTGATCTAAAGTCCCTAGGAAATTCGATTTTTCAACTAAGAATACAATGTCTTTTTCTTCATGTCACTAGGGTTCTGGACACAATTCACCATGCAGTGGACCTTGGAGAACACAGCTACTCCATGTGCTTCTTTAGAGTTTCAAGTGGTTGCAAACATAATATTTCTCCCTAACAAAGGACATCTTGCCTCTTGTACTAAATCTGTACCCATTTCCCCCCCAACTCTGATCTCTGAAGGCTCAATTTAGCATCCAAAAATCGAGCTGTGTTCTTTCCTTTTAGTACCTCATTACAAACAATAAAGAGTTGAAGAATTGGCGTGCTGGCTGGCAATTTTACTATGATATATAACCAAGCAGAATGCAGACTTGCTTTTTGTCATTTAGAGAACTTCTAAGTTAGTGACAGGAGTAGATGTTTTTCAACTGGAACACAGAAATAGGATAGTCACATACTATGCTCAGTTTACCAAAAATACCAATCCCTTTGATATTCAAGGGGTCTGGAGAACCACAAGTAGCTAGCAAAGCTAATGACAAGAAGTGGTGCTTTTCCATTAGAGAACCTATAACCACGTTTCAACATGATTGGTGACTGTCTCCTCAGTGCATTAACTATGCACCACTAACAGCAATCATTTTTACAAATTTAACAAGTGGCAAGAAACAATTTCTTACAACTTCTGGCATGGGTATTTTTGCATTTTGTGTTTCTATAAGGTTTTTGTGCTTTTTCTCAAGGCAAATCCAATCCTATTAGTAGCTTCTATTCTGTGTCTGTGCTCAGAGCGGGGAAGGAGAATCCCAGAGCTTTCATCTCTATAGACCAAGAGTCAGAAACCGTGGTCTGTGTCTAGGCTACATCCAGAGAGCAGACAGTTAGGACTGGCTTGCACCATATTTAAAATGATTTGAATTACTTGCCAAAACTTAAAAGTGAGGAAAATTTCATGTAAAAAGAACTCTGAATTTTGACCCTTCTTAAAAGAAGTTGAAGTTTTGGCCATAGTGGGCCTGAATGTCCAGCATGGCAACTGGAGTTGGGTAGTGGCTGCCAGTGGCTCCTAGAAGGTATCATCTCTTTTTGGGAATTAGAAGAAGGCACCATCTCTTGGTGGATGAATTAAAAGGATGTCTCATCAGGGAGGACACAGCCACATACCCTGTTTCCTCGAAAATAAGACCTAGCTGGACGATCAGCTCTAACACGTCTTTTGGAGCAAAAATTAATTTAAGACCAGGTCTTATATAATATTATATCTATATATAATTGTATATAAAATTATATATATATTTTATTATAAGACCGGGTCTTAATAATAAATATAATATAATATAATATAATATAATATAATATAATATAATATAATATAATATAATATAATATATATAATATAATATAATACTGGGTCTTATATTAATTTTTGCTCCAAAAGACGCATAGATCTGATTGTCCGGCTAGGTCTTATTTTCGGGGAAACACGGTAGAACAGCTTTGGCACAATTGCTGCCATCGCCTCAAACCGTTTTACTCATGTGTGAGCCCTTTAGGCATCTGATTTGTGAACATGGCCAAAGACAGCTGGATGATTTTGTAGGAAATGTAGTCAGAGGCTAGTTCTTCCTATCCTAAAGTTTCACCCTACTTTCTGAGCCTCCATAATCTCCCCACCTATCCCCCGTACTGATTTGCCATTTGTTCACTTTTTTCAGCCTATGAGAGGATATGTCCAGGCACGATTTAGTGATTACTCTAGTATGACACAGGGATAGGACTCCTTTAACTTAGAGTTTGAGGCAGATTTCTTGTGTTATCTTTGAATTAGCCGATTTCAGTTATCTATCTCTGTTGACAGCTTGCCCTTATTGAACTGTGCCCCAAAGTGAACCCTGCAGCTACTGACAGTGGACAATACTAAGGAACCCCTCCATGGCCCCAGCAGACGTGAATAATAGTGTCTCTGTGGCTCCCCAAGAACCACGAGTTTTTCTTCGTGTTCGTATGACAATTATCAAAACTATTTACATAGTGCAGCTGTATACAATGCTGTATAAGGGGTGGTAAAATGAAGTTAATTCTATACCATCTAACAATGTATAAAGTGATTCATCATTAAGCATAGTTGGGGGAGATAATTGGGAGTCTGCTTTGTCAGGAGTATGGATTTCAGACTGGGGTAAGCACTGACTCTGACACTCACATTATGGGAACTTGGGCAAGTCTTTTAAGTCTGTAACCTTCAAAGGAAAAATAGTTAAATTATAACATGATGAGTAATAACTCAGAGTGGTTAAGAACTCTGGAATTCTCCCCTTCCTCCCCCCACTCCCCCTACGCTACATCTTACTAGTTGGAGGAAATTAACTTCAAAAGTCTCAGGGGCAAAAACAGTACCTTCCTAATAGAATATGTTTGATTAAATGAGATGGTGTTTGTGTCTAGCGTGTGGTAGGTACACACTACCTGCCCATTGGAGTGCCCAGTCTGGTGTCAATTAAGCTATTAAAAATGTTGGTTTCCTTTCCCTGTGCTTCTGTCTTACTGATTTGGGCACTAAGAATTTTAGCAAATGGGAGAGACAAATGGTTGCATTGCTCAGTAAATATTTAATGAATTGATTTTATGGTAGAAAGTCTCTGAATGTATGAATATCAAGCTGTTTTGCTAAATGTGTGGCTTCTTTATTGGGACAGTTTGTGTGGAAAGTTAAAAATAATTTCGGTGTTTGAAATACTGCAGGACAATCCAATGGTTAAAACAAAAATAAGAATGTGTCTTTAATAATGGCAGTTACAGCCTGTTCCCTTTAGGAATGAGTTCCTGGCTGCAGAAGTCTTTATCTCAACACTCAGATCAAGCAGAATACAAAGGTCACAATGACAATTTTGTGTGAAACTTGTTTTTCAGTGTCAGAGTCCTGGTTTTTAGGAAAAGACTGGTGGTTGCTATGGAACTGTTAATAATGATTGCTGCCTGCACCTCCATTCCTCATACTCTCAATCTCCAATATAAAATCACTTAGACTTGGGCTGCAGGGCAGTAAACAAACTTTTGAGCAAGAATTAACTGAGCTTGGGCATTAGTGTCTTAATGTAGGAAATGACTTTCAATATAACCTTTACTAGAACTAGCAGCTTGGCTATGTCCAAGGAGCTTCTAGTTTCCTGATAGTGGACTGAAATGTATCAGGTTCAAAGCTTGATCTTCTGCATGAGCAGTACTAAAAGCAGAAACATTTTGGGCTTTCACTATACAATAAATGTGAAAAATCTTCATTTTGTGTAGAAATGGCCTAAGTGTGAGTCTTTTATTTTCATGTATATAAAGAAATTCAGCCATATACTAGATTACTAAGTGGAAAGAGGAAAATATTCCTGTTGAAATATATATATATATATATATATATATATATATATATATATATATATATATAAACAATAAAATCTTGTAGAAAAGTGACATCTTTGCTGTATTTTTGTGAGATTTGTGATCCACGTAATAGACGCTTCTTACTCTGAATTATATTTCTAAGATATAGATCTCAGTGATTATTAATGTATAACCAATCTTTGGGGGAAAACTAAATCAGTTCTTGAGCTCCAGGCACATAAAGTTAGAAATGGGTTATTGGATGGGTGGAGAGAAGATATATTTAATTTGGGGACTTTGCATCCTCACCAGAATGCAAATAATTTGACAATAATACAGAATAAATAGCTTCCGTTTCCACAACTGCTCCTCTCTGTAATCCCTACAGTATGTGTTTTCCAACAATTATCTGGCCTAATTCTGTTTTATGGTTTAGGATTTTAATGCTTCGAATGTGGAACATAGAATCAATGTTTGCCTGTAAAATCTAAAAAGATGCCTGAGTGTAGGTTTTCACTACATGATATAAACATTTTTGAAAAGGAAATGTAAACGTTACATTAGCTCTGTGTCCTCCAACTCCTTGGAGGCAAGAAGTGATAGCAACTTCGTAAAGGTTAAACACGCATGCTTAGGGCCCTGAGTGAAATTAAATCTTCTACTAAGTGTATGACACTGCAGAAGACAAGGTTTATCTGTGTGAATAAGCTGAACGTACAGTTCAATACATTTATGTTTGCAAGGCTACTTAAGGTATTATAAGGTCTGGTACCAAACAATAAAAATGCAGATGGAACTATCAAATTCATCAGGATGCTGCAATAAATTCAGATGCTCTCCAGAGCTGGCAAGGTGATGTCAAGAAAGTTAAACTTGAAGAATGAGACTTGGATTTCTAAATGAGATCAGGGAAAAGAGAAAGGAGAGTTAATAGGGGAAATCAAGACTGAAACAATCCACATTACAGCTACATTTGGAGGAGAGTTTAAAAATCAATTCTTTCTGTTTGTTCTAAAATTGTTCTGCCAAAAAACTGACATTGTTATATACTTTTTATTTTGGTTTATTTAGTCTTCTTTAACACAGCCATTATTAGTTCAACAATCCAATACTAGGGTACATTATTGCAAAATAAGAACATAGCTATATAGGTTATGTCATCAGTACATTTGTTAATTTTATCCCTTTTATAAGACAAAGCAGTTTGTTAATACTGTCTTGGATTACTTGTATTTGTGAGGTTACTTATAGTGACTGTTACATATTAAGGTAGGGAATTAGCTCCCTGCTACCTGTCTTTAAACTATAGTTTAATAGTTTTTTTCCAAACATTAGCATTCTGTAATTAAAAATACACAAAGCAATATTTTAGTATAATGTTAGGCAGTAGCAAAAATTACCCTGTCTAAATAAATGTACACATATACATGAACACTAGTATGCTTAAAAGAAGTTAAGAAACATTAAAATACTATGAAATTAATATATAAATAAAATATGACCTGGAATGAAATTACCATCATGTACAAAAAAAGGAAAAACAGAAGCCTTCCTTTCCCAAACCTGTTGATTTTAACATCTTATAAACCTACATGACATTTGGAGTGTAGGAGTTATTTCAAATTTGAAAAATATTACACAAAGAATAGTATGATCCGACTTCCTAGAAAAGGCAGTATGTATTAATTTTGAAGATTTATGTTCATTCCAATTTTAAAGAGACAACATCCTTTTGAGCATCCTTAGAGACATATTTGTAATTTCTTCTATTAAGAAAAAAAATGCAGCTTTAACATGGTAAAATGTTTTTTATACTATTTGCAAATGTTAGAAAAAAAATACAGTATTCCAGGATATGTGTACTTCTTTAGTATTGTTACATAAGGAGTTAAATAATTGACCTGATATTGTAAATATTCTACTTTTAAGCACATACTTTTTTCTGTCTTCATTCTCTTTGGCATTCTTTGTTTCTTGTTACTTTTATTTTCCACCATCTCCTTCTTGGTTTTTTTTTTTTTTTTCCTTCATAGTCCTGACTTTTCTAGATACCTTACATCATTAGCTTAATATTATAATCTTTCAATTTTTACTTCATTTTCAACAAAACAATCATTTCTATTAAGTGGATGGCCAACTGAACTTTCTCTTCTACCTTTTAAAAATGCTTTCTTCTTAAAATATAAAGTAGTTACACCTTTAGCTTAAATACATATGTATATTATATATCACACTTTAAAAATAATAATTAGATTCACAGAGTTCTGAGGAAATCCAATATATTACTGGTACACTATTCTGCAATCTTATGGAATGACAAAAAAATGAATCACATTTCATAATTAGTATCTTAAGTAGTATCTTACTAAGCCAAATTGATCAGTGTTTTCCAATTGCTCCATATCCTCTTCTGGGCAATCTTGGAGAAATTCTACAGAAATAGAACCTAGGAGCAAACTAGATGTGGAGCCCCTGACAAGTTGCCTTCATAGTAAATCTTGGTCATGTGTGTGCTGTTGCTATGATGTAAATGCTGGACAGTAACCTAGTAGTGAGTGGCTAGTGCTGAAGCTGTGCAGGAGTTTGCTCTAGGCTCTGGTACCCGACCTCACGGAAGGTCCAGGCTGGGCACAGCCCACCGTGTGGGCCGTTTAGGCCTTCTGGTCCACCTGGAGCACCGCTGGCTGCACCCGCTCTTCATCTGACTGCTCTGCCTCCTGCGAGGTTAGCACCAAGTCTCCCTCATAGCGCACCTTTCGGGCCTGTTCCAGGACCACGGGCTCCTCTTCCTCATCCTCCACGACAGTCAAGTCCACGTTGCTGTCCATGCCAGAGTTACTCCCTCTCGAGGCCGCCCTCCCGGCATCACCCTCTCCTCCCTTCCCTTCTATCAGGGCACCGGTGAGGGATGATGCTTCGGAAAGACCCTCTGCAAACGAGCTTTCCTCGTGGTCATTTGGCATCTGCTCGTTGCTAGGCATGTCTTCTGACTTGCTCTCATTTTCTGCAGCGGTTTCTCCCTCTTGGACTTTCTTTCGACCAAAAGTTAGGGGAGAGACCTTGAAGGGGGAGCTTTTCCCTGAAGATATTTTCTGGTGATTGGAAGTGAGAGATTTCCTAATCTTCTCCCTCCTCTCTACAGATACAATCTTTGTCCCCAGCTTGTTCATCTGTTTCTCGATGTTCTGGCGAGAAAATGCTTTTTTGAGGCTATCCACTTTCCGGAGGCTGGATCTTTTTATTTTCTCTGCCCTACTTTCTTCCATCTTTTCCTCTGCACTGTCTTCCAGGGCATCTTCCTCGTGAGGCAATTCGTCATCCGATGAGAGATCTACTGTGTGCAAGGTTTCCTCCAGGGACTTGTTTTCATCAGGTTCCTCCTTCCCTTCCGCTGGGCTGGAAACTGGCTCTTTCACAAACACACTGGCAGGGATCTCATTTTCTTCCTGTAAAGATGGACAAGGGAAATTTCCTGTTAATAACGCATTTCACAAATAGTCCTGAACTGCTGTCATTTTTGTGTAGATGTGTTTTTGGCATGATGGAAACCACATGTTTGTGGCTTCAGTTTTCTAGAACCTGAAGAGTTAATTCTAAATTGGTCAAGATATTATGCCTAGGCTGGAAGAGGCCAAGAACTGGCTATTGGGAAGATTATGAGGGTTATCTGGCAAGCGCTCTATCAGTGACAGGCAGAGGGGGAAGTGGGTTGTGGCTCAGATAGACTAGAAAGCTGCTTAGATAAAGCAGTTGAAGTTAAAGTAAGTTACTGTGAACCCTCTCTCCTACCCAGCTCTGTTCCTGCCAAAATCTCACTGAAAAAAAGCCTAGAGATCAAGTTGGAAGTTAAAAGATGAGGGCCGGGGAGAGAACCGAAAAGTCCTCAAGTGTCAGGCGCCGTGTAAAGCCTTGACTAGGTTCCCTCCCCAACTAGAAGGCAGAAGTAAAGTTATGGTCAACCTTGGTATCTGTTCAAAAGTACACGCTAATTTTTCGGATGCCATAATTTTAGAGGAAGAGAAGCATGGACCAGACTTACTGGGAACCCACTCACAAATCCTTATGGTTTAGGTATCCTTTGTGGAAGTTAATAAGAGGAGGCAGCATACTATGGCCATTTGTAGAGTGGTAAAGGGGAATTAGGCTGCCAAGCATGGCTTATCAAGCCTCTATTGTTAAACAGGGTTTCCTGGGGCAAGAATACTTTGGCCTCTACCTAGAGCTAAGAGGGAGGAGGGATGCTCAGGAATCCCCACTGCCACCCCAACTACTATTCCCAGCACACCTCTTTCTCTAGCTTCTAGGCACACAGGCAAATATCTGCCCCTTGCCATGTCTCAGGGAGTGGAGCCTGAGAACTTGCCTCCAGAATGCAAGCAAGGAAGATGGTTCTCCAGTGTTGCTCAGTTGGGAGACTTGAATTTAGATAGACTTGGGTCATGCAGCACAGGATCCCTCTGACTTTTATATTTTTATTTGAATATCAGAAAATAAGAGCCAGCCAGCAAGGCACCTTCACATTTTCATTGGAAGAAACAGCACAGTAGAAAGAAGGTGTGACAGGAGGCCCAAGTCCCAGTCCTTGTATTGCTAAATGGCTATGTGGCTATCAGCAAATAACTTAATCTCCTTGGGTCTCACTTTCTTCCAAATATGAACAAGAGGATTGACCTAGATTAGCAGCTTTCAAACTGCACTCCCAGGGACACTAAGGGTTCTACAAGCAGGCTGAGGTTGGCCAGCCTCCAGGGCCCAGGCACCCTGGCTTTAACCAAAGCTGCGATGTTACTGGATTATGCTGTGGACTGTCCAGTAAGCTTTCAGTTTGAAAAATGACTAGATTTAGTTCACTGAAAACTCATCTGGAATCTAAATGCCATGCAAAGTTGATGTCAACAATAAGAACTTCCCTCCTCTTTTTGCAATTTTGATTGAAAAATTGGGGTTACGATCAAAACCATGACCCAGGAGGGAGCCTGCCTATATTTTTTAACTTCTTGCTACAAAGACTAAATGAACAAAGTTTTGATATAGAGAAATTTAAAAATTCCTCTCCTGATTACCTTTGAATGATATAGTTATGATACTCTGAAACGACACTGCCCTGTGTCTCCCTCTTCTACACACACACATTCATACAAAATCCCTTTCCATAAACTGGTTGGAAACAAAGGATAAAGTCCTTGAGTAGAAGTAAAAAGCAGAATGTCTGGTTAAATAGAATCCTTGGTAGAGTGAAGAAATCATAGATTCTGTTTCCCAAAGCTCTCTTCACACCCTCCCATTTTGAATGCCAAAAAAGTGTCAGGAACACAGTCTAAAAGACAAAGTAAAAAACTGAAAGGAGAATGGGATTCCCATGAATTATATACGACATGGACTTTTACAGACAGCAGCTTTCCCATGTTTCAAGTTTCAACTTGGTTTTATTTCATTGGCACGTACTCCCCCTGAAGGTGGGAAGTTTTGTCTCTTTGTCACTGTTAAGCCCCAGTAACTAGGATAGTTCTTGGCAGTTCAACAGCTATTTGTTGAATGAGTGCATGTTGGATAAGGTGATTCTAAGACAGTCATGAAGGTGGCTGGAGTGGAGACTGTCCCTCTGTTGGCTGACTTGAAGACAAAAAAAAGAATGGGCTTCACTCGGTGCCTAGAAGGAAGTTTGCTGATTGTTGCTGTCACTGGGAAATGAGGAGAACCTAAGGCTTAAGGGGTACAGTGGTTTCCATTTCTAAGGAAAGGGCTTTCTTCTCAGTGGATGAGCATGACTGAAAGAAGGACAGACTGCAGGAATAGTGAGGGCTTTGATGCTTAGTCCAAAAGCAAAATTACTTCTGGGGTTTTACAAGAGGGTTGGGAAAGTTTGACAGGAGTTGCTTGCCGGAAAGGAAGAAACCAAGAGCTCAGTGAAATATAAGTCCTTAGTGAAGAAGGCAACATTCATGTGGAAAACTGTAAAAATAAGTCTTGGTTATCAGAGAACAGGTATATTTGTACAGTATAATCTCTCAGAGTAATTGAAGGATTACTCTGATAACTTTCTTTTCTTCAACCTCGACAAAAGGAAGACATATTAACAGTACTTCTAACAGAGGTAGACTAACAATATTACATCTTTTCTTAAATGTAAATTTATTATTAAAAAAAGCATAGTTACTGTTGAATCTTAGACTTGTCTCTCTCCTCATGTGTCCTTTGAGGACAGTTTGAGGAAAGTACATGATTGGGTGAATCAGAAGTGAGCTGTAGTAGATACATACTGCATATACGAGGGCAGTTGTGGGATCGTGGGGAACCCAATTGAACTCTTTTGTTCAATTCCAGGGAAATTTATACAAGTGCTCTTTGATGCCAGCTATGAAAATCAACCCAGCGGGAACGGACATAATTCAGAATGAGTTGGATGCGTCTTTATGCAACTGGAAACAAGTGAGATACGTCTTCTTGCTTAACTGCTATGCTTCTGCTGTCATTTTAATTACTCAAGCAGTATTTTGTATTCTATCTACTGGACAGTGTTTATTTTGTGGCTTCTTTGGGGCATCCACCCTGAAAGTGAGCCCTTTCCTTTCACACAGGATTTTGTGAATCTCCAAGCACGTGTAAGTCTTACTTTTTCAGCATGTTTGTTTCGAAGCAGAAAACTGACTCTTTAAAAATCTCTATTCTTTAGCAAAACATGTGCATGGTATTTGACTATGAAGTAACTATTACCATAGTACCTGAACTTCAGACAGTGGATCCTCTGTAAGCACTGTCCCTCAGGTGCCCAGTCTCACCTGCACATGTTTCCCTTGTTCAGGACATACACACCTCAAAGAAACACTTGAAATTTCACCTGCCTATAGGTGAGGTGACACTTCTGCCTTCAGCCTACTGTCATAATGTTGATCTGCTTTCTATTCTGATTCCAAGATTGATGGTTCTTTCAAGGGGGAGGACCAAATATACATCTTCCATTCTGTCACTGCTTACTTATGCTACCCATATATTTACTATGTGTTGTGACACCTTGACACGGCATTAAGAATCCTTTGTGGGTTGCATTGTTGCTTCCTTGAATAGTTCAACCCAGGAGAGGACCCCGGCACTAGCTAACTATTGGCCCTGCAGATTTATTTTCAAAAAGATACTCAGGCTCTACTGATGCAGCTGTTCCCGCTTCTGACCTTTCACAGGGACCCGTAGGGATTTCTCAGAGAAAGAGAGAATTAAATAACACACTTCAAACATATATGAAGGATATGCTTGCAGCATAAAAGAGAAAAAGAATGATAAGAACTCTTGAGAAGTGGCATTTTTTCTTGCACTTCAGCTTGTTTGCTGTTTATATTAATCCTTGTGCACTAATTATCCTAATTGTGCATGTAGATATCTACACAGAGAAACTTGCTAACATGCTGGACACTTCTTGGGTTGGAGCTCATGGAAGTAATAAGTTCTCTCTCTCTCTCTCTCTCTCCATATATATATATATAGACACCATGTTTCCCTGAAACACACACCATGTTTCCCTGAAAATAAGACCTAGCCGGACCATCAGCTCTAATGCATCTTTTGGAGCAAAAAATAATATAAGACCTGGTCTTATTTTAATATAAGACTGGGTATAATATAATATAATATGATATAATATAATATAATATAATACAATATAGCATAATATAATATAATACCGGGTCTTTAATATAAGACTGGGTCTTACGTTAGTTTTTGCTCCAAAAGATGCATTAGAGCTGATTGTTCAGCTAGGTCTTATTTTGGGGGAAACACGGTATATCTATATCTATCTATCTATCTGTCTGTCTGTCTGTCTGTCTGTCTGTCTATCTATCTATCTATCACCTATCTATCTATCTATCTATTTAAGAGAAGGAAATTCTATGACTAACATTGGAAAAGGAAACCGACAGTAAGTCATTGAAAAGCTTGAATAAGGAGGGACAAGCCAGTAGCTTGCTCTCCTGTCACTAATTTATCATCCCTGTTGTTAGAAGAAAATAACAATGGCTGTCATATTCCCACAGGGATGTGGTGGCATCCTGGAGGGATATGAGGATCATAAATTTGTGTCCATGAAATGTTTTAGCCAATAATCTCTAAATACTAGTTATTAAAATGGAACTGTGCCACCTGACATGCTGATTTATAGGTCTCTTTTACACATTGATGGTTTTCTCCGATTTGTATTTCTGAGGTATAGATTGTCAAGTGGATAAAACCATTGATTAGAACTGCACCCCTAAGGCAGCTCTTGGTGGAATCAGCAAGTCAGAAGACTAAAATGCATTAGTTATAATCCCTGAGCAGTCTTTTACATTCTGGAGGATTTAAAAGTTTCATTATTTTTCAGTGTTATCAAGGGTTCAATTCTTTTTTAAGATCACACTGGTTAGGTATTCTTTGTTACACACACACAAAAACACAAAACAAAACAAAAAGCAAATCACAATGAATTATTTAAAAGCTGATATAGAAAACTCAGTAAACATGAACTTTGTCATAGTGGGATTATAGTGCTTATTTTTACTCATTTCACAGTGCAACTCTGTAATTTCTATTGTTAATAAAATGAAACCTTGCCATTCACTTTATTGCTCAGGGCCTCTTCTTTGATATCAAATGAGGTTAACAAATTAAGGTGCTTTCCAGCTCTAAAATGCTTGATTCTGTGATATTAACCTAAATCCCATGAAAAATAATTAACAAACTGCAGAAGTGATCTCACAGTATTCTTGCTACTGTCAAATATGTTTTTGTTTCATGCAAAAATCAAAACTATAGAACCTGAACTGCATTGGAAAACATTTTCCATTCAATTCAAACAAACATAAATTAAAAAACAACAGAAGGGGCAACATTTACTTGTAAGGTCTGTATCTGAGAAAGTTTCATTTTTTAATATATGAGAGAAAGAAATGATTCTTCTGAAGAAATACCAACACTAATCAGTTATTCACTTAAAGTGCCTGAGGGAGTGCTGACATTCAGTAAGTACAAATAATAACAATAAGAACCAGTATCTTGTTTATCTCATATACTGAAAGGGCACTGGATAAGTAGCATATCAAAACCAATATCCCATTATGGGAACATTAATCAATGTGATATAAACATCAAGAGTTGTCATATAAATGTGTCTTTGATTGTCTATATCCCATTTCTTCTAAATCTGTACTAATTTAGCAGTTTTCAGAGCAGTGGCTTTGGACAGAGATAGTACAGTCTTGATAAAAAATCAATTTTAAAATAGTCTGAGGATGTTACACTTTTAGCACCTTTCTAAAATTCTGATCTCATCAAAGTAATCCAAATGATGAATATTTGAACACCTTTATAGGCTTGATTCTGCACGAATGTATCCACAGCAAACATCTAACCTCTACCCTTTTCACCCAATTTCACAATTTTATGTGGATGAAAGTGTAAGCTGTCTATGAGTACTCTCATTTTCTTCTTTGAATTTGAAATCATTCCCAAACTGCTTTTTCAAATAATCGTTACCAGAACCTTAAGAGGACATAAGTGGGCATCACACCCTCAGGCAGGGTCGGTCAGATACCTGTGAAATTCTAGTCTCTTCAATCAACAGGGAAAATTTCCTTTTACCTGTAAATTCAATGATTTTCCATAGGAATTCTATTTTTAGTAAAAGACAGCTTTTACTGGCAAAGAATTAGTCTTTAGCATTTGCTTTTTAGTCAGCAACCCCTCTGAGTCTTATTTCATTTACATGGGGTCTTGTCACAGTATTTTGAATTCGAACATTGACCTTAAGCTATTATAAAAAAAATGTAAAAACGAAAGCTGCTAAATTTAACAAGGATTTTACAATTTATTTTAGTGCTCAAAGGGAGCTGAATTTTCTCCAGTTTAGATACTACTGGCTATAATTTGAAGTAATTGCTAAGGCATGAGAGGCTTAACAGTTACAACAATGTTGTAAGTGCAGCACAGATTTAAGTAAATAAATAATGTTTTAAATAGGACAAATTGAGGACAAAGTTTGGGATTTTAAAAAATGCAAAAGTGTTAAGTATCTAGTAGACGGTCACACCAACCAACCAAAAAGCACCTGCAGATTTGGGGGACACTGCAGAACTTTATAAACTAGAAACGCAATCTTCTAAACACTGCAGTACTAAACACGCTCAAGGCAGGTGACAGATTTTCTTTCCTCACTGTTTTATTTTCACACGAATTTTTTTGTCTAAGACTAGAAAACCAATGGGTTTACTATGGGAAAGACCAGCATAGTGTTCAAGTGAACTGAAAGTGACAAAAGTAAAGATGTAAAGTGGTGTCTGGTACAATAGCAGCTCTCCTCACTTTGCAGGTCTAGGAAATATCCACCCTCTGCCACACTGTAAAGACTATGCTGCTACCAGAAGCATCTACTTAGGGTAGACTTTTTGGACAAGTCTGTAGCAGTGGTGACATAATACTGATTTCAACATGGTATTTGTCATGTAATGTATGGCAGGGTGTGGGAGTGTTGGACTGTGTGTGTGTGTGTAACTTTTAATAAGTCCCAACTGAAAAAGCATAAGTATAGCTGTTTTAAGATCTTGGGTAGGGTGGGGTCAGTGTTTATCCAACAGGCATATTTCTTTTTTTTTTTTTTTTTTTTTAATTAAAGTTTATTAGAGTGATAATTGTTAGTAAAGTTACATAGATTTCAGGTGTACAATTCTGTATTACATCATCTATATATCCCATTGTGTGTTTACCACCCAGAGTCAGTTCTCCTTCCATCACCATATATTTGATCCCTTTTACCCTCATCTACCACTATCCTCCCCCCTTACCCTCTGGTAACCACTAAACTATTGTCTGTGTCTATGAGTTTTTGTTTCTCATTTGTTTCTCTTGTTCTTTTGTTGTTTTTGGTTCATATACCACATATCAGTGAAATCATATGGTTCTCTGCTTTTTCTGTCTGACTTATTTAACTGAGCATTATAATCTCAAGATCCATCCATGTTGTCACAAATGGTCCTATTTCATCTTTTCTTACCGCTGAATAGTATTCCATTGTGTACATATACCACAACTTCTTTATCCATTTATCTATCGAAGGACATTTTGGTTGTTTCCATGTCTTGGCCACTGTAAATAAAACTGCAACATGAACATTGGAGCACACGTGTCTTTATGTATAAATGTTTTCGGATTTTTGGGGTAGATACCCAGGAGAGGGATTGCTGGGTCATACAGTAATTCTATTCGTAATTTTTTGAGGAACCTCCCCACTGCCAACAGGCATATTTCTAACCAGGCAAAAGTGTAGCCTCCTCTCTATACAAACACATATCATATCCACACAGGAGGAGCTTCTATTCCTGAGTTCTTACACCATGCCAATCACGAACCATTTTAAATATGTTATTCCATTTATTCCTCACTCTAGGAGAGAGATACGAGGGAGGAAGCATTAATGTTTAAGAGCACACACTTGGAATAAATTAAATGTGAGTTCAAATCCCAGCTTCAACGCTTGCTTACTATATAACTTCAGACAAGATACAAACATCTCAACATCCTCATCTGTAAACTGGGGAAAAAGCATAGAAAGATGGTTAGCAGAGTATGCAGGTCTTATTACGAGCTTGAAAGTGTTTTGCTTTTATTAATATCCTCATTGTACAGATGAGGAAACAGAAGCTTAGAGAAGCTACAAAATGTGCACAGTTGGCAAGTGTTGAAACTTTTAAGCACTGTTTTATGACAAAATTTATCTTCTCAAACCCTATACTGGACCACTCTCGAACAAAAGTTATTATTTTATCCATTGGCATAATTAGGACCCTAGAAAACCCTACTTTAGGAAGGATGAAGAGAAAGAGCAACTTTTCTACTGAGGAACTTCACTTGTGTTTGTTTTTTCAAAATAATCATCATGAGAGTTGAGATTTCTAATAACCTTCAGGCTAATAAAGGATCTTACATGGCTTATGAAAGGTCCCGTTCCCTGCCTCCTAAACTGCTCTTTTTTAAAATAAGTGTCCTAGGGTTCTGGCTGCCTGCTAAGAGGCCCAGAATGGAGCCTGAACATGTTGCTTTGGATTCCCTTAACTTCCACTTTGGTCTTGAGTACTCGTTTCACCTTTTACTCACTATAAGAATTTCTACCATTTCTGGCTGCAATTTCACGCCTGTCAATCCACTGTGACAAAAAAAGGAGAGCACTGCAGCAGGGCTTCAGCAGCAGCATGCATCTTTAAGTTCCCCAACAATTTTTTTTTAAATGTCAGATTTATAATTCTCTTGAATTTTTAGTCACGCATCTTCCCCTAACATCTACAGAACACCTGTGGCAAAACAAAACAAGAACCAATCCTGACAAATTGGGATTTTCCTCTACTCGATAAATAACTTGTTTTTTTCCTCCTTAACTGAGGACTAGGACAAGAGATAATCTTGATTCACACAGGAAAGAGGGAAATTTCCTTTGATGACAGATTTAAACGAGTCTATACATGTGTAGTTTTGTTTGGGGATCAGTATTTAATTTAGAAATGCCTTGAGAACTAAGATTTCTGATGTCTTTTAGGCTAAAAAAGTAAGGATCTTCTATGGCTTTAAGAAAGGCACAGCTACCATATCTCTTCAGTTCATCTGGTGCATGAAAAGCTATTCTATTTGCATTAAAAGCTAAAAAATTTCAGGGCTGCAAAAGCCTGCAAGGTATAGGAGGACATCAGCTGCCTGAAGCTTTACAACATCAAGTGCAATTTGGGGAGTACAAAAAAGCAGCCAGATGAGTCTTTTCTTTTATGGGGGAAGGAGGCTTAGGTTCTAACTTGGCAGAGAGGATTCATTTAGAAAAAGAAGGCTCCCTTGGTTTAAATCCCAATTTCTAAATCTCTCTTGGGAGATGAAGGCTCTTCTTGTGTGCCTTTCACAATCAAACAGTTGGTTATAGCCTCTCCCCTCCATGGCTTTGAAATCCTCTCCTATTCACATGGTCACAACAAGACAGCCCTGGGGCAGGGATGGCAATTGCTTCCTGGGCTCTGTGCTGGCTGGGTTCCTCTGAGCGGAAGGGCTTCCAGCATTAGGCAGGGCTACCCTTGGATTCGCAAATGCCCACCACTTGTTGGAACAACAGCCCCACGAAATCTCCCTGTCCCCAAATAGCCTCTTGCTACATTAATTGCATCATTGAGACATTAAAAAAAAATTAAGTGGCCTTTATACTCTAAGGCAACCATTTGAAGCAGAAAATATTCAATACTGGCCTTTGTAACTATAACTGATAACACTGCTTTTATTTTATTTTGCAGTTGTGGTCTCTGTGAGCAAAGAAGTAGATTTAGTGTGTTTTTAAAGAGTTATGCTCTATATTTTTAGGGCATCATTTGCTAGAAAAGAACTCAACATTGCTTTGGCCAAAAGAACCTTAAAAGGAAGAGGCTAGTTCAATTCTAATGGAATTAGTCTTTAATATTTGGCTAGTCCCCAAAATATCGATAGCCTTTGGACAAAGGGATACTTTAAACAGCTATGAGTTTAACTTCTTGATTGAAAAAAAAAAAACCCACAAAAAACAAGTGAACAAAAACGTCACAGGATTACCTCATTTCCACAAAGAGTTAATAAACAGCCACTGAATTAATTAATACGCCCTGTCCAGCTAACAGCTGCAGTCAGAGCCCCAAGTTCATAATACAAACAGACAAATGAATTTGACTAGGGCACGGTGCACCTGCTCACCTTCCCAACCTTATGAAGTGCATCCAGGTGTTCCTTGACAAATGACCCCCGGCCTACTAACCCCTGGAGCATCTGCCTTGGCATTAGGCTGCAGTGACCTGGGAAATTTCCACCAGTGAGTGCAGATTTCACATTCCCCTGATGAAGGCAGACAGGGACAGTGCCTTGTGAGTGTGATCCCTGACAGGCAAGACAGATGTACAAACGACTGTGAGAGCCTGGTCCACTGAGATCAGGAATGCAGAGGTGCCCCAGCTGGGTGGGAGGAAAGGTGGGGGGCACTGACCTGGAAAATGAGCACTTTGAAATGGTTGCGTCTGAGGAGCTGGGCGTGGTTGTTCTCCAGCCGCTTCACCTGCGCGCACTGCCTCTCCATGCGCTCCCTGACCGCGCGAGTGTGAGCGCTGACCTTGCGGGACTTCTCCAGGAGCTTGCTCACCGTGTTGCCGGTGGAGGCCTGGTACTTGGAGAGCTTGGTGAGGTCGTTCTGGATACCCTTCACGGAGCCCTCCAGGCTGATCTGCCGCTGTTCCATCTTGTGCTGGTTCTCCTGCACGGTGTCCAGCATGTTCACCAGCTTGTCCAGGAGCGTGAGCACCGTGACAGCGTTCACCTGTGTGTTGTCCCGGATGGTCTCCTCTGTGCTCCCCAGGTTCAGGCTGGGGCTCGGTGTGGAAGAGGGCACTGGGCTGGGGCTGACTGGCCTCTCCTGCTTCAGGTCAGAACCTGGGTGCTGGAACTTTTCAGCTTGTGCGGCGTCCTCCCCCATGGCTGGACAGGTGGGAAGTGTCTTGCTCCGGCGAGAAGGACGGTGGTAAGGGGTACAGAGCAAGGCCCACTGGTTTCAGCTCAGAGCACGGCTCTCCAGGACTGGCAGAGGTTTAGACAGGCAACAACTGGCTACACTGATATGGGGAACTGCATTCCAGTTGCTCTTAAAAGCCCTGCTCCACCCAGTGGGAAGTGAAGGTTACAGAACTGAGAAACAACCAGGATTCAGAAGTATGCACACACTTCCTAGCTGCGTTCTCCCCAGCACAGGGCACTTTCCTACAGGTTTAGCTTTTCTTTCCTACTCCTCTTCCCTTTTAAAAGTAAGTTCAATGCCCTATTTCAATCATAACTTCATCTAGGGGCGGAGAAAAACATGCTAACTTGGCCCAGCTCCACAGCCTACCATTGGCTAAAGCTAGTAAACTTTTCTCTGGCTGCTATGCTACAGATGCAACAGAGCGCCTGTGTTTTTCTTTCTTTTTTTTTTTTTTTCTTTTCCTGGATACAAGTTATTGCAACGGAAAGTATTGTTTGCATTTGCCCTAGAACTGACTGATGGACTGCAGAATGCCTTATGTTCTACTGGGAAGGGCCAAGTTTAAAGGATACTTGCAGCAAGCTTGTATTTGTTAGTTTTTAATTTCTGAAGGAATGGAAGTAACCCTGATAATGACAAAAACAAACAAACAAACAAACAAAACAAAACAAAACAACAACAACAAAAAAACGCAGCCCAGTTCTTATTACCCTGGCAATTGGCAAAGCAAGATTAGTCAAAAGAGACTGAACTTCAAGGATGTTAAAACATGTAAGGCTGTTATGGACTGTTACCATGTAATAGAAAATTTTTGAATGATACCTTTTTTTTTTTAAAAATGTAGAATTTCTTTTGAGAAGTAAAATTGAAAGACGAACCCTACCTCCCACAGTAAATAAGACCTGGTCTCTTTAAAAACCTACCATGCGTATTTGTTTTAACTAATTTTCAATTCTTACTGAGAAATTTTCTCAGATGCTCATCTCTGCAAGGCATTTATTGACACGTGCCCAGAAGTATAACTGTCAGGCAGGTTGAGCTGGAGTTTCTGAAGTGCTTCTAATGTTTGACATTTCCAAATTCCTGTTCAGTGAAGTGGCACACCTGTTCTAAACCATGGCCCTCCTCAACCAAGCCCTTGGGATGTGGGGCTTATTTCCTAAAATGACTTCACATGCTTGAATTGGTTTTAAATGTATTCAGCCCTCGAAAGTGCTTTCAGCAGGAAGTTTGCAATAGGCCTTCTATGAACAGTTTCGAGAAGAACAAAAGCACACTCATTTTGGATCACGGATTGATAATGGAAAAGTGCTATTCTTCAATGGCAAACTGCACACCTAAGTCAATCAATCATCGGTCATTGGTTGTCACATTTATTGAACTTGTGAGTTTCTGTTATCTGCTCATGTCTATGATTTGATGAACTATTCAGAAGATACTAATGCAGCATGATCTAAGACCCTACCGTCAATGAGTATACCTGCTAGTTAGGGAGATGAATTAAAGATATTTACAGAGTCCCTCGATTTCCTCACACAGTTGGTACCCCAAAACCAACCTAAAGTGAATATTTTTAAATTAGGGACAAAAAATGTGAAAAGATTTGGTTGGGACTTTATCTTTAAATAATGTGAGAAAATTATTAAAATTAACTTACCTTAATTTATGAAAGTTTTGTTGACCAATGATATCTTAAATATTAGAACAAAGGATGAATGAAGTGCTGATTTTGGGAAGCATAATTTTATAACAAAATCGTATGGTATCATGATACAATACCATTTTACAATTGACTTCTGTGGGTAAATCGTAAAGAGAGTCATTACTGCAAAAGTATTTGAGGGTCTCATCAGTTCCCCAAGAGCGTCTCTTAAATTTTGACATTCAGATCATTCCCTTTTGAAGCACTTGTTGTGCCATCATCTGTGTGGATTTTTTTTCTTCTTAAAATGTTAACTGTTCCAGCTGCAGATTCTCATTTGTCAGAGGAGTTTCCCATGATTCAAGGGCTTCTCTAACATTACCTTCATCAACTTCATGATTTCTTACGTATTTTGAAAGATTTGCAATTTCACATTATAATCACTTTGCCCTGATTTTGCATTGATTTGCACAGATTTTGCATTGCATTGTTGGATATTGTATAATCAGTTAGATGAATGGAGATGTTAAAGACATGGGATTGAGGTGGGAAAAGGAGAGAGGCTATTTGTTAAACAGGAAGAAAGTTTTGCAAGTGGGCTTATTTATTTTAAAAAATTATTTTAAGTAACACAAGTAATGTGTCATAACAGTTGTCTATTGCTGTGTAATAAACCAGCCTAAATTTCGGAGGCTGAAAACAATAACAATCATGAGTTTTATTTACTCATGGTTGTGTGATTGGCTAGGCAGGGCTCAGCTGGGATGTGTCATCTCCACCAGGCATGCCCTTTCAGCTATAATGGAATCTGAGATGGTCTCAATCACATGTCTAGCTTCTTAGATGGGACAACAACTAGAATGTGGGATTTCTCTCTTCTGGATCTTTCAGCCTCCAGGGACTCTCCCTCTGCTCTCTCTAGCAGGGAAGCCAAACTTCTTTACATGCTTCAGAGTTACCAGGAAGTGGAAGCCGAAGCTGCAGGGCCTCTTAAGGCTAGGCTCTGGAACACTTGCACCACATTCTATCAGTCCAAGCAGGTCACAAGCCAAGCTCTGATTCAAGGGGATAGGTAACACCGTGTTTCCCTGAAAATAAGATTGGGTCTTATATTAACCTTTGCTCCAAAAGACGCCTTAGGGCTTATGTCCAGGGGATGTCATCCTGAAAAATCATGCTAGGGCTTATTTTCTGGTTAGGTCTTATTTTGGGGGAAACACGGTAGACTCCTTTATGGGAGGAGCAGCAAAGTCCCAAGATAAAGGGTAAGTCGCATAGGAAAGATTATTGTAGCCATCTTTGGAAACAATCTACCTCAACATAAGTACATTCTTCTCTCAAAAGACTGTTACAGATAAAGCTGAAAGCCCTTTTAGTCACCATTTTTATTCCATTTCCTTTCACTTCTTGTCAGAAGTAATCATTTCTTTGGATTTCAAGTACATCCTTTGGAAATTATATTTATAAGTGATGAATTCATTAGTGAATAGTTTCATGCTGTGACATAATTTGCTTTGTTGCACAACCTTACAACCATGGGAATTAGGATGAGCTATATAATGGAAACCTATCCTGTGCAACACAGCTGTAACCATGTAATAGACTGTGACACAAACTCTAAGGCCACCAGGAGTTTATACAAGGGGAAAACAAAGGCACTAAAAGAAAGCTCCATTGATGAGTTAGTTTGAGGTAGGTAACCTTGAGCAGCCACACTCACCAATTAGTTGACCTAAATTAAGTTCTATTTCTGTCTGAGAGAAATTAGTGAAATTCAGCAATCAACTCTTAAAAGAAAGTTTTGAAAAATTAAATCAACTTATATACTATCAGTTCCTTAGAAGTTAGGTAGTGGGATTGAGACTTGATATGCATACAATAGCAGATAGGAGTCTGTTAAGAGGTTTTGAACATGTGAAAGTGGTATGTTTAAGAAGGATTAGGGAAGCAACAAAATGTAGCAAGGGTCACTCGGTCGGTAACATTTGTTGAACGTGAAGTAAGTGCTGGGCACTGGGGATGCAAAGATGAGTGACATAGATTTGCTACCTTTTAAAAGCTACCACTTGACTGGGAGAACTAGGCAGGTTGACAAATGCTGGGTAGAGAATTAGATGTGTGGTGCTGGAGTTGGGTTACATGACATTAGTCACATTAGTCACAAGAGTATAGTTGGGGCTCTGAATCCTTGAACTGATCACTAGCTGCCTGCTGTTACCTCAGGTCTCTAAGTCATATAAGCACAGAGTTCTCTCCAAGAAAATACCTACTTTATTACTGACTAGAGCGTCAGTCCCAATTCTTTGTAGTTTCCCATTCTGGATCATTAGGAAGACCCAAAGCTTGATTAACCCTTTAGCATGATTTCTACACCAGACGCAGCTCAGTGGTTTCCTTGGTTGGCCTTTTCCACTTAAGCCCATGTGGAAATTCTGACTTTCTTAGTCTTACTGGTCTTCCCACTGATAAGTGGACTCTAATTCCCATTTCCTTATATCTAAAATAGCCTTAGTGACTTGCTTGGCCAAATAAAGTGTGCCAGAAGTAACATGCTGGGACTTCTGAAGCTATGACATGGGAAAGTTTGTAATTTGTTCCTAGGTTTCTTGGGACACTAACTCTGGAGGAAGCCAGCTCTGTGTTAAAAATCTGACTCTGTTGAGACTACTATGCTGTGAGGAAGCACAAAGTAGCTCCATGGAGAGGCTATGAGGAGAGAAAAAAACCTGGCTAGGCTCAATTGCATCAGCTGTCTGTAGCCATTTGAGCACTTCCTGTCCCCTTCCCTTTCCATATGATGCTCCAGTCATTGTGGAGCAGAGGTGAGTCAGCCTTGCTGAGCCTGCCTGAAATTCTAACCTGCAAAATTGTATGCATACTAAAATGAGTTTGGTTTTATGTCACTAAGTTTTGGGGTAGTTCATTATGCAATAATAGATAACTATGAATATGTAGTTTGCAATGAAAATGCAGCTCTTTAAGAGTTATTATTAACAATTTAGGTTTGTTCCCAGAACTTCTTTATCCAATACTTTTTATATGTACTACTGTTCCAAAACTTAACTCCTAAAATAACATTACAAAAGAAAATAGAAGATTTGTGTAATTTCTTACTCTAAGAAAAACGTAACTCTGAGCTGGATACCGAAGATGGTGGGATGAGCATAGACTAAGATAAAATGAATTTGGCAGAAAGGAAGGTGGAGATGAAGGATCATCTAACAACATCTGGCTTTAGTGCACCATGCAGTAGGTACAGATGAAAGTGAGAGTACAGTTTGGAGAAGGCCTGAAGGTCCTTCATTTTCCTTATCCTTTGCTGGGGCAATGGAGAGGAATTGTGTCCACTTACACTAGAAATATTAATGATGAAAAGCACATGATTACATGAGTCTAATCTCTCCCAGCTAAAGTCCTCACATAACCTATCCATGATGTTAGTGTGAAATATAACAGCATGTAAGGAAATCCTACATAGAGAAGTTATGACACATAAATAATTAATAGTATTGACATAAAAGTCGATGCCACTCCCCATGTGCTGTCATTTAGGAAATGCCACAATTTTTGGAAATTCTAGAGGAGTCTGCATTCTCAAGGGCTCCTCTGCCTCTTGGACTCCAATTCCCCTCTTTGCCATTTCCATCCCGCTCTGCACCTGCCCAGCTGTGAACCTCAACCCCTGCTTTAAGCATCACGGAATCTACTCACACAAAGCTTTCATCAGTATAACGAATGTTAATGAAACTTCAGAGCCACAGCCATGAAGATTGCTGATATCATACTGGTTTCTCTCCTCCCAGTGTCATGTCTTTCTTTGCTTCTCGCCTCCATTTCCTATTTCATGAAGGGAAATTTTATTCAGATATGGGATCTTGTGTTTCATTCTCTGCCCTAAGGAGATGTGTTGTTATTATCATAAAAGACAGTTTCCTACTTTCCTAAAAAGAATTCTGGTGCCAGTTAAAATAACTAAACTCTTTACCATCTTGTTTTAGTGTCAAGATCAGAGACAGGGAGACGAGTTAGAAAACATTGTTTGTTCATCATTTATCCATTCATTCAACAAATATTACTGCACAACAAGTAAGCAATGGGAATATAGCAGTAAATAAGAGACAAAGTCCCTGTTTGTATGGAGATTATACTCTAAGGGGTAAGGGTGGAGACAGATGATAAATAAAAATACAATGTAATTTCCGACAGTGATAAGTGCTGTGAAGAAAAATAAAGCGGAATAAGGAGTCAGAGGGTGACGAGCCTGGAATCTTAGGGGTGGGCAAGGAAGTCCTCTTTGAAACAAGGTTATTTAGGCAGAGATATGTTGCAAGAATCCAGGTGAGAGGAGAGGGACTTCTTCTGTAGTAACATACTGTTTTTAACACAATGGTAGAATTTTAGGCGGGCACATGTACATCTAGCCAAAGATTATACTTCCAGTTTCTCTTTGAGCTAGGTGTGGATATGTTACCAAGTTTTGTTCAAGGGATGTAAGCAGAAGTGATATGGACCACTTCCAAATGCTGTCCTTCAAAGGATTAGGTGTGTGATCCACTGATCCTTACCCCTCTTTCTCCCATGTTTTTCCTAGGAGATGGCAAAGCTGACTTGAATACAGAAATGGAAAGCACTGAGTTGAAGATTGAAGATGGCAGCTCTTCCTCCTCTTTCACTCTTGCTCCCCTAAATCTCTTCCTCTCCTCTCTCTCTCTCTCTCTCTCTCTCTCTCTCTCTCTCTCTCTCTCTCTTTCTCTCTCATTGCCCCTGCCCAGGTGATTTAGCTTGCACAGAAAATAATAGTTAAATCCATGGACTCTCAGGTTCAAATTCCAGCAAGGCAGTGTGACTTTGGACAAATTGCTTTCCCTTTCTAGGCCCCAGGTTCTTATTATAAAACAAGGATAATAATAATTCTTATTATAAATTGTTATAAGGTTGAAATCAATTAATGTTTGTGAAATGCTTGGACCAGTGCCTGTAACATGGTAAGTAACATACGTGTTAAATACATAAATTAAATAAATAAAAATTCTTAACATAACTGTCTAATTTAGCTTCTTGGCTTTGAAGATGTAATTTTTTTTTTTTTTTCATAAATATGTTCATGTCTTGCATTGCATATGTCACATTCAAAATTAATACTTCTTCTGCTATCTCTTTCTGACTTGCTCATTACAGAGCACTTTGTGGTATATCCAGAGGAAATATGCGGGGGTGCCTCAGCCTTCCCTACTGATAAATTAATCAACTACTCTAAGTAAGTTGCTACATGCTCAGCACAGAGTTAGACTCTCAGACAATACAAAAAAAGTATGTATCAAGGTCTTCATCCTGGAGAAGCTCGAAGTCTTGGGGAAACCAAGATTTACGCACAAGAAGCAATTAGAAGACAATACAAGGCAGTACCTAATGAGGCCTCGAAGTTGTCCCTTTTCAGTCTCAGGAAACCCCTTAACCTCATAGTAACCTTAGCATTTGCTTTTCTCATTACAGAGCCCTAAAGCAAACAGGAATTGAGGCAAAGAGATTTAAATTAGAAGAGTAATTTAGTAATAATGCTTTTCTCATAATACGGTGCTTTTCATGTATATTGTCTCAAGATACTGTAAAATCTTGAAAAACAATATTTGAAGGAAGTGGGAGGAAATTCTGCTGTTTTTCTTTCTTTTTTTTTTTTTTTTTTCCATACTGATGCTTGGGGAGGCGTAGGGCTCTGAACAGAACTGTGAGATGAGCACATTAATTTGGCACTCTCTCCTTTCCTCAATAAATAGACCTTCTCCAGCTGCCTCTGATTCCCCCCCCCACACACACTCTACTCCTGTTTATTGAACTTGAATTTCCACTATGAAGAAAATTATACAGATTCCTTTGATCCCATTTCAGAGTTTAATAAGTCTTATTTTTAAATAGGTAATTTTGAGGTCTATTTTGTGAATTTGTTCTCTGAGGTATCATGATGAATGATCACTAAGAATTTTATCTGCTATTTCAAAAAGAAACACCCCCAAAAAACCAAAACAAAATTCAAGGACAACAAAAACACTTCTCACCCTGTCTTAAGAGGAAGTTATATTAATTTGAAAGCTTTAAAGAAGGAAATTCCAAAACCATTTTGGTAACCAAGTCTGGTATTTGTCAGGAAGTTCTTCATAGATCATTTAAATCCTTATTGTAGCAATATAAAACCATTTCCTTTCATTCTGTTCTGTTTTTGAGTTAATGAACATCCACATAATGGATTTCTATAAATTAACTATTAATAATCTTTCTGTAATTTCTACATAGTCGCGTTAAAATTTAGGATCCCTGATTAATTTGAAACTGTATCTATCTAGAACCCACTGATATAAATGCCTTTTATCAAAAATATTTTGGCAATGTAACACTTCTTAGCAATAAAATATTTTTGTAGGTGAATAATGGTGGTAGCAAGAAGCACTTGCCTGGTGGTTTACATTTAGAAAGCACTTGAAGTATCTTGAATTATCTCTGAATGCTAAAAATGTGTGATTCCAAATTCCTCTCCCTCTGGGCTCACACTTGTTGGCTTCAAAGTACTGTTGTCTTAGTTGAAGGCATGGCTCTGTCCCAATTGAAAAAATAAATAACTATTGAGTGGCCAGAAAATCAGGTAACGAGCATAGGTGACAAGTGCTGAGGGAGTATGAGTTTGGCTGGCTGTCCTCATGTCCATGACTGCTTTATTAAAACATATTTTGAGTATCTCTTTCTAAAATAATTTTAGGCTGTTGCATAGACACAATCATAATATCAGGCTGGATTAATGGCAAGTATGATGGAATATATTATAATGTAAAAGAAACTTAATGTCTTCAGGCCTTACTTTCCTCATTTGTAAAACTCGTCCACTTGGTTTCTAGGGCCTTTTCTAGTGATAACATTTTATAATTTAATGAACACTTTAACACATTTCTGCAGAGTAATTTTGCTAGTATTGTCTCAGATTCTCCATTTTAAAAACAATACTGACAAACAAATGTGGATCTGGGATGTCCAGGAGGGAGGGGCCAGCCACTCTTCACCACACTTCTCCTTCCTCCTCTTAGGGTAAGAAGGGGCCTACCTAGCCCTCCCAACCCTTGGGATGACCTGGAGTTGGGGTCCAGGAGGCTCTCTCCCCGCCCATGAGTCTTCCTGGGTTCAGGTGGATAGGGCAAAAGTCCTGACCTCTGACCTCTCCCAGAACTCCCAGCTACCATCCCTGCTCAGCTTACACCTCAAACCTAACACATAATGCACCTTGAATAGAGGGAGAGGAGGGCCCATGGATCTTCCTGACAGCCTGGGAGACCATAGGTACCACCTCTCCCTTTGTTCTTTTTATTTAATAAAAACAAACAAAACAAAACAAACAGGCAAAAAATAAAATAAGAAAATCTCAATAGAAAGCTAAATAAACAACACTGCATCTTTCCGTCACTGGATCTCACCTCTGCTCACAGCCAAGGTAGTTTGACAAAGTATGGAATTTGAGTGGACTGGGAAGTCAAAAGACCTAAATTTGAGTTTCAGTTCTGACACTAACTGGATGACACTGAGTACTCAACCTTGAGGAAATGAGTGTCCTTGTTTGTAACATAAAGAGTTTGACTGGATGATCTAATTCAATTCAGTAAAGATTCATTAATGGTTTCCTACATCAAGACCCTTCAATAGGACATAAAGGTGGAGTTTGAGATAAAGACATGGAGACGCTCTCAATGAAATTCATACCCAATGGGAAAAAAGTCACTGTTAAGCATTGTAATAAAAAAAACAAACAAACAAACAAAAAAAACCCATAAAGTTCTAGGAGCACAAAGGAGCATGACATGCTTTTGAGTTTTCAAGTGTTATGAAAGCTGACGTTCACCTATGGCTGAAGAGCTTTGTAAGGAAAGTGTACTTGGTCTGCATTTTAGACACTGTAACTAGTGTATACAGTTCACTGCAGCAGCTACTTTCGAACCCCAATCTACTATGGTGATTAGGCATGTCCATCTCTCACTGCTAATTGCTCTCTACAGGGTGTAAGAGAAATGAAAATGTGAGAAGATGGAGTTTTTCCAGTGCAGGGATTGACCTTTAAAAGAATCAGGGCAGAGAGAGGGTAATGAAGCCAGTGGAGGAAACTGGTGTAAATATCCCTGACATAAAATTGAACTAATTTAGTTTAAATGGGAGAAGCCCAATGTAAATTAGAGAAAAATATTATCTGAATTATAGGATCTTTCTTTTTTAATGCAATTATACTATTTTCAAGTATGTACGGTAAGTTGAACTGATTGCTAAAAAAGCATTTCTAAGTTTAAATGCTATTGGAATCTTCTTTTAATGGATAGATAAGTTCTGATTCATTAGCACTATCTTTTGAATGCACATAATTTATGTGTTAACATGTTTAAATTAAAATGACTAATCAAGCTTTTTAAATTTTGTTTATGATGCTCATTTGTTTGGTGACCTCCATTTTCATTTAAACAGTCAAGAGGTAATCTAGTTTTCAAAACTTTACACATTAGTAAGGTCTGGTCCAAAGTTGTCTCACTTTGGTTCTTGCCTACTACAAATGATACAGTTTTAGTACAATCAGATCTGAAACTGTTATCTGTAGAAAAAAACTGTCATTGAAAGAGTTATCAAAGAGGGAATTCAGATGGCTGCATCAGGCTGTCATATGCCATCCAACGGGCATGACTGATGAGCTTCTGGAAGCTTTTCTTGGGCACAAAAACATTGACAGCCATTGGGAAGATGGAAGTGAAACAAAGTAAAGAAGAGTTCCTCACAGAGTTTGCTCAAGCTTGGCTATTGGTCAGTAAAGAAGGAGGTCACATCCAGGCAAGAACTAAGGAGAAGCAGTCTGGATGCAGGAACAGCCAGGGACAAGCAACTCCTGAGTGGTTTTCTTGAAGAGCATCTGAAAAGATGGGAAACACTGTAAACTTCCTGGGCCAGTTTTAGAAGCTTATCACTGGTGTTAATATGTCAGGAATTGTCATGAGCTGACCTCCCACTTGGCCCCCCAGAGTCATGTGGTCTAAAATATCTAATTCTCTGTTTCGTAGGTCCAGAAATTTAATCTTATCTACTCATTCTTAGATGATAAGGTTTAGGGGAAATTGACTCATGTTATTAAACTCACAACAGAGTGATTTATAAAGCATGTGTAGCAATTAAAGAGAGAGCGACCTGCCATAACAAACTACAGTGGTCATTTTCTCTATTCCTGGCTCCTTGTCGTGGAGGTCATATCTAATTCAGGTACAAACTTACATGTCTGAAGGTAGCTCAGTAAGTGCTGAAATAAAGCAGAGGTAGGTATTACTAGAAAATATTTTATTGAGATGAGATTAACCATATGTACTGCTCTTTCGCATTTTGGCCACATCTCTCTCTGTTCTCCAGTGAATGGCAGTGGCGGTATTTTCACAAACCATGTTTCCCCGAAAATAAGACCTAGCCGGACAATCAGCTCTAATGTGTCTTTTGGAGCAAAAATTAATATACAACCTGGTCTTATTTTACTATAGTATAAGACTGGGTCTTACATAATATAACATAAGACGCGGTAGTATTTTACTATAAGACCGGGTCTTGTATAATATAGTATAATACAATATAATATAATACTGGGTCTTATATTAATTTTTGCTCCAAAAGATACATTAGAGCTCATTGTTCAACTAGGTCTTATTTTCAGGGAAACAAGGAATCTGTTGTAAATAATAATAATAATAATAATAATGATAAGGGAAGTACAAATGGACTTACCATAAAACCAAATATATTTAACTTAAAGGCATGTGCTTTATTCTTAGATTATGTCATTATTATTTTTGATGTTAAACATCTTGATTTTAGGGAATTATTGTACCATCTTTGTAAATTTAATTTTTTAACTTGGCAGAATGAAAATATTGGCAATCCTATGACAGGAAGATTCCAATTATTCTTTTTTTAAAATTTATTGGGGTGACAATTGTTAGTAAAATTACATAGATTTCAGGTATACAATTCTGTATTACATCATCTATAAATCCCATTGTATATTCACCACCCAGAGTCAGTTCTCCTTCCATCACCATATATTTGATCCCCCTTCCCCTCATCTCTCATCCCCCACCCCCCTTACCCTCTGGTAACTACTATTGGTAACTACTATTGTCTGTGTCTCTGAGTTTTTGTTTCTCATTTGTTTGTCTTGTTCTTTTGTTGTTTTTGGTTTATATACCACATATCAGTGAAATCATATGGTTCTCTGCTTTTTCTGTCTGACTTATTTCGCTTAGCATCATACTCTCAAGATCCATCCATGTTTTCACAAATGTTCCTATATCATCTTTCCTTACCGCCGAATAGTATTCCATTGTGTATGTATACTACAACTTCTTTATCTATTCATCTATCAAAGGACATTTTGGTTGTTTCCATGTCTTGGCCACCGTAAACAAAGCTGCAATGAACATTGGAGCACACGTGTCTTTATGTATATGTTTTCAGATTTTTTGGGTAGATACCCAGGAGAGGGATTGCTGGGTCATACGGTAATTCTATTTGTAATTTTTTGAGGAACCTCCACACTGCCTTCCATAGTGGCTGCACCAGTCTGCATTCCCACCAACAGTGTATGAGGGTTCCTTTTTCTCCACAGCCTCTCCAACACTTGTTACTATTTGTCTTGTTGATGATAGCCATTCTGACTGGGGGTGGGTGGGTGATATCTCATTGTGGTTTTTATTTGCATTTCATTGATGATTAGTGATGTTGAGCATTTTTTCATACGTCTATTTGCCATTTATATGTCCTCTTTGGAGAAATGTCTCTTCAGGTCCTCTGCTCATTTTTCAATTGGGTTGTTTGTTTTTTTGTTGTTGAGTTTCATGAGTTCCTTGTGTATTTTGGATATTAGCCCCTTATCAGAGGCACTGTTTGCAAAAACCTTCTCCCATTCAGTTGGTTGTCTCTTTATTTTGTCGATGGTTTCTTTTGCTGTGCAGAAGCTTTTAAGTTTCATAATGTCTCATTCATTTATTTTAGCTTTTACTTCCATTGCCTTTGGAGTCAAATTCATAAAGTGCTCTTTGAATCCAAGGTCCATAAGTTTAGTACTTATGTTTTCTTCTATGCAGTTTATTGTGTCAGGTCGTATGCTTAAGTCTTTGATCCATTTTGAATTAATTTTGGTACATGGTGACAGATAGCAGTCCAGTTTCAATTATGCTTTTTTTGGAGGGTGCTTTATGGTCCCATAAAATCCCAAAGTCTGAGAATCACTGGTTTAGAAAACTGAAATAATATCTGTATTTTAATTTTTAATTTTTTTGGCCAAAATCCACAGAAACACATTATCACATCAAAAAGTACATGTAACTCACACATACATAAATATGTATATGTAAATATTTACAATAGAAATAAAGTTTCACAAAATGATGCTGAATTTTACCTCATGAAATACACTGTGGACTATTCTATCTCACTTGTTAAAAATGTCAGTTGCTATCCAACAGTTTGATTTTTTGTCCCACTAATGAGTCACAATCCACAATCTGAAAAACACTACTCAAGACTCAGAGCCCTCTTGTTCAGGGACATAGCTGAATAAACACTGACAGGTGCTTCCTTTGTGGATCTCCTTTTTTAGGTTCAACTCAGATTACATCCCTCCTGTTGGACATTTGTTGCCCTGGAAAGATTACAATATAGTTGATTAAATAAGAACTTTATGCTAGTCATATCTCTGTCCAGAGGATATTACCGTGACATTTTGCTTAGATTGAGAAATATTCTCTAGTTCATTTGGATTTAGAGGTCACATTGGTGGTTCTTTTTTTTTTTTTTTTTTTTAACCACACAAGGAAGTCCCCTGGTCTCATGAGCCCCACATTTACAAAATACATCTTATAGTAGGTTATTCTGCAGACTAGCAATTCCCATTTGTTTTAATTGATTCTGTTGGCTTCAGTTGCAGAGCATGCCATTTTTGTTACCACTCAATTTCAAGATTTGGGGAAGGACAGGAAGAAAAATACCTTACTCTAGCCCTTGAACACTGACCAAGCAATATAAGACAGAGAAAGAATCCAGAAGGGAGGAGAAAAGACAACTCACACTAATTAAAGAAATGAATGATTCAGAATAAGTTAAAATGTCCAGATATGATTAGTTTGGCTATGTAAACCTGCCACCTGAGTAATGAAGAACAGAAAATATGCCAGGTAGGTTGTCATGCAGGGTCTCAGCTCCCGCTTCCCCCGCAAGAATGCAGGACATGGTGAGACCAAAAAGGAACACCCACGGAGCCATAGATAGGGGAGTCATACCACTATATTCTCGCTGGCGGCTGGGTTGGAGACACAGGAAGCAGGAGCCACACGATCCGTAATCTGCCGTCTGCTTCTCTGCCAACCAACCAACCCCACTCACTAGCTGCAATCCAAGCCTGCCAGCCTCGCCATGGCAGTTATATTAGTGGCCAATGGCTAACTGGTTACAGCGGATGGCCATGTACTACCCGAGCTTGCACCTTTCCACGTGAGGCCGAAAGCCCAGAAACTGCTCTCTGGGACTCTGTCCCCACATAGGCTTAGTAGTTATTATTCCTTTATTTTGGATCATAGGCGTGGAGCCAGGGCAGCGGTGCTATGTGATGGTTCAGAGTGTGGCTGTGGTGCCAGATGGTCTGGAATCAAATCTGTCCTCTGCTGTTTACATCACAGGCAGGTACTACTAATGTCCCCAGGGACTGAAACCAGAGAAGGTAAGTACCCTCAGACAAGTGTCTTGACCTCTCTGAGATTCCGCTGTAAAATGAGAAACACTAGGAGGGTTACTATGAGGATTACTGAGTTTACATATGTCATGTGCTTAACCTGCATGGGATAGGCATTTACAAATCTTAGTCACTGCAATTATCATATCGCTAGTGGTTCACAGGTTGAGTTTGAGTTAGTCACCTGGATTCAAGACCCAGCTACTTATTTACTAGTTGTATACCATTGAGAAAATTACTTAACCTTCCTAAGCTTCAATTTCTTCATTAAAAAATTGTTCTACCACTAATACTACTACTATTGCTACTACTACTGCTATTACTACTATTACTATTACTACTACTACTACTACTACTACTACTTAGTAGTGTTGTTTAACGTTTCACGATTTAATGACACCACACGGTGCCTGTTATATTGAACATACAAAAATATTAGCCAGCTAGCCAAAATTACCAATGTGTCCTCATTTTGTATTTATTCAAATAATACAGTCGTATTAATACATTAGTTGAGATCCTGACTTAAGTATCAGAGGTCTTGGAGTAAGTACAATTTAATAGCTCTTTTTCTTTATGTGTTCCTAAAAGGGAACAACATTCTACCCCAGAGGAATCCAACAAACATGAAACTTAGAACAAAGTTCAAGAATTCACTCCAATTCCATAATTATCCTTTTGGATTTCCATTATGTGCTAAGTACTGTGTCCTATAAAGCAAATTTTGCCTGGCAAAGGTTGAAAAAAAGTCAAATTTAAAAGGGTACTATAATTAGAAATTTAGACAACGGCACTTAAACTGATTGATGTCCTATAGTACCCACTCTACCAGAGCATATATTTTAGGCAGTTATACATTTATATTAAATTAAACATTCCTTGAGCTTATGTAGTAGTGTCTGCATGTGGCTCCTAGAGTCAATTCTGCAATGATGTGTGTGGCCAGTCTAGCTGAGGCCTTCTCCCTTCCTGTTTTCTTGGCCTGGAATGTTCTTCCCATTTATTCTCACATAGCTGGCTTTTTTCTCATCATTCAGAGTAGTCTTCTCTAGCCATTCCACCTAAGCTTTAGCCTCTCTCCCCTACCACTCCATTGCCTTTTTAAAATTGTATATATCACTAGCTGAAATAATACTGTTTATTTGTGAGTTGCTTATAGTCTATCTACCCCACTAGTTCTAAAGTTCCATAAGAGCAGGAATCTTGCCTATTGTGGGGACAGAATCCCAGAGAACAGTTTCCAGGCTCTCGGCCTCCCGTGGAAAGGTGCTAGCTCGGTTATTAGATGGCCATCAGCTGTAATCAGATGGCCATTAGCCACTAATATAACTGCCGTGGTTACGTTGGAGGGTTGGTTAGTTGGTAGAGAAGAGGACAGCATGTTGCAGATCGTGTGGCTCTTGCTTCCTGTGTCTCCAACCCAGCCACCAGCGAGAATATAGTGGTATGACTCCCCTATCTATGGCTCCGTGGGTGTTCCTTTTTGGCCTCACCATGTCCTGCATTCTTGTGCAGGGAGCGGGAGCTGAGACCCCACATGACACTATAATATTCACTGTCTGTATTACTTTTCTATTTAAATTTAACAGCTTAAAACAACACACATTTGTTATGTCAGTTTTTGTGGGTCCAGCATCTGTACATGTATTATCGGGCTTCTCTGTTCAGGGTTTCACCAGGAAGAAATTAATCTTATCTGGGACTTGGAGTCCTTTTATTTAGGTTGCTGGAAGAATTCGATTTCTTATGGTTGTAAGACCTAGGTCCCTTTTTCCTTGCTAGCTGTCAGCTGGTGGGATATTCTCAACTTCTAGAAGCTGCCCAGGGTTCTGGCCATGAGACTTTCTCACAACATGTCAATTAATTTCTTCAAGATCAGTAAGAGAGTCTCTGACCTCTGGATCTTCTTTAAAGCGCTCACCTGATTAGATCAGGTCCACCTAGGATAATTTTCTTTTGATTAACTCAGAGTCAGCTGGTCTAGGGACCTTAATTATATTTGCAAACTCTTGTCACTTTTGCCATATAATGTAACTTAAATAGGGGAGTGGTAACTCATCATATTTTAAGTGCTACCCACATTCAAGGGGTGGGGAGTATACCGCACAGGTATACCAGGAGTGGCAATCCTAGAGGCCAGTTTATATTTCTGTCTACCACACTGTTGTAGCTCCAGGGCCTTGAAAAGCATCTGATACTTAGTAGGTATTTAATACATACTGATGAGTGAATGAATAAATGCCAAGGAAAGAAGAGAAAATCAAGGAGTTAGTGGGAAGTGAAAATAAAATATTGCCTTTGTATTCTGATATCTATTTAGTATCCTATATTGAATTGAAAACATCATGTGATTTGATTGTCCATTTAATTTACTTTCCTCACTGAGGGGCATGTGACTATTACATATGTAAAGGGAAATCAAGTGCTATTTGTTGCGTTAGCAAAGTTTCTATAGTATACTCTTGTTGAATTATTTTGCCCAGCAATTCCATGCAGATGAAATCGTTAAACCTAAGGATGCTAGAATGACTTACACATGCAAGTCCAGCATATCATTAGCAAATCAGGAATAGGAGATTAGAACTTGGACTTTTGCTGTCTGTTCTTCAACATTTAACAGTGTACTGTTTTCCTAACATCAGAGAAGAAGAAGAAGGAATGTTTATTTCTAGGAAAAATAAGCTAAATCAGGTTCCAAAAGATGTTGTCCTGGCCATATCTGAGATAATACGTTGTGAAATGACCCTCTTATGGAAATGTCAACAGGCCTATTACATGAAACATAAACTCCAGGATGAGGCAGGCATAGGATAGATAGTGTATTAGTCGTCTTGGCTGCCATAACAAAATACCACAGACAGAGCAGCTTAAATAACAGACATTTATTTTCTCACAGTTTTGGAGGCTAGAAGCCCCTGATCAAGGAGGCAGCACATTTCATTTCTGGTGAGAGCTTTCTTTCGGACTTGTAGACTGCCAGTCACCTTCTTGCCACGTCTTCACCTGGTATTTCCTGGATCCATGTACTCAGGAAAAGAGAGCAAGCTCTGCTCTCTCCTCCTGTTCTTACACGGACAACAAGCCTATCATTTAACCCAGTTACCTCGTTAAAGGCCCTATTTCCAAATACAGTGGCATGGGGGAGGGGTTAAGGCTTCAACATACGAATTTGTGTGCGGAGGGGACACAATTCAGTTCCTAACAGACAGCCTAGGAAGTTCTGGGGAATAGAGAGAGCCAGTTCTGCAGAATGAGTAAGATCTCAGGTTTTGGATTTGGATCACCCACATTTGAATTCCAACTCTACCCCTTGATTGCATCAGGGGCAAATCCAATTTTTGTCTGGTCTGGAAATTATATACAGTAGTATCTCGGTTTTTGAACGTTTCCATTGACGAACATTTCGATTTATGAACGCTGTAAAACCAGAAGTAAATGCTTCGGTTTTCAAACACACCTCATAAGTTGAACATGTCACAAGGCTTCCGCTGAGTGCAAGATCCTGAGGCCTAACTGTGGCCTGTTTTCGAACATTTCAGACCGCGAATGGCTTTCCATAATGGATTATGTTCGAAAACCGAGGTACCACTGTATATAATTTTGGAAGCCCTTCTTAAGATAGAAAATATAAAATTAGATACAGAATCTTGGAAGGGGCCAATGCAAATAAGGGGCTAGGAAGCTTAAACTTCATTAATTTTACAGTAAGTTCACTTCTACTTGCCATACAGCCAAGCAAATTGCGAAACCTCTCTGAGCCTTGCTTTCCTCAGATGTAAAATGGAGATAATAGTTATATTTAAATCACAGGGGTGTTAAGGTGCTTAAATTAAATTGCAACTAATAAGCTATCCTTGTTAGCTATTATAACTATTGCCTTTCTGATTATTGTCACTATCATCATCATTTATTCAGCCCCTTCAATTCACAGATGAGGAAAAAGACAGAAAGCTGTACAGGACTTGCCCTACATCATGCCAGAGTAATCATCCTGACTCTTGGTCTATGCTCCTCTCAGAGCTCTACAGAGATGGCCTTTGTACTTCTCCTTCCCCAGTGTTCATGTCCCTAAAGAGTATGTTGGCATCATCATAATCTTTACCCCCAATGTTTACTATATGGCTATTACGGAAAAATAGCAGATATTAATTTGATTGAATTTAAGCTTTATTTTTATTTTTATATATATCCAATGGGGTTAAGGTCTATGAAATAAAAATCTATATTCATTGCATCCAAATTTTTATAATTCCTAATTGGAAAGCTAAGTTTCCATCTCCATTTGGGATGAAATGATGACTTGGAAAGAAAGAAGTTTCTATGTAATCTCTTCTGGGAGTTGACTCCCAAGTTCCCACATGTGCAGGTTTTTCAGGGACATAGAAGACTTTCCTGGGAAAGATCTGAGGAAACAGTACCAATGACCCCGATCTTCCCCTTGGAAATTTGTACTGGATGACAGAATTTGGCTCTTCTCCATTCTTCTCATGGCTCCATGTGCGTGAGCGTCTTTCCATGTGATCTTGACTCTGGAAGAAATTTGTGCCTCAGACCTGTTTTTTAACACTTAAAATACAGATAATGTTGATTCCAACATACCTGAACTTTTTGTTTAGTGACCCACCACATATATTACAGCTTGTTTATCAGGGCTGAGCAATCTAAGTATCATTGGTGTAGGATCCAAAGATACTAGTTAGTCCTTAAAATTAGTACAGTGTTAAAGGATATGCGCTATTTGACTCAGGGCTCTCAATCTTTGGTCTCTGTGTCTGAATGAAAAATAATACAACCCTGTGTAAATGTTATTTCTCTCATTTTCAAATGTGGCTCAATTACAGAATTTTTGTGAAACCATCAAAATAAACTATGTATTAACTTAATAGAATGTACAAATTTATAGGACATGGGTCCTATACATGGATTTTCCTGGCTCTGCTCTTGGCTTCAAGAAGCACAGGTAAGTTATTTAACCTGTACTTCTTATGTATGTACAAATAATGAATGAGTTTTTGAAGTTCCTAGAGGAAAAATGTCACATATATAAGGAGGTTATAAATATCCTATGATTTTTAATTATTATGATTATTAATATATCTATCAGAAATAATGTTGCTAATGTATGACTAGAAAAGCAATGCTAAATTTTGTTTGTAGGATCTTCATGGGGATATCCTGGTCCATCTACCAGATCTGCTATTTGTTAAGCAACCATGGACATATAGTAAAACAGAACAATTAGGAGAATTGTAGTGCTAGCCAAGCACACCTGCCAAAAGGCATCTCCCCTTTCTTCTCCATCCTTCAAGGTGGGCAGTGGAGAGGCTGGTGGACTCTTCCTCTGGGCTCTGCTCCTTGCTTAATATCCTGCCTACAGGCCCTCTGCTCTGCTGTTTTCTGGCATCCACACCTTTATCCTTCAGCTTTAGTTTCATATCCCTGTTTACACTAGGTCCTCAGTATCCCAGTTCCTTCTTTCCAGTCTCTCTTTTTTCGCCCAACCCTACTTAGTAGAGATTTTTATTGGCATCAGGGCTTAACATATTTACCCTATTCTTTGTTTTAACACCTTGTAATGTCTTGAATGAAAAGTTATTAAGGTGGTAATTTCCTGTAAACATAAGAGAACACCTGATCATGATGACAATTAGCCTTTGCTTTGTAAACTTTTTGTATAATAATAGAAAGTCATGAAGAATGATTTCCTTGGTCAGTAAGACATCAAAACATTTTTAAAAAACATCTGCATGGATCCAGATATGATCTTTTACCAAGATTCCTTATTTCGTGCCCATCATCACATTATATGCGGATATTTACCAACATGGGACTGTTGACTTCTTAATATTTATCCAGGAACAATATCTTCATAGACTTGAACTTAGAACAATCATTCTCAATCATATTGTTATCCAAAAATGTGTGCTAGGCACTCTTCTAGGTATTTGGGATAAATCAGTCAATAAGACAGACAAAAGGAAAAAACTCCCTACCTTCATGGGGTTTATTTTCTGTTTAACTTGTTTATATATAAAAACACAGGTGGATTTCTATACCTGCTTGCATCCTACAGCTCCACCTGCATTTTGCCTTTGGGAGGCAGCAGTTTGTGTTGTACTGGGAGCAGTGTGCCTCCCAACAAAGTGAAAATTATGCCACAGGCTGACTTTTCAAGCAGGATGGGATTTGGCAGGCTTCTCTGGAAATACACATGCAAGATACCTTTCTATGCTTGTACAGAATAGCAGTGTGACACGTCTTTCATCTCAAGCAAGGTTGTGACACTGGTTGTGAAATGCTACAATCCCCACTCAGGTTTGCATAAGCAACATATAGTCAGAGGCAGCTAGAGTCACCATGCAGCGTTTTCATTTATTTTTCTTTGGCCAAGACAGAGTTCAAAAACAGCTAAATAAAACAAAGTTCACCGTTACAGCTCCCAAAATAGTAACTTTTACTATTTTCAGTGGTAGGAATAAAGGGCTAGATTTCAGATAAAGCATGGAGAATTGATTGTCAATGCTTAGGAGATTTGGAAATTAAATAATTATGCTTGGATTAAAAAAAGACCGTTAACACACATAGGACATGGACCAGCATGATGTGTGTGTGTGTGTGTGTGTGTGTGTGTGTGTGTGTATGCATGTGTGTAGCTTAGGAAATATAGGAAGTATGGATTTTGAGCTGGGAAAATGGAAGTTATCTCCTGGCTTCAGAACCAGTATCTCTCAGATGCTTCATTAATGCACAAGTGGCTGCTGGGGCTGGATTTTTAAATCTCTGAATTAGCTGAAAGAATTGTAAAAATCACATGGAGACAGTTTACAATTGATGGAAAATCAAGGGAGGCTCCTATACGTTGTGTGTCCTAGTAGGCACAGGGAATGCGTTGAACTTGCTGAATATGCTTTTGATAACCCAGTGACAAAATCTGCCTGTGATTACAACATCCTACCTTTCAAACACTCATTTTCCCCTTTTTACGTCCCTATTAGCTAAAACCCTTAGCGCCACGAAGCAGTGAGGAGGTGGTTTCCAGTACAGGCTGTACTGGCTCTTTGAATGCACCTGGGCTGTGTTCCTGGTTGGATGCTCCATGTCCCCAGTCCTGACTTCAGAACTGATTTCTGTCACGTCTAATGTGCCTAAAAAATTTCTTTCAAGGCAGTTTCCTCTTCTAACACATCCCAGGGAAATTTTCCCCAGGGGGTGTGAGGCAACATTAGATTGTGACTCTGATAAAATATTCCCATGGTAGAAGAGTTTCGTATGACAAGCTGCACTTTACATCTGTTGTTTTCCTTATATAGGGTATTTTTCACACTGAATGATACTGGAACGCAACCCAGGACTCTCGTCTTAACTCCCCTGCAGTCTTATACTTCCTCCTCCTCAATGAGATCCCGAAACACTTAGTGACATATGGTAGTCTCTCTGTGAAGTGTGCTGAGCGCAGTTCATTTGCTTTCTGACTCTGGAGTATTGTGTTTCATTTTGGGCATCATATTTTTTAAAGGGGTATTGACAAACTGAAGCTCAGCTACCAGAAATCTTTTTTGGAACAAGATAGGAACAAAATAATTATATTCATGTATGCATTACTAGTACCTGCATAAAAGAAGGTTGTAAGACGGCAAAGAGTCAGCAAAGTACTATGAGAAACCATTTAAAGAACTGGAGGTGTTCAGCCTAGAGGGATTTTAATTAATCAATCAATCAATCAATCAATTAATTAGTTTATTTATTTATTTTGCAGGGACCTACTGGCCATGATCCAAATGTTGGAAAGGTGCCATGTGAAAATGTAAATTGTTTTTTTTTTTCTACATAGTTCCAGTCAGCAGAACTAGAATCAATATGTGGGATTCATGGATAAACAGATTTTTAGTGTATATAAGGAAGATCATTCTACTTGTTATAGCTGTGCACTGATGGAATATATATATGTGCAAGCAAAAGCTGAAAGAGCTTGTAAAGAGAATTTTTGCACTGAATAAGTAAGGTCTGACCTGTGAAGATTCCTTCCATTTAAATATTCGTATTCTATAATTTTCTGAATTGGGAGTTTCTTGTTCAATTTTCATTGATAAAGGCTTAAAAATGTCTCTTATTTTTCTTTTTACATCCCTTAATAGAGTAAGATAATTGAACCAACTAAGCTATTCCATGGCTCTAAGAAAGTTCATCTTACATCCATTTAAAAATTTTTGAGTTATTTTCTCTTTTGGAGTACATACTCATATGTTAAGAAAAACTTACAACATCAGCTAGGTATCCATAGATTGTCATTATAGCCTGAACAACCTCCTAAGATTTGAACTGAGTATTGATATCTAGTTACTTCCCTGCTTATAGAACTAACCTGAGGATTTTGCCTGCTCAGTATCCATTCCCATTTCCTCTGGGTTTTTGCCCCCCTTCCACTACATGCAATCTTGTTGGTTCTCTCAAAGATCCTTCCTTGCCTTTTCAAGGCTGAGGGGCGGGACTGACCCACATTTGGCCAATCAGACTCTTCTGGAAATTGGAATGTTGAGTACTGTGACACAGAAGTGAGAAAGATTGGAGCTGATTATTTCCCTACAGAGTAGTGGGAGGGGAAAGCCTTTTAGCTCTTGTTTCCTAGATCCACATGCAGATAGATGGCAAGTTGATCTCACAAGTTGTGTGTTTGCTATGTAGCCATATTGCTTGTTTGTTAAATGAGGAATTTATATCAAGATTTGGAGTGCGACCTTGTATGTTTTCAATGAGAAAGAAAAATGATATGTACGCGGTGTCTTCAATTAAGCATCTTTTGGGAAGAGATTTTCATGGCCTCATTTAACTAGAGGTCTTAGGGTGTGAGAATTCCTGCTTCCTGAAGTGCTGGAAAGTTAAGGTCAAATGCTGGATATGTTTCAAGTTCTGAGACAATACCAGCCAATTTCAAAGCTGGTGTTTGTGTGCGTGCATATGTGTGTGTACAGAACTGGGGAGGAAAGGCAGCCTCTAAAACTTTGCTTTGAAAAATGCCAAATCACTGAGCCACATATTTGTATGGGAAAGATCTGTGTGTTTGGATGAAACCTGTCTCTTTCGTAAACACAAGTCACAGAGAAGCCTGACTTCTCTTGCCCTGATTTTGAACTTTTGTTCGTATTAAGCAATTTCCCTCACCTTGGCTCTTGTAATTCCCTTTGTAGTGAAATTCACAAGTACAGTGACCTGGCAAGAAAATGATGGAAACAAAGGGTGTGTTGGACAAGATTACATTTTTCCTGAACACTCTGAAATGTATGGAACGTGAGTCATCATTTTCTGTTGGAAACTTTTATGACCTTTACTGAGTAGGTCAAATTCTTCCCAAGCTGTGCTTCTTCACACCCCAGTGCATGATAGTAAAAGGGCAAATCCTAGGGAGGCGGCAGCAGACTCATATTTTTTTCTTACAATCTGTTACACATTACTGTTTTTTGACACTTTTCTTCACATGACAGTACTAATGGTGGAAACTAAGGCCAAGTGTGATGAGAAACTTGGCTGGTCTGCCTTGCATGACAGTTTAAACTCAGGTGGGGTAAACCCTGAGCCCTGATAGAATTAGGATGTTAGAGAAGAGGAGGAAGGTCTCACTGAGGGCTTGGGAAAGTCATTTAGTTATAGGGGAGGCCCCTGAAGGAAGAATGTCACATACCAAATTGTGTTCCTAGTCGTTTAACCAAACTGAACTTGATTTGACAAACCAAAACAAAACAGGCAAAAGTATTGCAACAATGTCCTGGCCAAGGGCCACTTTGCAGAGGGCCTCAGAATTCTACAATTCTGTTAGCCCCAAGGTTAGCATGGTTTGACCAATGATGTTAATAGAGCAGAATCTGAACTATCAAGAAAAGTTTACATTGTACACACTATATATACCCTTAAGAATACAAGAATTGGAGTATGGAGTATGGGAACAGGCTGGGAAAATTCACTGAACAATTAAGCTTGAAATGAAGAGCTTGGCCATGGAAGAAACCAACTATGTCAGGACCCCTGTTTTATTCTACAGACATACTTCATCTTCCTAAAATCATTTAGAAATGTGGAAATCTACACAGTGAATATTTCTCATCTACAACTTATACCTTTAAGGCTTTTGACCACTTTTTACTTTAACAAATTTTAACGCTAATATTTCTAAAATGAACTACACACTTCTTTGCTTTCTTAAAAGATTTAGTTAAGATAATATAACATTTTCATTTTTCTATGTACTGTCAGATACTTGGCTGTCACTTCTCATGGCTGCCATTCCTGCTTCTAGTAGACTTTCTCCCCATGTCTAATTTGCTGATTCTAAATGGCACTAGCTAAAAATTCAACATGGATAAGCTTAGAAATTTTGATGATATATGTCTCTGAATGGAACAGAAGAAAACTCTTAAGTCAAGTGCATGAACTTTAGTGAAATGAGTTTGGTGACATATATTTCAGCTTGAAGACCTTTAAAGACGTTTCTCAGAAGACATTTTTTTGTCCATCTGTGGTTCTCAGTGGTGTCTTAGACATTTGAAGTTACCAGATAAGTGACCCTAAGATAAGTAAGGAGTCATTGGACTGACTGTTCTTCAAAGGTTAGAAAAAGAATCAAATATATCTATTGCCCAACTGGGAGTTGGAGTCAGCTGCAAGAGTTGGTGGCAAAGTCATTTAAATTCAACAGCTTAATCGCTATTCCCCTGCGGGCTTCCTCTGAGTGAATGCAGAGGAATCTTCCACAGTGAAGATGCTGCATCAGCATGAAGAGAAGCAGCAAACAGCTTCTAAAGATGCTACAGGTTGGAAGTACAGTGTTTGGTTGTAACAGACAAAATGGGGAGGGGCTTTCTGCAGAGGAGGGCTGAGGGAGTTTGTGACCATTACAGAAAGGTGGCACTCTGGCTGTTTCATTGGAGTCATCTGTAAAACTGTGAATGACCTGGTCTTTGGAACCATGTTTATCAAGGACTCAACTACCCTGTAAGACTTAGAGCATCTTGAAGCTGGGAAGACATGCCCCCATCCCAATACTTTTATTTTCGAATAAAGAACCTAAGTTTAGGAGAACAAGATCTGTGCCCTCAGATGTTGGCACAAGAATTCAGAGTTTGTGACTCCAAAGCCAGTGGTATTTTTTCTTATATGATAATGCTTTTAAATGTAAAACATTATAAATAGAACTGAAGGTTTTCCACTAGAAACAAACCTATTGCTAGTTTCTCTATATGAAAATCCTGAGGTTAAAATTAGGTGATTTTTCACATTTGAGCAAAAGATGACAATTGATCATCTATGGCATAATGGCAAAATGATTCAAAAAGTTGTTTTTATCTTTTTTATCTATCAGTAGATGGCAGGAGATACCATCAAATCAAGATTTAAAAAGGGAAGCAAATGACAAAAATCAGTCATTGTTCCTTGTATTACCTGGAAAAATCGGTATCGAGGGAGGTACCGGGGGAGAGAGTAATTGTGAATATGGATTTAAATTCAATTATTAGTTTCCTGATTAATCTGGCAAGATTACAGTTGGTTAAAACAATAGTCAAATGTTGGAACTAAATTGACTCTCTTTTGAAGAGACACCTGGAGAAATGATTCATCACTCATGTTGCTAAGATTAATTGGGCATTATAATTGTGTTAAGTGGATTCACGCACCATGTAAGAATCCAGAAGCTTTTCTTCTTCTTTTTATTTTTTTAATTTTTTTTCTTCAAGCAGAGAAGAGAGAAAATAGAGTTAGCTAGCTGCAGTGTGGGTCAGGGAAATCTAGCATCATAACAGGCATTATCCAAGATTATGCAGATAGAGCACTATAGTTAAACAACACTAAGTAAATACAAGGATGCTTTCCACATGCCTAAATGAGCCCTGGCCCCAGGAGTTGAAGATTTTCCTATCCAAATAGGGGTAATTTTCATCAAGATTAAATTTGATTTTACTTACTGGTTTTTCTAAAGTGTAGAATTCTTTTAGAAGCCTCATGTAATCTCCCTTATTTGGAGATTAGAGAAAGGTGAAGAACCTGTGGAATATTTAAGAACTGAAAATTTCAGTTTTCAAGTGTGTTGTTCCATTTTTATTCACTTAACAGTGATATGATTCTTCTCTATGGTATAAGCATTTGAATCTTATACATTCTGGTACATAAAATTCTTTTTAACTCTTTCATTATTTGAATCTTATTTCTTGGAGATTTTTTTTTTGAATGCTACTCATTTATTGATTTTTTTCTCTCTCTTAGACAACAACTTAACTGAAAACAATCTGTAGATTATGAAGTCAAACCGTAAGAGCATTTACATGGGAATCAAGTCTAACATCAATCTTGGTGAATGCCAACCTGGAAATCATCATGGGCCTGGCTCAGGTGGCTCTCCAGGTGGGGGCTGTGTGCTATAAGAGCATTCAATCCTGAAAAATAGAAATGGAACTGGTTTACTTTTATGTGGACCCTACTACTTTTCCTTGTAAATTTCTCCACTGGGAAAAATCTTTAACTCAACAACATATTAAGTCCTCCTTTTTAAAAAAGTCCAAACTGTGACCAGTACAAAACTATCCTGTCAAGGACTATATAAAACAGGCTTCCCAGTCTCTGTTGTATGTCGCCTGAAATTCCCACATTTGTCAATCAATCAGTGTTACTGAGCTTGGCATTGTGATGTTGCCCTGGTGGAAATGCTCTTTTGGGTCAGGGTACAGTATCTTTAGATGTGGGAAACTAGGTGTGAAACATAAAGTATGCTGCACAGCTTTTTTACAGTAATTTTTAATTTATCATATGCTGTAAATCTAAAACAGTATTCTATTCTTCAGTAACACCCCCTTTCATACTTCAAAGTGACAATAAATCACACGGGCATCCTATTCACTGGTTGTCTGCTTTTCCTCTGTTCCCTTTCTAGAGACTCTACTTTCCTGTTTTGTGGATACCATTATCTACGGAACTCAACTGCTAACAATGCATGTTATATTCTCATCATATTGTCCCCTGTATAAATTTGTTTACAACAAAGAATTTTATAAATTCTTTCACATAGTACATTATAAATGACTAATAAAGCTTAGGTACTATCTCTCTTAAATATACGTTCATTTTAATAGAACATAAACTTTTAAAGCCAAAGAAATACATCTCTAATCAGATAATTATGAAGCACTATGAAGAGTTTGAGACTACCCTACTTGCAAGCTAACAAGTTTGACTGTCACAGTTTCATGGATACTGGCAGAAGATATGAAATGCCTAGGTCGGAGATAACGGCAATATCAGTAACCAGATTTTGGCCCTAATTCTCACAGAACAGTGTAAAAGGGACCAGGTGATACCTGCACATGCAGCAGGTGGTGTCACGGGAGACGAATCTGGAATTTAGTGCGCTCTCATATTTTATAATAGGCAGTAAGCATGTCTGCCCTTTGTTCTGGAGGGAGGTACTATATATTCCAAGACTGTTTATTAAACAAACACACCAGAGAAGTGTCATGCAGGGTGACAGGCTGGGTCTCTGGTCCCTCTCCCCACATAGGAATGCAGGATATTGTGAGGCCAAAAAGGAAGACCCACAGAGCCATAGGTAGTGGAGTCATACCACTATATTCTCGCTGGGGGCTGGGTTGGAGACACAGGAGGCAGGAGCCACATGATCCGCAACCCGCCGTCCACTTGTCTCTGCCAACCAACCTCACTTGCTAGCTGCAATCCGCCTCTCTGCAGTCCGTAATCTACACTCCGCCACACCAGGCCATGCCACTACACCACCACCTTGATAGCTTAGCCACAGCAATTATATCAGTGGCTAATGGCTAACCGGTAACAGCCGATGGCCAACGAGTCACAGTTGATGACCATTTACTACCTGAGCCAGCACCTTTCTATGTGAGGCCGAGAGCCTGGAAACTGCTCTCCTGGCTCTGACCCCACAAGAAGATAGGAAAAAATAAAGGCATGCTGAAACATGAGAGACCGATGGAGATTTGTCTCCCAACAATAATTGCAGATTGATGAGAGGATTGGGAGAGATCATTTTGGGAATTTGTCTTTGGCAAACAGTTAGTCTTACTAAAGGCAGTCATGTACTTTGCTCATGCATAGGTCTGACTTTAGTTTTCCAAATCATCCCACAAAGCTAGGTTTCCTACTTTTAAGTGTACTATTTCTATCAATGCTTATATATTATTTTTTCCTCATAGCAAGAGTGATATTGTCATTATATAAAATGCAAAAAAGTACAAAGAAAAATATAAAATGTACTTGCAATCTCATTACTCAAAGGTAATTTTTATTAAAATACTAGCCTTTTTAATGTCTTAATACATTTTATTTTTTATTCAAATAGAGATCATGTTAAGTACAGTGTATAATAGTATCTTGTCAGTTTTGCTTATTTACATATTAAAAGCATTACTTGAAGACATGAAATGTTTCTTTAAATTATTTAAAAAATAATTGCATAATAGTCTATCATGAATTTTCCAATTTTGAAAACCATTCCTTCCTTCATTGTCAGAAAATTTGCTACCAAATCTTATTATGACAAATATTCTGGTACATAAATGCCTGTTAGTGCCTTCATCTAGATTCCTAAAAGAAGGATTATTGGGCTACAATGTCTAATTTTTTTTTTAAAGTTCTTGACTTCTACATTGCTAGATTGGTTTTACGAAAGGTTACATCAATTTAAACATGGCACGATCTTTGGAGAATGCTTTTCTCCCCACATAGTCATCATGGGTTAATGTTGAAATTTTAAATAACGCTTTAATACGATAGTTGGAAAATAAATTTTACTTAGTATTTCTGATTATTATTGAGGAGGAACTATTTTCTTTTGTGTTAATTGGTAACTTGTATTTGTTCTTTTATAGATTTATTCATGTTCTTTGTTCATTATTCTAGTAATGTTTTAGTCTTTTACTTACTAAAGAAAAGCTTTTCCAAAACACTTCACGTAGCATGTCGTGTAGAATTTTGTCAGATATTTCCCCAATGTATTATTTCTAATATGCTAATGCTAGTTTTGGACATTTGGAAATTTAAAGTGGTCTAGTAAAATAATTAACCATTATCCATATGATTTTTATTTCTTCTATTGTTTAGAAATTCTTGTCCACTCATGTGGTTAAATATTTACTATATTTTTTCAGGTATTTTATATTTTACATCTGTATTTCTAAATACATTTATATATATAGTCAGGGACATCCCCACCTCCACCCCCAAACAGCCAATTTCCCAACAGTGAGTGAGCTATTCCTTTCTCAGTTATTTGTGGTGCTTTTTTGATCATGTACTAATGTTATAAACTTTAGGGTGTTCATAAAGTTTAGTGTTTGAGGTGTATTCTTCTCTCCCCTCACAAATGTATTATTGAATGAAAAATCTTGTTTTGGATATGGACTACATTTTATTGATGCTTGTCTCTTAAGTACTGGCATAGATATATAAGAAATATTTCATTTCATTGATACAAATTGTATTGATACAAAAAAAGACAATACTTATTAAAACTCCAACAATTCAACAAAAAATATTTGCAATCAAGAAAATATTTAAATGGTAAAGGTAAAATATATCATAATTTTTTTCACCAACGTTGCATTTTTAATTTTTAAAAAAAGGTTGAGAAGTGAAACTTTAAACTATATTCTTCTAGTGTGAAGTAACCTGCTTTAGTATTCAGTTGCTAACCATTTAGAGAATAAAATTGCTCCATAAGTGGCACAATGCATTTTTTGTGTGAAAGTGATAGAGGTAGAGTGGTTTCCTTGAGAAACAGTTTACATTCTGGCAGTGGTGTCGGTAGGGAGGAACAGAGAACTAGGGAAGGATTAAACTTTTTGTTTTCTTTTTTCTACAGATCCAGATAGTAATAGGCAAAGCCTGGTTTCACACATAATCAATGGGGGTGAGTTATTTTGACAGAAATTTGCCATCCTTCACTGATCATGTTGTTCTCCAGATAATAAATATTTTAAGTCAGTGCATCGTTTGTAATTTATTACGCAGTATGAAATAATGAAAACAATACAAAAGTCTAGAGATGAAAATACTTAGACTGGTGAGAAAGAAGGTCTATGCAAGTGGTAGAAACTTTCTAGAGCTTTACTATTATAAACTAGTGAAAGAGAAGTACATAGTTATTAAGTAGATCTAGAAATTTTCATTTCTTTGAAAATTATCTCCCTCTGTGTTTTCTTATATGTGTTACATATTTTCTCTAAAAGAAAAACTTAGAAAAATATTTTTATTACAAGTCTGGGATGCAGTTTTATTTCTATTTCATCTCTGTTTCCCTTCAGGTCTAGATAATACATCTCTAAATTCAGATGTTTTTTCTTTCTTTTTTTTTTTTAATGAGGATCAATGTAAAAATTACATTCTTCACAGAATACAGAAATACCAGGGTCCATTAAACTCATTTTCAATAAATTCAAGTTATTTTTTTTTCATGCTAGTGGGTCACCGGCTATTGAAGTCAATGTTGGAGGAACAAAACGGCTTCAGAGATGCTTGGGATGTCAGAGAAGCATGTGCTCTGACCTTGTAGGAGTTTAACGGGGTTTCAAGTAGATCAATACACATCTTAAGGGGCTTCAAACAGATCAATATACATCACAAAGAAAGTCAAGAGGAGTCTAACACAGACTCTAAACCCAATTGCTAGAGTCCCATCCTGGCTCTGCTACTCAGCTTGGAACTTGTGTAAGCCACTTCTCCCCTTTTTAGTTTCCTCCCTTGTAAGATGGATAAGAATTCTACCCATGAGTGTTATGAGGATTATATGAGCTAATCTGTGTAATACACTTCAAACAGCGACTTGCACAGAGTAAGAATTTGTTATGAATGTTTGTTAAATAAATAAAAGAAACTTCTCAGGAAAGATATGAAAGCAGGTGAGGGAGAACTGGGCTCAGGGAATCTCCAGAGGCTTGTCTGAAATGGGGGATTCTGAGATGGGGAAAGTAGAGAAAATAGTCTTGAGAAGATTTTGCGGTCCACACAGTTTAACTTCACTTCACAGAGTGAGACTAAGGCTGTAATTACCTAAGTGAAGTGACCTGTTTCTGTGTGCAGAATGTGCGTAAGAGGGAAGACAGTGAAGCTGAAGGACAGCAGGAGAGAGATCTTGGGAGGCTGCCCTTTACGTTCTTTCTTTTTTTTTTTTTTTTTTTTTAAATTTATTTATTGGGGTGACAATTGTTAATGAAATTACATAATTTCAGGTGTACAATTCCGTATTACACCATCAACAAATCCCATTGTGTGTTCACCACCCAGAGTCAGCTCTCCTTCCATCACCATATATTTGATCCCCCTTACCCTCATCTCCCTCCCCCACCCCCCTTACCCTCTGGTAACCACTAAAATATGTCTGTGTCTATGAGTTCTTGTTCTTTTGTTTCTCATTTGTTTGTCTTGTTTTTGGTTTATATACCACATATCAGTGAAATCATAGGGTTCTCTACTTTTTCTGTCTGACTTATTTCGCTTAGCATTATGTTCTCAAGATCCATCCATGTTGTCAGAAATGTTCCTATATCATCTTTCCTTAACGCTGAATAGTATTCCATTGTGTATATATACCACAACTTCTTTATCCATTCATCTATCGAAGGACATTTTGGTTGTTTCCATGTCTTGGCCACTGTAAACAAAGCTGCAATGAACATTGGAGTACATGTGTCTCTATAGAGAAATGCTTTTATATTTTTGGGGTAGATACCCAGGAGAGCGATTGCTGGGTCATATGGTAATTCTATTCGTAATTTCTTGAGGAACCTCCACACTGCCTTCCATAGCGGCTGCACCAGTCTGCATTCCCACCAACAGTGTATGAGGGTTCCTTTTTCTCCACAGCCTCTCCAACACTTGTTGCTATTTGTCTTGTTGATGATAGCCATTCTGACTGGGGTGAGGTGATATCTCATTGTGGTTTTTATTTGCATTTCTCTGATGATTAGTGATGTTGAGCATTTTTTCATATGTCTATTTGCCATTTCTAAGTCCTCTTTAGAGAAATGTCTCTTTAGGTCCTCTGCCCATTTTTCAATTGGGTTGTTCATTTTTTTGTTGTTGAGTTTCATGAGTTCCTTGTATATTTTGGATATTAGACCCTTATCGGAGGAACTATTTGCAAAAATCTTCTCCCATTCAGTCGGTAGCCTCTTTATTTTGTCGATGGTTTCTTTTGCTGTGCAGAAACTTTTAAGTTTCATATAGTCCCATTTGTTTATTTTATCTTTTACTTCCATTGCCTTTGGAGTCAAATTCATAAAATGCTCTTTGAACCCAAGGTCCATAAGTTTAGTACCTATGTTTTCTTCTATGCAGTTTATTGTGTCAGGTCTTATGCTTAAGTCTTTGACCCATTTTGAATTAATTTTGGTACATGGTGACAGATAACAGTCCAGTTTCATTTTTTTGCACGTGGCTATCCAATTCTGCCAGCACCATTTATTGAAGAGGCTGTCTTTTCTCCATTGTATGTTTTTAGCTTCTTTGTCAAAAATTATCTGTCCATATTTATGTGGTTTTATTTCTGGGTTCTCAATTCTATTCCATTGGTCTATGTGTCTGTTTTTCCGCCAATACCATGCTGTTTTGATTATTGTAGCCCTGTAGTACAAGCTAAAGTCAGGCAGTGTGATACCTCCAGCACTGTTCTTTTTTCTTAAGATTGCTTTGGCTATTCGGGGTCTTTTGTGGTTCCAAACAAATCTGATGATTTTTTGTTCTATTTCTTTAAAAAATGCCATTGGGATTTTGATGGGGATTGCATTAAATCTGTATATTGCTTTGGGTAATATGGCCATTTTAACTATGTTGATTCTTCCAAGCCATGAGCACGGAATGTCCTTCCATTTCTTTGTGTCATCTTCAATTTCTTTCAAAAATGTCTTATAGTTTTCAGCATATAAATCCTTCACATCCTTGGTTAAATTTATTCCTAGGTATTTTATTCTTTTTGCTGCAATTGCAAAGGGAATTGTTTTTTGTATTTCTTTTTCTGAGATTTCATTGTTAGTATATAGGAATGCAATGGACTTTTGTACGTTGATTTTGTAGCCAGCAACTTTACTGTATTCATTGATTGTTTCTAACAGCTTTTTGGTGGAGTCTTTAGGGTTTTCTATATATAGCATCATATCATCTGCAAAGAGTGATATTTTAACTTCTTCATTCCCAATTTGGATGCCTTTTATTTCTTTCTCTTGCCTGATGGCTCTGGCAAGGACTTCCAACACTATGTTGAAAAGCAGAGGTGATAGGGGACAGCCCTGTCGTGTTCCTGAACTTAGAGCAAAGGGCTTCAGTTTTTCACCATTAATTATGAGATTAGCTGAGGGCTTGTCATAGATGGCCTTTATTATGTTGAGGTATTTTCCTTCTATACCTATTTTATTAAGTGTTTTAATCATAAATGGATGTTGTATCTTGTCAAATGCTTTTTCTGCATCAATTGATATAATCATATGATTTTTGTCCTTTATTTTGTTTATGTGATGTATCACATTGATGGATTTGCGAATGTTGAACCATCCTTGTGCCCCAGGGATGAACCCCACTTGGTCATGATGAATAATCTTTTTAATGCATTGTTGTATTCGATTTGCTAAAATTTTGTTTAGGATTTTTGCATCGGTATTCATCAGAGATATAGGTCTGTAGTTTTCTTTTTTTGTGTTGTCCTTACCAGGTTTTGGTATCAGGGTAATGTTGGCCTCATAAAATGAGTTAGGGAGTACTGACTCTTCTTCAATTTTTTGGAAGAGTTTGAGCAGGATTGGTATTAGATCCTGTTTGAAGGTTTGGTAGAATTCACTAGTGAAGCCATCTGGTCCCGGACTTTTGCTTTTGGGAAGGTTTTGGATGACTGATTCAATGTCTTTACTGGTGATCGGTCTGTTTAGGTTTTCCAGTTCTTCATGGTTCAGCCTTGGAAGGCTATATGTTTCTAAGAACTTGTCCATTTCTTCTAGGTTATTAAATTTGGTGGCATATAGTCCTTCATAGTATTCTTGGATGATCCTTTGTATTTCTGTCGTGTCCGTGATAACTTCCCCTTTCTCATTTCTGATTTTGTTAATTAGTGTCTTCTCTCTTTTTATCTTAGTGAGTCTAGCCAAGGGTTTGTCGATTTTATTAATTTTTTCAAAGAACCAGCTCTTTGTCACGTTAATTTTTTCTATTGTCTTTTTGTTCTCTATTTCATTTAGCTCTGCTCTGATTTTTGTTATTTCCTTTCTTCTGCTGACTTTGGGTTTCACTTGTTCTTCTTTTTCTAGTTCTTTGAGGTGTAACATGAGGTTGTTTATTTGGGATTTTTCTTGTTTCTTGAGATAGGCCTGTAATGATATAAATTTCCCTCTTATAACTGCTTTCGCCGCATCCCAAAAATTTTGGTAGGATGTATTTTCATTGTCATTTGTTTCTATGTATCTTTTGATCTCTCCTCTAATTTTTTCTTTGACCCAGTCATTCTTTAAAAGTATGTTGTTTAATCTCCATGTATTTGTGTTTCTTTTTGCTTTCTTTTCGCAGTTGATATCCAATTTCAAAGCCTTGTGATCAGAGAATATGCTTGGTATGATTTCAATCTTCTTAAATTTGCTGAGGCTGCTTTTATGTCCCAATATATGGTCTATCCTTGAGAATGTTCCATGTACACTCGAAAAGAATGTATAGTCTGATGTTTTAGGATGAAGTGCTCTATATATGTCAATGATGTCCATTTCATTTAATGTGTCATTTAGGGCTGCAATTTCGTTATTTATTTTCTGTTTGGATGATCTATCCATAGCTGTCAATGATGTATTTAAGTCCCCTAGTATAATTGTGTTTTGGTCAATTTCTCCCTTTAGTTCTGTTAGTAGTTGCTTGGTGTATTTTGGTGCTCCCTGATTGGGGGCATAAATATTGATGACTGTTATGTCTTCTTGTTGTATAGTCCCCTTTACCATTATGAAATGTCCATCTTTGTCTCTTGTTATCTTTTTCACCCTGAAGTCTGTTTTATCTGATATCATTATGGCTACACCTGATTTTCTCTGGGTACCATTTGCTTGGAGTGCCAATTTCCACCCTTTCACTTTAAGTCTATGCTTGTCCTTGTAGCTGAGATGTGTCTCTTGGAGACAGCATATGGTTGGGTTTAGTTTTTTGATCCAATCTGCTACTCTGTGCCTTTTTATTGGTGAGTTCAGTCCATTTACATTTAGGGTGATTATTGATACGTGAGGATTTCCTGTCATTCTATCTTTAGTTTTCTGGTAAGGCTGTGTCTCCATTGTTTCTTTGCCTTTTTGTTGTTGTCTATTATTTCTGTGTGGTGGTATTCTATGATGTTTCCCTCTGTTTCTTCTTTTATTACAGTATATATTTCAGTTCTGCATTTTTTTTGAGTGGTTACCCTTAAGGTTATGTAAAAGAAAGTATGATATTTAGAGTAGTCCATTTTCTTCAGCACGCTTACTTTCTCCATTCCCATATTCCGGTTCAGGCCTTTACGCTCCCCCTTTTTATGTTTCGGTTGCCACAAATTGTCCCTGTTGATGGTAGTCTAATAGCCTCCTTTAGTATTTCTTGTAGTGCAGGTCTTGTATTAGAAAATTCCCTCAGCTTCTGTATGTCTGGAAAGGTCTTTATTCCTCCTTCATATCTAAAGGATATCTTTGCTGGATATATTATTCTTGGCTCATGATTTCTCTCTTTCAGTAGTTTGAATATTTGGTTCCACTCCCTCCTGGCTTGTAGAGTTTCTGCTGAAAAATCGGATGATAATCTAATGGGCTTTCCTTTGTAGGTTACCGTCTTCTTTTCCCTGGCTGCCTTGAGGATTCTTTCTTTGGAGTTAATTTTAGACAGCTTGAATACAATGTGTCTTGGAGAAGGCCTGTTGGGATTGAGGTAATTAGGTGTTCTATTTGCTTCTTGGATTCGAGGATCCAGTTCTGTCCACAAATTTGGGAAGTTCTCATTGACAATTTCTTTGAGTATATTCTCTGTTCCCTTCTCTCTTTCTTCTCCTTCTGGTATGCCCATTATTCTTATATTGCTCTTTCTGATGGAGTCAGAAAGTTCTTGTAGAGTTCTTTCATTTCTTTTAAGTCTCAAGTCTCTTTCTTCTTCCATCTGTGTAATTTCCAGGTTTCTATCTTCGATGTCACTGATTCTTTCCTCCATCTGGTCAACTCTACTACCTAAGCTGGTTATTTCATTCTTAATTTCTTCTATTGAGTTCTTAATCTCCAGAAATTCCATTTGGTTCTTTTTTAAAATTTCAATCTCTTTCGTAAAATGCTCATGTTGTTCTTTGATTGCGTTTCTGAGTTCATTAAATTGCCTTTCTGTGTTTTCTTGCATCTCTTTGAGGTTTTTCAGAACTGCAATCTTGAATTCTCTATCATTTAAGTCACATATTTCCATATCTCTAAGTTCCTTTTCTGGAGACTTTTCACTTTCTTTTTGAGCTGTCTTGTTGCCTTGGTTATTCATGGCAATTACTGATTTATTATTTCTCTTCCTAGACAACTACAGGAGTGGCTTCTTCAACAGGTTGATAGGAAGAGGTCTCTCTGACACAGTAGTGCTATACTTTCTCTGCAGTTTTCCAGCTTCTCACACAATGGGGGGATTCCCTGGGAGACGGGCCTCTCCTCTGTTAACAGTTCACCTGGGTCATAGGGCGTCACGTCCCTGTGGGGGTGCGGAGAGCTTTTGAAGTTCCAAAGCTCTTTCTGCACCAGATTCAGAGCCCGTATGTTTCAGCAGTTCTGTTTACTCCTGCAGGGATCTGCCCAGATAGGTGGGGCCAGGGGCGGGGTGAGTTGTGAGAGGTGGCCCAGAGCAATGGCGGCGACCACCACCACAGCCGGTCCTGCTTCCACAGCTCCCTCCCCTTTGCCGTAACTAGTTGGGCTGCGAATCTGTTTCTGCGGTCCACAGTTCTCAGAACAGCAAAGATCCTGTCCTTGTGATCTGACACTGCTAGTTTATCGCTTCTAGCACCGGGCAGGTGGGGGTGGGGCGAGCTCTGGGAGGGTAGGGAGGGGCGGCTAGTCTCAGTGCCTAAGGCTTCCGTTCTCCGCTCGGCAGTGAGGGCTTAACCACAGTTTTCAGCCTTCTTCCCTCAGTCTTTTCTCCGAGGTCTGCCGTGAACGTTGGGTTCAGCTGTGCTATATGCTGCCCCCTCAGCCCTGTGGGCCGTAAGCGGAGCCCTAGCAGTCCGAGTCCTTCCCTCTCCCGCAGCTGCGGAAGATCCGGGCGCAGCGGGCTCCGAGCACTGAGCTAGGTCTGTGTCCTGCGCCTGCGCGGCTCCGTCTCCGCACTTCTCCTCTCCCTCCTCCCCCGCTCGCGCGATTCACCCACCTGGAGGTGAATTCAGTAGTGGACCTCTTCGTCTTGCCTGTCTGCTGTGCAGGGAGTCCTTTGTGGAGTTATTGTTGTCCGATTAGTTGTAAATTCCAGGAGAGCTTTACAGAGGCTCACCTCACGCCGCCATTTTGATCCGGAACCTACGTTCTTTCCATCAAATCTCGATTGCTCATGTGTTTTTAAGTCACTCTCAGATGCCTTTCGAAAGTAGGTGAGCTATATATTTGCTAATTTAATAAAGTAAAAATGAAGTCCAGTTAATAAATAGTTAAGTAAGTCAGGCCAGGAGATTCTAGTCAAGCTGAAGAAAAAGTGGATTTAGGGATGTTGAGATAACACTAATATTTAGACTGTACACTGACTAAATGTGGAGGAGGCAGCAGTATCTTGAGGTACTGGGCTCAAGAAAATGTAGGTACAGACTACAGTAATGGTAAATGTATGGAGATTTTGAACAAGTGAAAACAAAGAATGTACTTTTAATTTAAGTAGAGATATTTTCAAAATAATAGGTAACATGGGATTGATGAAGGCAGAGGGAAGAGGAGAGGTGAGAGAGCATGATGAGCTATTTTAATATTATAGTGGCTTTGTCCTCTGCAGCGAACATCAAGAGATGCAGTGACTACAGTCAATCACCTAAAAGAAACCACTGATGGAAATGCTGTCTTAATGGTAACTCCTGGTGGCAGTGAAAGTATGGTTTTAAATTAAATTTGGAAATGTCCTCAAAACTGCTCCTTCCAAGAAAAATGACCCTCTTACGATGTGTCGAGTTCAATGAAACAATGGATGTGAAAGGCTTTGCAAAACATTAAAGCGCTAAATAAATGTTGGTGTTATTGTTGTGTACTGTGTGTTAGAAAACATTCAGTAAGTAGAGATTATTTTTGTGAACTAAATAGTCAAATATGGGCTGCCTGACAGCCCTGTGAGGTAGAGTCATAACTGATGAACGACGGTGCCCAGAAAGAGTTGATTAATGCGTGATTTTAGAGTTGATTAACCTGGAAGAATATACCATTGCTGTAACCCCACAGGGTTTTTTGTTTTGTTTTCTTTCATTTGCCCTGTCTTGCTTAAACTGTTTTTCAGTGAGTTAAAGACATACTTATCAAATTTGATGACAAGATTCTTATGGGGGAAGTAGCTAATAATATACATCAATCTTAGGAAGTACTGCTATATGAATAAATGAAGTTTCAGAAAGGCTAATAACTTGCCCAAGATCATTCATATAATGGTAGATAGTATTATATATGAGTAACTTACTCTTCAGATAGATTAACGGCTTGGTAGAGTGGCAGAGCTGAGATTTGAAACTAGGCAATATGAACCTAGCAAATGTATGCCTAAATCACTTTGCTTTATTATTCATTCATTTACAGCAAGTCCTCGCTTAGTGTTATCAATAGGTTCTGTGACTTTAAGGGGAATGACATATAACAAAACCAAGTTTACCATAGACTAATTGACATAAACGAGAGATAAGTTCCTGCGGCATCACATCAACTTTGTAATGAAAAGATGTTGAATGGAATGACATTATTCAAGGACATGTTGTAGTTAACAAACACAAAGTACTTATACTTACATAGGGATTGATCTGAGCAGTATACAAACGTTATTCACTTTATCCTCATAATAACCTGATAAGGTAGATACTATTATTATTTTTCATTTTATTGTTTAGACACTGAAGCACAGGAAGTTAAGTGACCTGCCCAAGGTCACGTAACTAATAAGTGGATTCAAACACAGGCAGTCTGGTTGGGGAATCCATCCCTCTGACCACCATGTTATTCTACCTCTGCTCCAGGCTACACACCATTTAATACTGTGCCCCGCTTCACACAGACAGATCTGAAGTGATCCTGCCCTCTCCTTTCACCTGGGAACCACAAAGTCTTTGAGGTTACAAAGGAGGCCGTGAGCATTTATGATTTAGTGGATGCTCTTTTGACCTACCTTGGAGCACCCATGCCTGAAGGCATCTTTTCTGATGCCACCAATTTAATCTTAGACTCTTAAATCCTTGTCTGTGGTTCTCAGTGCCAGACAGCATTTCCTCCTGCATAAAATACATCCTCATTCTCATTACATCTCCCCATAAAACTTTCATCAATTTGAAAATTGTAAAATGCATTCCTTTTTATGCAGACATTTAATCTATGGTTAAATGACAATTGAGCAATATATCCTCCTGCATACTCAAATACCATCCCAACTCTGCAATTTGAAAATAAATTGACAATCTTAAAATTGGCATGGGTTTTAAGGGAAGGAAATATTCTCAACCACAGACTTTAGAGGATGTTTAGCTGCAAAATGAACTGTAGGACACACTTTGGCTTGATCAACAGATTCCACTTAAGAGAGGTTTCAGATGGAACTACCAGCTTAGCCAGCCTGATTTGAATGTATCTGTGGGCCAAATGCTGTATTCCTTTCTTATGTGCATGGATGAACCAGAACTTTCAACCCCTCAGCCTCTCAACCTCTCACTTTCAGAAACAGTGAAGTTTAAAACATAAAGGTGTTGTTTTTGCTTCACACCCAAATGTCAGAGCAAGATATTTTGATTTCTCTTGATTGGCTCCAGGTGATGTTAAGTGGAATGCAGAAAATTATCAAAATCAATCTATATTCAGTGGCTCTCTTTGAAATTACAAGATCTGAATCAAATGTAAAATAAAATTATTTTTATTCTAAGTTTTCTTCTAAGATTTTTCATAGCTCTCACTGTACAAAAGACCAAGTAAAATAATATTTTTAATTTTTCCGTCCAGAAAGGTGATTGCTATAGCTTTAATATTTTCCAAAGAAATACAGTATCTCTTAAACAATCTGACTCTTACTTACTGGATTTCTTAAAGATTTAATTACTAACTTTCCAAGGGTTATGAAAATTCCCCACTTCAACTCATCAGCATAGTGACTTACATATTAACAATAAAATGCAGAGCATGAATCATAAAGAATCCAGCTAACACTGAGAACAGTAATACATGACCAACCATAATTGTTAAGAGATACTCAAAATACTGCCCTCAGAGAACTTTCAAGCACTGGGACAGCAAACATCTTGATCAAAATCCAAATCTAGAAAGAAACTGGAATATTCTAGAAAGGAAAACAAAATACAGAGAAATCAAAAATATAATTCTGAAGATGCTCTTTAATATTTTGCTACATGATGTGTGATTGTCAGACCAACACCAGTGACTTTTACCTGGGAGTTTGTCAGAAATGTAGACTCTTAGGCCACACCCAAGGTGCTTGAACCAGAATTTAATTTTCAGCAAGATCTTCACGTGATTCATATGTACATTAAAGCTTGAAAACCATATAAAGTGTTTTTGAGAATGGAATTATGTGAGTATTTGCTGTTTTTAAAAAACAATATCACATACCAAGGAAAAAATGCTCTTCATAAGTTTACAATGGAGCCATCATTTCATATGGGAGAAATCCTCACATTTTACTGCTCTGGAAAGATAATGACTGATACAAAATTATTTTTTTTTTCCTGGAGGAGCAACAGGAGTTATAGGAGAAGAAATCTCACTTATCATTTTCGGTAACAACAAATGCCAGCTTGACCTGCATTGTTATTTCTGACACAGCACCTTGCATTTCTTGTCACGTTACGCTGGTGGATTCTTTTCCTTCCTTTTTTATTTTTGGGTCACAGAAGGAAACTGACCTAGAGGTTGCCGCAGGCATTTGGAAATATGGTCTTCCTTGTCTGTTCTATTCGATCTGAGGTATCTGCTGCAGCAGTGCTCACTTGGGTGATTTTAAGAGCTTATCAGTGATGAGACTATTGAGATACCCAAGCCATCAGGCAAGCACCTCTCCCATGACATGATAACTTGTGGTAATAATAATATGAAGCTGTGATAAGAGATGTGGGAAAAATAGAAATCAGAGTGGTGCCCTGAAGGGGGGAGGTGAAGAAGGAGGGACTAAGTGAGGAGAGCGGTATTCCTAAGTCACGTGGAAGGATGTGGAACAAACAGATCTTTCTTTGGCAGCACTAGTTGTGGAGAGGAAATGGCCATCACTCACTCCCTGTTCCTTCTCTGCTGCCTGACAGCATGGACAGCACCTGCTGCCACACATTTCTTGATCTATCATCTTGCAGAGGGTTTATTCTGAATTTACTAGGAAAGGAGAAGTGGCTGTTAGACACAAAGACCACATTATACTTTTAATGGTTCACATGAGCTAGAGGAGTAGAGGAGTGCAGTTGGCTTTTTAACCTAGGAACCATTTTAGTAGTGAATAGAAAGAACTGGAATCCCAGAAGCCCTGGGTGAGGAAGTCCACTGCAGCAGCAACATTAATGCTATCAGTCAAATTAGCTGGAATGCCATTGCTTGGAGAGGTTGATGTTATAGCTGGGACCTCTGAGTAATCCCAGCTAATTTTGCTATTCATACGTTTTGAAGGATAGGATTGTCTGCCAGGGTCAAAATGAACTTGCACAGTAGAGCTAAATTTTTTGTAAATGCAGAGGAGAAAATGTGGCCAATTTAGACTAGGAATGAGCACCCTATAAGCTCTGTTTCAACCTTTGCTTGCCCCAACTATATTCACATTCACAATGTACTCCTCAAGCATGCCGCCATCATCTTCTTTGTGCTATTGCTATGGTCTTCTAATTGGTCTCTTGGATTCCATCCTTACCATCCCCTGTCTATCGTCCACACAGCTGCCATAGTACTCATCCCCAAAGGTAATGTGAGTCACGTCACTCCTTAGCTTTAAACCCTCCAGTGTCTTCTCATCCCACCCAGAGGAAAATATGAAGTCCTAACTCAGGTAGACAAGCCCTGAGGACGTGACCAGCTACCACCCATACGCTGTGTCATTTCTCTGACATCCCCTCCTTCACCATTGCCCAGCCATCCTGGCCTTCTCTGTCTTCAACCACACACTACACTAGATGTGTCTCGCCTCAGGGTCTCTGCCTGGGTTCTAATTCCCTGAATAGACCCTTAACTTAACCTTCACTTTAGGTTTCTGCTGAAGAGTTATCAGAGAAATTCCCCCCAAACATCTTTTATAACCACTGCTATCCAATACTTCTATATTTTGAAAACATTTCCTGAATTATATAGTTTTTCAATATATATCTTCCCCAACAAGGAAATAACTGTGTGAGCAGAAATTCTGTTTTGTTCACTACTGTCTCCACAGTGACCTGATAAGTGCTAGAAATATACCAAGACAAATGCTCAGTTAATGTGTGTGAACAGATGATTTTCAATGCTTGTTTGCACACCTGGTACTTTGATCATTTCTCACTCTATTTGGATCAAAAACACTTTTCTACTTTCCTGCTTTTGTATTTTCAGGTTTCCTCCTGTGCCTGGGGTGCACTTCTACTTCCCCATGTCAGCATATTCAAGTCTTATCTTTCTTCAAGTCTCATCTCCTCCAGGAAACCTTGTTCTGTTCTCAGAGCGACCCCGTCTCTCCTCTGACCCCCCAGCACTGAGCATGTCCCTCTTGTGTCTCATGCCTCTCTGATTTGTGTTAGAATGATTCATCATCATGGACTGGAAGCTTTAAAGTGTGGGCCATGTCTGTTTATCTTTACCCCTCATTCCCCACAAACTCTACTTGTTGCTTTGTATGTAGAAGATGCTCAATGCACATTTGGTTAATAAATATTGCTGAATAGACTTACTTTACTGTCCCAATGTTGATTTGGTGGTGTGGTACCTGGATAAGTAGTGGTAGCATAATCCTGTGGTTTCCTTTTTTCCAAAATCTGCCTTTGATGACTATTTCGTTTGGTGTTGTTCGTGTTAGGAGAGTAGAAATAATTTTGCTCTTGGGTATGGTCATTTTACTTTATGTTAATAAGTGCTGAAAGAGAAACTTTCATACAAAACACAAAATACTTATTAATCAGAAAATTAGTTGTGCTGCTCAGCTGTCTCATTTCCAGGTCAAATGTGTAACTGGGGAAAAGTTTCTGTCACAGAGAATTCTGTTACCATCTTTCACCACCTGAAAAATCCTTCTCCACCTTTCTGATGAAATCCTTCCCTATATCCTGGGCTAAGGAGAGAGAATTATGAGCAAAAAGTAGCTACGCTTAGAAAGACACTTGTTTAAAAATCTGATTTTTCTTAGCATGGAAGTTTCAACTCCAAGTTCTCAAGATTCTGGATCAGAAGTTTACAGTGTACTTTTTTCGTGTATCAGCTGGTCTAATTGGGCAAGTTTTGCTGTGGCGACATTAGGACTCACTAGGCTTTCTCTTATCAGTGATGTAAGCTGTGAGATTTCAACTAAGCAGAGGATTTAGGTTCTAAATGAGAAATATAGATTCACATTTCACATAATGAAATAATGGACTTCAGTATTACCTTTCTAGTGACAAAACCAGGAACTTAAATCCATTGCAGGGTTGCTTGTTTAATCAATAAATAAACGAGAGACACCAAAGATTTATTTCTTCTGTTGCAACAAACACCATCATTTTTCTTAATTATCCTTAGGTTTGCCTCTCCTGCTTTCAGATTCTATGCAAGTAAAAAGCTTCTCCACACTAAGGAAGGGACATAAGAGCTCTTGTTGTGTTTTCTCTCTCATACACACAGAGAGTTTTGTCCTTTCTGTGACAATACTTGCATTTCTTAATTAAAACCTAATAAAGTGAAAGGTTTTTCAAGGTTGTCTAGGCTACCTGAAAGGCCAGAGATTCCAGCTGAGGAAGACAAAGATCAAAGCAGCTGTAGGAGAAAAAACAAATAGTTCGAACTTTGGATCCACAGATGGTTATGCCTGCCAACTGTTATGAGCCAATGAATATCTGGCCTATCATTTGTCATATTTATTGCAGTACATAATGCTGTAATTTCTCATGGCATGGTTATTTATCTTGCTGTGTTCTCTGAACAGCTAAAATTGCGACCACGTTAGAGCATTCGTATACCTTTTGGGTTTCATCTTTAAAAAGCAGCTGTGCAAATTAGCACAAGCGTCTCTATCTAAGGACTGGGGTTATGAGCGTTGCAAAAGCAACTGATTGGCAGATCATGGAAAAATCTGACAATTGAAAGTATGCTCCCTGTCCTGCTCTTGTGTTTAGCAGAAGCTCTCCATTGCGGTTCACTCCTTCTCAGGGGTGCCAGGCTGGTTTCCTGAAGTGGTGGCTACTAGAGTGGTGAGCACCGTATCTGGAAGCCTCTCCGGAATGTGCAGAGCCCTCCAATCTTGCAGTAAGGAAACGGGCTGTTGCAGTAAGGAAAGGGGAAGGTTGAGAGTGGGAGGAAGAAGACATGAGGTACTCAGTCATTGATTTCTGACAGCCGTCTGGGGGCACCATGACTTCAAAAGAAGCAGCAGGAACACCTGTCTCTACTGGCACCTCCACTACTGGCAGTGGTGAGGCAGTGAATAGAAGCCACATGATGCCTGGTGACAGAAGGTGTGACATACAGGTGGGCAGAGAGAGACTTCAGGGTACTGTTGCTTACCTGCCATATCTCAGCATCCATGATGAATCATTGGGTCCAAATGGGGCTTGGAGTGGGGGCAAATTATAGTGCACATTGGAGCCTCCATGAATGGCAGAGGTGAAAACGTAGGTGCCGCTTATCCATTCAGGATTAGTTGCATTATTTCAACAGGGCTATTGGCCACTCAGCCCCCTGCAGAGCATATCAAACCTCACTTTAGCCATTGGTTTTTCTCACAATGGCTTCAATCAGAAATGTTAACAATGATTATTCCTAAGAGTACTGAGACCTCTCTCCTCTTCCTTCATGGTTGTAAAGTGGCTCTACAGTGTTCAGTAGAAGAGAAGAGAGGCAATGATGTCCCTCTTATTACTATTAGGGCTAACATTAGAAGGCTAAAAGTTAAGATGCCAAAATCCTTAACCCCTGCCTTGAACACTTGAGTTTCTTCTCTTACCACCTTTCAGTTCCTGATGTTTCCTTCTGCCACAGGACTCAGTACAGCCAATACTCCATTAGGCCAGGTAACTCAGGAGAAAATAGGAGACTTTAAAAATACAATTCTGAAAATATACTTCTGAAATAGACCTTTCCTCATGAAGAAACAAAGAGTGGTATCTGTGGAGGCTCTAAGTTTGGCGGAGGTCCAACCATTTGGGTTTACAAGGCTGTGCTGAAAGAAAAGAAGAATGAGTAAATGACCTAACACAACGTGAAATACACACAGGAACCTTCACGAAGAGAGTCCGAAAGGTTAAGACTCAGAAAGAACAGAGACTTGTGGAAAATGACAAAGAGGACAAGAGGCTGTTAAAGTTATCACCAGCACTTAGTGTTTGGGGAGCTGGTGCCAGGTCAATGAACAATACCAAAATAGCCCATTCTTTCAAGTCCTTTTTAAAATCTGTCTCCTAAGTTTGCAGAATGCTTTCCAGCCTCGGAAGGGAAGAACAGCTGGTAAAAGAACTAGAAGGCCAAGATAGGGATGAAAAACATCAAAGAGCGCTGTTCAGATTTTCAGGTCTAGATACCTATGTCTACTTCCTATGGAGACATCAATCACTGTGTGACAGCACTTGAGGGAGCAGAGACAGAGGGGGAAACGCTAGCAGCCTGAAACTGGGTAAATGTCTCCATTTTTAAGAAGGGAGGGTGTATTATTAAGCAAATGATTTACATACATTTGAAAAGGGAAGCAAAGCTGGGAATGAGTGCCACCATGACAGAGCTAAGGGAGTCTAGTGGCAAAGACAAACTGCATTGGTTAAATGTGTTAATGAGAGCAACATGGTAGGTAACATGCACAAACTTCAGTATGGGCAATCTATGCATAAAGAACAAAAATCCTTAACACAAGGCACTGACTGTTGTTTTAGGCCTTGGTGATAGATGAGAGGAGCGATTGTGGTTCTCCTGAAATGCTTCCATGCTGGCCTCTCCTACCCTGTGAAATACAGCAAGCTTTTAGAAGTACCTTTCTAGGATAGATACCTTTCTCCTCTTTGTCCTTCCCTTTCAGCATTTCCCACAACCTAACTTGAACTGATAAATTTAGTGTAATGGTTATTTATATTGGGAAGACAATTGAGAAGAAGTTATGAAAGGTGTGGTTAGCAAGTGTTATTTGAAAGGGTAGCTGAGAGAGAATTTGATAAATGTTTGCTTCTTGGTCACCTTGGGCAAGCTAATGGCTCTGATTCTTGGTTTTCTCATCTCAGAAACAGGAGTAATAATTAGGTGGCAATCAGTGCTCTCTCCTCTTTCTCCAGATTCCCTGCCCTCTACCTTTTCTTCTCTGGTCTCTTCTTAGACTTTCCATTCATTTTATTTGTGACTTATTATATAGTATCTTATCAGGTTCACAGGATTTTGTTTCTTGACCACGCTACATAAATAGCTACCTCTCTTAAAGCCCTGAAATATGACAAGAAATGAAAAGAAAGCAGAAATTTAATCAGAGCATGTTAGGTCTAATTGTCTGTTGTTTATAGTGTTGTAAATAATCTCGCGGTGTCCTCCTGCTTGCTGTATTTCCTCATAGCAGCTTTCATCCCACATGGTGTAATTGAAAGACACTGACTGAAAGGGGATGCAGGTTCTAGCAGGAGCTTTGCCACTAATTAGCAATGTGACTTTGGACAAATCTTTTTACGTCCTGGCTCTGTTTCCTCATCAGCACAGTAAATGTGTTGACCTATATTATCTCGCAGGTCCTTTCCAACTCCAGAATTTTAAAAGGTCCATGATTTCAAGCCAAAAACTATATTATGGAATGAAGTGACAGCATGCATAAGTGCAAGTTGATTAGGGAAATGGCATAGAATTTATCTCTTAAATCGGCTTTCACAATAATAAATTACAGAGTAAAGATACAGAGAAGAGAGATACATTTTATGTAAGTGTTCAAGGAAGCATAGCTTATTTCAAACAATGGTTTCTGAAAATAACCTTTCATTCTTTGTCCTTATATTTTTCCTAATGGATGGCATAAAATGGACACTCAGCCTGAATAGTGGCTTTCATTCAATTTGAAGTCACCCCATCATGTTGTGTACTGCTGCTTTCCACGTTAGCTGACATTGCAGGATGTAGCACAATGCAGAGTGAAAAGTTAGAGATCTGACATGGCATGTCGGAAACAATGCTTGCTTTTTGCAGATTAGTTATCATTTAAAGGCTGGTATTTAGAACCATCTTTAGATAATTCAATAGCTCTGCGTCACTGGTAGGGAGGATGTCAACCTGAGTTAATTTCTTTTGCTTATCAGATATGATGGGACAAGACGACATTAAAACGGTTGAAAGAAACCATTGAGAATGCATATTTTAAAAAATCAAGCAAATCTTTAAGGAGCTTAGGAGTTGCTTGAATTGATTTACTGCAACAATGGAATTGAAAGGAAAAATGATAATTGTCACAACCTGTTGTCCAGGATAAACCCAGATAGTTCCCATTGTTATCCTTTGTCTGGATACATCACAGCCTCCTGTGACATCACAGTCTTCTAATTTTGATTGAATTCAAATCTTCTGAAGGGAAAAGTGTTTCAAAGTGACTAGGACTTCTTTTATTCGATCTCTGGGGTGACTCAGGCTCATTAATCTGTAGATACAATGGAGTCACATTATCAGTAATGTCCCCAATTTTATAGGCTCTTGAAATGGTAATTCCAAGGATTCCCACATGTGCCTGTGAGACGCCCAGACATCATATGGCAGCTCTGCCCTTGAGTCAGGCACTGCAGCCCCCTGATGGGTACACAAGGGACAAGACAGAGCTCTCTCTCAGTGGCCAAACCTCAGGAAGGTCAGCAGCAAAGTAGGGGATGAGACCTCTCTCCCACTTTTTGTTGAAATCTTTTAAAGTGTACAAACATGGCACTGCTGGCGCCTCTATAGTTATGGAGTTTTTTGAAATAAAACATTGAGTTTTTACCTGGAGCCCTCTCTCTTCGTCAATGCCAGACGAGCATCCAGAGGGAGGGAATAGAAAGATGTGAGTGCCAGTGCCTGGGTTCTCTTTTCAGCAACCAAGTCATTGTTTTGGGGTCATTTTTATTCTCTCTGGATAACTTTCTCTGGAAAGTTCTTCATTCCCTGAAGCAAATAAACTTCTGTCAGGTCCTCCTTACCAGTTTGCTTGAGAGGTCCAAACAGAATTTTCTGAAATATGGTAGTAGCACAGTCTCAAGTTGGGATCCCTGACACAGTTCTTTCAGTAAGCATTTCCCGAGCATTTTTTTATGTGAGAAAGGCTTTCTTGCTCCTTTATTCCCTCCTTCTCTAAGAAAAAAATTTTTTTGAAAGATTAGTTTGTATTGAAGAATTGACACTTAATACTCCTTTTAACTGAGACCATGAAGCCATTTTCCAATAAAACACAATTAGAGAAGGGGTGTACTTTTAGAACAAGGTTTTCTCCAGCCAATGCCTTTGCATATATAGAAGGTTGTTATTAAACAACTTTGATTTAACTAGCTAATCAGACATCTTTGCAGGGAATAGAAATAATTAGAAAAGTGCAGAAGTACTCATACTCTTTAGAACAAGCCAATAATGGGTAATGTATATATCTAACTTTTCCTTAACATTTTGAGTGGACCTATGTCTAGACTGGGAAACCATGTTTTGGTTGGTTTAGAATTGTCCAGCATTTTTATTTATGTTTATCTTAGAATCTGAACACTATTGTTGTGACTTATTTTTCATATATATTCTGGTGCAAAATTTTAGTGCATTGCATAATATTACATTTTACATGAATGAAGTGTGAGATAATATTTACTCTTGCATGTATGTTGCTATTAAAGTTACCTGCATTTAAAAAGAGCTTTGTACACATATCCTTTCATAAATTGCATGTAAGCATTAATAGGCTACAATGTTGATTTAGACATGACTAGGCACTGACATATTTTAAATAATTGCTCATATAGCATTCTGAATCACAACAAAGAATGCCTCTTGTCTAATTGTGTCCTGCAATATATGGTAATTCCTAATATGAATGGCAAAATATTACTACTCTTCATGTTCGGAAATGATAATACTGGCAGAAATATGTCGGGTTGTATCTACCAGATCAATATGTGAGCAACAGTTCACTGAACACCCAGTGGAAAATACTGTGGTCACTGTTGGCACAGTTTTATATTGTTTGTAGCTTTGTCTTAAAGTTGGGGTTCTATATACAAATCAAGAAATAGTTTAAATGATATATGTGTACATGCGACACCTGGATCTTTCATCTCATTGGACCTTTCTTCAAAAGGATGTGCTTCCTCTGATTGTTGTAGAGCTGTGTGATTGACTTAAAGTGTGCTTCTCTCTTTGTTTCTTTCTCTATTCGATTTCTGCTTGGGTTCATCTGTTGTCTCCCAAAACATCTGACTTAGTCAAGTTGTATTGGATAGCATTGCCTTTCTATAACCCAGGTCCATGATTTTGGCAATATCTACTGTGATATAGTATTAACATACACTATGCACATTCTATAAGCAGGCACTGATCTGTGTTCTGGCGATACCGATATGAATGAGCCCCTCTTTACAGCTCAGTGAGGGTGTTAGAAGAAAGTCTCTGTCAATTTTGCTTGCCCAGTCTGCATTCTCCAATCTCCGTCTTTTTTGGCCCTATTTTTGTGTTGGGGAAGTACTTCTCCTCATGGATATAGCCATGTTAAAATTGTCAATCAAGACCAAGGGAGGGGCCCCAGCCCAAGATATGCCATTGAGACTTTCAGGGAAAAAGAATCTTGAGTAGAGGGAATGAAAGCGTGGAAATGGTTCTAGGCCATTTACCCGAATGCCGGTACCCTGTGACATCAATCATTTGTTCCTGCTAACATATCTTATGTTGCTCTCTGTTCTTAGTCAAACTTGGTTATTCAGCTTTTCCTTCCACTCCACCAACTATCACCTAATTATTCCAATAATTTCCTTTCTAGATTAAATAGGCAACAGTTTCTTCTTGCTGCTTTCTGACAAAAAAAGTACAACCCATCGAGAGACTGGTGAAATATCATAATTCAGAACAATAAACTCTCCAGAAAAGGTAATAAAAAGTATCTGTTTGACTTTTAAGACATGTTTTTAAGTTTGGCGTGGAAATAACATGTATGATAATTATAGTAGGTTCAGGTTTCCCAGCTCCCAGCACTTAGTTTTTGAACTAGTAGCCTCAGTACAACAAAGTCTTGCTTATTGGATATCTTATTTTAGTGTTTATTTTGCCAATATGTAGTGAATGATATGGTGTCATAAAAATTGAGTTTAACTTTTATAGTATTTTGTGGTAGCAGCAAACAAGTAAAAAAGTATAGGTAGTAAATAATTATACTTCATGAGCAACTAACGTTTATTTTAAAGTCTCTCTAAATTATGCATAAATTATGCAAACACTTTAAAACTTTGTAAATGGAAATGGCCTTTTATAGAACATCTGAGAAACCCCTCAGGATTTGAGAATGGAAAATATTGTCATGGATAACCAACAAAAACAGGCCACACAGAAACATACACATTTTGACCTCAGTGAAGTTAGAAGGCTATCTTTACAAGTCTTGTCAATTATGCTAAAAAAAAAAAAAAAAAGTTTTACTGTGGAAAAATTTTAAATGCACAGATAAATAGAAAGAATATTATTGTGAACCCTGATGTATTTATTACTTTGCTTCAACAAACATTAACTTACAGCCAAATTTATTTTTGTATCCCCATTAAAGTAAGGGAGTACCCCTCTCCGATTATTTTGGAGCAATCCCAGACTTCCTATCACTTCATCTGTAAATATTCCAGAATGTAGATATAAAACAAGAATTTTCTATTTCTGTCTCTTAAACACACCACAATATAATGATCACATATAAAAAAAGTTAACAATCATTCCTCTGTATCATCAAGAAGCAGTCAGTATCGTTATTTCCTGCTGTCTGTTTATTAATGGGAGAGGCCTTAGGATCTCCAGGTCACATCCTTCCAGCTCCTCAATTTCGGCTTCACAGTTTCATATGAGCTCAGGCTCCTTCCCACTTGGCAGTGTCTCACTCTAAGCATGAATTCCATATCTCTCTGCACAAAGGAGACAGCATATCATTGGGTGTACAATGCATCCTAAAAGTGGGAGTCATAAAAGCTGGGGGGATACACTGGTCTAGTAGGGAACAGGAGCCTGTGGAGTGGGGTTCAACCTCCTGTCCTGTCAGAAGACAATTCTTGTCAGCCTGGCATGTTTCTCAGAGGTCCAGGCAGAATCAGCCTCTGCACTTAGGCAACCTCCCTAAAACACCTTTATGTTGGCTTTTTCTCCTTCCTGGGAACACTCTTCCTGGTCTCACAATTCTATTTCCTGGAGTTACAGCTTTTGGGGATGCAGACTGTGATACCCTAATAACATTGCCATGTATTAATGGGTCTCTTAATTCTCTTTTTAAAAATTGTTATAAAACACACATAACATAAAGTTTGCCATCTGAACCCCTTTTAAGTGTACAGTTCAGTAGTATTAAGTACATTCACATTGTGCAACCATCCACCTCCAAAACTCTTTTCATCTGGCATAACTGAGACTCTGTATAAATGTATAGCAATAATTCCCATTCCTCCCTCTTCCCGGCCGTGGCAACCAGAATTCTACTTTATATCTCTGTGAATTTGACTCCTCTAGGTACCTTAGATCATACAATATTTGATGATCTGGTTTATTAAACTTTGCAAAATGTACTCAAGTTTCATTCATATTAGATAGTATGTGCTAGAACTCCCTTGTTTTTTAAGACTGAATACTATTCCACTGTATATATGTACCACATTTTGTTTATTCATTCATCTACTGATGGACATTGGAATTGCCTCTACCTGTTGGGTCTTGTGAGTAATGCTGCTATGAATATGGGTATACAAATAATCTCTTTGAGATCTTGCCTCCAGTTCTTTTAGGTATGTGCCCCAATGTAGATTTGCTGGATAATATAGTAATTTCATTTTACAGTCTTATCAACAATGCATAAGGTTCCAATTTCTCCACATCCTTACCATCTTATTTTCTATTTTTTTTATTTAGCCATACTAATAAGTATGCTTTATTGTCTTCTAATCAATAACATTCTTGTCCATCTTTCTGTCTCTATCTCTGTCTTCTTCCTTCTCTTTTTTATTTTACTTTTTGTATTAGTTTCAGGTGTACAAAGCAAAGTCATAGTTACTGTATTTCCTCGAAAATCTTATATTAATTTATGCTCCAAAAAACACATCAGGGGTTATTTTCAGGGAAGTCTTATTTTTTCATGTACAACAACCTACATTTATTCATGTACAACAGTCTACATTTATTCATGTACAAAAATCTACATTTACTCAAATACAGTCATGTCATCTTCTTCTGGAACATCATCATAACTTTCCAAACCCTGAATTCCGGCTTGAATTTTTTGCGACTCCATTTCCTATAGAACCATTGGCCCCAATCTCTCATGTCCAGCAATAGAGCTCTCCTTAAATGAACACTTCTTGTCCATGTGTCCTGCTCGTAGTGCATTGGCAACACAGCTGTCAGTGATTTTATCTCATGAATTCTTCATCCAAGTCACAACCTCTTGCAGGTGAGGCTTCACAAAGTTTCCACACTGATTTCTCTCCATTCTATTTTCAATGTAGTCATTGATTTCCATGTGCAAATAGTTCTTGAATGGATTGTTTATTGCAATATCAAGAGTCCGGAGATAGGCAGTCATTCCTGCAGGAATCATTATTTCATCTATTTTTTTCTCTGCAAGGAAGTTCTTCATGTCTTTAGCGCGGTGAGTATTGGCTGAATCCCACACTAGCAGACCTCTTTGGCCACCTCGCAAAACAAGTGGCAGCATTAAATCTGCCACTTTACATTAAATCGACCCACTTTTTTGTAACTGCTGGTGTGCACCAGGCTTTTTCGGTTGCAAGAAGATAAATGGCCTGAAACACGTGCAGCCTTATCTTTCTTGCCCTTAGTGATGATTAGAGGTGGGGCTTTCTTTCCTTCCAGATGAATTTCCAAAATACAGATAACATTCACACTTTCGTAACTGATGGAGGGAATATAGATTGATAAGGAACCCCTCTGATCAATTGTCATTTGAGACCCATGGCCCATAAACACTGCAGATTCATCCATAGCAATCGTTTTGGAGAACTGGTATTTAGAAAAGTCAATGCCATCAACAAAGGACTTGAACGCAAGTGCACATTTAGTAATATCAGTATCTTCCAGCTAGAACAGTGCTGTCGATCTTAGAGACAGTTCATATCGCTGAAGGAAGCCATCCAGCCAGTGTTGTGATGTTTTGAATTCTTCTGGGGATATTTCTAACTGTGGTGCCATTGCAGGGGCAAATGCTTGAATATCAGTCCTGTGCACAACCAAAGCCTTTGCTCTCCTGTCCGCAATCCATTCACAGATGATGTCTTCCAGCTCAGGAAATAATGGTTGCTGACCTGATCCACGTTTGTGCTTCTTAGCATTTCCCTCGTCCACCTATTGACTGAGGTTATTGTACTCTACTCGCCATTTTTGGACCAGTTGGAGATCCAGCTTCTTCTCTTTGCAGAAAGCTGTAAGATTCTTGCCCCGGGAGTCCTCCACGATTCCTTTCTTGTACTCGGCAGAATAACTCTTTTTTTTTTATCACTTATCTTGTCTGGGGGTCAAAATATTATTTCCTTTAAATCTATCATTAAGTGTTAATTGAAGACTTATGAAAGAGGAGTGACAACAAAAATGATGACAGTTAAGAATGATGGTCCACACAAAAGCAACGAAAAATTGCAGGCACCAAAATTCAGAAAATGTTTTTTTATTTCACACGAGTGCATTAAGTACGTTCATTACAATACACGACTTATTGAATTATGAAGATTCATATTAGACACAACCACATCGTTCATTATCAAGTGTGCATGTTATTCGTGCGTTGTGTCTGTACTCTGGTCATTCGGCAATAAGTCTCGAGTTCATCTGTTTACATAGGCATTTACCTCTCGTCCAAAGGCACCCACTTGGGTATTTACAAATATTAAATTATAATTTATGTTATCATTTATTTTAAGTATTAATGTCAGTAATATTATTTACTTATATTTAATTATATATTAAAATTATTATTTTACAATTCAATGTGTCTGTTGTGTGTTGCAACAAGTGTACTAAATGTGTCCGTCTGGCTGATGATCTTAACTGGGGCTTATTTTTGGGGTAGGACTTATATTACGAGCATCCTGAAAAATCATGGTAGGGCTTATTTTCCTGTTAGGTCTTCTTTTCAGGGAAATGTGGTAGACATTTAAACCCCTCATAAAGTGATAACCCACCCCCAAAGCTACTACCCTCCTCACATCTTATATACCTGTTACAAACCATTGACTATCTTCCCTATGTTGTCCTCCACATCCCGTGACTATATATACCTATATATTTAGTTATAGTTGACACTCAATATTATTCTACTTCAGCTCTTCAGGTGTATAGCGCATTGGTCAGGCATCTACACAGTCTATGACATGATCCCCCTGATAAGTCCAATGCCCATCTGGCACCTCAGATGATCTTTATCACATTGTTGATTATTGATTATATTCCCCATACTGTATTAACTATCAATTTATATTTTTCTATCTTAATGCCTTCACTCTTTTCACCCTGACTCCAACCCCATTCCCACCTATCACCCTGATAGATTTAGTACCTACCTGGCACCATACCTACTTATTACGATATTGTTGACTATATTCCTTATGCTATAACATCCCTATGACTACTGTATAACATGCAGTTATTCCTTCCCCTTTCACCCATCCTTAACTCCACTCTTATCTTAAAGAAGTCCCTCTAAGAGTCCTTGTAATACTGGTTTGGTGGTGATGAACTCCTTCAGCTTTTTCTTATCTGGGAAGCTCTTTACTGTCCTTCAATTCTAAATGACAACCTTGCTGGGTAGAGCAACCTTGGTTGTATGTCGTTTGAATATTTCCTGACAATCTCTTCTGTCCTGCAAAGTTTCTGTTGAGAAATCAGCTGACAGTCCCTTGTAGGTAACTAACTGCTTTTCTCTTGCTGCTTTCAAGATTCTCTCTTTGTATTTAACCTTTGGCATTTTAATTATGATGTGTCTTGGTGTTGGCCTCTTTGGGTTTATCTTGTTTGGGACTCTGTGCTCCCTGGGCTAATATGTCCATTTCCTTCACCAGGTGAGGGAAGTTTTCTGTCATTATTTCTTCCAATAGGTTTTCAATTCCTTGTTCTCTCTATTCTCCTTCTGGTACCCCTATAATGCAAATGTTGGTATACTTAGTATTATCCCGGAAGCCCCTTAAACTCTCTTCAATTTTTTGGATTCTTTCTTCTGCTCTGGTTGGGTGTTTTCTGCTACCTTATCTTCTACATCACTGGCTGGATCCTCTGCTTCATCTAATCTACTGTTGATTTCCTGTAATATATTCTTCATTTCCATTATTTTATCTTTTATTTCTGACTTTTTTTATGGTTTCCATCTTCATTTTTGTGAGATCATTGAGCATTCTTATAACCAGTGTTTGGAGCTTTGCACTCTGCATTTGATAGATTGCTTATCTCTGTTTCACTTAGTTTTTTTCTGGAGCTTTTTTCTGTTCTTTCATTTGGGACATGTTTCTTTGTCTCCCCATTTTGGCTGCCTCCCTGTGTTTGTTCCTATGTATTAGGTAGGGCTGCTATGTCTTCACTTTTTAGTAGAGTGGCCTTATGTAGTAGGTGTGCTGTGGGGTTCAGTGGCGCAGTCTTTCTGGTCACCTGAGCCATGTGCTCTGGGAGCATCCCTTGTGTGGGTTGTGTGTGCCCTCCTCTTGTGGTTGAGCCTTGATTGATAATTGGACATCAATGTGAGGGCTGACCCTTGGGCTCACTGATTGTAAGGACTGGCCTTGACTACAGTGAAAGGGTTGCTGTGCAGGAGCTGATCCTACAGAGCAGAATCTGCCTCAACAGGACTCTGGTGCCTGCCCAATCCTCCCCTTGGGTGTGTCCTACTTGGAGATGGCTAGGTGATGCTCCAGCTTGTTTTGAAGCTGGCCACTGGGGGCACCAGCCCTAGGACCACCTTGGAGGGGATCTGCTGTAGATCTACTTCAGCCATAGCCTGTGTCCCACCTATGGCCACCTAGCGGGAGCCAGAAAGAAATCTGCAGATGTCTGCCACCCGTGCTGTGCTTGGAAGCACCTTTGAGAAGCCAAGTCATTAGCGAAGGCCAGCTACTACTAATGCTGGTTTAGGGCTGCTCAGCCAGAGGTACAGGACATGCTCAAGCTAGATGCTGCTTGTCTGGGTTCCATGAACCTTTAGAGACCCTAGGAATGTGCAGTTTGAGCCAACACAAGAGGTCTGCATGAGAAAGACACTAAAAGCAGCCTGGGTGTGCCCGAAAGTTGGGCTGAGCCAGATCTCAAATGGCCAGTGAATGGTGAAGGAATAGAGGAGACTCAGAAATGGTGGCTACCTGTGTTTGTGTGCTGGGAAGGGGGAGGACTCAACAAAGAAACAATGGCCTCTGCAAGCTCCTCCATCCAGGTGGAAGCTATCTCTCCAGTCCCCATCCCAAGCCAGACAAGTCAATTCCCCACCATTTGTCCCTGCCATGTTTCCAGGTGCTGCTCCAGTGCTAGAGCTCAGAGCAAATGATTCCACTGGTGGGTAAGTCCATGTGCAGGCCCTTTAAGTGGAGCACCTGGGAGTGCAGCCGTACTGTCTCACTCAGTCACAATCTCTACTGTTTTTCACAACCAAAAATTATGGGGAATTCTCTCCCCAACACTGGCACTTTGGGCTGGGGTGGGGCTGGTATCTCTCACTCCTTTAGGTGATTGGGGGGGGCAACCCCCACAGCTGAAATAGGCTTCCCGATCTTTAATGATCTCACATAGGTGTGGGACAAGCCCGTTCTGTGTCTCTGCCCCTCCTACCAGTCTGGAGGTGACTTCTTCTGCACGTCCTTTGTTGAAAGGCTTCAGTTCAGTGTGATTTTAGGCAATTCTCAATAATTATTGTTTTGTAGATTAGTTGTAATTTTGCTGTGGTTGTGAGAGAAGGTAAACACAGAGTTTACCTACTGCATCTTGGTTCTCCTATCCCCTTTGCTTTTTTTTAAAGAAACAAGATGGTCCAGTTTTCCCATAATCAGTGTGTCGTGCAGGGGACCCTGCTAGCTGCGCCATTTGTCATGTGGGGCATTCGGCGGAGTCTCTGGTCCTGCTCCCCACATAAGAATGCAGGACATGGTAAGGACAAAATGGAACACCCACGGAGCCATAGGTAGAGAAATCATACCACTATATTCTTGCTGGCATCTGCATTGGAGACACAGGAAGCAGGAGTCACACTATCCGCAACACTCACTGCTCTGCTTGCAGGCTCAGCCACCATCTTCTTGCTAGCCACCATTTTTCTGCCAGCATAGCCTCGGCAGTTATATTAGTGGCCAATGGCTCACTGGTTACAGCTGACGGCCAACTAGCCACAGCTGATGGCCACCCAATCACAGTTGATGGCCATTTACTACCTGAGCCAGCACCTTTCTATGTGAGGCCGAGAGCCTGGAAACTGCTTTTTGGGGCTTTGTCCCCACCCAGTGTTTTTCTGATTACGTGCCTATACTGCCAGTTTACAATGCAAGACTTACAAAAACCTATTAGTTCCAAATTTGAATTGGAGATATCAATGCAGTATGGACACATAATATATTTTATCTTTTCCCCAAATTACATATTTCCTACCTTTGTTCCTTGTACAGGCCTAGAACAAAGACCAACGCAAGCAGCAAATGAGCACCACTAGCTCAGAGTTGTCACTGCATTTAAACTGTAGCTTCTTGGAGAAGAGGCTGATTTCGGATCTGGGACAAGAAATGCACACGATGAGCATGGGAATCTTGTCATACTTGAAAGAAAAGCCACGAACAAAGACAACTGAAATCGTTTGCAAAGGACTCAGGAGCTAAGATAAGCAGGGTGACACTGTCCAAGATGAACTGACTTGTGCACAAATGAAGATAATCATTCCTATGGATTCAGCATATTAAAGAAATGAGTTCACAATGACACTGAAATAAATAAGAAAGAAAAATGCATTAGTCATTTTTGGAGAATTCTATGAATCCAATTAATTATTTTGAAAGCTGATAAGTAAATTAATAGACTAAAGCTTTCCTTCTGCTTTTTCTCATACTAACTGTACCTAAGGTAATCAAGTTACTGATGAGATGGTTTCTCTTTATAAAGTGTTCCAGTTAATAAATTTAAAAAATACATTGCCATAGCATTTGCAGCTCCTAATTGTCTGATGATGCTGGACATTGAGCCTCAGTGCCTGCTGACTTCACGAAATGGAGAGAGACCAGACATTATGTGCCTTTCAGTGGGAGTTCACAGAATCACCTCTGAAGGAGTCTTGCCAAAAAATAAAATCTGAATCTCATTAAACTTGTAGATTTACCTTCCAATTTACAAGAAATACGGGTCAAAGGGAACAATTGTGGTTTTTTTCATAACTTATATAATTAATTTCAGAAAAATAATAGACACTGAAACTGTGAATGAATGCATATTCATTGTATAAAATAAGCCTAGCCTTTTCCAAAAATTTCACACAAGAGCATATAAGTCTTTACCTAGTTCAGATTTTTGTCTTTGGAAGGGGTTTATCTTAGTGGCAAAGAAGGCTTTTTTAAAGAGGTTGGCACTTCATGTGATGCCTATTATTTCTTCTGACATCTTACCTCCTTATCTCTCTCTTGGTTTTGTAGAGTGAGATGAAAGAAAATTGTGAGTACTCTGTACCACTATGTATTTGGTTTTAGGAATCTCAATTTAACTTAGGTATTTTAAATGTTTTCCTCTCTGAAAAAGGGGTGGGGACAGAAGAGTGAGACTCCAATAAGGGCCAACAGGGAGAGGAGCAGTTAAATTGGATTCTATAGTGCTCAGTTTCCTGACTACAAGAATAATCTTATTATAATCTTGTCTTCAACCCTATGTAGTCTGAATTCTTTGTTCCCTCTCTGTTGAATGCACAGATCTTTCAGTGAATAGTGAAAACCCAAAAACTTTGAAATGCCAACTTAAAAGTTATTTGCTTTGTTTAGAAACCAAGGAAGAATTATAAGAGTTCTCCCTTACGTCAAGTCCAGGAATGTTTGGATATTATTCACTGTAATGATTAATACAGGATTCTTTTTGTATGACAGCAAGCTGCAAACTGCAAGACTCCTCATAATGAATCCTCATTTGAAGGCAAGTTATTTATTGCTTGTTTCAAACCTATTCATGACTAATACTTATTGCTACAGATTTATTGTGTGATGTCAGTTCATTCTTTCAAACATTTAACAGTTATTCATGAAATATGTATTGAGCACCAGCTATGGGACCAGGTATTGTACTGGGTCATGGAACTATAGCAATGAACAAAATCTACACATTCTCTCCTCTCCAGGAGGATATAGTTTGGTGGGTTTTTCCGGGAAAACATATGCCTAGATGAAATTAGAAGTGCAAAAGATTTATTGGATGAAACACCTGTGAAGGATCATGAAGAAGAGAGTGGGAGTAGATGAGGAGAGCCTCAGACTGTGATGTAGGTCTGACAGTGCTGCAAGAAGAGATGAAGGAAGGAGGATTGGGTAGGAAGAACCTTAGTCTCCAGTGCAGCTCTGAGAAACTCTCAGGCTGATGGGGAGCTCTGTGGGGACAGAGTACCAGAGAGCAGTTTCTAGGCTCTCAGCCTCATGTGGAAAGGTGCTGGCTTGGGTGGTAGATGGCCATCAGCTGTAACCAGTTAGCCAACTTGCCACTGATATAAATGCCGTGGCTATGGTAGGGGTGGGTTGGTTGGCAGAGACGTGGAAGGCGAATTGCGCATTGTGTGGCTCTTGTTTCCTGTATCTGCAACCCAGCCGCCAGCGAGAAATAGTGGTATGACTCCCCTATCTATGGTTCCGTTGGTGTTCCTTTTTGGCCTCACCATGTCCTGCGTTCTTGTGCGGGGAGCGGGAGCTGAGTTTCTGCATGAGAAGCCCTGAACAAAAATTGTTCATTAGAGGAGTCACATATTGGCCAGGAATGATCCAGCTCTAATACTTCTGTTGTGTAGCCATTGACTAAGACCAGCCCTGGGAAAGTATGATCTTGGTGTGAATGCCATGATGGCTCCAATAGGTGTGGCTGTGGGGAGAGAGTCCCAGAGAGCAGTTTCCAGGCTCTCAACCTCACGTGGAAAGGTGCTGGCTCGGGTAGTAGATGGGCATCAGCTGTAATCAAATAGCCATCCGCTAGGGTTGGGTGGCCATCAGCTGTTACTGGTTAGCCATTAATATATAATGGGCTATATAACTGCCGTGGCTAGCCTAGGGTGTTGTTTGTTGGTTGGTTGGCAGAGAAACAGACGGCAGATTGCGGATCATGTGCCTCCTGCTTCCTGTGTCTCCAGCCCAGCCGCCAGTGAAAATATAGTGGTATGACTCCCCTATCTATGGCTCCGTGGGTGTTCGTTTTTGGCCTCACCATATCCTGTGTTTTTGTGCGGGGAGCGGGACTAGAGACCTCGCATGACAGTGGCAGTTGGAAGCTATTAGCTAATTACACATGATCTTTCCTGAAGGGTGAACTGTAATAAAAGGTGCATTGCTATGGCTTTGGGGAGGCCATGTGGGGAAGTGCAAACACTAAGCAAATGGATACAACAGCAATATTGTGGGCATAGTTGATGGTGTAGCAGGGGAAGTTTATCTGCCTTCACTGTTCTTCCCCAGTCAGTTCTGCTCTGTGTCATAGGGTGCATTACCCAGTTTCCCTTTTATGTACCAATACCTGATACATATGCCTTTCAGATAAGTTCGGCCAATAGGAGGCACTGGCATGGTACTGGAAGGTGGAGAGGAGAAGAATCCAATGTATTTCTCCCCTTCTCTATCTGCCTCCTCTATTCTGTCTAGTTCGTATCAGAAAATCCCTCACTTTGTGATCATAGCTTCCTCTGAACAGCCACTGTCTCTGGGACAATTCTTGTTCCCATTGTGCTTTTACTCCATAGAGACAATAGTGACTTCCTACTGTTATTAATCTCTATTATTAATCCCTTCCCTCACAGTCCCCTATTTATTTTCACAGCTTTCTTAGCACCTTTGTAACTGATTCCTTATATTAAATCCCTTGTGTCTGAAATACCTAGAGAGCTCTCATATCCCAGTTATACCCTGATGGGTAGACCTAGCCTGGAAAAGGTCACAGGGAAGATTTTCTTAATGTAGTGACATTTAAACCAGCACCTGAGAGATGAGTAGGAGCTATCCAAAATGGACAGATTGTCATACTATTATTGGTACTGTAGCTTTCATTTAAGATATTTTTTTAAAGTGTTCAAACAGCATAACGGCTAAAGGTACAGATTCTGGAGCTGAAGTGATTGGGTGCAAATCATAACATCTGCCACTTTCAGGTATGTGACCTCAGGAAGTTTACTAAGTTCCTGATGCTTCAGTGTTCTTTTTGGCACAATAATAATAATAACATCACCTTCTCTGGAAGATATGAGAAGTCAACAAGTTAATATGTATAAACAACTTAATGCTTGATATTATTTTTTTTTCATGTGTGTGACAGGACAGTGCAGAAGCTTTCCCACGCTAATGTGCACTCTGAGCCTAAATTTAGGAGAAGCAGATTGCAGATGTTGCTTCATTTTCATCTAGAATCTAATGTTTGAGGGAGGAAGTTTGAGGTTAGCCTGGTTTTTGTTACAACTGTAGGTCATTGTCCTTTTCTGCCTGGATACTTATGGGCTTCTTTCTTCTCCTAGAAATCCATCATTTTATTAGAATATGTCAAGGTATTGGTCACTTTTAATAAATTCTGATTGACATCGAGGTATGTTCTATCATTTTTCAGGTTTATTCATTTCTTCTTTTGAGGAGAGGTTTCCTTCCCCCATACCTTATTATATCATTGACACACTTCTCTGTTCTATTATATAGTCTGAGAGAAGCCAGTGTTTTCCTTTCAATTTACCAACTGACTCAGTCAGTTCAGTTGACATTTTACATACAAAGCAGCAAGCCCTTATAACCCAGATAACTGTTTATGGTACATACCAGTAAAAGTAAGACCAAAATTGTTCTATCTTTCTTTGGTCACTTCATGAACACTCATATGTAAATGGCTCAGTCCAGTTGCTGGCCGGTGTGCGATCAGTTGGAATCTGCTTGGTCAGTTAGAAAGCTGCATTTGCTTTCATAGTCTATTGTCTGTCCTCTGCCTGCCCCAACCCATCTCTCTTTGGTTAGCTCTTCTTCATTTAGAACAGTCCAGCGGTTCATTTACAGCCAATACTAGGAATGAGCTACAAAATTCTCTACATCACAGAAATTATCAAAACTTGGGGATTGATTTGCTCCCTCTAGAGGTCCAATCTCTCCTGATTCTTTATCAGCTTCATCTGGAAGTACAGGCTCTAGAGTGACCACAAAGGAACATTTTGGAATGAATGTCACAATTCAGGATTACCTGGACTTTACGGCAATGGCATGGTGGTGAAGAGCATGGACCCTGGAGAAAGATACACTAGGCTCAAGTCTCTGTTCTCCTTGCTCTTGTGTGCACTTTGATTAATGACTTAACTCTGACAAGCTTTAGGTTACTAATCAGTAAAATTGTTTTGATCATAATACTTTCTTCATAGAGTTGTTGGCGATTATTAAATTAGATAATGCTTTGCATGTTCCCTGACATATAGAAAATATTCAATATATCTAAATTGTTATTATTGTCATTATTATTACTGGCAGATATCTAAATCAGTACTTTCCTGCTATGTCTTTCTTATTTTTATTTAATAAATACACTTATTTTGTTTTTAAGATGAGGAATTTGGATTGCTACTCTCAGATTGTCTCTTGAGGAAAACAACCCACAATCTGGGTAGTTCGACCAATAAGTGGACATTTGAGCTAGCATTCAGTTTTTAGCAAGAACAAACTGGAGGAGAATACTAGAAGCTTAAAGCCCTGTTTTTTAAATGGCTTTGGTCGGGCGTATTCTATTTTCTCCTCAAGGAAGATCAATTATCTAGATGTCAGATTTCTGCTTGCTCGTCTGTTCTATCCTTTTTCTCTTTTTCATTTCTTTTTTTCTTTACCTTTTCTCTCTGAAAGAGCGTGTCAAATCTCTCTCCACATCCCAGATTTAATGTTCTGCAAGGTCAATTTAGTTCTTTACAGCTCAGAGTGATATTTTAAATGCCATCATGGCATTATTAGCTACCTTACATGCTTTACCTTTTTTCCCCTAATGCTGTCACCCCCTTTCAAAAATATCTTCCTATATCTTATCTTTTAAATATTATAAAAACAATGTTCTAAAATGTTTAAATGTTTGTTTCTTGGAACATATCTTTATAAAAATACACTTTTCCAGCTTTATCACATTATCTTTATTTTCTTGCCAAAACTTTTCAAAGGACTTAACACTATTTATTTTGTGTATACTTATCTTTGATAGAAGGCAGGTCTGTTCTGATCTATTATTTACACAAAAATTAAGATGGTACATTCTCCTGGGTCTGCTCACTGCTTAGCTTGACATTTTTCATTCTTCCTTTTATATCTTCAGATTAAAAATGATAATATAGATTCATATTAATAGTTTGGTTACTAGTCAGAGAGGGATGGAGAGAAAAAATCAAGGCCTGGACAATCCCAGAAGGAGAATAGCACTTTATATCCCTGTTTTCCATATCTGATTTCCCCTGTAACTTACTGTTGCTTTTCGGTACGTGACGTCATTTGCCTGTTGTCTGTCTGCCAATCTGGGCAAATGTCCTTTTGTTTTAGAAAAATATCTCTGAGTCTGGATAAACTTGTTAGTTAGTGAAAAGCTGCCTGTCTCTGTTCCCTTTTGTGTGGCCTTGTATATTTCCTTGGCCTATGTTGGTGCTTCTGCCTAGGAGTGTTTTTTGTGAAGCACTGAAACTGATTCTAAGGCAAGGAGTTCCTATTTCCTATTTTTTCCTGTATTCTCTCTCTCTCTCTCTCTCTCTCTCTCTCTCTCTCTCTCTCTCAAAATTCCCCTTCAATTCAGAAAGGTATTCCATCACACCGGGGAGAGGGGAGCCACTAACAGGAAATTGGGGTCTGCACAAATCCCTGTCTCTCTCTGCCTGACATGACTTGTCATGACACTGATGCAATAGTGCAAGGGAGTCCAAGTGTGGTTGTCTTTCTCTGTCCCTCGCCTCACTCACTTCCTCACAACTCTTCATGGTTGGGCAAAGGCACTTGGCTGAGTGGGGGCTGAAATTCATATTCTTGCTGACTGAGCAAGACCGATTCCACCCAGAGGAAGAGGCATGATCTAAAAATTATCATAAATATATTGTTTACTTGATCAGACTGGGGACTTAAGTCCTTCTGAGGGAAAGAGGGGGTGCTTATTTCCAATTTGCATGGAAGTTTAACATGAGCTATTAGTGGCCCTTGCAACAATAGGTGAGTTTGTGAGCTATGTTTTCTTAGAGATCATCACTTAGCTTTTGGTGACTTGCTTCCATCTTGTTCTTCTGGACCATCTCTGAAAGTTTCTGGGAGGACTCCTTGATACACTGCATGTTTTTCAGCTGGTATGGAAAAGGAGTTTTGACCCACTTTTCTATTCTCGTCTTTTGGACAAGTCCTTACTTTATTGAAAAAATATATACTCATATATTAATTGATTGAAAAATTTAAGTAAATAAATTAATAAATGAATGGATAAGTAAAGTATTAGTGAAATATCTTTCTCCCATCCTTAGCCTCAATTTGCTGAGTTCTCACTCCACTGCCAGAGGTAATCTCTGTTAGTAGTATGTTTCCTTCCAGAATTTGTTTATGTATACACAAGCAAATACAAATATAAATTCTTTCTTGTTTTCCCATTATTCTTTTAAATAGAAAAGGTATACCATATGGCCTATATTTGAATTTTTGCTTTCATCTAACAATATCTTCAAGAACTTTTCAAACTTGGACACTGAATGGTTCCTCATTCTTTTACCTAGCTGCATACTATTTCAGTGTATGGATAATTCATTTAACCAATCTCCTCTAGATAAACATTAGGAATATTTCCAATCATTTGTTCTTATAAACAATGCTACAATGAATAGCCATGTAAGTTATTCATTTGGCATGTGAGAAAAATATGTCTTGGAATAAACATCCACAAGAGAAAATTCAAATGGTATTTGAATTTGTAATATTGATAGATATTCACAAATTACCATCCATAAGATTTCAGCAATTTTTATTCCTACTGATGAAGATTGCAAATGTTTGTTTACCTACAGCCTTGCTAGAATAGTGTATTATCAAGCTTTTAGATTTTATCCATGCTGATAGATGATAAAGAATATTACAGTATTATTTTAATTTGCATTTCTCTATGAGGGAGATTGAGTAGTTTTTCATAGGACTATGAGCCATTTGTATTTCAGTTTCTGTGAGAGATGTTTATATTCTTTTTTTCTTGGATTATTGGTTTTTAATTATTTAAAACTATTTTAGGGGCATTTTACCTGTTAATGTAATTCTTGATGTTATGCGAATAGTAAATATATATATATATATATATATATACACACATATATATGTGTGTATATATGTGTGTATATATATACATATATATGTGTGTATATATATATACATATATATGTATATATATACATATATATGTGTATATATATATATATATATATACATATATATGTGTGTGTGTGTGTGTGTGTGTGTGTATATATATATATATATATATATATATATATATATATATAGTTACCAGTTTGCTTTTTGTCTTTGGCTTTATTTTTATTTTGTTTTGCCAAGCAGAAAATTTTTGATGTAATCAAAATTATCAAATTTTTTTTAATGTCTGGCTTCGGGAGTTTGAATAATATTATTGAAGAAATCCTTGAAATTAAGTTTATAAAAATATTTTCCAATATTTTCTCCTATTATTTCATTATTTACATGTAAATCTCAGATTGATTTGGAATTTCATAAGGTATGAGTTATAAATATAATTTTTTTCTAGATGGCTACCCAGTCTAAACAGGAGTAAGATATCAATTCTCACTGTCACCACTTTTATTCACCCTATACTGAAAGTAATAATCCATGCAATTAGACTAAAGAAAGACAACAGAGGTATAAAAATTTTAAAGATGATTTAAAAAAAAAATCATTACTTATAGGCAATATGATCGTATACCTGGAGAACCCAAGATAATAAACTGAAAAAGAAATACTAAAACAATAAGAGATTAACTAAGATAATGTGTTAAAATTTTCTACATATAAATCAATTGTATTCATATACAAATAACAACCAGTTTTAAGATCTAATAAATTTTTTAAAGCCCATGTATAATAGCAGTATAAAAAAATAAAATACCTAGGAATACACTTAAAAAGTATGTGCATGATCTATAGTTTTTAAAAATGTTTAGAGCATTGTTACAAAAATCTGCTAAACAAATTGAAAGATATATCTTATTTTGGGCAGTAATAGTCAGTAAAGGTATTATTCTTACTAAGCTAATGAAAAGATCAATAGTATGCCAATAAAAAATTGGCATGCCAATAAAAAGATCAGTAGTATATTTTTAAAATGTACGTGTTGATGCAAAAGGATACATGAAAAAATAAATATGAATAGCTAGTAAAATTCTAAAAAAGAACACTAAAGAGAGACTAGTGCTATAGAACCTCAGAATTTAATGCAATAAGCTATCAGAGTATAAATAGACCAGAGGAATAAATATGAAGTTCAGAAATAGACTAAAAAATAATGGAAATTTTGTACATGATAAGGGTGCAGCCTCAACCTAGTGGGGAAAAGATTACGTTGGAACTACTCATTTATTTTAAACTGCAAGTTGTAAATCATCCTATAAGAATAGTAAAAATTCTAAAATGCATCACAACTGCTTCGTGTCCTGGAATAGCTAATGAGGTTAAAGATGCACTTTTGGTTCTAAATAAACCCACAACTTCAGCAAAGAAATAACTTGTTTCTATGCCAAAATGAAGCAATTGACCAAATTCTATCTATAGAGATCAGGACAGAATTTGTATGTATCATTTTTCTATTCCCCAGTGTATAGAGATATGGAAGGGGAGAGGAATTAGACTTTTTACAAAGGCATAGCAGAATACTTATAACTTCTAGGAATCATTTGTAAAAATTGCTTTTATAAAATCCACTTTGCTTCCTGGGGTAACAAGGTGATATTCTTGAATGATTTTTAAAATACCTTTTTTACTCAATGTAAAAGAAATTTTATAGGACGATAGGATAACTGCCCTTTATTGTCTTACAAATAATTTTGCTTTATTCTAATACTATTGTGGAGAACGCATGTAGGCCATTGAGAGTCCACCAGCAGGCAGAATATGGAGACAAGCTGTGTGCAGTGTTAATTGCTTTCATTAGCGCTCAGGAATTCTTAGAGAAATAGTTTGGCTTAGAAAAGCAGCTCCAGGTTGTTCATCTCCAGGTGTTCTTATTCCAGGTTTGTTGCTTTATTGCCTTGCTTACCTAATTTTGCTTTCTCCCATTTTCTAAGTTAAATTTGAATAAAATTTCTTCAGATCTTTCTGAGATATTGGGCAAGATAGCAGTGTGGTATAGATGAACTAATTCAGGGTCTTAAAGTCATTTGATTCAGGGTGCAGTATAAATGCAAAGCAGGATGCCCTGTAAAGCAAAATGCTAATTATTGCAGGCAATGCAGATGCTACTTTTAAAGGTACCAGATGTGTATCTTCTCTAAATATCATGGGCTGGTTCCTGGAAAAGAACATGAGGCATGTGAATGGTATAAACTGAGTAAAACAAATCACTCGGAAGAATAAAAACCACCAAGCAAAGCAGAGCTACAATTATCCTCAGAAAAATTAGAATGCCACTTTCTGGAAGACAGCCAGGTGAAACAGGCAACAAAATGTCTGTTAAAATACAGGGTCCAAAAACATTTTTAAAACTCTGATGAATTATGTTTTTGTTTGTTTTCTTTGTACATTGTTGTGTGGTTTAATAAGAGGTTGGGATACTATTTAGAAGATTTGGACACAATTCAATCTAAGTTACGAGAATTTTTCAAGATAGTTTTTTTTCCAGTGTAGGCTCAGGATTTCAGAGCGAAACTGGATTTTTAGTTTATAACAAATTTATTAGGTGCTATGAAGACCAGGTAAACACCTAAGTGTTCATGGAGAAATTGAATTGCTCTCAACTATCCACAGGATTAAGTTGGTCTTTTAACTTATGTATTTGTATCACATATCCCAAAAGGTTTATGTCTAGTAAGAACACATCAATTCAGGCTAACAGACTAAAGGAAATGGAAAAGGAGGCATATGCTAACTACAGGGGAAAATATAGTTGCTCCAATTACACATAAGAAAATCCCTATAGCTATGTCAAAGGAGGAGACTTAGAAAGTTGCATAATTTTTGTTATCAAAAGGAGGGAGCATATCAAGAGGGAGTTTTTCAAAAGAGATAGTTTTAGCACTTGATTCTGAATAAAATTTAATACATGGGATTTAGAAAGGGATATCTAAGCAATATGTTTTTTTTTTGGTGATAGTTTTATAAAAATAAAGAAGAAATTTGCAATATGAATGTGACTCTGTTCTGAAAATCATAAAATTCTATTATAGAATATGGGAGATAAAAAAAGAATCTAAAATTTCACAAATATTTAGTGCTGGGCCCTTTTATCTTATGGAAGAATTACCTATATAGATATTGCGGAGACTTGAAAGTCCAATATGAATACAGAAATAAAGATTCTGGAATGTTTGAAAATCCATCCTATATAGAAATATTTTATCATTTCAGCTAAAAAGGGACTTTATATTGGCATAATTTCTTGATTTTTTTTCTTTTTACTTCGATAACTCCATGCTGTCTAGGATAATTTCATCTGTGATATTTAATATTTGAACTATCCCTTCCAAAAGAAGGAAAAAAAAAAACCACAGATGTACATGAAGAGTTCTTTCCTGTGAGTGAACTGGCAATTTCAGGGACTGAATTGAGCTACCCACACAAATGGTCCGTGCAGGTGGCGAAGAAGAGGAATAAGCTCTTCAGACTTCTCTTATATCCTCCCTTTCCCTCTCAGCAGATAACCTTCCCCCAGTATCAGAGGAAATAAAAGCTGTTCCTCAGAAATAGCCGTCGCTTCTTGCTCTGCCTCTACCAAGTGTCTGTCTTTCATCCTTGTTCCTTCCCTTACTTAAAAGATAAGTTGAGGAATATTAAAAATTTTAAGAGTTTATTTGAGCAAAAAATCGATTAGAATTGGGCAGTACCAAACTGGAAGTTTGAAGCCATTCATTGACAGAAGCTGGGGAGAGATTTTTTATAGAGATAAAGGTGGAAGCAAAGCCAGGGAATTATTGATTTGCGAAAGCTTAGTCTGTTTGGCTGTTTGTAATTGCTTGTCCTTAGGTTTCAATTTTGTAACCTTGAGGTGTTTACAGGCTTAGGTTTTGGTTTGTTTACATAGGCCTCTGGTATTAGAGTCACATCAGTGGAATGGCTTCCTTTTACAGTTAATTTAACTCTTTCTTCTGAGCTAAAGTATCCTTCTCTATCTGGAATCTCAGTCCTTCTCTTGGGTCTCTCTTTGTAAACACTCTTGAGTCTCTGTTCCTTTCCATCAGTCTTTGTGCTCATATCTTTGGGAAAAGCAAGTTACCAAAGTGATGGCAAGGATGATAACTACACTTTCCGGCCCAATTTCTTCTTCCTCTTTCCAGTCAAACTTCCTGACGTTTACAGCCCGTTTTCACATTTTCCACCTCCCATATGTCCCTCAGTTTGCTGCTGTCTGGCTTCTCCCTCCACGCTGTATGAACACAGCTCTTGCCCGAGTCAGTAATAATGTCCTTGTTGCTACATCCTGTGGAGCCTCTGGAAGAACCCTTCCTGTCTCTCTGCAGCATCAGGTCTCTGCTCTCTCTGGACACTTTTTCTCTGCTCTGGGACATGGGGCACATTGTTCTTCTGAGGTCCCACTACCCTGGTATCTTGTTCCTGGCGTTCTTTGGGTTCCTCTTCTGCCAATTTCTTAAATTTTAGTAGAATTCTCTTCCTGGCTTCTTTTAACTTCACCCAGCACGCTCGCCATCGGGGCACTCCTCTACTCCTATGGTTTTTAATTTCGCTCTGTCTCTTGAACTCCAGATTTTTCACAACCAATTGCCTACTGGACATCACCTGCTGGAAAAACATCAGGGCCCCTAAGTATAGTATGTATAGACCTGAACTTGTCTTGTCCCTTAACTTGCTCCTTTTGTGTGTCCTGAACTACCATTCACTTAGAAATGTGGGTGTCATCCTCGATTTCTCCCTCTCCACCAACCCTACCTCCAGTCAGTCACTAAATTCTGTTGATTCTGCCTCTTAACTATTCAAACACACACAGTTGTCTGTAGCTTCCCTGCTACAGTCGTGGATGAGGCAATTACTATCTCTCACCTAGATCACTGCTATCACGTCCATGTCTCCCTACCCCAGGTCTGTTCCTCCCTCATTTGTTCTCACCGTAGCCAGATAAATCTTGATATAAAACAAATCATTTCCATACTTAAAAAACCTTCAAAGACTCCTCACTCCTCTCATGAAGAAGTCATGAGACTTGGTATGGTGCATAAAACTCTCCATGATCTCATTTTCATTTTCCTCCTTACTCTCAGTTTTTTAAGTATAAGATTTTTAAAACCACGACAAATTGGCTTCTCTTCCCCGCTATATGGGCTCAATTCCATAGTTATTAGCACAGACTTTAGCACCAAACTATTGGGGTTCAAATCCCAGCTTTGTCACTTACTAAACTTATGACTTCAAACAATTAACTTCTGTGTCTCGGTTTTTTCATCTATAAAATGGGATGGCAATAGGATTATTGTGAAGATTAAATGAGTCAATGAGTATAAAACACGTAGAGCAATACTGCGGCAAAAATAGCATTTAATAAACATTGCCCTCTATTAATGGCCCTAAACAGTGAAAGGGTTATGTCTACCCCACATTTGGGATTCAAAATAAAAACAATTCTAAACTGTAAAGTATACTTAAGTAATAACTAAGAATAAAAAAGGTGCTATTTTATTTTTCAATGATTGCTACTTTGATTTTTAAAAATTACTAGAGTGAAAATAAAAAGAAAAGAGAACTTATTTTTTCCTTGCTCTATTGGAGATTGATCCTGAGCTTAATCTGGGGTTTTGATCTACTACATGCTTTTCCCTCTTCTGAGAACACTTTACGTCCTTGTCACTGCTTCTTTTTGAGCCAAATCCTCTTCCTCATTTAAGTCTCAGTTACATGTTAGTTCTTCTCAGAGGCTGTCCCTGGCCTGGGGTCTGAGCTGGCCCCCTTCTTATGCACTCTCATTGCGTGTTGCAGCCCCTGAACTGGGCACCTACCATTCTGTGTCATAACTTCTCCTTTACTTCTTATATCTCCCATGATAATGCTATCTGAATGAAGACAGAGACTATTCCTGTGTCGTCCACATTATTAGTTCTTGTGCTGGGCAGAGTATGTGCTCAGTAAATCAGTGAATGACTCAGTGCCAGGAACCTCATCTTTCTTTAGGCATTATCTCACTAGGACAGAGATAACTATGTGTAAGAGTAAATTCATGTATTAGAAAAATACAGTTTGCTTATTTTCTTTTTTTTTCCATTTGACATTAAGGTAGCTCTTCCTTAAACACAACTCATACCCAAAGAATTACTAGCGTGGTCTTTGCTCTTTTCAAATTTAAATAACAAAAATGAGGTAATACATTTTTTAAGAGTGTGTGTTTGAAAACCTTTTCAAAATGTGATGGAGTTTTTTCTGTGCTGAGTGGGAGAACCAGGTATGAAGGCATTGCTCTTGGATCTGTTGACTTAAGTCTACCCCAAGATCCTTAATAGTGGGACTCTTAATCCTGGGCAGACCAGCAGAGAAAAATTTCTGGCAAGGAGCCTCTGAGGCAATTACCTGTTCACCTGCATACAAAGCAGTTCCTCTATTTCAGATTTGCATGTCCCTGGGAAGCCCCTGAATCCTTGTGTGGCAGTTAGGTGCTAAGATTTCATCACACTATTATAAATTATTCCACAAACATTAATAACTTCTTCCTAGGAGGTTTGTAGTAGCACCTATAGAGGCATGATGTGATACACAAAAACACGGTCTTGTTCTGCAGAAGCACAGTCCAGATGTCACCTGCTGTTCTTAAGAACCTTCACCTGACACCTTAAAGGTCATACCAGTCCCTGGTTGGGATTCTTGCAAATGTCCAGGGAGTTTGGCTTCATCTCATGATCGTGGGCTCTGATTTGTTACTGATGCTAGATTTTCGTTGTTTATTTTGTGTTTTGTTGCTGTTTCTTTGCCTCTGCCCTGATGCGGGGAGGATAAATATTTTTTCCTCCAAACTTATTAAATTCTTCTGGCTAGATTAATAATATGAAATAGATAATCAGAAAATACCCAGATTTATTACATATGTACACACAGAGTTCCCTAAGAATATGAGATTCGACAACACATTGGGCAATTGAAGCTTATATGTCATCTTGAACTAAGGTGTGTGTGTGTGTGTGTGGTTTGGGACTTAGAAAGACAGGAAAGCTATTCACGTGGAGGTAGAAAAACAAATGTTTGGTAAATAAATGCTTGCTGGGTCATCTTTAACAGTGGGACACAGAGAGGACTTTGATGAAATGGGTCTTGTTAGGTTCCTCCCTATCACACACTAGTTCATATTAAACCATAGTTATCTACGATGAAAACTTCCTTGCTGGAGAAGGTCTTCTATCTAAATTCCTTTAGGCAGTTAGAGGGAAAGTCAAAGGTTTTTTTCCTGGGTCTTTTGGATGTTCAAAATACCAGCCTAAAATAATCAATATCCCAAAAGGCATACAAGGTTGGACAATTAAGTTTGCGAACTTGTTGGAATGATGTTCTAAACTTGTTTTGATATCAGAGAATTTGTACCAACTGGACAAACAGTTAACCAACTTTACTGTTTGGAAGTGCTGAAAAGGCTGCGTGAAAAAGTTAAATGAAAACAATCTGAACTTGAAGCCAACAATTCATGGCTCTTGCATCACGACAATACATCAGCTCACACGACACTGTCTGTGAGGGAGTTTTTAGCCAGTAAACAAATAACTGTATTGCAACACCCTCCCTACTCACCTGATCTGGTCCCCAATGACTTCTTTCTTTACCCAAAGATAAAAGAAATATTGAAAGTAAGACATTTTGATGACATTCAGGACGTCAAGGGTAATACGACAGCTCTGATAGTTATTCCAGAAAAAGAGCTCCAAAATTGCTTTGAAGGGTGGACTAGGTGCTGGCATTAGGGCATAGTTTCCCAAGGGGAGTATTTCAAAGGTGACCATAGTGATATTCATAGTGATATGAGGTATGTAGCAATTTTCTTGGGATGAGTTCGTGAACTTGTCAGGCCTCATAATTTTGGGGTGGGAAACTGCTTCCCCTCACTGGTATAATCAACGCAGACATGGGACACCTTTCTTCTCCATGATTCTTTCCCTCACATTCCTAAAATATCAGTCTAGGAAGTAGCTGTATGTGGCAGCATTTTATTAAAGAAATGGTAACAGTAAGAGAAGTTACATGGCATTCCATAGTCAGGTAATCCAAAATTGAACATTGGGCTCTTTAAAAACCCTCAGCTATTTCTCCCCACCTAAGTTCTCAATGCCTGCTTTTTTTTTTTTTTTTTTTTTTTGGCACTCTCTCTTTCCTCTCTGTGCTTCCTTTCAGCCAGTCCAAAAAGAAAAATAATATAATAATATTTTTCTCATACTTGTTTATGCAGGGCAATCCAGCTTTCTCCATTTCCTACCCATAAATCTCTTGGGCTTCCTCTGCCAGGCTGTTATTCATCATTGTACTTTGCTAAACAATGCACCGACTACTCCATGTCCCACCCATTCTCATTTCTCCCTGATTATGTGACATGTCACTGCCACCACCCACATGCCTACTCCTCTGAAGGCACAGTGGATATTGTCATATTTGGTTTGAATGACACTTCTTGCCATTTCCCTTACAGAAGTTTGAGACCTAGGAAAAAGTTGGAAGAAGAAGAGTTTATTGATCGAATGCTTTAACACTTAAAGGACAAAAGGCCAAGTCTTGTTCACCATTGCATTCCTACCCCCTGTATTCACAGTCGGCTTCAACACATATTTATTGCATGAATGAGTTTACCATTTCTAGGAGAGCTGCACTGGAGTTAAATGTGTTCATCTTTTCTTTAAATAGCTCGGCACCACCTAATGTTCCTATTATCTAATATACAATGTATTGTAGTATATTCAGGGTACCGTTAATTTGAAAACAGGTGTAGTCTCCTGGCTTGCATTCTTTTCACAGCATTCTCATTGACATCTAAGGCAAAACAGTGAGGAACTGGCAAAACATTTTGACTTTGCCGACCGTGGCGTTGTTCTCGTCAGGGGCCCTGGCTGCCAGTATCCCGAGATAGAATGAACTTTTGACTCTGGGCACGGCACAAAGCCTCAAGCTGTTCCCTGTAGGAGTGAAAAGCTTGGATGGGGTTAAGTATGTCGGTGGCTTTGCTAATACTTTCAGGCAACTTCACCTGTACATATTTGCATCAGTGAGAAGGTCTGTGCCTGAGAAGCACGCAGACCAGCCAAATATCAAGGCTTGTTCTGCATATACCATCCAGGAGTCCTACGAATCCAGCTATTGGAATCAATGTTTGACAATTGTGTTTTTCTTTAAATAAACCCCAACAGCTTTGCCACCAGCAGTTGTCTCCTGTGTGTTTTTCAGCATCGTGTCCTTGAAAAGAGTTTCATCTCTTACATACCCTGTTTATTTTCTCAGGTGAAATGATCTCATGAAATCATTTTACCTTAACAAAATTACTAGCCTGGGCCAAAAAGCTTTACGTTTGAATAGGGCATTTCTTTACTTCCAAAGTAGCTTTTCAATGAGAAAACTGGTGGTGATATGACTATTGACCTTAAAGATGAAATATTTGCCTTTCTGTGCTGTGTACTCTCTCAGGAGAAAGTTATATTATTTTCCTGGCCCTTCAGTGAAATATTATAGCCCCTCACATAGGTACGAAGCTTTGGATTTTAGATCAACAATGTCACAGGCTTCCTTACTTTCATCACCGACTGCCTGCATTTTGTTTGGAAGCCACAACAACAGAGCTGCTGTTGCTGTTTGAGCAGATTTCTTTGTTGTATTCTCTTCTCATTTTGAAAACCATAAGAATTGCTACTCAATAAAAAAATAACAGTTGAGCTTCATTTTAGTATTGGTATTGTGACTCCAGCAGTGAGCTCTGCAGCATGCTCTGGAGGAAGCTTTCAGGAGACTCCATAATTTCTTCCTGACCTCAGCTGGTGATCAGTTTATGTCCTGAAGCTTGCAGATGAATAGCCCTTATAATTCCCATCCTAGTGCGGATGCATTCTGGCTCGCCCCAATCTAAAAAGAAAATCTGACAGTGTTTTGAAATGTTATTCCTCTGTAAGCAGGTAGAGAAACACCTTAGATTAATAGCTTCTTATTTGCTAAAAAGAGAAAGCATTTCGTGTGTCACATTAGAATGCCGTTCAATGACTCTAACCCATTAGAGTGTTTATGGTCCATTTACAGTTTTGTTCTCTCCCCTTTTCGTTAACATATTGTTTCATTCATTCAATAACTTAATCATTCTGTGATTCTTGTATCCTTTATCCATGTTCTTTTATTCAGCACACATATTGAACATCTTTTACGTGCAAGACACTATGTAAGATCATTGATCCTATCCTCTTCCCAAAACAAAACAAAATAACAACAAACAAAAAATGGGTTACTGACATCCATAGGTTTTTGCAAGCTGATAGGGCACACAATAATTAAATGTGTACAATGTAGGGGTGTTAAAAATACCTTTGTGGTGCATGCTTTAATTTTTTTTTTTACAGTTTCCAAATTATTTCTACTCAGATTATCTGATATATACACTATTGTGTGTACACATAAAATTGGGATTAGAATCCGAATCTTCTTCTTCCCTTTCCTTTTGCCATTTTGACTTTACCATTCTCGTGCCAACCATATTTTACTTAGCATTAAAATTATACTTAAAAGATACCTTTGCTTTTCTGAAGATTTATCAAGAAATGCATAAGATGAATTTTCTTATTACATCATCATTCCCCTGTATCATTGAAGTTGTTCATTATAGTGTTTCTTTCCATGCCTGTTTATTTCACTTGTTCAGAGACCATTTAGAAAAGAGGGCATATTGTAATTAGAATGTTCACTGAGAAGTTTGGATGCCAGACTGCATTTCTGAAGGGAACAGCAGCAAGAGACAAACAAAACATTCTAAAAGGTACCAGTAACTAGCACTTAAAATACGTGCAAAAAGAAAAGAATTCCCTTCTTTGGAAGCTGTAGTTAATTTACTTTTAAGAAGGGACACAACAATCTGGAGCAGATTGTAGTGGTCGTTTAACCCATGAAGGGGAAAAATAAAATTATATCTCCCAAATAAACTTTACTCTCAATTATGATCTCTATGGTCTCTTCCAGCTCTAAAATTCTATGATTCTAATTATGTTCTCTGTGAATGTGTGTCTTCACTTCTCTAACAAAAAAGACCTGTGGCTCTGGGTAAAGCTAAGATAGGAAGACAACCGATTAACATGATGGATAAAGTGGGGCCAGATACTTCTTTTTTCTTTTTCCCTGTCTTACGTGACTAATTCACTTTGTGTTTCATATGTACAATCTGAAAGAAGACCCACATTGATAAGTCTACACTGACAAAGACTAAATGATGCATTATCAACAGCAAATCATTCCACACCGGGAGAATAGGCATATTCAGGTTACCTAAATTAACTGTCACATTTAGAATTATTTTTTCTAGTAAAGTGTTTTCAGATTTGTTGTCATCTTTGTATCATAACAACCCTTTGATATGGGCAATGTAGAAATCAGCATGACCTATGCCAGCAGTTCTAATTTTGTTTTTCTTCCTCACAATACTCGAGTGACACAATGCCCTCAAATCAGTAACAGTGCTCACAATGGTGGTGGTTCTCAACAGGAGGGCTTTTCCACCCTCTCCAGGATGCATATTGGAAATCAGAGGAGGGGGTTCACTCCACAGTGAATTTGATTTATATCTCAGTATCATCCCCAAAAGTAAATGATTATTTCTATCTGAGTGGCCATCTTTGTTTATCTAGAAGTTTTGTAAATGTGAGTTGAGGGAAATTAAGAAAGTCACCAGAGTTTCTTCACAATTAGAATGGAGGGGTCAGTAGAGAGGAATTCTGGGGGAGCATCACTTTCCCACTGGGTGGACATAAGTCTATGTGATGGTACCAGGCAGAAAGAACCCCTTTGGAGACCACCAAGGTTAATTAGCTGTGCAAGTCATGTTTCACAGTTATTTGAATTTGTTTACTAACCTAATTATGAGGATACTTACTTTTCATTCATATCATGGGAAAGAATCATAACTACATGGCTTTCTGCATGTGATATGTTTCACAAAATGATCTTAGACACAAACCTTGCTGTCTTATTTGCAAAGAAAGAGAATACTGGCAAACCTTATGAATCTTAACTAACATTTATTGATCAGGGTGTTTGAGTTAGTAATTAGTTTATATGGGGGGAATATACTAGCAATACCTCCTGAAGGATATAGGATTTGAACAATCTAGAGAATAGGTAGGATATAACGAAGAAATTTATAGTGGGGGTATTAGTACATTCTAAACAAAAGTGGTTGTTTGGAAAAGTATATAATTTGTTTGGCATGTGAAAGTGATGTTGAATGGCTAGAATATTAGAATAAGTATGGAAGGAGGGAAAATTAGAGAAATAGACCCCAGCCATGTCACAAGGAACCTTTAGTTCCAGATTAACTATTCTTGAGATAGAAGCATGATAGTTTTTGAGTAGGGATATGCCATGATTAATGTTTTTAAAAGCTAACCTTGTATTAATGAATGTAACAAAAACCCATTAGGAGGCTCTTATAATGCTCCAGATGAAAGTTTTGAGGGTAGATATTGGGATACCAGCAAGACCCTCTCCTGAGGTAGCAAATATAAGAGAAATGGAGGTAGAGTCACAAGATTTGGAAATGACTGGATATAAATTTGGGATATAGAAAACAGAGTCAAGAATGAGTTGAGGTTGGTTGGTGAGTAGGTACCTGGACTATATTTTCCCACTGAAATAATATTACAGTAGTTATGTTCCTAGTTTTACTCATAAAACACAATTTAATTAATAACATCCTTCCTAAATTAGACAATCATGGTGGGAATGACATTCAGAGATCAATGCAAGAGACCTGAGAGAGTTAATGAACAAAATTTATATCAAATTGGGTGTGGAGGACAAGAGGAAGAGAAGATGAATCCAAGGTTCCAAACTGGGTGAATAAAGAGATTATGATACTATTCATGGAAACAGGAACATAGAAGGAGGAATTTTGGACAAGTGTGAATTTGAGTTGGTGTCTGTGTGTCAAAGCATATTGCATGCCAGCTCTGTATATATAATTAGTGCTCTCCAAAAGGCCAGTGAAAATCTGGGCCTGGAGTTTATATAGGTAACTTGGTTTTAGAGAGAGGTTGATACTCATTTCCATATAGAGATGATAGTTGAAAATGCAAGAATGAATGAGTTGTCATTGATAAAGAGTAAGTATAAAAAGAAGAGAGAGGGGTCAAAAAAATCTTTGGAGAAAATATATAAGAGGTATGGCTGATAAACATTGTGGGTAGGTTTTGTTATATGCAGAAATCAAAAAATCAAAAGTGCACCACTAAGATATATATATATATATCTTCTCTGGAATCACAACTGTGTGTGTGTGTGTGTGTGTGTGTGTGTGTGGTCAAATATTGTATCCTTGTTCTCATTTTTTAAAAAAGCAGGGCAAAGGTGACATGATTTGTACATGTTCTCAGTTGTCAATCCTGGGGTGGTATTTATTTTCAGCTGGGTAATGTTTCTCTTGTAAAGATCCAAATAACAAGCTAAAGCTCTAGGTTTATGCACACGGAGTAACTTTCCTGGTCTATAGCATGTGTGCTTCCCAGTTTGTTTAGCTAGTGACCTCCAATTCGATTCAGAAGAAATAGTATTCACTGCAGAATGAGAAATGATTCATTTCTAGTTCAACTTTAGCCTTGGGCCTGTTCCTACATAAAGAATTTCCTGGTGAGCCTGATTATATGCGGAGGCTTAGAGGCTTGAACTTCCAGAAAGTGCTCTCTTAATCATTTCACTCAGGTTCTCATCCTGACAGAGCCAAGAGCCCTGAAGGGGAAATGCCAAAGGCTTATCTGTTTTTGACCAACATCTTAAGGGATTTTACTACTCTTGGGGATTTTGTGGCCTGTTGAGTCCTTTGCCTTGTCCCCTTTTCCATTCTCCCCCTGGTGTGTTGAATGTAAAGACTAATTGATGAAACCTATGTAAGTTATCATCCTTCCTGACAGAGATTCTGAAACACCTCGCTTAATTCTTGCTTCCGTATAGGGCTCTGACAATCTATCTGGTTTCTATCTTTTTTCAGCTTTATTTCCTTTCCCAGACCCTTTCTGGTCTCCCCTCCCTTTGACAGCCTATTTAGTACTCTGCTTTCCCAAGTGGAGAGAGAGTCGCTCAGCAGAGTGTCATGCTGTAATGGAAACTGGGTCCCACGGGTGCCCACTGCCTGCCCCTGAAAGCTTTTTCATCTTGTCCCTTGTTACCCCAGAGAATAATTACTTCAAAGACCAGTCCCAGTGCCTCGTATTTCAGTTTATCTCATTACCTCCGTTTTTTGCCAAGCCTGCCAGTGGTGCCAGAAATCAAATCAGGGTTGCTGGCAATATTGCCTGCCTAGCATGTTCAGCCTCTCCGCTGCCCGACACTCTAATGTTCCCTGATTGCAAACCCTGTCATCATCTTCTCTGAATTAGCTATGCCTCCTGAAATGGCATAATGGCCATGCAGCGCTGGAGTGCTGATGTGGAGTCCTGTTTTAACTGTCAGTCAAAGCCCGGGCTAATGAATTCTATTAGCATATTAGCTTGCCAGCTTTGGGAGCCCAGAAGGAGCCGGGCAGCCAAACGCAGTTGACAGAACACAGCTGCAGTTCTTCAGAGAGCTCCTGGGCAATGGTGGCCCCAGAGACTCCAGTAATGTAAACGTACAGACATGGGAATGTATGCAGAATTAGAAAGGTTATTTGTTATAATATATTCGAGCAGGAGAAAATGAGATGAGAGATGACATTTTTTGACTATGGGGCCTACCACAGGCATTTTAAAGAATAGGAGAGCTTTGAGAGTACCCCAAAGCACTCATCATCTAATCTTACTTTTTTTTTTTGGAAATTAGAGTATATGGAAGCAAGGTATACTTTCCACATGGCTTTAAAAAAATAGATGCCTTGAGATACTCATCTGATATTAATTTCATTGCAACTGTGATGAATCAGTGATTGGCATCATTGCTTTAATGATTAGGCATCATTTTTAGGACTGATGGTTGAGAATGGATGATAACTTAATGACCAAGATATGCCCTTCTCAACCCTTTATTGAAATTCAACTCCCCAGGATAGCATAATACAAAATCATTAATAACAGAAAAAGTGCATTTTTCTAACAAATAGAGACTTGAAGTGGATATATACTCATTGCTGATTTTACATTAGTGTTTAGAATAAACTTACTGTAATTGCTGGTACCAGGGTTGCTAGGCAACCAGTGGTGATTGTTATGCCCAATATTCAACTCATAAGGGTATGCTTAATGGGTGTAATCTTCAATTTAGTTTGAGATTAATTTTTAAATGTATAGCTTGAAATACTTTATGTTAATATATTTTTAAATATTGCAACATGGTATTAATGCTAAATGTGAGAAAGGCTCTGAATTTCAGAAATGTTTCTTAAAAATATATTAACCTGTGGTTAGAACTAAATTATTCTGCCCATTAAAATAACTTTTGAATAAATTAACAAATTAATTAGCGTTAACCTCAAAGACTTCGTGAAAACCTGTATATTTTTGGGTAAAGGATTGCAGATGTAGCAAATGTAATTATAAGGCTGGTAGTTGTAAGTTCATTTCAGTCTTTAGCTGTTTTTATTTAAGTCTATTGTCTCTTGTATTAAATATGATCACTTTTCAATCTTTACTGTCAATAGAAGCAATACATGGAAGAACTTTGACTTACTGAATCAGATACTGAAATTCTAATATTTATTTATGGGAAGACAATTCACAATAGTTGATCATAGGACTGGTTTTACTCTAAGATCATAGTGTTTAAAATTCTTTATGATCTTATTTTAGTTTAATTTGATTTTTCTTCCTGAAGTATTATTTATCTGTTTCTTCTTTCTTAAAATTAAATACAGTTGTGCCTCTTTTTATGGCAAATGCAGTTGACCTGTTGTTTATTTGACCTTTTGGAAGTTGAATGAGTACAATGAAATTAAATAGGTCATTGGCTATTGTAGACAGTATTAGTTGCTTATTTAACAGCAAATCCTGCTTGCATTTCCCTATCCCCTAATATCTTGCTTCAGAATCTTTATTTCATTCATGTTCCTGGAAGAAGCTGGGACCCACCTTATCCCCTCAGCAGGGTGCATCTTGATTCGTCCCAGGCTAAGACAATCACAACAAATCTAGTCCCCTTGACTCCCATTGACTTAGAACCAGGAATGTGATGCAATTCTGGCCAAAGAAGTGTGAGGAAGATACAAGAAAGAGATTTTTTTTTTTTCAGAAGGCCATGAACATGGTGGACATTTGGACTGAGCGTGCCTACCAAAAGTAGCTGACCATCTTTCAAAATAAGAAGAAGCTTCTGCTTGGAGAAAGTGGCAAAGAGAAGCTTCTGCAGTACTACAAGAACATTACTCTGGGTCAAGATGTACATCTGAGGGCACGTACATTGACAAGAAATGTCCTTTTACTGCTAATGTCTTCATCCGAGAGTGCATCCTACTTGGCATGGTGACCAACATGTAGATGCCAAACGCCACTGTCATCTGCTGAGACTACCTCCATCCGAAAGTACAACTGCTTTGAGAAGCATCACAAGAACATGTCCGTGCACCTGTCCCCATTTCAGAAATGTCCAGATCGGTGACATTGTCACAGTGGGTGAGAGCTAGCACCCAAGCAAGACCGTGCACAGGAACCAAGAAGCAATTCCAGAAGTTTGGAGCTGGATACTTGCCCTCTCCACTGAATAAAGAAAGTTATTTTCTCAGTCCAAAAGAAAGAAAGAAAGAAAAAGAAAATACGCGAAAGACATAGGCCCTAATTTCCCAATCTGGCATTTGGATATCATGTGATGTTTAAAACTACTGCACCAACTTATAACCACAAAAGAGGCAAACAGGAATAAAAACCCGAGGATGGCAGATAAAAAAGAAAAGATATAATTGTTGAACCAATGAATTAGTCAACCCTGGAACTTTGGACTTTCTTCTTCATTTCCCTTATTGTTTAGGCAATAAACATTTCCCTTATTACTTAGGCAATAACTTTCCATTTCTTGTAACCAAGACGTTTTAACTGATATTACCTGGCATTATTTTATTTTTAGATAGAATTTATGCAATGACAAATGTTTATGATTTCTCATGTCATATTCTCTTAGTTCATTAAAATTGCAGAAAATGTACAATATTTTCCTTTGCTTCAATTGGCTGGCTCTCAATGGCACATGCTTCCTCACTGTCTTCAATGCAGCCATCAGATGAACTGATTGACTGATTGCTCTGTTCATCAATCGTTTGTAGGCAAGCCCCTCTGCCAGCCACCTAGGAATAGTTATAAATACAACACGATCCCTATAATCAAAGGGTATTCAAAAAGACAAAACTGTATTTTTTGGTACATACTAAGAATGAAACTTTGGAGAGTGGAGGAGGATGATAGGAATAAGGGAGGGAAGAAAGAATTTAATTTGTATTTTCAGCAATAAAGCTCTGTTAGTAATTACATTTTCATAAAAATGCTTTGGCTCTATCAGTGTCAGTTTTCCTTTTAAGTGTTTGCAAGGAAGGTGAGCACAGGTTACAATGGAGCACACCTAGAAGTTCAATTGTGCAAAATGCTAATGACCAAGAATGACAGCACCAGATGAATATGGAGTGATAATCAGAGGTTCAATTTGGACTAAATTGTACAGCTTAGGAAACCCAAACAGACTCATCTTGGTAAATATTTAACCCCAATTAGAGGAGGGATGAATGATATATATATATATATAGTATGTATGTGTATATATATATATGTATATATACATATATGTGTTTGTGTATACACACACACACACACACACACTTAGAGGACATAGGCTCTTATCGTTGCTCACTTTTCATTCCAACCACACCAAATTATTTATAAATACTAAGCTATTCCCAAATACTAAGCTATTCTTCACTCCATACTTTGCAACATGCTAAAAATCTTTATACGAGTTGCCCCCTGTTCCTTGTTTATTGGCTAAATTTTATTTATTCTTCAAAGGCATCTTAGCTACTAATACTCAGATCATCACTTTTTGGGAGCACTTTCTGGGTCCCAACCCCTTAAGATTTAATAAACCTCTTCTGCTGCTTGTATTAATATCTTATACAGTATTATGCCTTTTACCCTTCACAGCAATAGTTGGTTTCCATGTCTTTTTTCCTCATCAGCCTGGAATTTCTTTGAGGAAGGACCCACTGTTTGTTCTTGTTTGGTATTTGTGTATGTTTGTTTTAATTTAATTAAAATTTTATTTTTCTCTTTGTATTTTCAATGCCTAACACAGTGCCAGACAGGTAGTAGGCAGCCTTTGTAGGCTGCTGTCATACTGTGAAGTGGGAGAGATGCTGCAACACTACTGTTAAGAATGAAAGTAAGCTTTATAGTTCATGTATAAGTACAATGTGCTCCCCTGTAAGCCAGCATCAGACAACATTCACCAATCTAGAATTCATACCAACAAATATGTTCAACAAAGTCACCTCAGTGCATGTTGAATTTATAATTATCTGTGTCTTTTGTTTCTCTCCTTTAGTAAGTGTTATCTGGGACCTTTAGTCATTTATAATGCTTTGTAATGAAACAAAGAGGAAAGATGAGGCTCAAAAAATGTCATTGTTACTCTTAGTAATGTGAGAGGAAAAGTGAAGTTAAACTTCACAGCTAAAGTGAGAGTTTTTGATTGCTTATGGGGTTTCATTTTTTATTTCCCACTGGACTTAGTAATTGAGATAATAGGTGAGATCTGGTTCTATATTGGTGTGTATAATTGGATAGGCCCAAAGGAACTTCACTTTATTTTGTAATTAGGGCCTCACAGAATAGGTAACTTAACTTGACTACTGTCTATATTACCGCTATTCCTGGGATGACCCAGTGGAGTCTGTCTTTAGCAGTCTTTTTGGGTCTTTGCTAACTAGTGCAGTTAGGCCTTAAAGAACTATGAAATGAATAAGGGAATATTGATGCCCTGGTATTTAATTGCCTTCTAAATCCATGGTAAATTTTTCAGTGATTTTAAACTCTGAAAGAATAGCAGACTCATTGATTTCTATAATTCATTTATTTAGGGATTTCTATTATCAACTGAATTTGATTGATGGCTTCATGACAAATAGCTGTGTGCTCAGCATATACCAGCACTCTGTAAGCTCACTCAGCCATAAACAATATGTGATATAATTCTTGGGTCCTTTTGCTGAGCCTGTACTTTGCTGTTTAGGGAAAAACTGATTGAGATTCCTTAAATGAAAGAGGTAAAGTGAAATTCCCACTTAATTCCGTTGTCTAAGAAAAAAAGATATTTGTATGTGGACCCTAAGAATTCTCAAAGTCCTGTTTTGAGATTCTGTGGCATTTTACTCCAACATGTCAAGCCCCCTCGCATGATCCAAAATACAGCAGTCACTTGGACAAAGACAGTGGCATGCTGTGTGTACTGTGATAATTGAGTCCATCTCTAAGTCTGTTTCACTCAGACATAAGGGACGGTAAGTAGTGATGATATGTCTTCATCGAAAATTAAAGCAGAGACCCATAAATCTTTTGTTTCTTTTTCTTATGAAGGTCTTTGATTCATAACTTCTACATGAATGAAAATCAAGTGTATTTTCTATTTTAGAGAAAATGGGAACTCATTGTATATAAGACTCCAGTACTGGAAACTTGATTGCCAGTGAGATATTGACTATAAATATTCCTTCCAGATTATATAAATTGAAATTTGTGACATCTATTTAAAAATACTCTAATGCTTTTCCTGATTATAAGTCAATCTATGTTAAAGGAAATGGAAAAATAAAAAATACCAAAAAGGAAATTAAAATTACCAATAAAGTCATTAACCAGAGATCACCATTATTAACATTTTACCTAAGTAGATGTTCCTCGGGGGTGCCAAAAAATGTATACAAGTGGACACTTTGGTCAACTTTGCTCAAGCAGTAGTTTGCCATAAGAGGAAGTTTCTGGATGCTGATGGTAACCATTTTGAGCACCTCTTGTAATTGCAGAAGTCAAACATGACTTCTATTCATCCTTTGTTATCGGTATATATTGAGTATTACAATTCTAATAGCTTTCTTAAAATGTGTATACATTTTTTGGCACCATATGTATAAATAAAAAATTTTCTTCTTAGAACACCAAGCAGGCAATGATTATGATCTGCCAAGGGTTTATTGGTCATAAAGATGTAGCTTTTGTAGTTTTGCTATTTACCTAACATCTACCTGATAGTGTAGTGTTTGAGTCCAGAAATTGAGTAAGGGACTCTGTGGCAAGTTGGACAAGTGTGTGGCTGCCCTGGGTACCAGACATCCTTCACCTCTGGTGAGGTGAGACATGAAACCATTACCACCATCTGCTGTAGGAGAACAAGAAGTTTCGCTTTCATCTTACTTTTGGCTTTGTAACTTATAAATTCACAAATCAAAGTTTCAGTTATCTAAAACAAGACGAAACTATGAACAAGCAGAGCTGAAAGAGATTAAGACATTATGCTATCTTTTTAGATATGTAGCATAAAAATATTTACTCTTGGAATGTACAGATTAGTTAATTTTTTAGTAAAGGTTATGATAGAATTAGAAAGTATTGCAATGATTGTAGAGCAAGATCAAATCAAAGTAAATATCTTGTCATCTAATCTCTATTTTACATTAGCTTCCCTGAGTGTCAGATAACCATTCTTAGTTATTTGATGAAATGAGTTAACCATTTCACACTCAGCTTCTTGGGATTTCAAAGACATGCCATGAGTAAGGTGTTGAAATAATAATCTTGTAAGAATATTATCTGCCTTAGGATGAGTAAAGAATTTAGCTAACCAGTGTTTGTAAAATTAGCTTAAAAAAAACTAAAGAAAATAATTTGTAATGCCAATTTTCTAATCACTGGTGAATAAACTGTATGAACATGATATAACAAATCATAATATAAATATTTGGGACTTGTAATAGGCACTGTTTGTCTCATGAGTTGTACTACACTGTATCTTTATAATTAGTAAAGTTATGGTCTGTTATATGGAGTAACTGAAATATTTGTATCATTATAGTTAATTTTTCAATATAATGAAGGAAAAAAGTGACACCAACAAATAAACCAAAGATGAAGTTAATCCAATAAAATTTACGTAACTGTCCATATAGCTTACTACTTACTGTTCCAGTTCTGAGAGAAGCACCAAAAGACATTGTAGTAAATTTTTTTTTGCCCTTGTTAGATTTTTCTTTCTTTAAAATGGAGATGCTTTCCAAATATGCATCAGTGATGCTCAGTAAACTGGACATAAATGAAATCCCCAAAAGTTTTCTTCAATCACTTTATATTTCTAGTTTTAACACTTTCTTGGGGGCTAATATCTTAATTTGCTCTCACTGCATGGCATTTTACTAATTTTAACAAGTAAAGCATTAACATTTCAAAGAGTAGCCCTTAATTCTACAAGTTGGTGAATGAAGCCATACTCAGTCAATTAAAAAAAAAACATTGATCGTGCAACATCACGCAAGCTTTGCGATTCTAAGGCAAAAAGTTTTAACTGTTTTGAGTTCATTTTAATTGTCTACTCATCTCCCTTACTTATGCTAGATGTCCTCTAGGCTTCATTCAGATTTGTTTTACTGTCACTGATATGGGGTGACCCTGTGGCCTGAGATATATCTATTCTTGAAAATGTCTTATATCTGAAATACTTTCCCAGGAGACTTTAGCACTGTGTTTCTCTTTTGCCATAGAGGAGAAATAAGCTGATTTTCAAAGGAATGATTCATAGTTCTTCCTAATTTTTTCTCTAGATTTTTAATAATTGATAAGACTTCATATTTTATACATATATCCTAAATTACTGTTTTCTAAGGTTAATCTTTTAATACTGGTACACATTGAAGATCATGTACCATTTTTCTTTCTACTTAGGCAGCCTTAGAATGGTTTTTTGGGGCATTTTTTGCCTATAAGCTTGGACAGTTCACTACTGAGATACGTTTCATGTCACCTCCAAATTTGATTTTTCTATTTGTCCCCTCTTTTTAAGATTCTATATAAAATTGCTTCATCAGGAATACCATAATTAGCACTTAAAATCACCCACAGTAATCCACATTTATGTTTCCCCTTTGCCCTTTTCTCTCAGATGATTCCCTCTCTGTGAGAAAAGTTTCATTGTAACTGAAGAAACCTGCTCTGTGTGTGTGTGTGTGTGTGTGTATAAAACATCCTTGTGTGGAACTTTGTCATATTGCTTTCAAAAGTCTACATAAACGTTCCTCTTCAGTTTCCCTTTGGACAAATGCATACATACTCTGTTGTTCCCTCCTTGACTATTTTTGTACCTTTATTATAGAGATTTTCAAACACAAATGTAGAAAGAAAAGGATAAAGCATTGTATACCCATCTTATCAACAGTCTGCTTTCTTTCTTGTTATATCCTTTTTCCTTTTTGGATATTTGAATGCAATCCCCAAATGTTACATACTTTCATTCATAAATACTCAGCTTTCTAACTGATCAGCACTCAAAAAATAATTCAAGAATTGCTTAGTATCTGGTTTAAGTTTCCCAAATCATCTAGAAATTGTCCCTCATAGATTATTAGTCAAGTATCCCCCTTGTATAAACCATACTCCCCTAGATATTACATTTGAACATTTATATAGTTGCCATTACCTTACCAAATTTAGAAATCAGACTGAGAGTCTTGTTTCCAGCATCTCCTCTGGAGTTATGAGTGTGAGTCATGCTGGCAAACTGCCATCCTCCAACAGGTTATACCTGTTTTGTCTAACGGTTCCATATTTTACCCTTGAGTTCCTTTGGAAGTCTTGGATGGATGCCATCTGGTCCTGGTGATTTATTTACATTTAGTTTGTCACTAAGGTCTAGGAAGAACTTGTGATTTCCACTGTTTGTCCTACTACCTTTGACTTGTCTGCTTTAAAGCTAGACGGAGGAGAAACTCTTTCTCAAGTCTGCTACAGTAAAGACTGAAGCAAATAATTAATCGATTCTCCCTCCCATCACTTTTTCGTCCCTGAGTGACCTTCACATTTGCTAGCTGGCTTCCTGACTTTGTTGTATTTAAAGAGGCTTGCAATTTTGCTTTGGCGTCCCTTGTGAGGTGCTCTGCTCATTTCTTCATAGACCATTTGTTTTTGGTTTGCCTCTGACCTACTCTTCATAACTTTTCTTTGAGAGTAACAAGTTTTACATTTAAAAAAGCTTGTGTGACCCTTTTATGTTACCAGCTTGGCATGAATGGTTTTTGATTAAGTGTTGTCTGTTTTGATTGTTGCTTACATTTTTCCTGGCCTTTCAGCAAGGTGCTTGAACATAGTCTCTAGGGGTACTTGTTTATTTTAAAAGCTTTCCCATCCAAACTTATACCTTTTCTGCTCCCTTCCCTTGCAAGAATTAGAAAACCACAAGATGGAATTTGAGGATTTCCCTGTACCACTTGAATGTCTGTGTCATAAGTGTGATTGTTGTTTTAAGAGTGGTTCTCCCACAAGATACTTCTGGCTTCATTTCACAATCTGCTCCCGAGAATCATGTTATCCATGTCTGATTCTGGAAGGTCCTGTCCAGTTTTCTTCTGCAGCCAAATATCTGCATGGTGGCATTTTCCTTGGGCTGCTTATCCAGACTAGCTTTTCCATTCTTTTGTTTAACTGACTGGACAAGGGCGAAAGGTAATTAAGAATTTTTTCAAAATTTTGGTGGAGCCAATTTCACAATTATTATTTATGCTTATTATTTAACAACATGGGCAATGTACTATATAGGTAATTAAGATTTGACCTTACATATTATTTAGATGATATAGAACAACAGTGTCTGATAGAAATGTAATGTGAATTATATATGGAACTTAAAATTTCTGGTACCCATATTTAAAAAGGTAAAAAGTATAGGTGAAACTGATTTTATTTTATTTTTTTTAATAACTATTTACTTATCTTATTTTTTTACATTTTTTTAAATTGGGGAATACTGGGGAACAGTCTGTTTTTCCAGGGCCCATCAGCTCCAAGTCAAGTCATTGTCCTTCAATCTAGTTGTGGAGGGCGCAGCTCAGCTCCAGGTCCAGTCGCCGTTTTTAATCTTAATTGCAGGGAGTGCAGCCCACCATCCCATGTGGGATTGAACTGGCAACCCTGTTGTTAAGAGTTTGCGCTCTAACCAACTGAGCCATCCGGCTGCCCTTATTTATTTATTTTGACATTCACTATCATTTTATACTAATTTCAGGTATACAACATAGTGGTTAGACTTTGTATAATTTAAGAAGTAATGCCCGGCCCCCAACTAGTCTAGTACCCACCTGGCACTATTGCATAGTTATTACCATATCATTAGCTGCATTTCCTGTGCTTTACTTTACATCCCCATGACTATTTTGTAATTACCAATTTGTACTTCTTAATCCCTTCACCTTTTTCACCCTGCCCCCTAACTCCCCTCCTATCTATCACCATGATAAATCTAGTATCCATTGACACTACACATATCTATTACAGTATTATTGACTACAAGGTCAAACAATTAAATTGGCGAACTCATCTAGAGAAAGTACTACATACCTCATTGCTGAATATCACTAGGGTCACCTTCGAAGTACTCCCCTTGGGAAGCTATTCACTGACATCAGTGACTAGTTCACCCTTCAAAGTAATTTTGGAACTCTTTTTCTCTGGAATGGCCATCAGAGCTGTCATCATATTACCCTTGATGTCCTGAATGTCATCAAAACGTCTTTCAATATTTCCTTTATCTTCGGGTAAAGAAAGAAGCCATTGGGGGTCAGTTCAGGTGAGTAGGGAGGGTGTTCCAATAGTTATTTGTTTACTGGCTAAAAACTCCCTCACAGACAGTGCTGTGTGAGCTGGTGCATTGTTGTGATACAAGAGCCATGAATTGTTGGAGAAAAGTTCAGGTTGTCTAACTTTTTCACACATCCTTTCAGCACTTCCAAATAGTAAACTTGGTTAACTGTTTGTCCAGTTGGTACAAATTCATAATGAATAATCCCTCTGATATCAAAAAAGATTAACAACATCATTGTAACATGTTTGTGAACTTAATTGTCAGACCTCGTATATCCCTTATTATACCCTACATCCCCATGACTACTGTGTAACAACCAATTTGTACTTCTTAATCCCTTCCCCTTTTTCACACACTCCCAACTCCCTCCCATCTGGCAACCATCAAAATGTTCTCTGTATCTATGAGTTTGTTTCTGTTTTGTTTGTTTTGTTCTTTAGATTCCACATATAAGCAAAATCATATTGCATCTGTCTTTCTCTGCCTGACATACTCCACTCAGCACAATACCCTCCATATCCATTCAGGCCGCTGCAGAGGACAAGAACCCATTCCCTTCCATGGCCAAGCAATATTCCATTGTGTATATGTATCACCTCCTCTTTATCCATTCATCCGTCAATTAACACTCAGGGTGCCCCACATTTTGATCATTATAAACAATGCTGTAATGAACATATGGATGCACATGTCTCCTGAAAGTAGAGTTTGGGTTTCTCAGATAAATACCCAGATATGTGATTACTGGGTCCTTCTTTGTCTCTTTGCCTTTGTTTTAAAGTCTATTTTGTCTGATATAAGGATTACTACCTCAGCTTTTTTGTTTCCATTTCCATGAAATATCTTTTTCCTGTCCCTTTAATTTCAGTCTGTTTGCCCTTCAATCTGAAGTGAGTCTCGTGTAGACGGCATATGTAAGGGTCTTATAGTCTTCTCCATTCAGCTACTCTATATTTTGATTAGAGCATTTAATCTGTTTACACTTAAAGTAATTCTTGATAGATATGGAGTTATTGTCATTTTATTATTCATATTTTTTAGTTTTATTTTTCATCTTAAAGAAGTCCCTCTAAGATCCCTTATAATACTGGTTTGGTGGTGATGAACTTCTTTAGCTTTTTCTTATCTGGAAAGCTCTTTATCTGTCCATCAGTTCTAAATGACAGCTTTGCTAGGTAGAGTAATCTTGATTGTAGGACCTTACTTTCATCACTTTGAACATTTCGTGCCAATCCCTTCTGGCCTGCAATGTTTCTGTTGAGAAATCAGCTGACAGTCTTTGGGAGCTCCCTTGTAGGTAACTAACTGAGTTTCTCTTGCTCTTTTAGGATTCCTTCTTTGTCTTTAACCTTTGGCATTTTAATTATGTTGTGTCTTGCTGTGGGCATGTTTGGGTTCATCTTGTTTGGGACTCTCTGTACTTTCTTGGCTTGAATATCCATTTGCGTAATGAGGTTAAGGAAGTTTTCCATAATTATTTCTTCAAATATGTTTTTAATTCCTTGCTCTCTCTTCTTTCTCCTTCTGGTACCCCTATGATACAAATGCTGATATGCTTTATGTTGTCCCAGAAGCCTCTTAAACTCTCTTCCTTTTTTTGATTCTCTTTTTCTTTTTGCTCTTCTGATTGGGTATTTTCTGCTAACTTATCTTCTAAATCGCTGATTCAACCCTCTGCTTCATCTAGTCTACTGTTGATTCCCTCTAATGTATTCTCCCTTTCAGTTATTATAATCTTTATTTCTGACTGGCCCTTTTTCTGTTTTCTATCTCCATTTTTATGTTTCCTATCTCTTTGTTGAAGTTCTCCCTGAGATTATTGAGCAGCCTCATAACCAGTGTTTAGAACTCTGTGTCTGGTAGATTGCTTGTGTCCACATTGTTTGTTCTTTTTTGGAGCTTTGTTTTGTTTTTTTTTGGGGGGGACATCTTTCTTTGTCTCCCCATTTTGGTTGCTTCCTTGTGTTTTTTTCTATGTATTGTGTGGGGTGCTATGCCTCCCTGTCTTAGAAGAGTGGCTTTATGTAGTAGGTGTCCTGTGGGACTCAATGGTACAGTCTCCTGGGTCACCAGAGCTGGGTGCTCTTTGTGTGTCCCTTATGTGGGTTGTGTGTGCCCTTCTGTTGTATTTGAGCCTTGGTTACTGTTTGCACATCAGTGGGAGGGAATGACCCTTGGGTTGATTCATTTTGATGACTCGCTGTGACTATAGTAGAGGAGTTTTGTTACAAGGACTGATCCTACAGGGCAGGGTTCACTGTAGCAGGTCTCTGATGCCTTCCTAGTCTGCCCTTTTGGTGTGTCATCCTTGGAAGCAGCTGAGTGATGCTCCAGCTTGTCTGAAGCTTGCCACCTAGCATGCCAGACCTGAGGTTTCCTGAGAGGGGACCGGTTGCAAGCCAAGTTTAGCTGCAGCCTGTGCTCTGCCCAGAGCCACCTGGTATGAGCCACAAAACAATCCACAGATGGCCACCACTCACAATTGGTTTGGAGGTGCCTTGAGAGGCCAATCCATGAAACAAGGCTGGCTGTTGCTAGTGCTGGGCTTAGGGCTACTCATCCAGAGGTACAAGACACACCGAAGCTAGATGCTGCTTGTTTGGGTTTTGTGAACCTTTGTGAGCTTTTAGGAAAGGGCACAGCATGAGCTAAGACAGGTTGTTTGTATAGAAAAGTCATTGAAAGTGGTTTAGGTGTGACCAAAATTTGTGTGGAGTGGGGTTTCAGGGAATCACTAAGGTGGAGCAGACAAAAGGTGATAGCCAGGTTGATGGAGACTCAGATATGGGGGCTGTCTGCATCTGCACACAGGGAGAAGTGGAGAGCTCAACAAAGAAACAATGGCTTCTGCCAGTTCTTCCTTCTGAGAGAAAGGTGCCCCTTCAGTCTTCGTTCTGAAGCTAGACAATTCAGCTCCTTGTACATCTGTAATGCCTTTTGAACTACTGTCTCAGTGCTGCAGCTCAGAGTGAGTGAGTGTCAGTGAGCAAATCTTCTTTAATAGAAGAGCTTAGCACTGCAGATGCCCTCTGGTTCACTCAGCTACAATTTCCCCTGTTTTTCACAGCCATAAGTTATGGGGACTTCTCTCCCCAGCACTGGAACCCTGGGCCTGGTGTGGGGCTGGGAACCCTCACTCCTACAGGGGAAGGGGATCTCTGCAGCTGAGATATCCCTCCCAATTTTTAATGGTCACATGTAGATGCAGGACCAGCCTGTTCTGTGTCTCTACTCCTCCTACCAGTCTTGCGGTGGCTTTTTCTGTATGTCTGTAATTGTAGGGCTTTGGTTCAGCTAGACTTCAGGCGATTCTCAATGATAATGTTGTGTAGTTTAGTCGTAATCAGTGTGGTCCTGAGCACAGCGTTTACCTACTCTTTCATCTTGACTTGAAATCCCAAAATTAATTTTAATAATATGTTTTATTTAGCCCAAGTAACCAAAATATAATAATTTCAGTATGTAATCAATGTACATGTTATTGAGATATTTTATACTAAATTTTTGAAATCTATGTGTATACTTTATGTTTACATCATATTTCAATTTGAGCTAGCCATATTTCAGGTACTTAATAGTCACATGTGATCATGGCTACCATACTGGATAGTGCAGTCTTATATCACGTTCTCCTTAGAAAACAGTAATTTAATGCTCTACAAACTCTTCAGAGTTTATATATGTATGTATGTATGTATGTGTGTGTGTGTGTGTGTGCATGTGTGTATACACATCAGTGGCAGCACATCAATATAACAAACTGTGAAAGAGGCATTTTACCTGACAAGAAGAAAGTTGATGAATATATCTAACTGTATCACTCTAATATACTTGGTATCTTTCCTCTAATTAAAATAAGATTATCTTACAACTTATGAAATGAAGATCTGGCATAATAGACTCAGAATGTGATGAAAATGTTTTCATTAAGTGCTAAGATACCCTGCAAGGCATGGCATTTTATCTCAAGTCTCTAATAACATTAATATACCCTTTTAATCTCTGAAGCATTTTAGACTTAATAGGAACTCTTTAAAGAATGATGGAGTTGTAAGACTTGCGAGGTTACTTTAACATGAAAATACTCACAGTACTCCATGAATTTGAGTAAGTATAAAATTCTTCATGGATGGAATGTACAAGTACAGTTTTGTTTACTCTGGGACAAGACTCAAAAGCCACACATGTGGGGGTGGGTGCAAAAGGGAGGAAAGTATGGGTTAATGGTGTTTTCCAGTAATTATCCTTGGCTTCAGTTTTAGCAATGTGACTTGGCTGCCATTCTTACTAGGGGATGATGGCTGTCGGTATACAAGTTGGAAACTCAGAACAAGTAATTTGGGGGGTTTATTATCACCTTACAAAACAATTTGTTGGAAAACTGCAGTTACTGAATTTCTTTCACAATGTTTATTGCATGTGTGTGTTTATTTGTTCCTTTCATCTAGTAGATGAGCTATGTATAGATAGTAAATATTTTGTTATCTGCATTGCTGCAGGTCTCATTTTCCATTCAAATTACAGAAAGCAAGATGGGGGGAAGGGTGTTTCCACTGAATGTTTTATGTAATTTCTCACAGTTGATATTGAATAGGTATAGTAATAATCAGCTGAGGTCAGGAGAACTGAACTCTATGTATACCTTTACTAATGGTTAATACCCACTTTGAGTAACCCTGTGTTTACTTTCTCTTGTCTTATTTTTACAATGAAACAGCTTAGAGCTTATTAGGGAAAAGTTGTTACATTAATCCAAGAGACCAGTATGGCAATGCCTTGCTACTCTGGTAAGAAAATGATATTCTCTGGAAATGTATCTTTCTAGATATCACAATACCACTGGCCTGTAATGTTTTGGCCCTATAATTTTTGGTCTTGTTAGAAACATTTAGTGAACAGCCTGTGTTCCCATGAGAACTTCCACTTTACTAAATTCAATTTCCAAAGGAACTGGATGAAAGTTCTGTAATAATGACACTGACATCTAATTGTATTAAATAAGACAAGAGGGTTGGGGAGGAGAGTAGAATAAATCCCGTTGCTCAATCCACTTGCACGATGGGTGTCCAGCATTAGTGGATGAACACAGAACCAGTTGTGGGAGTTTTGCCCCACCCTTAGAGAGTCTCCTTTAGTAAACCCTGGTAGAGTCAAATGATTACATTTTTAACTAGTGCTCTGGATGAAATCATTAACAGGGGACTCTGGGAAATGTTGCCAAGTTCAGCAGAAAGACTACAAGACTCTTGTCCTAACTCTTTCTCTGTAGTAGCTGACTAGAGAGTGTTAGTTTTTGTCTTGCTACCTTTCAACTCCTCTGGTAATGGACCTTGAGTTTATGATTATATGACTATTTGCTTATTTTTTTTTTTATCTCTGATGGAATGAGAACTTACTTTTCTTTCAATGGCCTTTTTACTCAGTGTGGCATTTTGGCCTCTGTCCCTGCTCCTGATCACATCTCTGTCTTAGCTTATGCCCCCCACCTGAATCCCTGAGTTGCCCTTTACCCTTGGTCAGAAACCATGGTCGGTTGAATACATGTATCATTCAATTTAACCAGCTCTATTTTGGCATTCCTCGCCCACTCCATCATCCTTGAAACCTCCACAGCCATTGAAAACCCATCAGCCTCAGGGTAAGCTTGGCTAAAACAGATAGGTCAATTGTACTATCCACAGGCTTTTTAAAGAAGGTTGGTATTTGAGGCTGTGGAAGAACAAAAAGAGGAAACAATGCATGGAGATCACAGTGTCTCATATAAACACCTCTGCTGAGAATATAATGAAGGTTAAATTGTGCCTGACACACAGCAAAGGCAACAGGGCTGCAGGACTTAAGAGAAGTTGTTTGATAACATCATTCTAAAAGCAACCAAATCTATGGAGGTGGTGCCAATAAAAGGATGCCATTATAGGCTCATTTTCCAAACATTCTAAACAGAAACTATTTCTTAAAGTGGTCTTTTCCCCCCTCATTTGACTAGCCTTCAGAAAACTTTTCCTCAGCTACCACTGAGCTTCACAGGCCTTATTATCAAGATGCTCAGAAACCCAGGCTGAGGGGCTGTCATGCTTGTGCTGACCTTTTCTCCTTCCTAGAGTTTTCTTTGCTTGTTTGATCTTGTACTTGACTTACCTTTTCACTCAGTGCAAGCTCCCAGGTCAGAAGTAATTCCTTCTAGGGTGTGGGATGGCTTGCAGATGTGATTGGGTTCCTACGAATTAGGAGGGTATTTTTTGTGTTCATTCAGCCAAGAACTGACTGGTTTAAATTCTGGATGTACTTCAGTTTTCACAAAATTTTCAAGGTGTGGACAGACAAAAGACCATCAGATACACCTGGGGTGTTTATTAAATATTTAAATTCCCAGGTCCATCCTGGATCAAATGGATCTGAATTCATGGGTCTGAAGCTCAAGAATTTTATCAAAACATCTTCCTCAGATGATTCTCATACACACAAAAAAACTGAGATCCATTATTCCAGTTGCCAGATTTTCTCATTTTTATAATTTAAAATACCTATGAAATATTTAGAAAGTGTGGAGCAAAGAACACTACCATTTGGTGCACAGTCTTTTAGCACAACTTCACGAGCATATTGTACACACTTAAGCCAATGTACAGTGTTCCCATTTGTGTACCTAATGATTAACAAAAGCTATTTAGTGCCTGCAGAGATATGTTTAAGACTTCCTTACTACTACGCTGTCTCTGCCCTTATTTGTCAAGAACATGATTAGGGTGTTACAGCTTATTTCTTTTCAGGCAGCCATTCACTGGGTAAAAGAATGGAGGTATAATTAAAAAGTCAAGTTATACCTTCTCTGTTTATAATATCAGAAAGCATCTCCAGGTAGCATTCCTACTCACTGAGTCCTGACTAAAGTGTGGTGACAGTGAGTATTATTGACAACTGTGTAACCCATTTTAAAGCTTAACTCAAGTTGAAGTCCACAAATAATTATAAAAAAAGTGAAATTGGGAACTGTAATAATTATGTACAAATATAGCTTTATGGGGTTTCAAAGTGGCTTGCACATATTAGGTGTGGATTAAGGACCATATTGGTAAGTTATCTGAACTTCAATGGTTTTAGACCATGTTGAGATGCCCCCTGAGTACATGGTAGGGAGCTTTGACCTCAATGGGTATGATAAATTAGAGGAGATAGATTGGAGGCAGGGAGACCTTTTGGGAAGATGTAGTCATCTGTTGGGCTGTTGGCCTTGCTCTGCTCTGCTGGAAACTATCTCTCTATCTTTTTCACCACATAGTATTACAACCCCCAGATTATTAGTCAAGGGGAGGATAGCTGACCCAAGCTGGATCAATTATCTCTGAAGAATTTGGAATTTGGGATTGGGAGACCTAAGAAGGGAAGCTGGGGGACCAGAGTTGGATTAAGGTGGGGCTAGAGAAAGAAATTCAACCAACTTCTCCTGCTGACTACTCAGGCTTCGATCTTTCCTAGTTTTTTTTTTTTTTTGTCAAATCCTTGCTTGAATTTATGAAGTTCAAAGTATTTGACCACTCACAATTGTAGGATCTGGTTAAGCAGTCTCTATAAGGCTGTGAACTAATAACAAATACCTGGCCCAGGTTTCAGAGAAGCTGAAGGGGAATATCCAGGAGACAGTAGAACAGTTAAGGCCTGGCCGCTGCTTCATGACAATGGGTGACCTAGCAGATCAGCAATGATATGTATGTGCTACAAAAGGGTGCTTCTTTATTTCCACGTCCATCTTTCCTGCGAGATTCACAAAATCCAGAACCAGTTCAGACAACTCATCCTTAAGATTCTGTTCCTCTTGGACGAGTGTCAGAATCAGTCTCTCTAAGTTTTCTAGCTTTGCATAACACATTATCCTAAAACTTGATCACTGAAAATTTATATTTATCAACTCATAGTGTCTGTGGGTCAAGAATCTGGGAGTTGCTTAGCTGGGAGATTCTGGCTCAGGGTCTATCACAACGCAGCTATCAAGTATTGGCTGGGACTGCAGTCATCTGAAGGATCAACTGGGGAAGGATCCACTTCCAAGCTCACTCCTGTGGCTATTGGAAAACTTCAGTTCCTTGTTACATGGGCCTTTCCACAGGGTAGCTGGTTTCTCCCAGAGACAGTGATCCAAGAATGGATGAAAGAGTGCAAGTATCCAAGATAGAAAACTTAAAAATAAATAAATAATCTAACCTTGGAAGTGACATCTCATTACTTCTGCCATAGCCTACTCATTAGAAGTCAATAAATCTAGCCAATACTCAAGGGGACGGGATTATAGAAAGAGGTGGAGATCCTGGGGGGTATTTGAGGCTTTCCACCATAACCTGAGATTATCTTCTTTTCTTGTGCTAACTGGAACAGTTTTGTTATGTAAAACCAAGTAAATCACCCTTAATATAATAGGATTGCAATAATCTAAGCAAGGGTTTGGTGTTTTGCAATGATAAGGGCAAGAGACAGACCGATGTAAATAAATAATATTTCCTGCAATAATAAAATATTAGAAAGTTAGTATTGATCATCCCAGTGATGTTGAGCATTGGTTCAGAATTAGGAAAATGGGTTTGCATTTTGGTCATTGCATTTACTAGATATGTGAACTGGCAAGTGCTAAACCAATTATAGTCGTGGTCTCTTCACCTATAAAAGGGCACCTACCTCCCTCATGGGGTTGCTGAGAGTATACTGTGCGTGTGCACCGGTCAGGGTCCCAGGAGGAAAAAGATGGCTCTTCCAAGTCAGGGGATTGAGAAGAGTTTAATAAAGGGAATGTTCACAGATGTGGGAAGGGTTAAGGGAAAGAACAAGGATAGTGAAACAGAGTAGTTACCACCCGTAGGCCTGAAGGGGCAAGGGAAGGAATCTGTTGCTATAGGAGAAGGCTGTTGGCTAGGGTTTCCTGTACAGGGACACAGCTGACCTTCTGTGACAGGGCACAGAGGGAATAATACCCTGGCTTCCTCTCTCTCCCTCCTCCGCATCTACTGCTGGTGACTTGTAAATGTAAATTGAACTCATCCAGAAGTCAAAAGACAAGGTATCCTAAGACAAGGTATCCTAAAGAGGTTGTCCAGAATGGTCAGCTTCCCAGGGCAGAGAGAAGGGCATGGAACAGGGGGAAGACACATACACAGTACCTCTGAGGGACAAATGGGAAGTATTCAGCATAGTATGTAAGGTGCTTAACACCAGTTAGGTCAAAGAGTAAGTGCCCAGTTAATGTTAACTATTATTATAATAATTATTGTCTTCTAATAGGATATATGAATGGAGGTAAGCTGGGTGAGAATGTGTGTGTGGAAAGGGTAGGGAGAATGCAAAGAACTTCATTTTTCTGCTCATGAAGATGAGGTCTGGCTATCCCACCATCAGGAAATTTAGGCAGAGTGGAGTTTACTGAATTGCTTAGCATCATTTACCTACATCAAACTAGGAGAAAAATCTCATTCACTATAATACTCTATCTACTGCCCCATTAAGAGGATTTTTCTCCTTCATTTCCTAATCATTTTGAAATGACAGAAAACTTCCTACATGACATCTTCTAACAAGTCCCACTATATGCCTTCAGCTCCACCTTTGAGAGGCAATCTTGCCAGGCATGACATGTTGCTCCAGCAAAGCACTTCTATCCAACTTTCCTCCCACCCAGCTGCCTGCCTCTCTCAGGTCAAATAGCTGTGAAAGGTGCCACTCCCACGTAATTCAGCACAGAGTATTCTGGGGTTTCCTAAGCAGCAGGTTAGCAACCAGCAACAGATGGAGAAGCTGTGTAATACTGAGTAGAGGCTGCAAGGCGAGGTAGGCAATGAAGCAACCAGCCAAGTGGGCAGTCTGGGAGATGGAGGGCCAAAAAAGCAGAGAGCGTGCTTGTTGCCAAAATGGAAAGATTCCTACAATCTTGTGGATTTCACAGTCCCATGTTTCCATTCTCCCCTTTCTCCCGACAATTCATCTCCAAATCCAGCAAATCTCATTTACCCATTTTTTAAATTTTATTTATTTATTTATTTTTGATTAGTAATGGGCCATCTTTCCCCCAAGTCTGATATTCCTTTTAAAGCTGAATTTCAACAACTCTATTGTGTCTCTAAGGAAGAAATCAACATGGTGCAGATGGTATTTCAAACATATTTGTTTCTATGTCATTTGCTCTGAACATAAATATCAATTCAGTAACTTCACTGTTGTAAATGATAAGCTAAACATCATCAGTTGTTTTTTAGTTAAATGAGAGTAACGAAATGAAAGTCGCCATTAAAAAGGCTATATTTGCATATTTTTATGCTGTCAAAGAACATGGCACTAATGTGGCATAAGGAGAATTCTTAAACAGACACATTGCAGTTTTCAAAATCTAAGGAAGATCAAAAAAATAAATGCTGAAATTTAATTTATAAAAAGAAACAGGGAACTGTTATTCTACTGGCAGAATAATAAAAGCACTTCCTAGTGATAGTTTTAATAGCATATTAATTCAAAATTGTAATTTTGAGCAGAATTGATTCCATCTATATAAACACTAAATGCATTCTAATTTCTTGGTATTATCATAATGACCAGAAATAAATTAATAATACTAGGATAGTTACAATCCGATGTAACCTTGACTCTTTTGTATCTATATGAATTATTTCTCATTCTTATTGAACTCTCATGCTGGACTTCATTTGTTGTTTTGATTTTTCAAAGATCTGAACATTCTTCAATTTTGAGAATGCTTCACTTTTGAAAGTTATCTTCAAAAAGCATTTATAGTAATTTTGGACTAACCAAGCATTTTAACAGCTGCAGGTTCTGATTGGCCAAACACACACAGAAACACACATATAATCATAACGTTGCCAGTAATTGTCTTGCTACATGGTTGTATTTTAAAACCAAGATAGCTGAACTAAATCGTTACTATTTCAATCCTGAATGAATAGGGAAGGACATCTTTTCAATCTAAGTTGTAACATCTGAACAACATTTCATAGAATTAAGACATCCATATCTCAGGGGAAAAGATTTCTAATCTCATCCTGAAGAAGACTTTAAAAGTATTACAAAAGGTTTTGGTAAAGAGATTCCTTAGAGAGAGTTCTCCATTTCTTCTCTTTCAAGTATTCATCAGGATGGTCAGTAAACGTAATCCTGCTGATCATAGAGCTTTTAATGAGACATAGGGCAGCGGGAAGTCTTGGTTTCAACAGGTAAGTACTATTTAGGACCTCACAGACTCCAAGTCAAGCTTAGAATTTGATTGTCTGATGTATGAATATCTAGGGTAATTTACAGAGTGCACATTTCCCCCCCGAAACATAAACACTATCCAGAACCTTAAGCAATATGCTTGGCCCCACCACCTCATCACTTGGTAAGCTTCTGTTATTATTGTATGAGTCCTCAGCTTTCTTTGTTTCCTAAAGTATATCACACCTTAAAAATGATTAGGACAGCGACTGATTCTGAAATACAGCATAACACAAGGCAGATTGTGTTTCACCCAGGATGCACTTTCACTGCCAAAACACCCTGCTGCCAAAATGCCGGTGTAGTGTAGTCTTTGGCTACAATAGCTGTGGCCATCACAGTACGCAGATGAGGCTTTTCAAAGGCAGTGCAAAACGACCCCCTTTCCAAAGCTGGGACCTGTGCTTTCAGAAATGGGTCCTTGTCATCCCTGACCCCAGGTTGCTCCAAACCCAAACCTCAAGAATAGTACTAAGAATGGAAAAAAACAAGAAAATGCTAAACCATAAATTTTTGCAATCAATTAGATATTATTTATTCTGAGAATTTCCTTGTTATTCAATTGGAAAACTATAGTGATATTTGTTTTGAAAAAAAAAAAAAAGAACCAGTGCATTACTCATAGATAGCTTGGCTTCATAGATATTGTAATTTGTTTTTAGGGCAAGTCTCTACTCAGAGATTAAAAGTGTGTTGTTAACATTTGCCTTGGTTCCCATGTTCTCAGTGTGGAGGTTCTTGCAGTTGATAAATCCCTTTATAGCTATCTAAGGTTGCCCTTGCACTGAATTTGTAGCTCCTAATATAGTTCTGTCCCCATAGCCTCTTCTTGGAATAGTTCATTGGACCCAGGACAGATTTGAATGGACCCAATTCAGCTAACAAATACAATACAATTAAATCTCACTGGACCTCTAGTTTACTTTTCTTATACCAAGGAAGGAAAGAATAATCAAATTTTAATAATAAATGTGCAAACATATAATGTATGCAATTAAGAACAGTTTAGTCTCCTATAGGATCATATAGATTTTTCTCTCTAACACATTGTGGGTCTGACAGATTCAGTGCCTTCTATTTTTATAACCATTTTTATTAACCATTAACTAAGGTTCTTTTTATTTGAAAATTTAAAACAGGCAGGGATTGTGATATAGATCCTTAGAATTAGGTCATTTTAAATGGGTTTTCTTCTCTTCACTCTCAGCTCTTCCATATGACAAAGCTTGGCAGGTGAAATCCAAAAATACCTGCTTTCCTCACCAGAGAGGGCCCTCTGTTTGCCTTTGCTGGTGGTAATTTATTCTGAATACATCTCTTTCATTTATGGCTGACCTCATGGAAAGCAGGGTTCATTTTATAGTTTCTACCTCAGTAGCTTTGGAAGTACTGTTCTTTGGTAGTTGACATTTTTCTTTTTCACTTGCTTCCCAGCACATGAATTGCTAATGATAGAATCAGGACCCATGTCTTGAACAAATGAAATCACACTAGGTGCCCCTTGTTCCTTTATTCTTGCCTAGTGTTTGAGTTTTATCCTACATCTCAGTTCACCTTTTGGCCATTCTGACCTCTGCCATGCAGAGCCACTTAAAAAGGTTTCCATCTTTGAGACAAGGTCAGAAATCAGCGGCATTAATAAGAAATAAAACAAGCATATGTTTCCATCTGGACTATTCAAAAGTATTTGTATGCCGTTGGAAGATTCCAGTAATGACTTAGCCTTCACTCATTGTTCTAAATGAGCTTTATGATACAGCTTTATTTGCCAGTCTAGGTGCCCACAATGCATCGTCCCCCTTATGCTGCTTTATTCTAGGTATTCAAAGGATAGAATGAGACACAGGGGAAAGAGAATATCTTTTACAAATTAATCTTTGAGTTCAAGTGCTTTTCAGAAGCAACAAATCATTTATAATCTGATGGCTCCTAATTAAATTGATTGGGAGATAAAATGCACCCAATAAGTGTCAGATGCACATGAGGTAAAAGGCCTGTTGGGTTGCAAAAGGCATTTAACGTGCTTAAATTACCTTTCTGAAAGTGGATGCCCTTGAAAGCTCTCACAGCAATGAGTTAAAGATGTCAGCTGGGGGGTGAGTGACATGTTGTAATAACTATAATTTATAGCACCTGCTTCATACTAGTCTTTGCCCCACTAGGGTTCTGCCTGGAAGATAGTATGGCTTATAGAGGGTTGGGAGAAAGAAAAGGGAAAGAAAAAAAGACTTCAAGGCCCCTTTAGCAGCCTCTGTATTGTGACCTTGCCCTTTGGGACCTCTTTCAGAGACTAGTAACTTTCAAACCAAACATGTCTTATTCAACTTCTGCTGATTTATGCCATTACAGCATAGTTATGTTCCTGACTTACATAGCCAGTTATTCCATGCAGGTTGGCAGAAGCTCAGAGATGACTTTAATTTCATTCATTCATTCATTCATTCATTCATTCATTCATTCAGCAAGTGTTAATTAAGCACCTATAATATTCCAAGAAGTGTTCTAAGCACTGGAACATAAACAAGATAGGCTTCTTGATCTCATGAAGCTTAACATTCCTTGGAGTAAAGGGGCCAGAGATGGAAAAGAGCCAGAAAAAAAGTAAACATATGAACAAGATAATGTCTCACATGTCACTTACAACAATCTGAAATTATCTTGTTCAACTCTTTCCCCTGGCACATGTACTTCAGGTAGAAAGAGCTATGTGAATAGCTGAGTTCATTAAAATTGGGAGAATGAGCAGGAGGGGGAAAAAGGAGAGAAAGGTAAGAACCCAAAGACAGCATTCTTATGATATATTGAAACAAGTGTTCTGGTGCGGTTCATAAATTGTTTCTGAGGCTAACTTCCAAAGCAAAATTTCAACGTAATCGCAGTAATGGCAGCATTATCAGAACAAGCATTTGGTTGATCAACAGATAAACTTGAAAGATGTGTAATTTCTGACACACTAGTATAAAACCAAAAGTGATGGAAGCAACATGATACAGCTGAATGAGCAGAATGGATTTTGTTTTGATCAGGGTTCAGATTTTTACAGTGACTCATCCTAGCTCTGTGGCTTTGGCGGTTATTTTCAACTTTACAAGTTACTTTACAGTTACTTCACCATAAAACTGTTACAATAATAACATGTTTCAGAGGCCTATTGTAAAAAATAAGTAAAACAGTATTCATACAGTGCCCAAAACAATACCTGTCCTATAAAAGATGAGCCAGAAATCAATATGTGTGGATCGTGTTTTCATCTGTAGTCATAAATTGTAATTTTGTGTATGTCATACATTATCACAATTAATCAAGCATAATATCAATTCTTAAAAATCTTCAGGCATAACTAGAAGGAGAAAAAGGGTACTTTAAGGACAATTTTATTCCACTGCTATCAGGTCAAACAAAAAGTTTTGTCTTAAATGGAAGGGGTTTTGATTTTGTGTAATCGGGATCAAATCTGGCATAGTGTGCTTTTGAGTATGGCCACTATTCAACTGATAGCTTTTGAGGCTTTTTGATACTGATAAACAACAACTCAATGAAGGATCAAAGGATGGAAAATTCAAGGTTGATTCATAGCATCGGGCACAATGTGAAGCAGCTAGTGCCAGGGAGATGGTAACTCCAGAGAACAGAAAGACCTTGATTTCAAAGAAGGAAAAAAAAAATCAACAGCTTAATCTCGCTAATGCCTCAGATCCTGATAGAAAAATTTGCAGTGATGAAAAGAAAGAAGCAGAACACAGATGACTAGGCCAATTTTTCCCCAAAAGACCAGGTGACTGCATACTACCTCCAGCTTTTCCAAAGAGGTCTTTGGAAATCTACCCCACAGAAGCCCTCCTGGATTCAAGGATTTGAAGAAGGTCTTTTTACTTTCTGCTGTGCTGAATAGACAGGCAAGGATTATGAAGTAAAATAATTTTGTATAATATACCATGTGCTTCCACACGTTAAACACAATTTTTGATTAATAACCTTTTCATAAAAGTTCTTGGTGTGATATAGGTATCTAGTTTATTAGGCATCATGTTTGAAGGTATTGCTAAAGAAATTAACTCAGGTCCTGAGTTCAGAATGTGTTTCTCTATTTTTATGTTTGCTGAAAATAAGATTCAATTTGCCTAATTTCCATTTACAGTTCTTTCCTTGCAAATGCAACCTGAGTATAAGCTCTTGCTCTTCCTTGAATTTTCCTAGGCGCTCACTGGTTATCCTGTCTCTCATTTTCCCCTTCAAAGCCTTTTCTTATGGCATCTGGCTCTTCTGTGTACTACTAGGTCAAAAGGATTGACAACAGAATTTCCATCTTTTGTGGTTAGCCAGTGTGGTGAGCATTCGGTCCCCTTGAGGTATTTTTCTGCAGCTTTTTAGAGAAGCATTTTCACAGCCCCACTGAACTGATAATGATGAAACTTCAATCCCCATGGCCTTCAATCATTTACTTATTGTGCCAGCTCAATGACTTTTCCTCAACTCCTGTTTTTTGGCACCAGATCTGGCAGAGGCTGGAAAAAAAAAATTCTTTTGGTGTGGGTTGCAGTGAACTGCACTTTTAATTCCTTGTTAATGTGCAATCTGAAGTCTTATTCAGAGAAAAATTGTGTTCATGTTGGTGGCAAAAAGGAATGCAGAAAAGTGACAGATGTAAGATGAGAGAAGCAGCAGCCTTTAATCATTTTGTTGTCAAAGCAGCTTTGGATCGCCCTTTGAAGAAAGCATTTTCCTTGCTGCTTCTGGAAAACTAGAGACTCATTCTCTTGCCCTTTGCAGATTCCTTACCCAGACGGTTAAACTCAGCACAGTATGCAAAACTTCCGAACCAGAGATCCTTGCTACAAAGCACTCCACTTTTTATATTTACATTTCAGAAGAATTGGATCTCTTTACTGGAACTAGAGAAAGACTCTCATGACTCAGTTTACATACAATCTTGGGAAAAGGGAAGAAAACATATGGTAAAACCCAGTCACAGAAGAACTCATTTTTTGTTTGTGATTGGGCCAGTTATATTTCATAGAGAGACTAAGTGTGCAAGCATATAACATATACAAAGTAAAAGCCCTTTCTTCTAATTCAGTCTTGACTGTAATTAAGCAAGAGAGTTAATTTTATGTAAATCACGCACTACTGTAATTGGGCACAAGTGAACATTGATGTACATCTTATTTAAAAGAGAAATATAATGTTATCATGTGGAAGCTTGTGCAGAGAAGTCTCAGATCTCTGGAGGGACTTCAGCAAAGTCACTGGCTGTTTACAAGACTTTGGTCTGTGAGCTTGATTACAAATCACCAGCTCAGATCCTGCTGTCCTGTGAAGAACTGAGCCAAATGCCTTCAGAAAGGCTGAGAGGTGGAACACTGGGGCTTCCATTTCCATTTCTTTCTTAACCTCCACTTATAGAGCAGTCATTTTTCTCTTTCTACTCATCTTTTCAAACCTAAACAATACTTTCCAGTAGTTTGCTCTGCTTGGCAGTTCTGACCCATATTTCTCCAGGCAGACCACAGATAGATTTGTCTTTTGCAAGCAGGGTCTAGTCTGCTTCCTATTTTAGCATGTCTTTTCTAAGCATGTTGCTTAGGGCTGCTTTAAGACTCTGGGATTAGCTTTTCAAATGTAGCCAGATCAGATGCTGTCCAGCAGCCGGCTTTTACAATTGCCACCTCGTCTCCACAACCAGAGAGGAAGAGCTAGCCTCTGAGTGTAGAGGAATGAGCTGCTCATTTATTCTCTATCTAGAGAGCAGATCTAGTGCTTTTGGACAAGGTGGTCCTGCAGAATACAAAGAACCTAATCTGCATATTTTGAGGTCAAGAATTGGGAGGAAGAAAATATGCACATGACAGAACTTTCATTTTAAACACATTTTCCTCCTCACTCAGAGGCCTGGGCAATCATTTTTGTCCCTTGGCCCCATTCTGCCCAGCTTGCCAAGCCAGCTTCTTGCCAACCAACCTTATACACGCAGCAGGCTGGTCTGCTGAGACTACAAGGCAAGGGGCCTTCCCAGGACTCCACCTTTCTGCTCCCTCTTTTCATGCTACCATTTCATATTTCTGCAATCCTGCTTAAATGCTTCTTCTTGAAGGACTATTTGAATAAAACATCTTTTAAATTCCTCTTCCTATAATGGCTTCTTTCCTCCCAATCCAATTGTTACCTATCTTCATCCCTGCCACCTTTCCAGGACCTTTGATCTCTCTCTCACTCTTTCTTGCTCCCTTTCTTTTCTTCCCATCCTCCATACTGTCATTTTTCACTCTGAGGTTGAGGTTGTCTTACTTGAAATGCCATTGGTCCAGAGGTGATGAATGTGAACAGATGATGTAACTTCTAGTTTATATATATATATATATATATTCCCCCCCCCCCAACTAGTAAGTAGTAAGGAGGTGAGTGTATTCCCTAGTGGCCATATATTTTCTCTTCATTTTTGTTCTTATAAAGAAACTCTTTGATGCAACATATAGTAAAACCTGTTAGAAGAATAGACTGCTTTTACTGGACTAGTTCATCCAGTAAAATTCAATGCCCTTTTATAGTAGCTAAGGTTAAAGAGAAAACCACAGGCCAAAAATGGCGTCACTGTGATAAAACCCAAATATTAAACCTAGATTTAATAACTGACCAAATTGCTCTTTCAGCCTCTCCCAGAAATGTACATAACTTTAAGGAACCAGTCTGGAATTTTCTGGCCAATACCAATGAGGTGATCAGTCACATAGGCCTTCCTTATCCCCCATAGAAAGAAGAGGAAATCTGCATGATAAAAACCCTTCCCTCTAAAAGATATCCTGGTGTAAAAATCATGCTTTCTTTTATTTTGTTAATAGCTCCCTTGCTCCATCCTTCTTTCTATGAAAACCTTCCATTTTGTATAAGCCCTCAGAGCGCACCTTTAGTAGCTAGATGGGATGCTGCCCGATTTGTGAATTGCTTAATAAAGCCAATTAGATCTTTCGATTTACTCACCCAAATTTTGTTCTTTAACACTAACTTCAGCTCACATGAGGGGTAGCAGCTATTTGTGCATTCCTATATTTAACAAATATAATATTTTTATATCATTTTATTTAATTTATATTGTGTTCCAGTTTAAAGGTGTTTCAAGTACTTTGAATGTAATCAAGGAAAACATTTTTGAATAAATAAAAGTAAAAACAAGTACATTTCTTAATGTCATTGCTATTGTTATTTAATGTGACTCTAGTTTTACTAACTCCTGGTTCTGAACCAAATCGAATGCCTTGATTAATATAAATGAATGGCGTTTTACTCATACCATACAAGGCAGGGAAGGAGAGTCCCAGTTTGGGAAACAAGTCAGCTCAGAGATGAGCACCATCATGAGCTGAGTTTAACTTAAGGGCAAATCATTGGAGGAATGGCAGCTTTGGCACAAGTACTTTGTGGGCAAGTGATAGCAATGGTTAAATGGCCAAACCCTTCTCTAGCCCAGGGATCAGAGAGAGGCTTCTACAGAGTGAAAAGAAAAAAACAAGACATCCTCACGGTAAGTAGAGGGTAAAGCTGTTTTAGCATCTCTGGATCTAGGTAGATACTAGTGAGGCACAGGGGCAATTAAGGAGAAACTCTGTCAATAACACCCCCATGCCTTATGGGTAAACTTGGGACAGTTGTAGACTGCGAGACTGAGAATACTGTGTAAGTGGTATAAAAACTCTGCGACTAGGAGGGCCCCTTGTAAGTAGTATGGGAGATGGTGAAAAATTAGTGATATGAGAGAATAAAAGATAAAGAAGCAAACAGATCATTGAGAGATCCTCAGCACAAGTCTTTGAGGGCCTCACCCATTCCTCACTGAGATAGAAATTTACACAAGAACCACACTGTTTATGTGTATAGTTTGATAAATTGTGCTAAATGGCTATGAAACTTTGTAACTATTCTTTACTGAGGATTTGGTTTATTAAAAATTATTTTATTGCTTTTTAAAAACCTCAACATAAATTCATAGAAATTACCTGAAAGAATGTATACAAACACCATGGTGTTTATCTCTTGATGGTGGGATTATTTTATATTTCTGGATTGTCTGTTTTCTAATTTTACTAGTTAAACAAGTGTTGTTTATGTATTTATTAATAATTTCATGTACTGTGGTGACAATTTGGGACATTATTCTGTGCTTTGTTTTTATAGCTAACCTCATAAAAAGGCTTTTGTTTTCAACACTTACGTCCATGGAGGAGAATTAAGGTATTGTGGCAAAGGCTGTAACAGAGGATGGAGCTTCACGAGGTGAAGGGCAAACATAGTTAGGATCTTGAGAAGGGGAGAAAAGTCCAGTAAAGAGATACCGACAGAGAGGAAGGGCAAAGAGCTCCCTTAAAACACACCCTGCATAATGTGTGGGTCCTGTGAGCTATTACCTTAAGAGGTCACTGTGGCTAAATAAGACTCCTGTGGAGAGAGTGCCACTGATGGATCAGGAATACTGGAAGGTTTACCAATGGCAATGAGATCACTAGGAGTAGAAGACGAGGACTTGTTCCTATCTCCGCTTCCCTCTCCCCCATAATACCTGATTTTGGATGTCTCATTAACTCTGAGTTAGGTTCTTGTGTTGGATTAAATTTGATTTGTAAAAATAGAAAAGCATTATTTTTATTTTTTTCACTCCTTACCTGATGCAAGAGAAATAATGGAAATTAAAAAAAGTAAACAAAAAAATCTAAATTAAAATAACTCATTTAGTATTACTGGAGATAGATACCAATCAAGGTCACCTTTCCAGAGTAAGTGAACCACTAAAATATGTTTTTGTCCACACCACAGTGAGCCTGGAAGGAAGCCTGAATATGACTGGGTGGGCTGCACATCACACATACCTTCCTGTTGTTGATTTCAAAGGGCCATACGCATTTGTATATTTATTTATGCATTGGTTATAAAAAAACAATAGCATTACTTTCTATAATCCTTCATCCTTCTTATAATATGGATGCTCATATAAAGTTATCAATTCATTGCATGAAAAGGTTTTGTTATTGATATCAAAACGATTTTATATGTTATATAATTAATCCTGTGATTAATTATATAAACGAAATATTTCCTATAATTGGGGAACAGTAACAGTTGGTGCAGGTGCTGCATGACTTTGGAAAAAGGAAGTAGCATTTGAAGATAAACATTAGTAGAGAGTCTAATATGACTTTGAGATAATCTTTGTCATGTTTCAATAGTCTGTACTGACTTCTCCTCAAGGATTCATAAAAGTACAGAATTTGGCCCCGCAAAGCCCCTGCAATATTGACTCACTCATCCTGTGCCTAGAAACACAAGAGGTTTAAGGGTATAAGCTTCATCAGGATAGACCTCTTTTAAAATGAAAGAATGATCCCTCCTCTTGTTCAGATATGAAGGCAGTGGACCCATTTGAAGAAAAAAAAAATAGAGGAGCTGTATTGTTTCTTAACTCTATATTGACTAGTTTTCCAGAACCAGCTCTCTTGTCTCCAAAGATATGAGAGACACTTTTTTGAATAAATGGAATTGATGGTTCCTGCTAACTCTGACCACATGATTCCTATTATGTTTTATTTAACTGATGAAGTATGGCTTACTCTTCTTATTTTACAACGAATATATATTATATCCCTAAAATTTTCCATATATTAAAAGTTTATTCTGTGCATGCCATTGTTGTAAGCACAACATGGATTGTCTTATTTCTCACAAAAACCATATTGGGTGTGGGAAGACATTTTTCTTTTGATTTTAAATATGAGGTGTAAAGAAATTAGGCAACCTGTCCAAGGTTAAATAGTAAAGTGGAGCCTAGGCTGGAACTCATTGCTGTTTTGCTTCAGAGGCCAACTTTTAAATACTACACTCTCCTTGGAAGGACCCAATTCCCAGTAACCAGTAGTCACTCTGAATCACCTCATTTCATTTTTAATTCTTTGAATAGAACTTATAAATTTCTAGTTTGTGTGTGTGTGTGTGGCTGTTTTATTTATTGTTTGATTGATCCTCACCTCTGCCTCCGGTGCTAGAATGTAAACCTGAAGGCAGAGTCCTGTTATCCATTTCATTGCTACATAACAGCACCTAGAATGGTGTCTGGCATGGTAAAGGCACCCAATAAAAGTCTGTTGAATAAGTGTAAACACCTGGCAAGGCAGTGATTTTCTACCTTCTCTTTGCTCCCAGGCTAAGGGAAAGACAGACTTGCACAAACAATTAAGAAATAACATGGAAAGTACCATCACAGAATTAGGAAGACTGCCAAGGGAGTCACGGAGGCTTCCCTGTTAAACTGTTATTTATTGTGGAAAGAAGAAAGGTAGAAACAGAGCATGAGGAGTGGACAGAATCTCAGAAGCAAGAAATCGGAGTTTGGGTTCAGAATGATAAAGTCCACCCATATAGTGGACTTTATAGTGTGAAGAGGTCTACCCAACCCGGAAAGTCCTCCTATAGAGACCATGAGCATGCTGAACCGATTATTACCTTTGTAACCTTTTTAAAATAAATTTTTATTTACCTCTCAGTCTGTGAGATCTCTGATGCAAGGAACTAGGATGATCTGATGGTGAGTTCCTTTTGGGCCTGGACTCTGCCTTGTTCATCTCTGTCTTCTCATGGCTTTGTATGGTGCTGGTATTTGGTGGCCCTCAGTATACATAGAATATATAATGAATGTATAATGAGACAATGGGTAAATAAATGAATGCATGAGTGAATGACAGGACTTAATAGCAACTTATTTGGAAAGAGTTTTGAACTTAAGTTGAGGACAAGCAGCAAAAATAGGGAATAAGATAGCAATAATAAAATATAGTACCTGGTTTTTGAATATCTAATTCTTGGAATTACAGAGATAGAAGTGATAAGGAAACTGAAACCCAAGATGGAAAATGACTCTGTTATTGTTCCATAGCAAATCTTTGGTTGAAGTAGGGCCCGAATTTAGAGATCATGGCTCTCAGTTAAATTTGTTTTCTGCAAGTTCGACTATGTTTTGTGCTGGTCACCCACAACTGTGGTGGACTGTGCACTTCTGAGCTCTACACTTAAATATATTAACAAAGTAGAGCTTTTATGAAGAAGGATGATACAGATGCTAGGTGGATGTGGAAACCATATTACATGAAGATCAGATGAGGACATTATGGATGTTTTATCCGGAGAAGAAAACGCAAAGGGGCCATGGGGTGAGTGGAAAAACATGGCATCTGTCCTAATAGTTTAAAATATATAACTCATTATTCTTTTGTTACAGACAGGAAAAAATAGGAGCCATGGGTAGAAACCATAGAGAAGTAAATTTCAACTCAATATGAGAAAGAAATGGTCTCAAAATTAAAGTTGTCCAAGAATGGAATTCCAAATTATAAGAAATATGCAAGTAGAGGCTGGATGATTCTCTGTAAGGACTAGATTGTAAGTTCCTTTATAGTAGAAATCATGTTTTATTTTCATTTCCCTAGGACCTTGAATAGTGCCTGGCACATAGTATAGGCTCACTTAAAATTTCTTATTGTATCTCTTAAAAGGGATTCCTTCATAAAGGGGGTGAGCATGGAGGTGGATAGAAATGTACTATATTATAAAATCCAAGGACTTTTCCGACACTTAGGTTTAAGATTCTCTGATAAAAATTCATGCAAAATAATATATCAGTATTTAACAAAGCAAGTCACCTCATACTTACAAGTAAAAGTCAGTGAAATTGTTGTTTCTTTTAAGCTCTGCTAAGCCCTGTGATGTTGCATTTTTGCTCTTCCTTTAGGAGAAAGAAGGGTTTGTTTGCCATAACTCCTGCCTTACAAAGGAGATCAGGGTAGTAACATTTCTGTTAACCACTAAAATTCAATGCAGACATTTAAATAGACTTTGTTTTGTACAAGAGGCATAGGACTGATTTATGGACACACTTGAGTGATGGTTATGCCAATAAATTCACACTTTTCAGTACGATTACTAACCTGGAAAACCAGGTTTTACAGAGAGTCAAAAATTCTATTTAGATTGTGCTCTATGTTTTAGTAAATATCTTAAATATCACTTAAGGAACCTTATTTTTCACTGAATAGTTTATATTCAGAATATGTTGATGTGATACTTGGCTGCTTTTTTTTCTTTTCTTTTTTTTTTTTGGACACAGGAGTGTCATTCCTTTTAGTTCATCAGAGGTCATGTGAAGGCAACAAAAAAACCTTTATTTAGATTTACTACATTAGCCACAGAAAGCTATGAAGAACTAAATGATAAAAAGGCAATGGTTTGATTTGTTGTTTTGATCTTATTCTTTGAGAATTTTCAGGTGTTTTTTTTTTTTTTTTCAAACAAAGTGATCCTAAAAGTTAATCAACTTCCCACTAAGCTCTTTCAGATGCTGTGGGATTCATTTTCTTTCTATCTCATCATATAAATATGCTTAAAACATATTTCTCTGTTTTATAAAGCATTATCATCATCTTAGTTCCATTTCAAATAATGGTGCTGCATTAGCCATAAATGTATTCATGAGGTATTTGGTTGTGATTCCAGCTTCTTTTTAAAGAACTATATACTATAAATATAGCAAGGTGCTTTTGAGAATTCGTGATTTGGGTTTTTCACATTTAATGATGTTATGAAATTTTTCCCTTAGTAGTTAATTCCACTTACCTAAATGGAATATATTTTATGTTCTGTGTATTCCTAATATGTAACTTGTTCAGGATCCTTCAACTATATGCACTTAACTGGAAGATTCTAAGATGCTTCCCAAATAAAACCAGTATCTTCTTTCTCTCTCCTTTATAAGTTATAAAACAGTTTCCTTTCTCTTCTTCTTTGATTTAATTTATATGCCAGAGATTTTTTTTTGCTCTGGGGATGAAATGGAGGACCATGGAAGAAAGTTGATGAAATAGAGATGATTCAAAGATCTGAAATATTTTATCCTCACTCGATACAAACTAAATTATTTTTTCCCTTTTTCAATAACCATCATTTCCCTTGATCTTGAAATCACTCAAAACTTAGCCACTGAGTCCTATATAAACCAATGCTCTGTCTCAGGATGTGGAGAAAGATGAAATACTGGTATCTGCACAGACTGTACTAGCTTGATTATATTTACAGTTATGAGATACAGCACATTTAAGAATGCCAACTTTTTCTCATCACTGAGTATTTATTATATATAACAAATACATGGGAAAGAAAAAACTATATTGTGTGATATAAATAGTTTATTTACATTACAGAAAAACATCAAGACAATGTATACTATTTCAAATATATCCATACATAATCAAATATAGCTGTAGTACATGTTTTCATTGGTGTAGATTACCACAAATGCAAGGCAACATGTGTAGATCTCTTTTCTTATTCTTTTGTCTATAATACGGTACTTGTAGTCCAAGCTCTCGGTAGTCCGGCCACTGTGCAACATGCTCCCTTTAGATTAACCTTGTGGACGCTCTTGTTGTGTTGTCTGAACTGTAGTGCCCTGTATTTTGCTTCTGTCTGTGAATTCTGTTGCTTCTGGGGCACTTCCTAGAAGGTTGGAAAGTATACAGATCTTAGTCTAGTGCTATTACCTAAAGTTGGGTCCTACAATCACAGAGTGAAGTTGAAAATTAAGCAAGTTATGAAAGTATTTCAGATGACAGAATTTATTGTTAGTATTAACTGAGTTCCAGTCATCCTTAAGGATCTGTTGAGGAAAATTGAAGAACAGAGGTGGAAGTTGAAGAGGAATACATTTATCTAGTCCTCAATTGTTTACTCATTAAAGCACAAAGAATGACTAAGCATAATGCTGTCAAGTAAGTCGTGAGTCCATCTTATCTCACTTTAAAGGTCTTCAACAACTTTATACTTTAAATGTCCTCAGGATGAATGTTATATTGACATTTCAATGCTACAAGTTTAAATCAAACCAGAGAATCAGCCATCTGTTATTATCTGATATGTAATGGAAACAGATATTATTTTGCTTTAGCCTAATATCATTTTTCTACATTAGCACTATAAGCTAAGGACATAAATTGGTACCAATTATTTAGTTTCTATAAAAAGCTAATATTCAGTCAAATTATCTGAGAAGCTCTGATCTAGTATCTTTTCTCTTGTAATAAAAGAATGTTTTGATGATGCAAATAACAACAACATAACTTTCATAAAAATTCTATTACAATAAGCTCTGGGGTATCAGAGAATATATGGATAAAATATATTGCATATATGTGTATATTCATGTGTATTATTTTTTTGGGGGGGTGAGGATGGATGTATCAAAAAGAACATGGAGCTGGAAGTCACACTTTAAGTAAGTCGGAAATGGAGATAAAAAAAAGATTGAAGAACCATCTTCTCACACAGCAACTTTTCATTTCAGGACATGTCTCTAGATCTTTGTATTTTTTTTTAATAATACATGTTGTATTTAGGAGAAGGGCAGGTGTTTGACTAACATAGTAAAAATGATGGGAAGAAAAACAAGTGGGAAGAGGAGAAATAAAAGAGGAGGGAAGTAGAAAAGAGGAGAGTCCACATGATGAAGAGATTAAAAAAACTGAAGAGAATGAGGGGACCTCTGTTTGATGTGATTTTGCAAATCTTCTAGCAAATGGATATTTTGGAATAGATCTTGACAGACATGTGTGGCCAAGAGGTCTCTGCTGGGGGGCAATGGCCTAGTTGGAAAGTCTGGGTTTTGAGCAGAATGTTTTCAAGTGAATGAAATGAATGCACACTAGGAACACTGTGGTTTATTGACTAGTATGACTCCTAGAAAGACTTTGGAAGACTTGGATGTCCTAAGGCACATTCATAAACTGCATTGCAATAACGCTAATTTAGCTTATGGCTATTTCTCATCCTCAAAAGTAAACAGAAGATGGGTTTTGTTTTGTTTTAACATGGAAAATAATAATGACCATATGCCTTGAAAAAATGGCTTGCTTTAATGTGAGCTCAGTTTAGGTCACCTTGAGCATCAGAATATGCAGCATCATGACCAGCCAAGGGGCAGTAAGGGCAGTGGTTAAGTGAACTGTCTCTGTTCACTAGGCAGCACTCCATTTCGGCTCTTAATGCTCAGCTGTGTACATGCAGCAATTTGCTAACTTAACTCAGGGTCCCTATTTAAAAAATGGGGATAATTGTTCCTTCTTTATAATATTATTAAACACATATACATATACAATTCTTGGTGAGTTAAGAACCCTATGTGTTCCAGTTGTTTTTATTATGTATAGGAATGGAACTGTGTAATGAGACTTGAAAATATTTGCTAAAGTATTTAAAATTTGGCATTTTTGTCAGTACATGAAGTAGTAAATCCAATTATCATGAGATTCGATCTGGTAAACATGAATTTTTGTTTTTCATGTGCTGATATTGCTAAG